>NW_024609846.1:132569712-133769712 GCF_016920785.2 Ixodes scapularis
TAAGGGAAACAATTTTACAACACATATACAATGCAATTAGAAAACCCCAACACATATGTTTACACTGAAAGCAAGATTAAACAATTTACCCAGAAACGAAAACAGTGATTCCGTCAATGAATTAGTCAGCAGAGGTTAAATTAATTAGATGCATAAAATTTGTTCCATTGAACCATGCGTCAATGAAAAACCAAGTACTTGACTGTGTTGAGTCGAACTGAAAACTCTAGTAGTGAACGTGTACGCCAAGAAGGGGTGTTCCACCTTGTTGAAGAAGGGGTGTTTAGGCGTCCTCAAAAGTTTGTATATTTTCTAACATCAACCTTCAGTTTTCCTTGAATCATAAAGATTAAAGCCTTCTATCTATAAACCTACACGCGGCGCGGCTGTTTACCAACACGGCCGGAAGGCCACGCACGCGGAGAAGCTATGTGGGAAAAGTGGCCAGGCTCTCTGTGTTGTCGCCCTTGCGTTGTGTGGCGTGCGTTCATTGTTAACGTTGTAGGAACGCTTCTAAATTTATTTGTGCGCCGCATTTCCTGATAACGTATGTCGCATGCTATGCCCGACTATTTCAGCTCGCTACCCAAGCCTGAACGGCAGCGGTGTCGAGACAAGCTGTGCATGGACGGTGTGGCCTTCGACGATCCGTACGCCGTAAATAGGCCGGCTGCAATTCCGTGAAGTTTCTGCCAACGACTTCGATGGACCACGTTGTCGTTTATATGTTTTTTTCGCCAAGCCAGTTCACGGCAGACACCGTGCACGCGTACAAGTCACTCAAGGCCCACGATCACTTTGAGCCGGATTTCGCGCTGCCGGCGGGATAAGCAGACTGTGGGTCTGCGGAAGTGTATTTATTAATTGATTAAATACACACAGCGTCCTTCAAGTCAACGTATGATATTTTTCTTACCCTCATGACCACAAGGCACGACAAGCCGTAGCCATTCGTCCATTTTGCCGCCGATCTCGTCCCGCTTGGTAGCACGGGTGCAGCGAGCCACCGATGAGAGCTTGGCCTGTGCTTTGTGCGCGAACACCGCGGGAACAATATTTGAGTGGTCTTCATCAGACGACGCTTTCCCTGCACAAAAGTAATCCTCGAGACGGAGATTAAAAAGGAAGCCACGCTTGCCTTCAAGAAAGTGCTTGCCGCACAAACGGTCGTCCTAGCGAGGCGACAATTCTTTTCTATCCACAGATATTATCCAAATTCTGCGCCTTTCAGACTCCGCCGGAAACTTGCAGAAACTCACTGCGCTACTTTTGCTGTATCTTTCGGTGCAATTAACAGCGACACAGCTTTACGGTATGCTCAGATGCTATGACGCCCATGCAAAGCCACCGCAGCTTAGTGATGTCAAGCGCGCGTGTCGGTCTATATTCCCGCACTCTTTCAATCTGCTTGAGCAAGTGTGCATGCAGCAATAATGACGAGGGCAAACTTAGCATGTCACAATTTTTACAGCGGAGCCATTAAGGGCTAGTTTTCCAGGAAAGAGATGTCGACACAAAACTCTGGTTGCCGCCGTCGCTCATAAATGGCAGTGGCTGTCCAGAGTGTTGAGTTTGCCGGTTGTCCGCTAGCCGCCGTCGCTCATGGACTGCGGCAACATTTCTTCGGGGGCGGAAGAGCGGGAACGGAATGAGCGGCGAAGTGCGCAGCAGCGCGAATGGTGTTTTAAACGCCCCGAGGCCGCTATCGCCTAAAGTTACACTGCGTCGAGCGCTTCAGATTCCTTTGCGAAAGAAGAGCAGATCGCTCGCCTGGAAAGCCACCGCCAACAACGAAGCTACAGCTCCGCTGCTCTTCCTTCTTCGCCAAAGTGGAAAGGCTGAATGTTTTTATGACATGCTACAATTTTAATCAAGTGTTTATTAAATCAAATTATAATCCTCACTGTGACACAAATCCGACCTATCGTGTTAACATTATTTTTATTAATGAAGAATGGTCTTGTTAACACCAATGGTGTTTCAAAATTCTATAAATTGCCTTAAGTTAAAATCAGCCACTTGTATATACGCATCGAATTCAAAATTCACACTCACTCATACTTGCGAGTCTATTTCTACAGTCACTCGATGCCTCTGTTCCACCAAACGACTGGAAAATCGGGAACAAATATTCCTGTTAACAGAGCTGGTGAGAAGCGCTCCCCTAACAATTATAGGTCCATCACAGTGGCAGCATTCAATGTAAAGTTTTTTACACATCATCTGCACACAAGTAGTCGCCTTCCTCGATCTAACTAATTCTATTCTCCATGTCAACAAGAATTTAGGAAAAAAACTTTTGTTTTGTGAAACATGACTACTCAGCCTTACTAACGACTTTCACGTTGTTTTTGATCAGGGATCCCCTATGGAGTGCATTTTTCTTGACTTTGCAGAGACTTTTGATAATGTATCACATAATATTATTTTTTCAAAAACTAAGTGAACTGAACATTGATTATGATGTCTGTAATAGGACTTTAGCATTTTTACCAACTCGTTCGCAATCTGTAGTTTGTGATGGTATCAACTTCACTCTCACATCTGTTTCGTCCGGCGTACCACAAGGGTCCGTTTTATGTCCTTTATTAACGACCTTCACAGTATTCTCTCATCCTCAATCAAAACATTTGCTGACTGTGCCATTTATAAATGGCACAGTCAGCAAATGTTTTGATTGAGTACTGAATACTACCTAATGACTCTGACTCCAAGCAATTACAGCATGATTTAGATTTAGTTTTCTGTGGTGTGAGCTCTGGCCAATGTAAATATTAACAAGTGCAAAGGGATGCGCATGGCTCGTAAGTTTACTTTTAGATTTACGTATAGCCTTAATAACAGAACACTAGAGCTTGTAAGCTCAAAGCTTGAGTATGCAGCCTCTATTTAGGACCCCGGTACCGCGTGCCTTACTGACTCTTTTGAATTAATTCAAACCAGATTCGCACGTTTTATTTTGGCTTATTATAATCATTCCGCTTGCGTAAAATAAATTAAAAAATACTTTATCAATAACCAGTTTCGCGCATCGCCATAAAATGTCTAGTATTTGTCTCTCACAAATTGTTTATAAGAGCACTGTACAAAGAAATCAAGTGATAACCTCCGTAACGTTAGCTTCTGCACGCTTGGATCAGCGTCACAAGGTAGGCGCTCCATTTTGCCATTATAACAAATAATTTGCTTTATTTGTCTCTAAACTTTTGAATGAATGAAATCAGCTACTTGCATCACTTACACGAATTGTTGATTGTGTTGTATTTTCTTTTTCAAATGTTCCAAGCCATGTATTCCCCGTCGTCTAACTATTTTTATTTTAACCTCTTTTTTGCTTGTTTTCTCATCACTACCCTCTGTAATGCCTCTGGTACAAACGACAAAATATATAAATACTTAAAAATAAAGAATTGTATACGTCAACTTCACGACATCTTTTTACACCTGACTGACATGGACCCGGTTTCGATAATCTTATTTTCCAATCTCTACACCAGGCGAGTGCGTTTTCTAAGCAATTGTTTAAAACAGTTTGATCATGAGAAGATTTAACATCATTGTATGAAACACTATCGTCTCCGAATAGTCTAATTTTAATATCTATCTCTTCGTCATACTATTAGCGCAGTGTATAAAAGCAAAGGGTCCCAACAAAGCTCTGGGCCACCCCAGAGTCAACACGTATCAAGTCAGATTCATAGCCCTTGAAATACAGGTATTGTTCTCTCCGTTCTACTTGCGAAGCTAACCGTTTCAATAGTTAGGGTGAGATAATAATTTGGTTCAGTACAAGAAAAGCTTATTATGAGAAACTTTATCAAATACCTTAACTAGATAAAGGAACAGTTACGACTTGTGCTCTGCTGTTGATAACTTGAGAAAAATCATGGGTAATTTCACATGGCTAAGTTGCTGTAGAGACATTTTTCTTCAATAATCCATACTTAAAAGCTACCAAAATATTTCCTTTTTCTACATAGTCATAAATATTTATTGAATTTATTTGCTCTAATAACTTACAAAGCTGTCTAGTTGCCGGGGTAGGCATATCATTTGCATCGTTTTTCACCCCTTCTAAAAACGGGTAGGATTTTAGCTCTTTTGAATTCATTAGTAAATAACAGTCTACCCCAGTAATTTTAGAAAGGCTATCAGCAACTCTTTAGACATTTACTTCGAGTAACGCACCAGGGAAATGTTTCAAACTAAATCTGAACCAGCCGACGTTTTTAAATTCACACTTAAAGTCAAACTTAAAAACCCTTCTTTAGTAGAACCGAGATCACTGAACGTCGGGAGAATTCGAGCAACGGCGAAGTTTGTTAGTTCTGCATCGTCGCGAGTAAAAACTGATTTGAAATTATTATAAAAGACTTTGGCAATCATTGCCGGGTGTTCAGTAACTTCCCAGAGTATTTTAAATCTAGAGGTGCACTCCGGTTTGAATGTTAGATGCATTGAAATCTTTAGTAGTGCAGTGCTCAGGGGGGTGTCGCGGCGGGCCACGAGAGCAGGGGAGGGGGGGGGGGGTCGCGGCGGGCTACCGACCAGGGTGCCGCTGACCCTCTTAACGCCACTGAGTAGAGTTATGATCCTAGAGGTTTTCAGCGAATAACGTTTGCATTTATTCCCCGCGACATATCACTTATGCACGTTTGACTGACCAACTCAGAGGGGTTAGCCCTTTTACGAGTGCGCGAGATCCTGTTCTTCAATTGAATAATGTCACGTTTAATTCATCGGTTTATGGCCATAATTACTTTGGCCTTCTTTGGGGAAAAACTAGAAACACTATAAAGAGTGTTGCTACCTAAAACGTTTTCAAGGCATATCTATGTTAGTACCCCAAATTTCAAAAAGATTGGGAAAATTATAAGGTGTCCAGTCTAAAACATTGTCGTACTGACGTCATCTGCTTTGGTAAAATCAAGAACCTCCGTTTTTTTTTACTTGTGAATATAATTTTACAAATCTAGCAACCCAGATTGTGGTCAGAAATGTCATCTAACCTGCAACACAAAAATCATCGAAATTCTTGCTAAGAAAAACGTAATCGAATATGGACAATCATCTATCAAGGGTTTGAGGAAAATAGTGTACTACCCCTGTTAGGTCAATCGTAAATGCAATCGGAAAACGATTGCGCACTTTCTATCTCTTTAGGACCTTCAGTAAAAAAAAGAACAAAAAGAATTCATTTATGACGAATTAAAATCACCTGCTAATATTATTCACTCTCCCTCCTGCAGTACTTTAAAATATATGCCCTCATCTAAGTAATCTGAGGGTGCATCGGGGAGTAATGCTCTAACTACAAAGTGGGAGTTATCTTTTTTTATTTTGCAAGAAAATGTTTTAGCCTTTTTTTGCTCTTCTATCTCAATAAAACAAATCTCCAATATAAGCACTGTACAACACCCACGCACACATCTTTCGGATCGATCTTAATTACCTCGTAACCTGGAGGTAGAATTTTGATGTTCAGATTATTAGCGTTAATTCAAGTTTCAGCTATGTCGACATTGTCAGGGTCATGTTTTAACGGAATACGCTCAAGCTCCAACATTTTATCATAATACTTCTTGCATTCATGTATACATATGTTAATGTCCGTTTTTTTGCTGACGTCTGTTGTGGCTTTTGTCATTTTTTGTTTGGAGAATTCCATCAATATCTTTCGTCCCTGACGTGGTCCCATTCGTAAGTCACATTATCTATTACCATGTTATAAAACATAAGGCTTGACACATACGCTATTTTTTCTTTGCTGGTGAGAACTGTTTAAAAATATTTTTTTGCCTTCAAGACCAGGTTTGCGTATGCGTATCTTCAGAAACGCGGTTTGCGTATCTTCAGAAACGGGGTAACCAGTCCCCCTTAGTTTTAAGCATTTTTTATAGTCAACCTCTTCCCTGATGTCGATAAATTTAATAATAACTTGTCTCAACCTTTCTTGCCATTTTTATTATTGGAAGCCGACGCTATTTTTTTAATAATATCAACCTCTAACTCAAGACGTTATGAGAAAAATACAATTCACAGCAAAACTTAAAAAAGAAGGTTATCGCACCTTTCTTCTTCCATTTTGATTATGCCGTAAATAACTACACTGTCCCGTGATAGTACGGAGCTACGGAACGTTGCAGTGGCAAATTGCCGATCGTAGATCGCTTTCTCATGGGGGCCTGGATGATGTGTCTTTTGGACATTCCCTCTGTACATTTTCACTTGCATTTAGATACTAATATTGTTTAGTATCTAAATCCTAATTGTTAAGACATTCTGAGTTCATTAGTTGTTTTTAAACATAAGAATTTCTAAAAATATTTTTATTCCATCAAATAAACATTAAATTCAACTTACTACGTCGCTGTACTTACATCAAGCTAGGTCATAACAAAATATATTAGCAACCAAGCGTCGCAGCTTTTGCTGCCTCGGCCGCAGAACGGCTGCATGTGCTCTGACTGCAATAACCGTATACTCATAAATATGAATTCCTACCCTCATTTTACCATGAAGTCCGACCGCTGTCAAGGCTACGATTCCGCCAAAAGGGCTAAACACGCCATATTCATAAGTACAATCGACATTGCAAAAAGCGGATCAAGCGGTACAATAAACATTGCAAGAAGCGGACGGTTTTACAGAAATGACCGTCACACACGTGCAAATAGGAATTCTGCCAAACGTGCAGCACCATCCACTGTGCCGAAATGCATATCTGGAACGCTAGGTACAATCGGTTGTAGCAGGCTACAGAGGCGAAATCGAAGGCCACTGCGAGGGGGCAAGCGCTAGCCTCTCGCTTTTTCAGGTGTCACCTGGCCACTCTAAGCATATGTCCTCTCTTTTCAGGCATGCTATGAGGATCTCATGAACAAGGAAAACAGGGAAATGCCGAGTATTTCCGGCCAGTGAAGAGGTGAATGCCAGGGAAGCCAACGTACATATTAAAACACCTTGTTAAAAGAAAATGGTGACAGCAACTAATGAATATCATTAAAAAAATAGCATGATTTTTTCTTCATTTTCTAGGGGTTATTTGGAAACCGAGCAAAATATTTACGACATTTCATATGTGCAGTGTAACTCTTAATCTCCCGACGGAACAGTGATCCGAGTCCATTATAAAAGACACTAGCAATAGCTCGGCTTATTGTGCGCCTGTGACCTATATATTGACCTAAATACCGCTAACATCGATAACAGAAATGGCCTTTTATTCTGTGCTTTCCACGCAGGAAGAAAGAAAGGATGTGAGTTCATCTTTACTCTCGCACCCCAGATTTTTTAAAAATAGTGGATTGTCAAGGCTGAAGAATGGGGAGACCCCTACAAAAAGTGAAAATCCATTCGCATGCCAAGCTGTTGTTGTCTAAAATGACTTCGGCAAGTACGTCTTCCGCAGCGTGGGCAAGGCTAAAAAAATATTTTGATTTTGCAGAAGTTAAATATTAAAATTTAATTATAATTAAGTGTCTTCTTTTTTTGTAAAACTGAAGATCTTAATTTGCGCGAGGTGCTCAAGCTTCCACTCAAAGAAGCAAGACAAGGAAAGCATAATTTGTTTCCTCTTTATTTTTTTTTATTTTTTTTTTTTTTTTGCATTAGCAAAATATATTTTTTTTGTGTTCCTGAGTTTCCGGTTTTTATTGCCATAAATCAGCACCAGCCCGCTTGCTTTTTCAAGTTTTGTTGCAATCCTGAAGTACATCTGTAACGTCAAACTATTAAAACAATTTGTTCATACCCAGTGTATGGGTATGAACCTTGCTAAACAGATTGCCATAAGAAGTAATAAATATTTATAAAAATATAAACATGCCCTTCTCTTCATTTTTAGAGGTTATTTGGAGACCGCCAAAACATTTATAACGTTTGAGATACGTATATAGTAGATAGTGTTTCCATCTTGTTGCTGTTTCTGAGGAAGTTGATGTTCTTATTGCCTGGTAGCCGCAGTTGAAACGACGCCAACTCAAACTGCGTCTTATCCTATAAAGGCAAAAAAAAAAAACGCAGGTTAGAAATTGACAAGTATAATATACTATGTGTTTCTCGAAACAACAGCTAAAATGCTTATGTGAAAAGAACACATACCTGAATAGCTGCTGCTACCTCAATATTTCTTTTAAATACGAAACTGTGAAAATATGTTATGGTATTTTAAATATGCTATACAAAAAGCCTCAAAAGATGAACCCTCTACCTGCACAAACTGTTTTTTAGGAATCTCCATTAAGGTTCCAGGTCCCACACAGGGTCAAGGCCCCAAGTGATGTATGAGTGGGCCCATAGTGCTCACCAGGAACCCTCGTTCCGTTTTTACATTGATTGGGTTGATCTCCTGGGGGATAAAGCTTTTTGCTAGTCATATCAATTAAAAGTGGTAATGGCGCGAAGTTTCCTTGATCAAATTGATTTAGAAGCAGTTTCTCTACATGATTTTTTTTATTATTCAGTGAATTTTTGCTTGCATGTGAGTATTATATTTATATGCTCTTTGTTCTCTTAGTCGGGTAGATTTTACACGTGCCTTACGTTGGGGTGCCACATCACGGACCATTCGGTGCTTATGAGTTCAGTAAAGCAACACGATGTAAATGAGGCTTACAATATCAATCAAGCCAAAATGAATCAAATATTCAATCAAATAATTAATCAATAAATAAATTTCAATGTTTAATTTGCTCAAAAGCAAAAAGGGGAACGCAGGAGGCGTACACGGCTAGCAGATAGGCTAGTAACCGTTACGCGAAAACGCGCCGATTAGTTAACCTTCTGAGCGCGCAGTGAAACACAGTAAATGAAGGCGGACGAAGTTTAGATGAGTAATAAAATGGTATAAATTTGTACATGAAATTAACGATGTGACTATAAGTGCAAAAGAACAAGCGAAAACCTCTGGTGAAACCACAAAGGTTGTCAGTGGTCTGAGGAAAAGGCGGCGCGTGCACCCAAGGAGAGAGAAGTAAGTGTCCACTGCTGACGGGAAGTGGGAGGCATAGTGTCGTCGAGTCAGAGCATAAAAGTCTAATGAGAAACCTCTGCAATTCGAGATTTGTGGAACCTAGGCCAGCTATTATCTAGCCATAGGAATACCGGTGGCAACGTCTAGGAGGCGGATTCGTGCCACCATGCAACGATGCACAGCCAATGTCAACCAAGAGACTGCCGGCGCGCATCGCAGTCTGAGGGTGGATTGCTGCATACCAGAATCTGACGGGCGCTGGACACCCTCCACGGTCTTGATGCCGATGTGGTGTTGCTGATTCGGGCTTCAGGAGGAGTAGGAGCATTCGAGGCACGTAAGGACCAGGGTGGTGTATGTGCTTTCAGAATATCCCGTCCAAAGCCCTACGAAAACCGGGACACAAAAGCTAGGTATCTGCGAGGCCTGGCTACGATTCTTACGACATAACGACCGAAGTCAATTTTTGGTGCAAGATATACGCCCAGGATATCAAGTGTCAGAACAAAAGGCAGGATGAATCCACCAAGCCAGTAGCTTGGGGCGCATTCGCTTGGCTAAATTAAAACTCAGTGCGGCGCACATGCTGTGGTTGATACTACGAAAGTTCAAGGAGAACCACTCTGCTTTACTGTCCAGATGTGCCTGCAGAGTTGTGTGGTCGGTGGGAGTGCTAATGCAAATGGCGAGGGTGGTGTGATTTCCGCATTACGTGTTCAGGAACTGATCCGAGGGGGAATGTCGCAAACGTACACACTGAGTACAGTGGTGCCGAGAACAAACCCTTGAGGCACTCCCAATTAGATAGAGAAGGCACTGGACACAACGGAACACTTAAAAGCCATTGGATGACTGCTCTTCGCAGGTAAGCGTTTTTCCGCCTTTCCAATAAAAACTATAGATCTGAAGCACCTTCATACACGAAGTTCTCTAGCGACGCGGACAGGAAAAGGTTAATGATATAAACCAGGATGTCGCCCACATAACCCTTTATAAGGACGTCGTCGTGATACAGATTTGGAATGAAACCATGTAGTTGCAGATCTAAAGAACCTATGTAAACCTCCGAAAGAACTGGAGCTACTGCCTAAGAAATACATAATTACTGTTTCGGAAGAACGTTTTATTATTCATAAACAGCTAACCGCTGACCTGCGGTCCACCGGCAAGCTGGGCCTCCCGATACGTCCCTACCTCTCAGTTCGATAACAATCGTAATAACTGGATAGCTAGGTTCGACATTTGAGAAAAGATACAAGGAAGTGACGTAATGGAAAGGAGGAACGCATCCTAGCAACACTCACGTGGCGGCTCTGCCCACTTTGGCGCCGCTACGTTATCGCAAACTTGACAGCTGTCACCCGTTTGAGCGACGTCCGGAGCCAACCCCCGACGAGCGGAGAAAGCTACGCATTCCCCGAGGCGTCCCTACGCGCGGGATACGGGGTAGGCATTACTACGACGCGGGGAGCAGTTTCTGCGTTTAGTTAAGGAACGGCAACCAATCCCGTGCGTCGCTGGCCGTCGCATCTGTTCTAGTACAGGTAAGAGTATTGAAAAACAATAAAAACCTGTTGGGTGTTATTAAAAAAAAACGCTTTTTTGTGTCCTTTTGCAATACATTTAAGAGTTAATTGGAGAGAAAGTTGTTTCAATATTGCAAGGAATGCGGGATGCGCGCTTCGCGCCTTCTTTGAAGCAACATGTCGCAGCAAGCCAGGATCGCGGAGTTGATGGATGCACATAAAGAGATTTCGTTACCAGCATTTCGCGGTCCCGGCACTTACTGAAGGTGCGGAAGCAAGCAGACGACCTGGACAAAGGCGCCTGCTCCCTTTGTTGAATCCAAGAAACATTCGGTTGATATGACTTACCCTGAGACAGGAAATAAACAAGATTCGTAAGAGGAAGGGTAAAAAATCAGCGTGTCCAAAAACAGCTGTGTGTTCCGAGACGCACCTTTCTTTTCCTTCGCTGTTTCAGGTCAATGTAGGTCCAATTTTCACAAGCTCACCCGCGCGCTCACCTTTTTTTAGACCTACAGTGTAGTCATAATTTGCAACAGCAACTACTTTCATCTTGTCTGGAATACCTCAGTAGCACACTTGGCAACGTCTTTTTTGTATCTCCTGTAAACGACTCAATTTTCGCGAATCGCCTACAACTCCGGTAAGATGCCAACACATTGGTATCTATATAGAGATCCCACCGCGTCGCGAAAATTATAACCCGCGAAATATTCCAAAACATAAGCTTTAACCTAAATCGCGAAACATAGGTCGCTTAAAGTATATTATTGTCTAGCTGCATTTAATCTGGTCCTCAATATGGCAGGCCTTCGTGTATATTAATATATATGTTACGAACTACAACCTAGCCTTCTAAAAGTAAAGAACTTTCAAAAATAAACTAGCTGTGCAGCATAACATAAACCCCGATACTCTACATATAAAAGGACACATACACCGAAAGGTCTCAAACACAGCTGAAATATTTATTTTCCTAAAAGGGCTTAAATAGTCACCGTGACAAAAAGTAAGGGGGAGGGAGAAACCTGGAATGACTTCAGAGATCTTAATTGACAGAAATCCTAATACTAACATCAAGAGGCACAACTGAGTGATGTAATCATAATACAGTAGGTAATAACGGAATGTTTGAAACCGCAGGGGATATGAAACAGTACCCAAAATGGCAATATTCTTGGTTTAATCAACACTAAGAAATAGGTCTTTACAGGTCTACGGATGATCTAAAGTATTTCTCGGCTCTTTGAAGGGGAGAGACAAATGACCTTTGTCGGTTTGGCAACCAGCAAGCTTTCTCTGCCATTATCTCACGCATTTCATGCCTTCTGCTCATAAAATGGAAAGGCTATCAATATCCCCGCCATGCACTTAACACATATCTGGGGGCAGTACCGTCCGTCTCTAAACACACCACATGAAATACCTGTGAACAAATCCATCACGCTCCTCGCCCTCACACTGGAATTTAAAGATATAAACTAATGTTGGAAGTATAAACCAAGGTTGCGCAAAGGATTTTTTTTGTTTGCTTCTGGACATTCTAAAACTATAAAACGCAGTGTTTCCTACATTGCTACTGTATCGGCCTTGAAGAAATATTGTCACCGGAATAACGGGCAAAGTTTTGAAAATCAATTTTCCTGCCTACGTGATTCTGGATATCCGATTGGTTTTCTAGGAAGCTCATCTGAAAATTTTTGCATCAAACTGTAACAGAAATCAGCTGACACAGATATGGAAGAAAGAAGACAAGAACTAAGCAAAAAATTGTAGTTTCCTACATTCATGGCCTAACCAATAAATTAAAAGGAAGTAACTGCGAGGCAGGGCAATAAGGTTGTGTGCTCTGCTCTAAACAAGGAGTATTGTATGGAGAAAAGTATAAAACGCAGACGAGCTGGTGAACGACATCCATAGTAACCCCGAGATGCAGGAACAATAAAGAAACTGACAGAAGAATAAAGTCTCTAACACAGCTTGGAATTTATTGAACAACCATCGCCTTGTATACATGTCCCAGACCTATTTCACAATTCAAACGACCTGCTCGCCCACTACACAGTGTACCTTAACAAGACAAGACAAAGTAAATTGCAACTTCAACTAGGAGAAAATGTGCAACATTTCTTACAAGACACGATATGCCCCGTGTGACACAGGGGTTGTTTATCACGTTCCCCTATCCCGCGGCATATCTCACATCGGTGAAACTGGCAAATGCGTAAATGATAGGACAAGAACGCGTGCGCAGCACCTGCCAAGGGAACAACAGCAGGTTATTGCCGCACCTGTAAATGCAGTGTTTCGCTCCGCAGCATCACCATTTTTGCAAGAAACAAAAGCCTGTATGCACGAGAAATGCGAAAACATTTAAAACAATGGCTATCTAAGCAAACAAAGCAGCATGCGTCAGCGTGCCTTCCATCAAACTCGACGAGAAAAGCAATAGTGTTTGGAATGTTAAACGTTTTGCTGAAATGTGGGTCGTTTCACACTAAATTGTATCTATAGCTGTCAGAATAAAGAACAAAAAGAAGCGGATAGCTGTGGCACATGAAGAGCAAGAAGTGTTAAACCATGGTTGGTAGTCCAGCAATATGTTTTTCTCTCAAGTTCAAGCTGGCTCGAGCCATGGTGGCTGTGTGATGAACTGTGCAAGCTGTTGGAGCTGTCGGCACTGCATAGCTTATGGACAGCCATGACTGCGGAGCAGGGAGTGAAGTGTGCATTTGACGGCTTTCACGGGGAGGGCTTCACTGACGGCAAGGGAACAGACGGGTTTTTGGTGGTCGGGACCGCAGTCGTGGTGGTGAGCGGCTCCCCATCACCGGTGGCGTCCGTGCTGGACATCACCGTGGCGAGGGCAGTAGGTGCTCCCCGACGGCGTCCTTTGGGGCGAGAGCCCCGTCGTGGTGACAGAATCCTTCATACCGGCGGCGTCCTTCATGGGTGGGACTGCAATCCTGGCGTGTGTGGCGCTACGCAGGGACACGGCTACGGCAGGTCTTAAAACGGGCGACCAGGCGTTGCCTCAGAGCCTTGTCCGAGAGGCCGACCGGAAGGTTGGCAGGAGCCAGCCTCTCGCCATGAGACGCTGACCCCTGCGAGCTCGGCTCCGACTCCATCTCTCACTTTTCAGGGTCGGAACCTGACTCCGGTTTTGGCTCACTCAATACAAGGCAGGCGTTGTCCAGCACTGCACGTGCCGTTATAATGGTGGTGGTGGCTATTGATGGATGGTAAGGCAGAGTCCGATGCCTTTGCAGACACGAGAATCTGTTTTTCAGCAGCCCACTGCAGCGCTCCACAACGGGTCTGACTGAGGAATGTTACTTACTAGACCGGCAGCAAGCAAAGGAGGTCACGTGGATCCCAGGGACAGCGGTGATGAACCAAGACTTCAAGCCGTAGCCGTTGTCGCCTGCACGTTTAGAGGATGGGATCTATTATAATCTCTTATTTTTAAAATTGACGGCAAGAAAGCAGTGAAAAGAGCTGATTGCAACTTCGCGTTTTCCTGGTACTATGCTTCTTTGGATAGTATTTACAAAGACGTGCTAGAGGTATAGACACAGGGCCTGCACAGTTGTTAATGTTTGGTACAGCACATCTTCTGCGGTACTGCGGTTTTCAAGCGGTACACAGCCACCGTATGCAAAACGAATGAATCGAGCATGCTCACCGAGGAGGAGCCTGTCGTCGCCTACCAGCTGCCCTTGCTTGATGTTGCCGCAGAGCCAAGAGAAGCATTACACAAAGGAGTCGTCCACCGACCCAGGGCACCGTGGCTCCATGCATCTTACCCAGCATTCTGCGTCACACATCTGGAAGCATGAGAGAGATATCGACATAAATTTACCTGAATGTTCCACTCATGGTTCACAAAGCGGTGTCGATTCCAGAACCTTCCAAGTTCTTTTGACACCATTAACATGATTGCTACACGCCTTCATGGAGGCAAGATATGATGACAAGAAACCACTTCTTTCAAACAAACATAATGTGGCGGGCGGAAGGATGCACGTTTTAAAAGTCACGAAATACACAGTCACGGCACGCTCGCGCAGTCGTAGCACAGGGGCGGATTCAGAGGGGGTGGTCCGGATGACCTAACCCCCCTCTGGCATACTGCATGTGTCAAAATTTAGGGCGTGGAAACCGCGGGGGGGGGGGGGGGGGGGAGGGGGGTTAAACATGATACGCTGACCAAAAACCTGATGCTCCCTCCCCCCCCCCTCTAGAAATACCTGCGCCCGCCCCCGGCGGAGCACCCCAGCCCGCACCTCTCGTTTATAACATGGAATAACGACACCGTACCGGCGTTGCGCTGTATTCTTTTTGACACACATGGAACTGATTTTGAGTACGTAATACGAGCGTACTTACCACAATCACGTTGAGGGCGTAGAAATGCTTGCGGCACAGTGCACCGCCCTCGTGGCGGTGGGATCGTTCTTGGACGGGCCGACGATGGCGATCATCGTTTCGTTCACGCAACCGATGACGCCGAATATCCTACCGAGCGTCCTAAGGCCTGTCTTCACGTCGCACCTCTCGCTCAGCACCTCGGGGAAGCGGAGCCAGCCGCGCCGAACCCCGACACGATGCACGATAGCGACGGACGCGATGCGGACAGAGACGCCGACTGTCATCAGTCCCGCGCTACGTGCTCGTCGCTCGCCTCCAAACTTTGGAAGCACTCCGTGTCGCAGAAACGGAGTGTACAACACTTGAAGCTCCACAGTCGTGAGCGTCCACGAGCTTCGTTTGGCAGTCTCTTCACCTCCGGTTCCTCGCGCCAACGTTGTCTCGCGCTGGCGGCGCTCCGTCGCACGCTTGCAATCTTCCGGGAGCTCGAATGCTGCGCGGTGCTGGCGGTAAGTCTTCCCGGCGAAAATAATAACTAAATTAGTTGAAAAGTGTCATAATCGCCCGACGAAGACGCGGTTTGGAAAATATGGCCAACGAAAGACACCTACTCAGGAGCAAGTACCTTTTGAAACGTACTCAGTACAAAACGAAACGTCAATATGTTGTCACGTCCGGTAGCCGACTCCGCCCAGTTTAGCTGACTTCGCCCCCATTTTTCTAGGGAAATTGCGTCACTCTTGCGTCCAACCAATCAGACGTAAAGACGTCACTTCCGTGTACTTTTAAAATGAACATGTACAATGTCGAACTTAGCTATCCTGTGCGACCGACAGATAAAAAAAAAAAGCGGTAGCATTCGTGCGAGCTGAACACCTCTCGTCGGTGTCCTCGAAGGTGCCCAGCCATTCATCGTCGTATACGACAACCTTCCTTTTCGTTTAATAAAGTCATCATGCCCATTATTTGCGTAACTATTTATTTTTTTAGCGTTCTCCACTGGCAGTAAATATGCAGTCAATCTAGCGAGATGCCGTCGGGGCATGCAATCGCGACGATTTTGGTACACAGACTGCCGTCTTTACAGGATATAGGTACGGTACCGGTTTCTGGGGACGGATGTTAAGAGTGTATGATGGCGCTTGGAAGACGTCGATTAGGCGTATTTGCTCTATTTTCTCACTCGGCCGAAAAGCCATCCTGTTCGCTAGGCCTTACCGGGGAATTCGAGCTTCGCTAACCGGCCAATATGTTACTTTGGGGGGTATTCAAATATAACTACATGCTTTTTGGTTACGTGCGGGGTCGTCATTTTCACCCTAGGGGTCGTTATATTTGGGACAACTTTTTACCACCCCAAAGGTAGTCATATATGACTACCTTTTTTCGCAGAGTGTAGTGCAAATTTCATCAAAATGAAGAAAAAAATATAATATCTGGCCTTTTTGTATGGACGATACCGTATGGCACTTGGACGGGTAAGTTGTGTATCGCAATTTTCGCCTTAGACACCCTGAAGAGCGATTAACAAATTGTATGAGGTAAAGCGACATTTTAAACAATGAAAATCATACACGCATGAATGTCACTGAAAACAACAAGCTAGTCTTTCATTTACTGCCCATATCAGCATTAAAAAATTTTGAATATAATTAGCCATCGAGCGAAACCACTTACCCAATAAAGAATGACCGCGTCTTTGCACATTCATCGGCATGGAATGCATAAGAAGCACAGGAAGTTTCACCCTAATGCCTTGCTTCCAGTACGCGATCCATGCCTTCCACCGTGCTTTGGCTGCGAGCGCGCGCGCTTGAGATGCACGAGACCCCGAAACGTTCTCTAACGTAAGAACCTCGCACTGGACGCGGGACAACTGAATCTCCTCTCTCCTCTTCTTTCCTTGTCAGTGTCTATAGTGGAGGAGTGATAGCAGGCGTTCGCTCTTAAAGTTCAGCTGAGATGCAGACCGGTCAGGTGCTTCTATTTCTCCAATATTCCACAGCCAGGGGTACCGTACAAGCATGCGATCCATTTGTATAGCATGGCGTTGCACTACTGCCATGCGCAGGCGCGGACTAAGAGCATCTGCTCTTGCGTGATAGACTGGCATAATTACTCCGGGCACGAAAAAAATAAAGAGCGCTCTTCAAAACGTTAAAATGTTTTTAGAGCGCAGCTCTTAGGCGCTGGTTTCCGGCTTGAGCGGCGTCGCCGTCGCCGTCAGCGTAACCTCACGCGTTGCCTTATAATAATGGAAGCGGCGTGACCGCGCTGCACTATGGGAATATTTCCCAGCTTAATTTAGCTGGAAATTTTTTTAAATGTTTCCCGCTAAATTTAGCTTGAAAATTTACCAGCCAATTTTAAAGGAAATATTTCCCAGCTAAATTTATCCGAACGAATTACCGATAAATCTAGCGAAAAAAATGTCCCCGCTGAATTTAACGAATATATTTCCCCGCTAAACTTAGTGGAAAACTTTCCCGGCTTAATTTAGCGGGAAATTTTGCTAAGATTTCCCGCTAAATAGGACGGGAGCAGAAGAGGAGGAGTGGCGTTACCCTCCCCTCCGTACCCTGCCCTTTCCCTTCGCAAGAGCTGCGCCTCGTGGCTGGGTAGGCCTCGTGATGATCATGACCTTCACGAGGCCTTCACAAGGGTCACTAGAATCACGAGTGACGTCACGAGGGTCACGAGTGACGTCACGAGGCAGGATGGAAGGAGGGGCCGAAGGAGGGGAGGGGGAGGAGGAAGGGAGGCGAGTTAAAGGAGGATGGAGAAGGGAGAGAGGGTGGTGGAAGGGGAGAAGGAGGTAGGAGAGAAGGAGGACAAGAGAAGGAGGAGGCGAGGAGGAGCGCTCTGATTCGACATTACAGGAATTTGTAAACCACTTTAATTTTTTAAAGATTTTTTGACGTAAGCTTTATAACCCATACATATCCAAATCGTCAGCCCCTAAAAACATTGCTGCTCAAGCTACGTGCAATCTCGACAATATCCTACCCACTCAAATTTGTTTGTACTTTAAACGTAAATAACGGTATTGAACTCGTGTGGACTCGAACTTCCACACCGTCTTGATCTAATGAGCTTTGCTACTTGCTTATATAAAAAAGAAAAAGAAGTAAGAAGCGAAATTCAATTAAAAGACCCTTTTCAAAAGTCAGTCACATTGTAACAGTCCCCAAATCTCCATTATTGCCGTTCAAGAAGGGGTGATAGGATATCATGCTCGGCTAAATCAAGCAACCTAAATTTTGTGAATCGAAGATAACGTATAAAGTACCAACATCTTTTCCACTTCCTGCTCTATGCTTTCGAATACGTTTACTTTTTCTGGTGCGCAGAAGCTGTGTCGAGCCACCAAGATAGCCTCGTTTTTGGCTCTGTTCAGGGTGGGTAGACTGACTTTGGGAAAGGGTCTATAAGTAAAAAATATACGAGCATTTGTTCAGAGTGCTTCTGATCAAGACTGGAAATTCGGACCCCAGACTACTTGGTTTCAGAGGCATGATGGTGAGTTGACGGGAGCCTCCGCACTCGTGCCAATGCTCCATTATAAGATTTCTGCACGCATAAGGCTTGGCGCGACTCATTGTGCACACAACTGTCTGCAGTTCTATACATTTTCTGAAAGGTGCAGCAAACAAGTCACGAAAGAATATAAAAGACTTCGGAGACTGAGGCTCATATCTGGAACCAAGAGGGACATCAAGGAACATGAGGGGAGTAGTCCAGGTAGTGCTCTGTCTCGTATGCTGTGCCACTGGGTTCGACATTTTTAGCTTGGACTTTAAACGGCGTAAGTAGATCGTTTCATATAGCCGAACGAGTGTTGATGTTTTGAAAGTGCTATTAATCTGACACAGTTGCAGCCTTGTTTCTTGTCGAAGGCGTTTGATTCGGTATGTCTCTGCCCAAGAGTGGCCAATGACATAAAGTGGGATTTTTTCAAAACGCAAACATTTCCTAAAAAAGTACGCGTCGCACACAAAAACAAAAAGTTAATGGGGTATTCGTCTCTGCCAAAGGGACCATTCGAGATAGGAAATAGGGATCGGTATAATAAGTGCATAATATATTTCGGTTAACTAATTTTTCAAATATTCAATTAAAGGCGTGGTTTTAATTAGAAGTGTAATGGGAATCATCGGAAACGTTCCAATAAACTGATTTTAAAAATATATGAGGTGCATACCCATATCCCATATTTATGGCTTGAAAGCAAACAACAACCAAAACAAAACCCTTAATTTACACGCGTTTCTAGGTTTTGGAATTCACGACGACAAAGACGCTTCTGCATGTCAGTATATATCTTAGTCCCATATATGTTGCTGTAAAAAATCTTTATGTAAATTGCCAGCTGAAAGTTTTGTATAAGACCCGTCAAAATATTACGCCTTGGGCGACTGGGAAATTAGGCATTTTACGTTAAGTTCTTAATTCCAAATTTATATGTTAACGTTCGCCAATTAAAGAGCACGTCGAAAAAACCAAAGTACGCACCAGATCTTGTCACCTCGCCGTCTCCTATCACTGTATACTTCGTTATTAGGGCTAAAGCAGACTTGTGCTTGTTACTTGAAAACTGTAGTGGATTACAATTACAAATTACCGAGCCTCAAGTGTAATGGATTACCGTTAAAGAGTATTGTCGCTGAAAAGTAACGTATTACTTTACTCGTTAAGTTACAAATTACTTTCACGTCACTTTTTCCCTACACTTATCCAGAAAAGAATAGAAACAGTTTTTGATACTTTTCCAAAATGCCCTGCTACACTACTTTCATTTTCTCATACGCCCGTATTATTGTAGTCCTTGTAAAAATAAAATACTGTATTTAAGAGAAATAATGCAGTTTCACTCCGTTCAACTTTAAGCTGACAAGGCACCGAAAGCTGCAACCACACCCGCCATCCCGCTAGCTTACGGCCTCCAGAAGTGATCCCTCGAATTGCGCAGACAAATCTAGCGGTGCGCATGCTCAGTAGCAGCGTCTACCTCCGCTACGGCATTCGGAGCTAATGAAGCGATTTCCGAAAGCTCTTTTTCGACTCGGGTGTTCCGCCTGTTATTCACAAGAAAAGAAAAAAAAAAACTTGGTTTTAACGTTAGAATATCTAGCCTATGCAGAATGCAGGTGTCTCAGCTTACCTTGATGTGTTTCCGTAGATAAGAGTTTGCTGTTCTTGCTGATGACATTGTGTGTTGTTTTGACAAGCAAAAAGCAAAATATGCACTGAAACTTTAGGTTTCCGTTCTCCTTAATGCCCTGAATTTTGAACATCTCATTAAGAGATGGCAATAAAGTGGACGGACACTCCATGACGGAAAACTCGACCAGTCAGAGAAAAAGTGGCGGTTTCGGGTTATCTACATTTCATCGGTTCTCACTTTCATACCAATATTCGTGGAGGTGAGAGGAGCGGTTGGCACAGAGAACGAGAGAAGCGGTGGCCATCGGTTTTACAAAACAGTAGAGGATCACACCACATTTACGCGTTCTCCATCTCTCTCTCTCTCTGTCAGCAATCCTTAGGTGGCCTTACCGCCCCCCTCCCCCCTTTATGTTCACAGTTGATTGTAGAGTGAGAAGTGGATTCGACCACTAAGCCCAGACAAGTAAACCAAAAGAAGTATCGTCTGTACCTTCGAAGACGATGCTCTTAGCCTCGCGCCGGGCGCTTTTCAGCCGTGCCTCAAACGCGTGCTAGAATGCAGCAGCGCACATGAAAAACTAAGACATTTCGACCCCCCCGCGCGAGGCTGCATCATCTGTTATGCAAGTTGTGAACCCGCGAATCGAGGGGGTACGGACCCGCGTTTGATGTCTGTGTAGGTGGCGGGGGACGTTTAAAAAATTGGAAAGGGTGAAACTGTGTAAAAGACAAAGACAAATAAACACGAAGAGCCTTCTCCTGCCCGGGAGAAGAAGAAAAACACGATGGAAGGCGGCGGAGAGCCTACTCGGCCTTGTCTTACTTGATATTTGTCTTTCGTGCATGCCTTGCGCGTTTTTCTAGTGGTTCTAGTGACCGGCTATTCTCCCCTTCCTGATGTCTAGCGGCAATTCTCTCCTTGCTGATGTTGTCATTTTGTTAAACTTGCTCTCTTTATGCTGCTGAATGTTCTGCTCGTATTGCTCCTGTTACTATATTATGCTCTTACATTTAAAAAGTAAGGAGTAATTAAAGTAATCCGTTACCAATATTTTGTAACGAAATTACATTACAAATTACTTCCGAAAAAAAAGTAACGTGCCAGTTAAAAAAATTACTGCGAAAATTAACGGATTACTTTCCAAGTCGGGGCTAAAGCGGCCTCTAACATCTTTTTCTTGTTTTATTCTTCTCGGATTATAGATCAAAACTTTTTTTTGACCTAACACAAAAGGTGTAATGCTGACAAAGTATCGAGTCTGCGCAGAACTTTTCTTGTCAAAGCAGCTTCCACAGTTAGTTCTTCACCTGTGCTGTGAAATCAATAACGCGGATGTAACGTGATTGGAGAAGTGGCGCCATCTGTAGGCAGTCAATGACAACAACGACAACCCCCTTTAAAGGGCCACACCGCTCAGTTCCGAAAATTTCAGGATGATGAATTATTTCAATCTAAGGAACTTTTATAAAAGGCACTCGGTCAATTGCTTTCAGTAAAATGGGATCTATCTATTTAAAGCTTATTTTAAACAACATAAAAAATCAAAAGAAAAACTTCAGGCCGCCAAAAAGGCCAGAAAGATGGCTATCACATGGTATGAGATTGAAAGTGTTCCTCTACGGGCAACGAAGGGCGGGTTTGGGGCGGGCCGCCGGACCGCCGTTGGGGCGGGCGTGTGCCAGGCTCAAGTGTTGCATGCAGCGCACTATTAACCACATTTTGGTGTTTACAACATTCGGCGACGTCTGCACAGCTGCGACACCCGTCTGCGCACGAGGAGTGAACGAAACTCTGGGAGGCAATAATCGCAAACGGTGACACGACGACGGCGGTTCTGACGCGGAAGACGGCGGTAATGGCGAGACAGCAGGACGGCTCCCAAGAGGGTGAATCACGTGGACTCCGCTGAGCGCCGAGAGAAAACGTTGCGAATGTCGCCCGTCACGCTTGCCCGGAGAGGTAAAAAGAAATAAAAAAAGGTCAATGGTGATGACATGGAGCTTAATGTTGGCGACGCGAACGCCGTTGCCTTGACTGCGCTGTTGGTTGCACCTCGATTCGGCTGGTAAAGTCAGCCGATTTCGGCAACATGGCGCGTTGCAAATTTTGCCGGGTGGTTTTAGAAACATTTAGAGAGAACTCGTAATATTTGCCGTTTGGTCTTCCTAAGTAATACTGAAGAGGACTGCATTGCTTGTTTTTTTTTCAGAAATTAAAGACATTTACAATCCATTGTAATGCCGAATTAGAGCGCCGTTCTGGAGAAGGAGGGGAGGGTACAGAGGAGGCATACCTTCGTCGTGACCTTCACGAGTGACCGTGAAGTCGCGCGTGATGTCATTATGAAAAACGACCCATAATGCAACGCGCGTGACCCGCGCGTTGCATCATGGGACGTTTTTCATACTGCAACACGCGGGACCCTCGTGACGTCGATCGTGACGTCACTGGTCGCGTCAGTATGGGAGGTCCCATAATTCAACCTGCGGGTCACGAGTGAGACCCGCGCGTTGCCTCATGGGACGTTTCACATAATGCAACGCGCTGGACCCTCGTGACTTCACGTAAACCTCATTATGGGAAACATCCCATAATGCAACGAGCGAGTCACGTGTCAGACCAGAGCATTGCATTATTGGACGTTTCCCATAATTCAACGCGCTGTAACGAAGACGGCGACGCCGACACCGACGGCACTCAAGCCGGATACTGGCGCCCTACAGCTGCGCTCTAAAAGAAAAATGAAGCAGAGTTGCCCTTTAATGTACTGCTACAGTGTCCACGTTTCCGACACATAAAATGTCACAATACTGAGTCTTTCGGCTGTCCAAAGCTTTTAAGGAACTCACCCGTAAAGTCGCTTGACAATTAAACATGCTGCAAATGTAGCTTTTCCTCTTTGACCTTTTCTCTCAGGAATAATTATTGGAGATCGGTGTGCTTGCTTCTTTCCGATGTGAGTTATTTTTTTTATATTTTTTTGAAAGGGAAATAGTACCCTGGTTGTCAACCAGCAGGACCTGTAGTTCTTGTGCGAGCTCATGCGCACGAAGCTCATTGATCAATTGCTGAAACAAGATTACAACTTTCGCAGCATGCTACCTGGCTATAAATTTTGCTTCAACGGTTGACATTGCAAAGCTTTGTTGCTTCTTACTGCTCCGTGATATTGCAGCACCAGCCTTCATGAACACGTATCCATTTGAGCGACTTTTTGTCCGCTTTGCCACTGGGACCAGTCTCCGTCGCAAAATGCTTGTACGCATTTCCTACGTTTTTGGTGAATTAGTGCCTAATGCTTCGTTTGTTTCACGTAGAAAAGAAATCGCTTTACAACACTCCAGTTCTCTTCGACGGGATTGTCTTTGAACTAACTCGTGTATGCGGTAACAAAAGCCAAGTCTGGTTTCGTGCCTCCATCATAGTAAAACAATGCATGAATTGCTCTTCTTCACCTGCCCTCAAGGACTTCTCTTGGTCGGTCGTTGCTACTTCTTCTTTGGTGGTTGCTTCCATGATCCCAAGAAGATGATGCACCTTTTACATGTGCCATGCTAAACGTCTGCACATTATCATCGGCATTAACTGTCCGGTCAAAATTCAGCTTCCTATTATTTCTTTTTATTCTCAGTCGTATGAGAATGATACGACTGGCTTCTCCCAAATCTTATTGAATTTTTTTTTAACTCAAGCGGGTCTAAAACTAGGCAATTATTTTTTCACATCTTATGCGAAGATCAAGTACACAACGTAGAATGCTACGATTCTACGTAGAATCCGTACACTCTTGTCTTCAAAACGCATACTTGATCCTTGTCACAGCCACCAAAAGGTTTCGGTTGTTCCATGCAGACAATATTTTGAGAGCACCATTTTAGTATGCTGACATGGTGTGAACCTAGTGGACCTTCCGATCCAATGGAAAACAACGTCTTGATGGAATCCAGCTTTACGAGAGGAGAAAAGTTCTCCTTGTGATCGGATCCTTTCAGTTGCGAGTATCCAGTTGCGAGTATGCGAGTATAATATTTGAAGGCAGTATCTTCAAGTATAGTTCATTCACAGAAATGTGTGCCATTGTGTGCTTGTGCCATTTCTCGGCGGGTTACGGCAGCGCTCCCATAGAAGCATATGTATTTCATAGAAAAATCTGGCCACAAAGCCGAAAAGTTATGCTTTGGACAATTTGCCATGCTACTACACTAATCTATCGTATGCCGCTTTTCTTGTGCCAAAGGTAAAATATGATTACCTGTAAACTGCAGGTTCCCCAGTCGAATAAACGTTTTGATGTATTGCCACGACGAATATTATCTATGTTAATTGAAGTCTGCAATCTTTTCTAGGGTATAAACAAATCCTTATGAGTGTATAAATTAACTAGAATCCCTTCTAATTTTATGGCAATATCTGTAGGGTCTAAGGTGTGAATTACATCTGTAGAAAATATGCAAGGACGATGGAAGGAAGAACGAGAAGACAGGAAAGAGCCGTAAATGAGAACTGGCGTTTTCTTTACAAGAGAAAAGAATACGAAAAGAAGTGAGGTAATTTAAAGACAAAAAAGGTTAATATAGGAAGAAGAAGGAAGATAAAAAAACGATCGGATAGGAAGCAGCGGGATGCTTTTTGTAGTATATATACAAAAATATTATGAAGCCAAAAATTTTAAAAAGATAAAGAAAATAAAAGAAAAGGAGAAGAAAAAAAGGAAGAGAAAACAAGAAAAGAGAAGGAAAAGGAAAAATAATTTAGTGAAAAAATTAATGTGTAGGAAGGATCTTCATGGATAAAGGCTGAGGTAAAACTGTTCTTTTTCAGATGAGGCTACTGAAGGAGCACTGACGCAGGCGTCGCCCTTGGGTAGTATGACGTGTACTTTGAGGAGTTCTCTACTCGTTTGACTAGAGAGCCGTTTGAGTACTGTCGTGTGCTCGAAGAGTGGGGTACACAGACAGTCCCTTACATGCACCGCGAGATTTCCCGCGGGAGATGACCTTAGCGCTAAGGCATGTTCCCTTAGCCTGACATTTTGACAACGTCCGGATTGTCCCACATATACCTTTCCACGCGAAAACGGTATTTCATACACTACACCGCTCATGCTGGGTAGCTAAACTCGTGGAGCAAAACATTCTTCGCTTTTTGACGTAGCGGGGGGAGTGACCAAAAGAACGCCGCACAGTTTCCTCCTCCCTGCGCGCGCTCAACTTCGCAACTTTTGACGAAAAATCCCTCGCGATCCCTAGGCGGTGCACGAGAGCACGAGACAGCGCGGGGAGGCGAGCGTTCACGCCGCTCGCTGTACGTCGTCTTTGGGCTCTCTAACGCCGACAATCCCGTCATGCCTCGCCCAGGCGAGGAGCGAGAGCAGACGACGAGAGTTCGTCTGCTACGATGAGGCATTCGCACAGCGGAACTGAAAGAAAAAGTTGGTTTTCTGCTCGAAATCGCGTCCCGCGGGCCGCAAATTCAAACGCGAGCTTGAATTGTAAGCGTCTGATATTTCACGAAGGGAGGAATCGACGGCCCGTCTTTTATTTGCGAAATTTGAGTCGTTTTGTAGCCGTACAGACGCTGAATCCTGCCAGTGTGTAATGAAAGGCCCAGGACAACCACATGGGCCGCGAGATCTAGCATCATTTGTGTATGGGTGAAAAGTGCCACATTTTTCGACAAAGCTCCCACAGCCGAAGCCTGCGACGCATTCACTCAGCGTCCGGGAAGGCTAAACATGGAGACGTTGCCCGAGACTCAAGCAAAGTCATATTTGAACGGCAGCTATCTCGCCCCGTCATATTTTGTTTTGAGAAAGCTCTCGTTCTCAATGCCAGGGAAATAAAAAGTCTTACGAAACGTATTGCTAGCTGTTCCAAAGAACTAGATTTAAGCCGTATCCTTTCAGTGGTTCACTCATAATATTATGCTTAAAACGAAGCAAGCTCTTGCGCGTACAGTGCCATCAATTTTCTCAAGCGTATGCTGTTTTGTAGTCAACTGGTTTCGGAAACTTACGCCGTCTGTGGATATCTCTGACAGCCGAGTTGCTTAAGTGGAAGTCATCGCAAATGTAAGTTCCACGTTGCAGCAACCAACGTTTAAACGATGGCAGCGACTGCACTCTCGCTTTCCCACCCATCACGTCGAACAAAAAGGCGCTAGTTTCGGTTTGAGGTCGGTACTTTTCTACAACATCTATGGCGACAGCATCAGCCTACACTGGGTGCATTCGGCAAGTTCGTTCGGGGCCTGTTTTTCGTGCAGCACTCGGCGGGTGTAATGCATTAGAACTCTCACAGTGCAAGTCTGTATCGCGAATTGGGAGCCCGTCACTGGCCTCACCGGCGGCCATTGCTTGACGACAGGCAATATGCCGTGTCCTGTCTAGTTCTCCCTTCGTTTTCGTCCTTGTTGCTTTGGCCTTTTACATCATGAGGCAATACACGCAAGTCTAAGGAAGAAACATGCAAAAATTGGAAGCTTGTACGCGGTGCTCGAGGGCGAGCATTTTATGACGTGCTGCGATGATTATCTCGGGTTCTTGGAGATCAAATAGACATTCGTCAAGCGTTTGAACATCGATTAAAAAAAAATTGGCCGGAGCACGATTGACTTTACCGACTTCGCTTGCTTCGGTTGCTAAATAAATGGCACGTCGAGCGACTGAACGGCACGCTCCGAGTTTCAGTTTGTCACGGAAGCCCTCACAGGAGTTGAAAGAAAAAGCTTTCACCATGAAGCACTATGTACAAGCGGTCAAAACGATGCGAAAATCCCCAGTAAAGGCATTCTAACTTATCGTTTGCTGAGCTTTGATTACTCCGAAATCACGGATGACTCCACAATAACTCTCGGTAGCCCTTGTCTCATTAAACACATAACAGTTAACGCCCAATAAAGTAGCCCAGGACCCTCAACCACACAACATTTAGTTAAACAAGATTGGTATTCTAACGCATTTAATATTCTTGCAGACAATATTAACTGTTATTTGCGGAAACATGATAGAAGTTTAATGGTAGAGAACAACCTACTAACGTAATAAAATTGAGTTGTGCCAAGCGATGACTGCCGGTGGTGCCGCTCGACCCCAGCAATACAGGCCTCTATCCACGATCTAGCCTCCTAAGAAATCAGAGGTGCCAGTGCTATTAGACATAAATCGTTTATTTGCATCGGTACTCTCATACCTGCCGGATGTAGGGACGAGGCGCAAAACCGTACATCCGGCCAATATTGAAGCCGGTTTTCGGACGATATTGCCTCGACACTCGCCAAGAAGCAACGTGCTGTTTCGGCGACTCGTTTGTGTAATTTATTTGTTCAGTCATACTAATTGGTCCCGGGCCAGTGTGTACACCCCAAAAAATAAATGTACTGTGGTAATTACACCTTGAGGAGAAGCAGGCACGTAGCCAGATTTTCGTTTAAGGGGGGGGGGGGGGGGGGGGCGCCGATGACAAAGTGCTTTATGAGGGGGAGGGAGGAGAGGAGGCCCCAGCAAAATGGAAAATTTCGGGGGGGCGTGAAGGCCAGGGCTTATGCCCCCCCCCCCCCCCCCCTTGGCTACGGGCCTGACGAGAAGGGGTATTGAAGTTTTACATCTTTATAAAAAGGTGTAGGCATTATCATACGTTTTAAGAAACGTGTTTAAAAAATCACACATTTTTAAAGGTGTGAAGTTTGCATTTCTTTTATAAGGTCCATTGCTACACTTATTAGGGTGTTAGTTATGGGACACCCCACTTACATGTTTAAAGGTGGGAAAATGCTTAATGTGTATATACCTCTAACGGAAGACAATCTCTTTCATGTGATTACATCGCGTGCCGATGAAACGATCTGTTGATGACACGTCGTTCGATGAACTGATTTGACCGCCAATGAGTGACGACTGCCAGTAGAATTTTGGGGAAATAATTCTGCCGGCTGCCGAGAGACTCGACCCTACCCAAGAATTACCCCGGTTCTTGTTTGTTTTCCAACATTCTGAATTGTATACCAGCTTATTAGTACCTTTTCGGATATTACAGAAAAAAAAAAGAAAAAAAAAAAGAAAAAGAAAGGGATGGCAGCCGCAAAAACTCTGACAGCCCGGTTCACAGTCATGTGGGAGAATGACAGGTGCTCGTCAGTCGCCACCATGCCTTGAAAGCTACCGGTTCCGAAGAACCGGAGCGCGCAGAGAACTTGTTGTTCCACGGTCCGAGGCGGCGAACGAAGCTCGTCGCAGAGTCAACGCACAACGGCTTTCGATAGCCGGGACTGTCGCCGAAAGTCGTCGTCGGGGAGTTGAAAGGCGTCCCCGGTGGTCTTAGTAGCGACGCCGACGGTGGCGGAAGATAAGCTCGGCCGCAGCGTACGGCACCGCCATGTTGACAAAGTTTAACTTCGCCTCGATCCGAAGCGAAGATCTAGAGCTCAAACCACGGCTCTCGCAAAGTTCGGAAACGTCACTTTGACGTCAGCGACAACTTCGACAAACGAGGTTTCTTTTTAACACAAACTTCGGAGGGATTTTGAGCGTCAGCAGGTCGCCTAGGGACAATCTGCAAAGCATTAATTTTAGCTTGGCGTAGGGATGTAGGGACAAATGGGCGCTACGTCATCGGCGAAGCCGTTCAATCAGCGGGCTCCTCGCGCCCCTCACGCGCCGCACGCGCGCCTCGATGAACTTTGCTTTGAATGATTGACACCTCGCTCGGCGCGACGTCAGCGTCGCGAGAGTCCAATTAGCGCGTTCCGCAACTTTCGGACACAAAGTTGTGCTTGACGAGTTTAGCGACCCAGGTGACATATTGGTGTTCATGCTTCACAGGACCTTCCGCAATTTGTTCCTGCTGGTGTTGATTTTTGGGCATAGCCGCCTTAGTTGATCAAGAGCTGACATTACTTCCTGTACATCAAACTTTGAGGCCGCCCGCTTCAAGTTATGGGTAATGCGGTGTATGTATGGCACAACAGCCGGTCGGCGTCCCTTGAAGTTATGTCTTGGTCTTCCACTTGATGTAATTATGGATTCAGCGACAGCACACGAAGGTACTCAAACTGTTCTCTGGTCAGAGGAGTAGAAAACTCTTCGAAGCACATGTCATACTATCCAAGGGCGAGTCCTGCATCAGTGCTCCTTCAGTAGCCTTATCGAAAAAAAAAAAAGCAGTTTTACCTCAGCCTTTATCCCTGAAGATCCTTCCTACACATTAATTTTTCACTAAATTAATTGTCCTTCTTCATCTCGTCTCTTGGTTTTTTCTCCTCGTTTCTTCTCTTTTCCTTTTAATTTCATAATTTATTTCAATTTTTTGCTTTGTAATATTTTGTATATATATTAAGAAAAGCATCCTTCTGTTTCCTATCCGATCCTTTTTTATCTTCCTTCTTCTTCCATCTTCCTTTTTTTGTTTTTGTATTATCTCACTTCTTTTCGTAGTCCTTTCTTTTGTAAATATAACGCCAGTTGTCAGTTAGTGCTCTTTCCTGTCTTCTCGTTCTTCCTTCCGTCGTCCTTGCGCTTTTGTTAGTGATGTTTACCCAACTAGCCCGCCAGATGATTTTAAAGTAGAAAATATGTTTCGGAGGAAGCTAGCATAAATGTTTGAGTAACAACAGAGTTAAAACGTGCACAATTTAAAGGTAAATAAACTTCAAGATTTGCCTTTTGACTATACTAAACCACAATAATCGATGAAGCGCTCGGTACATTTTTTTTTTTTTCAAAATGAGTTTCTTGGGTTCCTGAGACAAATTTGCCATCTAAGCCGCATTCATTCTCGTTTAGACATGGAAGTACTCCGATGAATCAACGATTTATGAGAGGATGATTGCTTTTATAAGCTTAACATTCTGATGTCAGAAATAATATTTAGGCACGTACTAAATATTCATATTAAATAAACTATCCTAATCACCCTGAACAAAATCTACAAAAATGAAAAAAAAATCAAGTAAATAGCATATTGAAATATCATATTTGATATCCTATTTTTTAGGATATTCGTGTCGTTATGATATCCTAGTTGTCGTTTTAACTTTTTTCCATAATTTGTATGAATCTTAGCGACCTTGAAGCTATCTGTACGCCGAAATGTTTTGTACCTCTTGTTTAAAAGTTCTACCGGGTGAAACAAGGAGACGGTAGGCTCTTTAAATCGACCGGAAAATTCGGTTTCTTAACCTATCGCGCTACGACTTTGTGCAGCGTTGCCCACAGATGGTGCATTTTTTTTTGTAAAATTTGCGAAGAGCGAACTTACCTGAGGAAAAAGTAAAGAAAGAAAAAGGCTTAGCTCCTATGGAAACGCAGCGACGCCACCGGTCTGCAATCAACACGGCGCCGTTTCGCACGGTAGACAAGAGATGGCGCAAGCGGTCGCGACGCCAACTGCCGCCAACGAACGAGCAGACGACGCCGAGAACCGGCGTTTTTAGCAGACAAGGAACTGCAGTTGCTTGTTGTTACCGCGCCTGTTTTTGTTCCTGCAACTGTCGCCGTTTGCGGAACGCGCGCCGCTTTTGATTCGAAAAGATCGTCTGCTAAAAACGCTGGCTCTCGGCGCCGTATGCTCATTCGTTGGCGGCGTTCGTTGCGCCATCTCTTGTCTACCGTGCAAAACGGCGCCGTGTTGATTGCAGACCGGTGGCGTCGCTGCGTTTTCACAGGAGCTAAGCCTTTTTCTTTCTTTACTTTTTCCTCAGGTAAGTTCGCTCTTTGCAAATTTTACAAAAAAAATGCACCATCTGTGGGCGACGCTGCACAAAGTCGTAGCGCGATAGGTTAAGAAACCGAATTTTCCGGTCGATTTAAAGAGCCTACCGTCTCCTTGTTTCACCCGGTATTATATTAATTACAGGTTATTATCCCATATTTATGAAACTGATTAAATGACAATAGTTCTAACGCGCGTATATTTTTCTTCAAGGCCGTAAAAAATATTGTTTACGCTATATTTTATGATTCTATCAATTCCCTGTTTATTTTACTCGGAACAATTCCGATATATTGTAATTCCATACCGTATAACTGATTTTCCTAAAGATCTGAAAATAGTTCTCTGCGAGTTTACAGAACATGCACTTTTTAGCTTGTAAAAATACGCCGATACCACCCGCATTCTCTTAATAATATATTCGATTTGTTGGTTCCCAAGGAGATGTTGGTCAAATATTAACCCCAAATATTTAACCGGGGAGTCATAAGGTAATGGTCTACACGTGCAAATGTGTTGAGCATGATCATGGAGGTGAAGATATATGGTTGGTACTACAGTAATTAGTTTATGGGGATTACGAAAACAGTCTAATTTAGTTTTATTGTCGTTCACAAAAAAATGTGATTACTTGAGAACCAGTTAACTAATAAATCTATATCGCTTTGAAGCAGCAGAACCGCCTGGCTATAGTCGTTAAGCGGGAGTAATAGAACAGTATCATCCTCGTACTGAAACATTCAAGATCGTAGTTGTAATATAACGGACCTAGTGTGCAACCCTGTGGCACGCCGCAATCGACTCTGAGTTTTGTACTAGTGCTGCTTCCAATTTTAACCTTCTGAAACCTGTTTGTAAAGTAGTCAGTGAAGAATTTCTGTAACGGGCCATAAAACCATGTTTATTGATCTTTGATAGTAGGAGTGCGTGATAAATTGTGTCAAATCCCTTGGACAAGTCCAAAAACAAGGAAAGGGCTACTTTATTATTTTCAAGCGTTTCATTAACACAGTCTGAGAAAATTTCAAGTAATGAAATAGTGTTCCATTGTTGACTGAAACCGTATTGCCCGTCGTTCAATAACGAAAATCTCTTACAGAAGCCATTCATACATATTTGTTCTCCTTTTTTCGAGAATGCGAGCAATTGTTGGTAATATTGATATCGGTCAATAGTCTCCTAATTCTTTCTTCCTACCCTTTTTGTATAGCCGTCTCACTATTGACAATTTTAGTCCTTCCGGTATTTTTCCTGTTGTCAGGCATCCGTTAACTATAGCGAGTATGGACCAGTTTTAGAATTGAAAAATTGTTGCGCAAATCTATTCTATTCAAGGCACTTTCGTGATTGACATTGAATTAATAATGTTCATGAGATCGTGCTCATTTATTTCTTGTAAATGTGCTGAATTTACACAGTCAATTTGTTCAGCCGGTTTTTCATTTACATGCACCGCAACTTTTTGTGCTCTAGGGCATGTACGGTACTAATGAAACTGCGTTTGAAAGATTCGGCTAGTTCCGTGTAGTTATCTAATGCTGGACAATTCTTCACAATTGTATCGTCAGTGTTAGTTTTCCTTTTCCTGTCCATCAACTGATTCACGAGGTCCCATACTTTTTTAGGTTTTTGCAGAACTAAATTTGCTAGCATAATGATTTCGTTTGGCTCATCCAATTTTAGCAGTTAACTTAGTTCTTAGCACGCGATATTTGGTTTTTAAAGTGGTATAACCCGGTTTTTGTTTACTTCTATGCCATAACCTCTCTTTCAAGCGGGATAACTAAAAAATATCTTCATTAATCCAGACATTTTCTTCTTTCCTTTGCTTCAATTTTTATATTTTTGACAGATATTTTATATACGTCTTTAAAGTTTTTATATCTCTTAAAAAATGATGCTACTGCTGGGCCTGCACAGCATATGGCGTGCCGTATGACTGTGCGCCACGCGGATATCGTTGTCTGACCCGTGCATAAGTATTTCGTTGACCATATGCGCTTTCTGACAGAATTGTTTAAGGACCAGCAACCTACACCCAAGTGGCTGCCATTTCTCGATTTGTTGTCTACGATCCAAGACTTGTAGCACGTTGGACATTAGCAAGATGGCTGGTGTCTTTAAGTGTTTCATCGCGATGGTGTGTCGCTGCCTTGTGCCATCGTCCAATTCCGAAAGAAAAAGCCGCGTGCGTGTCTGAGTAGGCAACATAGGCGGCTGTCATGCTGACGAATGGGGTTAGAATCCCGTTCGTCCTGAATCCTTATTTTATAAATTCTGTACTCCTCCAAATATAAACTGCAATAAGTTGATACACTGGACGAGTTGGTACTAGTTGTACATAAAGAAAAAATAGCGCTGGTATGTCTTCTGTGTTCGGTTCCAGTCGCTGTCCTCGTCTTTTTGCGCGCTATTTTTTTTTATAATGTACTAAGAAACCCCTGTCCGTTCATGACTGTCATCAAATGTTCTTGTTCAGAACATTCCTGAACGTATCAAAGCAGGGACAGCGCAATGTCCCGATTCAGTCACCTCAGGCTGCCGACGCAAAATGCGTATCACCTTTCTCTTTAAGCATGTGAGTGGAGGTTGATCCCATGAAACGATTATGTTTCGTTCGAAATCCATCTGATTTTTATGATAGCATTGCACCAAGCGGAAAGTGGATGTAAATCAACGCATGAAAAAATTACGTGCCGAGAATAAGTATGCTGACGATGAATCCTTAGATACATCTTGCAGAGAATCGATCACTAATGATAGTATATGTTTTATGCTTAAACTCATTGATAACACAATATGTGACAATATCTGAAAGTACTTAAGTATATCGCACTCTAAGCCAAATATTAGAATTATAGAATTGCGTGCAATGATCTCTGAGATATTGTTTAGAAGCTCCGACGTTCTTTCTTTGATCGCAGTATCGCCGTGAAATGGCAAGGGAGAGTAATCAAGTCACTATAGTCAGTTAAAGGTCAGGAAGGTAGCGGCAAATGCCCCTCGAAGAGATTCATACATCCCTCCGCCACCTCTGCATCCAATAGCGTCCCATCGTTTCTGTGAGGTCGCCGCCAACACAAAAGGAGGGTCTTGCCTTCCTGTAAATATTTTCCTTGTCTCTCGACTTTGACTTAGCATTGTGAAAGCCACGAGAGGGAGATTAGAGTTTTTCCCCTCCGATGGAAACAAATACGACTTTCAGGGGTTAGGTTCCCCCTCCGATGGATACGAAGGCTACTTTCAGGGGCTCAGCTCCCCCTCCAATGAATACAAAGGTCGCTTTCTTAAAAAGTGGGGGTCGGAGACGAGCTGGGCGTCTCTCTGCAGCCAATATCTATCCATTGGAGCAGAACGAGGGGTATCTCCAGTGAACTCTTCTTTCGAATGCGGAGGGACTTGAAATGGGCGCATCACGCTTGTGGAAAGAGCTTCTCCTGCTTTCTTGACTTGCAACTAACTAGGGTATGTTGCAACCGCCAGACACTTGTTATCTCATCCTTTTTTTTTTTTTTTGAAGCTACTGTTTTTTTTTTTTCACTCTGCACACATCCCGTTTTGGTGGGAATTTGCACACGGCATAAGCGTTAATGGTGAATACGCTACGTTAGGCCAGAGAAGTGAACTAGAAGCGACTGTCAAAAATACCTGGCCATGCTCTAGTTTTTCGACGAGTTGTTCCAATGACGAATCGCCCCATTATGAATAGCCCATGTGACGAATAGCCCGGGTACGAATTGCCCCCTTACAAATTGTCTTTCAACGAAGGCCGGTATCCTAGTTCACGATATAGGTTACAGCCACAGATAAGCCGACAAGATATTGCTGGCGTCTTTTGGAACGGACGGGATTATTGTCCCGTCGGGAGATTAGGAGTTGACTTCAAATGGCGTCCTTCTACCCTGCTTGCCCTTGACGGGCACAGCGTTTCTCGACGGGACAAATGGCGTGAACGTTGGGTTTATCCAAAGTGGAAGTATTTCATAATATTAAAAATAATAATATAATAATAATATTATTATTATTATTATTATTATTACTTTATTTCAGACATACACGTGTCTGGGGAGATGCAGTAAAAGAAGGCAAAACACCCTTTGACGTGTCCGCAAATTCTCCCCCCTATACCAGTCAGCAGAAACATCAGCACATTAATTAAACAACACAATTAAATCAACATTGACATCTGTGAACCATTCAGATCAAAGTCATTCATATAAGCGTATGATCATAAGCCGTACATCGCAGTAAAAATCCAGGACATACAAACACACAAAAGAGAAAAATCATGAAGAAAAAATGCAATCAGTGACATTGACATCGTCACTATCAACAGGATCATCCAACGCACGTCTGACATTAAAGGAGCGGTGAAACGATATTCAAATGGAATGTTTTTCACTTTACACAAGCTTACTGGCACTAGTGGGGCTCAAAGATACTCGCACGCAACGCCACTGGCCATGGAACTCCTTTGTCGTGGTGTAAATTTAAGGACAAAAACGATCGTTTTCATTCAATCTCTCCTTTGCAAAATTTGATGACGCAACGTGCGAATCGCAGTAGACCCCAATGACGATATTTGAATGCGGTTCATAGATTGTACCAGAGTATTGTGTGGACACTCAATTTGGGCTTGTGATAACTACTAGCTCGAGAAGCATTTGGGTAGTCGCCCGTGTCCAATCGCTGCAACGACGACAATAGGCGAGCCATAACAATGTCTGGAACTCAGCGCGTGTCCTGTGCTTTGCCAACACCAGCGCGTGGCTATGATCAACATTGGCGGCATAAATCGGCTCCAGATCACGTGGCCGCTTGTTCTGGCTGCGAGTTGAGGAAATGAACGCTGCTCGTTTTTCTTTATTTTTTTTTTTCTGGGACTACTATGGTGTGGGGTGAAAACTAACCTGTGTTTCATAGGTCATTAACGTCAGGGATCCGTTCTAAGCGGTATTTGCGCAGAGTACCAAAATTGTGGCATCACCCCTTTAGCATATCACAACACTTCGTAACACTATGAAAGGAAGACATATTAAAGGCACTATATTTGGAATAAGCAAACACAAAAGTTACATTTTCTTACAATATTCTAGGGTAGGCGATCAGCTTCAAGGAAATATGCTTCGACTTATTTCCTGAACGTGCGGATTGTTCTACACTGCTGTGCTATTTGTACATTGCTTGGGTGTTTATTTAGTAGGTCAGGTATTTGGTAATCTAGTTTTTGAGTTCTATAGTTCTCCGTTTGGTGTTGCATTGTTGGTATGCCTGAGATCGTATTCTGAAGGTTTATGAAGATAACTACCGAAAAAAATATGTCTTACTATATCTTGATCTGCTCAAAAACTATCTTCGCCAGTTTATGTGAGAGCACATGTCCTCTTGGTAATGAATTGTATTTTTCGAATGAGGGTGCTTTACGTTCGATGGAGCCTAAATTTTCAATAATACTGTGGACAAAGCGTCAAGCGACTCCAATGTATCGGATGGAATGTCTTTAAACCACGCGCTCTCGCGACCACACCAGCGTTTGTGCATGGCGAATGGCGATGGTGCTGCGAGTTAAACAAGGAAATAAAAAAACAACGAAGTGGTGCCCCACGGGGTCCCACAGGGCTCCCGCCCCCCCTAGAAACATTGCCTGCGGTCGGGCGTAATAATAGGGCTGAGGCAGCGTCCGATAACCGCTGGAATGAAAGTGGGCTGGCGTCTGGCAGGCTACAGGCAAAGGGGATCGACTGCGTGCTATGCTCACGTAGTTGCCTCCAGCGGAAACAGCGGGCACTCGCCGGCGGCTCGAAGTAAATCTCAGACTCGCAGAATGATGCGACCAGCTGTAGGGTCGCTGCAGGTACATTCCTGAAAGTCGCGGTGTTGAGCCGACGAGCGACGCTGGTGTTCTACGACTCAACAGCCGCACTGCCCTTGACAGTCAACGACGCACCATAGCCGGTGGCAGAGCAGTGACGGCAGCGGCGAAGATAGAGCCGCAGGCCAGCGTGCCGAGCCGGCAGGGACGAGTGAAGTGGGTGCGTCCCGACGTGCCCGCGGCAGACGCGACGGGAGATGAGGTGATGCGGGCCGCAGGTGCGACGCCGAGCCTGAGGAAGACGCTACTGACCTCCGACCCCTCATCCGAAGCCGCATCGTTGTAGTGTCCCAGGTCGCGGAGAACATTCACCTGGATGAGAGATGCTCGGAGCAAATCCCGTTCAGGTCACCATTTTTGTAGAGAACGCGTCAAGCGACTCCAATGTCTTGGATGGAATGTATTTTAATCACGCGCGCTCGCGACCACACCAGCGTTTGTGCAAGGCGAATGGCGATGGTGCTGCGAGTTAAAAGAGGAAATAAAAAACAACGAAGTGGACCCCCACGGGGTCCCACAAATACTTACAGCCTTCTTTTGTAAAAACAAATATTTTCCACGACCTGGCCGACCAGCTTTGGGCCGTCCGGCAGGCCCAAGATGCCGCCCGGGTCCAAGGACTCCGAGCCGTCAACTGAGGCACCACCACCTCCATCATCGTCGACGGAGGGTGGGACGGGACAGAGGGTAATCCCATTCTCCCCCATTTCGCCCTAAAGCAAAACTGCTGGGCCAATTTGAATAAAGTTTATTCTCTCTCTCCAGCGTTAGTATATGTTGTTGTTCACCACACTAAAAGACAATATTGAAACCGAGAATATCGCCGCGCGCGCAGCTGGCCAAGTAGGCAGCGCGCCTGTGGCCTAGCGGGTATTTTGCTTGCTTCCCACGCAAAATGCCGAGATTTGACGCCTGGCCGCGGATAAACCATTTCTGTTGTTTTTGTTATGTCGCGTTCTGGTAAATTCGAGAACCTCGTTGCCTATTCGAGGTTAGAGTGGTCTACGCGCGGAACCTTCTACGCCGATGGTTCTAAAAGCCTACGCGCCTACATAAGGGGCTCCGCGTGGCCAGACGGAGTCAGTCTCGGCCCAGAGATGGGTCCTGGTATTGCGCCGCCATCGACCCCGGCGACGCTAAACCATTATCTATTTTCATATGGGCACAAGTTCGCCCCATTAAACGTTTCAGTTTCTTCAGTTATTATTTGTGTCGTCACCTTGTCATTCGTGACATTTTGGTCGAGGTGCGGGATAACGCATGCCCCTACAGCGTACCCCTCCGAGGGCCCTAAGTGAAAGTCCGACTCCAAGCCCACGAAGACCCAACGAAGACTTTACAGTGACCCGATTATGTCGTCGAACCCAAGGCTTACCCCCTATATTTTGACTTTTGCCACCCGAGACCAAGCAGCTTACGAGGCCGACGACGGACAACCAGTCGTCGCAGGCATCCACCGCCGCCGCCGCCATCGTATACTTGCCTGTCGAACCCCGGACTTCGACGCCTTTCGACGAGGAGGTTCACGAGGATATTGAGGCTGGCTGCAACACTATGAACGTGTAGACTGGCACAACAGATGGCCGACTGAGCTGTGCCTCTACAACCTCTATTTCTCGCTTGAAGGCGCTGCGAGGACCTGGTTCGAAAACTACGAAGGGTCCTTGATTACGTGGGAGTCCTGCCCCGACAAATTGAAGCGGACGTTTATCAACCACCACCGTCAACAGGGAGCAGAGGACATTTTTCAAACAAGGGTTTAGGGCCCCAACCAAAGCGTGACTAGCTTTGTTGAAGGTGTCCTGCGTCTAAGTGCCCGAGCCGACCCGGAGGCCGCCGATGAGAAGAAACTCCTCATGCGTGGCGTGAAGTGTCAAATTCGCGGTGGCCTGGTTCTCAATTCCCCGGCGACCATCGTCGCTTTTGTGAGTGAAGCCATCAACATCGAGCGCGCACTGTCGGCCCGAGCGAGCCATTACCACCGACTCGCCGACATGCCTACTCCTCCGACTGTCACATCTTCCTGACTGGACATAAACACCGCAGGCGTCGACATCCTTCAGAAGATCGTCCGCGACATCGTACGGGAAGAGCTCTGTAAGATGCTACTCGCTCGTGATCGCCCGTTCTCTCTCTCACTCGCCGAGGTCGTCCGAGAGGACGTTCACAGGGCCTTCAAACCTAAGGCTCCCGTGACCGTAGCAGCACTGAAGGAGCTACGCCGCAGTGATCTGACGAGCACCACCAGCCTTCGCATTATTTACATGGAGCCTTCCCGACTCGAATCTTCAGCGCCGCAGTACCACCGACGCAAGGTAGATCGGGCGCACTTCCGCCCAGAACAAGCTGCGGCAAGGAAGACGGACGTGTGGAGAGGGTCGTTCGGTGCAATCCCTGGTAGGCCCATACCGCCAAATGGGCCCACGTGGGTTTGCACCGAACGACCCTCGTCCACGCCACGGTGAACGCCCTCGTGACATTGAGGAATACCACCGTCGCCCTCCATCACCAGCGCCGACAGCACCACGAAGTTCCCGCCCTTCATGCCCCCGAAGTTCCGCATCGCCTTTCCAACGGTCGCGCAATGACAGCCTGTCTCCCATTTCCCGCCAGGAAAACTAAGTGCGGCAACGTCCGGAGGTGAACTTGCCGTTGACGGACAATGTAAAGAACCTCCACCAACGCCGGAGCGTTCCCACTCTCCCGACGCCACACATCGCAACGAGGCGCCTCTAACAGTGCCCAACAACTTAAACGCTATCGACGGCCACGACGGGTCGGCACTCGTGGATTCTGAAGCAGACTGCTCAGTCTTGAGTGGGAGGCTCTCTCACCGCCTTCGAAAAGTAACGACGCCGTGAAATGGGCCGCAGGTACGAACAACTGGAGGACACGTTATCACGCCTGTCGGATGGTCGAAATTTACGGCGAGACGTGTCTTGTGAAATTCGTCGTTCAACAGAACTCTGCCTAAGACGTCATTCTCTGCATGGACTTTTTGTGTAAATACTGCGCCGTCATCGACCTTAGAGAGAACAGATTGACCCTGGGGACACCAGTCCCGCCTCCAGAGAAACCCCAAACAGCGTCAGCCGCCGTTCTTTTTATTCATTTTTACCGTTCTTTTTATTTCATTTTTCTTGTGCTGAATCGTGGCGATGCACTTTTTAAAGGGGGGAGTAATGCCGCGTACGCAGCTGGCGAGGTAGAAACGCGCCCGTGGCCTAGCGATTATCGTGCTTGCTTTCCACGCAAAAGACGGAGGTTTGATGCCTTCCCGCTGATAAACGTTTTTTGTTGTTTCTGTAACGTTGCGTTCTGGTAAATTCGATAACCTTATTGCTTATTCGATGTTAGAATGCTCTACGTGCCGCACCTTCTACACCGATTGTTTTAGAAGTTCGCGTGTCTACATAAGAGGCTCCGCGTGGAGAGCCGGAGTCAGACTCGCCCCCGCACTCGATACTGATGCTACGCCGCCATCGACGTCTGCGATGCTAGCCCTTCATCTATTTTAAATTGCCGCAAGTTCGCCCCCTTAAACGTTTTAGTTTCCTCAATTATTATTCGTGTCGTAGCCTTGGCATTCGTGACCATATCTGAAAGCGTAGCAGAGCTAAAGTTTGGGCCAGTGTGGTAGTAATTCCCTTGGTTTGCGCAGCATACCAAATGAGCGTGATATGTCACATCTGAGGTTATTTACATGATCTGTACAATTTTAAAATTCTTCAAACCATACTCTTAGAAACTTGTGTTCCGTACTAGACACTAGCTATTGTTGAAGTTAGGTAGTGAATATGTGGTTTATACTGCAACGGTTTGTTCCTCAACCTAAGATTACATATTTTGCGTTATTTATGTTTAATGCTAGTTGATTAGACTCTAACCATGAAAATAATTTTTTTTAAACCAGCTATTTGCAGTTTCTTGAAACTCTTGCACATTACCTCCGAAAAAAAAAAACGGTAATATCATTAACGTACAATGTAAGATATAGAGTAAGCGGAGCGATAACACTGTCATTTACTTCTATTAGGAATAACAAAGGTTCAAGGATGGAACCTTGTGTAAAACCGCACTGTACGCGGAAAACCTGCGATTTAAAACCATTCAGGACAGTAAACAGAATCAATCACATAAATAGTTTTTGATAATGTCAAGATCTATTTTTCTTATTTTATACAATGGTCATTTCTCGATAAGAATTTATGCTTTATAGAATCGAACGCCTTACGAAAGTCTAAACTGATACCGAGAGTGTAAAGGCCAGACTTCAAATCGGTGAGTGTTCTTTCCTCTGTCTTAAACAGAGCTGATTCTGTGGATTTTCCATGTTAAAATTCCCTTTGAAAAGGCGTTATAATATTTTTGTCAAATCAATATTTAGAAAACCTATTGTTTCCTAAAACTATTGAACCTACTTTCTTGGAACTATGATAAAATGAAACAGTATTGATGGTTCAACTCGTTCACTTGATTTTGATAAATTTCGGATGCCCTTGCGTTTGTTTTGCGCATAATAGGGAGTGCATACTATTTGTAACCATACTATTTTACTTATTGATGTGATCCCTTCTATAACCCTTCTATTTCACTTATTGGTGTGTCTTTTTAGGGTGTGTTGCATTACCTATGAATCTCTCTGTGTGTTTGCTTAAGTGCAATGTATATGTAGCGGCTCCCAGCAAAGCGCGAAAGAAGAGAAAGAAGTGCCCGCGCGATCACGGCCTCTCTCGGCGCTCGAGACAGCACAGACATAGAGGAACAACGGCACCCGCAAGATCGGCTTGTCACGTCTCAGATTTAACCTAATGTAAATAGCGTAAATAAATTAGTTGAAGCTCAGTACGCTTCAAATTGGTGACCCGAAACCTCAGCAACAGCGACCTCAGCCCTGACCCGGCCCTCAGCAACAACGGTAATGTCTCCGCCAGCTACCGAATCCACATTTAACGGCGACCAGATTTCCCCTCCAAGCATTGCCACGGTCAAGCTACCTGAGTTTTGGACCACGGACTCGGAACTCTGGTTCATCACTATCGAGTCCATCTTCCGAAAAAACCGTATCACAACGCAACTGTCAAAATACGACTACGTTGTTGCTGCCCTCCCGCAGTCCATCGCTACCCTATTGGAAAACCCCAATATAAACAGCGTATTATGGATATTGGTAAACAATATATTTTTATTGTATTGCAATACAATATAGACAGTGTATTGGAAAACATTACATTTATTGTATTGTATTACAATAAGGATTTGTTATGGAATTCCAATATCCATAATACGCTGAAAATATTGGAATCCAATACCGTATAAACCCTTATTGGATCCCCATGTGTCGTATGGGGATCCAATAGGGGTTTATGATTCCAATATACTCAGCGTATTATGGATATTGGAATCCAATATATTATATCGGCTACCAATAAAACTATAAACGAGTTGGAATATCACGTTCAGCGCAACATTTCTCTGCAACGCAGTCTCTTCTTGTGTGTATTTCTGAGTGATAAATTAAAAAAAATGTTGCTGTTGTGAAATTGTGAATAAAGAAGCAAAACACTGGACTTATCCATACCAAATATATTTAACATATTCCTGAAGTGGAGGATCTGGCATTTACTGCAAAAGAAAGTTAATTGTTTAGGACTCTCATTCAAAAACTTGATGTTTGAAAACAGAACGTGAAATCCTCACCTTAATGAAAACAGCACCTGCTAGCTGTAGTTATATAGAAACTGCAAAATAAAAATTTGTGATTAGTTCGCGACAAGTAGCAATCCTTCACCAAGCGGGTAGATTCAAAATTACGTCTGCGTTTGATTGTGGAAAAATAAGCTTCAATGCCACTGCCACAGGTCATTCTGAGCTCGGTCAATTAAATATATGTATCCGCTCGTCTCGCTTCACTATTCCTGCTTCGCACCTAACTAGAGTATCTGGAATGCTCACCTTTGAGGAAAAACGAACTGGTGCTTGCTTGCTTGTAGGCCGTGGAAACTGGAAGAGAGATTCGCGGTTAGTTGCGTCCAAGTAGCAGTTACTTTGAGTAGCCACGTAAAGTACACCAAGTCTGAAAGATTCAAAATTACATGCGCGGGACATAGATATCCTCTTGCGACGTAACTGGGCACGTGTCAATGTCGCCCGCTTGTATTACAGAAAAATAAGCTTCAATGCAGGAGCTCCCAGTCGTTCTGAGCTCCGTCAATTAAAAATGCTGTACCGGTCGTATGGCTTCAGTATTCCTGCTTCGGGAATCTGGAATTCTCACCTTTGAAGAAAGGCAAACTGGGACCTGCTGGCTCTTAGGCTGTAGAAACTGCCAGAAAGATTTGCGATTAGCTGCGTCCAAGTATCAATTTCTTTGACCAGCCACCTACAGCACACTAAGCCGGATAAATTCAAAATTACATGTGCGTGACATAATATGCCTCTTGTGACAAAACTGGGCACACGTTTTGTCGCCTACAGCAACACTGAAGCCAGACAGACAAGCGGTACGGCACCTTTAATTGACGGAGCTCAGAACGAGTAGGGACGCCTTCACTGAAGCTTGTTTTGCTGCAATACACACGTGTATTGCAGCAAAACAAGCTTCAGTGAAAGCGTCCCCACTCGTTCTGTCAATTAAATATGCCGTACCGCTTGTCTGGCTTCAGTATTGCTGCTTCAGAGCAATCTAGAAAATCTAGAATCCTCACCTTTGAACGAGAACGAACTGGCGCCGGCTGGCTTGTGGGCCATGGAAACTGCAAGAGAGGTTTGCGATTAGTTACGTCCAAGTAACAATTTTTTTTGGGTAGCCACCTAGAGCACACTCAAAATTACATGCACGGGACACAGATGCCTCATGCGACGGAACTCCCTTCGTCCTTGTTTTCTGTTAACTCTGCTCACCTTCACCACTCCCCTCCAATTTCTGCGCTACTTCTTTAATCTCGATTCCCTGGTTCCCAAAGGCCATGCCATGGCTTGCGCCAGTCACGGATCTGTCAGCTCTGCGACTGGCGCTATTGTGGCAAAGACGCCACAGCACCTGGCGCTTGGTGTGCTCTTTCAATATTTTGAGCACGGCTCAAAACAGGTGGATGGGTGTCTGGTATGCCCTTTGCTTATTTGCGGATTGTTCCGAATCAGAGGGTAGGCGCTTCTGCGACCTGGGCGCATGCTCGGTATTTTACAATAGTTGAAACCGAACTCTGCAGGAATCTTGAAACATAACAAACATAATGTGCACGCCAAAAGGCATAGCAAATGAAACACCCACCATCTATCTATTTTCGTTTCTTGCCCGCAAGAAGCTGTCGTATATGTAGCCTCCCTTGCTTAAGCCGTTCCTCCCTTGTGTCCCGGTTAGGTCTCGTCCTGATGAATCGTCGGTGGAGACCTGAGGAGCGGTCAACATCAGATTAGACCTTTTTGAGACAGAACCATATACTTGCTGAGAGTAAGTACACCCAAACAAATCTCAGGCATGTCAGTTATAGTGCGTTTTAAATTGAGACGAATGATGTAAAATGAGACGTCAATACTGACGCACCCCTTTTGCGAACCCAAAATTTTGAAGGCCTTGTCCCGCTCGCTAGGGGGACAAGGAACATGAATCCCGGCATGTGGATGAAATTTTTATCTTAACATCCCGACTCAATGCCCATCCCTGAATATTCGACCACCACACTTTTAGAAAAAAAAATATTTTTTTTAGAAAACACCGAGTCATCTACCACCTTTACTAACGCCTGAACCAAGCATACTCTTACCGTGGCTTGTTTGCTCAGTGCCGCCCCCGAGTTAATTCGGGCCGACAATGTTGTGTTTTTGTTTTTTTTTTCAAATGGAACCCACATTCTTAGTTTTGGTTTGTCTTGTAGAAGCAGGTGGATACTTTTATAAAGCTTCCTCCCTATGCGCTTCCGAGTCAACATTTTTGCAATGGCCAACCCCCGGGCTTTGATTTTTCGCTCCTTGATGAATGCTGAAACTCATATAGGCGGGCAATAGCTCGCCTTGAAAATACTTGCTTTTTTTGGCCGAGAATAAACTCGTGTTCCTGATTGGTACCCACTTGCTGCCAAGAATTGCTGCACATATCCTAAAGATTAGTCTAACACAGATGCTTTGGCCGGACAGAGACACAAAAGCCTGAAACAAGACCACTATACAGACAGGAAATAGAGTGTCTGTGAGGAATGAAACAAACAACTAGGATAGGCATCAATCACTCACCTTAAAAACACTTGCCATGCGCGGCAAAAAACAAACTTCTGGCCTTGATTGGCAGGTTCTTGCCACCAAGACCTGCATGTGTAAGAAAGAACCCGGTCTTAATTAAACTTGGGTGCTTTTGCAGAAGAGAGACAACAAAGTACTAGTGCAAGACCACTACACATAGGTTATGGCATTCAAGAGGAATGAAATACAAAACTCATATAGGCGGGCAATAGCTCACCTTGAAAATACTTGCTCTCGGTGGCCGAGAACAAACTCGTGTTCCTGATTGGAAGCCATTTGCTGCGAAGAATACCTGTAGATATCCTAAACAACCCAGTCTTAGTGTAACACAGATGCTTTGGCCGGACAGAATGCAAAAGTCTGATACGAACCACAAAAAGCAGGAAATAGTGTCTGCGAGAGATGAAAAAAGACCCAAGTGGAGAGGCTCGTTCTGTTTCACGTTAGTCAAATAGTGTAGCTCATTTTGCTAAAACGATGCATATTTGCTAAAAAAAGTATATATTTTGCCCCATTTAGCAGAGTTTACTGCCAAGGGTACCTGCACACCAGAATAAGTCAGAATTGGTCAGTTTTTTTTTTCTTCTTTTGATGAGCGACAACAGAATCCTAAACAGGTGATGAAACAATATATGAACCCAGCAAGACAGGCTAGTTTGCCTTGATGCAAGCACAGTGCCTCGGCCAACCAAATGAGGTTCTATTCTTTACCACTTGTCATATTTGGTGGGAATAGTAAAGTAAATGAAAATAAGGCAACCTCTCTTCTAGCCGACAGCTGCAAACAAAATTCATATACCTCAATGAACGACCTGGAAATAAAATTGGGTGGTTACCAAGTGGTTTAAGGTGTCAAATTTCAAACTTACAGAATGTAGTTTTGGTTTAAGTCCTCCTGGTGTATATTTTTATCCTTATAACTATATTTACATTGTTTTTTGTATTTTTGAGGCACAAGTACTTAATTGATACGCTAATTCACCTTTAGAAGCGTTTTAATTACACTCCATGCCTTTCTAGTGCTCGTAATTGATTCTTGGTGAAAGCGGTCTTAAATTTTTCTTTTCTTGCTGTCGCTGCTGCTTGCTTTCTCACCTTTAGAATGCTGACAACTCGACACAAAAGTAATGAAAAATGTGTTTAAAATGTCATGAAGATCAGCATTTCCAAGCTGTACCCCTGCTTCATGCCCCGACCATGCCACCATACCATAGCTGAGTGCAGTGACAAATGGTCCCAGGTTTGTCACCCGACCGTTTTTTGGGCTTTACGGTGTGGCGCGACTCATGAAGCACCTATGCTTCGCGATGGAGCCAGTGAGCGAGGTGTGACACACTAGAGCTGTGCAAGCCACAGCTTTACAGCCTGCAAAGCGTGGGAAGATCCCTCTCCCTTTGCAGAGCTGGCATTAGCTCACCGAGAAGCTATTGCAAGCACTAGAAAGCCACAGAGTGTGAATAAAAGCGCTTCTGAAAATGAAGTAGTGTGTAAATTATGCATCTATATGTTAAAACTTAAAAAAAGTATATATGTATATATATATATATCTATTTAAATACTAAAAAAGGCAAAAAAGAAAAAAAAATGTTTCCAGGTGGGCTTGCACCCAGAGCTCCACGGCCCTTGAATTCAGTTCCCTAAAGCCCGCTTCAGACGGAACAATTTCGCCCAGCAACTTCATGTCGCAACACCAGGAACACGGGCCGCCCGCGTTCACATGCAGCAACCAAATTGCTACGACTTGCCATCATCATCATGAATTTTTTTTTTTTACAGTATTTAGACGCACAGTTATATCCTAAAAACATGTTTTTATATCTTTAAATTGCGCTGAGAATACTAACTCATCTTTTTGAAACAGTTTATTTTCAAAAATGATCCATTTCAAACCTGAACTAAGTCCTCAGTTCTCATCATCACGACCACAGGGGTGTCACAAGGAAAATATTGCATTCCTGATTGGCTGCTGCCGCTTCAAACATCTCCGAGTAGTCAAAGTTGCTCGTGCGCTTCGAGCCGGACCCAATCTCAGCAATTCGTGTCGATCTAGGGAAAACTAGGGAACAACCCGCCAGCAGCCCCAAAATTGCTGGAAAGGTTACCCCGTCTGAAGCGATCCTATACTCTGTTTCATACATAGAGTGCAACGCAGTCAAAGCTAGCGCACCAGTTTGCATTGCTGACCGTGCCTACGTTCGCCCCATAAGATAGTGCGTCCCCTGCAAAAAAAGTTTTAAAAGTCGGAAAATGTGCCTCCTCGGGGCTAGTAACTGATAGTGGCGTTATGATTTCAACGGAGCACAAATGTTTTTCAAGAAAAAGGAAAAGATAATGTAAACCACCTTAAATTGTTTTCGTGTTCATCCGTGTGGCAGCCGCTATGGGTTTTCGGGTTGTGTGGCACTGGCTGGTTTTGAGAAGATGGCGTCTTATGCAGCAAGCTCAAGTACCTCTCCTGCTCGGATGTTTTCGAAGATTCGTTGTGCAAAAATCTTGAAAGAGTGCAAGCAGATGATCGCCAATGTGTACGGGAGTATAAGAACACATTCCCCGGAGAATTCGGTCGTGAAGTCCTGGAGACGGCCAGTAACGACACTGGAGTGTGCCCTGTACTGTCGCGAAGTGCAAGGCGCAGTGCCCATCTGGCAAGGTGGCGTCCCCGAAGCAAAGACCTCGCAACGTGAAAGTTTCGAGCACGGAGACCGTCAAGCATGACGAGTTCACACAGAACGCCATTCGCCTGAAGGTGCATCGCAAGTGCTCCGAGAGGGAGATTCCTACTCTTGACAGCTATTTCAAAATAAACTGTACAGGCCACAGCTATTGTCGATTAACGTTTTATTATAAATTTTGGGACAAGGCCGCTATCAGGGCGATTCCTCATTCCACGCTGCACGAAAGAAAATATAACTCGGTGCTGGAGTCAAATAACACTTGCAAAGCGGCAGACCATGTGGTAGAAATCTGGCCTCTCGGCGGCTTATAAATAAAAATCAAGAAGGAGGAACTGAAATATGCACTTCGTCAATGCGCACAATCTTGCAGAAAAAGTATGTCTAAAAAAGAAAAAAAAAAACCAAAAAACTTTGCGCGTAAAATGGGTTCAAACCACGGCCACCGAGACGTCAATATCGCCAGAGCAGCGCCTTCTACCACTCGTCCACGAAACGCGCGGAGTAACTTTTTCTATTTTTTCATGCGCACCACTTTAGTACCTTTCACAGCGTTGCACGCTAAGTATGAAACAGAGTATAAGACACCCTACTGCCTGGTACAGAGACCGTTTATGAACGCTTGGGTTTTTAAACGATGTACTACACATTATACAAAAAGAAAAAAAAAACATTGGGTGTTTAAACGTTGTACTACCCCTTTTTCAATAGAAAAAAATCAACAATAAAAAAAAACACATTTCAGAAGAAAAAGTTAAGGAAACGGAATGTACCATTATGTTCAGTGAAGTTTGGTGACAAGACTCGAAACTCGAGCAGGAATGCAGTTATCCTTGGTGTGACCCCATGAGACTGTCTTGCTGCCTTTGCTGGGGTTTATCTAACTGAAGTACCTGTGCGAAAAGTAGAACACATGTGCATAACACTCATTATTCACAAGAAAATTTGTCAATGTCCAAAATGACCCATGAAGAAAATTATGCGAGGAATTTTCAGGCTGCGTTGGCCGAGTCACCTCTCGTGGCCAATGTTTCATAGCAACTTTAATTGTAGTGAACAGCTATAGGGTATATTACGAACAAAGTGCAATTTGGTTTTGTAGGAAACTATAACACACAAAACGACACTTGAATACAGTATGTTGAGGTACCTCTAAACAAACTCCAGGGTTTCATGGCGCCTCCTTCAGATACCTGATGTTGAACATGAAATATGTGCACCAAGGAATGAGCAAACAGCGACTTCAGATTTGTCTCTAACACCAGCGACATGTCGACAAGGAGTGCAACGTGTAGAAGGTCGTCTAGAAGTGTGCCAAGATGAAAAAGCAAGATGTAACGATATCAGAATAAGATCACACCAACGAGGCACCATTGTGGTGAGACAATCTACGATGTAGAGACAGTAATCGGGAGTCAACCGACGTACGGCCGCGATTTACTTTGCGGCGACTGAAATAAAACATGGCAAAAAAAAAAAAAAATTTAAAATTAAAAAACGCGTTTTTTTTTTTTTACCTTATTCTTTGAGCGCAGCCGGTCGCAGAGCAGTTGGGCGGCGTCACGAAAATCTGACAGACTCGCTAGCTTTTCTCAACTTCGTACGGCGCCAGTCGGCACCACAGATGAATGGTCGGCACTCTTAGTCTACCAGGGAAGAAAAAAGTACGAGCTCAGAGCCCAGCGTCGATCGCGACTTTCGTAAAGAGAAGCTCCGGTAACACTTCGGCGACTCGCGAGCGTTAAACAACGCCTCTTCGAACGAGCCCACGAATCCAACACGTCGAACGGTTTGCGCCGGTAAGCACGCTGGGAGCCAGGGGGCTGGAGGTTGAATATCCGAAAGAGACGAGGCGCTGGTTTCTACGTCGATTTCGCACATGAGATAACAAGCCGAGTGATAGCTAGCCGAGTGTAAACACTGACTGAAGTTACATCAGAGTACACGCAGTCGAAATGACGTCTGCAACAGAGCACAGCCAGACGCTTTCAGCAGGGGACGCATGCGTTCAAATAAGCTGCGATTTCAAAACATCATGTATCCCTTCTGTCCTTCAGTGTTCACTTTGATCTGTGTATACCAAAGCACTCAATGCTGCAAGTAATAAAGTCGTCTATACGTACCTTTCGAAGCGATTGAAAGTGCGTTGGTTTCACTTGGAATCCACAAGCAAAGTGCGCGACGAACTTGACGAGCCGTTATCCGTCGGTCCCGCCATCGCCGCTGTCTCGCTGTCTCGCCGGGTTGGCGCGGTCGCGGTCGCTGCACTCAGCCACCATAGCTGCACAATGGCGTAATCTCGGCGGCTTGGCTAGGCTTGGCTGGATCGGCGGATTCGGCCACTCGCGGCTCGCTCGGCTCGCCTCCCTTCGGAATTCGAACTGCCTCCGAAGCTCGAGCGCTGGAGCTTTCGCGCGCGCGGGTTGACGATGGAAACTTTTCTCATAAAACGAGTCTGTAACGTATCGTTTGATGGCGCAAATGCACGTATTTTTCCCGTCGTTTTTTACAGTGTGTGAATCTTGCGAAACAGGCGACGAAGAGTGGTGGGTGAAATGTGCTCGTGTGTGGTTGTGGATTTTGTATACGACGTAGGATTACCCAGAAAGGTGGGTCAATATCGATAAATGTGCGGGTAAGAAGCACGTGACCTGTCAAGCCCATTAATCCTCATTATTTTATCGTGCGAGCTGACATTGTCACGTATCGCGTTCGATTTGGGTTTCAACATCGGTAACCTAACTTTTGTTGCATTAAAACTGCAATAAACATTTGTTTGAAAACGATCACTCCAATGAGCACGTCGTTATTGGGCTTTCTCATTGAAAGGTAGGTCGCGGGTGTCCCAGCTAGTTATTCTGAATGGTTTGGTGGTTGTCTAGCATTTCAAGCGCTCGAGGCTCTGTGTACTGTGTGCCGTACGTACACTTGCGCTTTCGATCAATGTGAATGTGTTTGCAACGCGGAACGTTTGTGTTCTGTGTGTATCCACCTCCAATATCGTTCTCTCTCGTATTGCCATATGGTAACTCCTGCTGTTCTACGATATCATTCACGCGATGTCGTATATGTGGGCGTACCGATATCCACATGTTGCTTCAGGGGCGATCAATACTGTGTTACGTATCCTCTTAGTCCGCGGTATATGCCGACGTAATTCATGTTGGTAACTTGGAATTCGTTCTGAGATTTATCCACGCGATATTGTATTCTCCTTTGGGCCCGTGATCGACGACCGAGTTCTGTATATCGTGTGGCCGCACAGTATGTCCATGTCCGTCACCAATATGCACGCGGTGTCGTATTCTATTCCAATAACCGTAAGTTCTGTCGGGATATTGTGCTTCGATATCGTGTTGTATACCAATAACCGCAAGTTATATCGGCATATTGTGCTCCAATATCCTGTTGTATACCAATAACCACATACTATATCGGGATATTGTGCTCCGATATGAATTCCCATCGTGCGTATTGGGTTAATCGGATAACAATAAGTTTTTATTGGTTTCCATCAACTTCATTGGAATACAATATTTCCAATAAGCCGAGTTCATATTGGCCTTTTTCAATAGGGTAGCATCGTCCGGGACGTACTCCGAGCGCCTCCAGCAGACAATCCATACGAAAAATTGAAAATGGAGTTAACTCGGAGGACTACAGAATCTGAGCAACGCCGCATCCAGCAGCTCCTCACCACAGAGGAGCTAGGCGACAGAAAACCTTCCGATCTCCTCCGCAGAATGCATCAACTTCTGGGAGACCGCGCCGAATCACTCGACGCATCCATCTTCAAGGAACTATTCCTTCAGCGACTTCCCGAACAAGTTCGCATGATCCTGTCCACATTATCGGAGCCCTTGGAAACACTCGCCCAGATGGCAGATAAAATCATGGATGTTTCCGCTCTCGGGATCTCCGCAGTTAGCCAAAAACCACCAGCAGCTGGCCAGTCATCAGGAGCTCACTCCTTGGAGGAGAAGTTTTCTCAACTCCTCCAATCAAACAAGAGACTCTCAGAGCAAGTTGACCAGCTAGCGAAGAATTTGCGAGACCTACGTGCCCGTCCTTCACGACCATCCTCTCCACACACATCTCGGGGACGTCGACCCAGCGCAACCCGCGATGATACCAACAGGTGGTGCTGGTACCACCGATTATTTGGAGACGACGCCCGAAAATGCACCCAACCATGCGCATTTCCGGAAAACACCTCGCCCACTCACTGAAGACGGCCAGTGCAGCGGGAAGCACAATCAGCCGTTTGTTCCACGTGACTGATCGCCAAACAAAGATCCAATATCTGGTGGACACCGGCGCTGAAGTCAGTATCATTCCTCCTACGCTGGAGGATCGTCGGCACCGACAACAAACCCAACCACTCCAGGCGGTAAATGGATCGGCAATAAAAACGTATGGACAGAGATCCCTAACCCTCGATCTGGGACTCCGGCGCGTGTTCCGCTGGATATTTCTGGTGGCAGACGTGCGTTTCGCAATCATTGGGGCAGACTTCCTCCGCAATTTTGCCCTCATCGTGGATGTCAAGCGCCGTCTCCTCCTTGACTCTACAACACACCTCAGTATCCGAGGCGTACTACCAAAGGCACTATCGTTAAATTCTACTTTACAACCCCTCAAAATGGCTGCTCCATGGAAAAACATTTTAGAGGAATTCCCAACGCTTACGCAGCCATGCAACACTGAGGCATCAGTCAAACACAACATCACACATTGCATCGAGACCAAAGGTTCTCCAGTCTTTGCCAAGCCACGCCGCCTCGCCCCGGACCGGCTAAAAATCGCTAAAAATGAATTCGAACACATGCTGGAACTCGGATTCATTCGTCCATCGTCCAGCGTGTGGTCTAGCGCCCTGCACATGGCACCAAAAAAATCTGGTGACTGGCGACCATGCGGGGATTATAGAGCCCTCAACAAAATCACGGTGCCGGATCGGTACCCAATCCCCCACATCCAAGATTTTGCTGGGGCACTACACGGATCGACTATCTTCACAAAAATAGACCTTGTAAAGGCATATCATCAAATACCGGTCGAACCATCTGACATCCACAAAACTGCAATCACGACACCATTTGGCATGTTTAAGTACATTCGGATGCCATTTGGTCTCAGGAATGCAGCACAAACCTTCCAACGGTTTATGGATCAAGTTCTTCGTGGATTAAACTTCTGTTTCGCCTACATCGATGACGTCCTCGTCTTCAGCGAAACACGTGAAGAACATGAGGACCACCTCCGACAGCTCTTCTCTCGCCTCCACGACTACGGTGTCGTCCTCAATGCGGTCAAATGCAACTTTGGCGTCGCCGAATTGGATTTCTTGGGACATCATGTGGACAAGCACGGCATCCGTCCCCTGCTGGAGAAGGTGAACATCATTCAACAGTTTCCCCAACCACAAACAACAAAGAAACTACGTGAGTTTTTAGGGCTCATAAACTTTTATCGACGATTCCTTCCAAACTGCTCTAGAACTCTCCAGCCACTCAACCGTTTTCTCACTGGAGATCCCAAGCAATCCATCCCACTCGAGTGGAACGAACTTGCACTCAACGCCTTCGAGACAATCAAGAAACAACTTGCCGAAGTCACAACATTGGCCCATCAGAAACCTAACGCACCACTCTCCCTTGTGACCGACGCCTCCGATGGAGCAGTTGGTGCCGTACTCCAACAGTTTACCGACTCCGGGTGGCAACCACTTTCCTTTTTCTCAAAGCAAATGACACCCACCGAAACCCGGTATAGTACATTCGGGCGTGAACTTCTAGCAATCTACCTGGGCGTTAAACACTTCCGCCATTTTCTGGAAGGACGTCAATTTGTTATCCTGACAGATCACAAACCCCTAACATATGCCCTAACATCAAACAGCTCCTCTTACACAGCAAGGGAAGTCCGACAGATGGCTTACATCTCGGAATACACTAGCGACATCCGTTTCATCAACGGCAAAGAAAACACCGTCGCAGACGCGCTATCCCGGATCGGTGTCAACACCTTTACAACTGAACAGACAGCTATCAATTTCCAGGAATTGGCCGCCGCGCAACAGCTCGACGAAGAACTTCAGCACCTTCGCTCTTCGTCAACAGCGCTGGTCCTCGAAGACATTGCAATTCCTGAATGCAACAAAACACTTCTCTGCGACACTTCTACTGGCTATCCTCGACCTTACGTGCCGACACCGTTTCGACGAGTCGTCTTTAACACCCTTCACTCACTCTCCCACCCAGGGATACGGGCGTCACAAAGCCTCATCTCAGCTCGATTCTTTTGGCCAAGGATGAAGTCAGACATTAGAAACTTCGCACGGGCATGCCAACAGTGCCAGCGAGCCAAAATCCATCGCCACACAGTGACACCGGTAGGCACATTCCAACTTCCCGGTGCCCGATTCAACAACGTACACCTAGATATCGTGGGACCGCTGCCACCGTCTCACGACTATCGTTACCTGCTGACGTGCGTGGACAGGTTCAGTCGCTGGCCAGAGGCAATGCCTATGAAAGACATGACCGCGGAGACTGTCGCCCACACATTTATTACTATGTGGACCAGCCGTTTTGGTGTGCCGGCGACAATAACAACCGATAAAGGCAGACAGTTCGAAAGTCTTCTCTTCCATAAACTGTCAACTCTTCTCGGTGCACACCACATCCGAACAACGGCATACCATCCCTCCTCCAACGGGCTCGTGGAAAGGTTTCACCGACAGATAAAAGCGGCACTCAGAGCGCACACGTCAATAAACCCATGGACCGAAGTCCTACCAATGGTGCTGCTGGGCATCCGCACTGCCGTGCGAGACGAACTTAAGTGCTCCTCCGCCGAAATGGTCTACGGCACTACCCTCCGACTACCCGGTAAATTTTTTCAGACGACTGAAAAGAGCAGTGACATTAACTGCGAGAACTACGCCAGCCGATTACGCTCGGTTCTCCAAAACATCCAACCAATCCAAACCAGGACTCAGTCACGCAAGGTCTTCATAAGTCCCGACCTTCACCACTGCAGTCACGTGTTCGTGCGAAACGACACAGTTCGACGTCCACTACAGTGTCCCTATGACGGACCCTATGCAGTGCTGCAACGGACTGACAAAACATTCACGCTTTCAGTCAACGGCCGAGCAGAAGTAATTTCAATTGACCGCATTAAGCCTGCACATCTCACAAACAATGAGCTACAAGAAATTGATGCCACTTCGTTGACAAGCACATCGCACACATCGCTCGCATTACACACAACCTCGCTAGGGGGGAAACCATGCAGCGGCTCCCAGCGAAGCGCGAAAGAAGAGAAAGAAGTGCCCGCGCGATCACGGCCTCTCTCGGCGCTCGAGACAGCACAGACATAGAGGAACAACGGCACCCGCAAGATCGGCTCGTCACGTTTCAGATTTAACCTAATGTAAATAGTGTAAATAAATTAGTTGAAGCTCAGTACGCTTCATATATGTTTTTCTCACACCTGCGATGACCTTTCTTAAGGTCGCAGTAATTTGAAATAGATAAAACTATTAATATATATTGTCCTCTTATCTTGACTACAAAGTTGTCATACGCCTTATCAGGGTCCAATTCGAATGAAGTGTCGTCCCAGCCATCACTTGAAACGAGAGCGTAAATCTGCTCATCATTTTTGTTACTCGTGTCAGGATAGGTTATCCTCGCGTGTGGGTTTGGTCTCTTTTTTCCTGAGTAGTCGCAGTGTATAAAAGAGAATATAGAAATATGGTCACTTAAATCATCTGAAAATTCACCCGCATTAGCGCCATCATTTTGGTGGTTGGTTATACAACGACATATTAACGTTTCCGTATTTGATGTTATCCTAGTAGGCATATTATTCAAATTTTCACAACCGGAAGACTGAATTATTTTAAAAAGTTCAACTTTGGAGGGGTGTTCGGATATTTGATCTTCAAGTTAACGGCAGTGATATAAGCTAATAAATGTGTGATAAAATCATAAAAAGTCCGCAACGATCCACATCGTAGTCTTTATATTGCAACGACTACCATTTCACATCTTTCGGCAATTAATGATATATAATCATAGTTAACACACATGAACTCTGGAGCAATTTTATATGTTAGGCCCTCACAAAAACCTTCATGATAAACTCCCTCGCTGGTATATCTGTTGAAGCTAACAGCATCGCCAACCCCAGTCTACCACGTTTCCGTAAATGCCAAGATATCAAAGTTATAATTCAGCATACTCATGAACAATTCAATTTTGTTATATTTATTTATACGGCTTGTTTCATTTATGTGAAATAAGCACATTATTCGCTTTCTTTTATTGTGTTATTTCTTGCAAGTTTATTAAATGTGCCCCAGTTCTAATAACAGCAATCAGTGAATAAAATTTTCATTTATTAGAAAGTGAAGAAAAGAGAAGAAAATTATAAAGTAAAAAAGAAAAGATGCTTGAAAGTTTTGAATCTCCAACGTATATTTGTCAGTGATAACGCAATTAAATGCAAACGCGCAAGCGGGCTGAAGAAGATTGACAAGACTAATCCCTGATAATCCTTGGAGAAGGGAACAAGGGGACAAAAGGACAAATACAAACCTCCAAACACAGCTAGGTGACTGATGCGCGACCGATGAAATCCGTCTGGTTCTAGTATTGATTCGGATACCTCTCCAGTTCCACTGCAGTGCTCAACCAACTGAGCTAACCAGGAGTTAGACGACAGTAGCAAACGGGTTTTACCAGCTGACAGTAGTCTAATTTCCACCATTGCGTGGGGAGCGAGAGAACGAAATTTGAAGGTATGCGAGATGCATGCGAGAATTCTTATGACTTGGCGCCTAGAAAAGAAGGAAATTGGAGTATAATATCTTTTAGGTTTTGGGAAAGAAAACAGAACGAGTAACACAACTACGTTAACCGTCACTCGAAATAAGTAATGTAAGTACATTACCCGTTAGTGTTTAAAAAAAATATATCGAGTACATTACTACGTTACCGAAATAACTAAAGCGTTTCCGCCAACATTATGTGTAACCAAAAGAAGTGACACACATCTCAACATACATCTTGGTTTATTAGACGATAAAGAAAGGAACTAAAAACAAAGGGTAACGGGGAAAGCACACAAATAGGAAAGTGGAGCCGTCTGTGGGGAGTTTATTGCACTACCAACATAATCCACTGCACTTGACCTGCTGTGGAACATGATAAAGGACACAGAAAAACGCAAGAAACCAATAAAACGCGTCGCAATATGTTTCTTTTGCGTGCCGGTGAGGCAATGAACCACGAGTCACCACAGGCCATTTGATTTTTTTTTCGTTAACGAGCTTGCGTTTTCCAATCGGAGCGCAAGTTAATCTGCTTCTTACACAGGGGGTGGCGTTGATGTCAGAACGCCCAGCTCTTATTGGATGTTTAAAAAAAATTAGTGGGTAGACACCTACGCATCTAGCATTGAGGTCTACCTACTATCTTTTCGATCAAAGGCAGTCAGGAGAGCGCCTCGTCCTGTGTGTTCTCTTCTTCTAGTCTGTGTGTTTTTCGCGCTGTTTTTCAAAACGGATTTACACGAACTCGCCCAACTTTCCATTCTAGTAAGAACTCGCCGTCGTTCTGACGTTACCGCAACACCGGCGCAGAAAGCAGTCGACTTGCTTTCCGCACAAATATAAACAGCGTCCTATAGTTTGTTCGCACCCTCGGATATATCTTGAATTGGCATTGATATATTCCAGTGGCCTCACTCGAAAGCTTTGCATTTGATGCCGTATACTGAGCTGGAGATGGGGAGGGATGAACCCAAATACAAGTATTCCGAAAGCATGTTGCAAAATACAAAGATAGTTTTCTAATTACAGACAAAAATATATTTTTTCTTTCTTTTCTTTTAGTGCTTGAGGATGCCGCTGGCGTTGCAAAATGCTTGCAATTCATGGACATGAATCTCCTGAGAGACAGAGCTCTGAAGGTTGGTATATAGAGAGATCTGAATTTACCTCTTTAATCCCCCCTCGCCCATCCAAAAAAAAAAAAAGAATATATATATTGATATATTACCTTTTTTAGTATATTATTTTTAAGAGAGCGTGTGGCCAGTAATAACGAGACAATCTGGCAGCTAGCACTAGCAAAACAACCTAGAAGACGAGGCCTGCGCATGACGTCACAGTTAGTGGATCACCAACCCGCCCCAAACGGCAGGCTGGAGCTCGACGAGAGTGGCCGCAAAGCGGCAGACGTGTTCGCTTTGGCCACAGGTGAGGACACACGGCACGGCGAATGCTGCGACGCGAGTGACTACAGAAAGTCCTGATGGCGCGCGCGCGAATAGCCTCAGCCGACAGCGTCGCCGCCGTCCGGACAGCGCCAGTGCGAAGGAAAAAAAGAAAAGAACAGGACAAAAGAAAACGTTTCGCTTTTCCATGCCACCCGGTCATGCGCTTTCTCCGCTTGGAGTATCTGCTGTGACGTTAATGTTGAACCCCGCACCAGAGATATCTGCGCTTCAAGGCTTGCATAAATCTGTAATTGCCATTTTTGAGGCACGAAACTAGGATCAATCAATCAATCAATCAATCAATCCTTTATTTCACATCAGAAACTGATGTAGGCTGCAGGGGCAAAAAGTCAAAAGTTTGACTTGACAAGGCCTCTGCAGCCTTATAATTGGCACACGGCGACATACTACACATGAAGTAATAACATTAAGTTTTCAGCTTTTAAAATTAAGCAAATAAATAAATAAATAAATAAAAAAGAACCAGAGGAACAGCATACGTTAAACACGCTGTCAAAGATAACAAAAAAATCATATATATATATGTATATATATATATATATATATATATACACACATATGTACATACGCATATACGTGCATATATATACACGCATACATACACATACATACATACGCATACATACACACGCACACATACACATATATATATATAAGGCACATAGCATATTTAGGTACATGACAGGACTAAAAATAATAATCGTACTACCTCAAGGATAACTGAAACATACATAAGACACGACCCCACAATACAAGCGAAATTTTAATGCAGGAAATAATTTCTAAATGTACTAAGATTCAGTCTCTCGATATTTGTTAAATTATGCTTCTGAAGTTTATTTAGAATAAATGGAGGATTATACCTTAGCATTTGGAAACCGTAATTTGTACGATTTGTTGGTATTTTCCAATGCTCCCCCTCACGAACGTCATATACCCGGATATTTGGTGTTAGGTTTGAAATATGTCCAAGGAAAAACTCGTTAGAATGGAAGGTTGGTCTATATCGTGTTAGTAGAGTATACTCATATAGGTTAGGGACAGTTATTAGACGTAGTTTTTTAAATAATGGGGGTATATGTGTATCGAAAGGAACATTGTGTATTGTGCGAAGAGCCTTTTTTTTCAAGAAGGTGTAATTTGTTAGCATTTGACAGAGATGTGGTACACCACACTAAATTACAGTAGTTCAGATGGGGTAAAAAAGGGCGCTGTATATAAGCATTTTAATGTGACGAGGCAATAAATTTCTGAATTGACATAATTTCCCAAGCACTCTTGATAGTTTTTTAACAACATTATTAACGTGATAATCCCAAGACATCTGTTCATTAAAATACACACCGAGCGTTGTGACGTTCGGCACCATTTCTATGACAGAGGGGCCCAAGATGATATTAAAAGAAAAAGAAACATGTCTATTCTTGGGTTTAAAAAGGACAGCCTTGCTTTTGCTCGTGTTAATTATTAGTGAGTTAACTTCACTCCAATCACACAGCTTCTCTAGTGAGGCATTCGTTTCTTTAAAAAGGTCTTCTATCTCTGTACCTGAAAAAAATAGACTGGTATCATCGGCATAAATGATGAAGGATGGGGCTTTGCTGATATTAACAATATCGTTTATGTATAGATTAAATAACAAAGGACCTAAAATGCTACCTTGTGGTACTCCAGCTCTAATGGGTAGGACAGAAGAACTCTGTCCATTTATTACGACATATTGCTGGCGAAATTTAAAGTACGATTGTAAAAGGTTTAAAGGTACACCGCGAATTCCATAGCATTCGAGCTTTTTTATTAGGTTAGTATGGTCAATACGGTCGAACGCCTTCGAAAAATCAATGAAGACGCCTAAAGTTAACTGTTTTTCTTCAAACGACTTTAAAATTAACTCCTTCTGCCCTAGCAAGGCGAACTCCGTTGATCGACCTCTGCGAAAGCCGTACTGTGAGTCAGAAATTAATGAAAATTTAGTGCAGAAACTTGTCATTTTATTGTGAATATTCTTTTCAAGACATTTCGAAAACACAGGAAATATTGATATTGGCCTATAATTCGAAAATTCATTTTTGTTCCCTCCTTTAAACAAAAGAATGACTTTTGCAGTTTGCATCATTGTAGGAAAAATACCACTGGACAATGAGAAGTTCATAATGTGTGTTAATACAGGTGATAGAACGTCCAAAGCGTGCTTAATTGGTTTTATCTGCAAATCGTCTAAATCACAGGAGTGGCTATTTTTAAGAGATGACATAATTAACGAGAAAAGAGTCAAAGTACAGGCTAGCTGGTGGAAGTCAACCATTTCGTCGTTTACCTTGGGACTGTTTTTTTTTTGGAGAGCAGAAGTAACAGAAAAAACAGACAGGTCTCAAACTCAGCTACAAGTTTATTTCAACAACTTCCTCTTATATAGTTTGTTCTCGTCGTCATCAACCAATCACATACGAGTTGTCTTCTGCACCGTGACTTTACAGGTTCCACTCAATCACAAAAGAAGCGGACACTCCCAACGTTTCCAAGTGAAAAGGTTCTAGCAGAAGATATGCCTCACAAAGACTTCAAGCAACTCCTTTGTGTCCTCACAATAAACAGGACCAGTTTAGAGTAGGATGTTGTTGTGGGCTGTTGTCCTGTTTATTGTGAGGACACAAAAGAGTTGCTTGAAGTCTTTGTGAGGCATATCTTCTGCTAGAACCTTTTCACTTGGAAACATTGGGAGTGTCCGCTTCTTTTGTGATTGAGTGGAACCTGTAAAGTCATGGTGCAGAAGACAACTCGTATGTGATTGGTTGATGACGACGAGAACAAACTATATAAGAGGAAGTTGTTGAAATAAACTTGTAGCTAAGTTTGAGACCTGTCTGTTTTTTCTGCTACTTCTGCTCTTAAAAAAAAAACCCAGTCTCAGGGTAAACGACGAAATGGTTGACATAATTAAAGTTATCTCATTTTGATCAGTTGGAAAGAAAACTGCGCTGTGTTCGTTTCTAGGCTTCATATACGCCATTGATGAAGGCATATGTAGGCTACTAACAGGGTTAGTTAAATAACTATTGAAAGCTTCAGCGAGAACTTTTCCTTGCAATGTTACCCCATCTCATTGTATTACGTGTATAGCTGGTTTAGAGGGACACCGTTTAAATACTTCATTTAGCCGTTTCCATACCACATCTGTTCTATCCATGCATGACTCGTTGAATAAATTATTAAGGTAGGTTTGTTTTGCCTGATGTAAAGCATTGTTCAATGCATTTCTAAATTGTTTAAAAAGAGCAAGGTCCTCAGGTGCTTTTGTTTTAAAGAAGACATTATAAAGTTTATTTTCTTTTTCTGAATCATATTCCAGCACTTTCTATTTACCCAGGGCTTGCGGTTTTTTTAAACTGCTTTATTTGTTTATACGAAAAACACTTGTCGTAAATATTTTTGAAAATATTCAAAAATTCATTGTACGCTTCATTGGCAGTTGTTGCAGAGAATACAGAGTCCCAATTAGTATTAGAAATAATTAATCGGAATTTTTCTAGTGCAGTGGGATTTATACTTCGGGTCATGTTAGTAGGTTCCTTATCTTTAATAACAAGCTCAGTGATCAATGACGAAGCAGAGTATAAGTAAGTGTCTGCGTTTTCGAATAAATTCGAAAAACTGGGAAAAACACCCGCAGGTAAAATATTGGTAAATTCGGATTTATCCGATAAAATCACAATTTTTATGTGGCAATGCCACTCCCCCCCCCCCCCCGCCCCCATATTTCCCGGAGAAAAAAAGTAATATATATATATATATATATATATATATATATATATATATATATATATATATATATATATATACTTGTACATATTTGTTTTCATTTTGATTTACGCAAAGTAATGGTCCTGGGAAAATGACAATAATTATCTTCCACATTTCAAACCGTTGACAAAAGGGGTCACCGCTTTTCTGGTCAAGGTTGATTCAGGGCATTCTTTCCATTCTTTGTCTTTAGTTTCCAGTTTGAGCCATACGATTTGTGATTTAGAGAAGGGAGAGGGATTAGTTAAAAAGGCATGAATCCAATTTAATATACAGGAGTCAATGTTAAGTGATTGTAGTTTACGAAGAAGGAGTTTGTGGGAAGCTGTGTCAAAGGCTTCTGAGAAATCTAAAAGATACAATCGGTTTCATTATGATTATCAAGACAATTATGGAGATCATGCGTAAAGGATAGTAGTTGCGTCTCCCATTAAAAATGTTTTCTAAAGCCATGTTGTGAACTTGTGAAGAAGTCATTAGTTTCAAGATAATTTATCAACTGCGAGTAAATGACGTGTCCATATATTTTACATGGCACGCTTGTTAAATTAATTGGTCGATAATTGGATGGGTTTCGTTTTTCGCCAGATTTATGTAAAGGAACTACTTTCCCAACCACCCAATCGCTCGGGACTAGGCCATTATTAAGAGACTGCATTGAAAGTTTTGAAAGAATTATTGAACAATAGATATTAAATTTTTAAGAACTTGCTGTTAATCCCATATACTCCGGCGAGGGACGAAAGCTTTATATTAATAATAATGCCAGCAACACCAATCGCGTCAACTGCCACTGGGTCCATAGGCAAAAAATCAGAAAATGACAATACCGGTACTTGGTTAGCATCAGAGGTTGTAAATGACAAACCAAAAACATCATTTAATACACTTGCACTTTCAGTTACTGCTATATTTATAACGTCAGATGATTGAAGAACAATGTTGGACTGACACTTGGGATTAATGACATTCCAAAATTGTTTAGGTTTAATTGCTAACAAGATATTTAGTGTATGATTTGAAAAAATGTGATTTGGCTTCCGTAAGACCTGATGTATACTCTTGATCTGCAGTTTTGTACGCAGCCCACTGTGCATCAGCGGATGATCGTTTGGCAGCGCGAAAGCGTCTTTTTTTCTTATTTCGCAGTCGCATGACATTAGAGTTAAACCAAGACGAGTTAGTGTTGCAACGAATCTTCCTTGATTGTATGTACTTTTTAATTAATAATAAAACAACATTTTTAAACAGCATCCAATTAGACTCAACAAAGCGCTCTGAAAATTCAGGTGAGGAATCACTTAAGAACTTAGAAAAATACGAGTTGATAGAAATAAAATGAGCTCTGCTGTAGTCACGGATTAATAATTTTATGTAAATTTTAGGCGCTACAACCCAAGTAGCACAACACGCCGGGTTGGGGATGGGGCGGTATTGGCCTGCCGGGATACCGATACCGGCCAGTACCGGAAACGCCCCAAGGGGCGACATTGGCCGGGCCCAATGCCGGAATCCGGCCGGTACTGGGAACTTATTGGGAAACCGGGATGCCGGGAATACGGGATGTTCCCAGCGAGCTCCCGACACAGATCCCCGGCATGGAACCGGTGGTACGGTAGGAAACCATCAGTGTGCCAGCGTGTTTCCGGGTCAGAGCCAGTCCAATTGCGGATTAGTCCCAGCGTAAAAACAGACCAGTGCCAGCGTAATTGCAGGTCATTGCCTGCGAAATTGCGGATCAGCACCAGCGTATGCGTCATTCAGTGTACCCACCATAGAACCAGCAGAATCTAGCTGAGTCAGGCTTTAAAGCCCAGGAATGACATCCTACTGGATTTTTGAACAGCTAACTTCTCAGTAGATCAAACTGACTTAAATGTGGAAATGCTAAATTTCTCAGTCCAAACTATTTTATTGGTTTTCATATCTTTTATAGGTGCTGACCGTTTTTAACATGTTTTTCAGACTTCTCAAAAAAGCCGGTTTAGTATTTGTGCAATTTTAAGAAACAATTCTGTGTGAACAATTGACTTTCTCCATGTATACAGTATAATCACGGCAATTATTGTATACTCGTTGAGACGACATGTCCCATTCATCTGTCGCCCAGATGCATATTGTGGGTAGTACAAGAAGGGAACATACAAATTTTTTTTTACCGTGACATTCTTTATTGTGACTCGTGCATCCATAGCAGCTAGCTCCTCAGCCAGAGTGTCCCTCATCGTCAAGGGCGGTTGGAACCACCAGTGGAGTGTCCGTCTTTTTAACTCTATTGCCCTTGCCCGCCTCCCTGCCCGTCAGCCACTTCTGCACCGCGTCCACGCTGCACGAGTGCAAATTTGTATGGCACCTGTAAAGAGAATTGTCAGATCACACAGATTAGTTGAGGGATAGGGGGAAGCCAATATCTTGCATATTAGCTACACACAAGGTGCTGTTCACACACTGCAGTTTGTGAGCGTTTACTTTGTGTAAATATAGGTCCCTCACTTAGCCTGCAATTCAAAGGTGACAGAAAGAGAGCACCACAGAGGTGGAGATTGTGGGTTTGGCTACCACGCTAAGGTGCAGATTCTATGGAGGCATATGGCTATTTCACGCCACATCCTATTAATCTGAAATGGGGGGCGAGACGGGGCGGAGGGCGAGAAGGGGTGGGGTGCAGAGATGAGTGGTTAAAAAAAGAGCAAAACTTCCCCAACTGACACTCTACAGACCAAGGCCTCTAAATGGTCGTCATTAGATTTTCAACCTGGAAACTAACAGGATAACAAGACAAGAGCAACAAAAACCTTTTTTACAGTTCCTTCAAGACGCTGCTTTTTAGTATGAAGGTTCCGAGAATGGTAACACAGGTGATATTCATAATAGAAAATGCAAGTCAAATTAAAAAAAAAAAAAAAAAAATAACGACAGGAATTGACGACTTAAATTTTGCATATTGCAAGACTTAACAAGAAACTGAAGCTGTTCTGTATTTGAGGAAGAACACCAAAATCGTCTTGATATGGCATCCAGGATCACGAATATCGAGTTCATTTTTTCAATCTGGTGCACGGAGGCTGCAGAAATTAATTTCTAAAGTACAGCTGAAGCCCCTCCTTCCCGGGGCGTGACGTCATGCTGGGAGTTTTCGGAATTTCTGCTCTCGCTCATCTTCAGCTCCTGTCAAACCTATGCACGTGAACTCTTGTATTTGTAAAAAGGTCAGAAACTGACGCCACAACTGGCATCAGTGTGGAAAAATACAACTGGCAAGCTTGCAATTGCATGCGCCGCCCACACGAGCGACACGTGCTTGGCGCCCCAAAGATCCTAGTACGACGTCACGACTGCTCTGAGGCTTTTCGTGTTTTCTCGCGTCTAGTTACACCTTCGGGGAAAACGAAAGCGATATTCAGATTCACAGGACAAAAATACGCCATAAGTCACCTATAACTCGTTTTTTTGTCGAAAAGTGTTTCGGTTTCCCTTTAATTGTCAACATATTTCAAAGATTGTGCTTGTCTATTGAGCTCCAATAGAGATACCATCAATTTAATAGCTAGTAAAGAATATGCATTACCGATGACCACCTTACACATCATGGCGTCCTTGAACCTTGACTTTCCTTGGTAGCCCAGAAGGGCCGGAGAACTGCTCCTGGACTTTCTTTGAGAACAGGCGTCCCACCATCTCTCGTACCACCTTCTGCAGGTTCTTGCTGTCTCCTAGAAACACGAGCTGCTCCTCCTAGAAAGACAAAATGTGTTCTCAATATGTCAATAAAGTTATTTATATGCAGATACAATGGTATGAACATGTCTCAAGTAAGAGAATGTGAATGCCCAGTTAAATGCAGCAAGCCACACTATACATGCATCAAAATGTTACAATATTTACTAGAGAGAGAATAAAAAATATTAGAATATATGGCATCTCTACCTGTCTTAGACGAAACCAGAAAGATTAAAATATTCCCCTCCATACTCCGCTAAATCTCATTAGTCAGTCAAATTCGTTGCAACGTTCAAATTGTGCAAACGTTTTGATGGATCCTCTTTGCCCATCAGCATCCACTCAGTAATTTTAATAATGTATGTGGTTCTCAAAACAGTGCATTCAAGACCCTGCGCATCTTGACCTTGTTAAAGCTTAGTCTAGCTGCCGGCTAGTCACCCTACAAATTTATCACCTATTTTACGACTTTACGAAGACTGGAATTGAAACAGGCATAAAAAGGCAGGAATTGACCAAAACCATCATCATAGTTGCAAAAAATGGCAACAGCAGCACAGTATGAGTAGTTACCTTTCCATATTTTTGTTTAGTGCTGACTCAGTTGTGGCCCTGTAGGCCAATGAACTAACTTACTCAGCTCAAGCTCGCCTCGTGTAATAATCGCTTGTGCGACTACCGTATGCTATGCCTGGAGACACAGCTACGCATGCACTCACACCCCTGAATAAAGTGGCGGATGCAATGACAGTTACTCTTTCACCTTGGAAAATTTGATTTCCTCTCATAGGGTGACCTTCGGTTAGGACTGGCTAACATCTCATTTTGGAAATGCACTACTAATGTAAAGTAAAGATGGAATTAATTAAGATTTATCTGGCAACCCCTTACAAATTTGTTTGGGCATACGCATATGGTGGGCACGCTCAAAAGCGATTTTAGACCAGGCTAAAAGTTATTTTCAAGCATGTACCTTTACTTCTGTAACAGATGCCGAAAGCACAAATGAATTTATTGCCCTAAATATTTAGATCTCTTGATTATAGCCTCAAGTGAGAACAGGAACAAAACCAAAAGAAGCCCAATATATACTGCAGCATCTCGATCCTTCTGTCAAGCAAGCATTAAACACAAAAAGCATGCAGGCCGGTTTGTGTGTGCTCCGCACACATACTCACGGCGAGAGTTGTTGCAGGTGCGGAATTTAACTTCTAAGGATAAAACGGGCAGAAGTGTCGTAGCAAATCAGCATGATTTATAATTATTTGCAGGCCGACATATTGTAAGCACCCAAAGGCATATATGTTGGGCGATTTTACTTCCCCCGTTGTGAAATGCTTTACTTAAAAATATTTCAAGAAGCGGCAGTTGAAAAAGACATAAAATGACGTTCAATGAGGTTGCACATGAAGGCCTCTCGTCTACACGACCTTCGGGTGGAAAGAACTGTTCAAAAATGTAATGATGCACAAATATTTAATTTTTGGTGGCCACCATCCATCATTTCTCCCTTCAGTAGCCTCTATGAAACGCAGTTTAACAATTGCAAAAAGTTTACACAGGCTACTAAAGCTGACTTACAAAACGTGCAACTGGCGTTGCGTCACCTTGACACAATTCTATCGCACGGTTCAGTTTAAGGGTACCCCTTACAATAAATAGCCTTCCATTGTGCATTGGCTGTGCATGCACTCTGCTGTTATAAATAACAGAAGGCCCGTAATGAAGGTAGGGCAACTTACTCATTTTTAATTAAAGCTGACTTACAAAACGTGCAACTGGCGTTGCGTCACCTTGACACAATTCTATCGCACGGTTCAGTTTAAGGGTACCCCTTACAATAAATAGCCTTCCATTGTGCATTGGCTGTGCATGCACTCTGCTGTTATAAATAACAGAAGGCCCGTAATGAAGGTAGGGCAACTTACTCATTTTTAATTTGCCACCGACCGTGCTTCAAACATAGTTTGGGTGGGCATCCATTTGAAATATTACAGTAAAAGGCTTCAGTCCACATTCCAACCCCATTTGCATAAATCTTCAGATAACCCAAGTTAAACCACAAAGTAAGAATCGTAGCCTTATGCCCGTCAATATTGTGAAAAAGAGGACACATAAATACCGGCAGTGTCCTGTTGGTGAAGTTCTTCAGCTGCGCTTCTGCAGCATAAGCTGTTCCATGTTGCGGAGAGGCATCAGGAACAGCTCGGGTGGTTCAGGCCTGGCCAGTTCCTGGGGCGTCGCCTGTTCCCCGGGCCTCGCCTGCCCTCCCTGGTGCTTGGAAGACACCACGTGCCCGAGCACCTGCCCAACAGACTTGCAGTTCCCTGTTCTGCTGCTGTAGGTGCCCATTCTGGATGTGCATGTCTATCACGGCCTAAGCAGCTGAGCGTCGAAGGCTGCAAGATAACCAAAGCATAAGAAAGCATTATCCATTTTGCTGATCAACATTATGCACTGATGATGCGAAGAAACTTTTTCAAAAACTTGGGTTTCGGGAAGTTTCAGAAGAACGCTTGAACCTTCAGGTGTTTCGGATGGTTTGGGTAGCTTTGGAATGGTTGCCAGACACAGTGAGTGTTTCAAATTTTTGTAAAAATTTAAGAGAAATTATTTTTTGTAGGCAATATTTATAAATTTAATAAAAAAAAATGTGTTAATCAAATAAACTTTCTGAAAAGGAGACACAGCTTCAATTTTCAGAACTTCACAGTTTTGGCTTGTACGGTCAAAATGAATGCTTCCACAAAGTTTTATGATGTTTTTTGACAATCAAAGGAAATAACAATACTGATTTGTCGGCGACGCACGCTTGGCTGCGATAAGCACCAGTTTAAAAATCTGATATATAGGTCCGTGCCTATTAGGCCTAGCTTGGTGCCTGTACCCTTGTTGGAACTGCCATCTTCTGGGCTTTCAGGACGGCCTTTTTTTTAACTATCAACCGTCTAAGAATGGGAGAGAATCCCGTTAAGAACACTTGCCCTGGTATAGAAAACGAAATTGGCTGCAAGCGGCTGCTCTGTGGTCACATGATACCTCGCACCTAGGCATATGACGCTTTAGAATGAATTGGCACTTCCAAGTAAAGCACAGGTCATCAATTGCGCCCCTTGTTAAATAGCAGAAGTTCCCAATGCAACTTTTTTTCTATCGTTTCACTTGCAGCATACAGCGTGTAACAGATGATCCACCTTTCTTCGGTTCTGGTAGCAGACGACGCAACGGCGTCTTGTTTCCCGCAGCAAATGACACTCTAGGGCAGACAAGCCCTCCCTCTTTACTCACGTTAGCAGGCGACGTGTCTGTTAAAGAAATGTCAGCTCCCTCAGTACAAGCCTGCCGAGATCTCAATTTCACAAAACACAACAAATTTTGGCCATTAGTACAACATTTCAAGGTACAAACAGAAGCTGCACAGCACGGCGCCGAAGCGAACTTGCTGCACCTAAAAACAAGCCTCTACGCTGTCCGTCGAACCTCTCCAGAGTAGGACAGCACCACGGCCGTTCTCGGCAGCATGCAATGCTTTCCCACAGCATTACGAGAAAGTTTTGTGCCCAGTAGCGTATTGAAGGACTCGGTCACCACTGTAATTGTGCATGTGTCACTACGAAGATTTTGGAGCTAACTAAATTGAGCAACTGCACGCAAGCTAATCTGGTCAAGCATGCTAACAGAGGGCAGATAAAAAACGTGTGCTAGCACATGATCAGGACTTTGGGTGAAAAGGAACAGTACAAAATAATACTTACTTCATTTCTGCAAACTTGATGCTCTGAACGAAGGCCAGTCAGGGTCTGGTGCTCGGTACGCTCCCACACGAGACAAGATGTCCGCCCCAAAATTTTGCTTGGCCTCACGCCGTTGTTTCATACTCACGTCAAACCACAACAAAGGGACGGGCGCCACCGTTATTTCGTCATTCTCTTCGATGAACAGTACTCCTCCTCACTAGAATAAAAGGCGTGGTCAGACATGATGTTCATTCAAGTTACTTCACACTGTCAGGTCTTCGCAACCTTTAGCATATATTATAATGACTCCATGGCTATATCCCCATGCACGGCCACAATGAAACACGACGGTGTCGCATTCCGGTAACGCCAAATAATAAAAGTAGCAGTAAAAGAGAAAAACGGTGCTCATTTCGCGTAAAGGTCTGTTTACACCATGCTTTGTAGCTTTTTACTTGCAACGGTTTCGTGATACCGAGGTTTCGTGCAAATAGCTTATTTACATCCAGTTTTTCAAGCAATGGCAATGGCGTTTCGACTATACTCCGTTCATTTTTAAGCTGAGACTAGAAGCTCCGCCTTCAACGCAAGCTTTCTGCCCTTGCTAACACAAGTGCGATCATGCAGGCACGCAAAACCAAAGCACTGTAGAAGCCAGCAAGCTCGCACTGAAGGCGGAGATTCTAGTCTCAGCTTAGGGGCGAACGAAGTATACATTCCTTGCATAAGACGACACGCTAGGTAAGGACGGGGCCCTGTGCCATGCCGGTGGTGGACTGCACAACGCGCGGTTGTGCTTACCAAGGCGTAGGATGCCGCTAACTGCCTGGACATACCGTAGAATACCGTGCATCCGCCCATTCCACATAAGCGCCCATTACCAAACTTTTGAGATCTGAGGAAATACGTACAGTACATTTATATGTAAAATTGACGACCGGACAAGCACCCATCCCCCATTTTTTTGCGATTATTTCCAAAGTTTGAGTGCGCGCTTGCCCGGTATTTAACGGTACACCGTATTTTCATAGAAGGAACCTAGTTTTGTTAGATGTGAACTCGGAAAAACGAGCCGAGCTTACGATGATGACGGTTTGCCAGTACGTGCGGAATTTTTCAGCATTGGTGCGATTGCGCTACGAGCAGAAAGTTTGGATATACCGCTAAGTTATAATGCAAAAAAAAAATGTTGTGTCGAAAAAAAAAAAAAAGTTGTATTGCGTGCCGCAAAATTTGACGAGCGGCTCTAGGAGTCGCCTGCGGAAAAATTGTTACGACTTTGCGAAGTATGGCAAACAATGAAAGGTTACCGTCATAATCTAAAACCTGATGCAAGGATAAATAAAATAACGGACAAGCGTCTCGCGGACGGCACAAACCGATGCCCCGCCAGCAGCGTCTCGGCGAGCTAGCATGCCTCCACCAACACGGCGCAGTCGCCCCCGGAGACCGCCTTGATCACCGGACACCGCGCGGTGCCAGCCACCAGTGCTAAACCCCCCCCCCCCCCCCACACACACACACACACACACACACACACACACACGCACGCACGCACGCACGTACGTACGCGCGCGCGCGCGCACACACACACACACACACACACACACACACACACACACACACACACACACACTCACGGATTAAGCGCGACGATGGGATGACGAGCTAGCGGGACGGTGAGACGACGCTCCTGACGCCCGACTCCTACTTCTATCTTCTCCCCCACTTTTCTCCCCTCACCCTACCACAAGTCAGTGACAAATGCGCCTAGCGCGCGTACACGATTGACTCTATCCCCCCCCCCCCCCCCCCCCTTCATTTTACTTCAACGCTTACAACAACACACAGAGGCAACGCCGACCGATCGCCGTCTCGCCGGGCTAGCGGCGCGACACTCGTCCATACTCGGCCGGGAGCCCCGAAGGTGCGACTCGAAGCGTGGAAACAGCGCGATGCAATGAAAGGCAAAGGGCATCTACACTACGAACGGGCAGAAGCCGATGCAAAAACGTGCGCGAACGTAAACAGAAAAGTGCCGCCGCTCGCCCCTACGAAATAATACGCGGCCGCATCCTTTTCCTGCTGCTCGTACTTTCTCTTACTTGACGGCTACTCTGTCTTGCGGGACATGCCGACGAAACGATCGTCGGGATACGGCGAAGGGCCGTCAACACCGTCGAGTCAACCACCAGAAAGCGTTGTTGAGCGGAAGTTGGTTTACTAGGCCTACATACGACGAAACCGACCGAACACGAACATCAAAATCAAAGCACAGGCGGTAACTTCAAGCGACTTCTGCCTCGCATAGATTTACATTCAGCGCTTTCACTCGCCACCACGGTCACATACAATTTTTCAACCCTGGAGCCACCGTACCTGAACCATGCCGCGAACCACGCCAACGTCCCGCTCGCCATTTGTTTTTGCTCGACGCTCACCTTGTCCGGCTTTGGATTGGATGCTGGATCGGCTTTCTAGCAAAGTCCATCAACAGCTGGCTCGATGCTGGATGAGGTCTGTTCTAGTCTAAACACGAAGTCGCAAATATATAATTGTGCTACTGTGCTACTCTATAAAAAAGAAAAAAGAAACGGGGGCACGAAGAAATACACGACGCTGCGACGAAGTGCCCTCTGGGAACTAGTTGGCCACTCAGTTTCGGTTTCGATTGAGCAGCTTCCTTTCATGCTATCACGCCGTGACCGAATGCGCCGCTTGAGTTTTCGATTATCTGACTTTTCACGAATGTACAATACATTCATTCTGGAACGAAACAAAACGAAAACTGGGGCAATTTCCTTGCACACAAATTACTGCACACAAATTACTATGATGCCTTCCTCGTGTCATCATATATCGCCCACTCAAATTTTACGCTGATAGGAAATTAGGTTTTCGCAAACGCTGAGGTCGGCTAGCTACGACAGAGGCTCTAACAAGCGTCTCCTACTCTTCGCTAAGCCTTTTGGACGAGGTTTTACTGACGCCCAGGATCTGTGTCTGAACGGTGTGTTTGAAAATATCTCGGCATACTCAGCCAGGAAGAAAGCAAACATATAAATATTACGGCCATTAGCAACCGTCAAATGCGCTTTGAATAATTTCGTTCCTTTGGCACACCGCATAGAGGTTCACGCCCGTCCGACGCACTTCCGGCGAACGGTGCGACATTCTTCACACAATTGCTCGACTTTTGCTTACTTAAAACGGTTTGTGTGTGGGAATGTGCCTATATGATTGCAGAAAAATTTTATGTGCGTACGCGATGTTGAATATTAGTGGAATGCAAGCGGGTGGGGACTTAGCTTCGTGCAGTGCTGCGGGTCAGTACAGATAAGAGATAAGATGTGTGTTAAAATTAAGCTTTTCAATGGCGCCTCCAAGTTTTACCTCACGTACTTAGGCGTATTAAGAAAAAGAGTAGGTGCAAAAAATAATATTTCGTCTATGGACGCACAAAACAAACTTCCTGGCCAGCTGTAAAGGGTCGAGTTTGATGTATGCAAACTTATTGGTCGTTACAGCTTGTTGACTCGTAGACAAGCAAGATACCCGAGCTACGCAGCGTCGAGATTTCCAGCACTGGCTCGTTCACATATATCTCGAAACGCAAACAGAAAGGCTCGATAGTGTACAAAAATCCAACAAGCATGTGTGAAGACAAGCCATACGTCTCGGGCTTGTGCTACACATTCGAGGTCTGGCCATTTAGGTTAGACCAAAAATGATGCTCTCGTGACCGAAAAACGTGAGATCACGGCCGTTAATAGTCCACGCTGCCGATCGAAACCGAAACCATGCCACTCTCCTCCCTGGCCAACTAGTTTCCAAAGAGCAACGTGCGCCGTGTTGCACGCAGGGGTTTATGGAAGTAGTCCATAGAATCCCCTAGCAGTGGTAGCGAGAAGCAGATCTAGTTTTAATAAGCGCATAAGAGTTAAATGTAGTGACCCTTTCTGGTTGAATATAGGGTGCACGTGATGTTTTGATTGTGATCATGCAGAAAGATGTAAGAAACGACTGTGCCGCCTGAACTGTGTCTTCCTCGGACAGACCGCTCGGACCCGGAGTAGTTCTCCGCGCAGCCTTTTTCGGGGGAGTACGATCTGTAGCCACTCGCAACATTTCAGTTTCGTTATCAACGTTGCCGCGGGGGAATGAAGGAGTTTCGCTGTTTTTTTGTTTCGATTGCTGGGTGGGCTCTCTTGCTGTGCTTGCTTTCGTTCCTCTTGTCATGACCGACTGGCTCGAGCATACTGCGGCGCTGACATCGCTGCAGTTAATTTCAGGAGGTCTAAGAAAACGCAGTAGCAGCGAAATCAGCGACAGCGACGAAGATACCAGCTTAGCTCCAGCTCGAGTGACGACGAGGCAGCCGTTCTCGGCGAAGTCTTCGCCGACTCATTCGCCTTGCCAGCGAAGAGGCCCAAGATATGGCGTTGCGTCGAAGACGTTGTGCGCACCTATTCGGATGAAGAGCTAGGTATGTCGTTTGCTAGAAGACAATACGACAAATTCCCCTCAGATGGAACTCGCCTTCCGAGATGACGGTCGCTTTACGGCATACGTGTTTGGTATTGCTTAATTGCTTTGCAAAACGTATTGCATATTGCTTTGCAAAACGTACAGCGCCACGACGGCAGGAAATTTTGGGAACCCTCGGTACAGATCACGCGCACGCGCTTTCTCGTTGCGCCTCCGCGACTGCGCGCGCGTCCCGGCAGCTACCGCCAGCAGCCGTTGCAGCCATCCCGCCTAGTCGTACGTCGTTGCTGGCGTACCGTATCTGTGGCAGCGTAAAGGCATCGCGACAGGTGAACTCATTCCAATACGTTATTCGTCGGAACTTACCTTCACGTATTGACGTGTCACCAAATCCATCTAGTTTGCACCGCAACCATGGCAGGTTTCGACCAGGTTCGACAAAGCGTTGGTGCAGCAGACGACAGAACCGGTACAAAGGAGAGGGATACGAAAGGGGCAGCCGTCGGATCGTCGCTCGCCCAACCAGCGGCCCAACTCGGCTGCTTTGTTGCCGTGGTAACCTGTGCCTGCTCGCGTATGCCACATGGTAGCCGGAGGAGGGGCATACCGAGGACTCCCATTATTTGAAGCGCGGCGCGCGCGGGCTTTTGGGATTTTTGCAAGGGGTCTATTGCATCCTGCGGCTCGTGCAAAAGTACTTGTAGTTGTCTTCATCGGGTTTATATAACTGTAAGGAAAAATAAATACTGCCTCAACGTCGGGGTCACCGTTACTAAAGTAGTAAAAATCAACATTTTTGTCAAAGCATGAAGTTCCGATCAGAACTTCATGCTTACAGCAAGATGGCAATGGGAACCGAAACTGTTAAAAAGCGAGGGCAGACGCTATGAAAGCGGTGGCAGTGCGTGCAACTGGGTGGATCGCTTACTGAGGCCGACCGCTCAACGACCGCTTGCGCGGAGCGCTCGGCATCTGCCTGGGCGAAGGGCTGGATCGCGCATCCCCGCTTGGTCGCTGCAGCTGCAGCGCGAGAGTGAAGCCACCGATCGGCGATTTTGCATGTTGAAAAATCGCGTTTTTGGAGCGTTGCGGGGCTGGCGGCAACATGCTGAAGACACGTTTTCTACACGTTCGTAGTCATTCGTCGAAGAAGCTCTTTAAAACCCGGCGTAAGCCCTGAGACTTGTCGTTGAGAACATGTGGAAGCGCAGTGCCGCAGTGAAAATGCCCAACTCATCGAAAACAAGTTTCGCCGCCACGATGCAACGCGCGGGTCACGAGTGACCCGCGCGTTGCATCATTGGACTTTTTTCATAATGCAATGTGCGGGACCCTTAATTGTGACGTCACACGTGACGTCAATTGTGACGTCATTATAAAAACGTCCCATAATGCAATGCGCGGGTCACGAATGTGACTGCACATTGCATTATAGGACGTTTCCCATGACTCAACGCGTAGTTACGCCGACGGCGACGTTGGCGTCGCCGGCCCGCGCGTTGCATCATGAGACGCTTCCCATAATGCAATGCGCGGGTCACAAATGAGACGGCGCGTTGCATTATGGGACGTCTCCCATAACCCAACGCGCGGTTACGCCAACGGCGATGTTGGCGTCGCCGTCGCCGACCGCGCGTTGCATCATGGGACGCTTCCCATAATGCAACGCGCGGGACCCTCGTGACGTCACACACGCCGTCATTATGGGACCTTTCCCATAATGCAACGCGCGGTTACGCCGACGGCGACTGCGACGGCGATGCCGCTCAAGCCGGAAACGGGCGCCTAAGAGCTGCTCTCTAAAAAATTAATAGATGTAAACCAAATTAAATTTTCATTCCACAGCCATGTTTGATCCCGTCTTTTTTAACAAAACTGAAATAAGCCTTTGTTAAGTGGTTTAAGGATGACGCGGCGGTAATACTAGGCCAAGGATAATATTAGGTGTCACCTTTTAGCATATTGAAGACATACCCAACCTAACGGTCATTTGTAACCATCATACAGTTTCCATATCAGCGAAAAAGCCATGTCAGTTACATATCAAAACTTGCATGGCTCGAATGGCCTGTGAAAGCAGCGAAAAAACGATGTCGGCCAGTCACCGAAAACTCAGTGGCTGAACTGGCCGGTGATAACAGAAAGAAAACGATGTCGGCCAGTCAGCGGAGACTCCACGGCTGGACTGGCCGCTGACTACAGCAAGAAAACGATGTCGGCCAGTCACCGGAAACTCCATGGCTAGACTGGCCAGTGACTACAGCAAGAAAACGATATCGGCCAGTCACCGGAAACTCCATGGCTAGACTGGCCGGTGACTACAGCAAGAAAACGATGTCGGCCAGTCACCGGAAACTCCATGGCTAGACTGGCCGGTGACTACAGCAAGAAAACGATGTCGGCCGGTATCGGGAACTTTCCGGCTGGTGCTGGCCAGTTTAGACAACGAGTCCCCGATATCGGCCGGCGTCGGTTTCTCACCGGCGTCCCTGGCCGGGATCCGCCGTACAGCTCCCGGTACTGGCCGACGTAATCCCAGTATCGGCCGACATGGTGTGCTACCTGGGAAGTGGGATATTTAAGGAAAAGTGAAGAACTGAATGGTCGCTGAGACGTGGCAGGTATGTTAGTGATAATATGACGCTGGGATGCGTTGCTAATACGAGATCGAGTATGCTTGATGAAAGGTTTGTAACCCCAGCGGGCTCTGAGACAAGTTGAGAAAAGTTGAAATTAGAACAGAGTTTAATAAACTCGTTAGCTTCAGATGAGAAGAAAGTTGAAACAGGAAATACATTACACCAGATAATGCTGGGGTAATTGAAATCACCCATTAATATGATTGGCATTCCTGGATACTGGACGGTGATTTGGTTTATGCAATTATGTAACAAATTCACAAATGAACAAATGCTAGTGGGTGGTCGATAACGTAACCCATTACGGTTTCTTTATGTTTAAAGGAAACGCAAAGCCGAGCAATTTCTAGTTCACAGGCTACAATGACAGGGCAAGAAACCAATGAGTCAGCAACCGCCAAGAAAGCACCACCGCAACTTTTGTCACGCCTATCGCAGCGAAATTATTGAAACGTTTTTTACCATCAAACAACTCGCCATCCGACATTTTGCTAGAAAGCCGCGCCTCTGTGAGAGCGATGACGTCGGCGTGGCATGAATCACCAACTGAGCACAATTAATCTCGTTTACGGAATAGTCTGCGAATATTAGCAAATAAAACAGAAACACTGGAAAAAGACCAAAGCCCTTTTCTGCCCCGTGCTGATTGTTAACTTGACATAGCAGTAGACGCTGTTTGCAAACCGGATAGGGCTGTCGCATAAGAAACTTCGCGACGAGGCATGACTACTTCGTAAATAGTCTTCGATTTCATTGTATGCTTAACACTTGTTATTAAAAAAACTTTCTTGTAACTTAGCTTAAACTGGTTTTCTTGGCTCGTTCCATACTCCAGTAGTTTGCGCCGAGCTAAACGAGTTGAAAAACTAAAATCTTCTGAAACAGAAAAAGGGCTGGTTTTAAATTTTGGGTTGGCCTGCAGGGCACTTTCTGTAGTTTTATAGGACTGAACCTTCACTAAAATAGGACGGCGCTTTCCTGTTATAAAAGGCCCCAAGCGATGAGCACGCATGATTTGTTCTCGCGAAATAATGCAAGAAGCTAAATCTGAAAGTAAACGAACAACCTTCTCTTCCGCCTGGGCCCACGTTTCAGCAAGAAAATCCGCCACACCATGAAATACAAGATTATTCCTGCTAATTGTTGAGAAATAGCCACCGATAATATTGTCCCGACTGCTTTATTTGATAATTTCAAGTGGCAACTTAAGGAAAACGTACTAAGAAAAAAAAACTGTATATGAAGGACGTGCTGTGCAGATTTCAATAAATTTATTTTAAAGAATGAGTGTCTTGTATCATTCCCAAATGAAGTGGTCCGAAGTAAATTTCAAAGCCATTCAACACTGTCTTTTCAAATTTTATACTGGCTGAACTATGATATGCTCAAGGCAGATCAGGTGCAATATTTCCTACTTCTAATCAAGTATACACAGAAGCAGAGTCCACACCATAAGACGCTGAGGCGTATCGATATCTAAAGAGAAAGGTACCAACAATAAGAACTAAGTGCGGCCAGCAAACCTTAACTTTTAGAATGCAGATTTTAGGCGCCATTTTCCGGGTTGAGAGGCGTCGGCGTAACCGCGCGCGTTGCATTATGGCGCGTCACAGTTTCGCCACTAAATTTAGCAGGAAAACCGAATTGGTGTTGAGGTTCAAGTTGAGGGGGAGGAGAGGAGGAGGGGAGGGTACGGAATGGGAGAAGAGGAATACCTCCATTCCATACCCTCCACTCCGTACCCTCAACTCTTCCTCCTTAAGAGCTGCGCTCTAATATCGAATTACAGAGAATTGTAGACGTCTCATTTTTCTGTAAAATATATATTAAAAAAAGACGTATCAAAGTCTACAAAGCTTCCATAACGATTGGAGGAAGATGCTGACAAGCTGTGTTATATGTTAAATGAATCATGTGTTATGAAGTCAATGTTATCTCGATTTTTATAGATTATTTAAAAGTAATTTAAATTCGGTGACCATTTTATTTTTGTTTGCTCTTAATAACATGACAAAAAAATATTTTTTCTATATTTTTAAACGCTAAAGACAGTTCCATTAGAGAGTGCTTTAAGGTTAGGAGGTTAGGCGAATAATAATTGATTACGTTATCGCAAGTTTTCACTTCGGCCGTCTGCTCTTGTCTCAATATTTATTTGTTTTGCTTTTGCATGTAGTTGTTTAAAACACGTGATTCATTTTCCGTGTGCTTTTTACTATTCTCTAATAAACTGCACTGCCGCCAGAAGTCCCCCCCCCCCCCCCCTTCAGCGGGCCTGGGACGCCTGCAACTTGGAGCCCGGGAACTCCCCCATTGCTACGCCACTTGCCATCAGTGCTGAGCCTCGCGCTTTTATTTAGGCTTCAAGAAATGTAGAACACCTTTTCTTTTACTCAAAGTATGACGGAATTCTAAAATTGAACCAAACAATACACTTGTCGTTTGTTCCTAGAAAATATCCATAGTAGACGTTCGACTCTAGCATGATTCGCGAGCATTCCATTTTCGATAGCACTTGGTTCCCGGTTCAGCAAAAGCCTGCCCAAAAGCAACGAGCCTGTCCTGTGGACCGAGCTTCCCCCAGATCTTGCGTTGCAACATTTTATACGGAGACCGAAGCCGCTCTGTAGGGTAGCAGAACACTCCCTGGTACCGATTTTGAATGATCGATTGCTTACTTTCTTCTTCAAGGCTGCCGATACCTGCAAATGGGTCAATGGTAACGCGGTGAGTAATTGTACTGCTTTCTAACACCTAGATTTTGCTTCATAACCAGCCTAATAAATACGCGATCAAACCATAGCCCATTTTGCTAAAACACCTGTATGCGTGTGTGCGTCTGAAGTTAAACTAATGTCGGGAAAAGAGCGGGGGGGGGGGGGGGGGGGGAGGGCGCACAAAAGTCGGGGAACTTCTTCGGGGGGGGGGGGGGGGGGAGGGGGGGAGGGGGCATATTTTTGGCGTTCTTACGTAATGTACTTAAGGCTGGAAATCTCGCCGGACGCCATGTTGATGAAATTTCCCCGTAAACACCAACTCATTCTTACAAGCAAACCGGGGCGGCACTAGCGGCGCACCACGTCATGGCGCGTGTGCGCGATTGGGTTTGGGCTAGAAGAGCGGTCGCCCATGAACAAACCATTGGAATGCGATGTTGTCGGCATCGGTGTGACACCCCTGCTCCTTTTCGCGTTGGACTTGTTCGTTCTAGATCTTCCTAGCAATGTCTCACTACTAAAGTGGCCTTAGCGAAATTAACGAGGCTCGTCACACCCGAAATCTTGGAGGGAGTAATGGGACATGCAGCGATTCATTCCTTGAGGACACCGCAGAAGCGACGATAAAGCCTGATTCACGTGATCAGGTTCTGATCGCTAGTTTCAGTCGCCACATCGCTCGGGCCAGAAAAGAAGCGTGGACGGTAGCTCGAAATCGATACAAAAAAATTGCAAGTTGAATCAAACCTTTTGAAGCCTGAATAACAAGTCGCTGATGGCCACCGAAACAATGACAAACATTGCATTCCATCCACTATTTACATCGAGCCTACTTACCACACATATACTTCAAATTTAAAACCTTTAGACGCCTGCATTTACTTCTTATCTCAATTACCGCGTCAACGTCTGGTCTACGGCTCGTTGTCGTTGGGGCGTGCAGAGGACAGATTGAAAAAGGAGACTTTGAAAAAGCAGCCGACAATGTAAAGTTGAGGACGCACTGAACGGTTCCGCGGGTGGTCCGGACAGTTTGACGGTTTTTCCAGCGTTCATGTTAGAACAAAAAAGAGAAATGTGACGGCCACAAGTCTCCGTGAATTAAGAAAAAGTGGTGCTTTTCGAACAGGCGATCGTGGTCCGAAGGTGTCTCGTTGTTTCTTCTTTACGGCATCCATCCTCGTGTTCGGACGAACCGAGCAGGCGGCGGACACATGAAACGTTACCTGCATTTTTTTCCCGCTCTTTCGGTTCAGCCCCAGGAGCGGCGTCATCACCTCAAGGCAGGGTAGTCATTGAAGCAATGGTGAGGGTGCAGGCTAGCTGGTGTAAATCGTACTAACAGAACGACAGAGACTTCGTCCCTGTCGTTCTGTGTTTTGTCCCTTGTCCGTATCCCCAGTCTCGGGTTACAACTATGCTCAGGGTAGTCTGTTTTCTTCCAAAGCAACAGAGGAATGCACTTCCCCCATCGTGACTACCGCACACAACCCTATACGCTGAAGTGCGCCAAACGCGACACCATCTCGGCGTTACGTAAGAGTTGAGGTGGTGTATAAGTTTTTTTAGAGCGCAGCTCTTAGGGGCCCGTTTCCGGCTTGAGCGGCGTCGCCGTCGCCGTCGGCGTCGCCGTCGGCGTAACCGCGCGGTGCATCATGGGAAATGTCCCACAATGCACCGCGCGAGCCCCCACCGGGGTCACGTGACTCCCCTGAGGTCACGTGACCCCCTCCTCGAGGTCACGTGACCCCCGCCGATGTCGCGTGACCCCCGATGACGTCAACGTCACTGATGACGTCACCGGCATCCACATCGTCATCGTCATCATCACTGATGACGTCACCGGCATCCGCATCGTCATCGTTATAATCACTGATGACGTCACCGGCATCCACATCGTCATCGTCATCATCACTGATGACGTCACCGGCATCCACATCGTCATCGTCATCATCACTGATGACGTCACCGGCATCCACATCGTCATCGTCATCATCACTGATGACGTCACCGGCATCCGCATCGTCATCGTCATCATCACTGATGACGTTACCGACATCCGCATTGTCATCGTCATCATCACTGATGACGTCATCAGTGACGTCACTGATGTCGTCACCAGCATCCGCATCGTCATCGTCATCATCACTGATGACGTCATCAGCGACGTCACTGATGACGTCACCGACATTCGCATCGTCATCATCACTGGTGAAGTCATCAGTGACGTCACTAATGACGTCATCGGTACCCGCATCGTCATCGTCAGTGATGACGTCATCAGTTACGTCAGTGATGACATCATCGGCATTGGGGGTCACGTGACTCCAAGGTCACGTGACCCCCCCCTGGTTAGTTTAACCCCCCCCAGTGCCCTTCCCTCCTCCTCCTCAAGAGCTGCGCTCTAATTCGGCGTTACAGGGAGTTGTAAGCGGCTTTCATTTTTTTTTCTTTTTTTTTTTTAAATGTGAAGACAGTGTTATTTTAGCGCGGTCGATTTAATTGGCGACATGATCGACTGCGTCTGCCCGAGAATTCGGCGCATAATTTGGCTAAGTTTGTATACATACCGGTGTTTTTTCGACATGAAGACGATGTGTCGATCGAAAAGGTAGCTCGTCGTCAGGCATAAAGGCTCCAAGGGATGCGGCCGCAGCAACTCCCAAAGAAAGCAAATCTGAGTAAACTTGCATTTATGCAGGTCAAATACGAGCCTAATCGTGCTAACAGGGTTCTCACGTTGAAGGAGTCAGTCGACACAGTTCAGAGTTTCGCAAGCACAAAAAAAAAACTATTACTGCAATAACTATAAGTTTTGGCGCGTAAACAAAAAATTGATTGTGTGACAGACGCTCTCCATCAACATGGCGCAACGCGGTTTAGCGGAAGTTAAAAGCCGTTTTGAGGGACCGCTCAATAGAAGGCCAAATTATCAGAGACCCATCCGGATATAGCGGTTACTTGAATTAAACAAGGAGAACACTTAAACGAAGCGTTCGGGTGGCAGAAAGTGAAAGAAGTCATTTGAAATACGACCTCCAGGAGAGCATCACAATAAAATCAGCCATTTTTTTTTTTACAGCGATAACTGTTTGGGCTTCTCCGATCACTCGAAATGACATCCGTTGTTGATGTTAAAGTTGGCGTACCAGGGCGAAGGGTGTTAGTCGTCCATGTTTCCAAGTCCTTGAAAGATCGCCATGGGATCGTGTGCTTATACAGATTGTCGTGTTTTTCTTTTGTATTTATGTCTTCTGGAATGTAATTCGGAAGGGCTACAAACCAATACAGTGGAAAACAAAACAGAAATTTAGTTCAGAGCAAATTTTCCTACACCTGCATGTTACACACTATGTACAGAGTTTGATTTCGAGAGCGAGGTGAATTTGATCAATGGTAAAACTAGACATTGCGCGCTTTTGTGACTTATCATTTGTTTTCATAACTGATGTATGTTTACTCTAGCACCGTAACCATTAAGGTGCTTAGTTTAGAACATTATGCCATAGTCATTTCTCTGCGTGTGTGAAATTTTAAAAGCTGTTGCACGTTAAGTAAAAAAGAAATGTTGCTATTAAATAAAAAAAAATTTCTGAAACGCAATTAAAGGTATTAGAGAGGCGAACTGGTTAGGTTTGAAACCGGAAACGAAAGGACAATAAAGAAACAAACCCGTGACTGTGTGTGTGTGTATTTGACCCTTTGTCGCCGTTCGTTTCCGCTTAAAATAATTTGTTCCTGAAAGCTTTAGTTTTTCTGCATTAGTGGTAAACCTTGTTATTAACCTTACATTTTTCTGTATCTCAAGCTGGCGTGCTTGCTCAGACATCTGGTAAGTTCCTAAGTTCTTTCGTACTGAACTAACGCCCAACCAACACAATGCCAGAACGTACTGTGTTGATATTTATATCGATTGTTTTATTCACCTGCATGGGAACAGAAATTACACAAACTAAGACATTTAGAAGAACGTTCAGCCGAACCTCAACATAAATGAAAAACCGCATTAAAGCAGATATTTAAAACCAAACCGGAAAACAGGACCGCAGAAAAAACGTAATCTCATGTGGCAATCATTGGTTCTTGGAAATCGGTTCTAAGTAATAAAATGTAAGCTGTGCCTGTTTTTGCAGGTGACGGCGTGAGGTCAATTATAATAATAAAGAAAATACATGGTGTTCGCTTCACACAGCACATAACACGTTTCAATCATGCTCAAGGCCTGTTTGACTCAACATAACATGCCTGCAGGCAGGTTTTGTACGCCCAATGTGACGTCATACGACCAAGACACAGGCCTCACACGGTTTCTGCAGGCAGCCTTTTCTACGTTGCTGGCGTCAAATGTGCACTGTTGACTAAATAAGAAACAGCGACGTGGAGCAGTTCATAATAAAGGAAACAGTGAAGTATGTATTACTTCTATATACAGCACGACATGGCGTCGTTCAGAAAGGGGGCCGACTTCTTAGTGCCAAGTTGCTTCTAGCAGACAGCGAGAAAATTTTAAAGGGACGTTTATTGTTTTGTTGCTGCTAAAGAATACTTTTAAAGTAAACAAATAATACAGCAAGAAATTAAAAACAATAACGATCTTGGAGCGTGTTTGTATTCCGGTGGAAAAAAACTCAAGGCGCCTATAGGAAAGCTTGAGAGGGAAAGTCAGGGAGCGCAACACACTGGGCGTCGAGCGTCGAGGAACCAATTACTCGGACTAGAGATCAGATCGGGCCTAAATTTTGGCCCGACACAACCCAGCCCGATAAAATCTTGGGCTGGAACCGGCCCGACCTTACCCGGCCGAAAACAAATTCGGCCCGAACCCGTCCCGAGCCTGACTTCTCTTCTCGAGGTGAATCCAACTCGATCTCGGTCCGACATTGATTCAAATGATTGTGTTGTTCCGCCATTGACACAAAAGAAAAAATAAGCAGAAAATGTCATGTTTTGGTTATTTTATAGTATCGCGTATTATGCCTGAAGGTCAACGCAATTGATTAATTTATTAAGTATTCAATTAATCGGTAGGAAATAATCAGGTTAATTATTTTAGTTGTAGTCCAGAGCAATGCAGGCTCAAACGGCGCATTAAGAAGGCACTTAAACAAAGTGATATGAGTTCCACATCGGCGGGTAGGTGGGTGAGTTTGTACCCTGCCGCAATTGGTCAGCACCACGCTTCATGCGACTGCAAATGCTATCAAAATTGTGATGTCTGCGTCACAGCGATGCGACCGGCCAATTTGCGACCTTCCCCAGCGTCCGCGATTACGTCAGCCGTGATGCTTACCAATCGCAGCGGGCGGCAGACCCGCTGCGACCAGACAACAGCTGGAGAAACTTGCCAGTGTCGAATTTAGTCCCCATGGATGGAAGATGGGGTAGCATGGAGGTCAGAATAGGATAATTCATGAAATATATGACGTGTTCATAAAATAAAATAGCAGTACGCGTCATGCTAAATGTGATCAGCCGAATGGACACGATGTATTTTTGGGTCTACTCATCTTGAGCTTCGTCATTTTCTATCACCCTTCCGCAGTTCGCAGGGCTTGATTCCTGCGTGTTCTGCAGGAAAGTGTGCTCACCGGCTTTTTTCAACACACACGCGATGTCTTGCGGAGCGGAATCATTGAGATTGATAACTGTGTCCTACACCAGTTGTTCTCAACCAGTTATGTTTCATTGACCGCATGTGGTTCGGAGAAAGTGATGGATCCAGTGTATGGGAAGAGGGAAAGATATGGGGTAATTACATTTATGAATGAATAAAGGAACACTTTTTAGCTAAGTGCTCGCATAAACTAGACTTCTCTCCTTGACGTATGTGGAAAAAATATTACCGCAAGGGGGGGGGGGGGCTGTTTTATATATAAAAAAAACAATAAAGTTTATTGCCATATTCACCGAGTGATGTGCAAGGCTTTCTGAATCTTAGAAAAGCATTCGCAGTGGTGGCACCTTCCATTTGAGAATGACTGACCTAAACGGTTGTAATAGTTTAGCGGGCTTTGCGTAGAATGTAATGACCCGCGACACGATATCAATTCGCGGTTTCAGGTGTTAGAACAATCTTTTCGCTTCATTACTTTTGGGTTTCGAATACAAAATAAATATTTATCGTAATTCCAAAGTATTTGGCAAGGACGGGCCGTAGGGTCCCGATGCCTCCAACTAGGGCCGACCCGAGCCCGACACAGTTCGGGATACATCGGTCCGAACCCGACGAGGGCACCGAAGGGTTCTCTGATTTCTTGGCCCGGGCCAAATCTGAATGCCAAATCGGGCTCGGGCCTTCGGGCTAGTCCGAGCCATCGCAAATATCTAGCCCTGACCCTCGCTGCTTGATTAGATTTTGTTTTGTCCGCCTTTTTCAGATGCAGCCATGCCAATCTTTCTTTATTCCTTTTGTTCGTTGGAACCTTTTTTCGACTGCCTTTCGTTCTTTTTCTTGTCTTACTTGACCATTTAGAAAAATATAAGTATCTCGGAGTTCAGGATCTAAGTGAAAATGGAACAATAACGTGGATAACACTGCAACCAAAGCCTTTAAAACATTAATTTTATACGATGGAATTAAAAAAATGCATCCCGCAGTGCGAGACAAGCACTGCCTTTTTCTTTTATCAGACTGATTTTAGAGCAGTCTTGTATTATTTGGGACCCCCTTCAAAGTTATCTTGCACATAAATAAGACCGAATCCAAAGTCCAGCGCTAAGATTTGTGATAAGCGACTTTAGCCCCTACACAAGTTTAACTGGGGTTTGAACCTTCTTAAAAAAAAGTTCTTATGACTGAACTTTTTTAACAGTATATATTACGTGCATACAGGTATGGAAAGATGTATTTACATCATGCAACCGCTTCACAATTTTTTAAGTAAAGAATAGGAATGTCATAGAGATTTTGCTTTTATTTTTAGTTCCAACCTATACATAATGGAATGTATTGGTGGAAGAAGTTGTTTAGGTGGCCGCTTATTGCCGTTTTTACGATATCTTACAGCAACCGCTTATATATGAACCATGCAATTTTGCTTGTTTATTTGTAGGTGTTTTGAGTTTTCACTCATGTAAACCCTGCATAATGTTTAACGGCGCAGCGTGAATATGTCTTAAGAACTGAATAAAAATATAAGTACTTAATCGCGACTAATTTTTGAGACGATGCCCTCTGGCTGATTGAAGCCACATTGTGTCGTACTAAAAAAAAATTATTCTTCAACTTGATTACCCAAACAAAGGAAACTTTAAAATACCATTTTACTATTGACGCCTTGTACTTACCATAGCCTTTGCTTGTGTGCTTCATGTTATATTTCCTTTATTTCCCTCTCCGAGCCTTTTCGTCAGTAAGGTTCAATGTAATTATCACCAGCTGAAGGTAATCATTGAGGAGAACTTCCTCAGAATATACCGGTGTCTAGGCTACCTTGATTTAACAGTGCTCAGGAGCCTGGTGGAAAATTGTGATGCGAGTAGAATATCGTAAAAAACGCTATTTACTTTGATTCTTCTATAAAATGTGAAAGAGGTGTCATGTTAATTTGTATTGACTTTCTATTCCAGGAATTTAGTGAAAGCGAGGTGGTGAGTGTTTAACGTGATGCAGCGAAATGAAAATGTTTGGTAACGAGACTGTAAAGGCTAAATAGAAACATGCATTTTTAAGAAGCTAAAACGCAAAAAATAAGTAATTCACATGTGTTAATCCTTTTTACCAAAACAGTCGATTTCGTCTTGCTATGATTGGCTAGGTTTATTTATTCATTTATTTATTGAAGAATGCTACCTGGCCCAATCAGCGCCGTTGTAGAAGAGGCACAACATTACATCAATAAAGTCTTGCGAAAAAGAAATGGCCAAATTATTCAGGAGATAAAATTCCCCACCCTATTTAGCATGCAATAAGGAAACGAAGATATGTTTACACTTATAACAAAATTTAACACATTTTACCAAGAAACGAAGCAGAGATTTTATAACAGAATTTGCCTACATATTTTAAGGTATTTAGGGGCAGGCAATTTGTTTGATTAAACAATGAATGCAAGGAGAACCAAATGGTTGATTGTGTCGAGTTGAACTGGAAACTCTACATATTACCGCGTATATGAAGCATGGTTGTTTAGGCGGGCTGAAAAGCTTGTATATTTCGCAATATCAGCGTTCAGTCTTCTTTGAAGCATGAAGATGGATGCCTTCAATCTATGTGCCCACGCTCTTTCAATCAGCTCGAGAAAGTGTGCATGCCGCAATGATGCTGAGGGCGGACTCAGCATATCAAACTTTTTGTAAACAAACCATATCGCTTTTTGTTTTCCGTTTTCGAACTTATTTACCTTGCTTTTTGTGAATGGGTCCCAACAATATTGTTATTTTCTAAAAAAGTATTTAAGTTTTGTAAACATTCAGTTTGTGTTAGACGAAGTAAACTTCAGGAGACATATCAAGAACCGAAGCCCCTGGGTCGCTTTCTTCACAGCAGACGCAGTGTGCTTATACCAGAACAGTTCGTCCTTAAAATTTAATACCAATTACTTGTATTTTTGCACCTTTCCAACTCATTGCCAAAAATGAAATACGTTAGCTCAATGAAAAATGTTTTTACACGAGATTGATATTGACTGTTTTTGGGCTATATAATTCAATTTGCCAATCTCTACACCAGGCGAGTATCCTTTCTGATCAATTGCTTAGACGGTGTAACCAATCCTCGGAAGATTTAACATCATTGTATAAATCACAATTGTTTCCGAATAGTCTAATTTTGAAATGTAGGTCCTAGTCATATTATTCATGTAAAGTATAACGTAAAGGGTCTAACCAAAGCTCTGTAGCACCCCAGAGCAACGCGCATCAACTCAGATTCATAGCCTTTGACCTAGAGGTACTGTTCTCTCTGTTTTAGTGCGAGGCTAACAATTTCACTAGATTGCGTGAGATAATATTTGCGTTTTTTTGAAACGAATACTATTGCGGGGAACTTTAGCAAAAGGTGTAAATAGATCCAGAAGCAGTACCTTGACCTCTCTTCTGCTGTTGATAGCTTGAAAAATATGGGTAATTTCGTGCAGCTGGGTTACTGTACACAACCCTTTCATAAATCCACACTGAAAAGCTACCAAAGTTTTTACCTTTTCCACATGGTCATAAATATTTCTAGGAATGCTTTGCTCTATAATTGCTACAAAAATGACTCATTGCCGAGGTAGGCCTGTCATTTACAACGTTTTTCTTTTCATGCCTTATCAATACGGGTAGAAGTTTAGAAATAGTATCAGCAAGTATTTAGACATTCACTTGGAGTAACGAAAAAATATTTAAAATTAAATCTGAACCAGCTGACGTTTTTTGTGTTTTTTTTAATTGACACTTAAAATCAAACTAAAAATATTTTTTTAAGTTAAACGAGATCACTGAACTTCGAAATGAATTTGATCAACGCCAAAGTTTGCTAGTTTTCCATTAATGCGAGTAAAAACAAAGTTGAAATTAGCGTAAAAGCTATTTGCAATCATTGCCGGGTCTTTAGTAACTTACCCGTTTACTTTAAGCGCAGAGGTGCACTCTGAATTGCGTGTGATATACCTCCCATAATGTATTAGAGATAATTTCAAGAATCCTTCTAAAGTAGAGTTAGGGTCATGGCGTTTTGCAGAAAATAAGTAAAATAGATAAATGGGCTAGTTGGTACATCATTGAATGGAAAGCGCCGAATGAACAAGGACGAAGAATGGGACAGAGACGAAGCGATGATGTCGGTGCGCTTCGTCTCTGTCCACTTCTTCGTCCTTGTTCATTCGGCGCTTTCCATTCAATCAGAAAATAAGATTTCTATTTAGTCCCCGCGACATATAGCTTACTGCATGTTTGACAGATTCTCAGAAGCTTGACCAATTTACAAGTACGCGCACATAAATAATGTCATGGTTAATCCATGGGTTTTTGTCTATAAAATCTTTGATCTCGTTTGAGGCAAAACTAGTGACACTATAATGAGTGTTACAACATAAATAGTTCCCAAAGCATACTTATTTTAGTGCCATAACTTTCTTAAAGGTTGGCGCAATTGTAAAGTGGGCAGCCTTAAAAATTATCTGACCGACGTCACCTGCTTTGCTAAAATCATGTACTTGAGTTGTTTCTTTTAAACTTTTGAATATAAATTGGCAATTCTAGCAACCCAGTTTGTTGTCAGAAATTTCTTCTAACACTACTACACAAAGATCATCAAAGTTACTACTGAGAAAAACGTAATCGAGTATACACAATGAGTTTTCATGCATCATAGAAAAAATTGAACTATCTGTGTAATGTCAAACGAAAATGCAATATTAAAAAAAAACATCGGTCACATTTCATTTGTTTGTGGACCTACAGACACAAAACCTTTTCATTGATGTTGAATTATCACCTGATAGTAGATTTTTCCCGCTCCCTCCTACAGTACTTTAAAAGATATGCCATCCTTCATATATTTGTGGTTGCATTAGGAACTCATACTCACTACAAAGTATGCGTTATTTTTCTTCATTTTGCTCAAAAGTTCCTGAGCCTTTTATTGCTACTTCATCTCAAACACAATAAATCCCCAAAATAAGCACTATAGCAACACACCCTCCCGCAGTTTGACTACCTTTATTAATAGGTTGTAACCTGGAGGTTGAATTTTCTTGTTCATAATGTTGGAGTTAATCCAGCTTTCAGTTATGGTGACAATGTAAAGGTCATACGTGAACGGAGTAGGTTCAAGCTCTAACACTTTATTTATAATACCTCTTGCCTTCATGTTTATACAAATTAATGTGCGTGGTTTTGTTTAAGCCTGTATTGGCTTCTGTCATTTCTATTCGGAGATTTGTCTCTAACGTTGCACCATATGTAAGCTACATTATCTACTATCATGTTGTAAAATCAAAGCTTAACACATTCGTCATTTTATTTTTCCTAGTGAGAACGGTCTGAAAGATATTCTTTGGCGTCCAAACCAGTTTTGATTAACCCTCAGCAATGCGGTAATCAGTCCCCCAGAGTTTTCCACGTTCTTATTGGACAGCATTTTCCCCGTTATTGATCATTATTTTAATAACTAATCGAAACCTTTCTTGCCGTTTTTTTTTTCGGAGACGACGCAACCTTTCAAAAGTATCAACCCTAACGCAAGACGTTAAGAAAAAAATATATAATTCCCAACAAAATTACAAATGTTATCGTATCTCATCTTCCATTTCCCACATACTGTGAATAACTACATTTTCCCGTCTACTTCTGTTTTCTATGTCATTAATCATAACTGCTACTGTTTTTTGCATTTGTTTTTTTTCCTTCCAACCCACCAACACTTTTATCTTTGATGCCATTCCAGTTAGCCTTTTTTTAACAAGATAGCTTGCTGAGATGGTTGTCTTAACGATGTATTAAAATGACAGCGCGAAAAAAAAGGGACACAAAGTAGAAGATGGACACAGTGCATACGCCGACTAACAACCAAAGGTTTACAACAGTGCGTTGTAATTCAAGAAGGTTAGGCGAGAGTAAGACGTGCCGGGGAGGAAGAAGCAGACGGAACGCTCAAAAGAGAAGGAGGTTTTCCCCTCTCTTTTCCAGCGTTCCGTCTGCTTCCTCCTCCACGGCCCCTCTTACCTTCGCCCTACCTTCTTCAGTTGAAACGGACTATAGAACTTCCACGCATGCACATTGGCACGCGTGAGCGCACACTTCTTTTTCTTTCAACAAAGCTAAATTCTAATAAAGGAAAACGAAAAGAAACTTTGAACAAAGAATGTGAGAAGAAAATAAATTTCCAAAAAAATAATGTGAGAAGAAGAGAAACGCATAATTAGGGCCAAAGATTTTCTTGTGAATCTGTAAAAGTTTCTTTTCTTATCATCTCTTGTTCAGAGTTTTTTTTTTATTTTCTCTTTATTAGCATTTGGTTTGTCGAAAGAAAAAAAAGAGCCTTTGCTTCCACGTGCCACTGTGCGCGCGTGGAAGTTCTAGCAAACCTTCGGTTGTTAGTCAGCGTATGCCCTGTGTCCGTCTTCTACTTTGTGTCCCGTCTTTTTTGCGCTGTTTTTTTAATAAGCCCTTTTTCATATCAATACATCTGCTCATGAGTTTCTTTGTTTGAAGCTTTATATTCTCCGATATATTTTGATATAGTTACGAGAATTTGCTAAATTGAGAAACCTAGATTCAATTCAACGTAACCACATAGCAACATGCACTTTTATAAAAAAATACGTCGCACTCCAGACACAATTTATGTGACAATGTTTGACCTGGTAGCAGCTGCAACCACGTTGTTGCTTCAATATCACTTATTATCAAGATAGGTTTCACCAACATGAGTACAAAGGACGAGCTGATCTGGCGTCGGGTTATTGCCTGGGAGCGGGAATGGGTGGTCCGTGCGGATTCCTTTTATAACCCGTGGTGATGAAGACGTCAAGGGAAAAAAGGCGTTCAACTGGTCCGGGTTAAGGCTGGTGATCACCATTGACAGCGCCGAGTTGAGGAACGTTGCAGTGCTAAGTTCCCGATCGCATATCGCTGTCTCTTGAGTGCTAGGAGGATGTGTCTTTTAGCCATACCCACTGTACATTTTCTGTTCCATTTAGATAATATTATTAATGCAATTTCAGGCACATACGCTGTTATCACATAATCTTTTATTGTGAGGGATGTGGGTTTGTGTGTTTTTTTCTTAATTTTAGAGCGCAGCTCTTAGGGGCCCGTTTCCAGCCTGAGCGGCGTCGGCGTCGGCGTCGCCGTCGGCGTCGGCGTAACCGGGGGGGGGGGGGGTCACGTGACCCCCTCCGAGGTCACGTGACCCCCCTCCGAGGGCACGTGACCCCCCCCCCGAGGTCACGTCACCCCCCTCCGAGGGCACGTGACGCCCCCTTCCCCCAGGTCACGTGACCCCCGCCCCCCCCCTCCGAGGTCACGTGACCCCCCCCCCCCCGAGGTCACGTTACCCCCCCCCCCTTCCGAGGGCACGTGACCCCCCCCTCCGAGGTCACGTGACCCCCTCTGAGGTCGCGTGACCCCCCCCCCGAGGTCACGTGACCCCCCCCCCGAGGTCACGTGACCCCCCCTTCCGAGGGCACGTGACCCCCCTCCCCCGAGATCACGTGACCCCCGGGGTCACGTGACCACCCGCAGGTGATCTGACCCCCCTCAGTACCCTTCCCTACTCCTCCTCAAGAGCTGCGCTCCAATTCGGCGTTACAGGGATTTGTAAACGGCTTTCATTTTAGAGCGCAGCTCTTAGGGGCCCGTTTCCAGCCTGAGCGGCGTCGCCGTCGGCGTCGCCGTCGGCGTCGGCGTAACCGCGCCCCTCCCTCTCCTCCTCCTCCCTCTCCTTCTCCCCCTCCTCCTCCCCTCCTCCTCCCCCTTCTCCCCTCCCCTCCTCCTCCTCCCCCTCTTCCTCCTCCCCCTCCTCCCCCTCCTTCTCCTCCTCCCCTCATTGTCCGGCTTGAGCGGCAAGGAGGAAAGCAGTGCGAAGGTGGAGGAGGGGGGAGGAGAGACGAGGAGCCGGAGGCGAGGGGGGGGAGGAGCTTGAAGGACGAGGAGGTGGTAAAGGAGAGGGAGTGGGAGCGGGAGGCGAGGAGGACTAGCAGGCATGATCACGAGGGAGGAGGAGGAATATACCCTCCACTCCTCCTCCTCAAGAGCTGCGCTCCAATTCGGCGTTACAGGAAGTTGTAAACGGCTTTCACTTTTTAGAGCGCAGCTCTTAGGGGCCCGTTTCCAGCCTGAGCGGCGTCGCCGTTGGCGTCGGCGTCGCCGTCGGCGTCGCCGTCGCCGTCGGCGTCGGCGTCGGCGTCGGCGTAACCGCGCCCCTCCCTCTCCTCCTCCTCCCTCTCCTTCTCCCCCTCCTCCTCCCCTCCTCCTCCTCCCCCTTCTCCTCCTCCCCTCCTCCTCCCCCCTCTTCCTCCTCCCCCTCCTCCTCCTCCCCCTCCTTCTCCTCCTCCTCCCCTCATTGTCCGGCTTGAGCGGCAAGGAGGAAAGCAGTACGAAGGTGGAGGAGGGGGGGAGGAGAGACGAGGAGGCGGAGGCGAGGGGAGGGGAGGAGCTTGAAGGACGAGGAGGTGGTAAAGGAGAGGGAGGGGGAGCAGGAGGGGAGGAGGACTAGCAGGCATGATCACGAGGGAGGAGGAGGAATATATCCTCCACTCCTCCTCCTCAAGAGCTGCGCTCCAACTCGGCGTTACAGGAAGTTGTAAACGGCTTTCACTTTTTTTAAGACATTCTCAGTTTTTAAGTGCTTTAAAAATTAAGAATTTTTAAAGACAGTTTTATTCTCATCGAATAAACATTGAATTCTATGACTAGGCTGGTGGTCCTTACATCAAGATATGCAAAAAAAAATCGGGATGGGTAGTTGGGTTAGTTGGCTTTGAATCCTGGTGTAATACGAGAGAACAACATGGACGAAAACGAAGGAAAAATTGGAAAGAACGGGGCGTAGCTTTCAACTGAACGGTTTATTTCGATGAAAAAATTTTAAAAATATAAATACAGGCACACTGGGCAGAACGCAAAGTTATAGTCTAACACCCCCCCCCCCCCCCCCCCCATTTCCTTAAATGCGAGCATCAATTGTTCTTCAGACAGTAGAATTCTTTATCTGACAAGGACACGGAGGGTGCGCTCACACACGATTTCTCGTGATGGGACCCATTCAGGAAGGCTTCGTGAATTTCACTGGCCGATTTCATTTCGTAATGGCCTATGACACAGGTGTCACCAAAGATGGGGTTGCAGTTTCCAGAGTTGGGCCCGCATTCGCAACGGTCACAGTGGACTGCCAGGTGGCCAGACGGGGACTGCCGCATTGCCAACGCATGCTCTCTAACCCCATCATTGATGCATCTCCCCGTCTGGCCTACGTGCACCTTACCACATGACAGGGGAATTTCGTACGTGACGCTAGTGGCGCACTCGCGGAACTTAGTGACATGTCTTTTTTTGCAGCACTTGCGGCACAACGAATTCCTCTCTCAATCTTCTTATCCTTTTACACAGCGAATATAGTTTGTTCGGTGTAGAAAAACGACTGGTATGTCAAAGCGATGGGCCATTTTCTTCAGATTGTGGGACATCTTGTGAATGTAAGGCCATAAAACAGGCCTACCTATCCTCCAGAGCCCTTTCGCACACTGTGCTGTTGCCCTTTCTTTCATCTTTTCTGCTAAGGTTTTGGAAATATCTCTAAGAACATGCCGGGGGTACCCTGCCTCTTCAAGTCTGCCGAGCTGAGAATTAAAACTGTTTTTCATCCGGTATGGACAAAATTTCCTTGGCGCGGCCCTTAGGCAATGTGAAGCAATGCCCCTCTTCACCAAATTAGAGCGCGCTCAGCTGAAGGGTAACATTCCTTTCCTGGAACGAAGCTCATAAGCCCAGCAGGCATGGTCCGCACCGAAATATAACCCAAGGTCCAAAAGCTGCAGCCCACCACAAACTGATGTCCAGTGGGTGAATTTTAAACCGAAAAGTTTTAAAAACCCCGCCATCGCTTGATCATCCTCAATTACATTCAAAATTCCCCTGTCATGTGGTAAGGTGAACGTTGGCCAGACTGGGAAGTTCATCAATGACAGGGTTAGAGAGCATGCCTTGGCGATCAGGCAGTCCGCGTCTGGCCACCTAGCGGTCCACTGTGGCCGTTACGAATGCGGGCCCAACTCTGGAAAGTGGAGCCCCATCTTTGGTCACATCTGTGTCATAAGCTATTACAAAAAAAAAAAAAAACGGGTAGAGAAATTCACGAAGCCTTCCTTATTAGGACCCACCAAGTCAACTTTTGGGTAAGAGCACCCTTTTTGATTTTGTCTGATAAAGAATTCTTCTATCTGAAGAAGCAATGACACTGGCATTTCGGGGGGGGGGGGGGGGGGGGGGGGGTTTAGACCATATCTTTATGTTCTACCAAGTGTGCCTGCATTTATATTTTTAAAATTATGACATCGAAATAAACCATTCAGTTGAAAGTTACGCCGCGTCTTGTCCAGTTCTTCCCTCGTTTTCGTCCATGTTGCTTTTGCCGTACTACAACATAAAAAATATTTTAGCAACCAAACGTCGCATTTCCTGCTCCCATACCAGCAGAGCGGCTGCTGCCGCTTTGACCGCAATAAACGGAGCTTCATTAATATAAATTTCTAAACTCAGTGGAACTTCGAATCTGTCCGCAGTTAACTCTACGACCCTCCCCTTCCCCCCGTGCCCCCTAAGCGCTAAACGCCCCATATTCATTACAACAATAAAGGCTTCAAGAAGCGGATAATCTTGGTGCGAGACGAACGGGGAAGTCTCCTCATCCGTATCACTGAACTGAGCCTGACACAGGTGCAAATAATTATCTTGCGAAACATGCAGCACCGTCCGCGGTGACAAAATGAATTCCTAAAACGCTGTAGGTACAATCGGACGTAGCAGACGACAGTGGCGAAATCGGAGGCCACTGTGAGGGAGCAAGCGCTACTCTCTCGCTTTTTCAAGTGTCACCTGGTAAATTATCTGCAATCAAGGAGGGGCATACATGTCTTTGCGCACGGTCTTTTTGGATACCTACAAAAGGACCATTGTGCACTCACTGTAAGCCTATTTTTCTCTTTTCAGGCATGTTATGAAGAGGTCATGCGGAAGGAGGGCAGAGCGATGCCCAGTCTTTTGGGTGAATAAAGAGATGAATGCCGGGGAAGCCAGTGTAAATATTGGAACACCTTGTTAAAAGAGAATGGCCATGAAAAGTAATAAATATTAATAAAAAAATATCAAGAACCTTTTTTCTTTTTTTGCGGTTATTTGGAAACCGCGAAACACATGTAGGACGCTTTAAATACACAGAACAGCTCCTAATTTCCCAACGGAAGAGTGATCCGGGTTCATTTCAAAAGACACCAGCAATATCTAGGCTTATTGTGCGGCTGTGGCCCATCTCATGACCTAAATGCAGCGGACCTAGATAAAAAAGGCTCTTACTCTATGCTTGCCACGCAGATAGAAAGATAGGGTGCTAGCTCTACTCTACTCTCGTACCTCAGTTTAAAAAAAAATGGTGGAATGTCAGGGCTGTAAGATGGGGGAACCCCCTACAAAAAGTGAAAAGCCATCCACATCGCTAGCCGTTGTCGTGTAGACTCTAAAAAAAAAAGTTGGCCTCAAGGGACTAACGGCAGCATTTGGTCCTCTGAACTCCCAGTTGCTCCCCGAAAGTACCATCTGGTTCAAGCTAGGTACCGTGCGCAAAAGCTGGGGACTAACTGCGCTCGACTGGGACTAGCCGATAGGAGTGCGCGAGCAAAAGCAGCCATTAGTCCCCCTCAGACAGTGTGCATCTGTATGATTTAGTCCCCGGAGGAAAACGGAATGTTCGCCAGCCAGGAGGACGGACGAAATTTCGCTTGTCTTGGTGATCGGCGCGACTCAGCCCAGCGCGGCTGAAAGTGTTGAGAAAACTCGGACGAAACTGGCGAATTTGTTTAATGTGCCACGAACGTTCAGACATTACGTGGTAGAGCTTCGCGCGTAGTGCGAATGCAAGTTAACGAATGTGTTAACTCTACTTCACCCACCAATCTTGTCAAAAATGACCTGTTGACATTTCACTAGTCCCATTCACGGAATTCGCCTTCGCGCAAAAACTGAGCATTTATCCAAACTCAGCCCCTTCAATACTGACACGTCTTTTTTCTCTTAAATGAAAGGAGTTTGTAGAAGCCGCGCTTTCAACACCGGAGTCTCGCAGTCAGAATAAATGGTCACTTCAATTGCTAAAACTTAGTTACTGAGAACAAGTCGAGCCTCGTCTCTGCGTCTCCCCGTAACCAACCTTTCTGGGTAGTCCAATGTCGAACTCAAAATCCGACACGACACACTTGATGCACGGCACGTTCCACTTAAAAAGCACATTCAGGGGCAGTATCCAGACGCCTTCATGCCATCGTCGTCGCTGCTCAAGATAACATTCCAGATGAACAAAGAAGAACGAACCGCACCCGGAATGTCACCCATGGCGACACCCTGCTGATACACAACCAATGCGAACTGGAAAAAAAAAGGCCTCCGAGAAAACTGCAGAGAGAAAGAGAAAGGAAAAAACAAAAAAACGTGTTTGCTTGTACGTTACTTGACCGGCGTGTTGAAAATGGCGACCTTCGACCTTCTCCCGTCACTTGACCGGCGTGTTGAAAATGGAGACCTTCGACCTTCTCCTGTCATTCGGAAATTAGTGTGTCAGTGTGTCATGTGTAGTGGGAGGGGGAAAAGAGATTTTCGGGTGCGCGCCCTTCCCCTCCTCCTTAACCCCCTACCCCGCATTCTTTCTTGCGTCTTCGCTCACGCGGGGGTTTGGGCAGATGATGCAGAGAGGGTCCGTCGGGAAAATGGGAAGGGGTCTTTGCTTGAAAAGAACCTCAGAACTTAGAAGCTGAGTTCGACGTGGGCGCGTTGGTGAAGTTGGTGAAGTCGTCTCCGATCATTGCGGGATCTGGTTTGGATTCGCGGTGCTGGAACACTGCACTTGATCTGTTTTGAAGGCACAAGACAAGGGAACTCGATTAAGGTATGCCAAGGTACTTCTGTTTATGGTATATTCATTAACTGCGGCTTCAGAACGTGTTTCATTTTGAGCGCGTTCTCTAGCTTCCAAAGCGAGCGCCATGCTCTATTCTTTTTGGCACCATGGTTACTTATTTTGTTATGCAGCACAGAGACCTTATATTCAGTCGTATCGCGCAAAACACCAGTTCTACCGATGGCTTTTTTTTGTGTTTTGCAGACCCTGGCAGGATCGCTTTACCATAAAGTCTTATTCACACATGCAGCAGAGAGCTACAAGCATAGCGCTGACCTAACGCTAAGCGCGTGCTGACGGGAGCTTTCACCAGCTTTGTATCGCACCGTCAAAACTGTTGCTCATGGCAGACGAAAAGCAGCATCACGACACGTGAGCAGCACTACTTGAGCGCTTCGCCGTGTGTGAGAACCGGCCTCAATAGAGACATTTATTCGATTGTACAGACTTTCGCGTTGATGGCGGGAGCTCGTTCCGTCATTTTGAAGCATAGTTTGAGCACGCACGCTGGGTCTTTAATTCGCAGCAAACGGTCCGCTAAAAATATAATACTGCGCTGGTCTGCTGTCAACAGGTCGCATGTTAGATCTGAACCATTGTAGCACATTTGTAGCCTATTCGTTATTTTATTATGTGTGTGTTATATCTCATATTTTTGTTGAGCGATCGGGTATTTCACGCTGCCCCTGTTGCTAATAATCCAAATTCCTCGCAAACACGCAAGAAGCTGCCGGTTCCCCCATAAAAAGTGCTTGGACCACGACCGGTTCGGACAGACGCCCCAGTGTTCAAGCCATCGTCCACGCAAGTGCACTCTTCGGAATTTGGCATTATCGTGGATTCTACCGCCCAGGAACTTCGACTTCAGTCACCCTTGAATGCGATGTGTCTCTACGAGGCAATAAAGCTACGTTTCACCTGAACTGCACAATTTTGTTTTCGGAGATTTATGGCTCGCGACCAAATGTAAAGTCCCAGATGTCTAAATCCAAGGGCGCAACGTTTAGACCCAGGGCTCCAAGTGCAAGGGCCTAACAGTTGGTCCTCGGGGTTCAATTGAAACGGTGTAACAGTTGGTTTTAGGAAACCAAGTGCAAGAGCTTAACAGTTGGTCCTCGAGGTGTAATTGAAACGGTGTAACAGTTAGTCCCAACGGTGCTAGTGCGAGAGCCTAATGGAGGGGTGCAACTGGTACTCCCCTTCCCGTTAGTCCCCGAGGAAACTAGTGGTTGTGGCAACGCGGTTGCTCCCCTCAGGGACTAAGCCGCGCTCCCCTTTTTCTTAGAGTGCACGATGGCTTCGACAAGTGCGCCTTCTGCACCAAAGCCAAGGCGAAACAAATATTTCAAGCTAGCAGAAGTTAAAGATTAAAATGTTATTATAAGTGTCTTCTTTTTTTGTGAGACTGAAGCTCTCGAGTTCTGATTGGTGCTCGAGCTCCAAACTAAAAAAGCACGTCAAGACTAATTATCATGCTCTTTAATTTTATACATAATCACGATGTATCCTAAAATATATCTCTAACGTCGAAACAGTAAACCGTTTTCGTTTATGCCCAGTGTTTTCGGTCAACTGAGACGTGAATGCCAGGGAAACCAACTTAAACATTGGAACACATTGTTAAAATATGGCCAGAGGAAGTCATAAATATTAATAAAATTATAAACAATCCATTTCCTTCATTGTTGAGGTTTTTTTGGAAACCGAAAAAAATATTTATGACAATTGAATTTAGAGTACAATATTTTTACATCTTGTTGCTGTTTTAGAAGAAGGTGATTTTTTTCCTGATTTTTTGGCATTTGTAGTTAGAATGACGCCAACCCTAGACTTTTTATATTGGAAGAATTTGTCCAATGGACGGAACAAAAGCCGCCGCCAGCGCCGAATATTCTCCCTGCGGTTAGAGAATAAACTAAAAAAAGCGACACAGCGCCGACCAATCAGCATACGTTGACGTCACAAAATTGGAAACCACATTTAAATCGTGAAATAGAAACGTTCAATCTCGCAGCAGCAATGACCGCAACTACGCGTTTTGCTCTGATTTGTAGCGCACATCCTTTTATTCTACCGCTGAAAATGGACGTGACGAAAAAATAACATGCGCCAAGGTTTCAGGCACTAAGAGTCATACCTTTTTTCACTCGCCACTCTAACTCTAAAACAGCCTAAATTAGTAGAGTCGCAATTTTATAGCCCAGTTCCTCCGCTAGGGGCTGTTCCACGGTCTGTGGTTGGCCACGAGATGCTCGCCTATTCAAACCAATCAATGGCCAAACTCTCCAAATAGACTGCTCTGGCAAACGCGAACTGCGTCCTGGCGTATAAAGACAAAAAAAAAACGCCAATTACGAATCATTATACGGCGTGTTTTCCAAAACGCCAGCCAAACTGCTCTAGTGAAAAATAACGCATCGCAGAAGAGCTCGTATACCCTCAATGTTATTTTAAATAAGAAACTGTGAAACAATTTTCTATCATTTTAGATATACTGTATCAAAATGCCACCAACGATTAACCCTCTACCTGCAGAAACTGCACTGGGAGAATCACTAGTAACGTTCCCAGTCCCACACAGGCTCAAGACTTGGAGAGCCTACTGACCACATATATTTGAGTAGTACGAATGAAGGTTCTGGGTTCAGCAGAGTGTGGTGGCCTGGCATCACCCGCACACTGACTGTAGATGCCACGCACATAGTTTTGCAGGAAATTATTCACGCCCCAAGTGATGTAGTAGCCGGCCCATATTGCTCACCAGGAACGCTGGTTCCGTTTTCCCATACATTGGGCTGATCTCTTAGAAACTAAAGCATTTTGCTAGTCATATCGATTCACCACCCAAATGGTAAGAAGTCTCCTTGATAAAATTGACTTAGACGAAATTCCTTGAGGCGACATTTTTTTAATTTTTGACTGTATTTTTTTTTTTGCGCGTGCAAGTTTGATATTTAAATACACTTTACTATCTAAGTGGAGCATATTTCACATATGCATTAGGTTGTTTCATACCGCGGACCATTGGTTGCTTATTGGCTCTGTACAGACACATGATGATGATGAGGTTAACCATATAGATTAATCAAACAATGAATCAAAATATCAAAAAATTAATTAATCAATAGTTTTATCTCAATGTTTTATTTACTCAAAAGTAAAGAGACGAGCGCAGGAGGGGCGTGCACGGCTAGCAGATAGGTTCATAACCATTACGCAAGAGCGTCAATTAAAGGGATGGTGAAAGGAAATTCAGATCTAAAACAAACAATGCAGGAGATGTAGGTGGGACGTTACTATCCCTACAACACTACTCGTAAGGCAATATATCGAATGGACGGCCGTATTTTTGGAAAAAGAGGTCGATATTAAACCACGCCGACGAGGTGCGTGACGTAGAGATATCTCAGTTCCTCCTCTCTTCGCTTCGCTCCCGCAAGGCGGCGAGGCGGAGAAGACGCGAGACCTTTCCCTCTCCTCGGAAAAACATGATCGAAACATTTCTGCTAAATGCTCCTCCTTTTTTTAAAAAAAAGGTACGCTCATCCGTTCGAGATATCGCTGTATAAGTAATGTTTTGGTGTCTGTAGCATCCCGCTGCACGCTTTTGCCGCGTGTTCGTGGAATCCAGATTTCGGTTCAGCATTCCTTTAACCAACCTCCTGAGCGCACAATGAAATACAGTAAATGAAGAGGGACTACGTTTAGATTAGAAATAAAATGAAATACATTTACACATGGAAGGAACGATGGGACTAGGTGCAAAAGAGCATGCGAAAAATTTCTCGGGAAACCACCAAGGTCTGAGGTCTCAGGCAAAGGCGGTGCGTGGGCCCAGGTAGTGAGAAATAAGTGCCCACATCTGACGGGAGTATGTAGGCCTCGTGTCATTGAGTCTGAGCGTAAATTGGTAATGGGAGACCTGTGCCATGCGAGATCCGTGGAACTTAGGCTAGGTATGATCCAGTCATACGGATCTCGGTGGCAACGGCTAGCAGGCGGATTCGTGCCATCATGCGACGATAACTCAGCCGATGCCAACCGAAGAGGCTGAAGGCGCGTATCGTAGTCTCAAGGTGGATCGCTGTTTACGAGCATCGGGCGCGGCGCTGAACGCCCGCCAGGGTTTTGATTTCGTGTTGAACTGTGTAATGAACTTACCCTCAGCCAACCATACACGGTCAGAATGCGGTTGCTCTCCTAGAAAAAGGTGAATCGATGGTCCTCCCTAAGGGATATGGAACGGTCTTGTAAACTATGTTCTTTTAAGAAGGGAGAAACTTTCGTCCCTGAAGCAGGGGAGCAAGTAGTTCCTTCGTCGCCTGCATCTCATTATGGTGGCCCTAAATCGGGAAATCGAGCTCAATAAGTCTTAACGAGGACTCTGCATCTCTTGTATGGGACCAGAGAAGCAACGAATAAGGGCGTAACATGAGCTTTCCGGGAACTGTGTTTATTTCCAAAGCCAGATTACCCCCGCAGGTACAGAAACCTGGGTTTCGAAAGCAGTTACTCAGTCCTCTCGTCGTCTGAACTGCGATGTTAAATGGAGACAACCGATACACAGTTACTTCGCGCACTTTACGGCTTACTTTTGCTGTTCCTCGAGTCACAATATCTTCGTCAGCCGCAGATCAGGGAGGAATGGCAAACCAATCCGCTAAAACAAAACCCGCTCTCAAAAGAACAAACTCGAAGCCTCTGCTCATCGCGTAGCGGGAAAGAAGGTAGAGTAATTGCAAGTAGCTAGGCTAGGTGGCACTGGGTACCGCCCAATACATGTTCGACAAAAAATATTTCTCAGGCCATCATTGTGCTTCGATACCCTTTACCAACGAGGTAGAGGGGCTTAGAGTGATAAACCGGAAGTTCGGAAGTGGCACCCCCCCGGTTGCCGCCATGTTATACGCAAATGTGACCACTCGTCACGTGACCTCACAAGAGCCGTGACGTCGCAGGTAAGATGACAGCGCCCAGAGCTGGCGGATGCGAGTTTGTTCGGTGCGGCGGCAGCCGTGATGTGCAGCGGCTTTCCAACGATTTCGGGCTTTTTCGTGCTCGCTGACGCAGGTATAATGTGAAAATATGAAAGAATGAGACTTTATACCCTTTTTGCGCAAGATCGCTCTGGATCAGTGTTGGAAGTAACGCGTTACTAGTAACGACGTTACTGGTAACGCGTTACATTTTTCGCTAACGCAGTAACGTACTCGTTAGTATTCTGAATGACTAACGAGTAAAGTATTTCCGTTACTTTTTTACGGTATCGGCTCTCAAATTTCGTTACTCGTTACTCGTTACTTTTGACCAAAACTGGTGAAATTCTGCACGAGCTTGTCTCAAAATCCTGCAGCAGCTTATCGCTGCACGGAACCAGCATCCGTCACAGTAAAGTCTAAAAAAAAACTCACTTCTCGAAGGCGAAAAAAGCCTTCGGCTACCAGCTAATTCCGTTCATCCTCCTTTTTTTTTTTTTTCATAGTGTCACTATCCACAAAGCTTGAACGAACGACTACGTTACAGCCTCCTCCCCTCTCTCCTTGTCCCCCCCCCCTGCTTTCTGCAGCAGAAGTGGACAGCGGGGGGGGGGGGGGGGGGGGAGGGGGGAGCCGTGGAGAGACATCCGTTTACAACAGTGGAGTGGACAACTAGTGGCAAAGCGCGATTTGCTCGTTTCTCTAGTTACAAAAAAAAAAAGAAAAAGAAACATCCTTTGTGGAATATTTTTACCCTTGCTCCCCCCTCGCTGCCTGAAAGTTCCTGACCCACTTTTGTACACAGAAGAATTTTTCGCTTGGTTAGTCTTTAATTCCCTAAAGTCATGATAAAAAAAAAATTAAAGGAAAAAGTTTTAAACCTGGAAAGAAAACTTAGAAACACGAAACCTTTCTTTCTTTTTTTTCATAGAAAAACTAAGAGCTACTGCTGGTAAGAGGCAGCAAGTGATTATAGCCAGTGTGCTGGTAACCGGTGTCCTGTTCCAGATAGTGAAGTAAATCAGTCTCTGGTAAAGGTATGAACCGGACTGTTACTAAAACCGGCGTACAGATGAGGGGTGTTGGTTGGCTGGTTGTGTTCCAGCAGTCCTCGTTCGCATGCTGTAGTTTATAAAAGCCGATTGACTAACATCTCCGACTCATTCTGCGCGTGAGATCGACATGAATAACGAAAGTCCGTCGCCATGGCCAGCAGGTCTGAATGAAATGTATCAACTAAAGGAGACAGAATCAGGTAATTTACAGTTTCAATGCCTAATCTGCATGCCGAAAATTAAGCTGCTTTGCGCATCAAAACACTATGAAACCACTCTGTAAATTTTTATCTTTATCCAAGCTTGATAAGGAGGCTTATCATACATCTCTGCCAAACATATGTACTCGAACAGAAAAGTAACGTAAAAGTAACGTAAAAGTAACGTTCGTTATTTTTGAAAAGTAACGGTAACGGTATATCGTTACGTTTGTAAAAGAGTAACGTAGCTCGATAACGCGTTACTTTTTACCAAACTAACGAGTAACGCTATTTCGTTACTTTTTTTCGGTAACGGGCACAACACTGCTCTGGATCAACTGGATATTAACACTTGTGAGACAGCCGTATCGCCGTACCGGTGCTCGGTTTGGGATCTGTTCGAGGATCGATAGAACTTTGAGTGCTTTTAGCATAAAATTTTCGCATTCTCTTAGCTTTGTTTTGAACGTTGGAATGTCTGAGAATCGACGCGAAAGGTATACGTCGCGTTAGGGACTAGGAGAAGTTGTTTCAGGCCTGCGTCACCGAATAACTATAGCAACCTTGAGCGAGGAAGTTCCTGCGATCCTGCCCTTCGTGCTAATCGACGATTCTACATTCGATCGTTTTTCTTCCTTTTATGGTGAGTGAGAAGTGCACACTTATTTTCAGCTACGAGGATGATGTTTTATTGAGTGTGCGGATGAATAAATCGTTGCAGGCACCTGCTTCAAAGCTATTCGACTTGCAATAAGAACAACTGTTTTTGTGTCTGCATAGATTAACTGCACCTTTTTCTCTTTCGTAGGATTTATTGCAGCAATACTTTTTTTCATCAAGAGTGCATTGTATTAGTCGGTCAATTATTTACTTGTTCTAATTACCTAGATAAGATGATTCATATTTGTGTTCACCCCTTGCCTGAAGAGCAGTCTTGTTGAAAAATGTTGACCATTCCTTTCGGTCTCTTCAATAGCCTTTTTTGAAAAGTGTGAGTGGCCTATACTTCGTATCATTGTAACCTGGAAAAGGGCAACCGCCACAGCCCCCTCGAGCCAATCAGAGAGACAAAGCAAAGGTGCGTGACAAATCTGTCCAGACGAGCACTCTGAATGACATGTTGTCATGTGCCTCTCCCCAACGTACATATTGGCTCACCGAGACTGTAGCCTTTGCTGTTTGCCAAATTGTGATGAAACGAATTACAGTACCCCAGGCTTTTATACTTTGGACATTTGTTTGACAAGAACGTTATGTCCGCCATCACTGTGAACTCGGCTCAGCGCCTATTGGACTTGAATGCTACATTAGCATTCGACGTGAACTGGGGCCCATTTGTGTGCTTTACGCCGAAACAAAATGGTGACAGTTGTGTTGCTTGATGGGGTTCTGCAAAGGGTCTTGTGTCATACGTATAGGAAGTGTCCTGCTATATAACAATGCATCAACACATACGATTAAAGTATGCTCAGAGGTGCGTTCAGGAAAAGTGGAATGAGTGCAGCCCAATGCAACAAGTCTGCCAGTCTGTTATGTCCCATTAATTAATATTGAAGGGTCAGAGATGCGAGTGCCCTCAAGAGGACCTGCGCGTGTGGTGAACACAATTCTTGGTGTATAAACTCTGAAGGCGTAAAGGCGAGCGGAAATAGGTTTATCTGGTTACTGTATCAAATATGTTTATTTCCCCTGGATTACATAATTATTGACTCTTAGTTAATGGTTCCAGAATGAGTTCTTTCTGCGACAGTCTCCTGTCAGGCGTTCAGTCGTAATACCTGTGGACCTTGTTGTGGGATGATGCTCCTGGCACGTCGGTGTTCAGTTTGGTCGAGTAGCAACCTTGACCCACTGATGCCGTCTTGCAATCATACGTCATGTGCGTCCACTGACATCCGATGCACTGAAGCTGCAGGGCTGGCTTCTAATCCGCGAAATATTCCTGGTAGTTTTCTGCATCAATGCAGCAAGCTCGAGCATGTATGGCTTATGTGGCTGTGCCTTTTTCTGTACCGTTGACTTGGTAGCTGGCAACAATGTTTGTTTGCTATCCAAGCCATTTCACTTCCATTTCGTAATGAAGATTTATTCTGCATCCCATGACCACTGCAACTTGTGCAAGTCTTGTGTGGCAAAGTGAAGTCTCGTGATGCTTGCGGTCCACTTTTGAGAGCAACCAACCATTCTATTTGTTAAGGTCACTGAGTGACATTCTCCCTCAAAGTTGAAAATTGTGTGCTTCGTGGCGTGTACACAGATAATTATTGGCAGCAAATTATTAGGTATTGTCCTTGGACGACCACCGACACCAGATCAACTCTCCTTGCATTGCCGCTCACCTGCTTTGTCGTGCTTACCTCCCGTCCAGATGAAGTACATCACGAGCTACGGGGTAATGTCGGCACCAGGGACAAAGACCGCCGAAGATAATCCTCAATCTTCCCCTGACGCTCGTCGAGACGTGGTCGAGGGTCGTTCGGCACGAACCCTTGCAGGCCAATTCATTGGTACGGGCACCTCCAGTAGACATGGTTGGCCTCGTGCAGTGGTAGCAGAGTGGTTTTCGGTCGGCCATTCGCAGTATCTCCGTCTTCCTTTGTGTACTTTGTTCAGCGCGGACCTACACTGGTTCTTCCCGACGTCGGGAATGCTTCGGCGTCGGGGTGTCTCGTTGAATTGGCATTGAATAGTAAGAGGTAGCCGGTGGTGGTCGTTGTGACTTTGTGGCATAAGTCGCCCTCGTTTCGTCAGATGCCGCTTCGCTCGAAGAGGTCTCCAATTGAGATGCCTGTCGAACTTCTGAAACATTCTCGCTGGCGTCGAAGTTGCAGCTGGACGACTCGAGTGTCGCGACGCTGGGGAGTTGTTGATAGTGACATGCTGGGGCCTGCAGTGTACAATCAATGTTGGAAGCTTCATTGATATGAACCCTTCTACTGTTGTCGTGGCGTTGCGGACAAGGCTACTGAAGGTGTTGTCCCTCACATGAGGAACATGGGATTCGTAGCTTCTTGTCTTCTGTAGCATCTGCAGGGTTGGCGTGGGTGCTCGATCAGAAGCAAAACATCCTCCACGAAGGTGGTGACGCTCTCGTTGGGGCCGTGTCCTGGACAGAATCAGGAAATTGGCTCTCTCTCCCCAATGTTGGCTGATGAACATGCACTTCAGCTCGATGTTGCAAACTTCCCACGACGTTAAAGGGATACTTCAATGAAATTTGAAATATTCCTGTTGTGTTCAAAAATAAGTTGAATATGATCCACAATATCCGTAAATGACAATCGCACGTTTGTATTATGAGCCTGGTGGCTGTATTTTTCTTTATAAACGGCCCACTCTGGCAAGCGCTCGGAGAAGGCCCAGCGGAGACCACGTGACATCCAACGCAATCGTGACGTAGGTCGTCTCAAGACGAGCAAAGCTACGGCGTGGCTGACGTCGAGAGGATGGCCTAGTCATTCCAGCCACCGCAGCGGCTGCTTTTGTACGAATTTTGATTGACGGGTTAATCTTCTGTAATCTTGTAGGGGGACAATAGCGACTTCTGCGACACACAAAAGGCATTCTTGGGAAGAGGGGAGTTCCTCCTGCCCCTCTTCTCTCGTCGTGGCCGGGGACGAGACAACCTCCGTCACTAGCTGTCAAGGTTCCTAGACGGGCATTACAAGCAAGGCGTTAGCGACATCCAACAGGTGCTCTTCGCTAATCGTTTAATTCGTTTTAAAATTCCTTTTCGTGGCTTTTTTAACAAGATATTGGTATGTTCGATGTGATGCTGCTTTTTTGAACACATATAGACCAAAAAATGAGCGCCGAAATTTCGTTGTAGTATCATTCGTGGTTCTCAAACTAGTTTCTCGCAGTTTCTTCCACGAAAAGTATAGGTTCTGCAGGAGCTGGTTGTCCATCTACCCACTATGGCGGGCGACACGGTCATATTGTTCAATCCAGCCCTCGACGTGTTATGCACCTTGCGTGAAAGGGCATCAAAGTGTGAGGTGCGACGGGCATGCAAACAATGGCGGGAGCGGACGTGGTTTGCTGCTACAGGTTTGTCATTGTTGGCTTAGCCAGCTTTGGTCTTTTCTGGCAAAAGACCTAATTCGGTTCTTGCTGGTAGCAGCGACTGGCTTGGATTCCAAGTTCTTCGTGGTGTATTTCCGAGTTTCGTCCTTGTGGTACTCGCTCGTCTTGCGGTTTTTCTGCTGGGCTCGGGATAGGACTTGGTTCACGACTCGCCGGGGGTTTAAGACTCGGGATAATGTGCCACTCATGTCTTGTTATCGGGCAACTCGGCTGAGGAGCCGCCAGAGTACACACAGAGTGAAGGGCTATGGGTAAAGTGTACAGCACCTCCACCAGAACATACAATGACAGCGGAGCATGGCCTGGAACTTTCCAGAGTAGTAAATATTGATAGAAAATAAAACTGGTTGAAGCATCCGTGACAATATAACAAAACAGACAGAAAGGGTCTATCCTGACCACTAAAGAAGCTGCACTGCTTTAGTGGCATTCTGTCCGAATAAATCCTCTCCTTCGGGGTCTGGCGACTGCCGTGGACGAGCTGAACTGAAATTGATGCGAGACCACTTTTCTGGTAATGAGCTGCTGCAGTCTGTCTTCGCAAAGCGGCGTGAATAGGTGGACTGGGTTGGTAACTCGCGCGATGATATGTCCATACAGCTTGCAATTCGCGTAACGAGTGTTGATGAAACTTTGGTGTCGACGAAACGTGCGACAGACCAGCGGAATCAATACCAACTGCAACACCTGTGCTCCGTGAAGGTGCACGTCTACGCCAGAACAATTTAGTAGGCAGCACAGCATCACCTAAAGCACGGCACAGAACTACCAGCTTGAAGGCAGCTCTTCGGCGCGCCGCACACCTGTGCTCCGTGAAAGTGCACGTCTACGCCGGAACAATTTGGGAAGCAGCACAGCATCATTTAGCACGGCACGGCGACTACCAGCTTCAAGGCAGCTCTCCGGGGCACCGCAGAACCAAAGTGAGCCTTCGGGCATTTGAACGAAGCGGCACCACGATTGCACACTGCCAAGCACGACTCACGCAATTTCCGTCGCTAAACTGTGTATCCAAATATATTGCACACGCTTTATTGCAGATCTCGAAGGTTCCGATAGTCAACGAGAGCACAGAAACGTCGCCTTAAATTTTATCCTTGCGGTATCCGAATCAATCCGAGGTGGGAGCAACGTAGGGCAGATTGTCACTTCCGCGGCAATATCGCCGTCGGTCACCAGCGAAATGCACACCGTTCCTCCGTATTTTCACCTTGTACCTACGTCAGACACCACGCTGAACACTGAAGTCGCTGTCGAACGGCCTCATATGACGGCGTCCGCGTCTGAAATCAACTCGCCGGGACGAACGACAACCAACAAAACATCCGACAAGCTCCGGCCCAGCTGGGGCCAGCCGCTGCATGGGCGCTGCCATCTTTCCTGTGACGTCACGGATTTGGTTTGGTCATGTGACGAGTGGTCAAATTTGCGTACAATGGCAGCCGCCTTATGGGGGTCACTTTCGAGTGCAGACCGGAACCCCGGTTTATCGCTCTAAGCCCCTCTACCTCGTTGCCCTTTACACAGAAAACTGTATAGAGAGAGTTTGGTCAATGACGCGCGGGCAGAGCCAGGGCGTGCGCCAGACTCGGAAAGAGGGCTTTGCATGCTTTCTTGACCAACCAGAAGCCGAAAATAATCCCCTAGCGGTAGTAGCGAGAAACAGTTCTGATCAAAGGTGTATATTCGTATATGGTTTTATTAGCCGCGTAAGGGTGAACTGTAGTAACTCTTTGTGGTTGAAAATAGGGTGCACGTGTTGTTTTGATCATGAACACGCAGAAAGATGTAAGAAACGAATACGCCGCTAAACTCTGTTTTTTTCGGACAGAGTGTGACCGCTCGGAGGTCAGATTCCTGGCCCTTGAGCTTGGCGTAAGGATTATGTCAACCGTTCTGCTAGTCGCACTCTTCCACCATCATTTTGAATGAGCGTGATTGAAACATCACGTGTACCATATTTTCAGTCACCGGGAGTTACTCCGATGCAGTTATCAGGTTTGTTTCTCGCGACCACCCCCAGGGTATTATTTCCGGGTTCTGGTTGGTCATATTCAAATTTGTGAAGACGACCTGGAACACGCCCAGCCCGCTTTCGGCCAATGGCGCCTCCTCGTTTGTCTCCTATACGAATGCAATGCACATGTATGCGCTCAATGTATGTTCAGCTGATGCATGTACTCTCTACGAAAGGCCGAACACTCTCCATGTAGAGGCTCCGCCTCTACATGAATACAACGGCACACTAACCCGAACACTACACTAGAGCTAGGGATGCCGCGAACTTTTTTCGAACCGAAGTTTCGTTGATCGAATCAAGCGGTTCGGAAGGTTCGAAAGATATCGAATTTTCGAACTTTACATATCGAGAAATTCGACGGGAGTCGAATTTTCAAACTTATTAAACTAAGAAGTTTCATGCTTTTCAGAATTTCGAACTTAGTACGTTGCAAAATTCGATGCTTGTCGAACTTTCGACCTTGATAGACTAAAATATTCGATGTTTTTCGAACTTTTGAACTTCTTACACTAAAATGTTAGAAGCTTTTTGAACTTTCGAAATTCCTACGCTAAGAAATTCGAAAATGGTAGAACTTTCGATTCCTGTAAAGTCAAAAGTTCAACGAACTTCGACCTTTGAGGGTAAAAGTGTGAAGTTCGTCGAACTTCCTCTATAAAAATGGCTTCCGCCATTCAATATACATCTGACTGACATTATATTGCCCCTATCGCCATTCGATTGCTCTCGCTTGAAATTTATGGACATGGTATCACCCCTTTATTGAAGTTTGGCACTGACGAGGTAGACGCTAAAATGACAATCAAATGGCGAAAGAACCCTTTAGCGTCTTTTTATTGGCAGGTGCCCATACAGAATTCGGGTATCGTCTTTTTATACTCATCCTATTGTCAATCTAGCGCCCCCGGTGGCAGTGCAATACCGGCCAATTTCTGCTGCAAGAAAATCAAACTTTAAGTACAAACCATAGTTATAACATACGCTGGAGGTTCAACTGGCTCTTGTGTTCCGCGGCAAATTGAAGAAAACCATACATGGCAAATTCCTTCCAAAATGTAATTTAATTACAGTTAAAATAATTTTGCTCCAAAAGTAGCTTAGCCTTAATTACATCTACTACTATGTGAAAAATAATGCATTACAATTACAAATTACATCAAAAAGTAATGCAATTACTTTACGATTACTGATTTCTGGGAGCGACCATTTTCGTCATGTTAAGAATGCAACGCATTTCTTCATTTCTTGCCCAAATGTTTGAATCGCCGAATATATGTCACGAATTGTACATCTTTTTGTGAATTTTCTTAAATTAATGAGAGAACTTAACAATCGAGGTAATGAAATCCTACGTTCTTATATTTTCAATAAATAATATTAAATTAGTTTATATACTCGAAGACACCAGATCACTAAAATAAAATTGGTTGACACACTTTTGATAGCCAGGCAAATAAAAATGTGACAATTAGCCATATCTGAATATTTTAATAGTGTTAATATATGACTACAATCTACATCCACGCTCGCTAATATAACCATATTTACAGACAAACGTTTCATTTTTTCCTAAATTATTTACATTGAGTTGAAATTACAATGGCCAAAATTTATAAGACCTGAATATGGGCTCCCGAATCCATCATGACAATATCCACAGGTGCGAAGCCAGCTCGAAAATGCTTATGCAAATAATATCCGAGGTAAATCCAACAAAAAATAAACTTCAAAATAATACAAAAAAATGCGACAGTACTCAAAGAAGGGCGCAAAAAACAGGCAAACAAATAAATAAAAAAGATACTTCATAGACCCTTAAAAACCTCAAACTCGGCCGCCTTTTTTTTTCGAACATTTTGTCTTGTTGGGACATTTGGCGATATTTACGACATTTTTTTTACAACTAACATTGAAAAAAAATGCTGTCGACGACAGTGCTAAAAGCGCGAGCTCATTGCTTTGGATCGCGCGCCACGAGCGCTCCTGCAGCGGGTGCAGTCATCCCAGTCAAGGCTACTCGCTCGCTGCTTGCACGGCCTTCGCAGCTATTCTATGCAAGGGTGATAATCCGTCGTACTGCACACAAGTACAGCTTCAGAAAAATGCGCACAAAATTACTGCGGCTGGGCTCTGTCGCCTCCGGTACACGTAATCTTCATTTGCAACAGGAGTGACGGACGGCACCGGGCGAAGTTTGAAAATGGAGAACGCTTATTTTGATGTTCCTAAGAACGTGACGAGTACCGGCGGCAATGTTGACAACACCCACCAGCGCGGACACCGCCGAGCCGCCGAGCCGAGCACCCGGCCACACACACGCCGAGCGACCGACATTTCAAAATGCAGTCAGCGGCATCCAAAGCAAACATCTTGTTGACGTAAAAATAACCAAGATGTCAAAATAAAAGCTGCTATTTTTACGTCCGCGACGCCATTGTCCACGCCCCCTGGATATCCAATCGGTGTCGAAAATACGCAGCCTCCGATTCCAAACCGAAACTAAAATGCCGTCGTAGTTGTGTGGCTAAGCGAAGTTTCGTATCGCACATAAAACTTTTATTTTAATACATTTCTTTTGGTTTTTTTTTAAGTTCGTTAAAACGTTTTATTGTTTCGTTTCGCAACGGTTTTACGAATAATGTTACGTTAACTTTTTATTTCCGCATTTATTATGCACCTCGAAACAAAGTCTTGTACAAGCCAATCCAATCCACCCTGAACTTCATTTGCGTCGAAGCCGCCGAAGGTTTGTTGCGGTTTGGTGTGTCTTTTATTTTTACGTAGAACTCGTATCGATCCGATATGCCGCATCCGAGAATGGAATTTGCGACTAATAGGTGGCGAGGCACCACGCGAGCAGGAATGAACAGCCCTTGAGGTTGTGGGCACAGCTCAATTGGCTCATTCCTCGGTGCTTCTCGACGGTAAGCCGTTTTTCTCTGTGCCATCCTAAGCTTCCGTTCAAGCATCTCCTTGGTTTGTTTCCTTGCCCTGCCTAGTGTATTCTGACAGGTATTCCCTTAGGCGAGCATCTCTCCTCGCGCTTTTCGTCAAACCGTCCGACGGGTTGCGAGTTCTAATCGCGAGGCCATGATTCGGTCACCCAACACGCCGGTCGACCTGTCAAACGTTTTATCGCACGTGGGTTGTCACTTCGCGTCGGCACGCATCGCTGCGTACCCATATCTGTACGGGTGTAGCCCGAAACAACTCATTCCCGTTTGAACCCGTCCCGTTTTGACCCATTCCCGAAACGACCTTCCTGTTTGAACCCGTCCCGTTTCGACCCATTCCCGAAACAACCTTCCCGTTTGAACCTGTCCCGTTTCAACCCGTTCCCGAAACGCCCTTCATATTTGAACCCGTAGCCAAGACATATTTTACGTTTGAATTCGCCCCGTTTGAACCAGTTAATTGGTATAAAACCCCGCGCATCTCAACCTCTTCGCAAAAAGTGTCCATTGTTCTAATCGTGGTTGGCGCAGTTTTTCTGCTTTAGAATATGTCCCGAAATCATGTTAATGCAATTAATACAAAGGTGCAGGCGAGCAATTCATTCATGTTGTGAAATATTTTTCCTTGTAAACGTATTATTAAATATGCAATATTTTCAGACAAGCTTCAAGGAAATGTATTTCTACTTGAACCACTTAAAATGTTTCTTTCAAGATGCACTCTTAGAAAAAAGGGTCAGTATAGTCCTCCCTAAAGGGAGGAACGCTCTTGACACATATGTTCCTTCAGAAAGGGAGAAACTTTCGTCCCTTAAGCAGGGGAGGAAAAGTTCCTCCGTCGACTGCATCTCATTATGGCGGCCACGAATCGAGCAAATCGAGCTCGGTAAGGCTTAACGAGAACACTAAGTCTATTGCACGAAGCGAGAGGAGCAGGAAATAAAAACGTAACACGAGCTTTCCGCGAACTGTATCTATTTCCGAAGTTTCTTTACCCCTGCAGGTAAAGAAACTTACGTTTCGAAAGCATGCAGTCACTCAGTCTTCTCATCGTCAGCACTGCGATGTTCAACGGAGACAACCGGCACTCAGTTCGCGCACTTTATGTCCTACCTTTGCTATTCCTCGAGCCACAATTCCTTCGTCAACCGTTGCGTCAACCGCACATCACGGAGGAGTGAAAAACATTCGCCCGCAAAACCAAAAGCCGCTCTCAAAAAAAAGCAAATCCGAAGCAACGTCTTGGCTTATCTCAGCAGGGTAACACGAAATTATGGCGTAGCCGCGTAGCGTAAAAGGATGTTAAATCGCTTGCCACCAGATGGCAGGGTCAAGCAGAGTAATCGCACGTAGCTAGGCTAGGTGGCGCTAGGTACCGCCCAATTCATGTTTTACAAAAATATATTTTTATTTCCTTACGCCACAATTGCGTTTCCTTTCCTACGGAATCTCTAACACATGTAGACACGTTGCGCACACTACAAACATCAGGTCAACATATATTTAACGCATACACACGCATCGCACATACAAACATCAATACAACAGCACACTATCCCGATCACTACTACCGAGCCCTGCGTTTCCGTCTTTTATAGTGGCCGTTTTGAACGTACGGAATTCTTCGGTGACTCCCTAAGCAAAAAAAAATATTCCGAACATGTTCATTTTTTTCCAGCAATGTCATACATCTGGGGCTATTTCTAATGGCTCAAGGGATGAATCTCTTATTAAAAAGAAGACGCTCGATCATGCCATAATTATTTGAAAGCCAATAAATCGAGCCGCTCCAATGTGGTTCCAAGCCATGAGTTTGTTTTCCCGCACGGCCCTTCGTAGCCAGTATTTATATTGTGGTGGTCGTTTTTCTATTTGTGCTGTTCGCGCAAAGCTGCAACTGCCGTCTTGAATTAATCTCTCTAGAGCGGATATCCACTCAGCTGGAAGTGATGCTTCACGGGCACAGAAATCGCTTTTCGATCAACTTGAATGCAGTCAAAGCCGCGACTTGCGACAACTGTTAAGTGTACGGAGCTGCGCCGTTGCGAGCTCGAAAACTTCTAGCGCTCATCCCAGCGCGCCAGTTTCTACAGGAACCGTAATATATTTAAACAGTAAATTAAAGGATAGCGTTTTTTTTTGTTTTTTTTTTTTCGATTTTGCCTGTCTTTTTTTTTTATGCTAAACTTCCATTATAAATATACGTACTTTCCGTCATACTTTCGTAGTGTTGTCTTTTCCCCAGAGCGCAATCACTCTCGGGGGCCGAGTCACATTGGCCACTGTACGATAGGAGCTTACCGTTCAGACCAGCGTTCCAACATGACTATCCACACGTCGATCGACTGCACCTAATCCCTCAAGTGGTTTTAAACTCTTTAATGTAAAGCGGAATGTCATCCTGCGACACCCCGGCCCCTCCGATCACGGCCCGACCAGCGGCATCAATGCCCGACAGTTTACGTCATCTCATCTTGTTGTTACACCACTGATACGCGAACACACGGTCACATCGGCGATAATTCCAGTCTTCTTTTCACAACCCACAACACTGCCATCACGATGTCGCTGACACAAAGAAATACAGAACCACGTTGACGATGTTGCTGACACGCAGAAATACAGAATCACGTTGAACGCCGGTTGGCACTCGGCACGGGACGACGGAACCGAACTCAGCGCGGAAGGCACCCAGGCAGCCGGCAGGAAAACCTGCCTTCCTTGGACGCAGTTCCCGCGATTTCCATAACGTCGAAAACGTCGACACATTTCCTCGTGTTTTTGCTGCTGTAGCAGGCTGTAGTTCCGCATGTGTCCCGCAAATTGGAGACGGCCGTCTTACCCAGTGTATGTAGCGCTGCTGGCACTGCTCCGGAACTTCGTTGTTTCTAGCGGCTTCGTTAGCTCGTTTGATAAAATTAGTGGTAAAAACGTCAATGCAACCGAAATGTTCTGCCCGTTTGGACTAGAAGACGGAATTACAGGCGGCCTTCGCTGCCGCTGAAGCTCAATCAACTCAACATTAATTTATTAAACAACGTGCGCGATGTGCTCGAAAAACGAAACCGAAAGAAGATGGGTCGGGAGGGCGAAAGCTTTCTCCGGTCTGCCTGGAGGAGGAAAACGTCTCGGAGAATAATAAGGACTTTAATGTTCCTTTCATCGGTCTGGGTTTGTTTATATGTGTTTTGGTAAACAAAAATAAAAAAAAAAAACTTTACAAAAAAAAAAAAAAAAAACACTTTTCTGGGGATCGAACCGTTGACCACTTGGTCAGTAGCGCGATGTTCTACCCCTGCGCCAACTGAACAAGGAGGAACTTGCCCTCCTCCTTTCATCTGAACTGCCGTTCCTCCCTTCTCTGGGCAACTTGTCCGCAACATGGAGGAACAGTCGCTTTTGCTACCTTTCTCCTCCCTTTTTTCTTAGAGTGTGGTCCCCAAAATGTGTAATTACGAAATGGACTATGTACATTGCGCGACTACGTTACCACGAGCACGATCTTGGCGATTTTTCGAATTTTACTTCGAAATGGTATTACAAGGTATCACATTTTACCGCTTAGGTTAGTGGCCCAGATAAGCACTTTCAAACACACTAGTAATATTGATGGCAGTCTTCTGATTTTTCTTTTGTAGACAAACAGCTAAAACCAACAATCACTTGTTCCCTCTAACGGTTTCGCGCTCTGTACAAAACAGGGAGCTTTCGTAGACCATTTTCGAAGTCACGCGACGCTCCTTCGCAACCCGCTACGATACCCAGAACTCTACAGTCAAGGCCATCGGCGCGCAGGCGCAGTAGTGGCGTCTTCGTTGCGGAGGGCTTAGCGAAAAAGGAAACGCGGTCTACGAAAGCACCTAATGAAGTCTTAGAGTAACGCAGGCAAGCACTTTGAGTAAGCAAAAATTAGCGTTGCCTAAGTTCTTTATATCGCGGCGCTACTTTTAGGTTACCCAAAGCGCGTACGTACGTTATTCTAAAACTTCTTTATAGTGAACGGGATACTTTTTAAAAGTGATAACTCAGACAGGCTGACGGGCATATGATTGCGACTTCATTTTTTTACAAGTTCAAACACAGAACCGTCGCGTACACAGCCAAAAATCATAAACCACAAAATGCTGTCGCCTTGGTTGAGGAAGTCGAGAAGGAAAATCGCGCCATCAGAAAGGCGGCACTATAATTGTGATAGTTCACGGCGGTCACCTGGCCCGCACGGCACCACCGTTTGCAATCTGCTGCAGCGATGTCCTTCTCAAGGGTCATCCCGTTTGCAGGTCGATGAAGTTGAAAAATGGTCGGGTGAGCCCTCCCTGACATAGCGTTTATCTTACGGTGCCATGTCTCCGAGGTTGTTTCGGGAGAGGGAGAAGTGATGTGAGCCAGGAGAACAGACACTGGACACTTGAACCTAATCAACTGTTAATGAACAATACAAACTAACCGAACGATGGCCGAAGCGGGAAGGTTGTTTTGGAAAAGGGCGAAATGGAAAAGGTTGAAACGGGAAGGTCGTTTTGAGACGGGTCGAAACGGGAAAGGATGAAACGGGAAGGTCGTTTCGAGACGGGTCAAAACGGGAAGGTACAAACGGGAAGGTTGTTTTGGGAATGGGTCGAAGCGGGAACCACCCGTCTGTACTGGCCAGGTTTCTAGGCCCGCGAGTCTTATCGTTGTGGGTGATCTCAAGCGACGCGAGCGAAACGCGTAAAAAAAGAAAACATTGTGGTTGGAGCTTTTTCATCTACTGCGCTGTAAATATATATATATATTTTTTTTTTTGTTGAGATTTGTGTGAGGTTTGTGAATAATAATTTCGGGGGGCAGGGGTCGGGTCGGGTCAACAAGTATAAATAAGATGTATATCCCACTTGAAGCTGTGAATGCCGCTCGCTGTCATAATCCTTGTTTTATATGTAGAGTCGTGGCGGAATGGGGGGCTCGGGCGGCTGGTCGACGGTTCTCGGGGCACCGCCGGCGCTGCGCTGGGGCTTGGAGCGCGCCGGGCTGGGGTCCAGCACATTCGAGTAGGATGTGTTCGGCCCTAGCTTGGCGGTTGCCGGGCTTAGGCGTGGCGCTGGGGGCCGTCGGCCTACTGTTCGCGGTTCATTTCCGTTTCCGACTGTGCATAGTGTTGTTGCTATTAGAGTTGATTGTTTATCTTCCTCTCTCCCCTCACCCCCTCCCCACTTTCCTCGTCCTTTTTTCTCCAGTTCATCTTTTTTCCTTGTGCAACAACAGACTGTCGCACAAGAGCGACACCTTTTTCATGCGTGGTGTCACCTGGAACCGTTGAAAGACTCGCTTCATAGTGTGGCCCGTGAGGCTGTGCGCTTTTCGCTGTCTGCTTTCACAAACACAGATATGGTGATGTACCCAGAGTGCACCGCTTGCTAGCCTTGCGTGAGTACACTCTATATGGCATATGTTGTTCAAAGTACCTTTAAGCATAGCTGATCCAACCTGCATTCTCTTTTGTATTGCATACCTGCCAGCTTCCCCGTATTACCCAGAAGTCTCTTAAATTTTGATCAGTTTGTATGATTGACAGAAAAACCTCCCGGAAAAGAGAAATTACCCTCCCCCTCTCTTCTGTACTAAAGAAGAGTCTTTTCCATCACTGCGGACGGCTGCAATCCCATGAGCATAGGCAGTGCAATATATAAATGTAATGAAGTTGTGTTCATGCAAATTTGTTGTCAATATTTCTTTTTAAAACACCAGATAATCTCCCCCCTCCCCTGCTTAGAAATGATCCCGAATTCGGTGTCCCCAAACTTGGAAGGTATGGTATTGTCTGTGCCTTTTCTATCCTGTGTCATTTATGTAACATAATATATCTGTCCTTCACATTTATAATCGCTGCAGGCCTGGTCAAGGAGGAGTTGCTTAGTGAACTACTGGTTTGAGTTCCCTGAGACGACACCACTGACATCACATACAGTGCCGAGGTACAGGCTTAATGGCAGATATCAATATGAGTTGATGGTAAGCTGTCCTATTTATTTAGCAGTGTTGGAGTAACTCACTTGAGCTTTCATAACTGTTTTCGCTGGCAGTTTGTTGCCTGCACACAAATATTGTTCATTAATTGTCCATGTCCATTAAAATTGATGCAGCCTTCACACTTCTCTGGTTTAGAGCGATTCGCAGACATATGTCGATCATAGTCGAAACAGCGTGGCTCATCATTAGAGTTGAATGCTGAGTTTCGCTTGGCAACTTTTTGGCCACTTCAGTCACTACAAAACATTATTTGCCTTCTCGGGTACGCGTCACGTCTGTTTGGTTGGACACCCACCCAGTTGACTAGGATGTCAGCGGCTGTTATCATCAGAACCTGGTTCTTGTGCTGCCACATCATTTTTGGTGGTGGCGCTGTCGTCACCTTCAACGCCTGCGCTCCCCGTGTTCCCATTCAAGATGGTGAGTGGTATACTCGTGGGAGCCTCGCTGCTGCAGGTGCTTCCATGTAGCTCTGGCTCGTGGTGGCTCCACCGCCATCATTTGTGCTCCCTGTGATCCCAGCCGGAGTGGTGACAGGGATTATGCAAGGGCTCTTTGTTGCAGGTGCTGCCACGGACTTTGGCTCGGGGGGGTGCCGTCGCTACTGACAAAGCTTGTGCTCCTTGTCGTCCCTGTTGAAATGGCGGCTGGAACGTGGAGAGGGTTCGCTGCCACAGCCGGTCAGTTCAAGTTCCGCACATTTTGTCGGGGCCCTTGGGAATTCGTTCCTTCCATGTTGAGGTTCTAGTAGGAGAAGTCCACCGCTGTTGAGGTACATGTCACCACAGCAGTCAATCTGCAGAGGGGCATGGCCACGTGACCACGCTTCTGAAATGTTAGAGCCTTGTTGTGGACATGGAGGCCGGTGTGAGAGATTTAATGTGCGTCTGGCACATCTGCCCGGCGAAAGAACTCATGGGTGTGCCACATGGAAAGTGAGCAGACTGTGCAAGTCTCTTTTACAAAATGGCGCTATCAATAGGTAATGTCTGAGTCATTCTGGTCTTACGTAGGTGATACTTTCTAGGCGTAATGTGTTAGTAGATACAAAAATGTTCCAAAAGCCGGGTGAATTCATGATTGAAAAGGTTTACTCCGACTTAACATAACAAATTAATAACAAAAGGTACAGACGTTTCGCCACCTATGCAGGTGGCATCTTCAGTATACACTGACACAAATGAGGTGAGGTCGACCAGTCTACGTTTCGCCACCTGCATAGGTGGCGAAACGTCTGTACCTTTTGTTATTAATTTGTTATGTTAAGTCGGAGTAAACCTTTTCAATCGTGTTAGTAGATAGCTATGGTGTTATTGCTTAACCCTGAACAAGATACAAAGTATGAGACATATTTTCAGGCCAAGTAAAAAATTTCGGCTCACTTTAATTTTGAAGAGCTTCCAGAGTTTCACATCATCCAGCAATCCTGAAGGCGATGCACCACATGTAATTATAATTAATATTCCCGCTCTTAGTTTAACAGGAAGGTGTTCAAGAAATTGTAGATAGTGTTAGTTGCTTAGAAGAGCGATGTGTTTTGCATTCAGTCTTGCACCTTGGCGTTTCATTCACTTTGGGATGAGGTGCTTCTTTCTTGTGCGTCCTTGGTTGTTTCCTAAAGGTGTTGGAGGTTTATATGTTTTATTTTGGGGGAAACCATGTGATGTTAGTATCTGGCATGTTTTTTTTTATTGCTGAAAGCTGTTTGAAGTGAGCCTTTTGTCCACCTAAGAGCATAATGATTGGGAGCTTCACTCAAGTGTGTTTTGTGGCCACACCGCAGAGCATGATTGAAAGCATCGATGCATGCTATTGATACCAAGATAGGGACTTCAAAAAGGATCAGTCAAGTCTTCCTATTTGTATTTCCATTGATTCTTTGGCATTCTAGATCTCTTTTTGTACGCGTGTTCACGTAAGCTTGTTAAACTTTCTGGGTCATAGTATTGGGTCGTTCTGTAATTATCATATGCTTTATGCATTTGTCATAAGTCTCATCTGAAGTTTTCATGGGCTCATGGCCGACACATTTGGTGCTCCTTTGATTTGGAGGGTAAATATTGTCCGCCATATGTCTAGCAAACTTCATATATCCCACACTTCAAAATTTTCTCATAGGCCTGATTACTAGGCAATAAGCTCCTTTTCAATCTGTGCATTTACTTAAATTAAAAAGCCAAAAGGCTTTTAATAATCAGCCACATGCAGAATAAGAACAGCGTTTCTGCCACCTAGTGTGGGAGAAAAGGGGGGGGGGGGGTGTGGAGGCCAAAGCAAACGCAAGCAGTGTGAATAGAACTCTAGGATTTATAAGCGGGGTAAGTGAGGAATTTGAACTGTCTACCAAGACCATGTAGCTCACACATTCAGCAGAGGATAATTGGGTTTGATTTAACAAGCTATTGGGATGGTTGTAAAGCTCCTATACAGCCCCACATGGAGTCACCCTGCATGCATTGACCTAGATTGCACGTTTCACATAGATTTGAGTGACCTATTAATCTAACTGCTTCTTTTATTTGCTATTTTCTGTGTTATTCAGGATAATTGGGAACCCAGCAAAAGGTTGGCATGTCATAGACTAAACATGCCATCGTACAGAGTGCTTCACTCTAAAATGTAAGGCATGAGCAGTGGCCAAAGCTGATAACACTTGTCTAATGAGGAAATCAATGATACTGTAAAAACTGAAGCATGTCTTCCTGGGACCGTTGCCACTCCCCTATAGAATTATTGCATGACCTCCTCGTTTCTTTTTTTATGGCCCTCAGTTAATTTGACAAGGACTGGACTGCTGTTATCCTTAATAGGTCGGCGTGTCACATTTATCTTGAGGTAAAATTAACGGGAAATTTGTTTTGATAAGTTAAATAAGGGAAACAAAAAAATATTCAGAGCAATGTCTTTTTTTTTTTTTTTTGCATCACCGAAACATTTATTGGTCACCGCATTGAAACTGGAAGTGTAACGCACGAAGAGAACTGCAGTGTGACCCTCCAGTCTGTGCCGTCAGACGATGCACACATTCTGCAACATAAGTGCAGGATCAGCTTTTTTTTTTGGGGGGGGGGGGGGGGCGATTTTTGTGAGATGACATGAAAATGTTATGGACATCACCATCAAAGTGGTTTGTTGTCTGCATGTTTCCTGCTTTAGTGACAAGGCCACTGACAAGCCGCTTCACTGGTACTAAATTGAACTGCTTGACAAGTTGCTTAAACAATAGTGATACACAAATGGCTGTACGAGGACAAGTTGAAGAACCACAAGTAGCGCTTGTCTTATCACTTCTTCGACTTGCCGTTGTCCGTATCACTATTTGTGTTTTGCTCCTCTTCACTGCTCTTCATCTGCTTCATAAAGAGCAAATAAATAAGGCTGCTTAATAAAATGACACCGTCCGTCAAATCGGTAAACATTTCTCTGTAAAACATATTGCCCTGGCCAAGTCCAAGTCTCGTCGTCACGATGAGTCGCATAGTGAATCGGCTAACAGTGGTTGATGAATTTGATGTAGTTCTACTGATTCAGTAGCATACTTCAATCTCTCTTCTGCACAAAGCCTATGTTTCGGAGCGGTTGACATAGTGTTTTCTCGACAGCCGAGGGGCTTGAAGCACGTGCTTATGTCAGTGAGCCTCCACCATTGAAATTTTAACTTGTCACTTACTCTAGAACTTGATAATGGAGCAATGGCACATTTTATGAAGTTTGCGAAACCGACGTCGGAGATCTTCGGCTTGGGAGAGGTTTACAGGGCTAGAAAAATAATGACAGCACGTCCTCACTCACAATTATCTGCAATAAAAAGACGGTGCCCAAAGAACTGTATCTAGCTTTAAGTGTCACTCGCTGAAGTGGTTTGTATATTGTGTTAATTCCTGCATTTTGCTGTTCTGTTTTCTGTTTCAGGATCCAGTGTTACATTCCTGTGGCTTTTTGGTTGTTTCCCAATTATTGAAGGGAGTTGCAGGCTTATCATGGGCGACACAGTGCTTTGGTGAGTGTACCTCTTATTTACTACTTGGCCAATCAAATCGAGTGGCTTTGCAGGAAACTCTCTACAGTTTCAGGATGTTTCAGTGTGTGTTCTCCTTCAGACATTCTGAAATGGCACAATTTTTTTTGTGCTGCATCACTATACTCTGTTGAATGACCAGCTGAAAGCGTGGTAGAAGCTACATGCTCGTTGGACCAGTCATAAGTCTACCTTTCGCCATGTGTTACATTCCCGCCCATAACCATGTGCAGAAGGCGGGATCAGGTAACGAGAGGGAGGTGGTTGATTGATCCGGTGGGTGCGTAGTTACCATCACAGTCAGCTTAGAGGTGAATGTTAATTACTCAAGCTTTAAATAGGTCACAGCACTCAAAGCTTGAGGAACACCTCAGAAGTTTTTAGAATGTTTTTCTTTACCGTGTCTACTCGCTCCATGAGTCTCAAACTACGTCCAACTCGGCTAGCCACCAAGCCAATTTTCTTTCGCCGCCAAGCGGCCAGGCCACTTCAAACCAGGCAAAGCATAGCAGTACATGCTTTCATGGCTGCAAGTGCGTAGTTGCGGATGTGATCAAGAATGAAACCGAGCGGCGCATACACGTAACAAAGCTGGGGTCGAGGAATTGCCCAGCTTTGGACATGTTTCGCCCACCGAATGCATCGATGTCAACAAACACGCGGTCATCTCTGGTGTGCTTTCGGACAGTGAAATAGTGAAAGTGGTTAGGCCTAAGGACGGTCGCGTCACTCTCCATGCTGAGTGAGCTTCCCTACTAAAAAAAGCATAAATGTATAAAACAAGTTTGATATCCAACAAACGCATATGATCCAATAAGAGCATATAAGAAAATACAAGAACCTTATAAAAACATATAAAAACAATATAAAATTATATTTGAAGTTATTAGAAACTTCTTTTCAGTTTCTTAAAACTTCTTATATATTCTTATATATTTCCTATATTGTTCTTATATGTTTGTATAAGGTTTTTATATGATCTTATTTGGTCATATGCTTTTATTGGACTCATAAATTTCTCACACATGCAAGATTTTTTTACTATTTACAAGAAGGGTGCTTTTCCTTTGACAGAAGGCACGCCGAAAGCACCCTAAAAAAGGTTTTCAAATTATAGAACATGGTTATTGTAGCGCGCCCACGACCAGCCGTCAATGCGCCTCCGTCAGTGGAGACATGCCACAATACTTTGCCGTGTCATACTGCCACCTAAAATCACATTTTTGCGAAGTGTGTAGATGCAGAAATTTACCCTGCATAATGAACACACCCCCCAAATATATGTCAATTTCAGAATAAAGATGTGTGTTCATTATGCGGGTAAATATGGTAAAGAAGTGAATGATGAATCAAACAAATCCAAAACTCATACATTGGAATTTGAAAACAAATCACCAACCACATCCTGCAACAAGGTCCCAACGTTTCAAAAACAGCGTGTTTTTTTCTTCAGGGGTGACTGCTTCCAGATAGGGGACGACAGCTTCGTTTTCTTCTACGATAGTTTCTTTTTTTTTTTTTACTTTGTTAGGTGGCTGAGACCGTTCACATAGCATGATGGCAATGTGCCAGTGGACCTTTTGATGTTTCCTGGTGTTTGGATATGCCTTGAATATAGAAAGCTGCTGGCAGAAGTTTGTCTCAACATTTATGAGGGTGTTGGCGAAGTTGATGCGATATTCGTTGTCCTCACAGTGCTCTGCAACAGCGCTACGCTCGTGGTGGAGTTTCCAGACATTGTTTTTGTGTTGTTGAATTCTTTCTGGAAAGTTTTGTTTTTCCAAAGTAGGTGGCATGGAATTGAATATACAATGCCCTGCACTCTTTGTTTAGAGGAATGACCTTTAATTCCCAGCATCATACGTCAAAGTGTTGATACGGGTTTGTGCAACACCTGAATACTTCCTTTTACCGGCATACATGACAGCGCTTTGCTAGTCCCCTTTATGGAGGGAACACAGATGCAGGTGTGTGGACGGATATTTTTGAGTTTTTAAGCTTTCTCTCAACCAGGCAGGCCTCTGCCAAAATGTTTACACTCAAAACTTTCACTGCATGTAGTAATGGCTCTTGATCTGCGAGAATTTTTGTTTTAGTTTTGTGTTCGTTGAGCATTATTGGGCAAATGACAAAGGCTACGCCACCTCATTATGACCACAGTAAAAAGAGCTATACACTTGATAACATAGTCCTGGCATGTTTTTGCTTTGAAAAACATTTTAACACACAAGATCAATCTATTTCTTAACCCCTTGACTGAGTATCCATGACCAAAAGAAATTTTTGTTTCTATTTTGTCTATATTTTTTGTACGAAACTTTTCTTGTCCTACCGTCATAGCTTTAATTTCTAAAAGAAAATTATTTCCGATGTTAGGGGATAGATGGTGCTTCCTCTCGTACGATGAAAAGGGTGAGCGTTTAAAGACGCACTCCTCAAACTGACTGAAGAGTGGTGCATCTAAGAGTGCGCCCCCCAGGCTGCTGTTCAAATTGCCATGCATCCAAACATCTTATCAAAAGTAATAGATAAATCTTTGTCTAGTGTGAAGTGGATATTTACATTAAATTCAAGTAATGACGTAATAACAACATGGCGTGCCCAAAAGCTGCATGCACGTGAACGAATTTCACCATCCAAATGGATGAATGACCGTTTTGGCAGAACTGGACAATGAGGAAAAGGATACCAATACTTGAGTGTAGCTTTCTAGGGGCTATTATCATTTTAAATTGCAATTCTCATTTGCTCCTTCAGCTCGAACCTTCACGGAGTAGGGCAATGTGGGGAAGCAAGTCGAGGACAGCCTCTCTCGATTTCTGTCCCGAGGGCACTATGCTCTTTCAGGTAACCTGCTTCCCTCTCTTAAGGGACGCAAGTAGACCCTTTTATTCAAGACAAGAATGACGATAATAATCACTGGAGATGGGGAACAAGGGGGACAAAGGAGATTTTTGTTTGTCCATTGTCCCCCTTGTACCCCTTTTCCAAGGATTATTATTGTATTCATACTTACTGCATTATTGTGGAGTTCACATTTTGAGAACCTGTGGTTGGCCGATGTGTTGTGGAAGTTAAAGCTATTGCACATTCAAACACTGTGTGAAATACAGTAGAACACTGCTGCTGCATCTTTATGCAGTCACAATAAAGGATCATGACATGAGCAAAGATGTAACAACTGATAATGCCCTTGGGATAGCTATAGATGTTTCAGGGAGCTGTATTCTCTGTTTATCTCACCTTAGCTTTTATGGCTGTAACAAAGATTGCCTTATTTCATGTGTTGACAATTTTTTCAACACTTCTTAAAATTGTGGTTGAACTATAAGTAACACACTGTTTACAGACAAGCTTGTATTTGCCCCCAGCAGCTATGGGCACTGCATACACAGGAACTAGATTCGTGTGAGCAGACATGTCTGTACATGTGCTGTGCCAACAGCCGCGCCATCGCAGTGATGCGTTGTCTATAGTTGCAGTTAAAAAAAGTATTGAAATATAAGGATGCAAAAATTAAACAAATCACTGCACCCTGCATGCCCGATCAAAGCAGTGGAACTTGATGCAATCATCACTGCTTGAACATGGTGGCATGGAGGTCGTAAAGCAAAATAGGGTGTCGTGAGAGCCTCAATCTCTTAGCGTCATACAGAACCAAGCAAGAAACACAATGCAGGGAGGCAAGGAGGTGAAATAAAGGAAGTAAAGCAAAAGGAACAAGGCATGTGTTCCTAGTAGCCATACCGGCCACCTTGAGTGGCAGTGTTTGGGCATAAGAACCAAGAAGGAAATTCATGAAGCCTGTAATTCTAACACATGTATACTTTTGGACGTTCGATAGGACTGGTGTCCGTGAACATAACAGCCGAGAAAACATGTGAGCAAGGTTATTCTGTGCATATTATTGCATGTGGTGCAAGAATATTTCTGGTTATATGCCCACTTAATTTATAATGTTTTTCTTCTTTCAGCTCACACCTTACAGACATGTCAGGAAGCAAGGAAAGGTAATTTTTTCACTCATCTTTACATTTGGGCGATTAACTTAGACTTTTGAAAAAAAAAAGTCTAGTCATTTTAATGACATTGTGATCAATAAATTTTGGGTCTTTAAATTGTTCTTCAATCTTTGTTTTCTTTCCATATTGCAAGCCGGCACTATGTGTATCAGGCATAGAATCAATGGTAGGCCATGTAAACTATTGCAGTTTTTCGGCTGGCCAGCTTAAAGTTTACAAGGGGTTGACAATGGCGAAATGGTCACGAAGGTCGATCAAACGACGTCTATGTGATAATTATGCCCTTAAAAAATGGTTAATGCCATTTTGTATTATTGCCAAATGGCAACAGGTGTTTACAAGCAGTCAATCAGCAGGCAACAGATGTTAATCGTCATTGAGATGTCATCTTGTTGACCCGGATAGCCATTTCGCCACCGTCAACTTTCTGCCGTTCTATTGGTTATTGTCGGTGCATTGCCAGTGTATCTACATGCTAATGCTAATTGGGTATTGGAGGCAGTCAAAAGACTATATAATTTATAGTCCCTTGATTGCCTCCGTTAGCCATTTAGCGTTAACATGTAGATACACTAGTTATACACCGACAATAACCAATAGAATGGCAAAAAGTTGACGGTAGCGAAATGGCTATCCGGGTCAGCAGGGTGACGTCACAATGACAATTAACATCTGTTGCCTGCTGATTGACTACTTGTAAACAGCTGCTGCCATTTGGCAATAATATGACTTTCCAATGGCATTAACCATTTTCATAGGGGTTCGAAAGACCGGCGGGCGGTTTCATTTATATTCAAGTAGTAAGGTACATTCGTAATTTTTCGTTCCCAATTCTACATGCAGTGCCGCATTCCTTGCAAAAGAGAATGCCCTTTATTTCAATCATATGGCATGCTTGGTTTTAAAGAAATGGATTCCCGAAGGAGCGAGGGACACGACGGGTTTTTGACAATTGTCGTTTGTGCCATATTTGAAGCGCGCCCTAGCCGAAGCTATTTATGGTAGAGATGTTAAACTTTTTAAATATGATCTACGTATAGCCTAGGTAAGTGTCGTCTTAAGATATGATTATTGTTGTTCAAGACGTGTTTCAAAGAAATATCCAAACACGTACCTACGGGCAACTATGCTCTAAACTTCGTAATTATTTTCGGCTACATTGTTTGAGGTGTTGCATTTAAATTAACACCAGAGACAGTACATATCATTACCATCTGCAGAATACGAATTAATGTATTTTTTTTTCGCGTTGAGGAATAAATTAACTGATGGGAGAAGATTTCTAAAATTGTTCAAGTTCAACACGTCATAAATTGTTTTTCTCAATATACGTTCTTGGGACGTGATTCTTTTGGCCTGTACACATTTTGGCAAGAGAAACTTGTTTCATAGTTCTGGGCCTCTGAATATCTGAGAATAAAACAGTTCCACCAAGTTCTTGATAGCTTTTTTTCTCTCTCAAGCTTTTTAGCTTTGCATTTATTATTATGTTTATTTATTGATTATTTTTTACCAATGGCACAGTTATTTAGGTGGAAAAGACATAGCTTTGAACTTCCTAGCCACCGAGCGTGTGACGAGTAGTGCCTTTTGACAACGAGTTTATAACAATGACCATCTACACGATCTTTTATGCAGTGAAGAGCCACAGTTGCTATACATATGCATAAATAATTTCAGATTAAAATAAGCTTGACCACGCCCTCTTTCCCTTATTGTTTTCTTTAACAGTCCAAAATTTCTGGGAGGGGGGGAGAGAGACTGGAGTCCCCCCCCCCCCATTTTTCCTCTTCCGACGCCACTAGTATGGTAGAACGCTCTCCGACCTCAAGTTGTGTCAGTTCTGTGCTATTTGCTCGGCGTTTCTTCCGCCCCAGAAAATAAACCTCCAAAGCAATTACAAACAAAAAAAATTGTCAAGGTGCAGGCTAGGTAGTGTATGTTGATCATGATGCAAAATCCCGAGACTGGGAATGAATTTGACTAGAAATAGTGTAAGAAGAAAGAAAAAAGGGGACAGGACAACGTCTGGCGCCGTTGCTACCTGGTGCAGGCACTCGCTGTAGGGCCCGTCGTGGCCATTGTGCTTGTCCAACACGTGGTTCAGCAAGCTAAGCCACATACTTACCGGGAGTGGGCCGTTGCCATCACCCTGTGCCGCACAGTATTACAGGTAGTTGGTGACTGGCTGCACTCACTCCTGCAGTTCCTTGGACTAGTTTTTGTGGCTCGCTGCTTGGAGATTCTTCGTCAAGCCCTTAGAAGTTTACAATTGTTACTTGTACGTCATAAGTGTCCACTACCATACAGAAATTTGTCGGGTAGTCTGGTATTGCCAGGACTATTTCAATGTCTGTGACAAAACTAAGTCTACGACATTATTTCCATAAGACATGCAAATAGCTTTCAATTATTATTTGACAGCTTCAGGTATTATGTCAGCTTTTACGCTCTTTGCACGGCGCGGTGCTTAACAAGTTTTACCTGAAAAGAATCATTCTTTGCTCGACGTGTGTGGTGTGAGCTGGAGAGTTCAATGCGTATGGTTTGTGCTCAGGAGTTTGACGGGTGACGGGTGGTGGATTTTGAACTGTTGTTGTCTCGTAAATTAAAAAAAAACAAAAAAACAAAGTTGAGTTTTAGTATCGTTTTATTATGCATGTAAGCAAGGTATTTCTTGACCGGTGTCTTGTGCAACAGACTGGGTATGGGTTCAGGCGTACAATGTTTGGTCCCATTCTAATTCACGCGGCGATGGCAGCACCGAGGAGCAACAATTTTAATGACTCACAATTGTTGTGTAATAATTTACAAAAGGAAGCGTTTGATGATCTCTATACTAATGCCCGGTCTTCATGCGAAACACTTTTCAAAGCTTCCGATCTCATTTCGCTGTTTGTAAGCAAACTGTTGGACAACGCCGTTGGCGTACAGGTCATATACAGGACTTAAAAAATCGGAAACAGCGCGCAAAAAGACGAAGACAACAAGAGAAGAGCACAGGACAAGCGCTGACTAACAACTGAAATTTTATTAAAAACAGCTCAAACAAGAAAAGACCACACAGCCAACCAACACCAAAAGAACCAATGGCGTGTCGCTTACCATGCATCTGTAAACTCAATCTCTTTTTTGTGCAGATAAACCAAAGGCTGGCTGACGCAGTGCCCTGCGCCAGCTTTTTCGATAGCATGCGCCTCCAGGACCTCTCTTTGCACTTTTGTGCGCCCCCTGCCAATGATTAAGGTATCTTGGAAGACGGGGTGACACTGGCAGTCTCTGCAATGTACGGTGACCTCCTGTCATTGACCGCAGGGAATTCGCATGCTCACGCATCTTCTCGTTGACGCAACGTCCCGGGATGGTTGTCCTCTATAAACCTGTCCGCATGACAATGGAATTTTGTAGATGACACCCACAACGCTATCCACGAAATTGTTTACATGCTTAACCGTACATGGCATCTTGTTACTGCTTGCCTGGTTCACGCGCGGGCAAAGTTGTGCTAATTTTTGAGGCGCTTAATAAACCATTGGCACATTGAACCGGTTAGCCACTTTTTATTAAATTATGTGGAACCTTATTTATATATGGCACAACCTGAGGCCTTTGTTTAGGCTTTACTTTTGGTTCCTGAGAACCGCTCTTGACTTTTTTCAAGAGTGTCTGAGAGACACCAAGCAAAACGGACAGAGGAAATCCTTCGCCTAAACGTCGCTTGACCTGAGCTTCATAGCTGTCAAGCATGGCATGGTGACAGGACCTGTACAATGAAGGTTGGAGGGATGACGTAGCAATGTTTCGTTTCACGAGTTTAGAGTGGGCGGAATCGTATAGCAGGATTTCCTTCTTGGTTCGCGAATTGTAGCGCCAACACACATGTTGCCCAGTGAATTGCAGCCGTTAAATCCAGAAACTGCAAGTACTGCCCGTCTTGCAGTTCGTAAGTGAACTTTAGGCCTGTAGAGCAGCGCTTGAAAACGGTCATTCCATCATCTACAAGCTTTTGCAAAGACAACCTGCCGACACCCCTTAAGAACACCAGATAATCGTCAACATATCTGTATATCTTGCACACCTGTTGACACAATGCCGTTTCCATAGACCTATCGAACTTCACTAAGTAAATGTCGCATAGCACCGGAGAAAGGCTCGAGCCGATGCAAATGCCCTCTTTCTGTACATAGTACTTCTAGAATATTTGAAAACATCATTTTGTGTCTGTTGTCCTGCCTATTTGCAAACACCTGTGCGAGTACATTTTTTATATGTGTTTCCTTCATATCATGAACAGCTTTATCAAGTTCGGGGTGTCTTAAATAAGTATAAATTATCCTACCTTCCAGACGGCAATCGGGGCGTCGAAAGATTTTACTTAATATCCGAAGGGTGCGTTCAAACGAGCGGTCACGTGCCAGGTCCAACAGGCTCCAATATTAAACGGGTACCGCATCAAACTGGTGCCGCTTCAAAAGAGTACCGTTTCATATGGGCACCGTTTCATATGGGTACCCATATCGCATACTCTCGTTTGATCCAAATGGGTCGACTAGGGAGCCTTCATGTGCGCTCTGCTAGGGTGATGCCATCCTTTGTAATACCACTCGCCGACAAACCAGCAGCCATTTTGTTCCTCGGCGATAATCCGTGGGGCTTATAACCCTCCCGGAAACAAGCACCTTATCCAACAAGTTCGGAGCAGCGTTGTGGAACCCACGGAGGGAGGATTAGCATTTTCCCCCTCGGATGGGATTACCGATGGACACAAAGGCCACTTTCCGGCGCACGGGGAAACAATGAGAGAAACAAAATGGCGGTGGAAGAGGGTGTGGGAAAGGGAAACGGGCAGTTGGCATCACTCTATGCGAAGCGCACATGAAGGCACTCTAGGGTCGACAAGTTTGCCACTAGCTTGATTCGATTGGGTCGACCAGTTGGCCACCCGTTTGAAGTTCTTTTTCTTTAGCAGGGATAATATTAAAAATTATACAACGCGAAATATTGTTGCAGGAGTTAAAAGGGAAATTCCTTCAGACTGTATGGTTTGTCCGATGGTTACTCAAGTATAAATGTCAAAGATATTGAAAGCTGATTTTTGTTCTTAACAGGCATGTTACTCCGACATCGCTGCTCTGGAGGGCAATGCGTTTTCACGGACGCTAGGGAGTTGAATACGGAGCCCAAGTCGTGTATCACAATTTTTGCATCAGACACTTTTAACCGCAATTTACAAATTTTATGAGGTAAAGGTACAATTAAAAAAACCACAAACAGACGCACATGAATGTCACTAAAGGCGACAAGCGAGTCTTTCATATCAGAATTAATAACTTTGAACATAATTAGCCATAGAGCAAAACCACTTACTCAATAAAAATGACCCGTTCTTGCACACTTAAAGTCAAGGAAAGATTAAGAAGAGCAGGAAATGTCATCCTAACGCCTTGCCTCCTCTGCCGTTCTTTAATTGTCAGTGTTCATAGTGAAGAAATGGTAGCAGGCGTTCGCTCTTCACAACTAGTTCACCTGAGGCGCAGACCAGACAGGAGTGGCAACTTGTCAAATATTTCACTCACAGGAGTACCGTCAAAGCATGCGATCCATCTTGTGTAGCTAGGCGTTGCACTACTACCTTGCGCATGCACGTGACTAAGAGCATCTGCCCTAGCGTGATAGACGGGCATAGTGAGTGTAACCAGGAAAGAATGAACAGCGGTCTGCAAAACGTTAAAATGTATTTTTATTAGATTTTTAGACTAAGCTTTATAACCCATACATATACAAAACATCAGCATACAAAGCATACATATACAAAGCAGCTCTAAAACATTGCTGCTCACGTTATGAGAAACGCGACCAAATATTATCCATTCCTATTTGTTTGTTTTTTAAACGTAAATAACGTTATTAAACTCATGTGAAACTGTACCTCCACTCCATTTTTATCTGGTTAGCTTTCCTGCCGGCGTATATCAGAAAAAAAACACTGGTGAGCAAAATCTGAACAGAAGAACATTTTCAAATGTCAGAGTCAACATGTTGCAGCTCCCAAACCTCCAATATTGCCGCTCTAATGGAGGTGATAGGGGATCATGCTCGGCTAAATCGAGCACCCTCGATTGCGTGAATCGAAGATAACCTATGAGGACCAAAATCTTTTCTTCCTGTTTTATGCTTTCGAAGACGTTTGCTTTTTTTGATGCAGAGAAGCTCTGTAGCGCCGCCATGAAAACCTTGGATTCTCCTCCGCACAGTGTGGGTAGACTGACCTATAAACTGACTTGATAAAGTGTCTATTAAGTGACAAATAGATGAGAATTTGTTCTGAATGCTTCTGATCAAGACTAATAAAATCGTACCCAGGAGTACTTGGTTTCGGGTCTGAGGCATGCAGGTGAGTTGACGAGACGGCGCGCAATCGTGCCAAAGCGCCGTTATGAGATTTCTGCACGCACAAAGTTGAGCACCAGCCACTGTGCACACAACAGTCTGCCGCTCTATACATTTTGTTAAAGGTGCAACAAACAAGTAAGGAGAGAACATAACAGACTTCGAAGACTGAGGCTCATATCTGGATCCGAAAGGGACATCGAGGAACATGAGGGGTGTAGTCCTCGTAGTATTCTGCCTTTCATACTGCGCCACTGGGTTCGCCATTTTTGGATTCGACTTTAAACGACGTAAGTAGATTGTTTCGTATAACCGATTGGCTGTAAATATTTGAAAAGCGTTATTATTTTGACACATTTACAGCCTTCTTTCTTTCCGATGGCGTTTAATTCCGAAGGTCTCTTCTCAAAACTAGCCAATGACATACGGTGTCTGTTTTCCGAATCGCGGGCCTTTCCTAAAAAAAGGTACGCATCGCACAAAAAAAGAAAAAAAAAGTTAATGTCCTATTAACTTGTCGCTGCAAGGTAAGAATTGGCATTCGGTATAATCAGTGCATATTTTTACGATTAATTACCTTTCAATCAGTAAATTTAAAGTTGGGGTTTTAAATAAAACTTTATGGGCATCATTGAAAACCTTCGAATCAACTAATTTTAGAATTATATAAGGTACCTAACCCCATTTATGGCTTTCAAAACATAACAAAACAATCTTAATTTAGACGCGTTTTTAGGTTTCGGATGTTACCATGACAAAGATGCTTCTGCATGTCAGTATATTTATCCCCCTTATCTTTTAGCTCGCAATTTTCTTTTCGCAAATTGCGAGCTAAAAGTTTTGTGTAATGCTCGTCGAAATGTTAGACGCTCGGTGCATGAAAATTTTCAATTTTTTTTTATAAGTTCGTAATTTACTCTTTTTGTTAACGGTTCGCCAATTGAAAAACACGTTGAAAAGGTTAAGGTACGCACCAGATCTTATCACCTCGCAGTCTCCTATTACTGCATACTTCGTTACTAGGGCTAAAGCGACCGCTAATGTCTTTTTAGAGCGCAGCTCTTAGGCGCCTTTCCCGGCTTTAGCGGGGTCGGCGTTGGCGTCGCCATCGGCTTAATTGCGTGGTGCATTACGGGAAACGACCCGTAATGCACCACGGTGACGTTTTGTCATGGTGCCGAAACGTCACAGTGCCGAAAGATCGTCGTGCTGGAACGTCCGCGCGGTGCATTATGGGGCGTTTCCCTAAATGCATCGCGCGGACGTTTCGGCGCGGCAGTCCACCGAAATGTAACGTGATGTTTCGGTAAAGTCACGTGACGTTTCTGCATGTGACGTGACTAATAGAAGGCACTTCATCATTTGCTTCGCGAAAAAAAGGAATAAATACTTTTATATCTTATTTAAACATGAGCAAGAATCGAAACCTAGACTTCTAACTCTTCTGGCAACGATGGCCTCAGGCTGCCGAAAAGGATAAGATGGCTATCACGTAGTACGAGGTGTCACGGGATCCTCTGCGCAACGACGGGCGGGATTGGTGCGGACCTGCGGACCTGCGGACCATTGTTGGGGCGCGCGTGTGCCAGGCGCAAGTGTCGTCTGCACCGGAGTCTTCACCACGTTTTGCTGTCTTCCAGATTCGACGACGTCTGTACAACTGAGGCATCTGACTGTGCAAGTGGTGTTGACGAAACTCCAAAAGACAATAGTCAAATATGGCGAGACGACGACGGTAGTTGTGACGCGCGAGACGGCAGTAACGACGGGAAGGCCGGACGGCAACCGAGAAACGCGCTGCCCATACGAATCACATGAACTCCGTTGATCACAGAGAGGAAACGTTGCGAACGTCACCAATTTCGCCTTCCCGGAGAAGTAAAAAGAAACAAAAATGGGCAATGGAGAAGATGTCGAGCTCGATGATGCCTACGTCAACGCCGCTTCCTTGACTGCTGTTGGTTGCGCCTCAATTCGCCCGTTAGAGCCGGCCGATTTCCGCAACTTGGTGCGTCGCCAAGTTTGATGGAACGTTTAAGAAATATTTAGACAGAACTCATAATATTTGACGCGTGGTGTTCTGAGGTGATACTGAAAAGAACTGCATTGTTTGTTTCAAAAACAAATATGAAGTGGAGTTTCCCTGTAAGGTACTGCTTTTTAGCAATATTTACGCCATAGGACGTTTTTTTTTTTAGTCAGAATGGATTTGCTCTTTTGGTTTGTCTTGGCTGCTGAGTTGACCGACGCAGCGTCTCGCCTTCCAGTAAGATCTGGCAACAACGCACGTTAAACATGGCACCGGTATTGTTTTGGTTTGACGCGGGACTCGAGAAGCTGCGCGGTTTGCGAGCACATAGCGAAGACGTAACCGGAGAAGTGCCCCTGTGATGTTTCCGGAAGACGAAAAGTATCATTCGTAATCATCGTGTGTGCTTTGAAAGCGAAGGTAGTCACAGGGTCCACGAGTGCGCAACGACAAGCCAACGTTCAGGAGAGCGCTGCGTTGACTTCGGCGATCTCGTTCTGTTTGGTGCAACACGGCGATGCGACAAAAAACTGAAACGTTCGTGTTGTGTATGGTGCGGTACTTGGAAGTAGACAAACACACTAACACGGAGCGCAAATCGGTTTTGTGGGGTTGAGGTTCAACGGGGTCAGTCCCGTCGTCGTAAGCTGATCCAGTCAAACTGGTCCGGCAGGACGCAGAGAGCGTTTGTGAAGTAAATCTTCCTTCGTTCCGTTTCAAAATATGGAAGATTGCCAACGCATACTGTGAGTAAAAAGCTGCGGGCGTTTTCAGCAAACTTACGACGTTTGAATTGAACCATGGACTCCTAGTTGTTGTCCTAAACCTGCCGTTTTTATGCTTCGTGTTTGACTGCGTTTGCACAGCGACGTGTTGCGCTCATCATGCGGTGTGAATAAATTTGGGCAAGATTTTCTACCTGCCCACAGATGCATAAACTGAGACCATTTTTTCCGTAGTGAACAAAGTGCTTTTTTGTTTTTTTTAGGAAGAGGCTGCGTGCATTTATTACGGTACAATCACTTGAAAGTTCAGAAGTTGGGAAGGGCAAGCAAGCTTTCCGAACATTGTCTCTTTGCACTCTGGTACTGGCCCTAGTTTCAAATTGCAGTTTCAGTAGACATACCTACTAGCAGGTACAAACTGCTCTAAAGCTGGTAAAAGACTGGGAAGTCGGGACGTGGCGGACTCCGTGTTTCGCGCTTTTCGCAAGGTGACTGGAAAAGTGCTTTTCTCAGGTATGCGGAATATGGAACCAATTTTGTTATGCCCGTCGTTTGCGTCACTCCAGCAAAACGAATACGATAATCTACAAACCTCGATCACAAGCCAAGATTTACACTAACAGTACATATTCATTCAAACAACCTTACGCAAGACGGTTCGGAAGCCGAGAAAAAAAAAATCTCAGTTAACCCAGAGTTCGGACGTCCGAAGGCTTCTGCGGACAACTATAACGTAATAACCTGGCTGCGCCAGGTTTTTTACGTAACAGCTGTGTGTAGTCGCGGACGTTCTACGCATCCGGTGCGAATCTCGACGGCCTCCAGAGCGATATGACGAGAACGTAACTGGACACGTTTGTCGCTACGCGAACGCTCGATTGCCTCCAGCCAAATAGCATTCCTTTTGGGGGCGACATTGCTGCCGGAAGACTCGCTGTCGGGATCACTCATCTCACATCTCCGAAAAATCAGCATTTCGACGCGCAAGCAAAAAAAAAATAATAAAATAAAATAAAAAAGAGCACACGAAGCAAGCAAAGAGGAAAACAAAAGAACCGCGCTATGAAAGCCAAAAGCCCGCGTCGCTTGCTATCACTAACACCTGCGAAATCTCAAAACACACACTACTTCACTTCAAGAAGTATAACTCAAGCACCTGGGTCGGCACGAAACACTGATCACTTCGGCGAAACGAGTAGTCCAGGTAGGCGAGACAGGAGGGAGCAGAGACTTCGGCGGCCATGAAAGAATGGCAACGCTTTTGTTTGTTATGGTATGAACATAGAGTATTATACACAAGGCTAAGGGCGGACACTGCAATAGCAGAGCCGTACATGTAGAGAGTTTGGCCATTCTTTATGAAGTATAGGAGACACATGATGAGGCGCCATTGGCCGAAAGAGGGCTGGCCGTGTTGCAAGGCGTCTCCAGAAATTCGAATGTGACCAACCAGAAGTCGGAAATAACACGCTGGCGGTGGTCGCGAGAAACAAACCTGATAAAAGCATCGGAGTAACTCTTGGTGACTGAAAATATGGTACACGTGATGTTTGAATCACGCTCATCCAAAATAATGGGGAAACAGTGCGACTAACTGAACTATCGACATAATTGTTACGCCAACCGCCTAGGGCCGCGAATCTGCCGTCCTAGGAGTCACACTCTGTCCGAGCAAAATAGAGTTGAGCGGCCGCATTCTTTTCTTACATCTTTCTGCATGATCATGATCAAAACATCACGTGCACCCTCTTTTCAACAAAGGAAGAGTTACTACACTCCACTCTTGCGCACTTAATAAAACCATATACGAACATATACCTTTCATCAGAACTGTTTCGCGCTACCACCGCTTGGGGAATTTTTTCGGCTTGTGGTTGGTCAAAGGGCATTCCAAGCCCTCTTTCTGAGTCTGGTGCACGCCCTGGCTCTGCCCGCGGCTCCCATTGACCAAACTCTCTCTAACACGGCTCTGTGCCATAGGCCTCAGCGGCCCATATAGACCAGTGACAGGTATCTCCCCTAACGGGCGGCATTAAGCATAATCCGATTCTGGCTCCGGTCAAGTTAGTTTGTTCGTCGGTTTGGGCGTTTCTGCTCCAGTTCTCTTCTCTTTCCTCCCCGCCTCGCTCCTCTCTCCACTCTCGGGAGCTCGACTCCCGAAGCCGCCGTTTTGTTTTGTGTTCTTTTTCTAATATTGACGCACTCTCATTTTAATTTTTACGATATCATCCTTTCAAAAGGTGTCAAACAATATTTCAACTTACATCACAAATCAGGGATATAGTTCTTGTTTTTTTTCCTATGGTAAAACATTCAAGTTACACAATCGCCACATTGACTCCTGACTGGTGGAGCATTTTCGGGTGAATAACAGTAAGTGGTTCGAAAACATTTCATTGGACCACATTTATGTATACGTGATTTACTTCAGAAGCTCTGTATGTTTGATACGAAACAGATACAAAAATAAATTAGTATGAAGGAGTTCGGCATATCGTACACTTCGTAATAGATTCTTAGAGGAACCAATATCACAAAAACTTTCCACAGAGAACATGCTGAATGATCCATTCACTTTCATGTCGACTCGGGCACGGGAAGCAAGTAATGCTAATATGACAAAACTAATTTGCATATCCTCAAACTCACTGCGGGCAAGCTATTACCAAACAATGAGAGCTCTATTCGAAATTTGACAAGGTTCAATGTCCCAAAATATTCCCCAAAATTCTTCAGGAAAGAAGTATGGCTTCGGAAGAAGCGGCTAAAAAACTATGAACAGTGGATACAAAAGTGGATACATTTTCTTTCGAATATTGTTAGCCTCTATACACTATCTTCTATAAAAATTCTGCAGAAAGTGAATAAATATTTTTGTTAGGGAGAAGTGAAACATATTTGCTGAAAAAAGGGGAAACAAATGTTTGGAGTACAAGTAGCACCGCCCAATTAATAAGCACTTTTTGTTTTTTGTTCGGCAACCGCCTTCGTTAATACACTATTAACAGTTAAACCTGTGTAGTTGCTTGCCAGCCACTAAAGAGTGCAACCTAACTTTGTCTAAAGTCTGGTTAAGTAATCGAACATGTCAACAAAATCGTATTCTGCAAAACGGTTTTAAAAACCTTTTGTGGCACCCCTCTGAACAAAGGCTAAAACCACCCAGACCTCAAAGTATGCGATACAAGGCGGCATACACTCGTCGAACATGCGCCACACTTTCTATTGTAGGAATAAAGTGATTTTCTAGTTGCTGAATGAAATTAAAAGCAGCCTGTGATGGTTCTACTAAGTTTCCAAAGAGTTTTCCTGGCACGTGGTACGCTTTAAGCACAAGAAAGTACTGGTGAGGCCTGGTCAAGTTATCAGACTCATCCCATAGCAGCTGAGAACAGCCACAGCTGTGGGTTGTCTGTTCAAACAAAAGCTTGATCAAATAACCCCAAACGTAATAAGTGGACGGGTCATCAATTAGGTAAGACCTGATGTCTGATGCCTGCTCAGAAATATCCTGTAGCGGCGGGAAGTTATCAATCGGAAGACATTCCACATTGCCGGAAATTGAACTTTCATTGTGCAAAGATAATGGCAACTCCTTGAGGAGGTCCCAGCCTTGCCATCCTCTACGTTTTCATTGTTTGACAGTTTGAACAGTTTCTTTATCCCTATGTGTTTTAGTCCTAAGGTGAACTAATGCACATGTGGGTTGTGTTGCAGCCCAGCATTCGTCGTATATAGCTCCAAAATGTTCTCAAGTGGTCCTTGCTGCAGGCGTCGTGTAAGTAAGAACTTGAAGTCATGGCTGTTTGAAAGCTCACCCCAGAGTGTGAGGATACTTTTTATAGTAGCTTGCCACCCTATGATGGTTTGTAGCTGCCTCCTACTTTGGAACTGCCATGCTGAAATCCATTCGAGTTGCTGGTGAAGGAAATCGAGTATTTCAGACTCTCTTTTCAGACTGGAATGACGCAACTTCTGCCCTGTCTTCTTGAATTGTGAGCTATTTAGACAATCAAAAAGAATGTACATCCTATCACAGAAATAGGCTGTAGCCATGGCTGCCTCAGGAAGCTCCTTGGCATAAACAAGGGATATGATTGCAAGAAAGAGTGAGGCAGTCAGTCCCTGTGTGGCACGATTTACTTCCATGTTACTGAAAGGTTTTTAAAAAAATGTGTCTCTCAGTAAGTTTCGGAGCCAATTGCAAGCTCATCTCATGGGTAGAACGATAACGTTCAACAATATGGGACCATTCAATGACCTCATTTCCAATGCAAAGCTTTTTTTGCTTGGAGATAGCTCTTGGTTGCTTCGGGGAGGCGAGGAACAACAAAGGTAAAGTAAACATATTCGTTGTCAACTTCAAAAAATTGCTCATCAACACGCACACCAAGTTCGTTCGCCAGGCTTACGTTTGAAGCCCCCTAATCACCGACCACAGCCTTTACTGTGAAGCCGACAGTCTTAAGCTCTTGAATGAGAGAACTGAGGAGACTGCGTTTAACAGAAGACGTTGTTGGAGTGTGACCAACAGTGTATGCAAGGGGCTAAGCCCACCCCACCTCCTGGAAATTCCTGAGATCACAACAACCAAGGCTCAACCTGCAATGTTAGAGATTCGTTCAACACCGTCATCTGTAAGTCCATGGACAATGTCGTGTGCACGGTTGTGAGTTCTTTATAGAGCGCAGCTCTTAGGGGCCCGTTCCCGGCTTGAGCGGCGTCGGCGTCGGCGTAACCAAGGTCACCTCAAGGTCACGTGACCCCCAAGGTCAACCCAAGGTCACGTGACCCCCGACGAGGTCACGTGACCCCCCGACGAGGTCACGTGACCTCCCCGATGACGTCATCGTCACTGATGACGTCACCGTCAGGATTGAGGCTTCTGCGCATCATCTGCTCTCGTTGTATGTTAAGAAGCATGGTCATGGCCACTCTTAGTTCTGCTAGACCATCCCCTGATGACGCGCCTGCCGGGACTGAGACTGCAGTCTCAGGTCTGGTTTTATGTCGCTGGCGGCGTTATCCGCGAGTGCACCGAGCGTCAAAAGGTCGTCCTCACTCACGTTTCTGTCGGCGTCCTCTGTAGACGGCATCGTGTTGTACTGGAGGCTTCCGCAGGGTCAATGAACTTAGACTTGCGAAGAAACATCCCCTCAACTGTGGGCAAACTCAGGAACGCAAAATTGACTATGCAAAACGTAAGAACAAACCCAGTTTGCTGCCATCCTCCCAGACGAGCAGCATATCACGTCTGGGCGCCAGTGTGGGATTTCCCTTGCTGCTACCCGTCTCGGAGAATGACAGAGCACACCAGTTCAACACACGTAAACATTTAGTGACCGCTTACGCCAGCGCCGCGATGCCAACAGCCCCCGCGCATCCGGTGCGACGGCCTTTTATCAGCGGCGGAGCCCCGCTCGTGTGGCCAGTTGCCCTTGACCCCCTCGTGGTCAAGATGACTATTTATGATTGTCGGAGGGGTAGCCTGGGCCAACCGCTTGGAATCGCCAGGTTGCCCACACGTTGTACACCGTATTGTCACCCGCGGTCAACCTACTTATGCAGTTACCCGGCGATTGTCCCCTGAGAAACTTCGCATCGCCCGGCAAGAATTCGAGCATATGTTGGAAATGGGAATCGGTTATCCTCGAGCTGTTGGTCCTCGCCCCTCCACATGGTTCCCAAGAAAACTGGCGACTGGAGGCCTTGCGGGATTACCGTGCTTTAAATTTGGCCACGCTCCCTGACCGCTACGCATTGCCCAACATTAAAGACTTTACTGTCAACCTCAAAGAATCTACTATTTTTTCGAAAATAGACCTCACGAAAGCGTACCATCAAATTCCTGTAGCCACAGAAGACATCCCCAAGACCGCCATAACGACACCATTTGGCCTGTTTAAGTTCACTCGCATGCCATTTGGTTTAAGAAATGCCGCACAAACTTTTCAGATTTATCGACTTTGTGACACGGCGACTTACGTTTGTTTTTGCGTACGTCGACGATATTTTTGTCTCAAGTACATCACCAGAGGAGCATCTCTATCATCACCGGCTCCTGTTCGAACGCCTTCGAAACTACAACCTAATCATAAACGTGGACAAGTGTGAGTTCAGAGTTCCTTCATTAGACTTTCTAGGACACATGGTGGACAAACAAGGCATTAGACCACTAGCGACGAAAGTCAAGGCCATCTCCGAGTTTCCTCGCCCTGAATCCCTCCGTCAACTGCGTCGTTTTCTGGGGTTAGTAAACTTTTACCGCCGTGTTATACCACATTGCGCGACCATCCTCCGACCTCTTGAAGCAATGCTCACGCAATCAAAGTCTCCAACAGCTGCAGTCTCTTGGAATCAAGAGGCCGACAACTCTTTCTCCGCTGCCAAGAACAGTTTAGCCCAAGCGACACTGTTGGAACATCCCCAACACGATGCTCTTACAGGCATCGCAGCAGGCGATTCTGGAGTTGCCGTCAACGCTGTGGTACAGCAGTACCTCGGTGAAGCAAGGAAACCGCTCGGTTTTTTTTCTCAAAGTAGTTGATTAGCACCGAGCAACGGTACAGCGCTTTTGGGCGAGAGCTATTAGCTGCCTACCTAGCTGTGAAACATTTCCACTATTTCCTAGAAGGGCGCCAATTCATCATCTTTACGGACCACAAGCCGTTGACTCATGCTTTCCAAGCTGCCAGAACCAGTTACTCTCCAAGAGAGGTCAGGCACCTTGCTTTTCTGGCAGAATATTCCACAAACATACGATATGTAAAAGGCACGCAAAATATCCCTGCAGACACGCTTGGTCGCATTGTTCCAGTCAACGCCTCCGATTTGTCGTGGGAAACATTCGCTGGACTGCAGCAACAGGACGAAGAGCTCAGGGACTTTCGCCACTCCTCAACCTCCCAACAGCTCACGGACGTTTGTCATTTTTCGTCAGACATCACCATTGTTTGTGACACTTCTACAAGCAGGCAACGGCCGTTCCTCCCTGCCGAGTTACGCCGACGAGTTTTCGACTCTCTTCATTGTCTCGCTCACTCTGGAATCCGAGCATCTCAAAAACTGATCGCGGTACGATACGTCTGGCCGGGCATGAGCAGCTACGTCCGACAATGGGCAAGAGCATGTTCGCCGTGCCAGCGAGCAAAAACGTATCGGCACACCGTAACTCCACATGTCACGTTTCTGGCTCCCGACAGCCGTTAAGAAAAAGTCCACATTGATCTCGTCGGACCTCTGCCAACCTGCAATGGCTACCGATACCTCCTCACGATTGTTGACCGCTTCACTCGTTGGCCGGAAGCCACACTAATTCAAGATATAACAGCCGAGACCGTTGCATCAGCTTTCATCAAAACCTGGGTCGCGCGCTTCGGAACACCTATCGAGGTCGTCACAGACAGGGGACGACAGTTTGAATCGGCCCTTTTTAGATGCCTCTCTGAGCTACTAGGTACCACACATATACGGACAACTGCCTATCAACCGCAATGGACTTGTTGAGAGATTTCACTGTCAACTGAAAGCTTCTATTATGGCTCACCAAAATCCAACTCGTTGGTTAGAACTCCTTCCTACCATTCTTTTCGGTCTTCGTGCTTCGTGCTGCTGTCAAAAAAGACCTAGCTTGTTGCCCAGCCCAACTTGTCTATGGCACTTCACTTCGTTTGCCGGCCGAGTTGGGAACCCCCATGCACCCTACAGCAGCACCTCCCAAGATCGAGACACACGTCGAGAGACTACAGAACAATTTCAGAGAGATCAGGCCAATACCCACCGAGGCAAAAGCGACAACCACATCATTTATCAGCAAAGACCTTCGTGAAACAAGACATGTTTTTCTCAGGACAGACGCGGTACGGCGCTCTCTTCAGCCACCCTACACCAGACCACATCTTGTCCTGGCGAGAAATGAAAAAGTTTCACCATCATCTTTAACGGACGAGAAGAAGTACTTGCCACGGACCGCCTCAAACCGGCCTACCTCGACGCAATCCCAACATTGTGTTTAGAGGCAGAAACACAGTGCTCATCGAGGCAGGCAGCTTCAGGCTACCCATCGATTTTTCCTCCACGACTTCAACACAAAACTGTTCGTTGGAGCGACTCGAGGGAGTCATGTGGTGACAGAGCATCAAAGAAAAAAATGTCCATCGGATGCGGGTCGCGGGGCTAAAAGGCGACAAGCGCGCGACGGTGATATAAAAAAATAGTCTTGGCCCGAGCTTCGTCGTGGTTCGGTTCCTTTCCTTGCTTCACCACTACAAGTTGTTCGAGGATAACATCGGCAGATTCAACTAGTCTAATGCCTACATGCTCGCTGATTCTTCTAACCAGCTTGAATCGTAGCAGTGCGTGAACTACTTATCTACTTCTTCAAAGGCGACACCATTTGTCGGTCACTTTTTCCCGACCATCTCGGAGCACCCACGCTTTGTGTCTAGCTGTCTTCGGTACACGTCTAGCATGGAGTCCGTCGAAGCAGATGTCGCTTGGCATTCCGTCTTTATAACAAAACATTCACACTGCCTCAGAGGCACGCACCATTTGTTAGTCATTCAGTCATTTATTTTGAACAAAATTGTCACTGTCACGCCTTGCGCGTCTAGACGTCTTCCACCCACTTCGGCGTAGCTTCCGTAACGAGGCAGTTGTTGTAGGGCACTCCTACCTTGTAACAAAAAACGCCAGCAGTTCTTTCTTCTTCACAGCCATACACCGTGTCAGCCGCTTCATCCCGGCAGTTACACAACACTCACGCTTCTTGTCCAAACTTCCAAGACATCGCCAGGTGTAGCGAAAACGGTTATGCTTGACATGGCTTCTTGAAGGTAATCACATTTTTCACTACTCATCCGAAGTCTCTTATTACGGCACTTGCGCAACAACGGTTGATGTGACGTCCTGGTCCCATAACCTGTAGTTTTTTGTAGTTTACGCAGGTTGACCAGATTTCTAGCCGCGGATATAGAAAGATCGACAAGCATTCAGTGTTGTCGGAGTTGCCGAAAAAAAAAATTAATGAAATACTTTACTTGCTGGTAAAATTATCGCGTTACGGATACACGTTACAAAAAAAAATGAATGCCGTTTACAACTCCCTGTAACGCCGAATTTGAGCGCAGCTCTTGAGGAGGAGGAGGGAAGGGTACTGGAGGGATCAGTTGACCTCGGAAGTGGGGGGGTCACGTGACCTCGGGGGTCACGTGACCTGGAAGATCACGTGACCTCGGGGGAGGGGTCACGTGACCTGGGGATCACGTGACGATGACGACGATGGCGATGCGGACGCCAATGACTTCATCGGCATCCGCATCGTCATCGTCATCATCACTGATGACGTCATCGTCGCGTGACCCCCCCAGGACCTCGGGTTCCTTCGGGAGGACCTCGGAAGCACCTCAGGTTTCTTCGGGAGGACCTCGGAAGGACCTCGGGTTCCTTCGGGAGGATCTCGGAAGGACCTCGGGCTCTTTCGGGAAGACCTCGGGAGGACCTCGGGCTTTTTCGGGAGGACCTCGGGAGGACCTCGGGTTCCTTCGGGAGGACCTAGGGGGGGGGGGGGGTCACGTGACCTGGGGGGGTCACGTGACGATGACGTAGTCAGTGATTATGACGATGACGATGCGGATGCCGATGAAGTCATTGGCATCTGCATCGCCATCGTCATCGTCACTGATGATGTCATCATTGACGCCACTGATGACGTCATCAACATCCGCATCGTCATCGTCATCATCAGTGATGACGTCATCGACACGTGACCCCCCCCTAGGTCCCCCCGAAGGAACCCGAGGTCCTTCCGAGGTCCTCCCGAAGGACCTCGGCTTCCTTCGGGAGGACCTCGGGAGGACCTCGGGAGGACCTCGGGTTCCTTCGGGAAAATTTACCCATAATGCACCGCGCGGTTACGCCGACGGCGACGGCGACGCCGACGCCGCTCAAGCCGGAAACGGGCGCCTAAGAGCTGCGCTCTAAAAAAAAAAACGATTGCATTACCCTTAGACATCAAAAGTGACTTACATTTGCGTTAATTTTTATGAACAAAAACATTTTACTTTTTCAAGTTAGAGATATATATTGAGATATATTTTGCTTCTGCGGAAAAGTAAATAGCAAGAAAAGTATGACTTTGTGGACATGGTTCTTTACGTATGAGCTTGAGCACTTTTCACTACTTAGAAGCTTCAGTTATAGTAAAAAGAAGACGACACTTATAAATTAACGTTACTGTTTAACTTCAGCTAGCTGGACATATTTGCTAGCCATGACCACGGTGCGGATCGCACACATGCCGAAACCAATCTGCACGACAACAGCTAGCGATGAGGATGGCTTTTCACTTTTTGTATGGGTTCCGTCATCTTCAGCCCTTATAATCCATGATTTTTAGAAACTTGGGTACGAGTGTAAAGTATAACTGCCACCCTTTTTTTTTCTTTCAGCGTGTCAAGCAGAGAGCAAGATTACTTCTTTGGTATCTGGATTGGCTGTAGGACCATTCATCGAATGGCAATTCTTCACACGTAAACTGGCAGCAGGGCAATTCTTGACATAGGGCAATTCGTCATAAAGCAGTCAGTCACTATGTCAATTCGTCAAACTGTTATCGTATTTTTGTAGCACTTTTTTACGTTTATCAAGCATAGTTTTTAAGTGAGTACAATTACAACGATGTAATTATTTTTCCTCAACGAAGACTTCAGACTTGTAATAAGTTGCAATAGACACTGACTAATTAAGTATTGTCCACCGGATACTTGAAAGCTTGAACCTCTCTTGGTCGCTGCTGGAAAACGGATTATAAATTGCTAGGCAATTGTGGTCTCCTACGTCAAACGTTTCGGTGGAGCATGCCCAGTCTGTGACTATGTCCTGCTGGCGGTATTGCGGACGTAGACAAGCTAGATCATTCTCGTCTCTCAGATACGCCATCTATGGCGCGCATGCGCGGTATGTGTCGCGCTTGCGAAGTCGGTGTCGCGCATGCGCAGTAGCTGTGCCACGCTCGTGAACGTTTTACATTGTATGCTTCTAAGGTAAACTTAAATGTTTGCCATCCTAAAAACAAACGAAAGACTGAACTTTCTAGTGAGGAGACTACACAAACCTGAACAACAAAAGCGACAGAACGCCAAAAAGATTCGTAGGCTGGCACCAAGGTCTTCAACCATTGTCTCTGGCTTTTTGAAGAGTTGTCCCAATGAAGAACGGCCCTATTAGGAATCGCCCTATGTGACGAATAGCCTTGATAGGAGTTGCCCTATTAAGAATTGTATTTCGACGAACAGCACGTATCCCAGGTCACGGTATAGATCACCGCCGCACAATGAGCCGACAAGATATTGCTGGCGCCTTTTGGAATGGAGTGGAATCACTGTACCGTCGGGATATTACTAGTTGACTTCGAATGGCGTCCTTCCACCCTGCCTGCCCTTGACGGCCACATCGTTTTTCTAAAGGACCAAGGGCAGACGTATTGTGATTTTCTAAAGTGGGATTATTTGCGTGGGGAGCGAGAACAAAAGTTTTGGAGGTATGTGAGATTAATGCAAGAATTCGCATGACTTGGGGCCTAGAAAAAATTAATTGATGTGTATTTTTTCCTTAGGTCTTGGGAAAGAAAATGAAATGAGTAACCTGTTACTTGAAATGAGTAATTTAAGTACTTTACCCCTTAAATTTTTGATTGATTATAACGAGTTCATTATTACGTTACCGAAAAGGTAGCGCGTTTCCAGAAACATTGCGTGTAGCCAAAAGTTACCAATAGCTCAAGCAGCCATCTTAGTTTATTAAACGATAAAACAAGGAGCTAAAATGAAAAAAAAAAAACGTGGAAAGGGGAGCCGTCTGTGGGGTATTTAATACACTACCAAACTAATCAACTGGTCTTGGCCTCCAATGGTGCACGATAAAGAGCACAATAAAAAAGCAGCAATAAAGAACGCAAGAAACTTAAAATACGCGTCACAATTGTTTTTTTGCGTGTTGGTGAAGGGATTGATTGCAAGTCACCTCAGTTCTTTTAATTTTGTTTCTCGCTAACAAGCCTTCCTTTTCCAATGCGGAGAGAAAGTTCGTCTGCTTTTTTCACAGCGGGTTGCGGTTATGTCAGAACACCGACCCGTTATTAGATGATTGTAAAGAAAACTGAAAGGCGTTTGCAACTTTCTGTAACGCCGAATCAGAGCGCAGCTCTTGAGGAGGAGGGAAGGGTAATGAGGGGAAGGCATATATACTCCTCCCTACTCATCCTGCCTGCTATTCCCCCCTCCGAGCGACGTCGCCGTCGCCTCACTAGGGTCATGTGAGCTCACGAGGGTCACGTGACCTCACGGGGGTCACGTGACGCCACCGGGATCACGTGACCCCGGTGACGTCACAAGTGACGTCACTGATGACGTCATTATTACTAGTGACGTCATCAGCGACGATGAGGATGCGAATGCCCGTGACGTCATCAGTGACGATGACAGTGCCGATGCCATTGAAGTCAGCAGTGACGTCACTGATGACGTCACCAATGACAATGACGATGACGATGCGGATGCCAATGACTTCATCAGTGACGTCACTGATGATGTCATCAATCACGATGACGATGACAATGCGGATGCCGATGACGTCATCAGTGACGTCACGCGTCCCATAATGCAGCGCGCGGTTACGCCGACGCCGCTCAAGCCGGAAACGGGCGCTAAGAGCTGCGCTCTAAAAATAATGGGCAGACCTCAAGGCATCTAGCATTGAGTTCTATACACTATCCTTTCAATCAAAGCCATTCAGAACTCGGCGTCGTTCTGAAGTCAACGCAACCCCTGTGCTAGAAGCAGACTACTTATTCTCCGGACAGAGAACCAAATGCGTTATATTGTTTGGTCACACCCCTAGATATATCTTTGAATGACACTGATATTTTCCAGCGTTTTCAATTGACACCTTCGCATTTGATGCCGTATAATGGCCTAGATATGGGGAGGTATGTTTATTGGATTATAAAGAAATCAGCCCAACTATGAGTATTCCTAAAGCGTATTTATAAATACAAAAATAACTCTCTAAACACTCATAAAAAAATTATTTCTTTTCTTTTAGTGCTTGAGGATGCCGCTGGCATTGCGAAATGCTTGCAATTCACGGACATGAATCTCCTGAGGGACAGGTTTTTGGAGGTTAGTATATAGAGTGGTCTAAAAATACCAATTGAACCCTCCCGCCTCAAAAATAAAAAAAATGGAGAATAACATTTAAAATTTTGTATCGCCCTTAAAGGAGCTGTTGCGAGTAATAGCGAGTCGATCTGACAGCTAGCACTAGCAAAACTATTCAGAAAACAAAGCCTGCGCATAACGTCGCCGTTAGTGGATCGGGATCCCCAATTCCCCCAAACGGTACGGTGGAGATCAACGAGAGTGGTCGCAAAGCGGCAGACGCGTTCGCCTTGACCACAAGTGAGGATGCACAGCACGGCGAATGCTGAGACGCGTTTGACCAGATAAAGTCCGGTTGGCGCGCTGGCGAATAGCCTCTGCCGATAGCGTCTCCGCGGTCTGGACGGCGCAACTGGAAAAGAAGAATACTGAACAAAAAAAAAATAATTTTCTCGATTCAATGCCACCCGGGCACGAACACTCTCCGCTTGGAGGATCTGCTCTGACATGGACGTTGAACACCGTACGAGAAGTATCTCCGTTTCAAGGCTCAAATAACACTTTCACTGCCACCATTGAGGCAAGAAAATAGGGTCAATGACTAAGCAGAGCATAGGCACTACGCGTACCACAATTAGAAAGTTCTACATGACTTGGCGCACACAAAAAACGACTTTTAAATTAAGCATGTCTTTCATAAAGAAGCATGGGAAACCGGGACTTCGAAAGGCTTCCATTAGCCGCGTATGAAGGAGCCATCTGGTGGCGCCGCGTGCTATCAAGGGTAGTAGAACATTTTATCTGACAGCTGCAACGCTGTCGACACCCATATGCATATTCCACCGATGTGAGGCCGCATCTGGACGATCTATTATATTTAAATCTACACTAAAAGATTTGTTTTTTGTGCCGCAGTCTTGGGCAGAGTATAAATAAAAATATTGTCCGCCATCCGCCGGCACCCGACTGTTGTCAAGCGGGGACGCCACAAAATAAACCTGAATTCCATGAATATTTTCTTTTCTTTTTGCTGTTGATAAAAGAATAGAGATTAAATGTTTATACATTTTAAACACTACACACAGTTAAATTACTGAGTGTTTTAAGATTATGTGGTTAGGCAACTAATAATTGATCATGTTATCGCGTGCCTTTACTGAGGCAGTTTGCTCTTGTCTCAACATTGATATCATTTGCTTTGCTGTAGTGGTTTAAAACATGTACTTTTCTTTCCTCTTGTTATCTTGGTACTCTGATATATTGCGCTGCTGAAAAAGGTGCCACCCCCCCCTCCTCCCATTCACGTGCCTGGGAACCCGGCAAGAGCGCGACGCAGGCACTGCCCAACAGTGCCGAGTTTCGCGCTTTTATTCAGGGTATAGGAAATGCCGAACCCTTACCCTGAAACCGTTTCACGCAAAAACAAAAACAACTTGTCCTACATAAAAAGCCATGTTAGAATATATATGAGGTCATAATGACCTATATGCGTGTCTATTTTTCATCCAAAGTGTGACCGAAATAAAAAATTGAAGGAATCAATACACGTGTGTTTTGTTTCTAGTAAATATCTATAGCAGAGACTAGACACTCGCAGGACTCGCGAGCGCTCCACCTTCCATATCACTTTAATCCCACCCTTACAAAAAATTTATATCTGGCCAGATCTGAAGATTTCAGGTATGGCCATATCAAAAATTGGCCACATATAACCTGATATGATATATCTGCCAGATATAGGCTATGTCTGGCATTATGAGGCTATATCTGGCAGATATACCATATCAGGTTATATGGGGCCAATTTTTGATACCCCTGGCCAGGTATGGAAATCCCAGATCTGGCCAAGCATTTTAAAAGGACACAAGCCTGAAATCAGCACTTTATATCTTTTTATTGTCTACAGTTCTCCCAAGTGCCCCGGCCCGCACTCGAGGAATTATGGGAACGATGGTGCTTTAGTTCCCTAGTGATCGCTAGTTCTGAGCGATTCCATGGTTACACAGTTTCGAGTGTAATTCGTAGTCAGTCTGAACAAGCGTCCCATCGGGCTAAAGTACCTGTCATATCATATTTAAATTTTCTCGTCAATGGCAGCGTTTATGATACTGTGCATTTTGTCCAACCTTCAACCAGGCTAAGCCGCCGAAATCTCTTACCATATTATCATTCTCGTGGTTGTTGTTTTAGCAGGAATTACTTAAAAGCCGAGAAATCACAACAACCCAAACCGGGATTTAGCTCGGATTCAGCGGAGCTTTTCATGACATTTTTAACGTTTCTAACTTAATATTATCGTCTTTGAAGCTGTACCAGAAAGTTAATAATCTAAGAGATATGTCTGCAGCTCATCCAGGTTGAAGGTTGGACGGAATGCACAGAACTGACATTGGCGGGACATTTTAAAAGTGGTATGACAGGTACTTGGATTCTGTATGACACTTGTTCAGGGTGACTCCGAGTTACACTCAAATCTGTGTAACCATAGAATTGGTCGAAATTTTCGATCACTGAGCAGCTGAACAAACACCGTCCCCATGGTTCCACAACTACGGGCCGAGGCGCTTGGGGGATTTAGCAAATTGTCTATTCGGCTGTACAGTTAACACTTTGAAACAATTAAGCTACATTGAAATCCTCGTGAAAACTAACGCAAATAATCTCAAACTTAAGCTTGTCAAAGCTAAAGTTTTCGATTATTTGTGCTAATATTTAGCTCGCGAACAATGAGTCATTCACAATTTGCTAACAAAAAAATTTTTAAACTTTTTTAACTTCTAATATATTGAAAACCGGCCGCTAGATAAGTCTGTATATATGCCAGATAAGTTTCTATATACGCCATATCAGGCTGTATATATGCCAGATAAGTCTGTATACACGCCAGATAAGTCTGTATATACGCCATATCAGGCTGTATATACGCCAGATAAGTCTGTATATACGCCAGATAAAGCTGTATATAAGCCGCATATAATCATATAATGTTTGATATGGCCAGATATGGCCCAGATATAAGATTTCCATACGGGCAGTGAAGCCAAAGCCTGAACGCGTGCTCTGAACCGAGCCCCTCCCTCAGACCTTACGTTGTCACATTCTATACGGGGACCGAAGTCGGTCTCTCGGATAGCAGCGCACTCCCGGTACCAACTTTGATTGACCGCTTATTTGCTTTTTCGTTCAAGGCTCTTAATATCTGCAAATCCGTCAGAAGCAACATGGTGAGAAAGTTTCCTTTTTTTAACACCTATATCTTGCATTATAACTAACTATTAAGGCGAAAGTCTTACCTCTCCCGTTGAGCGAAAGATTGTCGTGTGTGCCGATGTACCGCTGTAGGGCGTAGGGTGTCTGTCGACGATGTTGCCGTCGACAGACGGCAACATCGTGCTTTAGAAAGCTTTAGAGAGAACGAGCTCAGCGTGCTTTAGAGAGCGAGTTGCATTTGATCAATGGTAAAACTGGATATTGGGCGCGTTAGTACTTATCATTAGTTTCATAAGTTACTGATGAGTGTTCTCTCTACTACTGTAACCACTGTCATGCTTTTTAGAACCATGCGCTATAGCCGTTTCCCCGAGTGCACGAAAATTTGAGCTGTGTATGCTAAATAAAAAAAAAATGTTGTTATGAAAAAGACACAAAAGCTTCTGTAAGGCGGTCAGAGGTAGCAGACAGTGGAGCTGATAAACGTTACAGATGATCCTAACTGGAGGCGAACGGACGACAAAGGAAGAAACGCTTCTGTGTTTTTGTCCTCTCGTCGTCCCTTCGGCTCTGGTTTAGAATCATTTGTCACGGAAATCTATAGTTTTCAGGGTTTTGTTACAGCAAAGTTGTGCGAGACATTCTAGATATCCTTTTATTTTTCTGTGTCTCAAGCTTCCGTGCTTTGGGAGACACCTGGTAAGTTCATAAATTCTTTCCTTCTGAGCTGATCTCAGCCTACGCAATGCCAAAAGGTATTAGGTTAATGATGTAACAAGTATGTAGCGCCCCCCTCCAGTCCGCCCGTCTGCGGCCGCCTGGCTGAAGACGGACCCGGGCCTGGTGCCGCTCGTCCCCGCCGCGTTCTCTTGCGACGGCCACCCTGGCCGCGGTCTTGGCTGGAACCCGGGCTTGAACCAGGCTGCCGCCGCTGCTGCTGGCCGCCACTCGGCCAGCAGCAGCGGCCGAGTATAAGACATATAAGACATTTAAAAGGGCGTCGAGCGGTACCTCAACCCAAATGAAAAACCGGAGCAAATCAGATATTTTAGACAGAACTGGAGATCAGAACCGGAGAAACATTTTAATCTCAAGTGTCAGTGATTGGATCTTGGGAATCGGTTCCAGGTAATAAAGTGTAAGCTGCGCGTGTTGCTGGCGTCAGCGGTTCGCTGTAGACTAAATAAGAAACAGCGACGTCGAAAGAGTTCAACATTAAGGAAACGGGGAAATGAGAATGACTTCTATACACAGCGCAACATGGCTTCGCTGAGGAAGAAGGCCTACTTCCCAGTGCCAAGTTCCTTCTAGCAGAGCGCGACACAATTCTGAACAAGCGTTCATTTTTTCTTTAGTTTCTGCTAAAGAATAATTTTTAAAGAAACAGTAAGCGAATAATACAGCAAAAAAAGACAAAAATGCTGGGCTGTCAGCGTGTATGTATTGTGGTGGCAAATCCTGAAGGCGCGAGGTAAAAAAGCTGGAGAAGGAAAGTCGGGGAGCGCAACACTCTGGGCGCCGAGCGTCGAGGCACGAATCGCTGGGACTAGATATCAGATTGGGCTTAAATTTTAGGCCCGATCCGTTCCGCCCCAATAAACCCTTTGCCCGAAACCCGCCCGAGCCCGAACCGACCAAAAACAAATATGACCCGAACCCGGCCCGAGCCTGACTGTTCTTTCTGACGTGAACCCTACGAATTACACCGAGCCAGACACGAACCCGGCCGGAGCCGACTGTGTTTTCTATTAGTTCTACCTTTGTGTTGCTTGTGACACCATTCATATAGTACGAAATGTTCAAATCTCGGAAGTTATAAAAAAAAAAAGTGAAAGCCGTTTACAACTCCCTGTAACGCCGAATTTGAGCACAGCTTTTGAGGAGGAGGAGGGGAGGGTACTGGGGGAGGGTGTCACGGGACGATGCCGATGACGTCATCGGTGACGTCACTGATGACGTCAACAGTGACGTCACTGATGACGTCATCAGTGACGATGACGATGCGGATACCGATGACGTCATCAGTGATGATGACGATACGGATGCCGGTGACGTCATAAGTGACGTCGCTGTTGACGTCATCAGCGATAATGACGATGACGATGCGGATGCCGTTGTCGTCATCAGTGACGTTACTGATGACGTCATCAGTGACGGTGACGTCATCGGGGGTCACGTGACCTCGGGGGAGGGGTTCACGCGACCCTGAGGGTGGTCACGTGACCTCGGAGTGGTCAGGTGACCCCGGGGTGGCCACGTGACCTCGGGGTGGTCACGTGACCTCGGGGGCGCACGTGACTTGGGGAGTCACGTGACTTTGGGTGTCACGTGATCTCGGGGGTCACGTGACCTTGGGATGACCTTGGTGGTCTCGTGACCGTGCGGTGACCTTGGGATCACGTGACCTTGGGATGACCTTGGGGGGTCACGTGACCTTGGGTAGACCTTGGTAACGCCGACGCCGCCGACGATGCCGACGCCGACGCCGCTCAAGCCGGGAACGTACGGGCCCCTAAGAGCTGCGCTCTAAAAAAACGCCTCTCCACGTGGTGAATGATGTTGAATGGAGCGCAGCTCTGGTGGTGCTTGTCTGCGTAGACACTTAGCCGCAGCATGCTGAGCCTTTCGTTCGTTTTCATCCATGTCACGCTGAGGTCAAATGCTCAAATGCGTATATAACCGCGTTCCATACCAGACATTGTCTTTCTGACATGAATGAAAACGAGCGAAAGGCTCGGCATGTTGCGGCTCACCGTCTACGCAGACAAGCACCACCAGAGATTCGCCCCAATCAACATCATTCACCACGTGGAGATGCGGTTGTTTAGTTTTTGCCCTACACGAGCACGGGAGCACGTGCTCACGTACTCGTGAGCACGAGCACGCGACGCCGGACATCGGACGGACATACGGACATGGCTAACCGCCTAGGAGCTTCGCCCCTAAAAAAACATTTGCTTCAAGTTTTGCAGAGCCATTTTATTTACTGAGGCTGTTTCTAGTTGTTGGTACATACTATTTGGTGGGAACAGTGCAGAAAAGGCGTAGGACGAGGACGAAGAAGCAAACACCTATCACATGGAAGCCTAAGGGAACTTAGCCTTCCATGTGATAGGTGTGGCTGGTCGCCGTCATTTCATAATTTAAAGATTTTGTATCGACAGAAAGACAAGCCTGCGAGAGAGATAGACGAAGCGTATTTTATGGCGTCTAAGGGAGCTGACACGTCTGTGAGCGTTCCTTCTTTTGCCCTTGGAGATGACGAGGTGGATTTCGTTAAAAAGTGTGGCAGGTTTGTGTGACAGCGTGTGGGTAGTGGCTGATGCCGATTGTTATCGGTTTGCTTTGCTTATTATCTTCCCTTTCTCTTTTTTGTTTTTATTTCTGTTTTTACAGAGCATGAAAGTTTCAGTTGTGAGACAGCGCCCTGTCTGCGTGTTTTTTCGTCCTGGCGCCCTAAACTGATTGGACGTCAGCGAAAGAAGCGCGAAGTTATCGTCGTGATAGGCCAATTGGTGCGCTCCGTGAACTTCGGCCCCAACTTTCTGTTTGACGAGTTTAACGACCCTGGTCCCACGTCCTTTTTGCTCTGTTTCCTCCAAACAAGATGATACGTTGTTTCAAATTATTCTCTTTGTTTCGCCATTGACGCAAAGCAAGGAATGGGCAGAAAAATTATTGTTTTGGTCCTTTCATAATATCGCGTATTATGCCGAAAGGTCAACGCAATTGAATAATTTAATAAGTATATGATTAATCGGTAGTGAATAATCAGGCAAAGTGTCGTAGTTGTTAAGCCCCAGACCAACACCAGCTAGACAGAAAGCCTCCGCAAGCGTCATCACAGTCAGATCAATCGAGGCGGCGATTGGGCACGAGTGCTGTGCCAGAGTTCGGCTGGGGCTCGTGTCCAATCAGCGCGTAAAAGGTCGGGCTCGGGTCCAATAGGCAAGTTAGCGTGATCCGACTCTGAAGATGTTTTGTAGAGATTGAGAGGAGACGATGCGGAGGCCTGTCTGAATGGTGTTGCCTAGACACGGTGGAACGGATAATGAAAAAATTAATGAACAACAAACTTGAACAAAATAGTATTTACTTTTTCTCGGAACGCAAGGGGAACAGGGGTCTGAGTTCCGCAACAGCGGGTTGATGGGCGAATTTTCCCCCTGCCACAATTGGTAAGCCCAACGCCTCATGCGATTGCATGTGCTATCAAGATTGTGACGTCTGCGTCATAATGATGTGACTGGTCTATATACGACCTTCCCGAGCGTTCGCGATCACGTGAGGCGTGATGCTCACTAATGGGAACGGGCATCAAACCCGCTACGGCCAACCAACATGTGGAGCAAGCAACTTGCCGATGTCGAACTAAGCCCCCATGGACAGAATATGGGGTAGGATGGAGCTCAGTTCGTATATATAATATCCGATGTGCTCATAAAAGAAAGTAGCTCTAAACGCCATACTAATTTTACAGGGGAGCTGTTAACGGTTAGTTTCCCCAGGATCGTGTCCGGTACCAAACAAATGTCGACACCCGTGGTCGACACAACACTCTGGTTTCCGTCGTCACTCATAGATGACTGTAGCTGTCCAGGGTGTTGTGTTTGCCGGTTGTCTGCTTGCCGCCGTCGCTTATAGATCACGGCAACCTTTCCAGCCTCGGTAACGAGACAACTGGTTGCTGCCGTGGCTCATAGATGGCGGCCGCAAGGCCGCTGTCGCCTAAAGTGCCTCTGCGTGGAGCGCTTCAGATTCCCTTGCGAAAGTAGAGCAGATCGCTCGCGTGGAAAGCCACCACCGAGAACAGAAGCTACAGCTCCGCTGCTCTTCCTTCTTTACCAGTGTGGGAAGGCTGAAAGTTTTCTTTTATCAGCAGAATGCGCATGTTATATTTTTACTTTTAGCCATCCTGAGCTTCGTCATTCGCTATGACAGTTCCACAGTCCGCAGGGCTTGATTCCTGGGTGTTCTGCAATGGCTTTTTTTAACACACACGCGATGTCTGGAGAACGGAGTCATTGATTTTCATAGCTGTGTCCTAGACCAGATTCTCTCAAAGAGCGGTGTTTCCGAGACTGCTTGTGGTTCGGCGGAAGTAATGGATCTACCGTGCGGAAATAGTGAAAGATATGGGGTAATTCTATTTATGAAGGGATAAAGGAACATCCAGTAGCTGTGCAGTCGTGTAAGCTAGACATTTATCTTTGACGTATGCAAAAAACAAATAGCCAAAGGTAAGGGTGCCTGTTTCCTGTACGAAAAAAAAAATCAAGTTTAGTGCCAGGTGCACTGAGTGATGAGCAACGCATTCTGGACCCTAAACATGCCTTCGCACTGGCCGCGACCTCCCATTTGAGACCACGGACCACGACAGTTGTCAGAGCTTAGTGGGCTTTTGCAGAGCCTAATGACCCGCGGTACATCATAAAGATTGGCGCTTTATGTGCGAAAACAATCTTTACGCTAAATTTTCTCGTTTTCAAATATAAAAAAAAAATATATTTACCCTAATTCCAAAATATTTGGCAATGTCGGGCTGTCGGGTCCCGATGCCTGCAACTAGACCCGACCCGAGCTCGACGAGGTTCGGGATACATCGGCCCGAACCGAACCAGAACCCGATCAGTGCTCTGATATATTGGCCCGAGCCCGACCCGAATGCCTGGTCGGGCTCGGGCTTTCGGGCTGACCCGAGCCCGCGCAGATCTCTAGCTAGGACCTGCACTACTTAAGTGAAATGTTTGTGTCTAGCTTTTCCAGACGCAGCAGGACGCCCCTTCCTTTATCTCTTTTGTTCGTTGGAATATTCTCTCGACTGCTCTTCACCCTCTTTCTTGTCTCACTCGGGCGTTTAGAAGAAAACAAGTATCTCGGAGTTCATGCTAAATCTAACTGAAAATGGGACAGTAGCTGGATGACACTGCAACTAAAGCTAGTAAAATGTATTTTATGCGGAGCAACTTAAAAAAAAAAATCCTGCTACGCGAAAAAAACATTCCTTTTTCATTAATTAGACTGATTTCATTAAAGCGACTGAACCTGTTCTTCTCTGAAAATAATTTGATCACTCCGTCACAATATGGATTTCTTAAGGGGAAATCAACAGAACTCGCGTTATTAAATATGGTAGAGACAACAAAGCAAAATATTGAAATGAAGTTATTAACAATGGGAATCTTTGTAGACCTAACAAAAGCGTTTGACCTAATTAACCATGAACTTTTACTACAGAAATTAAGTGCTTACGGGGTTCGCGGTGTTGCTCTCAATCTAATCGAAAGTTATCTATCAAACAGATGCCAATTTGTCACTTTAGATGGCATTATTTCAACAACTAAACCTATTACCATCGGTGTTCCGCAAGGCTCAATATTAGGTCCCTTTCTTTTTTTAATATATATTAATGACCTGGCAGCCTATTTACAAAAAGATTGTGTTCTTTATGCCGACGATACTAATATTTTTATATCTAATGCAAGCGTGACAGAACTATACATGGAAGCTAATAACACTTTAGAAAAGCTTGCTAAATGGCTAACCCATAACAAATTAGTTCCCAATATAGCGAAAACAAACTACATATTTTTTGCCCCGAAAAACAAACTAATTTTAAACACACCTCAGCTTTCGTTTGCAAGTATTAACCTAACTCGAGTGTACCATACTAAATTTTTAGGACTAACACTTGACCATCAGTTAACATGGCACCAACACGTAAAAGACACAACTAATAAGGTATATCGAAATATTCCAATTCTATATAAACTACGGCACATATTTTCCTTACGAACCCTCCAAATGCTTTATCATAGCTTCATTCATACTCACATTTCGTACGGGTTATCCATTTATGGATTGACATATAAAACAACACTAAAACCCATAGAAATCGCCCAGAACACGGCACTACGAGCAATGCTGTTTGTTAATAGGCGCGAAAGTGCTCAATTTGCGTACCGCTTCCTCAACATTTTAACAGTTAAGCAATGCCTCGATTATCGTGTAGCATTATTAACATTTAAGTTCATCACCAATCAAATAACATGCTCTTCAATTAGTTTTACTCATCAAGATGTCATGTATCCTCTGCGTTCACATTCACAAGCGTCACTGTCTGTACAATGGATACGAACTAATTATGGTGCGTTCACCTTCATTTATATTGCTACTAAAACGTGGAACTCTCTACCACCCTGCCTAACTGCCATATCATCATTCTATATCTTTAAACAAGCCAAACGTGCCCACATACTATCTGCATGATTCATCAACCATTTCTATGCCCCTCCCCCCCCCCCCCCCTCCGATTCATTCTTCTCTCCTAGGCACACCTTTCACACAATCACAAACACACAAACACACACTGATATTGTCCTTTTTTCTCGACTTTCTAGCTTTTCTTCTCTCTATTTTCACTTGGTTTATTATTTTGATTATGTAGATACCATAATTGTGTTTCTTTTTTTTTTTCTTTTTTTTTTATATAATGGTGTTAACTTGATCGCTGACTAACCCTTTATTACCAAGGGGTCCCTTCAACAGTTTTCTTTTGAAAACTTTGGGACCCCCGTCTGAATAAGTGTAATTATCTAACATCTTGTGTACAAATAAAAACACATTTTGACTTGACTTGACTTGACTTGAGAGTACTCTTGTGTTACTTTTGACTCCCTTCCAAGTTACCTTGCACATAAGCTAGAGCGAATTCAAAATCAAGCGCTATGATATGTGGTAGCGACTGCAGCCCCTATTCAAGTTTTACTAAGGGTATGAATCTTTTAAAGAAAAAAGTTATTACTACTTAAATTGTTTTCCAATATATCATAGGCATATAGGAATTAAGAGACGTCTCTACATCAAACAACCGCTTCACGATCATTTTCCAAAAGTGAAAAAATAACATTATCCTGTAGGCATGTTTGGTTTTTGTTCGAACTATTCGCTATCGGAACGTATTTCCGAAAGAAGCTGTTTAGGTTACCGATTATTGGCGTTTTTACACTATATTACAGCAATTGCTTATATCGTGAGCCATGCTTTTCTGCTTGCTTATGTGGATGTGTTTTTGCTGTTTTCCCTCATGTAAACAATGCATAATGCTCGGCGGCGCTGCGTGCACATGTCTTAATAACTAAATATTAAATAAGTCATTCATTTCGAGTAATTTCCGAGAACGATGCGTGCTGACTGATCGATCTCCCATTTACTTCGGACTACAAAACAACTTTTTCTACAACAGGAGTACACATGAAAACAAAAACACTTTAAAATAGCTTTCTATATAAGATGTCCGGTACTTACCATAGCATTTGCGTGTATGCTTTATTTTATGTTATATTTATTTCCCTTTCCGAGCACTCTCGTCAGTTAGGCTCAATAGAATTATCGCTGGTTCAAGGTAATCATCGAGGATAACTTCCTCAGCATACACTGGCGTTTAGGCTACTTTGACTTAACTGTGCTCTGGAGTATGAGGAAAAATTGCGACGTACATGTGATAGCATAAAAAGCCATTTACTTTTATTCTCTTTTAAAACGAGAAAGAGGTGTCATATTAATTTTTGTTGACTTTCTATTTCAGGAATTCAGTGAGAGCGAGGTGGTGAGTGTCTCACGTAATTCTGCGATATTAAAATGTTTGGTAACGAGACTGCAGAGGCACAATAGAAATTTGTTTAAGAAAAACAAACGCAAAAAAGTAAGTTAAATGTTTTTTTTTTTCATAAAAACTTGCCGATTTTGGCTATGTTTCACTTCATATATATATTTATGCAGGACTGCTACGTGGCACAATCAGGGTTGTGGTACGAGAGGCACAACATCACATCAATAAAATATTGCGAAAAATGGCAACATGATTCAAGAGAAACAATTTTACACCCTAAACACAAGGCAGTAAAAACAGAAACACGTGTTTACCGTGTTGGATTAATTTGAGAGTGACGTAGAGGAGAAACATTAAAACGCAGAAGAGAAAGAAAATAAACAGGACGACGTCTCAAACTCAACTAACTCGTTTATTTAGTCCACCTGTTCGTATAGTTTCAATCTCAAAGTCATCTACACCAACACAAAATAACAAATACTTTACAGTTCAGGCGCCATAGTCCTCATCACACAATGCAAGAATGTATACAACCTTACAGGTCGACACGGTAAGGCAAAATTCATCTATCTTCCAACTTGAACAAAGGGATTTATCCCTCTTCTATTCTAAGCACAGTTCCCAGCTGTTTTTTGAGTCTTTTTTTCGTCGTGTTTGTCCTTGTTTCCCGTTCAGGATTTCCTTAAATTATAAACGCAAAACAGCTCACCTGCGCCTTATCACTCATTACAGTGGCCACTTCTGATAAGAAAGCGCCCTTCCCACATACTACAAAAAAAATAATAAGGAAATACTCTCCTGAACGGAGTTTTGGGCCAAAACATGTCAATGTCTGAGAAAAAAAAAAAAAGAAGAGAAACAGAACAACAAAGCAAACTGCGTTTTACAGTTCGTTTGTAGAATCATAATCAGGGTTGCACTTCAAGCAACCCAGGTCGCACATGAAAGAAATACATTATATTTTTAGAAGCCTTTTTTATTTGCTTCCGAACTGTAGCGAATCCTAAGATATACAGTTGCCCAGAGATTCTATCCGCACAGTCTGCCTTGCTTCTCTTTACATCGCTCCTCTTTTTGTGTATGATTTCGATCTCTGACCAGAACGCCATTCAGTTATTACATTCATGAATATGTTTTGCGATTTTATAGTCTTGGGCTTTGTTCTTCACATCTTTCATGGTCGTTTAATCTGTTCTTGATAGAGCGTGACGTCTGTCCTACATACTTCAATCGACACTCCAATGGTATTTCATACACAACACCAGTCTCACAACACATCGATTTTTCAATATGAGCCTTCTTGCATTCACTAACACTTGTTTCAAAAGGCGTCAATTTACTCAAACTAAAATCCGAACTAAAGAGCATGTCCACTCCAAACTGCCTTGTACATTCCTTCAGGTTGTGAGAAATCTTATGAAAATACGAGATTACAGCAAACCGGTTTATATTGTTTCTCTTCCGTTTCTCTCATCCCTTTAATAAACTGTTCGAATTGCCATTTGATAAAACTCTCATCATACCCCACACTAAGCAACCTTTTCTAATGTCTTTGTACCGATTCAGTGATATGACGAACACACGACCTTTCTAACGCGTTCCTGATCAATGACTTTACAATCCTAGGCTTCACGGTATTCGATTGAGAGCTCATTCTTGGGAAAAACGGTTTCCAATTTCCTTTTCCGTATTCCCAACGTAACCCTCGATTCCCGTGAACACGTAAATCTAGAAACTGCATGATCTACAAAAGCGATCGTTTCTTCCGGTTTAAACATTCTGGAGACACAGGGGCTCGGAAGAATATCTGATGTGTGGGGACGACGTCTGTGGGCATCGTGTAGTTCACCTCGCTCTCTTTCTCTCTCTCTCTCTCTTTCTCTCTCTCTATATATATATAACGAAAGTTGAGGAGTTCCGGAAAGGCCTTTACTGCACCAACGTTTCAAGCGGTCCCCGCTTGAAACGCTGCAGTAAAGGCCTTTCCGGGAACTGCCCAACTCTCGTTTTACGTCCAACCGGCCCGTTGAACCTTCTCACCGTATGTATATATATATATATATAAAGAGAGAGAGATTCAAGGTAACGGTGGAAAACAAACCTAGAGTTACGTCCGACGTAACCCAAGTTACGTCCAAATCTCCGCCTTCCCTAGGTTCACAGAGGAGAGAGAGGAGGGCGGGGGAGGGTGGGGGGGTTAGGTATACGTGTTCCAGTGCTCCGTCCGGACGTAACGCTAGCCATAGCGAAGATTTTATTCGATGTTACCACCTGAGACATTCCTGGCGAATACCTGCCTCTCTCTCCTCTACACCTTCGGCCGCCAAGCCAACATGCTAATATATATATATATATCAGGGATGGGCAAAATACATGCAAATATATATTGAAATACAAATACAAAATACTTCGTCAAAAATGTATTTAATTACAAATCTAATTACATTTACAAAAAAAGCGTTTAAGTACAAGATACAAATACAACCAAATGTATTTGGTCTCCTCCAAATACTTTTCCAAATACATTCCTCAAAATGTGTGTCAGCGACTTCAGGGCACCTGCAACGGGTTTCTGGGTATCTTATTTTAATTTTGCATCGCACACTCGGCAGTTAGTGTGCGAGGCTCTAGTAACGTAATAGAAATATAATCACAAAAAAAATGTAATCAGGTTGGACGTAATAGGTGAAAAATGTACAGATCTTCAAGCAGTTTTTTTTGTCGATTACATTTTGGTATGGACCAACAAAGAACCGAGACGACCAAGACGCGCAGCACTAGCTAGATATTTTTTTTTATTGTTGCAACTCGCAACAGCTATTCTTGCCCTGGACTAGCACCGTAATCACAAGGTCACCAAACGCTTGTACTTGATTGAGAGACACTGCATTCGGTGCAGAACATAGTTTTCTTCCTGCTCTGGACAGTCACAATAAATTTGAGGGATGTATTTTCGCACACAAAATTGTATTTCATCACAATTGTATTTGAAATACCCACGTTTTAGTATTTAAATACACACAACAAATACATTACCCAATTTGCAATGCAAAATAAACAAACAAATGCAAAAAAAAGCAAAATACACAAAGTATTTGAAATACGTATTTCAAATACTTGTATTTGAAATACTGCCCATCCCTGATATATATATATATATATATATATATATATATATATATATATATATATTAATAGGGTGTGAAAGGACTTGGAAGACAGGGCAACCAGGCCTTGTCAGTTTTTGTTTTTATTTACGACCAACTTCCACTTTCTTATCCCCGCGGCTACTTCGTCGTTCTTTGTGCAAACAAATTATGTGATTGCGGTCTAACCGTAACACTACACTCTTAGATAAAAGGGTATGGATAGTCCTCCCTTAGGGGAGGAACGGTCTTGTAACCTATGTTCCTTAAGAAAGAGAGAAACTTTTGTCCCTAAAGCAGGGGAGCAAAGTTCCTCCGTCGCCTGCATCTCATTACGGCGGCCCTGAATCGAGCAAATCGAGTTCAATAAGGCTTCACGAGGACGCTACATCTCGTGTACGGGACGAGAGCAGCAGAAAATAAAAGCGTAACACGAGCTTTCCGCGAACTGTGTTTTTTCCCGAAGCCAGATTCCCCCCACAGGTACAGAAACTTGCGTTTCGAAAGCAGTTACTCGGTCTTCTCGTCGACAGAACTGCGATATTAAACGGAGACAACCGATACACAGTTACTTCGCGCACTTTGCGTCTTACCTTTAGTGCTGTCACAATTCTTTCAGTGTCACAATTCTTTCGCCAACCGCACATCACGGAGAAATGGCAAACCAATCCGCGAAACCAAAAGTCGCTCCCAAAAGAACAAACTCGAAGCCGCTGTTTATCGCGTAGCGTGAAAGAAGGTTAAATCGCTTGCCACCAGATGGCAAGGTCAAGCAGAGTAATTGCAACTTGCTAGGCTAGGTAACGCTAGGTACCGCCCAATTCATGTTCTACAAAAAATAATTTACTTTTCTCAGGCCACTATTGCGCATGGGGATCCTCTACAATACACATATTACGCATAGTACAAGCATCAGGTGAACATACATTGAGCCCATACACATACATGGCACATACAAATATCAATACAGCGGCACACCACACTAGCCCGAACACTACACCCGTGCTCTGCGTTTCCGTCTTTCATACTGGTCGTTTCGAACGTACAGAATTTTTCTGTGACTGAATCAGCAATAAAAAATATTACCAGCATGTTGATTTTTTTCCAGCAATGTCATACCTGTGAGAGTATTTGGAATGGTTCAGGGGATGAATCACTTATTAAAAAGCAAACGCTCGATCACGCCGTAATTATTTTAAAGCAACAAATCAAGCCGCTCCAATGCGGTCCGAAGCCATGAGTTTGTTTCCCCGCACGGCTCGTCGTAGCCTGTATTTCTATTGTAGTGTTTGTTTTTCTATTTGTGCTGTTCGCGCAAAGCTTCAATTGCCGTCTTGAATTAATCCCCGTAGAGCGGATATTCACTCAGATGGAAGTGATGCTTCACGGGTTGAGAAATCGCTTTTCGATCAACTTGAATGCAGTCAAAGCCGCGACTTGCGACAGGAGTTAAGTGTACGGAGCTACGCCGTGGGGAGGTCGAAAACTTCTAGCGCTGATCCCAGCGCGCCACTTGGGCGGCAGATTCTCTAGGAACCGTAGTATACTTAAACAGCAAAATAAAGGGTAGCTTTTTTTTCGATTTTACCTACTATTGTGTTTTAATGCTATATTCCACAAAGTAAATATACGTACTTTCCGTCACGATTTCGTACTGTTGTCCTTTCTCCAGAGCGCAATCGCTCTCGGGGACGAGACAACCAACAGTCACACTGGCCACTGTACGATAGGAGCTTACTGCTCAGACCAGCGTTCCAACATGACTATCCGCACGTCGATCGAATGCACCTAATCCACATCGGCGATAATTCCAGTCTTCTGTTCACAACCCACAACAGTGCCATCACGATGTTGCTGCTATGTTGTTGACACGCACAAATACAGAACCACGTTGAAGGCCGGTTGCACTCGGCATCGGAAAACAGAACCGAACTCAGCACAAAAGGCACCCAGGCAGCCGGCAGCAAAACCTGCGTGTTTTGGACGCAGTTCCTGCGATTTCCATAACGTCGAAAACGTCGACACAGTTCCGCGTGGTTTCGCTACTGTAGTTCTGTGTCGCGTGAGCCCCGCAATCCGGAGACGGCCACCTTACCCAGTGTACGTGGGGCTGCTGGCACTGATCCGGAACTTCGCTGTTTCTAGCGGCTTCGTTTGCTCCTTTGATAAAAGTAGTGATAAAAACTTCAAAGCAACCGAAATTTCTGCACGTTTAGACTAGAAGACGGAATTACAGGCGGCCTTCGCTGCAGCTGAAGCTCAATCAACTCGACAGCTATTTATTAAAAAACGTGCGCGACCTGCTCGAAAAACGAAACCGAAAGAAGATGAGTCGGGAGGGCGAAAGCTTGCTCCCGTCTGCCTGGAGAAGAAGAAAAACGTTTTGTCCCTCCCCTTTTCTGGCGTCCGCTTGGGGGCGCGCCAGCAGAAGGGAGGAAGACGCGCCGTTGCTACTTTTTTCCTCCATTGTTTCTTAGAGTGCACCCCCTCCTGTGGAGAAGGCGAAGGTGGGGGTTGAAGTTAGTAGTGATAGGAGCGCATGGTGTATGGTTTCATTTGAGAAACATGGACGATATTCTTCTTCCGTGAACGACCGACTGGAATAGGCGTCACACGTTCTATTTCGTAGTTGAAGTCAGCGGTCTGCCGTGTGTTCCGGTATTGTCCAAAATACCGGGAGAGAAGTTTTTCTGAACGTCCAACAACACGAACAGGTGACCAGACTAAAACAAGATCGCCGACACAGTAATTAACTTGTCAGTGCTTGTCCTTATAACGGATGACCTGTGTCTGCTGAGAAGCAAGTGTGCGGTGTTGAGCGAGTTGGCGGGACTCTTCCGCCCGGTGAAGAACGTTGTCAGATGATGGTTCGGAAACGCTTAAAAGGGTCCTGTCCATGGGCGTTGCTATATCCCGACCGTAGACAAAGTAAAATGGAAAATAGTGCGCAGTTTCATGGATGGCCATGTTGTAAGCATAAGTAACAAACGGCAAAACTTGATCCCAGTTGTCTTGATTATTAGAAATGTACATCGCTAACATCGAGGCGAGGGTTCGATTAAAGGGTTCAGTCATCCCATTTGCTTGAGGGTGGTAGGCAGCTGTGGTGCGATAGATTGTGCAACAATACCGAAGGAGGTGCTGAATGACTGTAAATAAAAAAACGCGCCCTCGGTCGCTCACGAGTTTTCTGGGGGGTCCGTGTCCAGAGCAATATTGTGGAAAAAAATTGAGGCCACCTCTTCTGCATTTGGTGCCGTGAGCGCCTGGGTTTCTACGTATCGCGACCAATGGTCAACGGCGACGACTATCCATCGTTTTTTGTGTGTCGACTCAGGAAAAGGCCCAAGGAGATCAATTCCAACACTCTCAAATGGGTGGCTAGGGAGCTGAATGGGATGCAGATAGCCCGCAGGAGCGAGGGTAGGTGTTTTTCGGCTCTGGAAAGCTTCACATGAAATGGCGTATCTGTGGACACTCTTGTATAAGCCAAACCAGAAAAAACGAGAGCGGGCACGATTGTATGTTCGAAACACACCCAAATCTCCGGCAGTCGGATCATCATGAAGGGAACGAAGTACATCAGAGCGTAAATGTGGCGGGATCATGAGAAGCAGGGGTTGTCTTGCGGGTTCATAATTGCGACGATATAGAACTCTCCCGACAATTGCAAACATATGTTCCGTTTTCGCTGCTCTGTTCCGTGGAAAAGGATGCTATAAAAGTCGGGTGATACTCCACAGTTTCGGATCGTTACTTTGAACTGGCTTGAACAGGGATCTCGGTGGCGTCCGTGTCATCGGTGCTGGTGGATTGTAGAGGGCAGCGGGACAAAGCTTCGGCATCTTGGTGAGCGTAGCCTGCCTTATAAACTATCTCGACATCATACTCCTGTTGACGAAGAGACCATCTAGCGAGACGTCCTGATGGATCTTTTATGTTTGCCATCCAGCAGAGAGCGTGGTGGGCGGTCACAACTCGAAAGCGTCGCCCAAATAGGTACGGTCGAAACATGTTTATGGTCCATATTATAGCCAAACACTCTTTCTCTGTTGTAGAGTAATTTACATCCGCTCTAGTGAGCGTGCGGCTAGCATACGCGATGACCTGTTCCTTGCCATGATTCTTCTGAATGAGGACAGCACCAATTCCATATCCGCTTGCGTCTGAATGTATTTCTGTGGAAGAACGGGGGTCAAAATGGCATATTATTGGATCATTGGTCAGGGACAGCTTTAAGGATTTGAATGAGTTCTCTTGGTCTTCCGTCCATTCGATTGCTGTATCCTTTGAGAGGAGGTGATTTAGAGGTGCTGCACGGTCAGCGAAATCTTGAATAAAGCGATGGAAGTATGAGCAGAGGCCCAAAACGCTGTTCAATTGCTTAACGTTGAATGGGCGGGGAAATTCCGAGACATCTCTTATCTTGTCGGGGTCAGGACGAATGCCGTCTGCGCTGACGTTGTGACCCAAGATCTGAATTTGGCGGCAAGCAAGATATTAAGTTCGAGACCCGCTCTTTAAATGCGTTTCAGGACCGATTGTAATCGTAAGAGGTGCTCTTTAAATGTCGCAGAGAAGATAAAGAGATAGTCCAAATAGCACAGGCATGTTTGCCATCTTAAACTCCTTATTAAAACATCCATCATCCTCTCGAACGTGGCAGGAGCGTTGCATAAACCAAACGGAAGGACTTTGAATTTATAGAACCCGTCGGGAGTTATGAAGGCCATTTTCTCTTGATCTTGGTGATGTATTGGTATGTGTCAATATCCGGATGGACGGTCTAAAGAGGGAAAATATTCGGATCCTTGTAAGCTGTCTAAAGCGTCGTCGATTCGTGGTAGAGGATACACGTCTTTTTGGTGACATTATTTAGGCGTCTGTAATCTACGCAAACACTCCACGAGCCATCTTTTTTCTTGATCAGAACTGCAGGTGAGGACCAGGTACTTGATGATGGTACAATTATGTTCTCTTGCAGCATGTCTTTAACATGCCGATCATTAAGGCTCGCTCTGAAGGAGAGACGCGGTAAGGTCTGTGTCGAACTGGTGAAGCATCGCCGGTATCAATTCGGTGCTTTACGGAGGTTGTTAAACCGAAGGGGCCACCGTCGATGTCAAAGCACGAGGAGTATCGTTTCAAAAAATCCAACAGTAGCCCTTGATAATCCCCCGGTATGTTTGTTATCAACCATGGATGATAAAGAAGAGATGGAATCACGGCAATGAGGTAGACGAGCCTAATAATGTTTCAGCGCATGGCAGAAGAGTAAAAACTGGGCAAGTGGGCAGGGTATAAACAAAGATTACGCAAGTTCCAATTGATAAACGCTGAGGCTCGTTTGACATTTTTGTGATAGGGACTGTGGCCGTGCCATTGGTCAATGTCGATAATGAAAATGGAAGGGCTAGGTTCTTGCGTAGCAACATGTCGCGGCAAGGTTCCACACGGACATTGCCATAATATTTGCCGATAAAAAAAACTTATTCACCGCCGTGACAAAAATGGTAGTCAAAGACGGAATGACATAGTCACGGCTCAAACATAGCTTCCTTACTTGAACCGTGTCTCGGTCATAGTCATCCTAATTCTCTACCAATATTTAGCAACCCAGTGCCGCAGTCTATGAGCGCGTTCCGTTGTCATAAGAAGTCCCATCCCAAAATAAAATCATTGCTGCAGTGAGGAACAACAGTGAAAGACACCACGGTAGCGTTGTCTGGAGTGATGCGAGTGGTACACAAGCAACATGTCGAGAAAAGAGAACGATTCGCATTTTGCAATAGCCTGCCATTCGGAGGGGTGCCAACCAAACGAAGCTTCCGTCGCGTGGACTCGTTCATGACTGAAACTGATGCACCCGTGTCCATTAATGCTGAAAACGTTTGTCCTTTGACGGTTATTGAAACAAAATTTTTTTGCGGGAGGTGGAGGCTGGCAAGATGTGAACGAAGCGGCGTTACCTCCTACTGCCGACGCGTCTAGTTTCCCTCGTTCTGGTAGGAAGCGGATGGCTCATGGGATCGTCGGAATGACGCAGACGGGCGTGGGTAAAGCGAAGGCGAGCGCGGACGCCTGTATGCCGGTGGTCTCGAAGATGAAAATCGGTTATGAGGTGGGAAGCTTGTTAGTGGAACATCCTCGTCGTATGGATACGTCGGTATCTCCTCGTTCTTCGGCGATGCGTCGGCGACAGAAGTGAGCAATGTGACCTCAGATTCCGTTGTGGAAGCAGATGGGGCGGCTTCGAAGAGTGGAGGTCCCCTGGGCGTTGGAGTAAGTGGTTCTGGGAGGTTCGGTACTCATCGGTCTTTGGAACCTTGGTTGGAAAGAAACCTGGGGAGCTGGCTGGGAAAGACGTCTGGGCACTGAGTCAGTATGTAGACGAGGGCTCATGGTAATTGCAGATATATTTGGAGCTGCGGCAGAAAGCTCCTCTCGAATAGCGTCTCTTAAAGACATACGCATCGCTGCAGTTGTTTCTGTCACGATTCTTCTCGAACGTGGACGAAGGGGGCCGAAGCACCCACCGAGCAGAGACGGCACGCAGCCTGGTTGTTAGGGTGGACAATGACTGACCGGGGCGACGTACGCTCCACGGCGTTTATTGGCGCGGTGACCAATGTTGCCCGCCAAGGCTGGCGGCCATCGACGGGTGGACGGGAGAGGGCGCTACATCCTTGTCCCATCCCTCCCCCCAGTTTGTTTTTCTGAAAACAACATAAATGAATCAACAACGCACACCGCCGACACAAACTCGGCGTCTGGTCGTGCCAAGTCCTGGCCGGTCGACGGCGAAGGTTACCCGGCGAGTAACGGTCAGGTGGCCTTCGCTGCCGTGTACTCCGCCTGGGCACTGGTGTCCACGGGCCGGGTGTGGCAACGCCGGGCGCTGCCTGAATCGGTCGGGCTCCATCCTGTGGAGCCGCAAGGACCGGATTCGGGTGTGGCACCGGCACAACTAATGCCACAGGAGTGGCGACGCTTGTCACCTCCGTGGTGGCTGGCGCTCCACTGGCCGCGACTGGTGCTGTCGTTGGTCCCCCTGCGGGCTGGTCCTCTGAAGCGACGGCCGAGGTTGCAAGCCAGGTTCCGGAGCAAGGCCTGACTAGTCGGCGTGCCGGTGCCAGGTGGTCCCGTCGGGCATGCGGACGAGCAGCGACGAGACACTCGCTGGAGAAACCGCATGTCCGGCAGACCAGGGTGGGCCAGGACGGAAGTTCCTGGCGTAGACCGACGCTCCCGGCTCCAGCAAACGCCCGGGACGGCACCCTCGGTCAGCAGCCAGCTTCTGCTTCAGCTGCTTCAGGAGCGCCGTGGACCGGAGGTCTGGATGCAAGACGTCCAAGGGTGTCTTGACCATCCGGCCCAGCAGGAGCTCGCAGGGAGCACGGCCAGTGATCTCATGGGGTGTGGTCCGGTACTGGAACAGTACCCGGGCCACCTGCGTACGGAAATCCCCGGGCTGGCTCTTCTTGAGTTTGTTCTTGGTGGTCTGTACCACCCACTCTGCTGCACCATTGGAAGCGGGGTGGTACGGCGGAACCAGCATCCGGCGGATCTCATTCTTCTGCAGCCAGTCCAGGTACTCGGCGCTGGCGAAAGCGGGACCATTGTCCGACACAATAATGTCCGGCAATCAATGCGCCGCGAAGACTTGCCGCAGCGCCGCAATGGTTGCGCTTGCTGATGGAGTGGTGACTGGCAGTGCCTCCACCTACTGGGAGAAGGCGTCCACTACCACCAGGAAGTAGTGGCCCTTGAAGGGTCCCGCAAAATCTACATGCAAGCGGGACCAGGGCCTCTGTGGGAACGGCCAGGGGGTGATCTCCACGTGGCGCGACACTCGCCGGTTCTCCTGGCAGACCTGGCAGCCTTGCACCTGGTGCGCGATGTCCTGGTCCAGGCCAGGCCACCAAACGTGCGACCGTGCCACCATCTTGGTCTTTTCCACGCCAGGATGCCCCGCATGCAGCAGCTGCAGGACCTTGGCCCTGAGACTTTGTTGAATCACCACCCTGGAACCCCACAGCATGCAGCCCTGCTCCAAGCTCAGCTCGGCGGTCTTGTAACTGTGCGCCTGGTGACGCAGCTCCTCCCCTCTGGACACCGTCTTGACCACCTGAGACAGGACCGGGTCCCGACTGGTCGCCTGCGTCACCGCAGTCCTGGTGAGTACCCCCGGGTAGGCCCGCTCCAGTAGGAAAACGTCAGCTGGCTCTGGGACGGCTGCAGGCACCTCCAGCAGGGGCAGGCGGCTCAGGGCGTCGGCAGGTCTAAGGTCCTTCCCAGGCCGGTAGACCAGCTTGTAGCTATAGGCCGCCAGCGTCAAGGCCCAGCGTCCCACACGAGGCGAGGCTTGCACTGGAACTGTCTTGTCAGGTCCCAGCAGCCCCAGCAGCGGCTTGTGGTTCGTGACCGCCTCGAATTTCCGGCCCCACAGGTACTGATGAAAGCGCTCGACCCCGAACATGAAGGCCAAGCCTTCCTTGTCGAGCTGTCTGTAGCGTTGCTCTGCCGCATGGAGACGACGAGAAGCAAACTCCACAAGGCGTTCCTGACCATCCTGACCCCGGTGCGATAGGACGGCTCCTACCCCGTACGGCGACGCATCCACGGTAAGGAATACAGGCTTGGCAGGATCGAAGTGCACCAGCACTGGAGCCTTAACGACCAGCTCCTTACTGCTCTGGAAGGCCAAGTCCTGCTCCTTCTTCCAGGCCCACTGTTGACTGTCAAGAAGCATGCGATGTAACGGCTCCAGATGCGTCGACAGGTTGGGCAGGAACCTCCTGTAGAAGTTGATGAGGCCGAGGTAGCTCTGAAGCTCCTTCTTGCTTTTGGGCTTCGGCGCCTTCAGCACGGCCTCAATCTTGCGGGGTGCCGGGGCCAGTCCAGCCTGGGAGATAGTCTGTCCCAGGTACTCCACACTGGGGGTCAGGAACACGCACTTGTCCGGCCTCAGCTTGAGACCGGCGTCATGTAATCGTGTCAGGACTTTGCGCAGGTTCTGCAGGTGGTCCCCGTCGTCGGTACCGGTAACCAGGATGTCGTCCAAGTACATGCCACGTGCCTCATGGCCCTGAAGAGGTTGTCTATCTCCCTCTGGAAGATGGCTGGGGTTGAGGCCACGCCGAACGGTAGGCGCGTGTACTGGAAGAGTCCCATGGTAGTCGATATGGTGACATACTTCCGGGCGACATCCTGGAGCACCAGCTGATGATAGGCATCTCGAAGGTCGAGCTTGGAGAACTTCTGTCCCCCGGACAGAGCCGACCAGAGATCTTCGATCCGAGCCAGCGGGTACTTCTCGACGGTAACAACGGGGTTGATGGTGACCTTGAAGTCCCCGGAGATCCTGACGCGGCCGCCTCGCTTGAGGACTGGAAGAATCGGAGCAGCCCACTTGGAAGTCTTGACGGGCACCAGGATACCCTCTCGCGGCAGCCTTTGCAGCTCCTGGGTGACGCCGTCCTTCAGGGCGAACGGCAGCGGACGCGGCTTGAAGAACCGAGGCCGGGCTCCCTCGGGTAGTGGATGCCGACCGTCGTGCCGGCGAAGGTGCCCACCCCCGGCTGGAACAGGGCCAAGAGGATGTCCCGCTTTTTTCGCCTCGGGCGTGTCGTTTGCCCGGAAGAACACGTAAACTTGCTCTTCGTAGACTGGCCAGGCAGACCCATCTCCTTCGAACGGCTCGAGGCTCCCGTACAGCGGCACGGCGACAGGAGAGGGTGGCGGTGTTGCGACTCTCTCGGCGGCGTGGGCCGAACCGTGCACGTTGGTGGCCTCCAGTGCCACGGTTCCTCGTCGACAGTGTCACGATCCTTCTCGAGCGTGGGCGAAGGGGGCCGAAGCACCCTCCGAGAAGAGACGGCACGCAGCCTGGTTGTGAGGGTGGACGATGACTGACCGGGGTGACGTACGCTCCACAGCGCTTATTGGCGCGGTGACCAATGTTGCCCGCCGAGACTGGCGGCCTTCGACGGGTGGACGGGAAAGGGCGCTACGTGCTTGTCACAGTTTCCTCGAATAATGTTGCACTGTCGGGAAACATAATCCGAAACTCTTCCTTGATGATGTCACGGATGACTGTGCGTATAGTTTCAGAGTCGGGGATTTGCAGTCGCGAGGGTAGCGAGGGTAACCTCGTTGAGGTGGTTGCTGAAATCCTGGCTTTTTTGGTCTCGTCGAGGCGACGGCGTGCTTCTACGATGCTCTCGACGGTGCGGGAGCCATGAGCCTTAAGTTATTGGAACCCGTCTTCTGATACTCCATCGGGTATATGGCCAGCCTTGTCTGCCTCTGATCTGGTTGGATTGGCGAGTTTACAGAGAGCAAGTACGTCCTCGATGTAGCCGACGTAGTCCTCGTCGGGACTTTGGGCACGGTAAGCGAAACGCCCTTCGGCAAGTTGTTTGCGCTGCGTAGGAAGTCCAAAAACTTCCAGAAACTTCTCCTTGAATCGAACCCAGGAGGTGAAAGCGTCTTCGTTGTTATTGTACCAGATCATCGCCTTGTCTTTGAGGTAGAAATTAACGTTAGCAAGCTTAAGCGTATCATCCCAGCGATTGTGCGCGCTCGCCTGGTCGTAGTCGCAGGGCCATTCGACGACATCTTGGGTGGCTGTGCCGGCAAACAATGAAGGATCACGTTGACGGCATGTGACGGTCGATGACGTTGTGACGGGTGGATTCGGCATGGTTTGGGATGTTACGGTGTTTCTGCCCAACGGTGGCTGTAGACCCCGGTGATTACCAGATCGAAGCTCCGTGTCGGATTCTCAGCCTTGAGGTAGGAGTCGCTTCATTTCCACCATATAATAGGGTGTGAAAGGACTTGGAAGACATGGCAACCAGGTCTTGTCAGTTCTGTCTTTTATTTACGACCAACTTCCTCTTTCTTATCCCCGCGGCTACTTCGTCGTTCTTTGTATGACCAAATTATGTGATTGCGGTCCAACCGTAACAATATATATATATATATATATATATATATATATATATATATATCGGGTGTTTTTTATTCATTCCGTCAGATTTGTTTAAAAAAAGCTACACTCATGCAGTTTGTGCAGGTGAATTATATGGCCAGGGGGACATAGTATAGGAAGATAGTCGCAACTATCAGTTGGCTAATTAAGTAAGATGTGTTAATTAAATTCTTATTATTATAAATAGATATATATTTCCAATAAGAAACTTAATGATCATCATCGAAAAGCACTAAATCGACTCTTTATACAAGGATGTAACGCCGGGGCAGCATTTTACGGCGTTCAGTAAAAACGCTTTATTTGGACGCGCTTCTAAATTTGTGTTTCTTATCGGAGCGCGAATACCCGCCCGCGGTCCTGCTCCCCAGTGGCTGAGACGCTCAACACACGTGCGCCCTACTTTCCTCCATTCTACGAGAGAGGCGAGGGGATGGCTTCGCACCGCGACCACCGCTAAGCAGGACCGCAGGCGCAAGGGTGCGCTCCGATAAGAAACCGAATTCTAGAAACGCGTCCAAATAGAGCGTTTTCACAGAACGCCATGAAATGCTGCCCCGGCGTTATATCCTTCTAAAAATAGTTGATTTAGTGGTTTTCAATTATCTTTGGCAAGTTTCAAGTTGAAACTATATTCAGTTTGCGTTATTTAAAAGTTAATTATAATTTTTTTTAATAAGCCGACTAATAGTTGCGACTATCTCCCTATGCTGTGTCCTCTTGGGCGTATAATTCATCTGCACAAATCGCATTATTGCAGCTTTCACGTTTCTTTTTTAACAAATCTGAATGGTTAAAACAAACACCATGTATATCTCTCTCTTTCTCTCTCTGTCTGTCTCTCTCTCTCTATATATATAGTTTATTTTTCCGGCAAAAAAAAACAACAAAACGTGTAAATTTTCTTTTGTGACACTCTGTATATATATACGGCAGCAGTCAAAGGGTTCATATTACCGAAACTTCAAAGATTGAATGTATACTGCAGGCCCGAGCCTGTCGATATCACCAACTCCCCAGCGTCTTGACACTCGAGTCGTCCAGCTGCAACTTCGACACCAGCCCCCCAGGCATTCACGACATCATCCACAACACTGTCCGGGAGGAGATAAGGAAGCTAGTTCCTGCCATCTGTTGCCCTGCTTTTATTTTGATTGTCGAGATTGTTTCGGAAACAGTTCGAAAGGCATTTCAACTGGAGACTTCTTCGAGCAAGGCGCCATCTGACGAACCGAGGGCGATTTATGCCACAAAGTCACAACGACCACCCCCGGCTACCTGTTACTATTCAATGCCAATTCAACGAGACACCCCAACTCCGAAGCATTCCTGACATCGGGAAGAACCAGTGTAGGTCTGCGTTGAACAAATTACACCGAGGAAAACGGAGGTGCTGCGAATTGCCGACCGAAAACCACTCGGCTATCATTTCATGAGGCCGACCATGTCTACTGGAGGTGCCCGTACAAATGAATTGGCCTGCAAGGGTTCGTGCCGAACGACCCTCGACCAGGTCTCGACGAGCTTCCGCGAAAGATTGAGGATTATCTTCGGCGGTCTTTGTCCCTGGTGCCGAAATTACCCCGAAGCTCGTGATCCACTTCATCTGGACGGGAGGTAAGCACGACAAAGCTGGTGAGCGACCATGCAAGGACAGTTAATCTCGTGACGGTTGTCGTCCAAGGACAATACCTAATAATTTGCTGACACTAATTATCTGTGTCCACGCTACGAAGCACACAATTTCCAACTTTGAAGAAGAATGACGCTGAGTGACTTGAAGAAATAGAATGGTTGGTTGCTCCCAAAAGTGGACTGCAAGCATCACCAGACTTCATTTTGCCCCATGAGACTTGCACAAGTTGCAGTGGTTGCGGAATGCAGAATAAATCTTCATTACGAAATGGAACTTAAATGGCTTGGATAGCAAACAAACATTGTTGCCAGCTATCAAGTCAACGGTATAGCAAATGGCACATCCACGTAACCAGTACATGCCCGAGCTTGCTGCATTGGTGCAGAAAGCTACTAGGAAAATTTGCTGATTAAAAGCCAGCCCTGCGGCTTCAGTGCATCAGATGTCAGTGGCTGCACATGATGTATGATTACAAGACGGCATCAGTCAGTCAAAGTTGCTAGTCTACCAAACTGTGCACCGACGTGCCAGGAGCGTCATCCGACAACAAGGTCCACAGGTACTACGACTGAACGCCTGGCAGAAGGCTATCACAGAAAGAGCTCGTTATGGAACCATTTACTAAGAATCAATAATTATGTAATCAAGTGGAAATAAACATATATCATACACTAACCAGATAAACATATTTCCGCTTGCCTTTACGCCTTGAGAATCTATACACCAAGAATTGTGTTCACTGGACTTGCAGGTCCTTATAAGGACACTCGCATCTCCGACCCTTCAATATTAATTTACGGGACGTACCAGACAGGAGGACTTGTTGCTAGGGGCTGCACTCGTTCCATCTCTCCTGAACACGTGGTGCATCCGAAAACAAACTCCAGTGATGTGAAAATGTTATTTATTAATTTATTCCCTCCAGGCTTCGTAGGCATTGCAGAGAGGATGCTTAAAACTACACACATGATAATAACATTAAAGCACACTGCTGTAACTTGTTAATTGCAAAAACAAACATACCTCTGAGCATATAACTTAATAGTATGTGTTGATGCATAGTTATATAGCAGGACACTTCCTATACGTATGACACAATAGACCCTTTGCAGAACGCCATCAAGCAACACAACTGTCATCTTTTTTTTTCTGCGTAAAGCACACGACTGGGCCCCAGTTCACGTCGAATGCTAATGCAGCATTCGAGTCCAATAGGCGCCGAGCGGAGTTCACAGTGATGGCGGACATAACATTCTTGCCGAACAAATACCCAAAGTATGAAAGCCTGGGGTAATTAGCGTAGTAGCTACTGTAATTCGTTTCATCACAATTTCGCAAACGGCAAAGGCTACAGTCTCGACGAGTCAATGGGCACATTGGAGAGAGGCACATGACAACATATCATCAGAGTGCTCGTCTGCACAGATATGTCACACACCTTCGCTCCGTCTCCCTGATTGGCTCGAAGGGGCTGTGGCAGTTGCCCTTTTCCAAGTTACAATGATACGAATTATAGGCAGCCCACACTTTCCAAAAAGTCTATTGAAGAGACCGAGAGGAATGGTCAACATTTTTCAACGAGTGCTCTTCAGGCAAGGGATGAACACAAATGTGAATCATCTTATCCAGGCAATTAGAACAAGTAAATCCGACTAATGGAATACACTCTTGATGAAAAAAAGTATTGCTGCAATAAATCCTACAAAAGAAAAAAAAGTGCAGTTAATGTATGCTTACACCAAAACAGCTGTTCTTATAGCAAGTCGAATAGCTTTGAAGCAGGTGCTTGCAACGATTTATTCTTCCCCACACTCAATAAAACGTCATCCTCGTAGCTGTAAATAAGTGTGCACTTCGCACTCACAAAAAAAGGAAGAAAAGCGATCGAATGTAGAATCGTCGATTAGCACAAAAGTTTAAAGATCGCAGGAGCTTCCTCGCTAAAAGTCGCTATGGTTATTCGGTGACGCAGGGCTGAAACAACTTCCCCTAGACCCTAACGCGACGTATACCTTTCGCTTCTCAGACATTCCAAAGTTCAACCAAAGCTAGAAAAATGCGAATATTTTATGCCTGAAGTTATATCGTAAAATTGTTGATAAGTGCTAAACACAAAGTTCGCGGGAACTTCCTCGCTAAAAGTTGCTGCGATTATGCAGTTACCTAGGGCTGAAACAAATTCTCCTAGGCCCTACATCCGACGCATACATTTCGTGTCGATTCTCAGACATTCCAACGTTCAAACAAAGCTAAGAGAATGCGAAAATTTTATGCTAAAAGCACTCAAAGTTCTATCGATCCTTGAACAGATCCCGAATCCCAACACTGGTACGGCGATACGGCTGATGCTGTCTCAGGTGTTAATATCCAGATGATCCAGAGCGATCTTGCGCAAAAACGGTACAAAGTCTCATTCCTTCATATTTTCACATTAGACCTGCGTCAGCGAGCACGAGAAAGCACGAAATCGTCGGAAAGCAGCTGCATATCACGGCTACCGCGCACCGAACAAACTCGCATCCGCCAGCTTTGGGCGCTGCCATCTTACCTGTGACATCACGGCTCTTGGGAGGTCACGTGACGAGTGGTCACATTTGCGTAAAACATGGCGGCAACCGGGGGGGTGCCACTTCCGAACTTCCGGTTTACCACTCTAAGCCCCTCTACCTCGTTGGTCAGGAGTTTGTCATGCAGTAAAATTTTACTCGCGAAGACATCATTGGAGCCACAAGTGTCATGTAAGGGAAAGGAGGAGACATCGCCACATGTGGAAAGAAATAACAAAACAAATCCCAAAATAGACAGGATACAGGAAGAAGCAGCAAATAAGGAACGTCTGGCCACGGCTACAACAAGGCCCGGGGGTAGCCGGCGCGACAAAATGCAGCGGATGTAAACAACAACAACACACACACACACGCACACACAGAAATTGGTTGTCTGCTAACTTTTAAGATGCATGTGCACATACGCCAAGCAGAAAATGTTCCGTGTCGGTCCCGTCCCTCCACGCGCGGAAGGGCCGGGGGGTGATCGGTGTCACAAAACGGGGTGCCGCAGAGTGAAGCGTAAAAATATGGGCAATCGACTCAGAAGGCCAGCCGTTGACGCAAACACTGTAAAGGAAGCTGAGAAACACAGAGGATGTTAGCAAATGTAAGTAATGACCACATAAACACCCTGCCCACCTCAATATCTCAAAACGTAATAGACAGCTGTAACAGAGAGCTTGCCTTTGCTTTTATTTATTCCGGGGGACAGTGTGTTGAATTTACAGATTAAAAATGATTCGCGCGCCTCGCTGTCGTAATGAGGCTGAACGCCTGACTGAAGGATGGTAGCCGTTACGTTCTAAATTCTATGTTCAGGGAGTAGTATATGCATTGAGAAAGGGAGAGCGGGAGTAGAGTTTATGTGGGCCTTATGGATCTTAAAGCGCACTGAAACGTGGTTTCTGTTTGTCCAATATACTGCATGTTACAGAGTGTGCAATCCAGTAGGTATGGAGAGTATTCACTGGCGGCCATAGCTGTGTGCGCGAATGCTGAGAGCGTGCTGATGGCGAGCTTCCACAGTTCTTTTGCAACGTGCATTCCGCACCATCAAGAGTGCCGGTCTTAGCAGCCTATTGATGTGAGCTCGTTCTGAGCATGCACTCTAAACAGCTCGCACAAATATGGCGTCAAGTGATTACTCCCTATACTACATTCCGTGAGTCGCACTTCAAGTTATCGTTTATGTTGTAGGCAAAGATTGATTTCAAGCTATTGATTATATATATATATATATATTGTAACAGCGAAACTTCATCACCATCAACATCCACACTATCATTACCATCTACAACAGCGCACCGCCTGCACGGGCGGTGTGTGTCTCATGCTGGAGCTCGCGGGGCAGAATTGCTCCAGGGCTCGGCCAGTAAAGCCGGTCTTTTTTATCTCCACTTTGTCTTTCTTACACATGGTGGAGGTCGGCAACGGTCTTCCCGCCCCTCTCCTCATTTGAAATCCTGGAGCTTCGTCACCGCAACATAACCGTCACCGCTGCCAAATCCAACCCCGTGGTTTCCTCGGACAGCGCAACGATGACTACCAGCGCAACTCAGACAACCGGCACTCCACCGGTACCTGCCTTGACTGTGACGTCCCGCCAACGCGACCCCAGCGTTTTCGCTGGTGTCGGAGCCGACGACGTGAGCGACTGGATTGATTCCTTCGAGCGAGCTAGTCGGCACAACCGCTGGGACGACCTTCTAAAGCTCTCTAACGTCATTCTCTACCTGACAAACGTAGCCCACACGTGGTTCATTAACCATGAGCTCGAATTCGACACCTGGACCACATTCAAAACGCGCATGTTGGAAGTCTTCGGCAAGTCTGCAGCACGCAAACATGTCGCTGAACGCAAGCCTTCTCTAAGAGTGCAACAAAAAGGAGAAACCTACACCTCCTATATCGAGGATGTCCTGTCCCTCATCAAGCTTGCTGACAAAGACATGCAAGAACGGGACAAACTGCAACCTCTCCTCAAAGGCATCGACGAAGAGGCCTTTCGTGTTCTTCTTGTCATCAAACCAAGCACATTAACACAATTCTCAGATGAGTGCCTTCGACTTCAAGAAGCGAAGACACGTCGCGTTACATCCCCCTTTCCCGAAGTCACAAGCAACGACGCTCATAGCATTGCAGCGTTAACGTCGACCAATGCAGAGAGCCTTAGAAATCTCATTCGCGAGATTGTGCGCGAAGAAATCGCCTCCATCACAGCATCCTCTCAAGCCAAGCCTACGGAGTCCTCTTCACTCAAACAAATGATCCAAGCAGAAGTCGTGGCAGCAATGCAACCTCTGCCACCACCTCGACCAACGTACGCCGAGGTCGCCGCACGTGCGCCTGTGCAGTCACCTTGGCACAACCAGGGCCTTGCACCATTTTCTCCGACCCCCTCTCAATTCGTACCTGAATGGGGCCATCACCGACCGGCAGCTTTTGCCAACAACCGCCCAGTCTGCTACTACTGCGGCATCCCTGGGCACGTCCAGCGGAACTGCCGTCGGCGCCGCCAAGAGCAGGCACCCGCCGATCACTTCTCCTCATCACACTGGGCTCCTCGCCGCACTTTTCATTCACGTCCAGAGCTTCGCTCGCCGTCGCCGGGATTGGACGAGCGTCCCCAGCCGAACACGTCACGACCCACTACTCGTAGATCACCATCTCCCCGAGGGAGATCTTTGTCTCCTATGATTCCTGCTCATAACGGAGAAACCCGACGCTCTGGGGGAAACTGGTAAGCGCAGTTCCCGGGGGCACAACTGCGACCGCTTCCATCGTTTCAAGTCCTCCTATGCCTCCGCAAAATGTAATCGATATTGAAGTAGAGGGTCTTTCTCTAAGGGCTTTAATTGACACGGGAGCCGCAGTGTCAGTCATGGGGCAAAATATTTGCCGCAAACTCAAGAAAGTATCCACACCGTATACTGGCATTCACTTAAAAAGTGCATCGGGACGAGTAATTTCCCCTTCAGCAATGTGCACAGCTCGTATAATATTCAGGGCAAGCACCATCACGTTCAATTTAATATTTTGCCTTCATGCAGTCATGACTTTATTCTTGGCTGGGATTTTCTTTCCGCAAACAATGCTTTTATAGACTGTGCCACGCCCGAGCTGTCATTAGAAACTGAGAGTTTTGTCGAACCATATAACACAAAGCCAAGTCAACGTTGCACTATAACCAGAGACACCCTGGTGCCAGCAAGAATGGCTGTGATTATGGCCATTGCACCCGAATACGCCTACACTGGAGATGCTCTCGTAGAATCTGCGCCTGACATTATCTGGAAAAAGGGTATTGTCGTGCCTTCTTGTATGGCAACTTTTGGCCCTTTTGGTACTGACGTGTTAGCGGTAAACGTAACAAATTCGGACATCGTAGTTCTGCAGTCTATGGTGGTTGCTATAGACACTCCGTCGACAGGTTTCAACCTCTTGGATGTTTCTGCCCTTGACCATCCTGCTGAACAACGAGCTAGCAGCAGCACTACTGAATTAGACTTTACTATCAATCCTGCTCTTCCTGACGATCAAAAAGCACGTGTCCTTTCTCTTATCGAGTCATTCCGACACGCATTTGACTCACAGACGGACGTTCTTGGCAGGGCTCACTCTATTTACCACACGATAGATACCGGCGACGCTTTCCCCATACGGCATCGACCTTACTGTATAGCTCCTGTCGAAAGGAGCAAGATAGAAACCGATGTATCAGAAATGTTGAAACGAAATGTCATACGTCCTTCCAACAGTTCCTGGTCTTCCCCTGTTGTTTTGGTTAGAAAGAAAGATGGGTCGGTGCGTTTCTGTGTAGATTACCGAAAACTCAACAACGTCACTCGAAAGGACAGCTATCCAATGCCTCGTATTGATGACGCCCTAGACACTCTGCAGGGAGCAAAATATTATTCCTCGTTGGACCTAAGATCCGGATACTGGCAGATACCGATGTCTGAATCAGACAAACAAAAAACAGCCTTCGTGATACCTGACGGTCTATTTGAGTTTAACGTCATGCCATTTGGCCTCTGTAACGCGCCGGCGACCTTTGAAAGAACAATCGACTCCATCCTACGTGGCTTAAAATGGCGTACTTGTCTTTGTTATCTTGATGATGTTATTATTTTTTGGTCCACATTTGAAGAACACCTCGTCCGGTTGTCAGAAGTTTTATCTTGTATCACCAATGCGGGCTTACAACTCAATGCAAAGAAATGCAATTTTGCAGCGACTCAAATCAAAGTTTTAGGACATCTTATTTCCCACGAAGGCATAAGACCGGACCCTGAAAAAATTAGAGCTGTCTCTTCGTTTCCCCACCCTGCAAACACAAAGCAGCTTAAAAGCTTTTTGGGTCTATGTTCTTATTTCCGTCGTTTTATCCGTGGCTTTGCACATATTGCTTCTCCATTACATAATCTTCTTTCTCCCCGTGTCCCATATACATGGACTACCGATTGCGAATTATCCTTCAACGCCCTTCGAAACGCGTTGACTTCTGATCCGGTACTGAGTCACTTCGACGATAACGCAGCAACTGAACTTCACACGGATGCCAGTAAAACCGGGTTGGGTGCTGTACTCCTCCAAAAACATCCCTCCAGCCGTGACTCTCACGTCATCGCTTACGCGAGTCGTACCCTAACCAGACCTGAAAGAAATTACACTGTGACTGAACAAGAGTGCTTGGGAATAGTATGGGCCATCGGACGATTCAGACCCTATTTGTACGGTCGTCCGTTCACGATTGTCACGGACCATCATGCCCTATGTTGGCTATCCTCAATGAAAAACTTATCTGGACGTCTAGCCAGGTGGATCCTCCGCCTACAAGAATATCAGTTCACTATCGTTCACAAAAGTGGAAAGAAACACTTGGATGCCGACGGACTGTCTCGTTGCCCTCTTCCACTGAGTTCCCGTACCGACGACATCGACGACGATTTGCCTAGCGTCAGTTCCCTAACACCAACGAATCTCATCTCTGCCCAAACAGAAGATCCTTGGAGCGCTAAGATAATTCGTACCCTCACTAGCCCAGTTCAAAACACCAAGTTCCTCCGAAAAATACGCAACTTCGTCCTCCTCAATGGTCTCCTCTACAAACGCAGTTACCTCCCTGATGTCGCGCGGCACCTACTTGTAATCCCGAAACAGTTACGACATACCGTCCTCGCAACTTTCCATGACCATCCCACAGCGGGTCACCTGGGCACTTACAAGACCTACGCCCGCCTCCGGTCCCGTTACTTCTGGCCAGGCATGTATCGGACGACCGAGAAGTATGTGCAATCGTGCGTTCCTTGCCAACACCGCAAACCGTCGCGACACGCGTCAGATGGACAGTTGATGCCCCTACCTTGTCCCGAGAGGCCTTTCGACCGAGTCGGTATCGACTTTTATCTACCGAAGAGTTCGGCTGGCCACCGGTGGATCGTGGTAGCCATAGACCACCTTACGTGGTATGTCGAGATGGCTCCTCTCATCTCAGGTACTGCACAAGAAATTGCACAGTTTTTTCTTACCAACATAGTTTTACGCCATGGTGCGCCACGATATCTCCTCAGCGACCGTGGCACCGAGTTTTTGTCCGCTCTCGTAAAAGAGGTTCTTGCTGCTTCTAGGGTTATTCACCAATTCACATCCACGTACCACCCGCAAACAAACGGTCTTACCAAACGGTTCAATCGAACCCTATCACAAATGCTTAGCATGTATATCTCCAACGACCATAAGAATTGGCACTTCATTCTTCCCTTCCTCAGCTTCGCCTACAACACTTCTATCCAATCGACAACGGGATTCTCTCCGTCCTTTCTTGTTTACGGTCGGGAAGTGTCCTGCACCATAGACAGCCTTTTTCCGTACACTGACAGCAACTTTCAAAACTCCTTCGTAGCAGAAACAGTTTGCCGAGCCGAAGAATGCCGTCAACTTGCTCGCCTTCGCACCAGTGACAACCGACAACAACAAAAGCAGCGTTACGACCAAGATCGCACTTCCGTAATATACCATCCAGGTGACCTTGTCTTGGTTTGGACACCCGTACGCACGCCAGGGCTCTCCGAGAAACTTCTCCACAAATATTTCGGACCATATACTGTCCTTCATCAAACATCTCCAGTCAATTACTCCGTGACCCCGCTAACGCCGTCAACCGATCGGCGCTGCCGGGCGCTACAAAACGTTCATGTATCCCGGATGAAGCCCTTCGTCCAGCGCTCCGACCATGGCGCAACTTCATCACCAACCTAAAGGTCGGCCAGGAGGCCTCCATCTTCCTCTACGGGGAGGATATTGTAACAGCGCAACTTCATCACCATCAACATCCACACTATCATTACCGTCTACAACAGCGCACCGCCTGCGCGGGCGGTGTGTGTCTCATGCTGGAGCTCGCGGGGCAGAATTGCTCCAGGGCTCGGCCAGTAAAGCCGGACTTTTTTATCTCCACTTTGTCTTTCTTACAATATATATATATATAAACGACCACTGACGAAGCGCAGTGCAGAGGGATGAAGGCTGCAGACTGTTAGAATCTTCGGAGGTTTATTAATGGGAACGCACATATTGGACAAACAAGCAATGACAACTAAAAGCGAACAAGTTAACAAGGCTTCCAAAGAAAGCATACATTTCACTAACTACTGATACATACATACATACATACAAATATACAATAGACACATATAAACCATATTAAACACGATGCAAACAATTAAAAGCGGCTGGTGGGAGCGAAGATGAAGGGGGGGGGGGAGGGGGGCGTTTGGGAAAGTTTTGTGTGGGGCCATGCCCACACTGGTTTAAAACCTGTGGTGGCGACTGCTCCCACTTTACCCCCCCCCCCCCCCCCGGTTCCAGGGCTCCGGTGCATACAATATGAATGGAAGACAACAAGTGAATCCTAGAAGGCTTAAAATTCAAACAACACCTCGGTGCCTTAGCTAGAATTTCCTTCGTCCTAGGTTGTAACGCTTCGCCAGATGGATTGCCGGGTCTCACACCATTCACCAGTTAGAAAGCACGATTTCGGACGCCCATTAGCATGAGACTTCAAGTTTTTGATACTGTCCAGGCCATGCCTTCACTTCGGTCGGTCAAATAGTGTTCTTTTGGTGCTGCTTCATTGGTGGTACTCATGACAGTGCTTGAAAGTATCTTTCAGGAGAAGTGTCCAAAGTTTACTTTTTTACACTCTGAAAATTCAACACACTATACCCTGAAACGAAAGCAGGGATTTTGTCTGTGAATTAGCCAACATAGTTTAAAATATTTAGATGCGGGCAATTTATTTCATTGAACAATGAATTGAGAAAGAACGAAAGGGTTTATTGTGTCGAATTGAACTGGAAACTCTAGTAATGAACGCGTGTGTCAAGAAGGGGTGTTTAGGCGGTCTAAAAAGCTTGTATATTTTGTACTATCAACGTTAAGCTTTCTTTGATTAATTAAGATCAAACCTTTCAATCTATATACCCGCGCTCTTTCAATCAGCTTGAGCAAATGTGCATGCCGCAATAATGCCGAGGGCGATCTCACAATGTCATACTTTTATAGCGAAGCGCTGTACATGACACACATATCGGATTTGTGGAATTTTTTGTGTCGCCGTCCTCACGCAAAAAAAAAAGAAAAAATAGCGATTGAAGCGAAGAGTGCATATCACGCATAAAACATACAGCACAGCATTCCACTCAATAAAAAAACAAGCACAAAACAAGCACCCGAATGTCATAATTTGTGATAAGGCGCTCAACATAACAATGAGAAGCACGTAGCGCTCACCCCATACGATTTACTGCCTAGACCATACAGACATTCGCGTTTGAGCGCGGTGCGTTCAGTAGTGGCAAGCGGAACCGTTGCGTTGCGAAGAGCGCTTGCGCCATACTATGACGCACAGTTGTGTTGAAACGCAGTCAACCGCAGTCAAGAACCAATAATATCGCGCTATCGTCGCTAGCGGCTCACCAATAGTAAGCGAAAACCAAGGCAACATGGCGGCGCACAGCGGCAGCGTCGAAGTGTTCGATCTTGGGACAATCCCGCTGGCTTCCCCGATGTTTTGTCAAGCTTGAACCACCGCAGCCTTGCAAAATACACTCCCCACCTCTCCCCAAAACGAAAAAGCAAGCACTGCGAGCGGAGAACCGGATACGTCTCGCCGAGTCGGCCTAGTGGGGGGAGCGGGCACGTCACCCTCCTCTCCTCTTTCAGCATCTGATTGGTCGAACGCACCGCAACGCTTCGGAACGTTGAGCGACTCTCTACTCGCTTGCGCCGCGCTACGGAGCGTTGCGAGAAGGCGCGCGTGGCACCGCAAGCGATCCCTCCTGGCCACAAGGACTCTGCAACGCACTCAAACGCGTTCAAACGCGAATGTGGGTATGGACCTTAAAGATTGATGTTGAGCAAGCTGCCGCGGCGACGGCAGTCTGCGACGGGGGAGTGACGTCACTAACCTTTCATGTATAAAGCGTCTTGGTACAGTGCAATCACTGTTTATTCGGAAATCACTTAATATGGTCACTTTTGCTGCTTACAAACATGAACTGCCTCCTGCGTCCCAAGCGACTTCCGGTCACTCCGTCTTTGCAAGCATGTCGAGCTTGTTTATGTCAACAGTGCTAGGAAGCATAAATACTACACGAACATTAAAGTTGTATATTCAAGGCGGGCCGTCGACTGGACAATTCAATGTCTTGGAGGAGGCATGTTTGTTCCCAAGAATATTCGAAATTTTTTTAAAAAAACTCGCGCTTCTTCGTTTTTTTGGGGTTCACCTGGAGAATCGGTTCTTAAACGTTTCATCCGCATTTCAAGCAGCGCTGTTAGGGTGGGCTTTGTTCGTTCTTTTTATGAACCCGAATTCCCCTTGGACGTCAAAGATTGGCGCACCGCCTGGTGGAGTTTGCCATGAAAAGGGTACATACTGCAGTGGGCAATCGCTGCAATAATACCACAGCTTCGCTGGCCAACCCCTTCACTGCTTGTACAGGAGCCCCGACGTTTATGTAAAAAACCTTACCTTATTTTGTTTTCCGTTTTCGAACTTATTTTACTTGCTTTTTGTGAATGGGTCCCACACAACATTGTCATACTCTAAACGAAGTATTAAAGTTTTGTAAAAAGTCAGTTTTGCGTTAGGGGAAGAAACCTTCAGGTGACGTTTCAATAACCAAAGCCGCTGGGTTGTTTTCGTCACAACAAACTCAATGTGCTTATCCCAAAAGAGTTCGTTCTTAAAATTTAAAAACAAGTGCTTACACTTATAGACCTCTTCATCTCATTGCCAACCAATGTTATACGTGAACACCATGGTACGATTGTTTTTACACGTGATTCACATTGGACCCTGCTTTAGAGCTATATAATTCCGTTTTACGATCCTTAGACCATGTGAGTATCTTTACTAAGCAATCGTTTAACAGAGTTTTATTCTGAGAAGATTTAATATCATTGTTTGAAATGAAATCATCTCTGAATAATATCATTTCAGTATCTAATTTTAAGTCATATTAATAATTTAAGGTATAAAACCAAGGGTCTGCTCTTCAGTTGTATTGTTTGAAGCTTTAATGTCTCCAAACACTTTTGAAATAGTTTCGAGAATTTCATAAATCGAAGGTCTTAGATTTATTTCAACGTCACCACATAGCAACATGCAAATTTCTAAAACTACGTAGCACTCTTGACACAATATAAGTGACACTGTTTAGGCTGCCACCAGCCGGAAACACACGTTGTTGCTTTTAAACAACTTAGTATCAAGACAGGTTCCACCAATATGAGCATAAAAGACGAGCTGATTCGGCGTCGTGTTACTGCCTGGGAGCAGCCATGCCGACTGAATTGGCGGTTCGGGGGGATTACTTTTATAACCCCTGATGATGAGGACGTCACAGGTGAAGGAGCCTCCAATTGGTCCGGAACCTCCTGATCACCATTTATAGCTTCGGCTTGAGGTACGCTGCAGTGGCGAATTCCCGATTACAGATCGCTGTCTCACGGGTGCAAGGATGACGTCTTTTGGACATCCCCGCCGTAGAATTACATTTGAATTTTGATATTATCATAATATAATTTACGGTACATACGCTGTTATTAGTAATTTTTATTCTGTGAGTTCTTGGTTCGTGTTTTTTTCTTAATTATTAAAATATTCTTTGTTCTTTAGTTTTTATTAAATTGAGAATTTCTGAAGACAATTTTAGTTTCATCAAATACACATGGGATTCAACTGACTACGTTGGTGGCGCTTGCATTAAGGTAGGTCCTAAAAACATTTTAGCAACCAAGCGTCTGAGCTCTTGCTGCAACAAAGCAGAGCGACTGCCACTGCTCTGACTGAAATAACCGTAGATTCATAAATATAAATTTCTTCACACAGTTTAACTTCAAGTCCGACCGCAGACAGCACTACGATGCTCCCAAAAAGGCTAAACGCGCTATATTCATGACAATATAGACATTGCAAGAAACCGATCACATTTACGTGAGTTCAGCAGAGTTCTTTAAGCCGTTTCACTGAGCTGACCGTCATACACGTGCATATAGGTGTTTTGCAAAACATGCAGCGCCGCCCGCGCCGCCGAAATGAATTCCTGGAGCGCTAGGTACAATCGGTTGTTGCAGGCAACACAGGCGAAATTGAAAGGCACTGCGATGGGGCAAGCGCTACTGTCTCCGTCTTTAAGGTGTCACCTGGTTAATACGGAGCATACACGTATTCGCGCGAAGCCCTTATGGATATATGCAAAAAGTCTATTGGGCAGCCACTGTGAGCCTATTTTTTCTCTTTTCAGGCATGTTATGTTGATGTCATGAAGAAGGACGGCAGGGCGCTGCCCAATGCTCTCGGTCAATAAAGAGGTGAATGCCCCGAAAACTAACGTAAATATTGGACAACTTTTGTTAAAACAACAATCAGAGAAAGTAATAAATTTTAATAAAAATATCAACACGCCCTTTCTTCATTTTTTTAGGGGATATTTAGAAACCGAAATAAATATTTATGAAGCTTTAAATATAGGGTATAACTCCTAATCCCCAGGCAGAACAGTGATCCGGGTCCATTACAAAAGACACCAGCAATATCTTTGCTTATTGTGCGGCTGTGACTTATACAATACCTAATTACCACCGACAACGATAACAAAAAAAGCCCTCTTACTGCCTGCTCACCGCGCAGAAAAAACGAAAGGGTGTCAGTTCTATTTTACTTACCTGCCACAGTTTCTAAAAATCGTAGACTACCAGGGCTGAGGTTGGGGGAACCCCCTACAAAAAGGAAAAAGTCATTCGCATCGCGAGCTGTTGTCCTGTAGGATGACTGCGGCAAGTGTGCCTTCCGCACCGTTGCCAAGGCTAAACTAATATTTCGATCTACAAGAAGCTAAAGATTAAGATTTAATTTTAAGTGTCTACTTTTATAGTAAAAATAAAGCCCTTAAGTTGCGAGAGGTGCTCAAGCTCCAACCTAAAGAAGCATGTCAAGGAAAGCATATTATGTTTCCTCTTTAGTTTTCTGCATCAACATAATTCATCTTGAAATATATCTTTAACGTCAAAAGAGGAAAACGTTTTGTTCATTACCAGTATTTTCGGTCAATAGAGGGGTGAATGTCAGGTAGACCAACCTAAATATTGGAACATCCATATGATAAAACAGAGCACAGAAGTACCAACTAGCTCAAATTATTTATTTACTAAATTTTGAAACACCTTGCTAAAAAATGGCCGCAAGAAGTAATAATATTAAATAAAGATATAAAGAAGCCCTTGCCTTTATTTTCTGGAGTTATTTGGAAACCGCGAAAACAATTTATGACGCTTTAAATGCGTATGCAATACACAATCTTTCCAACTTGTTGCTCTTTTTGTAAACGATAAAGTTCTTATTGTCTGGTAGCCACAGATAGAATGACGCAAACCCGAACTGAGTCCTGGGCAATAAGGGCAAAAAAAAGCGCAGCTTACGAATCGAGATACTACGTATTTCTCGAAACGCGAGCCAAAATTTTGATGAAAAAAGAACTCGTCGCAGGAGATATGCTATTACCTCTATATCTGCTTTGAAATCAAAAACCGTGAAACAATTTCATGGCATTTTAAATGTGCTGTACGAAAATGCCAGAACATATGGACCCTTTACCTGCAGAAACTGTATTGAGAGAATCTCCAGTAAAGTTCCAGGTCCCACACACGCTCTAGACTTAGACAGTCTACTCACCACTCATCTTGGAGTTGTACGAATGAAGATTCTGGGCGTAGCACAGTGTGGTGGCCTGATATCTCCAGGCACATTGATTGTAAATTCCACGAACACAGTTTTTTATGAAATTATTCAGACCCCAAGAGATGTATCAGTGGGCACATTGTGCTCAACAGGAACCCTGGTTTCGTTTTCCCATTGATTGGGTATCTTTTAATGTCTAAAGATATGTGCTTGACATATCGATTAACAGTTCAATGGCTGAGAAGTTTATTGATAAAATTGATTTCCAAGCACTTCTTTGACTTCAGTTTTTCAATTTTGTTTAGTGCATTGTTTTCTTGAAGATTTTTGCGAGCACATTTTAGATATGCATTACGTTGAGCCACATCACAGACCGTTGGTTGCTTTTGGGCTCGGTAATTTAACATGGTGATGAGGAGGTTGACCACATGAATCAATCAAACAAAAAAATCAAAATATCAATCAATCAATCCACAAATCAAAATATGAATCAATTAATTAATCATTCATTTCATCTGAATGTTTTATTTGCTCGAATGTAAATAGGAGAACGCAGGAGTAGAGTGGACGTCTAGCAGATAGGTCCATAACCAATACGCGAGAGAGCCGATTAACCAACCTCCTGAGCGCACAATGAAATAGAATAAATGAAGGACTAAGTTTAGATTACAAATAAAATGCAATAAATTTACACATCGAAGGAACGAAGGGACTATAGGTGCACACGAGCATGCGAAAAGGTTCTCGGGAAACCACCAAGTTCGTCAGTGGTCCGAGGCAAAGGCGGTGCGCGCAGCCAGAGAGGATGAAGCAAGTGCCCACAGCAGACGGAAATAGGGAGGCCTCGTGTCGTTGAGTCTGAGCATAGAAGGGTAAAGGGAGCACTGCGCGATTCGAGATCCGTGGAACCTAAGCTATGTATCATTCAGCCATATGGGCCCGGTAGTAACGGCTAAGGGGCAAATACGTTCCACCTTGCTACGATGACTCAGCTGATGCCAACCAAGAGACTGCCGGCGCGCATCGCAGTTTGAAGTTTGTGGGATTTGACTTGCCTTACTGCACCACGCTGTCGATTCCACACCGTAGTTCGATGTTGAGGACTTTTACGGCCGGGTCCGTCCGGAGGCTGCCGTGGACTCCGAGGAGAGGATTCACTCAAAAACACAAAGATACTGAACAAGCGGGTTTATTTGGCTGCTATGCCACCACGCTGTGTTCGTCGGCCAAACTAATAAAACAAAAGAACGGAAAAAGGTCGGCGCTGTCGCATTAGACAGATTCTCCTGGAGGGGGCCCACGCTGCCGTATTAGGCAGATTCGTGGAAAGTTGAAAGCTTTAAAAAGAACGAGGCTCCATGGCCCAGAGCCTTCCCCGACGAGACAGGGCCGCCGTTCGCGGCCGCTTATCTAGCCAGCGGAAAGTGGACGCGCCTGGGGTAGGTAGTGTGGCTTATCCTGTAGATGGGCCGCGTCCACAATCATTTGCGAAGGGTGCGCCGGAGGCACTTTCACCCAAAAGGGCGAGGGAAGACACGCCCTCTTCGAGGAATGCGGCCTTACCCCCGTATCCGGGATGACGTCGCCATAGCGCTCCCACGGCCTGCTTGTGCTAGACCTAGATAGGGAGACGGGAAACACGTGGTTCCCACAAGTTGAACCGCTGCGTACCAGCATCTGACGCGCCGCTGGACACTCTCCAGGGTCTCGATGTGACGTTACTGATTAGGGCTTCAGAAGGAGGAACAGCATTGAAGCCACAGAAGAACCAGGGCAGTGTATGTCTTTTCAATATATCCCTTCGAAAGCGCCACAAAAACCGGGACACAGAACCTAGGGGCTGCAATGCATGGCAACCATTCTTACAACATGACAACCGAAGTCAATATTTGGTGCAATATATACGGCCACAATGTCCAGTGTCTGAACAGTAGCCAGAATTAATTCACCAAGCGTGTAGTTCGCGGTCTGGATTTGCTCGGCCAAATTAAAGCGCAGTGCAGCACACTTGTTGTGGCTGATACAAGGACGTTCATGGAGAACCACAGTGTACGCTGTCTAGATCTGACTGCAGAGTTGCATGGTCGGTGGCTGTGCAAATGCAAATGACTAGGGTGGTGTCATCTCGGCGTTGAGTGGACAGGACCTTATCCGACTGGGCAATGTGGTGAACATATACATTAAATAGAGTGGTGCTGAGACCAGAATCATAGAGCACGCCCGGTTAGATAGAGAAGGATCTAAGCAATATTGTCTTGCTTAGGCCACAAGTGCACGGTACGTCCCTTTGAGCCTTGAATAGCCAATACGACGGAAAAAATAATCTTTTTTTCCAAATCTGACGAGCCACAAATATCAGCTCCGTATTTCGTACGCTAATGATGTCAAGTCTGTAGTATATTGGAGCGGGGCACTGTGATTTTACTACGTCCACAGAAGACAGTAATAGGTTTGTCGCGGTAGAGTTACGTCCCGAATCTTTTTTGTCAGCGACGAAGACACTATAGCGTTGTGTGCAAAGTAACTGTGCGAATAAAACCCACGATAAATTTGACCGTATGCAGGGGATAATGGGCCGAGTGTGCACAACTCTTAAGAAATCTGGAGTAACTAATTTGCTGCAAACACTTGGGGGAGCCAAATACTGCAGTCTGTGGAAAGATCTCGGGGAATGATGAGGGTGAGCATACATTTAGACCTAATAGAACAGTTTGTGCTGCGGCACCAGGCATAATGTCACCGTGATCGGTGTTCCACACGAGACACTATAATTTCATGAATGACAAATGATGAGGCGGTGAATAACTGAAGGAACTGAACGTTCAATGGGGCAAACTTGTTTTCAAAACAAAATAGGAAAAAGGCTAGCGTCGTAGGCGTCGATATTGGCGAAACAGCAGGATACAGCGCGGTGGCGAAAAGTTACTGCGGCTCGCCTCGCGGAGCCCCTTATATACACGCATGGGCTTCTAGAACGTTCGGAGTAGAACATTCGACGCGTCACTCAGCTCCCATCGTTTTGGGCCCGGAAGCTTACAGCCAATGTCCAGCTGCGTTGGCGATGTACTGTCTTTCTAGGGGGAAGAATTTTTCAATAATCGTGGCGATTTCGCCAGAGTTCTGGAGTTCCTCGACGTGGCCCGCAGCTGCACCTCTTGTGAGGTGTTCAGTGTCTTGTCGGAAGTTCGTCACGAGGACCACAGTGCGTCCATTCTTAAGTTCAGTTACCCCTCTTGCGACGCCTATTTTTTTTCCAGGAGCAATTGAACGTTGCGTTCTAGAACAACTTCGCTGCGGGTCGCTGCATCGGTCACGATGGTTACGACAACAGTTAATCGCGGCGGCAGGTTCCCGTGTTCCGCAGCGACTCGGATGGCCGCTGACGCTGTTTGGGGTATTCTGTAGGCGAAACGGGTGTCCGCAGTGCCAAACTGTTTTCTCCAAGGTCGGTGACGGCGCCATTCTCGCAGAGGAAGTCCATTCCGCAGATAACGTCCCTAGCACAGTCTTGCATAACGACGAACTTCACAGGGCACGTCTCACCGTGGATTTCAACGCGAGCAGTGCACCTTCCCACAGGTTTGATGAGGTGTCCTCCAGTAGTTCGTATCTGCGGCCCATCCCACTGTGTCGTCACTTTTCGCAGGCAGCGAGAGATTCTCCCACTTAAGACTGGGTAGTCTGCTCCGGTGTTCACGAGTGCCGATGCTTTGTGGCCGTCCATAAAAACGTTTGGGATGTTGGGCACGGTGGCAGGAGCGTCATTGCGATGCGTGGCGTCGGGACAGTGGGAGCGCTCTGGCGCTTTTGAAGGCTCTTTACTTTGGTCGTCTTCGGCAACGCCACCTTCACGCGTAGCCCCACTTAAGGCTCTGCTTTACTCCAAGGTAACTCCTGCGCGCGTGCGAGCGCATCACAGAGACGTCACGTCGGCGAAAACCCGACGCTGTATACTCCGGCGCCATGGCGTAACCGGCGCGGCCGGCGGCGTTCGAGGTCGCCTGACCGCCTCGACGCCAAAATGGAGCATGCCGTATTCCGCGCCGGCGACGCCAGACCAGGATGTATCACACGCTAGCTCCCGGCAGCCCTCGCGCGGAAAGCGCGGCGAATAGGCCTCTTGAAAAACGTACAGCACCACGACCACCGTCACTAGATCAACTCACTTATGGAACTTCCCATAGACGCTGTACATTGGAGGGGGTCCGAAACCGTGTCCGATTTGTTTGCAGCTAGGTGACGCTGCCGGCGCATTATTCCATGCGTTTTCGTCTGCTACTGCTCCGCGGCTGCTTGCGAGTCCCGACTGCTCTCGAGGTTTAGCATGTTTTTTGGTTAATTTTTGCCCTTTCGCCAGTAAAAATTACAATTTGAGCATGAAAAGCGCTACCACCGTTTTGGCATATGCTTTGCATTATTGTAAAATGCTGCTGCCTTAGCTATGCTGACAGCGCGAAGCGTTTCGAACAGCCCAAATTCGTCGGCGCCATAATCCGCTGGCTACAATCAGGGCAAGTTTGTACATACTGTAATAGCAGATGTGCCGATGACTACCAACTGCCCCAGAAACAATTTGAAAGTCGTCTGCTACTGTCAGAAAAAGCTCCACGACGAGATGCAACGGCCATGTACGATCTCTATGGCAACTATGGTGCCTGGATCGCGTCTTCGATGGTGTGTTTAGCGTCCTAATCCGCTTATACATCAAAAATGGTCCCAATGTTGCAACAAATGACGTCACAGAAGCCGAAGTGTCATGCGGTTGCCTGTCGCGATCCTGGCGGTTGGCCGTAGAAATGCTGGCGAAAAGCACGAGCGAACGTGAGTGTCGCTGTCGTCACGGCGTCCAAGGCGTCCTAACTTCCGGTTGCTCTAGCTTCCGTGAACTGTCACAATGGGGAGCGACCTGCAGCAGAACAGGCGTCTGCCACATGCACCACAGCTATTGGGACGCCGCCAGGTTAGCGACCGGCGACGGCATGACACTTTTATGACGTCATCAGGCGGAAATCGAGGGACCACTTTTTTTGGCCGCGGTAAACACACCAGTCAAAGACGCGTTCCAGGCACCATAATGGCAACGGCCAGAAGCGCGCCATCAATGATGATGATAGCGAGTATTAATGCGGAACGCGCGCCCTCTAACAGGCGCCACGAAAATGGACTCCCCTCCGGAGCGGAGCTCCAGAACTGATTTAGTTCTAATAACGTTGACCACGACGGCAGGGAATTTTGGGAACTTTCGGTACAGATCACGCGTTGTCCCGTTGCGTCACCGCAACTGCACCCGCGTCCCGGCAGCTACCGCCAGCAGCCGTTGCAGCCATCCGCCGAGTCGTACGTCGTTGGCGGCGTACCGTATCTGTGGCAGCGTAAGGGCATCGCGACAGGTGAACCTATTTGAACACGTTGGTTATCGTATTTTGCCTTCACGTATTGAAGTGTCACCGAATCCACTTAGTTTTCACCGCAACCGTAGCAGGTTTCGACCAGGTTCGACAAAGCGTTGGTGCAGCAGACTACATAGCCAGTACAAAGGAGAGGGATGAGAAAAGGGCAGCCGTTGGCACGTCGCTCGTCTGACTCGGCTGCTCAAACGTTGTTGCCGTGGTAACCTGCGCCTGCTCGGGTATGCCACGTGGTAGCGGGAGGAGAGACGTTGGGAGGGGCATACCGAGGACTCCCATTGCTAGTCACGCGGCGCGCGCGTGCTTTTGGGCAACGAGCAATAGCAGACGACGGAAGCACACTCCGTGAGGCGTCATGCTTGAAGAATCGGACTCGTTCGTCAAAAAGCTGATCGAGGAAATTCGTCTTTACCCATGAGCCTACGGCACGAGAAAGCTTTAGTACCGTGACAACGCAATGCTTGGGAGGCCATCCGGGAGCTGTGCGGTCTCCCCAAACGTAAGCTATTGCGTTGCTCCGCACATCGTGTCGGTGCTTATTGAGTGCTGTGTTCCGCTGCTGCAGCGGACGCGATCATGTTTTGTGCTTTGCTTTGGAAGCAGCAACAACGACAGCATGGCTCACATGCCCTGCTTTTGCATTTCGCAGGCATTCCTGGCGCTCCTCCTGCTGTGGTCATCGCCCTGCACGAACGCGTCAGCAAGCTACCCGGCGCTTTTTCTGCAATCACCAGATTGTGGTGGATACCAGTGCTCCGTCAGCGGTGCGTTTTCGGACTTGCCGCGTCTGGATCGGCCCCTTTTCACTGCGACGGCATCAACGACAGCGACATCAATTCCTGCAGCCAATTTAAACTGTCAGAAGACCGACCGTTTCTTCAGTGGGCACGGAAGCAGCAACAACGACAGCATGGCTCACATGCCCTGCTTTTGCACTTCGCAGGCATTCCTGGCGCTCCTCTTGCTGTGGTCATCGCCCTGCACGAACGCGTCAGCAAGCTACCCGGCGCTTTTTCTGCAATCACCAGATTGTGGTGTATACCAGTGCTCCGTCAGCGGTGCGTTTTCGGACTTGCCGCGTCTGGATCAGCCCCTTTTCACTGCGACGGCATCAACGACAGCGACATCAATTCCTGCAGCCAATTTAAACTGTCAGAAGACCGACCGTTTCTTCAGTGGGCACGGAAGCAGCAACAACGACAGCATGGCTCACATGCCCTGCTTTTGCATTTCGCAGGTTTGTAAATGCTTTCCCCTATTCGCTAAAAAAAACGACATCCGTTTTTTATTTCTGCTCCCGTGCCCACGGGTCATGTGTGAAACTCTTGGCGAATGTTACTCAACGATGTTATTGTTACTGTGCTCTGGGGACGTAGAGATGAACCCGGGACCCGTCACCCGTTCTGAGGCTTTGCTTGAGTTAGATTCGTTGCCTGATGAGCCCTCAGAACAAATGGCTGTTCTTTTTCACCTTCTGAAAGACCTTCACGCGCGGTCAGTGCAATCTGCAAAGAGTCAAGCTGAGTTGGTTGCGGACGTAAAGTCAATTAAGGCTGGCCAAAAAAATATTGAAACCAAAATTGGCTGCATTCAGAAACGACTAGATGCCGTTGAAGAAAAAACTAACGCCTTTGACGATTTTGGCCAAAATATGTCCAGCTTCCATGGTTCAGTGGAAACCATGACCACTCAGCAGAACCTTTTGCAATCACGCCTCGATGAGCTGGAGGACCAATCACGGCGAGACAACCTGCTTTTTTGGGGTATTCCTGATTCTCATGAGTCATGGGAACAGTCCGAGGCGAAGATAAAAAGCATTTTAACATGCCTATTTGACGTCCTACCTGACAATGTAGTCGAACGGGCTCATCGTCTCGGTACCCACTCGCCGAGTAAATGCCGTCCTATAATAGTCAAATTTTCAAGTTATAAAATAAAGGGGAATATACTTTCCGCGCGTACAAAATTGAAAGCAACAAACGTAACGGTCAGTGAAGACTTCTCGCCCGCCACGCGACACGCGCGTAAGAAGCTAATCGCGTTTGCGAAAAACCAACCGGGCGCACCCACCTTCCAGCTGCGTTACAACAAAGTTATCATCAACAACAAGCATTACGTCTACCATCTGCTGAGTGATAGCGTAATCGAGCATGCGCCACTACTGGCACAAGTGAACCGTCATCCAAGCACCGCGGCACGTGCCACCACGTAGAGAAACGCGAGGGGCAGTGGACAAAACTTAGCGTCTGTATCATTTCTTTTTTCTAACGTTCGCAGCATTGTTAACAAGCACGATTCCTTAACCTCTGCCATAGACACCTGCAATGCTGACGTAATAGTTTTAACCGAGACGTGGCTGCACTCGTATGTTCGGGATTGTGAAATTTTTTCGAGCGCTAATAATTTTTCCATTTATCGTTGCGACCGCACCTTTCGTCAGGGCGGTGGCGTCCTTCTGGCCATTTCCAAAGACTTCCCATCGCAATGCATTCTTATTTACAGTAACCTTGAAATTGTGTGGGCTCTCATTGAGCTAACTCATCAAAAATTAATTGTTGGTGCGTGTTATCGTCCCCCCACTTATTCCTCCACATTTGTGAATGAGCTTCACGACGCAACAAACATTGTTTCATCGCGCTTTCCCACGTTGCCTTTATTTTTGCTTGGCGATTTTAACATCCCGAACATAACATGGAACAGTGAACCACCCCTGATGCACCCTGTCTCCTCTCTAGCGAAGGAGTTTTTAGACTTTTGCTCTGTTTTTTCATTTACACAAGTTGTCAAGCAGCCTACGAGAATCACCCAGTCGGCAGCTAACACCCTTGACCTCGTATTGTCCTCTAGATCTGATTTCATTTCGGACATTACTTATTTGCCTGGTTTAAGCGACCATGTCCTCCTTTCATTTCACGTTAACCTGTCGAGACCTTTAGCTCCTAAAAAGTCGAAAACTTTTCGAAACTATAAAAAAGCTAATTTTGAAGCTATCAATAATGAACTATCAGCTTTCCTTGACATATTTTTGGAGGATTTCAATCTTCGTAGCGTAAAAGCTAACCGGAATCTATATTTGGCGAAAGTTAACGGGCTAACCAATAAATACATCCCTACTTATACTGTTCGTCATAATCGTAACGCATTATGGTACAATCTTCACATCAAGCGTTTGTCAAACAAAAAAAAAGGTATTTTTAAATCAGCCAAGCGATCTTCAAATGATGACCGCTGGATACCTTACAAACAGGCTGCCGACGAATATGTCTCAGCAGTAAAAAAAGCCAAGGAAGAATTTCAACAGCAAACGTTACCTTTAATGCTAACAACCGACACTAAAAAGTTCTGGCGCGTTATAAATCCGAAAGATGATAATAAAATAATCCTCATCGACGATACTGATAATGTAATCCCATCTAACCTGTGCGCGTCCACTCTTAATGAATGTTTTATACGCAACGTTTCAGAATCTGCGGATCCCTCTCTACCCTTCGTTCATTCGTACGATTACGCAGTAATGTTTCCTATATTGATTGAGCCAGCTGGGGTAGAACACCTACTTAGATCATTAAAGCCTTCTTCTGCCCCTGGTTGCGATCTAGTTAATCCAAAATTCTTAAAAAGCACAAGTGTTTATTCCTCTATCATACTAACAAAGATCTTTCAGTAGTCACTCGACAATGGCTTTTTACCCGCGGAATGGAAAGTCGGGAAGGTGATTCCACTCCACAAATCAGGTAACAAGACCTCTGCACTCAACTACCGACCCATATCACTCACCAGTATCCCCTGTAAAATTCTTGAACATATTCTGTTTTCCAATCTTGCTAACTTTCTCGAATCGAATTCATTTTTTACATTCGCGCAACATGGTTTTCGAAAAACTTACTCCTGTGAAACACAACTGGTGTCCTTCATGCATAAAATGAATATCATCCTCGACCACTCATCATCAGCAGATTGCATATTTTTTTATTTTTCCAACGCATTCGATAAGGTCAGTCATAAGCTGCTGCTCTATAAACTGCGTCAACTAAACCTTGATCACAAACTTATCACGTGGCTTGAATTCTTTCTTATTAACCGTTCACAATTTGTTTCAGCTAACGATCTAACATCCGAGCCGCGTAGTGTCCACTCTGGTGTACCGCAAGGCTCGGTGCTTGGTCCTGTTCTTTTTCTTATCTACATTAATGATCTCGCGTCAACTGTTTCCTCCCACATTCACTTGTTTGCTGATGACTGCGTACTTTTTCGTGAAATAACTTGCGATAATGACATAATCTGCCTTCAATCTGACCTTAACGCTATCTCTGTCTGGTGCGAAGCATGGCGCATGGAATTAAATATTTACAAGTGTAAACTAATGCATGTGTCCAGAAAACCTTGCCAATTGCCAAAATACTGCCTTAATAACATACCCCTTGACCCTGTATCCTCATACAAGTATCTTGGCATTCATATTTCACATGATCTGACTTGGACCGCCCATACCACATACGTGATTAATAATGCTAACCGGATGTTGGGATACCTTCGACGTAACTTTGCCCGAGCATCTTCGTCATTAAAACTACTGCTTTACACCACACTAATTCGCTCTAAATTGGAATACGCCGCGTCAGTTTGGGATCCCAGCCAAGAAAACCTAATAAACTCACTCGAAATGGTCCAAAATAATTCTGCTCGTTTTATACTTTCTAACTATAACCGAACCGCGAGCATAAGTTCAATGAAGTCTAGCCTCAGCCTGCCACTCTCGCATCTCGCCGTAAAGCTTTTCGTCTCAGTCTCTTTCATAAATTGTTTTACCATTCACAACTTATTTTACCTCCTCAGTACATCTCATCTCGGTTTGATCATGCTAATAAGGTTGGAATTCCATCAGCCAGAACTAACGCTTTCTTTCAGTCATTTCTGCCACGCACATCTGACGAGTGGAATCGCCTTCCTGCTTCAATAGCCACTATCGAAGACTCCCATCACTTCAAGAACGCCTTAGCTAACATTGTATGATTATATGCCATTTTTTGTTTATTTGTATTACCATTTTTGCTGTACTCTGTTTGTTTAATTTCTTCTTGATTGTAACCACTCCCCTCTCTAATGCCTTTGGCCCTGAGGGTATACTAAATAAATAAATAAATAAAAAAGAGGAAGTTTTACATGAAAACCCTTCACTGGCATTTCGTGGTTAACGTAGCGATTGTGGCCGGATAAAAAGAGAGAGCGTATACGCAACGGAGTTTCTTGGCTAGGGATAATGCATCGTGGTAGTTAAAGGGGTAAGTGAGCGCGGGCAGCGGTTTTACGCGATCCACTTGTATTTATATAAATTCTAAAAAAAAATGCAATATGCTCCAAAGAAAAGATGCGGAAATGAAGAAAAGCGTGCGCGTAAGCGGCGACTGGCAAACGGCGAGCAGGCGAGTCTTGGGCGTGCACCAACGGCGCTTTCGCACATTTAATGGAGCTTTTGAGAGATTGCCCAAAGCCAGACAACTTGTTTTTATTTTCAGTCGGAAACTGCCAAAAACTGTGGATGAGGCTGCGTGACCGCTTCACGCGTGATACCGGGGCCCTGGATCTCACAGCACTGGTAGTCGCCCTTGTGGAAGAACAAATTGCGATGTGTGTCAACACGTGACAACTAAAACCACGGTGCAGAGTACGAATTCCAATTTCACCTACATAATCCACGGAAATTTAAATTGCGGCACAAGTAATGTGATATACCTCCTAACATGTGGCACCTGCGGTCAGCAGTACGTGCGCTAAACGAGCACATGTTTCCGATTGAGGTTTAACAATCACATGGTACATGTAAATTCATTTCCCAAACTCCCCTTTTCAAAACATATGCCTTTGCCCAAACACAGGAAATTACTGAAACGTTTTTTTTACAATCAAACAACTCGCTATCAGACACTTTGCTAGAAAGCCACGCTTCTGTGAGAGCGATGACGTCGCCGTCGCATGAATCACCAACTGAGCACAATTCATGTCGTTTACGGATTAGACTACGAGCATTAGTAAATAAAACGGAAACACTTGAAAAAGACCAAAGCACTTTTCTGCCTCGTGCTGATTGTTAAGTTGACATAGAAGTAGACCTTCTTTGCAAAGTGGATAGGGGTGTCGCAGAAGAAACTTCGCGACGAGGCATGACTACTTCGTAAATAGAGTTTTCGATTTCATTGTATGCATAACACTTGTTATTAACAAAACGTTTCTTTTGAGTTAGCTTAAACTGGTTTTCCTGGCTCTTTCCATACTCCAGTAGTTTGCGCCGAGGTAAACGAATTGAAAAACTAAAATCTTCTGAAACACAAATAGGGCTGGTTTTTAATTGTGACTTGGCCTGCAGGACACTTTCTGTAGTTTTATAAGACTGAAACTTCACTAAAATAGGACGACGCTTTCTTCTAATAAAAGGCTACAAGCGATGAGCACACATGATTTGTTCAAGAAGCTAAATCTGAAAGTAAACGAACCACCTTCTCTTTCACCTGGGCCCACGTTTCACCAAGGAAATCCGCTACACCATGAAATACAAGAATATTCCTGCTAATTGTTGAGAAATAGCCGCCGATATTATCCCGACGGCTTTATTCGATAATATCAAGTGGTGACTTAAAGATCGACCTACAAAATAAATTACCGCATTCTCCTCGCCACCCTTCCCGTTTCCTCCTCTCCCATTGGTATCTGGACAAAGGGGGAACTCCTTTTGTTGCTACATCTTAGGGCTAGATAAGCCGGGAGCTTATCCCGGCTTATCCATCTCCAAGCTGCGGCAACAAAATTTCCTAGCTTGCTGAAAAAGCTTTTTGTAGGTCGGGCTTTAAAGGGATGCTGAACCGAAATCTGGATTCCCCACACACGCGGCAAAAGCGTGCAACGGGATGCTACAAACACTAAAACATCACTCATACAGCGATATCTCGAACGGATGACCGTATTTTTCAGAAAAAGAGGCGCATTTGCAGGAATGTTGACGTCATGTTTCTCCGAGAAGGAGAGGGAACGGCCTCGCGTCTTCTCCGCCTCGCCGCCTTGAGGGAGCGAAGCGAAGAGAGGATGAAACTAGGTATCTTCACGGTCACGCGCCTCGTCGGCCTGATTCAATCTCGACCTCTTTTTCCAAAAACATTCGGCCGTCCATTCAAGATATCGCCTGACTAGTAGTGTTGTAGGGATTGTAGCGTCCCGCCTACATCTCCAGCATTTTTTTTTTAAATCCAAATTTCGGTTCACCATCCCTTTAAGGAAAACGTAATAAGAAAAAACTGTATGTGAAGGACGTGCTGTGCAGATTTCAATAAATTTATTTTAAAAAAATAGGCGTCTCGTATCATTCCCAAATGAAGTGGTCCGAAGTAAATTTCAGTCATTCAACACTGGCTTTTCGAATTTCAGATTGGCTGAACTATGAATGCTCACGTCAGATCAGGTGCAATATTTCCTACTTATAATCAAGTAAACACAGAAGCAGAGCCCACACCACAAAACAGGCTGTGGCGTATCGATATCTAAAGAGAAAGACACCAACAATAAGGACTATGTGTGGCCAGCAAACCTTAGCTTTTAGATTGCAGATTTTAGGCGCCATTTCCCGGATTGAGAGGCGTCGGCGTAACCGCGCGCGTTGCATTATGGGACGTCATAGTTTCGCCACTAAATTTAGCGGGGAAACCGAATTGGTGTTGAAGTTCAGGTTGAGGTGGGAGGAGAGGAGGAGGGGAGGGTACGAAATGGGAGAAGAGGGATACCTCCACTCCGTACCCTCAACTCTTCCTCCTCAAGAGCTGCGCTCTAATATCGAATTACAGAGAATTGTAGACGAGTCATTTTTTTATGAAATACATATTAACAGAAGACGTATTAAAGTTTACAAAGCTTTCATAATGATTGGAGGAAGATGCTGACAAGTTGTGTTATATGTTAAATGGATTATGTGTTATGAAGTCAACGTTATCACGATTTTTATAGACTATTTAAAAGTAATTTGAATTCCGTGACCATGTTATTTTTGTTTGCTCTTAATAAAATGACAAAGAAAATATTTTTTTCTATATTTTTAAACGCTACAGACAGTTTCATTAGAGAGTGCTTTAAAATTAGGAGGTTAGACTAATAATAATTGATTACGTTATCGCAAGTGTTTACTTCGGCCGTTTGCGCTTGTCTCAATATTGATTCGTTTTGCGTTTGCTGTAGTTGTTTAAAACACATGATTCATTTTCCGCGTGCTTTTTACTATTTTCTGATAAACTGCACTGCTGCCAAAGGTCCCCCCCCTCCCCCCCCCCCCCCCCCCCCCTCAGCGGGCCTGGAACGCCTGCTACGTGGAGCCCGGAACTCCCCCATTGCTACGCCACTTCCCATCAGTGCTGAGCCTCGCTCTTTTATTTAGGCTTCAAGAAATCTTTTTTGTTGCCCAAAGTATGACGGAATTCTGAAATTGAAGCAATAAAATCTTGTGGCTTGTTGCTAGAAAATATCTATAGTAGAGGTTCGACTCTAGAATGACTCGCGAGCATTCCACGTTCGATAGCACTTGGTTCCCGGTTCAGCAAAAACCTGTCCAAAAGCAGCGAGCGCGTGCAGTGGACCGAGCTTCCCCCAGATCTTATGTTGCAACATTTTATACGGGGACCGAAGCCGCTCTGTAGGGTAGCAGAACACTCCCTGGTACCGATTTTCAATGATCGATTGCTTACTTTCTTCTTCAAGGCGGCCGATATCTGCAAATCGGTTAATGGTAACGCGGTGAGTAATTCTACTTCTTTCTAACACCTAGATTTTCCTTCATAACCAGCCTTATAAATACGCGATCAAACCATAGCCCATTTTGCTAAAACACCTGTATGCGTGTGTTCGTCTGAAGTTAAACTAATGTCGGGAAAAGAGGGGGGGGGGGAGGGGGAGGGGGCATATTTTTGGCGTTCTTACGTAATATACTTAAGGCTGGAAATCTCACCGGACGCCATGTTGATGAAATTTCCCCGTTAACACCAACTCATTCTTACAAGCAAACCGGGGCAGCACTAGCGGCGCACCACGTCATGGCGCGTGTGCGCGATTGGGTTTGGGCTAGAAGAGCGGTCGCCCATGAACAAACCATTGGAATGCGATGTTGTCGGCATCGGTGTGACCCCCCTGCTCCTTTTCGCATTGGACTTGTTCATTCTAGATCTTCCTAGCAATGTCTCACTACTAAAGTGGCCTTAGCGAAATTAACGCGTCTCGTCACACCCGAAATCTTGGCGGGAATAATGGGACATGCAGCGATTCATTCCCCGAGGACACCGCAGAAGCGACGATAAAGCCTGATTCACGTGATCAGGTTCTGATCGCTAGTTTCAGTCGCCACATCGCTCGGGCCACAAAAGAAGCGTGGACGGTAGCTCTAAATCGATACAAAAAAATTGCAAGCAGAATCAAACCTTTTGAAGCCTGAATAACAAGTCGCGGATGGCCACCGATAACAATGACAAACATTGCATTCCATCCACTATTTACATCGAGCCTACTTACCACACCTATACTTCAAATTTAAAAGCCTCTAGAGGCCTGCAATCACTTCTTATCTCAATTACCGCGTCAACGTCTGGTCTACGGCTCGTTGTCGTTGGGGCGTGCAGAGGACAGATTGAAAAAGGAGACCTTGAAAGAGCAGCCGACAGTGTAAAGTTGAGGACGCGCTGAACTTGTCCGCGGATGGTCCGGACAGTTTGACGGTTTTTCCAGCGTTCATGTTACAACAAAAAAGAAAAATGTGACGACCACAAGTCTCCGTGAATTAAGAAAAACTGGTGCTTTTTGAACCGGCGATCGTGGTCCGAAGGTGTCTCGTTTCTTCCTTTACACGGCATCTATCCTTGTGTTCGGACGAACCGAGCCGGCAGCAGACACATGAAACGTTACCTGCATTTTTTTCCCGCTCTTTCGGTTCAGCCCCAGTAGCGGCGTCATCACCTAAAGGCAGAGTACAGTCTGTTTTCTTCCAAAGGAACAGAGGAATGCACTTCCCCCATCGTGACTACCGCACACAACCCTAAACGCTGAAGTGCGCCAAACGCGACACCACCTCGGCGTTACGTAACAGAGTTGATTTGGTGTATGGGTTTTCTTCTTTTTTTTTATGTGTGAAGACAGTGTTATTTTAGCACGGTCGATTTAATTTGCGACATGATCGACTGCGTCTGCCCGAGGATGCGGCACATAATTAGGCTAAGTTTGCATACATACCGGTGTTTTTTCGACATGGAGACGAGGTGTCGATCGAAAAGGTAGCTCGGTGTCAGGCATAAAGGCTCCAAGAGATGCGGCAGCAGCAACTCCCAAAGAAAGCAAATCTGAGTAAACTTGCATTTATGCAGCTCAAATACGAGCCTAATCGTACTAATGGAGTTCTCACGTTGATGGAGTCCGTCGACACGCATCAAAATTTCGCAAGCACAAAAAAAAACAAAAAAAAACTACTGCAATAATTATTAGCTTCGGCGCGTAAGCAAAAATTGATTGTGTGACTGACGCTCTCCATCAACGTGGCGCAACGTGGTTTAGCGGAAGTTAAAAGCCGTTTCGAGGGACCGTTCATTAGAATGCCAAATTATCGGAGACCCATTCGGATATAGCGGTTACTTGAATTAAACAAGGAGAACACTTAAACGAAGCGTTAGGGTGGCAGAAGGTGAAAGAAGTAATTTGAAATACGACCTCCAGGAGAGCATCACAATACCATCAGCCATTTTTTTTTTTACAGCGATAACTGTTTGGGCTTGTCCGATCACTCGAAATCACATCCGTTGTTGATGTTGCAGTCGGCTTAGTAGGGTGTAGGGTGACCGTCGTCCATGTTGCCAAGTCCTTGAAAGATCGCCATGGGATCGTGTGCCGTTATGCAGATAGTCATATTTTTCTTTTGTCTTCATGTCTTCTCGAATGGAATTCGGAAGGGCTACAAACCAATACAGTAGAAAACAAAATAGAAATTTAGTTCAGAGCAAATGTCCCTACACCTGCATGTTACACACTATGTACAGAGTTTGATTTCGAGAGCGAGGTGAATTTGATCAATGGTAAAACTGGACATTGCGCGCTTTTGTGACTTATAATTTGTTTTCATAACTGTTTGTTTACTATAGCACCGTAACCACTAAGATGCTTAGTTTAGAACATTATGCCGTAGTCATTTCTCTGCGTGCGTGAAATTTTAAAAGCCGTTGCACGTTCAGTAAAACAAAAAAAGTTGCTTGTAAATGAAAAAAAAATTCTGTAACGCAGTTAAAGGTATTAGAGAGGCGAGCGGGTTAACGTTACACATATATTCGAAACCGGAAACGAAAGAACAACAAAGGAACCAACCCGTGTGTGTGTGTGTGTCTGTGTGTGTGTGTGTTTGTGCGTGCGTGCGTGCGTGCGTGCATGCGTGTGTGTGTGCGTACGTGTGCGTGTGCGTGTGTGTGTGTGTGTGTGTGTGTGTGTGTGTGTGTGTGTGTGTGTGTGTGTGTGTGTGTTTGACCCTTTGGTTACCCGTTCGTCTCCGCTAAAATAATTTGTCCCTGAAAGCTTCAGTTTCTCTGCATTAGTGCTAAACCTTGTTGTAAACCTTATATTTTTCTGTATCTCAAGCTGGGGTGCTTAATCAGACATCTGGTGAGTTCATAAGTTCTTTCCTACTGAACTAACACCCAAACAAAACAATGCCAGAACGTGCTGTGTTAATATTTACGTCGATCGTTTCATTCACCTGCTTGGGAACATAAATTATACAAAAGTAAGGCATTTAGAAGGGCGTCCAGCAAGAACCTCAACATCAATGAAAAACCGAATGGAAGCAGATATTTAAGACCAAACCGGAGAACAGGACCGGAGAAATAACGTAATCTCATGTGGCAGTTATTGGTTCATGGAAATCGGCTCCAGGTAATAAAATGTAAGCTGTGCCTGTCTGTGCGGGTGACGGCGTGAGATCAATTATAAAATAATGCTGCAGAAACACACTTCTCGCACATCATACAAAAGACGTGGTGTTCGCTTCACACAGCACATAACACGCTTCAATCATGCTCAAGGCCTGTTTGACTCAACATAACATGCCTGCAGACAGGTTTTCTACGCCCAATGTGACGTCACACGAGCAAGACACAGGCATCACACAGTTTCTGCAGGCAGCCTTTTCTACGTTGCGGGCGTCAAATGTGCACTGTTGACTTAATAAGAAACAGCGACGTGGAGCAGTTCATAATTAAGGAAACAGTGAAGTATGTATTACTTCTATATACAGCACCACATAGCGTCGTTCAGAAATGAGGCCGACTTCTTAGTGCCAAGTTGCTTCTAGCAGACAGCGACAAAATTTTAAAGGGACGTTCATTGTTTTGTGGCTGCTAAAGAATACTTTTAAAGTAAACAAATAATACAGCAAAAAATTAAAAACAATAACGGTCTTGGAGCGTGTTTGTATTCCGGTGGAAAAAAAGTGAAAGCCGTTTACAAATCCCTGTAACGCCGAATTGGAGCGCAGCTCTTGAGGAGGAGGAGTGAAGGGTACTGAGGGGAGGGTAGACTCCTCCTCCTCCCCTCATTCTTTAATATGCTCCGGGGGGGCGGTCACGTGACCTCGGGGGGGGGGGGGGGGTGTCACGTGACTTCGGGGAGGGGGGTCACGTGACCTCGGAGGGTCACGTGACCTCAGAGGGGTCACGTGACCTGGGGGTCACGTGGGGGTCACCTTGGGGTCACGTGACCTTGAGATGACCTTGGGAGGGGTCACGTGACCTTGGGGGTCACGTGACCTTGGGGAGGAGACCACGTGACCTCGGGGGTCACGTGACCTCAGAGGGGTCACGTGACTTGGGGGTCACGTGACCTTCAAAGGGTCACGTGACCTTGAGATGACCTTGGGAGGGGTCACGTGACCTCGAGGGGTCACGTGACCTTGGGAGTCACGTGGGGTCACGTGACCTTGAGATGACCTTGGGAGGGGTCACGTGACCTGGAGGGGTCACGTGACCTTGGGGGTCACGTGACCTTGGGATGACCTTGGTTACGCCGACGGCGACGGCGACGGCGACGCCGCTCAAGCCGGGAACGGGCCCCTAAGAGCTGCGCTCTAAAACTCAAGGCGCCTATAGGAAAGCTCGAGAGGGAAAGTCAGGGAGCCCGACACACTGGGCGGCGAGCGTCGAGGAGCCAATTCCTCGGACTAGAGATCAGATCGGGCCTAAATTTTGGCCCGACACAACCCAGCCCGATAAAACCTTGGGCTGGAACCGGCCCGACCTTACCCGGCCAAAAACAAATTCGCCCCGAACCCGTCCCGAGCCTGACTTCTCTTCTCGAGGGGAATCCAACCCGAACTCGGCCCGATGATACATTGTTTCAAATGATTGTGCTGGTTTCGCCATTGATGCAAAGGCAAAAATAGGCATGAAATGTCATGTTTTGGTTTTGTTATAGTACCGCGTATTATGCGTGAAGGTAAACGCAATTGATCAATTTATTAAGTATTCAATTAATCGGTAGGAAATAATCAGGTTTAATCATTTTAGTTGTAGTCCAGAGCAATGCAGGCTCGAACGGCGCATGAAGAAGGCACTTAAACAAAGTGATATGAGTTCCACATCGGTGGGTAGGTGGCCGAGTTTGTACCCTACCGCAATTGGTCAGCACGACGCTTCATGCGACTGCAAATGCTATCAAACTTGTGATGTCTGTGTCACAGCGATGCGACCGGCCAATTTGCGACCTTTCCCAGCGTCCGCGATCACGTCAGTCGTGATGCTCACCAATCGCAGCGGGCGGCAGACCCGCTGCGACCAGCCAACAGCTGGAGCAACTTGCCAGTGTCGAACTTAGCCCCGATGGATGGAAGATGGGGTAGCATGGAGGTCAGAATAGGATTATTCATGAAATATGTGACGTGTTCATAAAATAAAATAGCAGTACGCGTTATGCTAAATGTGATCAGCGGAATGGACACGATGCATTTTTAGGTCTACTCATCTTGAGCTTCGTCATTTTCTATCACCCTTCCGCAGTTTGCAGGGCTTGATTCCTGCGTGTTCTGCAAGAAAGTGTGCACACCGGCTTTTTTGAACACACACGCGATGTCTGGCGGAGCGGAATCATTGAGATTGATAACTGTGCCCTAGACCAGTGGTTCTCAACCAGTTATGTTTCAGGGACCGCTTGTGGTTCGGAGAGAGTGATGGATCCAGTGTATGGGAAGAGGGAAAGATATGGGGTAAATTATATTTATGAATGAATAAAGGAATATTTTCTAGCTAAGTGTTCGCGTAAACGAGACCTCCCTCATTGACGTATATGGAAAAAAAATATTACTCCAAGTTTGGGAAGGGGGGGAGGGGGGCTGTTTAAAAAAAAAGAATAAAGTTTATTGCCATATTCACCGAGTGATGTGCACGGCTTTCTGAATCTTAAAAAGGCATTCGCAGTGGCGGCACCTTCCATTTGAGAATCACTGACCTAAACGGGTGTAATAGTTTAGAGGGCTTTGCGTAGAATCTAATGACGCGCGACACTATATCAATGCGGTTTTTGGTGTTAGAACAATCTTTTCGCTTCATTACTTTTGGGTTTCGAATATAAAATAAGTATTTACAGTAATTCCAAAATATTTGGCAAGGACGGGCCGTAGGGTCCCGATGCCTCCAACTAGAGCCGACCCGAGCCCGACACAGTTCGGGATACATCGGTCCGAACCCGACGAGGACACCGCAGAGTTCTCTGATTTATTAGCCCGAGCCAAACCCGAATGCCGGGTCGGGCTCGGGCCTTCGGGCTAGTCCGAGCCATCGCAAATATCTAGCCCTGACCCGCGCTGCTTGATTAGATTTTGTTTTGTCCGCCTTCACCAGATTCATCACGCGAATCTTCCTTTATTCCTCTTGTTCGTTGGAACCTTTTTCGACTGCCTTTTGTTCTCTTTCTTGTCTTACTTGACCGTTTAGAAAAAAAATATAAGTATCTCGGAGTTGAGGATCTAAGTGAAAATGGAACAATAACGTGGATAACACTGCAACCAAAGCTAGTAAAACATTAATTTTATACGGAGGAATTAAGTAAAAATGCATCCTGCAGTGCGAGAAAACACTGCCTTTTTCTTTTATCAGACAGATTTTAGAGCAGTCTTGTGTTATTTGGGACCCCCTTAAAAGTTACCTTGCACATGAGTAAGAGCGAATCCAAAGTCAAGCACTCGGATTTGTGATAAGCGACTTCAGCCCCTACACAAGATTCACTAACGGTTTGAACTTTCTTAAAAAAGAGAAGAAAGCTCTTATGGTTGCAGACATGGCGTCTACAATTGTACACGCGAGATTTACTATTTTTATTCTGAGCTTCTACCATAGATTTGCTCACTTGAGACACGGCGTCTTCATTTGTACACATGGCTCCCGTGGATGGTGCTGCCATGTCGTGGCTGCGACATCATTTTTTTTTTAAACGAAGAAGAAGGTGGACGCTTTTTTGTTTACGGTGGACCGAGTAAGTGGTCTTGCGTTTTTTAACCCCCACGCCGTAAAATATTTTAAAGAACAGATATATGGCATTTATTTGTGTAAATGAGTGATTAGAGATGCCAAGTGGACCAATACTTTCTGCAGAAACGAGCGGATTATTGAAGTGCAAAGGTGTTCTTACAAGCGTGCGCGTTTGTACACGGCGTGTTCCGAGGACACTGTTTCGTGATACAATCGTCTTCTTTCTTTTGATTTGTGCTTGTGCCGTTTGCCATTGTATAACAGCGATTCTCTTTTTCGTAGATGTGCAAAACCATGCCAAAACAAGACACGAGCTTCCTGACTTTTCTTCCGAGCGGCTCTTTGAGTCAATCGGAAATGGTGACGAGTCGGAGGCCGAGCTATCCGACGATGAAGTCCACGAAGTTACCGGAGGGGACACAACTAACGTAATATGTACCAAATGCACTGTTTTGTTCAGTTTATTTTAATTTTTTTATTTATAGCTTAATTACTATATTAGGGAGCCGGTACAGATGAAGAGCTTGGTCCTTCCGGGAGCCCAACTGGGATTGAGGACGACGTCGGAACGGATGAGGAACCGCCTACCGATGAACCACCCACCATAAAGAAGAAGCCAGTTGTGACTTGGTCCACTTGACCGTTCGACCCGGTGGACACACGGTGTACCTACCAGCCACTTGGTGGTTCAACTCCAGACGAGCCGCTGCAATACTTTATGCGGTACTTCACGGATGTAGTCTTTGAAGATCTCACAAGATTTTCGAACATCTATGTCCTTCAAAACACGGGAGTTGAACTCTCTTGCTCAGTTGAGGAACTCAAGACGTTCTTCGGCATTCTCATGTACATGGGAGTTCTGAAATTTCCAAGGGTGCGGATGCATTGGCATGTTGGTACCCGCATACCAGCTATCGCGGACTCTATTCGATAATTTGGATCACTCCGGTTTACAAAAGAGATTTATACAACATATTTACAGTCTAGACATATGGAGGGCGCTTGAAGGTTGATGTTGCATCGATCAACGGTTCCAACTAGCTCTGCTCGCGAAGGTAGCCTCACTTCATCTTCTTCTTAGCACATGCTCCTTGGTCTTCTTTTCCTGTGAGATGTGTAGTCGGGCGCGTATCCACATTTAGCGAGAAATGTCCTCAATATTTAATATCCTCCCCGCCGAATGAGCATTGCTCATTCGTTATGAGCTTCCAGTTGATGTAACAGTTGAATGGGACGCCTAATCGTTGTTCCTCCTGACAAACGGACCGCGCAGGATCGGACGTGGCCGTCTCGTCCCGCGAACACTTGCACGACGCGGCCAGTTTTCCAAGTTTGTCGCGGATGGAAGTCGTCATGCAGTAGCACCAAGTCATTCACCCGTAAAGTACTCGAGGCTGCCGGTGTGCTGTGATGAAATGACCTTAAGGTACAGAGATATTCCTGGCGCCAGCGCTTCCATAGGGTGGTCGATAGCGTCTCACGGTACTTCCAACGGCGAGTTAGATCGTTGGCTGATGACAACATTGGCTCTCCTCCACGAGTTGGCGAGGAAGTCAGTCGTTTACCGACAAGGAAATGTGCGGGTGTCAATGGTTCTGGTTCGTTCGGGTGAGAGGAGATGGAGGTCAAAGGTCGAGAATTAATCACAGCCTCTATCTCCGTCAATATGGTGCTCAGCTCTTCATGAGTTACGTAACTGCACCCCAGAACCTTTTTCAGAGGGGTCTTAACTGATCGAACCATTCGCTCCGAAAACCCGCCCCACCAAGCCGCTCGTGGAGCGATGAATTTTCAGTTGATGCCTTGACTGGACAGGTAGTTGAGTGACTCCTGTTCTCTCATTGTTTTCCATATCTTTCTGAATTCAGCAGACGCTCGGTGGAAAGTCTGTGCATTATCAGAGTAGATCGTGTGGCATAGTCCGCGACGGGCCACAAAGCGACGAAATGCCAAAAGGAAACTAGCTGTAGACAAGTCGCTCACCACCTCCAGATGTATTGCTCTAGTGACTGCGCAGGTCAGTAGCAGAATGTATGATTTCTTTATCTTGCCTTCGTCCTTGGTGAGGACAGGTCCGGCGAAGTCGAGCCCCGTGACTGCAAAAGGGTCCGCCTCCAACACTCGGTCTCGTGGAAGCGGCGCGACTGGTTCAGTCGCACTCTTGCTGCTCATCCTTCTGCAGACAAGACAACGGCTCAAGGCCTTCTTAACTACTTGTCAAGCTTGTATAATCCAGAACGTCTCACGCAGCTGAGTTAGAGTGTCCATGCACCCTGCATGTAGCAGCCGTCGATGTGTGCTAAACATCAGTAGTTCCAGAAAGTGGTGCGTCGAAGGCAAAACGACAGGATGTGTCGTCTCATAATCGAGGTCTGAATGTTGTAGGCGTCCTCTCAGTCGTAGCAGCCCCCTGTCATCTATAAATACATTCAAAGTGCGCAGGTCTGACGAGCCACTGCACTGTTCGCCTCATTCTAGTTGGTTTAGTTCATCCTCAAAGGCTTCCCTTTGAACTTGACGGAGCAACCTAAGACGTGCCTCCCTTATCTCTTCAGGTTTGAGTGGGCCCTGGAAATTCTCTTTTGTGTATCTACAATTATTGACAATACGTAGCATCCAAGCAGTGACCCGTTGTAGGCGATTCAATTCTCCAAACTTTCCGATGTTTACCACAGGCGTACAGGAGCTCGTAGCAGTGTGGCTCACAGTTAGTTCTGAAGTTCTTCTTTCTTCATTGGCTGCGGTATCTTAGCTACCAATGGGCATAGTAGGCCAACATGTGGGTGACTCTGCCAGCCACTTTGGTCCTTTCCACCACAGGTCACACTTCTGTAGACAGTCCGGAGGGACGCCCCTGGTTAGTAAATCCGCCGGGTTCTCAGCTCCAGGGCAGTGTCTCCAGTTACTGGGTTCTGTCCTTTGTTGAATCTCCATAACTCGGTTTGCCACGAATGGTTTCCATTGAGTAGCCAGGCCCTTTACCCGGTGTAGAGCAATCATTGAGTCTGTCCACAGCGTCACTTCTGAGAGATCCGGCTTAAAAACTCCCTTAAAGTAGGCACATAGTCGAGCGCCCAGCAACGCTCCCATCAGTTCCAGTCTCGGTAGAGTCAAGGTCTTTACTGGCGCAACGCACGTCTTGGCCATAACGAGGGTCACTGTCGTCTGGTTATCACAGTCACTACGCAAATACGCGACTGGCCCATAGGCCTGGGGGCTAGCGTCCGTGAAGACATGCAGCTCAGTTCGACCGCCGTATGCAGCATAGCGACGAGGGATCGAAATGTCCTCGAGATGATGCAGAGCTTTTATCCAGTTGCTCCATCTCAGACTTACGCTTGGAGGTAGCGGAGTGTCCCAGTCCAGCCCAAGTGCCCAAAGTTCTTGAAATAACATCTTGGCTGTTATCGTCACTGGGCTGAGGAGGCCGAGGGGGTCGAAAATTCTCGCTGATGCTTGCAGTACAAAGCGTTTTGTGTCACGGTTGATTGTCAGAAGCTCCAACGTGCTTTCTAAAGAGTATTTAAGCTCGTCCCTCTATCTATTCCACTCAAGTCCCAAAACACGCGTCACACCTGACCTCGGTGTGGGAGTATCACAGGAGAGGCTTCCAACCCCATCTTCGTCACATCGTTGTTGCAATGAATCGCTGTTGGAACTCCACTTCCTGAGCTTCATTCCTGCTGCGCTCAATATTTGCTGGGCTTCCATGTAGAAGTTTGTTGCTTCTTCAAGCATTTCAGTGCCAGCAATCAAGTCGTCCACGTAAAGGCATTCGTCCAGTACTTTTGCAGTCTCAGACAAGTCGTCTGAGACGTTGGCCAGGTGGTGCTCGATAGTCGCTGCCAGCATGAAAGGGCTGCTCGTTGCACCAAATGGGACGCGCGTCATACGCCATGCTTCAATCTCCGAACTTGTGAAGTCTTCTGTAGGGGAACGTGCGCACCTCAAAAAGCGAAGGGCATCACGATCCTCCTGCCTGATCAGAATCTGTAAGAAGGCCTTCTCAATATCTGCGGTGAAGGCAATCGCAGGACGTCGGAAGTTGATGATCAGCTGTAACATGTCCGGATTGAGGCTTGGGCCCGTAGACAATGCATCGTTGAGGGACAGACAGCCCGGTGCCTTTGCAGACGCATCAAACACGATGCGTATCTTAGTCGTAGAACTGTCAGGTCTAAAAGCAGCACGATGAGGCAAGTAGTAAACTCGTTTCCAAGTGGTATCCATCTCGCCTGCTGGCACTTTTTCAGCAAAACCTTCTTTCAGGTAGCTACGGATCGCTGAGTCGTACTGCGTCAGTCTTTCGGTGTTGCCTTTTAAACGCCGAACCAACTTGTCTAGACGCTGTAGCGCAACGGCTTCGTTGTTCTCTAGGGGTCGATTTAGGGGTTTGCCTCATAACGGCCCATGACCAGAGCTAGGGAGGAAGTGAAATCTTCTCTTACTTGTTCTTCCTCTTTTCCGCGCGGAGAGTCGTTCACGGAGATTCCGAGGCTCTCCAACTCCCAGAAGGCTCGAAGTTCGTTTGAGAGGCTCAAGGTCGGTTTTGCGACGCCGGTGTTCAAGACGGCCACAGTAGTGCAGGACAGCACAGAAGAAACCTGAGGAACTGGGCCCTGCAGTGTCCGGCCAAAGTCCGTCTTCAGCGCGACCAAGGATCCGTATATCTTGCGGACTTCCCCGCTCACCATATTCCAATATTGATCTGCCCCCACTAGGATTTCAATGCTCCGCTTGGAATGAAGGAAGGGTGAAAGGGTTACATCGGCTAATTCTAGCTCTCCCACGCCAGCAATGTCAACCACGTTGTCGGGAAGCACCAACTGGTCAGAACAGATGTTTTCTATTTCAAGGGCTTCCAAGCAGTGTTCTTTGCGGCTGTATTGGCTTCGCAACCAAAGTCGCACTAGCTGACGTTTTCTTGTAGTTCCACCGGCTGTTCTGCCAAACGAATAGATGGTCACCTCCTCCTCGCCGATCACTTCCAACCTCAGCTCTCGTGAGAGCTGCTCGGTGACGAATGAACGTTGGCTGCCTCCGTCAAACAGACAGCGAGCAAGACGCTTCCGGTCTCGTCCGTCTACCCATACTTGAGCCGTTTTTAGCATTACGGCGTTCTTGTTGATGGCATTCAAAGACGCCAGGGAGTGGAGCTCGGTAGTGCCGGTCGCTCCTTGATAAGACGGAGGTGACGTACCGCAAAGTGGAGTGATATGGCGTCGGCCACATTTGTCGCAGCGAAGGAACCGATTTCGACATTCTTTTGAGGTGTGTCCTCGCTTCGCGCATCTGTAACACCTCCCTTCGCTCCTTAGCCGTCTCTTCTTTTCTTCGATCGGAATCGCAGAGTTACATTGCGGCGCTTCATGTAATTCGGAGGAACAAAGAGGGCACCCGTCGTTTGAGGGTTTGGCACCAACTGCGAGGGAAGCAGCAGACCCCTTTCCTCGGAGGTTGTCGCTTGATCGATCTCTGTCGCTGTGTATTTTCAGAGGTTGCGGTTGGTCCCGTGTACTGCCGTCGTATACCTTCTCTCTGCTATCCAGCTCTACACGCATCGATCGCAGGACAGCCTCAAGATTTGAGCTTTCCGGTGTTTCATTACTAGTACTCTGACTCTTGTAGAAGTCCACGGCACAGTCAGCGGGCAGGACGCAGAACAACGCAGCACACAGCATTGCCCCGTAGCTGTCAGAGTCGGTGCCCAGAGTCCTCAGCGAAGCGATGTTGCAATGAACGTGATCGTGTAAACGACGGAGGGCTCCGACGTCACTCAGCGCCTTCACTTTCGGCAGGTTCGGCAGCTGCGTGAGGTGTTCTTGAACAAGGACGTCTTTCTTGCCAAATCTCTCTTTTAGAAGCTCCACGGCATAAGCGTAGCTGCTCTCCGTTGCTTGAATGCCGCTTACCGCCGCCGCCGCCTTGCCCGTCAGCACCGTCCGCAGGTATAGAAACTTCTCCACGCCGGAGAGCTCGATGTTGTCGTGGATCGCCTGTCGGAACTGCTCCCAGAAGGGAAGCCAATTCAACTTCTCTCCATCAAACCGTTGGAGTTCGAGCTTTGGAAGTTCAAGCTGTCCAGCTCGGCTCTGGGTTTGATTGGTCGATCGTTCTGTGGTCTCGGTGACTCTGCTCTCGATAGATGACGATGTCCTTGTCTCTAGGCGTCGAAGACGTGTCCGCATTCGGGTGATCACACTTTGTGTCTCCCTGACGGCCCTGTATTCTTCGGCGAGGTTCTCGCTCTTTACGTGGTCCTCGATGAGCGCATCTTGCTCCTTGAGTTCCCTTGCCAGGACATCCAGCTCGTCCGTTATTTCTGCGAGGCGTTCTTCGTGATGAGGCCTGAAATCCTCAATTGACATCGCCGCTTGGATCTTCTCGCTTAGATGTTCAATTTCGGCTCGCGTCACCAACCTTTTCGTCTGGAGCCGCTCCATGTTCGCTGTTCGCTGATCTCGTATTGTCGCTGGAGTCCCGGGTTTCGGCACCAAAATATTCGATAATTTGGATCACTCCGGTTTACAAAAGAGATTTATAGAACATATTTACAGTCTAGACATATGGAGGGCGCTTGAAGGTTGATGTTGCATCGATCAACGGTTCCAACTAGCTCTGCTCGCGCCGGTAGCCTCACTTCATCTTCTTCTTAGCACATGCTCCTTGGTCTTCTTTTCCTGTGAGATGTGTAGTCGGGCGCGTATCCACATTTAGCGAGAAATGTCCTCAATATTTAATAGACTCGATGCCGGTCAACCCATTTTTTAGGATTCGTTGTCCTCTGCACATCACAGACCAGAATGCAACAAGAGATCCGTCGAGCGCAGGCAAGTTCTGGAAAGTAAGACCTCTTTTGGAGGCAGTTAGGACGCGGTGCCTGGAGCTGGAAGCAATTGAGCACAGTAGCATTGATGAGCAGATGCTGCCTTTCACAGGGAGGGTTGCTGCCAAACAGGTTATTAAGAGCAAGCCAAACCCTGCTCGCGTTAAAATCTTCGTTCGATGCAGCAGTAACGGCTTAGCGCATGACTTTTAAGTCTACCAGGGAAAGGGCACCGGCATTGATCCTCAGTACTCTCATCTTGGACTCGGCGGGTCAGTTGTGATGAGACTTCAGGATAACTTTCCACATCACAAGAACTTGAAGTGTTTTTTTTAATAATTATTTCACTTAAGTTCCACTCCTGAGGGAGCTAAATGAGATAGGCATCCTAACCACAGGAACTATCAAATCAAACAGAATGAGTGGCTGTAAGCTGAAGGGAGAAAAAGAGATGAGGAAAGACGAAAGGGGGACGATGGACACCAAGGTGACTGAAGAAGGCGACTTAGTGCTGATCCAATGGAAGGACAACGACCTGGTGAACGTAGCATCTAAACAAATTGGTGTGGGTGACCCCCGACATGTCAAAAGGTGGGGAGCCTCAACAAAAGAGTACATTGAGATTGAGCGCCCCCAAGCAGTCTTGGAGTCCAATAAGTAGATGGGTGGTGTGGACAAGCTTGACTTCATCATGTCCCTTTACCCAATTCGTGCCAAGACAAAGAAATGGCTTGTGAGAGTAATCTCACATTCTGCATCTTTGGCTATTGCCAACTCAGGGATGCGACCACGGAAGGCCTTCCGCGGAAGAGCGTCAAGGACATGCTCGAGTTCCAGACGGACATAGCTTTCAGCCTGTTGCTCTCCAACAAGCCAGTTGAAAAGAAGAGAGGACGGCCAAGCTACGAAAGTGCGCAGAAGCAATCCAAGTCAGCACACAACGATGAGCCTCTCCCAACGAACTCCGTGCGATTTGATGGCAAAGAACACTGGCCACAGCATGTGGCAGCATCATTTCCGCAACGTTGTCGGAAGGAAGGCTGCAGGTCAAAGTCACGTGTGCGCCGCAGGAAATGTCGAATTTTCCTGTGTTCCTCCGCTGCGAATGACTGCTTTTTCGAATTTCATACTAAGTAGGCATCTAACAGCTTTCTTTGGCAGAATCCCAGACAAAATCGTTGAAAGTGTAGTTGTTTTGGGCGTTATGTTTGAAATAAAGTAATTCTTCGGCCTTTCTGAATCTGTTGATGTTGTGTCACAATGTGTACAACTGAGGACGCCATATAATTTTTTTTATCCCTATTGAAAAAGGCCAATATGAACTCGGCTTATTGGAAATATTGTATTCCAATGAAGATGGTAGAAACCAATAAAAACTTATTGTTATCCCATTAACCCAATACGCACGATGGGAATTCATATCGGAGCCCAATATCCCGATATAGTATGCGGTTATTGGTATACAACAGGACATTGGAGCACAATATCCCGATATAACTTACGGTTATTGGTATACAACACGATATCGGAGCACAATATCCCGATAGAACTTACGGTTATTGGAATCGAATACGACGTCGCGTGCATATTGGGAACCGACATGGACATACTGTACGGCCACACGATATACAAATATCGGTCGTCAATCATGGGACCAAAGGAGAATACAATATGATATCGCGTGCATATATCTCAGAACGCGGATACCAAGTTACCAACATGAATTACGTTGGCATATCCACACGGCAATACGCGAGAAATATATTGGGTGTGGAATCACACATAACATGAACGTTCTGCGTTGCGAACATATTCACATTGATCGACAGTGCAAGTATGTACAGCTGTTAGTACGGCACACAGTACACACAGCCTCACGCGCTTAAAATGCTAGACAACCACCAAACCATTCAGAATAACTAGCCGGAACACCCGCCGCGACCTACCTTTTAATGAGAAAGACCAATAACGACGTGCTCATTGGAGTGATCGTTTTCCAACAAATGTTTATTGCAGTTGTAATGCAACAAAAGTTGATCGCCAAACGATAAACCCAACGTACCGGGATACAATTCGATGTTGCAACACAACATCGCAATACAACAAGAAACTATCGGTTTTGGTACACAAACCACCACATCGAATACGACGTGAGAAATACAACATCAAACACGATATACTATTCGAAGTTACCGGTGTTGGGACCGAAATCGAACGCGATACGTGACAATGTCGGTTCGCACGATAAAATAATAAGGGTGAATAGGTTTGACAGGTCACGTGCAAGTAGTTGCTTCTTACGCGCACATTTATCGATATTGACCCACCTTTCTGTGTAATCCTACGTGGTACACAAAATCCACGACGACATGCGAGCACATTTCACCCAGCACTTTTCGTCGCCTGTTTCGCGAGATTCACACACTGTACAAAAAAGGACGTGAAAAATACGTGCATTTGCGCCATCAAACCATACGTTACAGCCTCGTTTTTCGAGAAAATTAATTTCCATCGCCAACCCGCGCGCGCGCGCGCGCGCGCAAGCTCGCGTTCCGGAAGCAGTTTGAACTTCGAACTGTTCAAACTTCAAAGGGAGCGAGCCCGGCCGCCCGGCGAGCCCGCGCCCCGCGCTGAGAGAGTTGCCAAGCCGAGCATGCGCAGGCGCAGTGCGCAGCGGGCGGGCGTCGGTTGCGCGACCGGGCGACCCGGCCAGCCCAGCCAGCCGGCGCCGTCGCGCTGGTCGCGCTGCCGGCATGATTGGCATTCGTCGCACTCTGTGCTCGTGGGCATCGAGCGAAACCTACACACTTTGAATTGCTTCGAAAGGTACGTATACACGACTCTATTACTTGCAGCATTGAGTGCTTTGGTGTACGCGGATCAAAGTAAGCACCGAAGGATAGAAAGGAGACGTGAAGTTTTTAAATCGCGGCCTTTTTGAACGCATGTGTCCCCTGTTGAAGCCTTTAGCTGTGCTCTGTTACAGGCGTCATTTCGACTGCGTGTGCTCCAATGTAACGTCAGTCACTGTTCACACTCGGCTAGCTTTGCCAGTTTGTTATCTCATGTGCGAAATGGACGTAGAAACCAGCGCCGCGTCTCTTTCGGATACTCAGCCTCCAGCCCCCTTCCTTCCGGCGTGCTTTCTGCCGCGACCGTTCGGCACATTGGATTCGCTGGCGCGTCAGGCTCGTTCGAAGAGGCGTTGTTTGAAGCTGACGAGTCGCCGATGTGTTACCGGAGCTTCTCTTTAGGAAAGTTGCAATCGACGCTCGGCAGCTCGGCTCTGAGCTCGTACTTTTCTCCTCCCGGGTAGACCATGAGTGCCGATGAACGAATTTGAAAAACGCTAGCGAGTGACTTTGTGACGCCGCCCAACTGTCCTTCTATCAACGGTGCAAAGCAAATAATGTACAGAAAAAAAAAAAAAACGCGTTTTTTTTATATTTTGTTGGCCATGTTTCGCCTCAACGCAAAGTGAATCGCGGCTGTACGTCGGTTGACTCATTACTGTGCCTAGATTGTAACGGAACCTTTTTGGTGTGATCTTATTCTGATATCGTTATTGGCCTCCTGCGTTGCCCAGGGGGTGCTGCGAAAAAGGACTTGTTAGGACTTGTTTTGGGTAGTACAAATATTAGCGTCTCAAACGGTCACGCATGCAGAAGCGTGCCTGCTCTGGTGCGGAGCTCGAGATCGCGATGAAAATACAAAGAAACAAAAAAAATTCGAACGCCGTCAAAGCTAAGACGCTAAGTGCGTGAGCCAAGAGATGCCGTTTCACGCGTTCCAAAGTAGACATGAAAATGAAAACAAAATGAAAGCGTCGCGACACAGGTGTTCTAACGTCACCACCCAGAGATAAGAGACGCGTGCCCTAGTGGTGGTGTCATGAGTTTGGCAATTTAGATTGTCTTGCAACGTTGAGTCAGGCTCATTTCTGGCGTCCAAAGGTGTTTTTTCATTCTTCAGCACCACACAAAATTAAAAACGATCAACCAACCTTCCATAAGTAGTGCGAGGCTCAATCAGGTGAGCTTGTACTACCCAAAATGGGGGCGCTACTGTTTGTTCAAAGCTTCAGCGCAGGAGGCCTATATCTCGCCTTTTCATCTTGGCTGCACACTTCTAGACGACATTCTACACATTGCACTCCTTGTCGACATGTCGCTGGTGCTTGAGACTAATTGGAAGTCACTGTTTGCTCACTCCTTGGTGCACATAGTTTATGTTCAACATCGGTTATCTGAAGGAGGCTCCATAAAACCCTGGAATTTGTTTAGAGGTACCTCTACATACTTAGGGTTGTTTGTTTTTTCGGGTTTTATATTTTTTTAAATTCGGGGGGGGGGGGGGGGGGGGGGGTAAAACTCGGGTGCTATCTCTCAGCTGATAATCGGGGAGAAATCGGGTTTTTTGTGGGAACATTCCGAAATTTGGGTTTTTTGGGGTTAAATTTACAAATGTACTCAGTAAAAGATACAATTTTTTTATTATTAAAGGGTATTACAAGCTACCTAACGCTAACACGTTAAAATTAGGGGTCTGTTTCAAGCTGGTAATCGGGGGACATCAGGGTTTTCTAGCTTTGATTGCCGTCTGTCGCTTCAAGGGAAGCATCGCCCACGGAATCCTCCTCTCCCTCAGATGTCAACAAAAACCCCGACCGTTCGAGGGATGGTTATCTTCGAGCAGATATTTCGCTATGCAATAAACCTGTTAAATTTTTCCGATCTGTTTACGCAACTGACAGACTCGGACATTCTTCGTGTGAAAGGTCGGACGCCAGTGAGATGGCCATGCTACCCCAGAGACCTTGCTGGGCGTCGACACCTAAGAGCGGTCGAAAGGGTATTCATAGTGCATTTCATTAGCTGCATGTAGCAGGGTCAAAGCTACATGGCGTGCCGAGGTGGTTCCACCTGCACAGCGGGTGGACGGAAATGTCCCTCCGAGGCCCCAACGCCTATTGTCGCTTTTCCTCAGCCGGCCTCCGTAAAATGGCACGGTGAGTTGGGCGGTTGGTTGAGAGTGGTGTAGGGGGGGGAGGCGTCCGCAGTGCTGCACGCAGTTTGCGAAATGAACTATAGGTCACTGTTCTCCCGAGGTCAGGTAGATAGCGTGTGTGCAACGCGAACTCCACGCAGAGTAAAAAGAAATAGGTTGGTTATGTGGTTTTAGAATTCGGGGAGAAATCGGGTATAACCCGATTTTTCTGAAACATGTTTGGGGTGTGAAAATCGGGTAAAATCGGGTTTTACCCGAAAATGAACAACCCTATACATACTGTATTAGAGTGCTGTTTTGTGTGTTGTAGTTTCGTACAAAACAAAATTGCACTTTGTAATATACCCTATGATTGTTTACTACAATTAAAGTTGCAATGAAACATTGGCCACGAGAGGTGACTTGGCCAACGTGGCTGACAAATTCCTCGCATAATTTTCTCCATGGGTCATTTTGGATGTTGACAAATTTTCTTGTGAATAATGAGTGTTATGCACATATGTTTCTTCTACTTTTCGTACAGGTACTTCAGTTAGATAAACCCCAGCAAAGGCAGCAAGAGAGTCTCATAGGGTCACATCAAGGATAACTGCATTCCTGCTCGAGTCACGGGTTTTCTCACCGAACTTCGCTGAACATAATGGTACATTCCCTTTCCTTAACTTCGTGGGAGCCAAGGGTGAAAGACGAGGCAGAGGGCACAGGACAGACGGTCGGCGGAGAAGTCACGAGCTGGCGCGAGACAGTGCGTGCTGAGCAAGGCTGGAGCTGGGCAGGAACATTGGAGCCGGGCTGCCTGGCCTGGCCCATGCCGAACCCCGGAGCGGTTCACCAGCGAGGTTCGAAGTCCGGACCGGTAGAAACGGCGAGTCCTGGCCATCTAGCCTAGGCCACGACGATCCTGGGGTGGTCCCGCAGCGAGACTCGGGCAGTGATAGCCCGGGACAGCCAGCCTACGCAGCGCTGGCGTGGCAAGGACGATCCGCAGGCCTGGACACTGACTCCGACTGTGAGCTCTGATCGACGGGCGACAACAAGGGTCGGCGTGCCTGGACTGCCGGCTCTGAACGACGGGCAACCGTGAGCTACAGTCAACTTATTCGCTGTCTTCTTGTTACTGTATGTCACTCCCAGGGTGACGGGCGGAGCGCATACCGATTCTGCGGTGATTATTAGTAGGTAAGCGAACTCCATAATGAAACCAACACTAAAATGGCGCATCCAACGTGGGGCTCGTTCGGTATGCCTCTGCTTCTAGTCGTCCCCAGGGAGTCTCACGGATTCATTGAGCGGGTTGTTCACTAACGCTATCGATGCCGGTTGAGACAAATATGTTGAAATTTTGGCGACTTGTCTCACGGCAGAGCTCAGCAGGTGTTTCCTCGAACTGAGTACCTAAAGGGCTCGAAGAACGAGGTTGCAGACACGCTTTCTCGGGTATCCCAGAATAGTGGTTGGCAGGAGACGGGGAGCGCGTTTAAGATGTAAGAAAGTCGTCTTCAGAGGCAGAGGAGATCCACTGCATGTTCGCTGGAAGGCAGGATAACGAGTGGCAGGAGGGGAAGCAGCCAGGGCTCATTGCAGATTTAGGCTTGGGGTGATGCGGTAGGCAAGTAAGCGCTTGTCGAGGCCTGGAGTGCAGATGGGTGTTTGTCAGTGGGTGTTGGAAAGATTGTGGAAATGGCAGTTGACACCGGGAACACTGGCAGACGAGATTGTCAGCGGGTGTCGGGTAAACTGGCGGAAATTGCGGTTGGCACCGGGAGCACTGGCAGGCGAGTTAATGAGCACTATGATTTGTAACTGCTGGGCCAAGACGGCTAGTTGCTTCGCGTCAGTCCAACAATCGACGAAGGGCAGAGGGACGACTCTCCCTTGAGGGGGGTCGTTCCAAGAAAGCTACGAAATGATTTATGTGATTCTTTATCGACTTCACTCTGGCTGGTCGTGGCAGTGACAGCAAGACTTTTAATAAGTTATGTCGCGTCACGACCTGGCCGGGGATGCGGCGGTAGACATTTAGGTGGCTTGTAGCTGTCCAGCTTGCCTTGAGGTGTGAACGGTTGAAGCGGACTTGCTCGCTGAGCATGAACGGTGGAAGCGAGCCTAAGGCCCACTTCAGACGGGGCAATTTACCCCAGCAACTTAACGTCGCAACACCAGTAACACGGGCCGCCTGCGTTCACAAGCTGCAACCGAATTGCTACGACTTGCCATCATCATCATGAAATTTGATTTTTCTTGCACTATATAGACGCACAACTACGTGCTAAAAACGTGTTTTTATATCTCTGAGTGCCGTTGAGAATACTCACTCATGTTTCTGAAAAAAAGTTTATTTCCAAAAACGATCCATTTCAAACCAGGACCAAGTCTTCAGCTGTCATCCTCACCACCACAGGGGTGTCACGTGAAAATATTGCGTCCCTTATTGGCTGCTGCCGCTTCAAATTTCTCCAGTTTGTTCGAGTTGCTTGTCTGCTTTGAGCCGAACCTGATCTCAGAAATTCGTGCTGATCTGGGAAAACCTAGGGAACAACCCGCCATCAACCTGAAAATTGCTAGAAAGGTTGCCCTGTCTGAAGCGGGCCTTAGGGAACTGAAATCAAGGGCAGTGGAGCTCTGGGTTCAAACCCACCTGGAGACGTTTCTTTTCTTTTTGCCTTTTTTTTAGTATACTCTTAACGACTTAATTTTCGCGGGCTCAAATTTTTTGCAAATCGGGCCAAAGCTGAAAATATGAAATTATTCGCGGGTTCTAATTTTCGCGAATCGAGCGTAGCTTCCGTAGTGTTCACATATTGCCCGAGTTGTTCGCGGAACATATTTTTCGCGTTTGTAGGCGATTCGCAAAATCGGCGAAAATTAGGTCCTCTCGAAAATTTAGTCGTTTACAGTATATATATATATTTTATATTTATAAATAATACTTTTTTTTAAAGTTTTAACATATAGACTCATGATTTACACACTAATTCACATCCAGAAGTGCTTTTATTCACACACTGGCTCCCTAGTGCTTGCAATAGCTTCTTGTTGAGCTATTGCAAGCTCTGCAAAGGGAGGGGCATCTTCCCACCCTTTGCAGGCTGTAAAGCTGTGGCTTGCACAGCTCAAGCAGGTCGCACCTCGCACACTGGCTCCATCATCAAGCATAGGGGCTGCATGAGTCGCGCCACTGTAAGGCTATATACGGTCGGGTCACAGCACCTGGGACCATTCGTCGCTGCACTCAGCTACGGTATGGTAGCTTGGTCAGGGCATGAAGCAAGGGTACAACTTGGAAATGCTCGTCTTCATCACATTTGAAGCACATTTTTTTTATTACTTTTGTGTCGAGTTGTCAGCATTTTAAGGGTGAGGAAGCAAGCAGCAGCGAGAGCAAGAAAAAAATTGAAAGCCGCTTTTATTGAGAATTTATTACGAGCACTAGGAAGCTGTGGAGTATTCTTAAAACACTTCTAAAGGTGAATTAGCATATAAATGATTTGCTAGTGCCTTAAAAAATAATAATAAATTTAAATATAATCAATAAGGATAAAAATATACACCAGGAGGACTTAAACCAGAACTACACAGTCTGTAAATTTGAAATTTGACACCATAAATTACTTCGCCACCACCCAATTTTATTTTTAGGTCGTTTACCGAGGTATATGAATTTCGTTTGCAGCTGTCGGCTGCAAGAGAGATAGCCTTATTTTCATTTACTTTACTATTCCCACCAAATATGACAAGTGACCAAGAATAGAACCTCATTTGTCGGCCGAGGCACTGTACTTGCATCAAGGCAAACTAGCCTGGCTTGGTAGGCTTATATTTTGTTTCATCACCTGTTTAGGATTCTGTTGTCGCTCATCAAAAGAAAAAAAAACTGACTAAGTCTGACTTATTCTGGTGTACAGGTACCCTTGCCAGTAAACTCTGCTAAATGGGGCAAAATATATATTATACATTTTTTAGCAAATATGCATTGTTTTAGCAAAATGAGCTACACTATTTGACTAAGGTGAAACAGAACCAGCCTCTCCACCTGGGTCTGTTTTCATCTCTCGCAGACACTATTTCCTGCTTTTTGTGGTTTGTATCAGACTTTTGTGTCTGTCCGGCCAAAGCATCTGTGTTAGACTCAGACTGGTTTCTTTTTTGGATATGTGCAGGTATTCTTCGCAGCAAATGGCTGCCAATCAGGAACATGAGTTTGTTTTCGGCTACCAAGAGCAAGTATTTTCAAGGTGAGCTATTACCCGCCAATATGAGTTTTGTGTTGCATTCCTCTTGGATGCCGTTTCCTATGTGTTGTGGTCTTGCATTGGTATTTTGTTGTGTCTCTTCTGCAAAAACACCCAAGTTTGACTAAGATTGGGTTCTTTCTTATACATGCAGGTCTTGGTGGCAAGCACCAGCCAATCAAGGCCAGAAGTTTGCTCTTTGCCGCTCATCGCAAGTGTTTTCAAGGTGAGTGATTGATGCCTATCTGAGTTGTGTGTTTTATTCCTGACAGACACTCTATTTCCTGTCTTTATAGTGGTCTTGTGTCAGGCTTTTGTGTCTCTGTCCTGCCAAAGCATCTGTGTTAGACTAAGACTGGGTTCTTTAGGATATGTGCAGGTATTCTTCGCTGCACATGGCTGCCAATCAGGAACACGAGTTTGTTCTCGGCCACCAAGAGCAAGTATTTTCAAGGTGAGCTATTGCCTGCCTATATCAGTGATGTGATGGCTGCGCCAATAGTGCCAAACTGCGCCAAGGTGCTAACCCTGCTACATCCTGCTACATTTTGCCAAAATATTGGTAATCTGCGCCAAGCCTGCGCCAAAGGGCCAATTTTGGTCGCCTTTCAGAACTGAGACTAAACTAAGTACCGTAACTGAGCATGCATGAGCTAGGCGGCGCAAACGGCCGCCCGACACAAAATACCCTGCATCAATCGTCCATAGTTTTTTGCATGGTTTTTTCCGCCATGCCGTCGACGCTAGCGTGCTGGGTACCAGCCATGACGTGACGCTGTGAAACAAAACTATGTTTCGGCGCGGCGGGAGTTACTTTTTGAGCTGAAGCTCTCGCTCCTGAAATCAACGGGCACACGGCGTTGCAGATATGGAGCTTCCTAAACTGAAACATAAGGACCGCCGCATGTTCATCAACATTCACATTCTTGTTTAAAACATACGCTGCTACAAAAATCCCTCTCTAACTCAAAGACTGCTGTGTCGAAGTATTGATTACCTAGGTTTCTCTCGGTGGGCTTTCTTTCGAGAGGGACCCCGGTACGTGCAAAATGTGTTCTGAAGAAAAGTTGAAGTGAGCTAAAGCAAAGAAGGGAATGTCCGCACGCTGAATCCACAGAGAACGCTTGTTTGTCTCTAGTTCAGTCGTTGCACAAAGCGACCCTGGCTCGCGATGTCTTGCATCAATGCGCTCAGGTTCTTTTTTTCTGTGTTTAGCTCGTACCTCGCCTGCCGGCCTTGCAAGCACGCGGCGCTGGACTCTTTTGTCGCATGCTGGGCAGTTACATTTTGCATAGACTTTTGGCAACCAGTTTGCGACGGAACAGAAAGGCATGGTTTCGGTTTCGATCGAACAGCCGTTTCGCTCGCGCGACAAAGCACGTGCACCCTGCAAGCCGGAGTTGCCCTCACGTGCATGCGAACCAGCGATGCGAACATAATTGCACGATAGAGGCACCAGCCGGGACGCTTGCAATTCATTGTTTTACATTTAATTACTTTTGACGATAATCTGGCACGTCGGCAATCAGTAAAACGGTGGCAAGCGGTTTTTCGGAATTTCTTGGCAACGCCTACAGCACTGTACACTTGTGGGATGTCGCAATGTCTCTTTGGAGACATTGAAATTGGACATTCATTACTACCCTAAGCTAAAGCAAAGCTTGCTCCAGCCTTGCAGAATGTTTCGAAAAGCAAAAAGAAATCTGTCATGTCATTGGAATTTCAGTTACATCTTGAAAGACTCCCAGGTGGCCGAACTTGACCATAATTGGTTTATTTCGGCGAGCAAGATTCTCTTCGCATGTCCAGCATTTAAGACAAATATTTTTATTTTTATTAGAATATCTGCTTTAAAAGCTACTTTTTCTGCTCCAAAACACTGTTTTGGCTGCTCCAAAAGGCGCTTCAAAATGGCTTAGGCCAATCACATCACTGCTATATGAGTTTCAGCATTTGTCAAGGAGCGCAAAAATCAAAGCCCGGGGGTTGGCCATTGCAAAAATGTTGACTCTGAAGCGCATAGGGAGGAAGCTTTACAAAAGTATCCACCTGCCTCTACAAGTGAAACCGAAACTAAGAATGTGGGTTCCATTTGAAAAAAGAAACATTGTCAGCCCGAATTAACTCGGGGGCGGCACGGAGCAAACAAGCCACGGTACGAGTAGGCTTGGTTCAGGCTTTTGTAGGGGTGGTCGATGACTTGGTGTTTTCTAAAAAGTTATCTTTTTCTAAAAGTGTGGTGGTCGAATATTCGGGGATGGGCATTGAGTCAGGATCTTAAGGTAAAAATTTCATCCACATGCCGGGATTCATGTGCCTTGTCCCCCTAGCGAGGGGGACAAGGCCTTCAAAATTTTAGGTTCGCAAAAGGGGTGCGTCAGTATTGACGTCTCATTTTACGTCAGCCCTTTCATTTTAAAACTCCCTATGAATGACATGGCTAAAATTCGTTTGGGTGTACTTCCTCCCAGCAAGTATATGGTTCTGTCTCAAAAGGTCTAATCTGATGTTGACTGCACCTCAGGTCTCCACCGACGATTCATCAGGACGAGACCCAACCGGGACACTAGGGAGGAGCGGCTTAAGCAAGGGAGGCTACATATACGACAGCTTCTTGCGGACAAGAAACGAAAATAGATAGATGGTGAGTGTTTCAATTGCTAAGCCTTTTGGCATGCACATTCTGTTTGTTATGATTGAAGATTCCTGCAGAGTTCAATTTCAACTATTGTTAAATACCGAGCATGCGCTCAGATCGCAGAAGCGCCTACCCTTTGATTCGAAACGATCCGCAACTAATCAAAGGGCATACCAGACACCCATCCACCTGTTTTCAGCAATGCTCAAAATATTAAAAGAGCACATCAAGCGCCAGGTGCTTTGGCGTCTTTGCCACAATGGCACCAGTTGCAGAGCTGACACACCTGTGACTGGCACAAGCCATGGCATGGCCTTTGGGAACCAGGGAATCGAGATTAAAGAAGTAGTGCAGAAATTGGAGGTGGGTGGTGAAGGTGAGCAGAGTTAATGGAAAACAAGGATGAAGGGGGTCCGTCGCATGAGGCATCTATGTCCCGTGCATGTAATTTGAATGTGCTGAAGGCAGCTACTCGAAAAAAATTGTTACTTGTACGTAACTAATCAAAAATCTCTCTTGCAGTTTCCACGGCCCACAAGCCAGCGGGTGCCAGTTCGCTGTCGTTCAAAGGTGAGGATTCCAGATTTTCTAGTTTGCTCTGAAGCAGCAATACTTAAGCCAAACAAGCGGTACGGCATATTTAATTGACGGAACTTAGAACGACTGGGGACGCTTTCACTGAAGCTTGTTTTGCTGCAATATACGCGTGTATTGTAGCAAAACAAGCTTCAGTGAAAGCGTCCCCAGTCGTTCTGAGCTCCGTCAATTAAATATGCCGTATCGCTTGTCTGTCTGGCTTCAGTGTTGCTGTAGGCGACAAAACATGTGCCCAGTTTTGTCACAAGAGGCATATTATGTCACGCACATGTAATTTTGATTTTATCTGGCTTAGTGTGCTGTAGGTGGCTGGTCAAAGAAATTGGTACTTGGACGCAGCTATTCGCAAATCTTTCTGACAGTTTCCAAGGCTTAAGAGCCAGCAGGTCCCAGTTTGCTTCTCCTCAGAGGTGAGAATTCCAGATTCCCGAAGCAGGAATACTGAAGGCAGACGACCGGTACAGCATTTTTAATTGACAGAGCTCGGAACGACTGGGGGCTCGTGCATTGAAGCTTATTTTTCTGTAATACACGCAAGCGACATTGACGTATGCCCAGTTATGTTGCAAGAGGTTATCCATGTCCTGCGCATGTAATTGTTTTAATCTTTTCGACTTAGTGTACTTTACGGGGCTACTCAATGTAATTGCTACTTGAACGCAACTAATCGCAAATCTCTCTTCCAGTTTCCATGGCCTACAAGCAAGCAAGCACCAGTTTGTTTTTCCTCAAAGGTGAGCATTCCAGATACTTTAGTTAGGTGCAAAGCAGGAACTGTGAAGCCAGACGAGCCGATAGGTTTATTTAATTGATGGAGCTCAGAATGATCCGTGGCAGTGAAATGGAAGCTTATTTTTCCACAATCAAACGCAGACATAATTTTGAATCTATCCGGCTTAGTGAAGGATTGCTACTTGTTGCGAACTAATCACAAATTTTTATTTTGCAGTTTCTATATGGCTACAGCTAGCAGGTGCTGCTTTCATTAAAAGGTGAGGATTTCACATTCTGTTTTCAAACAGCAAGTTTTTGAATGAGGGTCCTAAACAATTAACTTTCTTTTGCAGTAAACGCCAGACCCTCCAGTTGAGGAATATGTTAAATATATTTGGTATGGATAAGCCCAGTGTTTTGCTTCTTTATTCATAGTTTGACAACAACAACACTTTTTATTTTATCACTCAGAAATACACACAAGAGACTACGTTGCAAAGAAATGTCGTGCTGAACGTGATATTACAACTCGCATATAGTTTTATTGGTAGCCGATATAATATATTGGATTCCAATATCCATAATACGCTGAGTATATTGGAATCGTAAACCCTTATTGGATCCCCATACGACACATGGGGATCCAATAAGGGTTTATACGGTATGGATTCCAATATTTTTAGCGTATTATGGATATTGGAATCCCATAACAAATCCTTATTGTAATACAATACAATAAATGTAATGTTTTCCAATACAGTGTATATATTGTATTGCAATACAATAAAAATATATTGTTTACCAATATCCATAATACGCTGTTTATATTGGGGTTTTCCAATAGGGATTTCTTGAATTATTGTCGCATTTAATTTTTTTTAATTAAAATATAGCCTTCTCGTATGTATGCTCGGAATTTTACATTTTTTACTTCAGTTTTACATAATACGTGACGGAAGATGGGCATACAGGTATGGAAGGATGTCTTTGCATCATGCAACCCCTTCATACTTATTTTTTAAAGTAAAAAAATTGCAATGTCATATAGATTTTGTTTTTGTTTTTTGTTCCAACTATTTCATGATGGAATGTATTGGTGGAAGAAGATGTTTAGGTGGCCGATTATTGCCGTTTTTACGATATCTTACAGCAACCGCTTATATAGTGAACCATGCATTTTTGCTTGTTTATGTCTAGGTGTTTTTATGTTTCCACTGATGTAAACCCTGCAAAATGTTTCACGGCGCAGCATGTATATGTCTTAAGAACTGAATAAATATATAAGTTCTTAATCGCGAGCAATTTTCAAGAACGATGCGTTCTGGCTGATTGATCCCACATTGTGCCGTACTACAAAAAACATTTTCTTCAACTTGAGTACAAATCAAAAGAAAACTTTAAAATACCTTTCTACTTTAGATGTCTTCTACTTACCATAGCTTTCGCGTGTGTGCTTTATTTTTATTTCATTTATTTCCCTTTCCGAGCCTTTTCGTCAGTGAGGTTCAATGTAATTATCGCCAGCTTCCTCAGAATATTCCGGTGTCTAGGCTACCTTGATTTAACAGTGCTCAGGAGCATGATGGAAAATTGTGACGCGAGTAGAATAGCGTAAGAAACTCGATTTACTTTGATTCTTCTATTAAATGTGAAAGAGGTGTCATGTTAATTTATGTTGACTTTCTATTCCAGGAATTCAGTGAAACCGAGGTGGTGAGTGTTTCACATAATGCAGCGAAATGAAAATCTTTGGTAGCGAGACTGTAAAGGCTAAATAGAAACATGTATATTTAATAAGCTAAAACGCAAAAAAGTAATTAACATGTGTTATTACTTTTTACCAAAAGAGTCAATTCCGACCTTGCTATGTTTGACTAGGTATATTTATTCATTTATTTATTTAAGAGTGCTACCTGGCTGAATCAGGGTCATTGTAGAAGAGGCACAACATTACATCAATAAAATATTGCAAAACATAAATGGCCAAATGATTCAGGAGAAACAATTTCCTACCATATTTACAATGCAATAAGAAAACGAAGAAATGTTTACACTTATAACAAAATTAAAAACATTTTACCAAGAAACGAAGCAGAGATTCAATAAATGAATTAGTCCACAGAGTTTAGGCTGTTTAGCGGGAGGCAATTTGTTTCATTGAGCAATGAATCGAAGAAGAACCAAATGGTTGATTGCGTCAAGTTGAACTAAAAACTCTATAGATGAAAGCATATATAAAGAAGGGTTGTCTAGGCGGACTGAAAAGCTTGTATATTTTGTAACATAAACGTTTAGTCTTCTTTGAAGCATAAAGATTGAGGCCTTCAATATATATGCCCCCGCTCTTTCAATCAGCTTGAGAAAGTGCATGCCGCAATGATGCTGAGGGCGAACTCAGCGTATCAAACTTTTTGTAAATAAACCTTATCGCTTTTTCTTTTCCGTTTTCGAACTTATTTGCCTTGCTTTTTGTGAACGGGTCCCAAAAATATTGTTCTTTCCCAAACGAAGAATTTAAGTTTTGTAAACAGTCAGTTTATGTTAGACGAAAAAAACTTCACGAGACTTTTCAAGAACCAAAGCCCCTGGGTCGTATTTTTCACAACAGACGCGATGTGCTTCTGCCAGAATAGTTCGTCCTTAAAATTTAATACCAATTACTTGTATTTTTGCACCTTTCCAGCTCTGCCAACTAATGAAATACGTTAACTCAATGAGAAGTGTTTTTACATATGATTGACGTTGACCCTGTTTTTGAGATATATAATTCCATTTGCCAATCTCTACATTAGGCGAGTATCATTTCTAATATATTGTTTAAACGATGTAACCGATCCTGAGAAGATTTAACATTATTGTATAGAACAATATTGTTTTCGAATAATCTAATTTCGAAATGTATGTCTTAGTCATATTATTAATGTAAACCATAAAATCAAGGGTCTAAACAAAGCTCTGTGGCACCCCAGAGCAACGTGCATCAACTCAGATTCATAGCCTTTGACCTAGAGGTACTGTTCTCTCCGTTCTAGGTGCGAGGCTAACCATTTCACTAGATTGCGTGAGATAATATTTGTGTTCGTTTGAAACGAATACTATTGTGGGGAACATTAGCAAATGGTGTAAATAGATGCAGAAGCAGTACGTTGAACTGTCCTCTGCTGTTCATAGTTTAAAAAAAATATCGGTAATTTCGAACAGCTGGGTTACTGCAAACAAGCCTTTAATAAATCCATACTGAAAAGCTACCGAACTATTTCCCTTTTCAACATGGTCATAAATATTTCTAGAAATGTTTAGCTCTATAATTGCTTACAAAAGTGGCTCATTGCCGCGGTAGGCCTGTCATTTACAACGTTTTTCTTTTCATGCCTTTTCAATCCGGGTAGAATTTTAGAAATAATATCAGCAAGTATTTAGACATTCACTTGGAGTAACGTAAAAATAATTAAAACTAAATCTGGACCAGCCGACATTTTTTCTTTTTCAATTGATGCTTAAGATCAAACTAAAAATAACTTCTTCAGTTAAAAGAGATCACTGAACTTCGAAAAAAATTTATCAACGCCGAAGTTTGCTAGTTTTTCATTATAGCGAGTAGAAACAAATTTGAAATTAACGTAAAACTATTTGCAATCATTGCCGGGTCTTTAGTAACTTACCCGTTTATTTTAAACGCAGAGGTGCACTCCGAATTGCATATCATATACCTCCAATAATCTATTGGAGACGATTTCAAGAATCGTTCTAAAGTAGAGTTAGGGTCATGGCGCTTTGCAGAAAATAAGATAAATATTTAGTCCCCGAGACCTATAGCTTGCTGTATATTTGACAGATTCTAACTCAGAAGCTTGTCCAATTTACAAGTACGCGAAATCCTGTGCTTCACATAAATAATGTCATGGTTAATCCATTGGTTTTTGTCCACAATATCTTTCATCTCGTTTGGGGCAAAACTAGTAACACTATAATGAGTGTTACTACCTAAATATTTTCCAAAGCATATGTATGTTAGTACCATAACTTTCTTAAAGATTGCCGCAATTCTAAAGTGGGTAGTCTTAAAGATTATCGCACCGACGTCATCTGCTTTGCTAACAGCTTTTTTTTACTTTTGAATGTAAATTGGCATTCCCCAGTCTGTTGTCAAAAATTGCTTCTAACACTGCTACGCAAATGTCATCAAAGTTACTGCTGAGAAAAACGTAATCGAGTATGCACAATGAGTTTTCATGCATCATAGTAAAAAAGTGTACTACCAGTGTAAAACGAAAATGCAATATTAAAAAAAAAAATATTTGACACAATTGATTTTTTTGTGGACCTTCAGATAGAAAACCTAATTCCTTGATGGTGAATTAAAATCAGATGATAATATATTTTTACACCTCCTCCTACAGTAATTTGAAAGATATGCCATCCTCTAAATATTTGTGGTTGCAGTAGGAACTTATACTCACTACAAAGTATGAATCATTTTTCTTTATTTTGCACCAAAATTCACCAGCCTTTTATTGTTACTTCACCTCAAACACAATAAATCCCCAAAATAAGCGCTATAGCAACACATCCTCCCGCAGTTTCACTACCTTTATTAATAGGTTCGTAACCTGGAGGTTGAATTTTCTTGTTCATAATGTTGGAGTTAATCTAGGTTTCAGTTATTACGACAATGTAAAGGTCATACGTCAACGGAATAGGTTCAAACTCTAACACTTTATTTATAATTCCTCTTGCATTCATGTTTATACAAATTAACCTGCGCGGTTTTGTTTAAGCGTGTTCTGGCTTCTGTCATTTTTATATGGAGATTTATACCAATACCTTTTATCTCTAACGTGGTCCCATACGTAAGTTACATAATCTATTATAATGCTGTCAAATCAAAGCTGAACACATTCGTCATTTTATTTTTCCTGGGGAGAACGGTCTCAAAGATATTCTTTGCCGTCGAAACCAGTTTTGATTTAACCATCAGCAATGTGGTAACCAGTCCCCCTGAGTTTTCCACGTTCTTATTAGACGAAGAAAGGGTAAAAGCTCAGGCGAGCTGGTGAAGAACTTCCATCGTAAACCGGAGACACGGCAAAATAAAAAAAACGGGCAAAACAACAAGTCTCAAGAAAAGACTTGTTTTTGTTTTGTCCGTTTTTTTTTTTTATTTTGCCGTGTCTCTTATTAGACATCCGTTTCCCCGTTATTGATCGTTTTTTTAATGATTAATCGAAACCTTTCTTGCCGTTTTTTTTTTCGGAGACGACGCAACCTTTAAATATTACCAACCTCTAACCGAAGACGTGAAGAAAAAAATATAATTCACAACAAAATTACAAATGTTACTGTCTCTGTCATCTTCCATTTCCCAGATGCCCTGAAAATCTACATTGTCCCGTCTACTTTTGTTTTCTGTCATTTTTCGTAGCTGCTGCTGCTTTTTGTATTTTATTTTTTTATTGCAGTTTTTTTTCCTTCTAACCCTCCAACTTTTTTTTATCTTTGACGCCATTCCGGTTAGCCTTTCTTTTTTAACAGGATAGCTTGCTGAGTTGGTTGGCTGAACGACGTGTTAAAATTACAGCGCAAAACAGATTGACACAAAGTAGAAGACGGACACAGGACATACGCTGACTATCAACCAGAGGTTTACAACAGTACGTTGCAATTCAAGAAGGTTAGGCGAGAGTAAGACGGGCCAGGGAGGAAGAAGCAGACGGAACGCTCAAGAGAGAAGGAGGTTTTCCCCTCTCTTTTCCAGCGTTCCGTCTGCTTCCTCCTCCACGGCCCCTCTTACCTTCGCCCTACCTTCTTCAGTTGAAACGGACTATAGAACTTCCACGAATGTACATTGGCACGCGTGAGCGCACACTCTTCTTTTTCTTTCAACAAAGGGAAATGCTAATAAAGGAAAAAGAAAAGAAACTTTGAAAAAAGGATGTGAGAAGAAAACACATTGCGAAAAAAGAATGTGAGAAGAAAAGAAACGCATAATTATGGCCAAAGATGTTTTTGTGCCTCTGTAAAAGTTTCTTTTCTTCTCAATAATTTTTCAGTTCCTTTTTCTTTTCTATTTAGTAGAATTTTTTTTTGCCGAAAGAAAGAGAAGAGCCTTTGCTTCCACGTGCCACTGTGCGCGTGGAAGTTCTAGTAAACCTTTGGTTGTTAGTCAGTGTATGCCGTGTATCCGTCTTTTACTTTGTGTCCCGTCTTTTTCGCGCTGATTTTTAATAATACGTTTTTTATATCTGATATCTGCTCGTGAGTTTCTTTGCTTGAGGCTTTATTTTCTCTAATATATTTTGATATTGTTACGAGAATTTCCTAAATCGAGAAACCTAGATTCATTTCAACGTCACCACATAGCAACATGCATTTTTTTTTAAATACGTAGCATTCTAGACACAATTAATGTGAGACTATTTGACCTGGCAGCAGCCGCAACCGCTTTGTTGCTTCGATATCACTTATTATCAATATAGGTTTCACCAACATGTGTACAAAGGACGAGCTGATCTGGCGTCGGGTCTGGGCGCAGGAATTGGTGGTCCGTGCGGATTCCTTTTATAACCCCTGGCGATGAAGACGTCAAGGGCAAAAAAGGTGTTCAACTGGTCCGGGTGAAGGCTGCTGATCACCATTGATAGCGCCAAGTTGAGGAACGTTGCATTACGAAGTTCCCGATCGCATATCGCTGTATCATGGGTGCCAGGAGGATGTGTTTTTTAGCCATACCCGCTGTACATTTTCTGTTCCATTTACATAATAATATTAATGCAATTTAAGGCACATTCACTGTTATCATATAATCTTTTATTGTAAGAAATCTTGGTTTGTGTTTTTTTTCAATTTTTAAGACATTTTCAGTTTAAGTTCTTTAGAATTTAAGAATTTTTATAGGTTGTTGGCACTTACATCAAGATATGCCATAAAAAAATCCGGATGGCTAGTTGGGTTAGTTGGTTTTGCATCATGGTGTACTACGCGAAAACAACATGGACGAAAACGAAGGGAGAACTGGAAAGGACGCGGCGTAACTTTCAACTGAACAGTTTGTTTTGATGACATAATTTTAGAAAAATAAATACGGGCACACTTGGCAGAACACAAAGATACGGTCTAACCCCTTCCTTTCTTTCCCTCAAATGCGAGCGTCATTGGTTCTTCAGACAGGAGAATTCTTTATCAGACAAGGACAAGGAGGGTGCGCTTACACAAGAGTTGTCGTGGTGGGACTCATTCAGGAAGGCTTCGTGAATTTCTCTGGCTGTTTTTATATTCTGATGGCCCTTTACACAGGTGGTCACCAAAGATGGGGTTGCACTTTCCAGAGTTGGGCCGGCATTCGCAACGGCCATAGTGGACCGCTAGGTGGTCAGAGGGGGCTGCCTGATCGCCAACGCATGCTCTCTAACCCTATCATTAATCCACCTCTCCGTCTGGCCAAGTGCACCGTACCACATTACAGGGGAATTTTGTACGTGACGCTGGTGGTGCACTCGCGGAACTTAGTGACATGTCGATTTTCGCAGGACTTTTGCGGCACAACCAAATCCTCTCCCAATCTTCTTATCCTTTTACACAGCGAACATAGTTTGTTCGGTGCAGAAAAACGACTAGTATGTCAAACCGATGGGCCACCTTCTTCAGATTGTGGGACATCTTGTGAATGTAATGCCATACAACAGGCCTATACTTACCGTTCGGAGCCCTTTCGCGCCCTGTTGTCTTTTTTCATCGTTTCTGCTAAGGTTTCGGAAATACCTTGAAGAACATGCGGGGGTACCCTGCATTTTCAGGTCAGCTGAGCTGAGAATTAACTGTTTTTCATCCTGTATGGGCAAGATTTCCTTAGCGCGGCCCTTAGGCAAGGTAAAGCAATGCCCCTCTTCACCAAATCGGAGCGCGCTCAGCTGAAGGGTAACAATCCTTTCTTGGAACGGAGCTCATACGCCCGGCAGGCATGGTCCGCACCGAAATACAAACTAAGGTCCAAAAACTGCAGCCCACCCAAGACCGATGTCCAGTGAGTAAATTTTAAACCGAGCAATTAAAAAAAAAAAAAAAATAACGCCATTGTTTGATTATTTTAAATTACGTACACAATTCCCCTGTCGTGTGGTAAGGTGAGCGTGGGCCAGACTGGGAGGTGCATCAATGATAGGGTTAGAGAGCATGCATTGGGGATCAGACGGTCCCCGTCTGGCCACCTAGCGGTCCACTGGGGCCGTTGCGAATGCGGGCCCAACTCTGGAAAGTGCAGCCCCATCTTTGGTCACAGCTGTGTCATGGGCTATTACAAAACAAAAACGGGCAGAGAAATTCACGACGCCTTCCTTATTAAGTCCCACCACGACAACTTTTGGGTAAGAGCACCCTCTTTGTTCTTGTCTGATAAAGAATATTTCTATCTGAAGAACCAATGACACTGGCAATTCAGGGCCGGGGGGGGGGGAGGGGGGGGGGGTTGTTTTTAGGCCATAGCTTTGTGTTCTGCCAAGTCTGCCTGCTTTTATATATTTAAAATTATGACATCGAACTAAACCGTTCAGTTGAAAGTTACGCCGCGTCTTGTCCAGTTCTCCCCTCGTTTTCGTTCATGTTGCTTTTGGCGTACTACACCACAAGAACTATTTTAGCAACCAAGCGTCGCAGCTCCTGCTGCCACACCAGCAGAGCGGCTGCTGCTGCTTTGACCGCAATAAACGGAGCTTCATAAATATGAATTCCTAAACTCAGTGGAGCTTCGAATCTGTCCGAAGTTAACTCTCGACCCCTGCCCCCGAAGCGCTAAACGCGTCATGTTTATTACAACGATAAAGGCTTCAAGAAGCGGATAATCTCGGTGCGAGACGAACGGGGAAATCTCGTATGCCGTTTCACTGAACATGGCGTGAGACATGTGCAAATAATTATCTTGCAAAACATGCAGCACCGTCCGCGGTGCCAAAATGAATCCCTGGAACGCTATAGGTACAATCGGATGTAGCAGACGACGGTGGCGAAATCGGAGGCCACTGCGAAGGGGCAAGCGCTACCCCCTCACTGTTTCAGGTGTCACCTGGAAAATTATCTACATGTTTTCGCGTACGGTCTTTGTGGATATCTACAAAAAAAACCATTGTGCACCCCACTGTAAGCCTATTTTCTCTCTTTTCAGGCATGTTATGAGGAGGTCAAGCGCAAGGAGGACAATGCGATGCCCAGTCTTTTGGGTGAGTAAACAGATGAATGCCGGGGAAGCCAGCGTACATATTGGAACACTTTGCTGAAAAGAAATGGCCATGGAAAGTAATAAATATTAATAAAAATGTCAAAAACCTTTTTTCTGTCTTTATTTTTTTTTGCGGGTATTTGGAAACCGCGAAAAACATGTATGACGCTTTAAATGCACAGAACAGCTCTTAATGTCCCAACGGAAGAGTGATCCGGGTTCAATTCAAAAGACACCAGCAATATCTTGGCTTATTGTGCGGCTGTGGCCCACCTCATGACCTAAATGCAGCGGACCTAAATAAAAATGGCTCTTACTCTATGCTTGCCACGCAGAAAGAAAGATAGGGTGCTAGTTCTACTCTACTCTCGTACCTCAGTTTCAAAAAATGGTGAAATGTCAGGGCTCTAAGATAGGGGAGCCCCCTACAAAAAGTGAAAAGACATCCGCATCGCTAGCCGTTGTCGTGTAGACTCTAAAAAAAAGTTGGCCTCAAGAGACTAACGGCAGCATTTGGTCCTCTGAACTTCCAGTTGCTCCCCGAAAGGACCATCTGGTTCAAGCTAGGTACCCTGCGCAAAAGCTGGAGACTAGCTGCGCTCGACTAGGACTAACCGATAGGCGTGTGCGAGCAAAAGCAGTCATTATTCCCCCTTAGTGTGCATCTGTATGATTTAGTCCCCGGAGGCAAACGGAATGTTCGCCAGCCAGGAGGACGGACGATATTTCGCTTGTCTTGGTGATCGGCGAGACTCAGCCCAGCACGGCTGAAAGTGTTGCCAAAACTCAGATGAAACTGGCGAATTTGTTTAATGTGCCACGAACGTTCAGACATTACATGGTAGAGCTTCGCGCGTTGTGCGAATGCGAGTTAACGAATGTATTAACTCTACTTCACCCACCAATCTTGTCAAAAATGATCTGTGGACATTTCACAAGTCCCATTCACGTAATTCACCTTCGCGCAAAAAATGAGCATTTATCCAAACGCAACCCCTCCCAATACTGACACTTCTTTTTTCTCTAAACTGAAACTTAGAAGTTTGTAGAAGCTGTGCTTTCTACACTGGAGTCTCGAAATCAGAATAAATGGTCACTTCAATCGCTAAAACTTAGTTACTGAGAACAAGTCGAGCCTCGTCTCTGCGTCTCCCCGTAACCAACCTTTCTGGGTAGTCCAATGTCGAACTCAAAATCCGACACGACACACTTGATGCACGGCACGTTCCACTTAAAAAGCACATTCAGGGGCAGTATCCAGACGCCTTCATGTCATCGACATCGCTGTTTCAGATAATATTCCAGATGAACAACGAAGAACGAACCGCGCCCGGAATGTCACCCATGGCGACACCCTGCTAATGCAAAACAACTGCGAACTGAAAAAAAGGCTCCCAAGAAAACTGAAAAGAGAGAAAAAGAAAAAAAGCAAAAAAAAAAAAAACGTGTTTGCTTGTACGTCACTTGAACGGCGTGTTGAAAATGGCGACTTTCGACCTTCTCCCGTCATTGGGAAATTAGTGCGTTCGTCTGTCGGGTGTGTGGGAGGGGGAAAAAGATTTTCGGGTGCGCGCCCTTGCCCTCATCACCAACCCCCTACCCCGCATTCTTTCTTGCGCCCTCGCGCACGCGGGGGTTTGGGCAGATGGTGCAGAGAGGGTCCGTCGGGAAAATGAGAAGGGGTCCTTGCTTGAAAAGAACCTGTTTTTAGTACAGCCTTTGTCAGAACTTGGAAGCTGAGTTCGACGTGGGCGCGTTGGTGAAGTTGGTGAAGTCGTCTCCTATCATTGCGGGATCCGGTTTGGATTCGCGGTGCTGGAACACTGCACTCGATCTGTTTTGAAGGCACAAGACAAGGGAACTCGATTAAGGTATGTCGAAGTACTTCTGTTTATGGTATATTCATTAACTGCGGCTTCAGAAAGTGTTTCATTTTGAGCGCGTTTTCTAGCTTCCAAAGCGCGCGCATTGCACTATTCTTTTTGGCACCATGGTTACTTATTTTGTTATGCAGCACAGCGACCTGATATTCAATCGTATCGAGGAAAACGCCAGTTCTACCGATGGCTTATTCTTTTTGTGTTTTGCAGACCCTGGCAGGATCGCTTTACCATAAGGGCTTGTTCACACATGCAGCAAAGAGCTACAAGCATAGCGCTGACCTAGCGCTAAACCCGTGCTGACGGGAGCTTTCACCAGCTTTGTATCGCACCTTCAAAACTGTTGCTCATGACAGACGAAAAGCAGCTCACGACACGTGAGCAGCACTACTTGAGCGCTTCACTCTTAGAAAAAAGGGTCAGTATAGTCCTCCCTAAAGGGAGGACCGCTCTTGACACATATGTTCCTTCAGAAAGGGAAAAACCTTCGTCCCTTAAGCAGGGGAGCAAAAGTTTATCCGTCGACTGCATCTCATTATGGCGGTCACGAATCGAGCAAACCGAGCTCGATAAGGCTTAACGAGAACACTAAGTCTATTGTACGAATCGAGAGGAGCAGCAAATAAAAACGTAACACGAGCTTTACGCGAACTGTATTTATTTCCGAAGTTTCTTTACATCTGCAGGTAAAGAAACTTACGTTTCGAAAGCATGCAGTCACTCAGTCTTCTCATCGTCAGCACTGCGATGTTCAACGGAGACAACCGGCACCCAGTTCGCGCACTTTATTTATTTATTTATTTATTTAAAAGTTCCCTCAAGGCCCGAAGGCATTACAGAGGGGAGCGGGTTACATCAATAGAATTCAACAACATACAATGAATAACAACCTATGAATGTAAAACAATATGTACATATTAGTGAAACGCTGAAATGTGAACATTGTTAAGGCAATTTTTGAAAGCAACGCTGTCAGATATTGATACCACAGACGCTGGAAGGTGGTTCCACAACACTGTAGTTCGGGGTATGAATGAATTGTGAAAAGTAGTAGTGTTACATGAAGGTACGCCCATCTTGTGTCGGTGATCAAGACGCTGTGATATGTAAAAAGGAGGTGCTAATAACTTGTCACGCAAAGTATGATTGTGGTAGTAGATTTTGTGAAACAGGCACAAACGAAAAACTTCTCTACGCGATGCAAGATTAGGCAGGTTCAAACTTGATTTCATGGATGTTACGCTGGCAGTGCGGTGATAATTAGTAAGTATGAATCGGGCGGATCTATTTTGAATTGCTTCAACTGCAGATGTTAATACGTCAGTACCGGGGTCCCAAATTGAAGAGGCATATTCTAGTTTGGTGCGAACAAGTGTTTTGTAAAGAAGTAGTTTAAGTGGTAAGGGAGCTGCTGAAAAATTTCGTTTTATGAAACCCAGCATACGATTGGCGTTACTTGTTACGTATTGAATATGAGTTTCCCAGGACAGATTGGATGAAATATGAACCCCCAAATATTTGTAGGTTGTTACTTGTTGTAAAGGAGTGTGGTTTAGGTAATAACAAGAGACATCACTCTGAAGCCGAGAAACCCTTATTACCTTACATTTGTTAGTGTTAAGCTGCATATGCCATAAGTCACACCATCCAGATACACGGTCAAGGTCACACTGAAGAGAAGAAACATCGGATTTGTTAGTCACTTCACGATATATAACACAGTCGTCAGCAAACAAGCTAATCGAAGATGAAACACAGGAGGGTAAGTCATTGACATATATAAGGAAAAGAAGAGGACCCAGTACAGACCCCTGCGGCACTCCGGACGTCACAGAAGCTGAAGGAGAAGACGTGTCATTCGCAAATACAAACTGAGACCGGTTAGTTAGGAAGGCGTGAATCCAAGATAGTGTAGCGGAATCAATGCTGAGTTTGCTTAGCTTATGAAGTAGTAGACTATGTGATACCTTATCAAATGCTTTAGCGAAATCGAGGAATATGCAGTCAGCTTGGGAACTTCGATCAAGAATAAGGTGAAGGTCGTTAGTGAAGGTTAGTAGCTGGGTTTCACACGAAAATGACTTACGAAAACCGTGTTGGGCGGGAGAAAAGAAGTTATTAGACTCCAAAAAGTTTACTAAATGTGAAAAAATGACGTGCTCAAGAATTTTGCATGGGATGCTTGTTAGCGATATGGGACGGTAATTAGAAGGAGAATGTTGATCACCCGTTTTGTGTATCGGCACCACCTTTCCCACCTTCCAGTCGTCCGGCAAATACCCACAATTAAGAGACTGATTAAATAGTTTAGAAAGTATTATTGAAGAATATTCTTTGGTACTTTTTAGGAATTTTGAATTAATATCATCTACTCCCGCGGAACACGATATTTTTAAATTATCGATTACATTAACAATTCCACAAGCATCAATAGCGACCGGGTACATAGGAACAAATCCAGTATGTTGAAATGGAGGTAAAGATGACACGTTAACGTCTGAAAATGAAGCCACAAAGGCGGAGTTCAAAACAAGGGCACACTCACTAAAAGGCACAGCATTTCCAGAGGAACTAAACAATGATATTGACGATTTTTCATTTCGATTAATTACATTCCAAAACTGCTTTGGGTTGCTTGTTAAAAGTGATGGTAGAGTTACATTAAAATAAGTAGCCTTCGCATTTTCAATAGCACTTTTATAATTATTGGCTGCAATATGGTATGCAGACCATTTAGAATCAACATTTGAAAATTTAGCTGCTCGAAATTTTTGTTTTTTCTTGTTAGAAAGCCTTTTTAATGTGGTGTTAAACCATGGTGATTGCGGGTTAACGGAAATATTGCGCAAAGGTATATATGTATTAGTAAGATGCACAACCTGCGTTTTAAATAAATCCCAATTTTCCTGAATTGAGCGTTCCGAAAAGAGCGGCAAGTAATCATCAAGAAAAAAAGAAAGTTCACTGTTAATGGCCTCGAAGTTACCTTTAGCATAGTCGCGTATTTTTTTCTGAATCTTTGGAGCATTTCTAACAGGAACATCGATGACAAAATGTATTAATGAATGATCACTTATGCCCTGCATGGTGCTAATTGAAGATATTAAAGAAGATGACGTTGTTAAAATTAGATCCAATATGTTGGCTGTTGTACGGGTAATTCTAGTAGGAAGAGTCATCAATTGACTGAAGCTGAAATCGCTACACATGTTTATGAAGTCAGTCGCGTCTGATGAAAATGGGTGACTGTAAGCATGCAAGCCAGTCCAGACTATATTTGGGTAGTTGAAGTCACCTAAAAGAATGATCGGAACGGAAGGAAAGGAAGACAAACATGTCTTACCTTTGCTATTCCTCGAGCCACAATTCCTTCGTTGCGTCAACCGCACATCACGGAGGAGTGAAAATCATTCGCCCGCAAAGCCAAATGCCGCTCTAAAAAAAAAAGCAAATCCGAAGCAACCTCTTGACTTATCTCAGCACAGTAACACGAAATTATGGCGTAGCCGCATAGCGTAAAAGGTATGTTAAATCGCTTGCCACCAGATGGCAGGATCAAGCAGAGTAATCCCAAGTAGCTAGGCTAGGCGGCGCTAGGTACCGCCCAATTCATGATTTTCAAAAAAAAATATTTTTTTTCTTATGCTACAATTGCGTTTCCTTTCCTTCGGGAATCTCCAACACATGCAGACACGTTACCCACACTACAAACTGAACATATATTGAGCGCATACACAGGCATCGCACATACAAACATCAATACAACAGCACACTACCCCGATCACTACTCCCGAGCCCTGCGTTTTCGTCTTTCATGCTCGTCGTTTTGAACGTACGGAATTTTTCAGTGACTCCCTAAGCAATGAAAAATATTCCGAACATGTTCATTTTTTTCCAGCAATGTCAAACATGTGAGAATATTTTTAATGGCTCAGGGGATGAATCTCTTATTAAAAAGAAAACGCTCGATCATGCCGTAATTATTTGAAAGCCAATAAATCGAGCCGCTCCAATGTGGTTCAAAAGCCATGAGTTTGTTTTCCCGCACGGCCCTTCGTAGCCAGTATTTATATTGAAGTGTTTGCTTTTCTATTTGTGCGGTTCGCGCACGGCTGCAATTGCCGTCTTGAATTAATCTTTGTAAAGCGGATATTCACTCAGCAGGAAGTGATGCTTCACGGGCAGAGAAATCGCTTTTCGATCAACTTGAATGCAGTCAAAGCCGCGACTTGCGGCAACTGTTAAGTGTACGGAGCTACGCCGTTGCGAGCTCGAAAACTTCTAGCGCTCATCCCAGCGCGCCACTTGGGGGGCAGTTTCTACAGGAACCGTAATATATTTAAACAGTAAAATAAAGGATAGCGTTTTTTTTTCGATTCTACCTGTTTTTTTATGCTAAACTTCCATTGTAAGTATACGTACTTTCCGTCATACTTTCGTACTGTTCAGTCTTTTCCCCAGAGCGCAATCGCTCTCGGGGACCGACAGTCACATTGGCCACTGTACGATAGGAGCTTACCGTTCAGACCAGCGTTCCAACATGACTATCCACACGTCGATCGACTGCACCTAATCCCTCAAGTGGTTTTAAACGCTTTAATGTAAAGCGGAATGTCATCCTGCGACACGCCGCCCCCTCCGATCACGGCCCGACCAGCGGCATCAACGCCCGACCAGTTTACGTCATCTCATCTTGTTGCTACACCACTGATACGAGAACACATGGTCACATCGGCGATAATTCCAGTCTTCTGTTCACAACCCACAACACTGCCATCACGATGTCGCTGACACGCAGAAATACAGAACCACGTTGACGATGTTGCTGACACGCAGAAATGCAGAATCACGTTGAACGCCGGTTGGCACTCGGCACGGGACAACAGAACCGAAGTCAGCTCGGAAGGCACCCAGACAGCCGGCAGGAAAACCTGCCTGCCTTGGACGCAGTTCCCGCGATTTCCATAACGTCGAAAACGTCGACACAGTTCCTCGTGGTTTCGCTGCTGTAGTTCCGCGACCGGCGACTAGAGAAAACTTCGGCGCGCACTTTATTGGATGAAATTTGGTGACGTCACGACCAATAGGAGCACGGAAACAGACGCGGTCTCCTCAACGCCCGGAGAAACATCGGAAACATCGTGCCTGACGAACCGTCGTCGAACGAAAGGTGAGTGGTTTGAGTTTTCCTGTGATGTGATCTCTATGTGAGTTCGTTCCACGCGTCCGAGCTGTTTCTTCGTTTCAGATCTATTTGGCGCCGCTGCCTACATTGTTTGAGCCTGCGTTCACGATTAAAACAACCATTGCAGAAAGCTGAAAGCCCGCCGAAGAACGGCTAACTTGCGAGCTAAACCTAATTCAACAAAACCATTTGATCCGACAGAATAATGTGCTTGATCTTACATTTCATGTCAACAAAGAACTGCGCTGTCTGTCTTCGTCCCTACATGTTTTATTATTTCGTGTTTTTCAAATCTTTACCAACCCGCGTCCAATCGAATGCCCCGATCACAACAAATAGTTGGTCGTGCTCCGGTGGCCCTTATCATCAGCCGGTAAGGAAGTTACGTTTATCGTTTCTATATTTTGACCCAAGTAACGCCATATTCTCAAACTGTGAAATTCTATCACCACCTCTAGTTTCACATTCTGGTGCACCGTGCACTTGCAGCTTCCTGCACCCCTGCGAGGTTTCCTGCGATCGTACCTTGTATATTATGGATTTCTCGCCGCACGCGAGTGCTCTCAAAGGCGTGCTATACACTCTTTGTGTGCAGAAAAGGCACAGGCCCGAGCACAAAAGCGCCCTTTTTGCACGAGCAGCCGTGCAAAAAGAACATTCTGCGGAGCTACGCCCTCGCACCCGTGCCTCTGCTGCACACAACTTATTAATAACCGAGCCGTTCTCGTTTTTGTTTTGCATATTACTGTGGAAGAAGTGTCATTGTTGTTTTCTTCTCAAACAAAACTCACACGCTAGACAAAAGCAAACAGATAGGAGTCTGCACATTCACACCCTTTTCTCCCTTGTGCGACAGGTTATAGCTGGTCGCGACTCAACACCGTTTCTTTTGAAGCTGATGGGCACCACAAGGCGTGAAAGAGGTGACTTGCAGCTTTGCCAAGGCAGCAGCAAGACACTACAAGCCTTCGCATTAACTGGCTAGCCAGTGGCGCTCTGTTCTGAACAGCACTGCGTGCCATGAAGAGGGTTTGTGCAAACTCGCTGGGTGGCGACGCTAGCCAAGGTAAGTGCATCCTATGCAGCTTTCTCTTAGGGATATATGTGGCTTGCAGGCCATGTCGTGCATGTGCCACCCGAGGGACAGCAGTGCCAGTGGCAAGGCTGTGCTGATGGTAATCACCACTGCACTGTGTTTTCATTTAATAACTACTGAAAAGGAACCAAGTACTTCCGAGAGATTCTCGGTTGTGCTTTGATGAACTCCAGCTCGCTTACGGAGTTGATGTCTGTGTTAACAATGTAACGAGACTTCTTTTTAGTTTGGGGCATTGTTTCTGCTGCGGATGATTAGCGTTGCAGTAGAGAAATATGCAAAATAGTGTAATGCTTGCATTGGTTACCTAAATTAATGGCGGGAATAACTGACCTACATTTCCACCGACTGTATTTCTCAGAGGAATAGCCTGGACTAGATAGCTCGCTGCACTATGTCCTTCCTCCTTAGCCTGTACAACTCGGCGTCTTTTCCTGATTGTCTTATGTGGCTGCTTCTGTGTTTGCCTAGGCACTCGGTTGAAATAGTGAAAGCTGTCTGCATCGCACATAACTGCCATGAAAGCCAGTGTGGACGTAGCTGGGGTAGCCCCCAATATGGCTTCTCTAGCTCGACACAAGTAATGTTCCTACCACTGTCGTGTATGATGCCAATCCAAGATTGAAATATACTTGTGCTTTTCATTGCCGTGACGTCACGCAGGAACATAGCCAGGATTTTGTTTTGGGGGCGGGGGGCGGCAGCGGCGGGCCGGGCCGGGCTCCATGAACCCCTTCTAGTTACGTGCTTGCGTCGCGGGATGACAGGCTCACGGTTCGAGCGGCTGTGTAGAAATGAACTATGCCGAGCATTTGTTTCGTGCTGCTGGGTGGGATTTGGGGCGACCTTCCAAAGCATTCTTTTGACACAATGAAACTGTTTGGGATCAGTTGTGAACAAAGTCTACAGCCCTAAGAGTGAACCTTTGCCTTCCCATGACGTCTCAATTTCAATGTTGCCGGTAGAGCTTTTCACTTTGAAAAACAGAATGATGACCAAAATTGTAAATTCTGTAACTTTGCGAAAAAAAGCTATTTCGGCCAGATATTTCGGTTACTATTTCAGCGATGTTTGTTGATGTGCTTAGCAAGTTTTTAGGCAAATCGGGGACAATGAAGAAAATGCCGGAGTACCCCTTTAAAACATGGAGTGCACGTAGTACACAATGGAGAAGTTGCTAGCCAATCATTCTCTTAGAAGTGTGAGTTGAGCCCCTTCGAGGCAGTTTACTGCCGGAGCGTGCACTTTAATCCGCCCGAGATGAATGACGAGTAGGATATCTTTGTTCCAAGGCTTGTTGAGACAGGAAAGGCTAGGGAACCAGTATTGTTGCTTCTTACTACCCGGTACGAGACTCAAGCCCGACATGCAAGGAAGTCGAAAGGCCTCTTCATGTGCCCTCTTTCTGCTTCCTTGTGCCTTGAGTTTTAGCTGTGTCTACAATTCACGCTCGCCTGCATGCCTACTCTTTTGGTCTCTTTTTTGTTCACTGTGTTACTGAAGTTTTCTGTCGTTGCTGTCCCAGAAATGCTTTGTGGATGCACAGAAATACAAGGTGCTCGACGCCTGCGGCTAATTGATATTGCTTTTCCCGGTACCACGGCATGAAGGAGGTGGCCTCTCTCCCTTCCAAGCAGCTGCGATATACTACAAGCACTGGGTTACAACTGCAGCTAGCCCATGGGTACCGTTCTGCATCCTGCACTGCATGTAGTTCCGAGAGCCATGTGAAAAGGCAGGTGTGACCTTTTTAGGCACTGTCACTTTGTTTTGTGCATTTTCTGACGCTTTTTCGGGGCAACTTCTTTTTAAGATTCAAATATTAGAAAACGGACTCAAGTGAGAGAGGGGGTTTTCTGAGAAGACTGGCTTCTTTGCTAAACCATTGGGACTGGTATTATATCTATAGAGTTCATGTACACCTTACGTTATGTACTTTTTCTTTAGTTTTATTTTACTTGGTACTTATACTTCGATGTTACACGACAGCCACTAAAAATGAAGAAAAAACAAAAAAAAATGTTGACTTGTCGGTTTTTTTGTTTTGTTTTTTTGCAATATGTTGGAAGAGTCAATGATCTGGTCGGTCATTCATATTATTTTTCCTACACGCATGTCCAGCCTATGTTTACATAAAGCCCCAATTGCCCCTTAGCAACGGAAATAATCTGTGCGACAGACTAGGTGGCAGCATTGTAGACGGAAACTGGCCCGATTATATCTGCCATGTTTAGAAACTACATTTGATGTCGCGTTATGAATTCAGTGGCAAATTCCCCCCAAAAGAATCTACATCACTCTGCCAGCCAATCGCTGCCATCAGTTGTCGTGACGTCACGTCCAGCAAAGAAACTGCAAACTAGTATTTTTTTTTTTTTAATGGCAGGCCTCTGCTGTTGATGCGACATAGCACGACAACACTCAAGCAATTCTTCCGCTCTTGACCTCTCCAAATTCACCTTACGAAGTCGTGACGGTGTCTGCTTTTGTTTGCGGTATTTCCCATGTGTCGACGTGAGAAGGCAGCGGTTGTATCGCCAAGTAGCAATCAATCTGTGCATTTGCTCCAGCGGCACAGTGTTACAAACAGGACTCTTTCACCAAGGGCAAAGTCTAACGACTGGCCCTACAGTTGCCAGCATCGTGCAGCCGTGAATGAGTAACTTGTCCGAACGCTTTTATGCTTTCGTCTGTGTACAGTGACAAAATGACTCGCTGAATGCGAAATGCCGTACAGTAAACTACAGTAGAGTCTCATTAATTCAAACTCCAGGAAGTCACAGATTTTAGTTTGAATTATCAGAAATTCATCCAAATATGATACTGGACAGCATTATGATTTGTTACATGGATAGCTACTCATACAAAGCAGATTTTTGCCAGTTTCCTCTACATAGGCCTAATTATAAGCAAGTACAGGCATAACACATTAGTGAAAGAGCTGTGACATTGAGTTTATTCATCCGGCAAAAAATTTGTCGATTGTGGACTGTTTAGTCAGCACATACAGTCTCAAAATAAAATTTTCAATACCAGCCAATGCAAGTAGCTCTTTACGGGACTCTTCCTTTGCAGACAGAAACTTCCGGAGCTGAGCGATGTGCTCAAAGCTATGGCTGTGACAGTTGGTAGCAAGTCATCCCTTTCTTCATTGTCATCTTCACTCTCACTGCTGCACTGTGCTGGCATTACTTCCTGTACTATGTCCTCTAATGAGTCATCACGACAAACACACACATCATCGTCAAGACTAGCATATTCCGCCTGCTCGGCGTTCACATTATGTGCTTCAAGGCCAGAAAGCATGATGCCAGTGAGCTGGTCCTCATCCTCGATGTCGTCTTGGTCATCATTGCTAGTCTTGAAGCACATAATGTGAACGCTGTTTTCCGCTAATGTGTTCCCGCTTGAGCCCCGTTGAGTGTGCTTCTTTATGAGCACCGGTGCACTGCAGAGAAAGAACACTCATGAAAGCACGCTCCGCAGGTATTGCTTCTCTGCGCTGCACCGGTGCTCGGAGAGAAGCATACTCAACAGGGCTGCGAGTACAAAAGTATGAATTAAAGGAGTCATGAAACGCTTTTCCAACTTTTTCCTGTTTAGCTTTCCTCTTCAACTCATAAATCGCGCATTCTACCAAACAGTTCAAGAAGATGGAAACGGGGCAGTCCCCTCTTGCTCGGAGTCTTGTTTGAGTACCGGGACACAGCCATTGTCCCCCTAAAAGATTAGCCCGTCGCTCAAAATTCAGACAAAAGTTGCTTTCCCCACCTCAATCACCCCGAAGCTGACAGTGCTGCGGAAGCTACGTGCTCGTTGGGCCAGCCACATTTTTGCCACGTGATCACGCTCTCTCGCGCATACCCACGCGCAGAGAATGAGGTCAGGTGATGAAAGGGAGGCGGCTGATTGTCCGACAAGCACGTAGCTTCCACCACAATGTCAGCTTAGGGGTGAAGGGATTAAGTGAGGTCCGGTGCCGTGTGACGTGCGTTTGGACCTGGTGACGCGCTGGGGGGGGGGGGGGGGGGGGCTTTGCAACGCGCTACGGGGACCGCGGATGTATCACAGTGAAAAGGCAGAGAGATTATGAAGGAAAGGAGTTACGAAATAGTCCCTTGTGTTTTCGAATTTTCGTACCGAAAGTCAGGCTTTTGACTTTCTACCTTTTTTCTTTTGGCCCACTGAACGATGTGTTATTAGTAAAATCCCAATATAAATTGATTTATTCCAGCCAAAATTTGTCTCATGGGCCCTTTAAGCGAAAACGCCGTTTGAATTAAGTGGCTTATAAATACATTAAAAACATAGCGGGACAACCAAAATTTTCAAGTCTGTTTGAATGAACCGGAAGTACGAAATATCAGTTTGAATTATCACAAACCTATTGTATCAATTACTTTCTGCAGCAACTTTGCGCTTAAAATTGCAATAAAGTGATTTTTAGGCTAAATTCATTTTTCTGGACTGCTCGATTATTCTGAGCTTTGTGCGACCCCTTCATGTTCCGAAATATTGGTCAGTGACTGTAAAACTTAAACACGATGGTTACACACCACAGGTCCCGAGGACCATGACATCAATGAGCTGGCTTTCACCTTGTTCAAGGCAGCAGCAGAACACTATGGGCGGGACCCTGGGTCGACGCACCGGCCGGCTCATGGATGCCGTCCTGTACCCTGCACGGCACTGCGTGTGGCTTAACTGGCCAAGCAGAGGGTCATCGCATGGCTTTTATGAGGCGTCGCTAGCCATTGTAAGTATATTTTTTGACGCTCATGTCTGGTGATGTACTTTGGTGCTGTACAACGGAACACATTTGGTGGCAGTTCAGTCTTGCCAATTAGGCCATTTTGAAACGAAACACATTTAGTGGTGGCTGGGTTAGGTTTCCTGGCTCGGCAATCTTGCAGCAGTGTCTAGACTCGGCACAAACCTTTTTTTACTTGGCATTGACTGCGCTGATGATTGCGCCTCCCGCCGCATGCTAGAGTTGGCAGATTTCGGCCACTTGGCTCACTTGAAGGTTTGCTGGCCAGTTTAATAAATATATAGGAGGAATTAGATCGTAATATTTGACATGGGGTCTTCCTATATGATACTGAAGAGGGCTACATAGTTTTCTAAATATCAAAAATGAAGCGGAGTTGCCCTTTAACACACGCACTAATATACATTACTCCGAAACCTTCACAGAACCCCCAACGATCGACGATTTGGAAGAATACGAAACTACATCGACAACACCTTACACTTAAAACGGATAACCTAATCTGTGAAATGCATGTTTGCTACCCGGACAAAAAGTTCCGCCTCGTATGGACGCCTGGCCACCAATGCGTGGAGGGTAATGAGACAGCCCATCGTCTCACCCTCGAGAACTCCCCGGGTCCCGTCTCTTCATGGCCAGCTATCTACTCGGTAGGCGCAACAAGGAACGCTCGCAGAGCCCTGCGGAAGTCGAGGTTAAAAGAACAACGTGAAGAGCGGACCATTTACCCTCACCCTCCAAAGACCATGTCTAGGCAACAATCCTCCCTCGTCAGGCAAGCCCAGACCAACTCTCTTTCATCGCACTACATCTTCCACCACATCTACAAACGACCCGACTCCCCCACCTGCCCAAAATGCGAAGAATACCCTTCCATCCCTCATACCTACTGGTCTCGTAACCCTCCCACCCTTCCCCCAACCCCCTCACACATCATTTCTTGGGAGGAATGGCTGGCTCTACCCATGGGCACCGACATACCCACCGCACTAGAAGCACTAATTAATCACTCCAGTCCCCTTGCGGAATCCATCCGCGAGACGTGCGCCGGACGGACCGTCCGGACCAGGACGTAGGCCCTTACACAAAGTAAAGTTTTGCTTGCTTGCTTGCGGTGCAAAATAAGTGGATTCGGTGACACTTCAGTTACGACGAATAACGTATTCAAATAAGCTCACCTGTCGCGATGCCTTTACGCTGTTACAGATACAGTACGCCGCCAATGACAAACGACTTGGCGGATGGGCGGGATGGCTGCAACGGCTGCTGGCGGTAGCTGCCGGGACACGTGGGCAGTCGCAAAGGTGCAACGAGAAAGCGCGTGATTTGTACCGAGGGTTCTCGAAATTCCCTGCCGACGTGGCGCTGTACGTTTTGCAAGGGGTCTATTCTTCCGCTCTTCGCCTCTCCGGTTTTACCTTGCAAAGTCGTGACAGTGTCTGCTTTATTTTTTTGCGGTATTTCCCGTGTGTCGACGTGTGCAATATTTCCCGTGTGCCGACATATTTTTTAAACTGACGTTCGCTCAAGTGAGCGTTTACTGTATACTCGACTACTGTGCGTTGCCCCAGAGCCTTAAATGTAGAGAGTTTGGCCATTCGTTGGGAAGTATAGGAGACAAATGAGGAGGCGCCATTGGCCGAAAGCGGACTGGGCGTGTTCCAGGGCGTCTTCAGAAATTTGAATGTGACCAACCAGAACCCGGAAATAATACCCTGGCGGTGGTCGCAAGAAACAAACCTGATAACTGCATTGGAGTAACTCTCAATGGCTGAAAATATGGTACACGTGATGTTTCAATCACGTTAATCCAAAAAGATGGTGTAAGAGTGCGACTAGCGGAACGATCGACATAATCCGTACGCCAAGCGCCGAGGGCCGGGAATCTGCCGTCCGAGCGGTCACACTCTGTCCGAGCAAAACAGAGTTGAGCGGCGCATTCGTTTCTTACATCTTTCTGCATGATCATAATCAAAACAACACGTGCACCCTATTTTCAACCACGAAGAGTTACTACACTTCACTTTTACGCGCTTATTAAAGCCATATACGAACATAGACTTTTGATCAGAACTGTTTGCCGCTACCACCGCTAGGGGATTCTTTTCGGCTTCTGGTTGGTCAAGAGAGCATGTAAAGCCCTCTTTCCGACTCTGCCGCACGCCCCGACTCTGCCAGCGCCTCCCATTGACCAAACTCTCTACATGTACGGCTTTGCGTTGCCCTACATGTTCGGATAACATACTGTTTCTGTTCACCCGGTAAGCACTTTCATTCTCTACATATACCGTAGGTTGAAAATGCCCTGAATCATAGATCAAGCCTTGCAAGATGGAACTTCTCTTTAGGCCCAGTGCCTGGATCAAGTCTTGTCCCCCATCCCCTCAGGTCTTTCTGTCATATAAATTGTTGGTATTTCTTAAGACAGTGCGCATTGCCTGCCGACCACATCTTACAGTCGAATCTTGTTAGTTTGAACCCGAGGGGGACCAAAACATTGTACGAGTTTAAATTACCGGAAGTTTCCTTTCTAGAAACATATAGGATGGGACCTGCATGTTAGCTTGAATTATTTGCGAGTTTGAATTAAGAGGGCTTGAACTAATGAGATTCCACTGTACAAAGAGTGTGGTTAATCCAAGGTTCAGATTACTCTGAAATATGTCGGGTGATTACTGAAAGGTTAAGATACAAAAATATTGGTAGAAAGGAAATGAATCTCCTCAGTTTTTAATTTTTCTTGCCACTATGTCTGAAGTTTTTCAGAAGATCATGGCATCGGTTTTCACCCATTTACACTTGGAAAGAAATGCTACCGGCAATAAGGGCTACGAAGTTTTCTTTGTGTTTGAAGTTATGTACGCTAGTGTGTATCACTTGTTTCTCTTGTGCTACCTTTGCGCAAGCTTGCCGGCGTGCTTGCCCGGCAAGTGAGTAAGAGCTAAACTCAACTGGACGTGGTGTGCTATCTTTTACACAAACTCGGTACTGTATTCCTATAGACCTTTTCATCTCGGCAGTTACCTGACTGGTGGACACGGGACATTGACACACATGGTGCCATAGAATGGTTTTAGTTTGGATGGACTTTGGTTTCAGCGGGCTCGCGGCTTTGTTATGTGCGATAAGAGACAAACCCGCCAAATGAAGTCTTGTCTTCTAGTATATAATTTGTGAAATAAAATTAAATCGTGCAAGAGAATTGGGCCTCCAGCAAGCTTGGCTCAGTCAAATGCCAGGTACCCCTTCATGGATTTGTGTAGACAGATGTTATTTGTTTGAACATGTACTAATGATTCAAAACTATCAATAAATTGACTATCAATACTATTGATAGTTTTGCACCACTAGAGCGGACACAAATGCCGCACCGCCGCTCACCTCCCTTCCTCCTCTCCGCCCAAACTCCGATCTTCATCATCACTGAAAGTTGAACCAAGTTGGGATGGTAAGTGCTTGGGCTAGTTGGTGTCCCATTTGAAAAAATAAAGAGAAAAAGAAGACAGCGACGCAAACTACTAGTGTCGCAAGACTATCAATAGTAAACCGTTGACAGTACTATCGATAGGTTTACGATAGTAGACTATCGATAGTACTATCCATAGCTTTTCGACAGTCGACTATTGATAGTAGTGTCTAGTTTTTCGATATTCGACTATCGATAGTTTTTTTGCTATCATGTCAGATTTCTGGCTACTTTCGCTACTATTGATAGTTTTGCATCACTAACAGGTACGCTCTTTCAGCGGCGTCGAGGGTGAATCCGGCATCGACATCGCTGCACCCGAGTGATTTCCATGATGATGGTCTCTTTTCAGCGTCGTGCATTATGTGCCTCGGGCACTTTTGCCAGGCACTCAAGTTTTCTTCGACACGTTTTTCACCCCGGGAGGCAACCCTGTGTGTCTAAATAAATTATTTGTAGTTTATTTAAATTCATAAATAGATCAAACAAATGTTTCTACTACAATCATGATTCCGCCATATAATCAAAAGTAACTTTTGGATTCGTTATGAAGGCAAAGCACGATGCTTTCAAGAAACAGTGACTACTTGCATTGTCTATATTTGCAGTCTTCTTTAAGATCGTAAATGTGTAAATATACCTTGTGCTTCTTATTGCACAACTAACACTTAAGCAAATTTCCAGTGTCATAAATAATTGGCCTCTCAACCCTTGTCTGACTTGGGGACCTCTCCATACTCTATGTGCGCCAGTGCTAAAGCTGATTCCTTTCCCCGACGGTGCATATATAACATAATGTGCAGAAGTTGCACGCATAATGATGGTATGCAGTTAGGTAGTAAATATAAGTATCAGACAACACTTCACAAAGCAAGACAAAATAAAAAAATTGGGGCTCCTATTCACACTGTAAAGACAGTTAGTTGGCCAGCGAAGCTGTGGTATCACCTGCAACGATTGCCCACCGGACTATACCAAAACGTTTTTTGTAAAGACCCTTTTCTTTGCAAATGCCACCAGGCGGTGCTCCAGTTTGTTGTCCCAGCGAACTTCCGATTCACAGAAAGAATGAACAAAACCCACCTTGACACAGCTGCCTGAAATGTCGATGAAATGTTTAACCACCAATTCTTCAGGTGAACGCCAAAAAAAAAAAAACGAAGAAATGGGAGATGCTGTAAACGACTTATTTTTTGCGGGCTCAATATTTCGCAATTCACGTTAAAGCTGAAGTTTTGGAATAATTCGCGGGTTCTAATTTTCGCGATGCGGTGGAATCTCAATATAGATTCCAATGTATTTACGTTTTACCAGAATCGTTCGCGTGACCTATTTTTTACGAAATGTAGGCGGTTTGCAAAATTTAAGTCCTTTACAGTATGTTAATAAGTTTTGAATATTTTGTAAACAAACTTTCCTCCTCCAAGACATTAAATTGTACAGCCGAATGCCCTCATTAAATCTCCAACCTTGTTGTCCGTGTAGCATTTATCCTTTCTAGCATGGGTGACATAAGCAAGCTCGACAGACTTGCAAAAACTGTGCGATCAGAAGTCGCTTGATTCGCAAGCAGCAATTCATGTTCGTAAACAGCGAAAGAGCCTATGTGAAAGACTGTATGGTGCCGTTACCACGGCAACTTATGAAACCGCAATTTTTACCGAGAGACGCATGCGGGGAGCACTATGTGTTTCGCATTGTGCACGCCTAATCTATCATGTGGTTCCGACACTTGTGGTTTTCTTATTGAAAACTACAAGTGTCAAAACTACACGATAGAAGACAAGGAGCGCACAATGCTTTTCTGTCCACTACTGTTCTGTTGACAGACACAAAAGAAAACTTACCAACGTGTCAGATACAGCTTCGCTGTAAAATTGCAGTAAAACTCGACGAAAAAACGAATGCAACGTGTTCGGGAAGGGGAGGGAGGAGCGACGATTTGAAGCCACCTTATGGCGGCTATGTGACGTGATTTTAAGATGGCAGCACCCATGTGACGGGGTGAAAAAATATAGAATTTAAAAAATAAATTGAAGGGATGCCATAAAACCACTTGCAGGGAGGATTGAATAGCTTGGGAGCCCAAGCTACTGTTGCATTGGTAGGAGACTACATTTGGAAGATGGAGTGGCGGTAGCTGGCTTCAATCGCTGTGTTGGCATGTGCATCTGTTGACATTTGGTGACCATAGCAAGCAGAATTTATTGTCCATGAGGAGACTGGTGTGGCGAGATCAGGTACATGCTTGTGCTCTTTTGCAGTGCTTTTCAATAAGGCCGCAGGACATGAACATAGAGTAGAGTTCTCAATAAGGACAATGTGGATGGCTGATATTTTCCAGCACCTAATATTTTGACAAGCCTCGCATGAAAAACATTTTTTTTCTTACCTGGATCATGGTGCTGAAGTATCAAACTGCCTCTGATGATGTGAATGAAAAAAGATGCCACCAGAACATCTCTGTGCTAATAGTCGTCGACAAGATGAGAAACGCAGGGCATCTCTTAGCGCCCAGCCTCCAGCAAGCACTTGTCGCCTTTTCTCATGCTCTGTCTGCGTGTGCGTTCTGGAGGCTCGCAAGATGCCAAAGCATTGCCGAATGTAGGAGGCTCCTCCCTGCAATTCTTGTTGTCCTACATTTAGTCCTCCAGGTCAGTACAAAAACATACAAGTCTATTCAACACCCGAACACGATTTGGGCGATATGTTAGATATAGTCCCTAACGGAATGAGAACGTCTGGGCGTGTCTTACAAATGCCCGGGCTTGAAGCATTGCCAAAAGTAGGAAGCTTCTCCCTACCGTCCTCATCTTGCGAGTTGCTACAGTTATTAAACCATTTTAAATCTGGCAATGCTACACCATACAATAACGGTTTTTCAAAAGCAATTTCTGGTTGATCTTATCAAAAACTTGCTATAAATCGAAATAAATATAGACTTGCTTGCAAGAAAGAAGAAATGGCACCGTGTATTCAAGTGTGCAGAAACTAATTTCTAAATCTGAGGATATGCATGCTTCAATGATGGGGCAAACAAAATCAGTGCTGTTCTTAACAATAAAAGAGGATAAATCTGGACCCAAAAACAGCCTAGCTTTAATTTCTTTATTGCTTTCAACATTTCGGTGTCAACTTCCTTGATTGCTGAAATGTTAGTCAATATTACTGAAAAAAAAAGATGTGCTTTTATTGACCAACGTGTGAACGTTGTAAAAACATTTTTAGCAAACAGCAAATCTCCAACAATATCTGGACCCGCTTGGCAATAGTAGAAATGTGTGTACATACGTTCTTAGATCTAGGTCAGTTGACAAGCTTCGGAAAACGCCCGACGCCTTTTTGCGGCGCATCCGCTTAATGGCACCTGCTACACGATCGGCCCGTCATACGGACAGATCCGGTGAAACGTTGGATGCACATTACCTGCGGCGGAAAGTGACTTTATTATAATAACACAATACCTTACAATAAACAAGGTCTTCACAATACTTAATGCAAAAAGAGCGTCGTTCAAAAAATGTTCTCTGTTGATCATGGAGGCATTGACGCTGTGGCGCTAGGAATGTTATCTACCTATACCTGCTAGCGTGCCAGCAACAGAGAACTGTTTTCGAACGCTGCTTTTCTGTGGAGCTTGTCAACTGATAGATCTAAGAATATTGGCATGTAGGGCCTGAGTGGAGGCACCTATTTTCTCAAGCACCAGTTTAGAAACTTCTTATTGAATCCTTTCAAAAAGACACACAGTTTAGAGAAAATGGCAACAACCCTATTGGAAAAACGTACAAGAAACAAACCTGCTGCTTGTACAGTTCTGGTATGACACCATCATAATTTCTTTGTGTTACGCATGCAGCTAGTTTGGTTTGGTGTTCTGCATATCTGGAGATACCGGCACCGCTATGGCTCCGGGTCTGTCTATACTGGCAGCCACTTTGCTTGCCGATATGATTCGGTGTGGCTGGTATGATTTTGCGTCCGATGACGTAGGCGACTGCCGTCTTTCCAACAAAACGCTTATACCACAGGACCACCGGTATAACCAAACCATACATGCAGAAAGACGACCGCCATCTTCCAACAAAAACGTCCATCGTTCACCACCGCTATCGTTACATACACCATACATGTCGAAAAAGAACATAAGCCACGTTTACACGAATGCGACTTAGTCGTATTGATTCCAGTTGCCGCATTCAATATGCGGTCATGTAAACGGCATAATGCGCAAAGCGCATCGCATTTTGGAACGGGGAGGATTATCGGAAGGCGCTCGCTACGGGAGCGAGTGAACAGCTGAGAACATGGCGGCGGCCAACCTCGTCGGCGGCGCGGAGAGCGGTTCCGCAATTTTTTTCCCGAGAACGCAAGCTTTTATTGCGATCATAAGTAAGCGGAATATAGCGGAGCTGCTCGGTGAGGGCGGCCCCGTCCAAACCTTTGCGAAGTACGACTTGCGCGTCCGAAGGGGTCACAAAGGCTTCGGTGCAAGCACGAATGACACCCAGAGCTCCGAGCACTGTAGAGCACTGCATGGTAGCGCAGAACGAGCAGCTCCTACCTCGGTGCAGTTCCTGGCTCCGCAAGAGCCTCTCGGACTCGGGGTCCGGTTGGTCTGGTCGCGATCGGCGAGGTCTAGCGCGGCGAAACGCGGAGGCTTCCTCAAAGCGTGCACACACACGTCGCCTCTCGTTCAGAGTGAACCGGCGGCCCGGCCTGGAGTCCTAAGCGCCTTCCGTCTCCCAACTTCTTCCACAGCACCGAAGACAGCGGGCACGATCTTTACGTTCACTGAATGCGTCGAAAGGCATCCACGTGCGATGCACCGGAAAACGTGGTGCGGCTGGTGCCGGAACGGAACTGCATAACTTCGAGCTTTGAGTCAACGTGCACGGCAACAAACCGATCGTGACACCAAGCCGCGGATACCTCATCGCCGGTCGACAGCGGCAAACGGCCCGTTGCTCGTATCGTGGGCCGTGACTCGTACTCGGCCAACTTGGCGTCTTTTCGTGGCCCCTCGCGTCGTCGCAACCAGCCACAAACCCGACAAACCCACCAGCCCGAAACCGTAGCGACCGTAGCCTGCGTTGGAGAAAAGCGAAACCGAAACTTAAAGCTTCCGCCCAGTGGCTTCCGCTGCCGCGGGTTTTCTAATAACTTCGCGGCTTCCACTTCCGGTCGTCGCGGAGATGGCGAAGATAGAGCGGTGTGGGGGTTCGTTGGCTCGTTTACGGTTACGGGACAGATGTTTTGCGGTCCGTTTCTACTGCGTCTCTGGCTCTCAACTGGACGGCACCTCTCATAGTTCAACCAGGCGTGGTCAGCCTGCGTCAGGCCGGCTCGACTCGTCCGATCGCCGGACCGCAGGCGACTTCCAAGTACGGCCGTTAGGCCTAGGATCCGTGAAACGGTAAGCGAATCTCGTCCCGTTTTCGTTCTACTTTTAAATTACGTTAGGTGCGCTACAGTATAAGCATGCGTGCCAAGTGTTCGTGACAATTTTGAACTAGAATAATTGTGCTTCATTGCGGTCATTTGCCGAAAATGTAAATCGAGCAATGAACGAGGAGCCATGCTTGAAAACGGTGTATGTACGATGTTAACTTCTACCTGGGCGGCTAAAAAAAAAAAAAAAGACTGGTTACGGTTGGATGCGAGGCTGGTCCCAATGCAATGGTAAGCACTTAGAGCGCCTTTCTGAACGGCATGTTAGCAATATAGCGATCAACGAGACGAGCGACGGCGAGAAGCTACGAGAGCCGGCGCCGAGCGCCGAAGATTTCTCACTCTCGCTGCTTGCGCCGCTCGGTTCTTGGGCTTCTAGAAAACGTCGCTCATCGCCTCGGTCGCTCGCACCAATCGCTTTCATAATGTGTGTCTCGTCGCGCGGCTGACTGCCGTGTTTATTCAATATAAATCGACCTTTTTTTTTTCTTTTTTTTTTTTCTTCTTCTTTTTCTTTTCGGAAATTGTGACTAAAGAATTTCGACACCTACATTCGCGACCAAATTTTGCGACCCTACCGGAGGCATGAAGCTATCGAGTCACCGAGCCGGCGTTGCCGTAGAGCCGCGCCGCTTCTTGTTTCGAAAAGCTTTTGGTTGCCGAAATGGCTCGCCGCCCGCGGTGGGCGGTCGGGCGTCGGATTTCGACATCGCGCCTGTAGCGTTCCCCTTGCTGGGCAACGGGTAAGGAGAGGAACGCGATGCGCCATGCATTTTACCCTCCATCCTCGCAAACGCGCACAAAAAAAAAAAGATGTTATTTTTTTAGTTGCTTGAGGCGGCTCGGCTCGCGTGTTGCTCATGGCGACACGGCGGCTTTGCTTGCGTCTTTGTAGTTTGTCTTCCGTCGCTTCGCATCTTTTTTCGTTTCTTGTCGTCATTTTACAAAGGTGTCAGTGAAGTATTGCTGCGAATTTGCGAGGATGTCTACCCAGCTGACGAAGCTTGGGACGACGATGACATGTCCAGAAGTTCTGACGGTGATGAAGTTTTTGGCATCGCCCCGTGATTTAGCTGAGAGTGATGCAAATAAAGGTTTTTTTCTTTCTTTTGCCCAAAATTTCCCCTGTTCTTAAAAATAAAAAAAAAAGATCGACCTAAATTTCAATTCTTTTTTTTTGTTCTTGGTGGATCCAATAAATAGGGTTCGACCTATTTTCGAGTAAATACGGTAACTTCTAATTTTTATTTTGGGTTACGTCGGACGCAACTCGAATGCTTGACAGTTACGTTGGGCGTAACTTTAATTTTTATTCCGGGTTCCGTCGGACGTAACGTTAGACACTCCGTTACACTTAAGGAAAATAGGGGCTGCTGGTTCATCATATAAACCAACCATTTGTGTTTAATTAAAATGCATCACTGACCTCAAAAAAAAAATACTGCTATCCTAGAGTTTATGCTATAGGAATGTAGCGCTTCAGATAAATTTGTTAATTTTTACTTTTAGTCCCTGCCCCCTCCAGATACAACATCTGGCCTAAAGCAGTGTTCCGGATCTCCTTCCAAGACCTCAGGCGGGTCGTCATTCAATCCAGGAGTCGGCGGCGTCTCATGGGCGTGTTGCTGGTGCTTACTGGATGGTGCTACCGAGGGAAAAGTGGTCGTGCTTGGGAAAGGCAAGTATGGCCGCCGTAATTATAGATATTGTTTTTACCTTTGCTCGAATCCACTTTTAAGAAATGCACAGTTCGCATGTGTGCATCTCTCAATGTTTCCACAGTCGGCTGTTTTTTTTTTTTTTTTTTTGAGTGCTCGAACTCTGTCAGCGCTAGTTTCTCTAGATCATGCAAATGGGATGCAACACTAAACCACATATGCTCTCGCAACAAACAGTGCTGTGCAGAAGCACAGTGGAATTTACTCTAGCTTTATAATGCAGCACAAAATGCTTGACTCCAAGTATAGCTACTTTTGTGACTCCGTTTAACCAAAAGCTCTGCCGAAACAAACTTGCCGCCTTATAGGTAGTGCAAAAGAACCTCGCGTGCCTAACCTGGAGAAGGGCATTTTTTTTCTTAGGTGAATTTTTCCTTAAACCAATACCTTCAGCCTCCTTGAAATGTTAACATTATGTGACACACGGAAGAACAGTAAACTCTTTAATGTTGGCGAACCTTTAATTTTCGCGGCCTTTAATTTTGCAGAATTCCGTGGCTGCGATTATGTCCTCTGTGACCGATTCGAGAAGAAATAGGGGCCACGAAGATAAGGGGGTTTTACTGTACATCGGAGGAAAGAGGAAGTCACTTATGTTTGTATGCAGGAGTAAAACCAACAACAACAATCATGGTGTCGACACTTTGTAAGCCTATCTCTGTCTATTGAATGATATCAATTTTGTTTTAGTTCGTTAAACATTGTTGCCTGTACATTGTGGGATGTCGTCTTCAACACGAGCAGTGGTTTTCTTCTCAAGCAGGCAGCATGGACGCGTGCCGCAGCACAACATAGTTCATTTGCAGGTGGTACCGCAGGTTGAAGGATGGTTGGCACAATATGGGGGAATTACAATTCAATGTTCTACCTCGGGCGTAGACAAGATTTGATTATTCTAAGTCATTTTGTCTAAAAATCTGGGATTTGCGATGAATGTACTCGCATGGTTGGAAGGGCCAGGCAAGCCTTGTGAGCGCTTCGTTTTCTAGCGTCTCAGTCCTGAACCCACTCACGCACCACATGTGTAGATGTTCCGATAGGTGGGAGCACTTATTTGAAAAATGGTGAATGGCAACTGTTATCTTTATCAGACTTCTGTATTATGGTCAAAGTTGGACTGCATATTTGCAATACTTTTTCTCACTTAAAAATATGTCATACTAAAATATGTAGAATAGCCGATGACAAAAAGAGAATGGCTGGGCGTCCTCCAGCACGTGGTTGTGCTTTTCACCCCGCTTTGGACAGATGTGCTTGCTCCAGGCTCATGAGGCGCTGAAACGTCATCGAAGGTAGCAGACGGGCTGGTGGTGGAACAACGGAGACTTCTCCCTGCCTTTCTCATGCTGTCAGTGAGCGTGTACCTCTATACTCTAACTTAGCTTAACCTGCACAGAGCTGAAGAGAATAGGCCTGGCGAGTGCCCTTATTGCATATGCTGAGGTAGAATAGCCGAGGTACAGCTGGGGCACTTTCTGAATCAAGAGCATTGTGTATCTTACCTTCAAAAACACATAATTTTGGGGGTGCAAAAGGAATTGTAAGGCATATCTTTCTTTGTATTGTCCTATTACGCATCGCAGGCACGTAGCCAGGGGGAAGCTTATGAGGCCCCCCCCCCCCCCCGATATCTTCCATTTTGCATGGGTCCTCCTCTCCCCCTCCCCCTCTTACAGCGTTTTGTTATGAGGGGGCCCCCCCTGAAACAAAATCCTGGCTACGTGCCTGACGCATCGACTCCAACTTAATGCGGAGTTGACCCACCCTGTTGATAAATTTAATGCCTGCCAGGTAATTTGTTTTGCATTCAGTTAATATATCAGTATTCAGTTAGGTATCCCAAGTCATTAGTCGTTGAGATGCAGTCTCTCTGCAAGTCAGTCATGTTTAACATTCATAAAACTGCTTGTCAAATAATGGCACTGTCGAGGACATGTACTCGGCTCGAGCAATCGCTGTGCACAAGCTGGTCGTGTGGTTACAGGCAGCAAACATCCCGGTTGGAACGTCCTACCTCGCAATGTAGCTGAAGACTAGGTCAGGGCCCCACTCACAAACGTCTATACTTTGCATCTCTTTTAAGCTAGACCACTTTTGACACTACAAGCCATTGCAGCAAAAACAGTGTGAGACATGATTATAAGCTCGACGTACCATGGCATCCAACTAGAAGGTCACATGGCTTGCAGCTTCTGCCGTGGTTAACTTTAAACTGAGATAGTTTGGAATAATGCTCCCGGTTTTTAGTGTTGCCCGGCACGGTTAACAATTTGGTGATATAGTGCCGCATTGAAAAATCTGCATTCGTGACTGTATCACCTTATGAATGCATACTAGCTATTAAACTCTCCATTCTGCAGAGAAATGAAATGCACTTTGCTTCCAAGTGCAGCTACTTCTGAAACTTCATGGTGTGAAGCACCTTATGGCTGCAAGCTCTGACCGATCTTGTTCTCTGGTCTGCGCAGGCCCATTGCAGGGAGTCACTCCGAGAGCCTCACCAGAGGTTCCTGCCCGTGGTCGTTCTAAATTTTTTTGTTGTAGGTATGCATCCTTTCTGTCTTTCCCTTAATTGTACTCGGGCGTCTTCTTTTCATTGTCGCAGATTTGCCTCAAAATTGGTTCAGCACAAAAATGGATGCTGTACAACTGTATCCCGCATATTTTGTTCAAGATAACTTTTCTTTGCGAAAGTTAGATTTTTTTTTATGAAGGTTAGTCTTTTTTTGTTTTTATTCACAAATTTATTTGAGTTTCCATGGGCAACAACGTTATGCCAAGGGCAAGGACAAGTTCACTGCTCTAACTTTTTCTCAACTGATTGCAAGAAATTTTGTTAATGTCGTGAAACCTCTTTCCAGCACTTGCTGTGCACCATGGAAACAAATTATACATGGGACATACTCTTCTTTAGACTGCTTGTTCATTCTGCAGGTCTGCCTTCTATAGATGTCGTGCTACTGGAGAGCAGGCGAATTCGATTGTTGGTTTTGCCATTGCTTTTTTTTTAGCCGTTGTCTATTTTGACTAGTTAGCTGAAAATAATGATCTAGTACCCTTTAGTCAGTAAAATAGATAGTGTGTGCTGCTGTTAGTGTCAAGTAGAGATGCACGCTTTTTAGGCATTTTGCGCAGAGTGGTACCCATTTTTATTGGTTAGCCTCTTGGTGCGCCAACTAAACTCTTTCTATCGAGACACCTGCCCTTTGCTTTTATTTGGCAGGCTCTGGCAATAAAATAATATAGTGTTATTCCTCGGTGGCTTAAACACCTAAAGAAAGAAGTTTCTCCATGTTTAAATGCAAACTTTTATAAAGGCAAAAATGAATTAAGCCAGTAGCAGACGACACATAGCCTCAGCAGTGCTCCGCGGCAACAGCGTTGCGTCAAAATAGCGGTCGTCTCCTTTTTTCTGCCTTCTCTCTCTTTCCTTCGGCGCTCTCCTCCCTTTCCTCCTCTCTGGCACCTTTGTCACCACACCCACTGGCTAAACTCTCCCACTATACGGCTCTGCATTGCAGTAGTAGGTTTTTTTTATAGTCTTTAGAGTTAAATGTGAATATTTGACAGAAATCTCCCAGGTTGGGGTGAAAGAGGGTTAAATGAATGCATTTGATCATTCGCCTTAATTCGGTACCCATCATTTCAAGGCCTGTGTGGCCTTGTCCTGGGGTGTGTCTATGACTGTGGCTGTGAAGGAGCAGTTTTTTAATAGGTACAAGTACAAAGTATAAAAACAAAAGGATCTATGTGCTGATTATGAAAGAATATGCTAGCCATTCTAATGTAGCTCTGCCAAATACTTGATTGTGATTTGTTTTTATTTCCAGCTACTTGGGTGCCTCAAGATCTGGAGATCCTAGTGGCCACAAGCTTGGACTCAATCTTCTTCTGTGGTCCGGCCAGGACCATGGGGGAGGTAATCCCAGCAACAAGAGCATCACAGTATCTCCCTGCCTGTGACTTTCGATTAGCATCACGACAAGGGAGTCCTCATGCCACCAAGTGTTAGGTATGCTACTCGAAATAAGCATTCTTACCTATTCTTGAAGTGAAACAGCAAAAGCACTACTAAGCCTAAAATGCAAAAAACATTCAAATCTCGGGTTGGATGAAGTTCCAATTACAAAAAGGCGTCTGCAGACATGATTCACATGTGAACTTAAAGCCCACGGATGTAGGTTCGACGGAGTCACAGAAATAACTTCCCGCAGATGGCTTCGCTATAGTGCCATACCCAAACAAATTCTTAAAATAATCATTGTGTTACGTTGGTGTCATTAATCTTATGTACCTACCCCACCCAGCAGTCGGGAGATGTGAAATATAAAAAAAAATGGGAACTTGCACATTGTCAGCTCTGCAAAGATAATATATTGAACCGAGCATAGCACGTTCAACTTAAGAAAGCAATTCAGTGCAGGCCTAGTTTTAAGCTTCACATATTTGTTATTGCCCTTCATAATGAAGTAAAAACTGCTTAAGTTGTGGCCCACTACAGGCTTTCTATTAGTTTAAAAAGTGTTATGGCAGTTTAAACAGCTCGCTCCAAATATTTTCTTGAAATGCATAGGTTTATTATTATGTGGATGTTTGCAGACAGTCATGGTGAGACCAATCTTTAATGCCAAGTGTTCCACTTATTGAGAGTTGGTTGAGTCTGTAAATATTGTAGGTCGGAAATTAAATTTTTATGGTATGCAATGGGCACAATCATCCGTAATGACTAGCTCTACCTAGGGGAACTTTATACGTTTACTACGGCAAGATGGTTTCGCAAAACTAAGTATTTAGTTTATTCAACTCCTGCACTAACCTTATCTCTAGAAACTTTTTATATTCTTTACGATGCTGAGTTAGGATTCTGGAAGTAGTTTTATAGAACTACGCTAGACATTTCCAGTTCATAATTTTTCTTGCAAAGCATTCGAGAGAGCCAAACCCTGTAATATACGGATGGAATTCCAGAATGATGCGACTGGCAGTTTGAAACATTCGGCACTGTAACAGTAACAATGACATGTCACTTGCCTATGTAATGCTCATTGTCGCAGATCAAACTGCTTTTTCCGTCTGCACTCATTTTCAGTGGACTCATTCAGCGAACTCGCACCCGAGACTGCAGCGCTGGGTTCTGCGAAGTAATTTGCATGAATATAGATGCAACAGGTTTCTTTGAGTGTGCGTCTAACACGTATTCTTCATATTGAATCTGCTACTGTATTCATGACCATGTCCTTAATTGTATCCACATTCCAGCTTATTTTTATTTTGACATTTGAGTTTTCTTCAGTACTTTTCTCAACATCTGTGCTTGTCGAGCCGTACTCAAGACCATTAATCTTGTCTTTCACTATTATATTAATATACAGGGGTGGAACGGCTGCGCCATTTGCGCCATTTTGCGCCAGACGCGTTTGTCTGCGCCATCCTGCACCATATCGCGGAAACTGCGCCACTGTCAATTACTTGCGCCATTATGCGCCAGACCTGCAAAACGGGCGCCAAAAATGTCGTACTTTGTTTCGGTTTCGATTTATTATACGCTGGTCGGTTGGCAACGCTGAGTAAGTTTAGCTTGCTTGGCCGGCTTTGGCTTGGCTACAGTCGTTTGTCTGTTCCTTCTTTTTTTTTTTTTTTTTCTTTTTTGTTGATGCTTTCTCCGCAACGCATCACGAGACGGAAGCAACGGAAGCGCGCCGCGCGAAAAAACTCGGTTGTTGGGTCAATCGGGTCCACCTACTACCTTGTGCGACTGGATTTATTCTTCAACTATCGGTGGTTAAATAAGTCGGCCGAGGTCGAGTCGTCAAGCGTCAGATTGACTAAGGCTCTGCAGACCGGGATCCGGACCTCAGCCACTCGAAAACATGAGCAAAAGTAAGTTGTTTTTTCACTACTTCAATGTAGAAGTTGAGATCGCATTCCCGCAAGGTAAATCGTGATTTGATGGAAAGGAAACGCGGCGACGGCAGAGTGTTGGCCATAGTTATCGGTATTATCGGCACACTAAAACTCCCTATGTATGAAGTCTCTTTATCGTCCGATTCGAAACCTTTTCGGCTAGCAGCTCTCACGCGAGCGGTAGACCTGCTCGGCGCACTTTAGCCTTGCTCACTTACACTCCTGTCTTTTGCTGCGAATACGATGGCTCTGTTAATTGCACTGTGCTACTTAGAGATGATCTGAGTTGCACAATAGGACGAGCTCAAATTTTTGATACTTTCCCTGTTCCTCCGCGCGACTGCACGTGCACGTCCGCCGCTGGCGCACGACACGTGGTTCGCGGATACAATGTATGGTGGACATGTGTGGGTTCTGCGGTAAGCAGTTTGCTTCATGTCTACCTACAGGATGCCAGGCCCTACCTAGTCTGTAGTTTGAGCGGCTGAAAGTTTCTGGTTTGGATGTTTTGGTGAAAGAGTGGGTTGTAATTTTTTTATGGTTCGGGTTTTACGCGCTTGCATTTGTAAAACAAATTTGATTCAAAACTGAATAATGTAATCGGTGTCCTGTTGTTCATTTGCGGTCTTTCTTGATGCTAGCACACTGATAAATAGCATTTTATTTTATTTTTTGTTTCAGAGCGGCACACCAAGTTCAATGATAGCGTTCTACACGAGAAGAACGGAAATGGGGACCTAATCGCTGAGTGGTGTAAGAAGAGTGCCAAAGAGTCCGATGGCTTCTGCATTATTTGTAGTACTCCTGTGAACTGCTCTCAGCATGGTATCTCTGCAATCAAGCGCCATGCGTCGTCAAAGAAGCACGTAAGCCATGCCTCAAAGCTTCGAAACTCTGAAGGGAGACTTCGCAAGTCAGGTCTTGTTCAAAGTAGCCTCGACTTTAGTCGATACGAAGCAACAGTTTCTTTGGAAAGCAGCACCGTAAAGGCAGAAACTGTTTTCGCGTTGTCCGTGGTTGCAAGCTCTCTACCGTACACATGGGGGGATACCGCAACAGCCATTTACCCACACATGTTCCCAGACTCCGAAATTGCAAGAAATTTCAGGTGTGGACGGAAGAAATTGTCATACGTCATCTCTGATGGACTTGGTCCATACTTCAAGTCAAAGGTGATCGAGGAGCTTGTGCGGCCGAACGTGTTTTACGCGGTCATGATTGACGAAACGCCCAAACCTGAAGAGAAAGTTCAGCAGCTGGATGTGCTTGTGCGCTTTTACTCGGACACTGCAGGACGCGTCGTCGTGGAGCATCTTCAATCGTTTAACCTTGGCCACGCTACAGCTGACACACTGTTTTTATGTGTCAAAGAAGCACTTCTGGAGCTGCCCAACAGGAACTTGCTGTGCCTCTTCACCGATGGACCCAACGTCATGAAGAGCTTGAAACGAAAAGTCAAAGAAGATCTGAGCCCTCATATGCTTGAGATGAGCGAATGCACGCTTCACAAGGTGCATAATGCATTTGCGGCAGGCCTCCACTCCTTCTCCAGTGACTTGGAGTCCATCGTAGCCGATGTTCACCACTATTTTAAATTCGCAGCGAGAAACGCCGACATGAAGCAAGTGCAAAAGAAGCTAGGGCTTCCTGTGCTCGAGTTTCTAAGACACGTGAACAGCCGTTGGTTGACACTACTGCCTGGACTTGAGCGACTCCTCGACCAGTTCGAAGCGCTGCAGGAGTTCTTCTCCAGAAATAAACCTGTCAGAGCGGCGGCACTAACAAGGCATGAACGCCTTGCAGCTGCATTTTCTGACAAAGCCCTTCGAGCAAAGCTTCTGTTTGTGAAAAATGCAGCAGAGCTGTTCCAGAAGTTCGAGACACTTTTCCAGAGTCAAGAACCACTGCTGCACATTCTGTACGAAGAAATGGTTCTTCTTGTAAAACAAGTACTCGGACGATTTATAAGGCAGGAGTCATTCTCCACACTGACTGGTACTCAGCTTAAAACTCTGGATGTTCACTCGTCGGCGCTGTGGAAGGAAAGACCAGAGGTTGGGCTCGACACAGAGAAAGCATTAAACTCATGGACGGCCTCCGAAAAGAAAAGTCTCTACATCGGTGCCCGTGCGTTCTACATTGCATGTGTCGATTACCTGCTTTCAAGGCTGCCTTTGGACAACAAGATACTTTTCCATCTGAAGTTCTTGAAAGCAAACCATGACTCGTCCACCGTGTCTGTTCGATACATTGCTTGTCAACTCCCACAGGTCATCCCAGCTGGTGATGTGTCTGCCTTGACAGACGAGTGGAATGCCTTAGCATGTGAAACCTGTGACTGGAACTTGACAGAAGACCTAAACACCTACTGGAACAAGGTGTTTTCTTTGAAGAAGGCTGGCTCGAACGAGTGCAAGTATGAAAAGCTTGTGAGGCTGGTTAAAGCTGTCCTGTCCCTTCCCCATGGGAACGCTGACTGCGAGCGTGGTTTCAGCGAGAACAAGTATGCCCTGCAACACCGCAGCTCCATGAGCATAACGAGCGTTTCTAGCCTGCGGCAGACGAAGACCTACCTGAGACGGTATGAGGGGGATGCTACGAAAGTAGAGCTAACCAGACCTCTCTTGAAGTGTGTACGAGATGCTCGAAAACGCTGCATGGAACGTGTGGAGAAGGAACAGGAATCTCTGAAGAGTGCGAAGAGGAGACGGGAAAATGAACCGCATGAGAAGAATGAGCGGATGAAACTCGAGGAAGAGAAGTCTCACCTGCTGAGCAGGATGTCCTCAATGAAGTCTCTCCTAAGTAGCGCCCAAGAACTAATTAATCTTGGAGTCAAAAACAAGGACCTGGGGAAAGTTGAGAGTGGCAATATCCTTCTTGATGAGGCAAACACAGGCTTGCCTAAGGTGCTCAAACGGATTGAGCAAATTGATGCTATTTTAATGAAACCAAAGTAAACAATGTAACTAACATTCAGCGGGATGCTAACCTAGTGCAGTATCACATAACTTTTTTTTGTTTACTAAAGCTAAGTGTGTTCATTTCTAGCTTCAATAAAATATTTAAAATGTTTCTTTACCTCTGCCATGATTCTTGTAAAACATTTTTTGACGGAAGAAAGTTGTTACGACTATGAAATCTTGGCCAGGTGCTATGCAAAGTATCCTTTTTTTATTATAAACTACTAATTGTACTTGGACCTTTGTGAATAATGATAAGTAAACCATGCAAAAAATAACGATGACAAAGGGAGGTTGCAATGCTTTTTAGTTCTCATTAAAGGGTCACCAAGTTCCAAGTTTCGGCATCTGTTGCAATGTTCTTCAACCTAGTTCAACTGATCTCCCATCTCCTGAGGCAAACACTCTTGTTGCTCACTGCTGCTAAGCACAATCGAAATTGCTCCTGACCTTGTCTCTAAGATTCAGGCTGAAGTGCCCCTTACCTGAAAAGAAATCTGATCTGAGCTGCTCCTAACCTGCTCCAAAATGTAGTTTGGGCCGCTCCCAGTCTGCTCCAAAACGCAGTTTCAGCTGCTCCAAAGGCTGCTCCCAAATATATTTCATCAGTTCCACCCCTGATATATAAAACTGTTGATGCCGAGTGAGAATTCAAGGTCCCGAATCTGTCGTGCGAGTTAAATAAGAACCAATAAAAAGCTCTACAAAGGAAATTTTGTTGAAGGAGGCTGTATAAGCATTAAAATAGCACATGCCATGCTAAAAAAAAAATACAAATTCTTGTTAGGTATGCAAGGATGACACTGCTGTTTCTGATGTGTCACAAAAAAAATCAGTGCCATAGAGTGTTCCTTATGGAAGTACAAACTGTCGAATTCAAAGCCCAGAAGTTTTATTCAAGAATGTTCCTCAATACAAATGTATTTAGAGATCTGAGCCACTGACTCATACATGACTATGTGGCGAACATTCATTTTCATGTGCATTATAGTTTACAAGGTCTAGTCTGCATTGATTTATTGCATTCATGCTGAAACTGGGAGGGGTCCTCTGGGTATGAATAAAGATATAAACATTTCTTGAAATCAAAACATTTGAGATTGAACAAAAGGAAGGATCTGAGAACGGTATCTTAGATTCTCTTCTCTTTTTCTTATCTCTAATTTTCACCTTATTTCACCTGATGCATTTAGTTTTTTTAGCGCAGCTCTTAGCACCCGTTTCCGCGTTTCGCGGCGTTGCCCTCGGCGTAACCGCCCAACTAAACTTGGCAGTAAATTGAATTAATGTTGCGGTCATGTGACGTTAATATTTCCGCTAAGTCTAGCTGAGAAACTGAATTTTTTATGGATGACATGACACGGTCATGCAACGTCATTTTCCCCGCTACTTTTAGCGGGAAAACTGCATTTGTGTTGAGGTCATGTGACATCAATTTCCGCGCTAAATTTAGTGGGAAACTTAACCCGCTAAATTTAATGGGGAAATTTTCCCGCTAAATTCAGGGAAATGTCCCGCTAAATGGGAGGGAGCAGAAGAGGAGGAGGGGAGGGGGAGGAGGGGCATACCCTCCCATCCTCCTCTTCAAGATCTTTGCTCTAATTTCACGTTACAGAGAATTGTAAACGTCTCATATTTCATCTCATGCTTATTCAACTTTTGTATTGCAGGTGCACTTGCAGCACAAATCTGGGTTGTGCTGATCCTCTACGCACAAGTTAGGAACTCCTGAGTGGCAAGAGTGGGAGTTTGGTCTGACAGCTCAAGGGACACCATTGTTCAGTATTGAATTTTTAATTATCTTCTTTTGAGCACAGTTAAACTTTGTTGCTTGCAGGTCTTCTAAAAATAAATACCTACAACCAAATTTACCACGTCACAACATTTTGCCTCTGCTCTTAGTGCTCCTGGTGAGCCTCGGATAAGAGCTTACTGGTGTGCAAACATCAAGCTTGTTTGAAACCACTCACTGATGTACACTCGCTGACATCCAGCATTCCAATGAAACGCTGGATGTCCACAGGTCTTTCTTGAACAATGCAAGCGGGAAAGGAACCATACAATCGTATCGTATTGGGGGACATTCTAGAGAGTGTTTCTTTTGTATGTTTTACAGATTTGTTTTAAAAAGCCGTAAAAGCTACATTTATGCGGTCTGTGCACGTGAGTTATATGGCCAGGGCGGCATAGTATAAAAGGCTAATTTGTAATGATCAGTCAGCTTATTACAGAAATGTGCCAGTCTTCTTTCAGAAAACTAGATGGAGGTTCATTCTAGCATACTTTTATCTCGCGAATCTGAATATCCCGTTCGTTTTCCGCAAAGGTATAACTAAACGTGAGAAAACAAAAAAACATCCTACCAATAGTGACATCGTAAGAAGACCTTTCGGCCGCCAAGCGCGTCGCTTAAGGGCCGCTCGTCCAATCTCAAGTTTTGTAGGTGTGTTCTCCCGCATTGGCACCAGTCGTGACACATTTTTCTGCCCTTTTAAAAAATAGCACGTGCGTGCATAGCTTTGATAGGTGCTGAAGATGCATGAGCAAAAATTTCGAAAGCCACTTTTGTGACGTCGCTCTCCAGGGAAGTGCTTTCACAGCGCTTTAAAAATGACTCTATGCAGCCTCGATTCATAAAATTACCAAATAATTTTGATATTTGAGATTCTGGAGGTCATATGAAGAAGATTTAAAAGTGTTTTCTCAAATACAAAACCGCTTCAGCCTCTCTCTAAGTATAGTATGTTCCTGAAATTTTTAATCAGTGAAAATAGACCCATGGTTCCAATTAGAAACTTGCTAAGCATCATCAAAACACACTAAATCAACTTTCTTTGTGAAGATATAAAACAAGAGCAGCATTTTATGGCGTTCTAAAAAAATGGTCAATTTGGACGCGTTTCCAGACTTTGGTTTCTTACCAGAGCGCATCTTTGCACCTGCGGTCCTGCTGCCCGGTGGCCGCAGTGCGAAGCCGCCCCCTCGCCTCCCTCGTAGGATGGAGGGAAGCAAGGCGCACGTGCGTTGCGTGTCTAAGGGGGAACAGGACCTTGGGTGCAGAGATGAGCTCTGATAAGAAACTGAAACCTAGAAACTCGTCCAAATAAAGCGTTTTTACAGAACGCGTAAAAGGCTACCCCTGCATTATATCCTTCTAAACAGAGTTGATTTTGTGGTTTTCAATGACTCAGCAAGTTTCTAACTGAAACCATATTTTCATTTTCACTAATTAAAAAGTTAATTAACAATTGTAAACATAGAAATGAACAATTAACAAATTGTATTTAATTATCTGACTGATTGTTACGATTAGGCCCCTATACTACGTACGCCTGGCCGTATAACTCGCCTGCACAAACCGCATTAATTTAGCTTTCACGACCTTTCTAAACATATATGTAAAGCTTAAAACTAAATCGCCCTGTACAACAGTGAAAAGGCGAAACCAGCATGTTGGAGCCATATGGCTCCAACATGCTGGCGATACCACCGTGCTGGTATCGCCTTTTCGCTGGTATAGGTTGTCCCATATTACGTTATGCATGTATGGTTCCACATGGTTCCGCCATATTCCACTACGCTGGTATAGGATGTCCCATAATACGACATGCTTGTATGGTTCCGCCTACCTGTATCATTCCGCCTTACTCCACTATACTCCATCCGCCGATTCGCTTGTATAGAATGTCCCATATTACGGTTACGCTTGTATGAGCCTTTTCCGCCATCTTTCCATCATCGAAATTTTCCAACAGGGAAACTTGCTTTTCGCAAATTCAGGAAAACGCAATTCACCAAACTCGACTGCTTGCTCTGCCTTGGCCGACGGTAAAGCCGAGCCAGTCAGCGAATCGCTCGCTTGGGCGGCCAGCACATTCAGAGTATGATAGACATGTTTTGTGCATGCCACAACCCTGCCGTTTTTGCAATTACATTCTGCCTGGTTTACAGCCTAAGAGAGAAGACTGAGTGCTCAAAGCATAGGCAAACACGCCTCAGTGAATCGCGCTAGCATTTAGGGGCTTCCAGATTTGCTTATGCCAATTGAATAGATTCACTAAATGGCCATCCTTTTTCAATAACTGATGTTGCTGTAAACTGAGCTTCGATAAAATGGTCCCGTTCTCGAAAACATGCTTCTATGGAATTGTGTTCGATCAACTGTCGTAGACCTCTGCACGAGTGAAACTGAGCAGTAGATGTAGGTGCAGCACATTCTGTGAGCATAAAATAAAGGCACACAGCCAAACAAAGCACCTCAGTGATGCCCAGCAGACCACCAAACAAATAAATATTCAACACGGGGTACTATTCTGTTTCATATCTCCAACATTACCGTCCCGCTTCGGCTCGTCACTATACTTCGTTTCAGCTTCGGTCCAGACGCAGCCAAAGCTACAAGCGCGAGCTCCGGGCTTTCAGCATCCCTGCCAAGCACGCGCGCTCGTGCAGTGCAAGCACTGTTCTGGGCCACATGCCCGCGCTTGTAGCATCGGCTGCGTCTGGACCGAAGCTGAAACGAAGTATAGATTGTTGACAGTTGCCCCGCAAGGATGCTTTCCGGACATGCGGAAACATCTCAACACAAGCGCTATCCACCCCTGCTTAACCACATGTTCTTTACGAACGTAACTCGGCTTCCTAGCGATATTTTAGAACGCCATAAGTTAAAGAATATTTTCAAAACAGTAAAAGCCTATCTTCCAATTGCGCAACATAAACAGAACGGTGCAGGTAGAGCTGCATGGGCACTTTCTACTTGTCCGGTTTCATACAAAATATGATTGTCGTTAGCAAACTTTTAGGTAATGAAAACAGGAAAATGAACAAAAGTGTGTGATGGGTTTGGAAGGGAAAGAAACTTGGACAAAAGGCAAACACAAGCAAATTAGAACAGACGAGACGACCCACCGTGCTAATGCTCTGTACGAACAATCTCAACCTTAAATACTACTTTCTGTACAAATACAAGATACCCACGATATTACGAGATAAATAGCCACCAAAGTTAACGTACCGATTGGGCAGTGCTGTTCGTAAATCAAGTAAATCGCCGAAGTCACAGAACGTTCACGAAACAAAACGGCCATCTTGGAAAAATAAAAATAGTGATGGTGATAGCGATGTGTGTTCTGTAAAAACTCTGAGGACAAATGTAGTCAATGTTTTTTCTTTAAATTTATGTATGGCACCTGCAAACACTCTGGAAAACATACTTCACCTAGCAAAACTTCATTAAAATCATGGTGACAAAATAGTCTAAAGTTTAGGCATTTAGACGTGTTGAAATACACTTGGCAATGTCTATGTGGAGTGCAGGTTCGTCCGTTTCTTTTGCAGGGGTTGTGGTGATGTCAGAATGCAGAGCTCTGATTGAAGGATAGTGGGTAGACCTGAAGGCAGCTAGCATTGTGTACCCACCATCCTTCAATCAGAGCTTGGCACTTCGACGTCACTACAACCCCTGCAAAAAAAAAGCAGAACCTGCACTCCGCATAAACCTTTTCTCAGTAATTAAATGCAAACAGAACAGACCTGGGAACCCTTCTTGCTGATAGCCTTTCCTTGACAGTGTGAATGGTCAAAAGTCAATGCCATGATAAGCTGAAATACTTCGGACATAGCATGCTAAGGTGGCAAGAAAAATTAAACGGGGATAGCTATCTTCTTTTCATCAAACTTTTCGGAGCTTCATCTTTTGTATAATTACTGCCGTATAAAGAAGACAAAGTCTGGCGGCATGTGAGACGGTGAGCTGGCTGGGCCACGCGTGAGGGTCCGAGATGTGCATGACTGGCAGATACACTTAAGGTTCGATAAAGGACTCACGGGTATTGGTTTGCGGCCCCGGGCTTTGACCTTTTTCTCGCCTCGGAACACGACATGGTGGCAGCAGTGGGATACTGAACAATCCTCCATCGTTTCTCGGGACCTGAGAAGCCGCACCAAACTCTGCAGTTAGACCGAACGGCCAGCAAAGAAGATTCGAGCCGCTGCTAGATCTCCGCCATGACTAGCAACGCAGACGGTTCGGGGGCTTCAATCTCCCAGGCCAGCGGAGGACCTTCCTTCTTCAACCCCTTTGCGGTCGAGCTAACGGAGAAGCTGGATTCCAGGAATCCGAGCAACTGGAAGCGATGGATCATTCAGTGGGACCGCTACCGGATTATCTCGGGGCTTCATCTCTGTGACGCTTCGACTCGGGTGAAAACCTTCATCTAAGTGATGGGCAGAGGATGTCCTTTCTTCGCTCGAGATGACACAAGAGGAGCTGAACGACTACGGAATAGTCAAAGCTAAGTTCGACACGCACTTCATTTCGCGGGTGGACGTCATCTTTGAGAGAGCGAAGTTAAATTCTAGAAAGCAAGAGCTGGACGAGCCTGTGGAGGTCTTTATCACGGCATTGCACAGATTGGCGGATACCTGCGACTACGGCCCTTTACGGGACGAGCTCATATAGGACCGCATTGTCGTCAGACTCCTGGACAAGAAACTAAGCGAGAAACTCCAGCTTGATGCTAAGCTTACACTGCAGCGCGCGACTACGGCAGCTTGATCATCAGGCGGTAAAGCGCCAACAGATTGAGCTACGCAGCACAAAGACAGACGGCAACGTTCTTGAAGAACTCAGAAGACAGCCAAAAACAAAAAGCGAGAACAAGGACTTTTGACGTCCGAACATGTTGCCTCTCCAAGCCCTGTCTAATAATTCGCCATAGACGTGCCGATGGTGTGGCAGTTCACGGAAACACGCCAAGTCTCAACGTGCCGCAAAAGACAAGAAGTGCAACGCCTGCAAAAAGCTAGGCCACTTTGAGAGCGTCTGTTTTTCCAAACACACTCGAGAAAATTTCAGTATACAAGAGCACAGACAAGGACTGAATGAAGTCTTCCTCGGCGAGTTGGTACACTCAAGCAACGGGCATTGTACCAGGGGAAGCCTGGTACATTACAGCCAAAGTAAACAACCAAGACATCACATTCAAGGTGGACACGGGGGCGGACGTCACAGCTATCCCTCCCAATATGTGCGACGCGACAACGTTTGCAACTTTGCAGAGAAAAGGGACGGATCTTTATGGAGCAGGCCGCACTCCGCTGAACACGCTAGGCAAGTTCACGGCGACGGTAACCTGGAATGGGCGCACTACTAGAGAAATCATCTATGTGTCCGACCAGCTAAAACACCCACTGCTGGGGCGGCCTGCAATTGAAGCCCTTCAGGTGCTACCTAGCTCGAACGAAGTCAAAGCCGAAAGCAAGCCGGAGTATGACCACCTCCGTAAAAAGTACCCCTTGCTTTTCCAAGGACTGGGGAAAATGAATGTGGAGTACAAGATCGCGCTTCACCCTGATGCGAGACCATTCGCAATCACATACCCGAGACGGGTACCTCTACCTCTGCTACCCAGCACTCAACAGGAATTGCAACGGATGCAAGACATGGACGTTATTGAAAGAGTCGACCACGCCACAGCATGGTGCGCACCCATGGTGGTGGCTAAAAAGCAAGACAGTTCTCTTCGTATCTGCGTGGACTATACACAGCTAAACCAGGAACTGGTGCCGGAGCGGATCATCATGCCAACCGTAGAGGAGAGCTTGGCAAGACTCGCCGGGGCGACGGTATTCTGCAAACTAGATGCCAATGCCGACTACTGGCAAGCACCACTAGCCCCAGACTCAAAGGAACCGACGACTTTTATCACACCAGTGGGACGGTTTCAATTCAAAAGACTCCCGTTTGGCATTGCGACAGCGCCCGAAACCTTTCAGCGGGAGATGCTAAGGATCCTAGAGGGCATCCCAGGACAAGTATGTCATATGGATGACATCTTAGTTTTCAGTCGTGACAAAAGGGAACACAACAAAAATCTTGAGTTGGTACTCCGCCGCCTCCACAACTCCGGAGTGACCCTGAACACCTCAAAGTGTGAGTTCTCCAGAAAGAGCATCACGTTTCTGGGCAACCTTCTGGACAGCAGGGGCATTGCGGCACACCCCAAGAAAACGGAAGCGATCGTCCAGATGTCGGCACCTGGAAGCTTGGCAGACCTGCGATCATTCTTGGGGATGGTCAACCACCTTGGGAAATTTCTTCCCGACATAGCCGAGAAAACTAAGCCACTTCGAGATCTGCTACACGAGGATGCTAGCTGGCTCTGGAGCGAGCCTCAGGAAGAAGCATTCCTTAACATCAAAGATCTCCTATGCAAGACTCCTGTGCTCACACTCTATAAACCGGATGCACAACTTACATTGTCGGCGGATGCGTCTTCGTTTGCACCGGGGGCGGTTCTGCTCCAAGAGGAAAACGGCAAAAGACGCCCAGTGGTATACGCATCGAGAGCCACGACAAAATGGAGCAGAGATACGCCCAAGTTGAAAAGGAGGCTTTGGCCATCGTATGGGCCTGTGAAAATTTCCGGACCTACTTGGTAGGAAAGGAATTCCACGTCGAAACAGACCACAAGCCTCTGGTGCCACTGTTCACAACGAAACGTCTTGACGAAATGACACCAAGGCTACAGCGTCTGAGGATGCGCATCTTTGAGTATGACTTTGCGATATCCCACGTACCGGGCAAAGAGATGTTCACCGCGGATGTCTTCTCCAGGAAACCCCTACTGACTACACGCCAGTCTACAGACTCAAGGCACACCGTGAAGATCAGTGAAACGTTGGTTCACGAGTATGAAATGCTAACAGTGGAGCTCCTTCCAGCCTCTACCTCATTTTTGTCCAGACTGAAGGCAGAGCTTTTCAAAGACCCAACCACATCAAGGGTTATGGAATACTGTGAAAAACAATGGCTGGCAAGGGACAAACTTCCTCCGAACTTAAGCAAATTCGCGAGTCTCGCCGCAGACCTTTCGGTTGTGCAGGGATTACTAATGCGTAACGACCGGCTGGTGATCTTGCCTAGTCTGCAAGGAGAAGTCTTGGAGCGATTGCACAGCGGCCATCAGGGTGTTGTGCGATGCCGGGCAAGAGCCAGAGACTCCGTCTGGTGACCTGGCTTAAGCACGAAAATACATGACTATGTGAGTCGCCGTCCTACCTGTCAGCAATATAGACGACCACATACAGAACCCCTTCTTCAGACTCCACTACCCGATCATCCCTGGCAGGAAATTGGAATGGACCTTTTCCAGTTCAGGGGGAAAAAGTATACAGTCATCGTTGACTACTACTCGAAGTCCTTCAAACTTGAAGAAATACCTCGAACAACCACAGAGGACATTATCAAGGTTTTCAGCCAGAACTTCGCTAGACACAGTTGCCCAGAAGTCATCCGCTCCGACAACGGTCCCCAGTTTGGCTCAACCAAGTTCCGGTAATTCGTCAGAGTGGGGAGTCGAACTGGTTACTTCAAGTCCTTATTATCCCCAGAGTAACGGAGAAGCGGAGAGAGCGGTGCAGACTGCGAAGAAAACCTCGAATTCAGCACAAGCTCTTCTGGCCCACCGAACCATCCCTGGGCCCAAAGGGTTTTCCCCTGCCAAACTTTTGATGGGGCAGAAGTTACGATCCACTCTTTCAACGGCGCCCAGTACCTCTCTGGCAACACTCCAGGAGGTATCGGCAATGATACAAGAAACGGAAGACAAGAGAGGCGTCTAACTATAATAGGCGCCACCGTACAAGAAATGGCAGGGAGCTACACCCACACGCAGCAGTGTGGATTCACGCGGGAGCGGCCGGACCATTTTGGTCTTACCTTGTAGAAACCGACCAAGGAACGATAGGACGCACACGGCACCATCTCCAGCCCACGATTCTCGACAGCGACAGCCAGAAGGCCGGTTAACGGGAGAACGATCCTCAAGCAACCATAACACGAAGTGGTAGAATTTCACGACCACAGGAACTCTATGGACAATGAGGCTGAAAGGGGGAGGCGTCGTATAAAGAAGACGGAGTCTGGCGGCATGTGAGACGGTGAGCTGGCTGGGCCACGCGTGAGGGTCCGAGATGCGCGTGACTGGCAGATACGCTTAAGGTTCGATAAAGGACTCACGGGTATTGGTTTGCGGCTCCGGGCTTTGACCTTCCTCTCGCCTCGGAACACGACAATTACCTTCTCGCATGTTTCACAGTAATCTGTGGCATGGATTTACCACACTCTTTTTGTGACGTGTACCAGTAGGTGTGCACTGTCATGAGAAAAAAATACAATTTATTTAATTACGACAGGGAGCCACGAGAGGGGAAGATGGCAAGTCCCGATCCACCAAAAAGGACAGGGTGAAGTCTTGCAAGGCTTGGTCCATGATTCAGGACGGTTTGAAACCTATGATGAATGAAGAGAACAAAGGAGTCCATCAGGTCAACAGGAACATATCTGACCGAAACATGCAGGGCAATGAAGAGCAGGGGCGAATTTATAGACGCTTTCAGGCAACATTTCATGGGCGCCGCCATCTTGACGTCACGTGACCCTGCCGCCATAGCCGCCCTTCGGTTTCTCGCCGTTCCTCCGCATTGCGTGCTGCACCGGCCACTAGCGGAGCTTTGTTTTCGCGTTCTTTTACGTTCCGCATTAAAATCGTTTGTTTTCTTTAGGTCTTTTCGATATTTCGGGCTCTCATTTAATCATTTGATATCTATATTTCAACATAGCTCTTGTATTTTCTTATTTATGAAATGGAATCGGACAGCGAATGTATCGACGATACAAGATTATGGCTTCAGAGACCATGAAGTTCATCCCATTCTAACGTTTTTTGTCGCTAATAAAGGGCAGTCAACACCATTGCGACATAAGCAAATTTCAACTGAAGCAGTAAGGCTATCCAGTCGAGCTTCTCACCGCATGTGCGCGCTCGTTTCCGTAAAGTCGACCCGCATGTAAGCGATTTAGCGTGCGACGAGACGAGCGGAGGCGACAACGACGAGAGTCAGCAACGAAGATTTCTCACTGTCGCCTGTGTCATCGCTCGGTTTTTTTTAGTTTCTAGAAAACGTCGCTCACCGTCTCGGTCGCTTGCTCCCGTCGCTTCTATGCGGTTTACCTCGTCGCGCGACTGCCCGAGCGACAGCGAAGCGGATCACCGGCGCTTGTCTCGTTGCTCGCCGAATCGCTTGCATGCGGTTTATACTTAATATCGAGGCGCCGATGGTTCAATGCTGTGTGCATGTAAATTAATTGAGTATAAACCGCATGTAAGCAATTTGGCGAGCGACCAGATAAGCGACGGCGACCCGCTTCGCTGTCGCTCAGTCACTCGTGCGACGAGGCAAACCGCATGGAAGTGACGGAGCAAGCGACCAAGACGGGGAGCGACGTTTTCTAGAAATCCCAAAACCGAGCGATGCGACGGGCGACAGTGAGAAATCTCCGTCGCTCGTCTCGTCGCACGCTAAATCGCTTACATCCGAGTCGGCATTACGGAAACAAGCGCGCACATGCAGCGAGAAGCACGACTGTGATAGCCTTACTGCATCAGTTGCAATTTGCATATGTCGCAATAGTGTTGACTGCCCTTGATAAGCGACAAAAACGTAAGAATGGGATGAACTTACATGGCCATTGAAGCGTCATAATCTTGTATCGTCGACCCATTCGCTGTCCGATTCCATTCCATAAATAAGAAAATACAAGAGCTATGTCGAAATATAAATATCAAATGATTAAATGAAAGTCCTAAATATCGAAAGGACCTAAAGAAAATACAAGATTTCAACGCGGAACGTAAAAGAAGACGAAAACGAAGGTCTGGTAGTGGCCTGTGCAGCACACAACACGGAGCAACGGCGAGAAACTGAAGGTCGGCTATGGCGGCCTGGAAAGCGCGCGAAGGGCGCGCCGACTGGTGGCAGCTCGAGTAACTGACTCGCTGAAAGCGTCTATAGGTCAGGCTGGGTGGGGTGGAGAGGGGAGAAGGGGGAGTTTGCTAGGAGATACTTATTTCACGGGCAAAATGCAGCCCAGATGTGTTTTGTTGACCTAATATTTGTTATGTCACCAAAAACTAATAATTTCTTCCTAAGAAAAGCTGTATGATGATTTTTCATTAAGAAAAAGTTAACCTGAAAAAGAAACAACTCCCCCTCCTTTAAGGGGGAACACTGGTCTTGGAGCTTTTTTTCTTATTTTATGACCAAACTTAATGAAACTACACAAGCTCGTTCAGCTTTTTGTGCTGATTTCATATATCTGGTCATTTTCTCAGTCAGTAGCATTGTACTCAAAATAATTAAAACTTGCCTGCCTTTGTTTGGAAAAACGATAGAAAAAAAACTGCACAACAAAATATTCTTTTTAACACATGGCTAGATACTACGAAGTGTAAAGAATACAATGTTGGAAGCACTTTTAAGATAAACTCATTATTAGTGATTTTACCACAGATTGAAGTTCAGTGCTCAATGCATGTCTAACAAGTGATATAGCAAAATATAAAATATAAATTTTTCTAGACTTATATTAAAAAATCTGCTCTCAACATTGTATGCTTCACAGATTCAGCTACACATTTCAGGAATGGTTATATTTCTATCTGCTCTAGATGCTGAGATATCCGTCCTGTAAATTTTCAACGAGTGCAAAAATTGTGTTTTGTGAAAACAATGTTTTAGAGTCAACTTCAATGCACATGCAGCCCACATAGATATTATAAATTGACTTATAGCTCAAATATTCATTCACGAAATTGGAAGCTTGGTAGGTTCAGAAGAACAACACCTGTAGAGGTCAATATCGCCATTTTCAAAAGAATGCAATTCCAGAAAATTTTTGGCTCCAAGGACCCATGTTTCCCCCTAAGGACCACCGACCAGTTTGCGCTTTCCACTTTCCCCCCCCCCCCCTTTGCTTCCTCCTTTCCCCCTCCTACCCTGTCCACCACTGCCTGTTTTCTCCTGGTAGATTCAGAATTATAAGCCTGGTAGATTCAGAAGAACAACAGCCATTGCCATCTTCAAAAGAATGCAGTTTTGGGAAGTTTTTTGCTCCAAAGACCTATGTCCCCCCTTAAAAAAAAAAAAAAAAAAATCTGCTAATGATGCAGAGCATTTGAGTATGCACCAAAACACTGAGGGAGAGGGGGAGACGAGAATGTGTGTGGACATCAGAACACAGAGCTCTGGTTGGAATGACTAGTGGGTAGACCTAAAGGTCTACCCTTTAGCTAGCAGCTAGCAGTTCAAGAGGAGGAAAAGAAAGAACTCCCCTCTTGCTCACAGTGCTTGGACCCTTATTTTGTACCCGCACATCACCATTCTTCCCTTGGAAAATTAGCCCCTTGAAGCTCTTCGCTCAACATTCGAACAAAAATTGCCAATCCCCCCCACTCCGGCCTGTGGCTTCTACAGTACTACGCACAAATATCCTCCGTGCACCCCTAAACTGACAGTGCTGTGGAAACTATGTGCTCTTTGGGCCAGTCGCGCTTGAGAATCTTTTGCCACATGATCACGCTCCCTCGCTTATAGCCACATTCGCAGAATGGGGTCAGGTGATGGACAGGGGGGGGGGGGGGGGGGGGGGGCGAGGTTTGTCAACTAACGTCCCAACTTTTCACCCCCGCACGGATCGCGACAGATCTCGCGGTAGCTGACGATTTTTCGGAACCTTTATTTATCCACTAATGTATTTCAACGTCTGTATGGCAACAAAATGACTAAAAACTTGCAAATGAAGCACAGGTTGTCGATTGCTTGCTTCACAGAATGAATAGCACAGCTTGCGTCTGATTTTGTTGCCCGTGGGACGTGCTTCCTTTTTTTTTTTTTCGGTACTCCCGTCTCTTATGGCGGAAAAACCCCAGTTGTCTGCTCTCGTTCCTCTCCCGAGTGCTGCATGACGGGAGTGCTTTGTGGTGCACACTTGACTCTCAAGGTGCAGCGAGTGCATGGATGCGTGGAGTGGCAATGCCGAAATGAACTCGTGAAGTACACTGGGCACAAGCATGTGGCTTCGTCTTTCATCTTGTTCGCGTGCAGAAGTTGCTTCGACAGTATTGCAAAAATTACACTATCCCTGACAATGAAATACAAAAAGGTTTGTGTTGAGTCTAGACACTGCTGCAAGATTGCCAAGCCAGGAAACCTAAACCGAGCCACCACTAAATGTGTTTCGTTTCAAAATGGCCTAATTGGCAAGACTGAACTGCCACCAAATGTGTTCCGTTGTACAGCACCAAAGTACATCACCAGACATGAGCGTCAAAAAATATACTTACAATGGCTAGCGACGCCTCATAAAAGCCATGCGATGACCCTCTGCTTGGCCAGTTAAGCCACACGCAGTGCCGTGCAGGGTACAGGACGGCATCCATGAGCCGGCCGGTGCGTCGACCCAGGGTCCCGCCCATAGTGTTCTGCTGCTGCCTTGAACAAGGTGAAAGCCAGCTCATTGATGTCATGGTCCTCGGGACCTGTGGTGTGTAACCATCGTGTTTAAGTTTTACAGTCACTGACCAATATTTCGGAACATGAAGGGGTCGCACAAAGCTCAGAATAATCGAGCAGTCCAGAAAAATGAATTTAGCCTAAAAATCACTTTATTGCAATTTTAAGCGCAAAGTTGCTGCAGAAAGTAATTGATACAATAGGTTTGTGATAATTCAAACTGATATTTCGTACTTCCGGTTCATTCAAACAGACTTGAAAATTTTGGTTGTCCCGCTATGTTTTTAATGTATTTATAAGCCACTTAATTCAAACGGCGTTTTCGCTTAAAGGGCCCATGAGACAAATTTTGGCTGGAATAAATCAATTTATATTGGGATTTTACTAATAACACATCGTTCAGTGGGCCAAAAGAAAAAAGGTAGAAAGTCAAAAGCCTGACTTTCGGTACGAAAATTCGAAAACACAAGGGACTATTTCGTAACTCCTTTCCTTCATAATCTCTCTGCCTTTTCACTGTGATACATCCGCGGTCCCCGTAGCGCGTTGCAAAGCCCCCCCCCCCCCCCCCCCCCCCCAGCGCGTCACCAGGTCCAAACGCACGTCACACGGCACCGGACCTTACTTAAAGGGACACTGACACCCCCCAAAATTTTTTTTTAATTTTTTGCCAGGCGCTTCATTATGGTGTCGGAGGACTACCCAATTAATATTTTGCAACAGAGTAGCGTATTTTTTTAATAAAGCCAAAAGACGCAACTGCTCGAAACCGAAACCGAAACCCGACGGAGGTCGGAGAAGTGGAGAGAAGAGAGTGTGTGACGGAAGTCACGTGGCTGCACCCGACCGTGTGTGTTTTTTTTTTTTTTTTTCTTGTTTTTTTTTTCTCCTTCCCGGTAGCAGACGACATGCGGCGTATGGGAACTGCTCGCTGTGGGATTCTTTTGCAGTTATGTTTGTTCCGCTCGTTGTTCCGTACTCCAAGATGAGTTGTTTTGTACATTGAGGAGTTGGAGATGAGTAGTGAGTGCCCGTGGTGAATTTTGATCGGCTCCGAAAAGAATACACCCAAGATGTTGCGTGAAGAGCCGGCTCACATGTCCCGCGTCCGAAACAGAAGTGGCATTGTGCGACAGAGTTTCCGAAAGATCAACGGGATCGGGACCAATGGCTGGCTGCAATTCCTGTAGACCATTTACGGGCACCTCGGAAAGCGGACGCTGATTCATATGCTCCTTGCATTTTGTGGAAAGTGATTACATTGAGTTCGCAGGTGTCAAAAAGGAAATCCCATACCATTTAGTTCAGCGACGTGTCGTCCACAACATTTGTTTCTTTTTTTTTTTTTTCTTCAGTAATAATTGTAAAAAAAAAAAAGAAATGTAGACATCAAAAAATATTTAGAAAAAAAAAGGTTTCACGGGGGATCGAACCAGGTCTTACCGCGTGTGAAGGGGACGTCTTTCCCACTGAGCTACTGGTGCATATCCAAAATGGGGTATCTCTTTCCTTAATAATAATTCAGCCGATAAACTGTAAGTTGGAAAGTTTGCTGCCGATTTTCCTCTAGCAAAAGCACTCCCGGGTCGAAGTCGGGGTGCACCACGCATTCGCGACATTCTCACCTAGTAAAGAAATCGTACGCGTGCATATTCCACTCGAAGTAGACACGTCGCGCTTGACGTTTGCGCGAGCGATGTCTTCAGCCACGAGAAGGGAGCGACGGCTCGGCGACGTCTTCGTGCAAATCGGCTTGGTGGTCGGGCGTGTCGTACGGGATGAATACCAATTCTTTCGACCAGTCCCAAATTTCTCTTTTAAAGGCAGACAAAATTCGCCGGTACCGCGAACGACAGTTCTGAAATAGAGGTCCCACGCCCGTCGTCCGCTGCCATCGCCGTCCCTGCGAGTCCCACGATACGCGAAACGACGCACGCACAGAATGCTTCGGGTTGTCTGTGGAACTTTTTTTTTTTCAATCAACGTATTTGCAGCATTTTAGAAGCCACAAAAAATAGGTTTTATATTTTTTTCTATTTTTAATATTGAGTGTGTGCTTTCAGTGACCCACGACTTTGATTAAATTTGGTGGTCGCATCGATACCTTGGAAAACGGCCCGTGACCGCGGAAAAGAGAGTGAGCGAGACTCGAACCGGCCAGTTCTTGATCGGCGGTTTTCGGGCGGAAAGAAACCGAATTTCGAGCCGCAAATCCTGGACAATAAATTCTGCTTGCTATGGTCACCAAATGTCAACAGATGCACATGCCAACACAGCGATTGAAGCCAGCTACCGCCACTCCATCTTCCAAATGTAGTCTCCTACCAATGCAACAGTAGCTTGGGCTCCCAAGCTATTCAATCCTCCCTGCAAGTGGTTTTATGGCATCCCTTCAATTTATTTTTTAAATTCTATATTTTTTCACCCCGTCACATGGGTGCTGCCATCTTAAAATCACGTCACATAGCCGCCATAAGGTGGCTTCAAATCGTCGCTCCTCCCTCCCCTTCCCGAACACGTTGCATTCGTTTTTTCGTCGAGTTTTACTGCAATTTTACAGCGAAGCTGTATCTGACACGTTGGTAAGTTTTCTTTTGTGTCTGTCAACAGAACAGTAGTGGACAGAAAAGCATTGTGCGCTCCTTGTCTTCTATCGTGTAGTTTTGACACTTGTAGTTTTCAATAAGAAAACCACAAGTGTCGGAACCACATGATAGATTAGGCGTGCACAATGCAAAACACATAGTGCTCCCCGCATGCGTCTCTCGGTAAAAATTGCGGTTTCATAAGTTGCCGTGGTAACGGCACCATACAGTCTTTCACATAGGCTCTTTCGCTGTTTACGAACATGAATTGCTGCTTGCGAATCAAGCGACTTCTGATCGCACAGTCTTTGCAAGTCTGTCGAGCTTGCTTATGTCACCCATGCTAGAAAGGATAAATGCTACACGGACAACAAGGTTGGAGATTTAATGAGGGCATTCGGCTGTACAATTTAATGTCTTGGAGGAGGAAAGTTTGTTTACAAAATATTCAAAACTTATTAACATACTGTAAAGGACTTAAATTTTGCAAACCGCCTACATTTCGTAAAAAATAGGTCACGCGAACGATTCTGGTAAAACGTAAATACATTGGAATCTATATTGAGATTCCACCGCATCGCGAAAATTAGAACCCGCGAATTATTCCAAAACTTCAGCTTTAACGTGAATTGCGAAATATTGAGCCCGCAAAAAATAAGTCGTTTACAGCATCTCCCATTTCTTCGTTTTTTTTTGTTTTTTTTTGCGTTCACCTGAAGAATTGGTGGTTAAACATTTCATCGACATTTCAGGCAGCTGTGTCAAGGTGGGTTTTGTTCATTCTTTCTGTGAATCGGAAGTTCGCTGGGACAACAAACTGGAGCACCGCCTGGTGGCATTTGCAAAGAAAAGGGTCTTTACAAAAAACGTTTTGGTATAGTCCGGTGGGCAATCGTTGCAGGTGATACCACAGCTTCGCTGGCCTACTAACTGTCTTTACAGTGTGAATAGGAGCCCCAATTTTTTTATTTTGTCTTGCTTTGTGAAGTGTTGTCTGACACTTATATTTACTACCTAACTGCATACCATCATTATGCGTGCAACTTCTGCACATTATGTTATATATGCACCGTCGGGGAAAGGAATCAGCTTTAGCACTGGCGCACATAGAGTATGGAGAGGTCCCCAAGTCAGACAAGGGTTGAGAGGCCAATTATTTATGACACTGGAAATTTGCTTAAGTGTTAGTTGTGCAATAAGAAGCACAAGGTATATTTACACATTTACGATCTTAAAGAAGACTGCAAATATAGACAATGCAAGTAGTCACTGTTTCTTGAAAGCATCGTGCTTTTCCTTCATAACGAATCCAAAAGTTACTTTTGATTATATGGCGGAATCGTGATTGTAGTAGAAACATTTGTTTGATCTATTTATGAATTTAAATAAACTACAAATAATTTATTTAGACACACAGGGTTGCCTCCCGGGGTGAAAAACGTGTCGAAGAAAACTTGAGTGCCTGGCAAAAGTGCCCGAGGCACATAATGCACGACGCTGAAAAGAGACCATCATCATGGAAATCACTCGGGTGCAGCGATGTCGATGCCGGATTCACCCTCGACGCCGCTGAAAGAGCGTACCTGTTAGTGATGCAAAACTATCAATAGTAGCGAAAGTAGCCAGAAATCTGACACGATAGCAAAAAAACTATCGATAGTCGAATATCGAAAAACTAGACACTACTATCAATAGTCGACTGTCGAAAAGCTATCGATAGTACTATCGATAGTCTACTATCGTAAACCTATCGATAGTACTGTCAACGGTTTACTATTGATAGTCTTGCGACACTAGTAGTTTGCGTCGCTGTCTTCTTTTTCTCTTTATTTTTTCAAATGGGACACCAACTAGCCCAAGCACTTACCATCCCAACTTGGTTCAACTTTCAGTGATGATGAAGATCGGAGTTTGGGCGGAGAGGAGGAAGGGAGGTGAGCGGCGGTGCGGCATTTGTGTCCGCTCTAGTGGTGCAAAACTATCAATAGTATTGATAGTCAATTTATTGATAGTTTTGAATCATTAGTACATGTTCAAACAAATAACATCTGTCTACACAAATCCATGAAGGGGTACCTGGCATTTGACTGAGCCAAGCTTGCTGGAGGCCCAATTCTCTTGCACGATTTAATTTTATTTCACAAATTATATACTAGAAGACAAGACTTCAATTGGCGGGTTTGTCTCTTATCGCACATAACAAAGCCGCGAGCCCGCTGAAACCAAAGTCCATCCAAACTAAAAGCATTCTATGGCACCATGTGTGTCAATGTCCCGTGTCCACCAGTCAGGTAACTGCCGAGATGAAAAGGTCTATAGGAATACAGTACCGAGTTTGTGTAAAAGATAGCACACCACGTCCAGTTGAGTTTAGCTCTTACTCACTTGCCGGGCAAGCACGCCGGCAAGCTTGCGCAAAGGTAGCACAAGAGAAACAAGTGATACACACTAGCGTACATAACTTCAAACACAAAGAAAACTTCGTAGCCCTTATTGCCGGTAGCATTTCTTTCCAAGTGTAAATGGGTGAAAACCGATGCCATGATCTTCTGAAAAACTTCAGACATAGTGGCAAGAAAAATTAAAAACTGAGGAGATTCATTTCCTTTCTACCAAAATTTTTGTATCTTAACCTTTCAGTAATCACCCGACATATTTCAGAGTAATCTGAACCTTGGATTAACCACACTCTTTGTACAGTGGAATCTCATTAGTTCAAGCCCTCTTAATTCAAACTCGCAAATAATTCAAGCTAACATGCAGGTCCCATCCTATATGTTTCTAGAAAGGAAACTTCCGGTAATTTAAACTCGTACAATGTTTTGGTCCCCCTCGGGTTCAAACTAACAAGATTCGACTGTAAGATGTGGTCTGCAGGCAATGCGCACTGTCTTAAGAAATACCAACAATTTATATGACAGAAAGACCTGAGGGGATGGGGGACAAGACTTGATCCAGGCACTGGGCCTAAAGAGAAGTTCCATCTTGCAAGGCTTGATCTATGATTCAGGGCATTTTCAACCTACGGTATATGTAGAGAATGAAAGTGCTTACCGGGTGAACAGAAACAGTATGTTATCCGAACATGTAGGGCAACGCAAAGCCGTACATGTAGAGAGTTTGGTCAATGGGAGGCGCTGGCAGAGTCGGGGCGTGCGGCAGAGTCGGAAAGAGGGCTTGGCATGCTCTCTTGACCAACCAGAAGCCGAAAAGAATCCCCTAGCGGTGGTAGCGGCAAACAGTTCTGATCAAAAGTCTATGTTCGTATATGGCTTTAATAAGCGCGTAAAAGTGAAGTGTAGTAACTCTTCGTGGTTGAAAATAGGGTGCACGTGTTGTTTTGATTATGATCATGCAGAAAGATGTAAGAAACGAATGCGCCGCTCAACTCTGTTTTGCTCGGACAGAGTGTGACCGCTCGGACGGCAGATTCCCGGCCCTCGGCGCTTGGCGTACGGATTATGTCGATCGTTCCGCTAGTCGCACTCTTACACCATCTTTTTGGATTAACGTGATTGAAACATCACGTGTACCATATTTTCAGCCATTGAGAGTTACTCCAATGCAGTTATCAGGTTTGTTTCTTGCGACCACCGCCAGGGTATTATTTCCGGGTTCTGGTTGGTCACATTCAAATTTCTGAAGACGCCCTGGAACACGCCCAGTCCGCTTTCGGCCAATGGCGCCTCCTCATTTGTCTCCTATACTTCCCAACGAATGGCCAAACTCTCTACATTTAAGGCTCTGGGGCAACGCACAGTAGTCGAGTATACAGTAAACGCTCACTTGAGCGAACGTCAGTTTAAAAAATATGTCGGCACACGGGAAATATTGCACACGTCGACACACGGGAAATACCGCAAAAAAATAAAGCAGACACTGTCACGACTTTGCAAGGTAAAACCGGAGAGGCGAAGAGCGGAAGAATAGACCCCTTGCAAAACGTACAGCGCCACGGCGGCAGGGAATTTCGGGAACCCTCGGTACAAATCACGCGCTTTCTCGTTGCACCTTTGCGACTGCCCACGTGTCCCGGCAGCTACCGCCAGCAGCCGTTGCAGCCATCCCGCCCATCCGCCAAGTCGTTTGTCATTGGCGGCGTACTGTATCTGTAACAGCGTAAAGGCATCGCGACAGGTGAGCTTATTTGAATACGTTATTCGTCGTAACTGAAGTGTCACCGAATCCACTTATTTTGCACCGCAAGCAAGCAAGCAAAACTTTACTTTGTGTAAGGGCCTACGTCCTGGTCCGGACGGTCCGTCCGGCGCACGTCTCGCGGATGGATTCCGCAAGGGGACTGGAGTGATTAATTAGTGCTTCTAGTGCGGTGGGTATGTCGGTGCCCATGGGTAGAGCCAGCCATTCCTCCCAAGAAATGATGTGTGAGAGGGTTGGGGGAAGGGTGGGTGGGTTACGAGACCAGTAGGTATGAGGGATGGAAGGGTATTCTTCGCATTTTGGGCAGGTGGGGGAGTCGGGTCGTTTGTAGATGTGGTGGAAGATGTAGTGCGATGAAAGAGAGTTGGTCTGGGCTTGCCTGACGAGGGAGGATTGTTGCCTAGACATGGTCTTTGGAGGGTGAGGGTAAATGGTCCGCTCTTCACGTTGTTCTTTTAACCTCGACTTCCGCAGGGCTCTGCGAGCGTTCCTTGTTGCGCCTACCGAGTAGATAGCTGGCCATGAAGAGACGGGACCCGGGGAGTTCTCGAGGGTGAGACGATGGGCTGTCTCATTACCCTCCACGCATTGGTGGCCAGGCGTCCATACGAGGCGGAACTTTTTGTCCGGGTAGCAAACATGTATTTCACAGATTAGGTTATCCGTTTTAAGTGTAAGGTGTTGTCGATGTAGTTTCGTATTCTTCCTAATCGTCGATCGTTGGGGGTTCTGTGAAGGTTTCGGAGTAATGTATATTAGTGCGTGTGTTAAAGGGCAACTCCGCTTCATTTTTGATATTTAGAAAACTATGTAGCCCTCTTCAGTATCATATAGGAAGACCCCATGTCAAATATTACGATCTAATTCCGCCTATATATTTATTAAACTGGCCAGCAAACCTTCAAGTGAGCCAAGTGGCCGAAATCTGCCAACTCTAGCATGCGGCGGGAGGCGCAATCATCAGCGCAGTCAATGCCAAGTAAAAAAAGGTTTGTGCCGAGTCTAGACACTGCTGCAAGATTGCCGAGCCAGGAAACCTAACCCAGCCACCACTAAATGTGTTTCGTTTCAAAATGGCCTAATTGGCAAGACTGAACTGCCACCAAATGTGTTCCGTTGTACAGCACCAAAGTACATCACCAGACATGAGCGTCAAAAAATATACTTACAATGGCTAGCGACGCCTCATAAAAGCCATGCGATGACCCTCTGCTTGGCCAGTTAAGCCACACGCAGTGCCGTGCAGGGTACAGGACGGCATCCATGAGCCGGCCGGTGCGTCGACCCAGGGTCCCGCCCATAGTGTTCTGCTGCTGCCTTGAACAAGGTGAAAGCCAGCTCATTGATGTCATGGTCCTCGGGACCTGTGGTGTGTAACCATCGTGTTTAAGTTTTACAGTCACTGACCAATATTTCGGAACATGAAGGGGTCGCACAAAGCTCAGAATAATCGAGCAGTCCAGAAAAATGAATTTAGCCTAAAAATCACTTTATTGCAATTTTAAGCGCAAAGTTGCTGCAGAAAGTAATTGATACAATAGGTTTGTGATAACTCAAACTGATATTTCGTACTTCCGGTTCATTCAAACAGACTTGAAAATTTTGGTTGTCCCGCTATGTTTTTAATGTATTTATAAGCCACTTAATTCAAACGGCGTTTTCGCTTAAAGGGCCCATGAGACAAATTTTGGCTGGAATAAATCAATTTATATTGGGATTTTACTAATAACACATCGTTCAGTGGGCCAAAAGAAAAAAGGTAGAAAGTCAAAAGCCTGACTTTCGGTACGAAAATTCGAAAACACAAGGGACTATTTCGTAACTCCTTTCCTTCATAATCTCTCTGCCTTTTCACTGTGATACATCCGCGGTCCCCGTAGCGCGTTGCAAAGCCCCCCCCCCCCCCCCCCAGCGCGTCACCAGGTCCAAACGCACGTCACACGGCACCGGACCTCACTTAATCCCTTCACCCCTAAGCTGACATTGTGGTGGAAGCTACGTGCTTGTCGGACAATCAGCCGCCTCCCTTTCATCACCTGACCTCATTCTCTGCGCGTGGGTATGCGCGAGAGAGCGTGATCACGTGGCAAAAATGTGGCTGGCCCAACGAGCACGTAGCTTCCGCAGCACTGTCAGCTTCGGGGTGATTGAGGTGGGGAAAGCAACTTTTGTCTGAATTTTGAGCGACGGGCTAATCTTTTAGGGGGACAATGGCTGTGTCCCGGTACTCAAACAAGACTCCGAGCAAGAGGGGACTGCCCCGTTTCCATCTTCTTGAACTGTTTGGTAGAATGCGCGATTTATGAGTTGAAGAGGAAAGCTAAACAGGAAAAAGTTGGAAAAGCGTTTCATGACTCCTTTAATTCATACTTTTGTACTCGCAGCCCTGTTGAGTATGCTTCTCTCCGAGCACCGGTGCAGCGCAGAGAAGCAATACCTGCGGAGCGTGCTTTCATGAGTGTTCTTTCTCTGCAGTGCACCGGTGCTCATAAAGAAGCACACTCAACGGGGCTCAAGCGGGCACACATTAGCGGAAAACAGCGTTCACATTATGTGCTTCAAGACTAGCAATGATGACCAAGACGACATCGAGGATGAGGACCAGCTCACTGGCATCATGCTTTCTGGCCTTGAAGCACATAATGTGAACGCCGAGCAGGCGGAATATGCTAGTCTTGACGATGATGTGTGTGTTTGTCGTGATGACTCATTAGAGGATATAGTACAGGAAGTAATGCCAGCACAGTGCAGCAGTGAGAGTGAAGATGACAATGAAGAAAGGGATGACTTGCTACCAACTGTCACAGCCATAGCTTTGAGCACATCGCTCAGCTCCGGAAGTTTCTGTCTGCAAAGGAAGAGTCCCGTAAAGAGCTACTTGCATTGGCTGGTATTGAAAATTTTATTTTGAGACTGTATGTGCTGACTAAACAGTCCACAATCGACAAATTTTTTGCCGGATGAATAAACTCAGTGTCACAGCTCTTTCACTAATGTGTTATGCCTGTACTTGCTTATAATTAGGCCTATGTAGAGGAAACTGGCAAAAATCTGCTTTGTATGAGTAGCTATCCATGTAACAAATCATAATGCTGTCCAGTATCATATTTGGATGAATTTCTGATAATTCAAACTAAAATCTGTGACTTCCTGGAGTTTGAATTAATGAGACTCTACTGTAGTTTACTGTACGGCATTTCGCATTCAGCGAGTCATTTTGTCACTGTACACAGACGAAAGCATAAAAGCGTTCGGACAAGTTACGCATTCACGGCTGCACGATGCTGGCAACTGTAGGGCCAGTCGTTAGACTTTGCCCTTGGTGAAAGAGTCCTGTTTGTAACACTGTGCCGCTGGAGCAAATGCACAGATTGATTGCTACTTGGTGATACAACCGCTGCCTTCTCACGTCGACTCATGGGAAATACCGCAAACAAAAGCAGACACCGTCACGACTTCGTAAGGTGAAACCGGAGAGGTCAAGAGCGGAAGAATTGCTTGAGTGTTGACGTGCTATGTCGCATCAACAGCAGAGGCCTGCCATTAAAAAAAAAAATACTAGTTTGCAGTTTCTTTGCTGGACGTGACGTCACGACAACTGATGGCAGCGATTGGCTGGCAGAGTGATGTAGATTCTTTTGGGGGGAATTTGCCACTGAATTCATAACGCGACATCAAATGTAGTTTCTAAACATGGCAGATATAATCGGGCCAGTTTCCGTCCACAATGCTGCCACCTAGTCTGTCGCACAGATTATTTCCGTTGCTAAGGGGCAATTGGGGCTTTATGTAAACATAGGCTGGACATGCGTGTAGGAAAAATAATATGAATGACCGACCAGATCATTGACTCTTCCAACATATTGCAAAAAAACAAAACAAAAAAACCGACAAGTCAACATTTTTTTTTGTTTTTTCTTCATTTTTAGTGGCTGTCGTGTAACATCGAAGTATAAGTACCAAGTAAAATAAAACTAAAGAAAAAGTACATAACGTAAGGTGTACATGAACTCTATAGATATAATACCAGTCCCAATGGTTTAGCAAAGAAGCCAGTCTTCTCAGAAAACCCCCTCTCTCACTTGAGTCCGTTTTCTAATATTTGAATCTTAAAAAGAAGTTGCCCCGAAAAAGCGTCAGAAAATGCACAAAACAAAGTGACAGTGCCTAAAAAGGTCACACCTGCCTTTTCACATGGCTCTCGGAACTACATGCAGTGCAGGATGCAGAACGGTACCCATGGGCTAGCTGCAGTTGTAACCCAGTGCTTGTAGTATATCGCAGCTGCTTGGAAGGGAGAGAGGCCACCTCCTTCATGCCGTGGTACCGGGAAAAGCAATATCAATTAGCCGCAGGCGTCGAGCACCTTGTATTTCTGTGCATCCACAAAGCATTTCTGGGACAGCAACGACAGAAAACTTCAGTAACACAGTGAACAAAAAAGAGACCAAAAGGGTAGGCATGCAGGCGAGCGTGAATTGTAGACACAGCTAAAACTCAAGGCACAAGGAAGCAGAAAGAGGGCACATGAAGAGGCCTTTCGACTTCCTTGCATGTCGGGCTTGAGTCTCGTACCGGGTAGTAAGAAGCAACAATACTGGTTCCCTAGCCTTTCCTGTCTCAACAAGCCTTGGAACAAAGATATCCTACTCGTCATTCATCTCGGGCGGATTAAAGTGCACGCTGCGGCAGTAAACTGCCTCGAAGGGGCTCAACTCACACTTCTAAGAGAATGATTGGCTAGCAACTTCTCCATTGTGTACTACGTGCACTCCATGTTTTAAAGGGGTACTCCGGCATTTTCTTCATTGTCCCCGATTCGCCTAAAAACTTGCTAAGCACATCAACAAACATCGCTGAAATAGTAACCGAAATATCTGGCCGAAATAGCTTTTTTTCGCAAAGTTACAGAATTTACAATTTTGGTCATCATTCTGTTTTTCAAAGTGAAAAGCTCTACCGGCAACATTGAAATTGAGACGTCATGGGAAGGCAAAGGTTCACTCTTAGGGCTGTAGACTTTGTTCACAACTGATCCCAAACAGTTTCATTGTGTCAAAAGAATGCTTTGGAAGGTCGCCCCAAATCCCACCCAGCAGCACGAAACAAATGCTCGGCATAGTTCATTTCTACACAGCCGCTCGAACCGTGAGCCTGTCATCCCGCGACGCAAGCACGTAACTAGAAGGGGTTCATGGAGCCCGGCCCGGCCCGCCGCTGCCGCCCCCCGCCCCCAAAACAAAATCCTGGCTATGTTCCTGCGTGACGTCACGGCAATGAAAAGCACAAGTATATTTCAATCTTGGATTGGCATCATACACGACAGTGGTAGGAACATTACTTGTGTCGAGCTAGAGAAGCCATATTGGGGGCTACCCCAGCTACGTCCACACTGGCTTTCATGGCAGTTATGTGCGATGCAGACAGCTTTCACTATTTCAACCGAGTGCCTAGGCAAACACAGAAGCAGCCACATAAGACAATCAGGAAAAGACGCCGAGTTGTACAGGCTAAGGAGGAAGGACATAGTGCAGCGAGCTATCTAGTCCAGGCTATTCCTCTGAGAAATACAGTCGGTGGAAATGTAGGTCAGTTATTCCCGCCATTAATTTAGGTAACCAATGCAAGCATTACACTATTTTGCATATTTCTCTACTGCAACGCTAATCATCCGCAGCAGAAACAATGCCCCAAACTAAAAAGAAGTCTCGTTACATTGTTAACACAGACATCAACTCCGTAAGCGAGCTGGAGTTCATCAAAGCACAACCGAGAATCTCTCGGAAGTACTTGGTTCCTTTTCAGTAGTTATTAAATGAAAACACAGTGCAGTGGTGATTACCATCAGCACAGCCTTGCCACTGGCACTGCTGTCCCTCGGGTGGCACATGCACGACATGGCCTGCAAGCCACATATATCCCTAAAAGAAAGCTGCATAGGATGCACTTACCTTGGCTAGCGTCGCCACCCAGCGAGTTTGCACAAACCCTCTGCATGGCACGCAGTGCTGTTCAGAACAGAGCGCCACTGGCTAGCCAGTTAATGCGAAGGCTTGTAGTGTCTTGCTGCTGCCTTGGCAAAGCTGCAAGTCACCTCTTTCACGCCTTGTGGTGCCCATCAGCTTCAAAAGAAACGGTGTTGAGTCGCGACCAGCTATAACCTGTCGCACAAGGGAGAAAAGGGTGTGAATGTGCAGACTACTATCTGTTTGCTTTTGTCTAGCGTGTGAGTTTTGTTTGAGAAGAAAACAACAATGACACTTCTTCCACAGTAATATGCAAAACAAAAACGAGAACGGCTCGGTTATTAATAAGTTGTGTGCAGCAGAGGCACGGGTGCGAGGGCGTAGCTCCGCAGAATGTTCTTTTTGCACGGCTGCTCGTGCAAAAAGGGCGCTTTTGTGCTCGGGCCTGTGCCTTTTCTGCACACAAAGAGTGTATAGCACGCCTTCGAGAGCACTCGCGTGCGGCGAGAAATCCATAATATACAAGGTACGATCGCAGGAAACCTCGCAGGGGTGCAGGAAGCTGCAAGTGCACGGTGCACCAGAATGTGAAACTAGAGGTGGTGATAGAATTTCACAGTTTGAGAATATGACGTTACTTGGGTCAAAATATAGAAACGATAAACGTAACTTCCTTACCGGCTGATGATAAGGGCCACCGGAGCACGACCAACTATTTGTTGTGATCGGGGCATTCGATTGGACGCGGGTTGGTAAAGATTTGAAAAACACGAAATAATAAAACATGTAGGGACGAAGACAGACAGCGAAGTTCTTTGTTGACATGAAATGTAAGATCAAGCACATTATTCTGTCGGATCACATGGTTTTGTTGAATTAGGTTTAGCTCGCAAGTTAGCCGTTCTTCGGAGGGCTTTCAGCTTTCTGCGATGGTTGTTTTAATCGTGAACGCAGGCTCAAACAATGTAGGCAGCGGCGCCAAATAGATCTGAAACGAAGAAACAGCTCGGACGCGTGGAACGAACTCACATAGAGATCACATCACAGGAAAACTCAAACCACTCACCTTTCGTTCGACGACGGTTCGTCAGGCACGATGTTTCCGATGTTTCTCCGGGCGTTGAGGAGACCGCGTCTATTTCCGTGCTCCTATTGGTCGTGACGTCACCAAATTTCATCCAATAAAGTGCGCGCCGAAGTTTTCTCTAGTCGCCGGTGTTCCGCGTGTGTCCCGGAAGTTGGAGACGGCCGTCTTACCCAGTGTATGTAGCGCTGCTGGCACTGCTCCGGAACTTAGCTGGTTCTAGCGGCTTCGTTAGCTCGTTTGATAAAATTAGTGGTAAAAACGTCAACGCAACCGAAATGTTCTGCACGTTTGGACTAGAAGACGGAATTATAGGCGGCCTTCGCTGCCGCTGAAGCTCAATCAACTCGACATTAATTTATTAAACAACGTGCGCGACGTGCTCGAAAAACGAAACCGAAAGAAGATGAGTCGGGAGGGCGAAAGTTTTCTCCGGCCTGCCTGGAGTAGGAGGAAAACGTCTCGGTGAATAATAAGGACTTTAATTTTCCTTTCCTCGGTCTGGGTTTGTTTATTTGTGTTTTGGTAAATAAAAAAAAAAAAAAAAACCCGATCGTCTGGGGATCGAACCTTTGACCACACGGTGAGTAGCGCGATGTTTTACCCCTGCGCCAACTGAACAAGATGAACTCGCCCTCCTCCTTTCATCTGAACTGCCGTTCCTCGCTTCTCTGGGCAACTTGTCCGCAACAAGGAGGAACAGTCGCTGTTGCTACGTTTCTCCTCCTTTTTTTCTTAGAGTGTTCGGTGTGTGTGAGAACCGGCCTTAATGGAGACATTTATTCGATTGCACAGACTTTCGCGTTGATGGCGGGAGCTCGTTCCGTCATTTTGAAGCATAGTTTGAGCACGCACACGCTGGGTCTGTAATTCGCAGCAAACGGTCTACTAAAAATATAATACTGCGCTGGTCTGCTGTCAACAGATCGCATGTTAGTTCTGAAACATTGTAGCACATTTGTAGCCTATTTGTATTTATTATGTGTGTGTTATATCTCATACCTTTGTTGAGCGATCGGGTATTTCACGCTGCCCCTGTTACCAATAATCCAAATTCCTCGCCAACAGGCAAGAAGCTGCCGGTTCCCCAATAAACAGTGCTTGGACCACAACCGCTTCGGACAGACGTCCCAGTGTTCGAGCCATCGTCGACGCAAGTGCACTGTTCGGAATTTGGCTTTATCGTGGATTCTACCGCCCAGGAACTTTGACTTCAGTCACCCTTGAATGCGATGTGTATCTACGTGTCAATAAAGCAACGTTTCACCTGGATTGCACAATTTCGTTTTCGGAGATTTATGGCTCGCGACCAAATGTAAAGGATAAACCTTTAGTCCCAGGGGTCTAAATCTAAGGGCGCAATGTTTAGACCCAGGGGCCCAAGTGCAAGGGCCTAACTGTTCGTCCTCGGGATTCAATTGAAGCGGTGTAACAGTTGGTCGTAGGGGACCAAGTGCAAGAGCCTAACAGTTGGTCCTCGAGGCGCAATTGAAACGGTGTAACAGTTAGTCCCAACGGTGCTAGTGCGGGAGCCTAATGGAGGGTTGCAACTGTTACTCCCCTTCCCGTTAGTCCCCTCTGGGACTAAGTCGCGTTCCCCTTTTTCTTAGAGTGCACGATGGCTTCGGCAAGTGCGCCTTCTGCACCAAAGCCAAGGCGAAACAAATATTTCAATATAGCAGAAGTTAAAGATTAAAATGTTATTATAAGTGTCTTCTTTTTTGGTCAGACTGAAGCTCTCGAGTTCCAATTGGTGCTCGAGCTCCAACCTAAAAAAGCACGTCAAGGATAATTATCTTGATCTTTAGTTTTATACATAATCACGATGTATCTTGAAAGATATCTCTAACGTCGAAGCAGTAAAACGTTTTCGTTCATTCCCAGTGTTTTCGGTCAACTGAGACGTAAATGCCAGGGAAACCAACTTAAATATTGGAACACCTTGTTAAAAAATGGCCAGAGGAAGTAATAACTATTCGTAAAAATGTAATCAATCCATTGTCTTCATTGTTGAGGTTTTTTGAATACCGAAAAAAATATTTATGACGATTGAATTCAGAGTACAATATCTTTACATATTGTTGCTGTTTTTGAAGAAGGTTTTTTTTTCTGATTTTTTGGTATTTGTAGTTAGAATGACCCCAACCCTAGACTTTTTATATTGGAAGAATTTGTCCAATGGGCGGAACAAAAGCCGCCGCCAGCGCCGAATATTCTCCCTGCGGTTAGAGCATAAACTAAAAAATGGGGCACAGCCCCGACCAATCAGCATACGTTGACGTCACAAAATTGGAAACCACATTTAAATCGTGAAATAGAAACGTTCAATCTCGCAGGAGCAATGATCGCAACTACGCGTTTTGCTCTGGTTTATTCCTTTTATCCTTTTATCCTTTTATTCTACCGTTGAAAATGGACGTGACGAAAACCTCACATGCGCCAAGGTTTCAGCCACTATGAGTTATACCTTTTTACACTCGCCCCTCTAAAACGGCCTAAATTAGTGGAGTCGCAATTTTAGAGCTCAGTTCCTCCGTTAGGGGCTGTTCCACGGCCTGCGGTTGGCCGCAAGATGCTCGCCTGTTCAAAACAATCAATGGCCAAACTCTCAAAATAGACTTCTCTGGCAAACGCGAACTGCGTCCCGGCGAATAAAGACAAAAAACGCAAATAACGAATTATTATACGGCGTGTTTTCCAAAACGCCAGCCAAACTTCTCTAGTGAAAAGAACGCATCGCAGAAGAGCTCGCATACCCTCAATGTTATTTTAAATAAGAAACTGTGAAAGAATTTTTTTATCATTGTAGATATACTGTATCAAAATGCCACCAACGATTAACCCTCTACATGCAGAAACTGCACTGGGGGAATCTCTAGTAACGTTCCCAGTCCCACACAGGCTCAAGACTTGGAGAGCCTACTCACCACATATATGTGAGTAGTACGAATAAAGGTTCTGGGCTTAGCAGAGTGTAATGGCCTGGCATCACTCGCACACTGACTTTAGATGCCACGCACAGAGTTTTTTAGCAAATTATTCACGCCCCAAGTCATGTAGTAGCCGGCTTATATTGCTCACCAGGAACGCTGGTTCTATTTTCACATACATTGGGCTGATCTCTTAGAAACTAAAGCATTTTGCTAGTCATATCGATTCAAAACCCATATGGTGAGAAGTCTCCTTGATAAAATTGACTTAGACGAAATTCCTTGAGGCGATCTTTTTATTATTTTTCAGTGTGTTTTTTTTTTTGTGTGCGTGTAAGTTTGATATTTAAATACATTTTACTATCTTTGTGGAGCATATTTTACATATGCATTACGTTGTCTCATACCGCGGACTATTCGTTGCTTTTTGGCTCGGCACAGAAACATGATGATGATGAGGTTAACCATATAAATTAATCAAACAATGAATCAAAATATCAAAAAATATTTAATCAATAATTTCATCTCAATGTTTTATTTGCTCAAAAGTAAAGAGACGAGCGCAGGAGGGGCGTGCACGGCTAGCCGATAGGTTCATAACCATTACGCAAGAGCGTCAATTAAAGGGATGGTGAACGGAAATTTAGATCTAAAACAAACAATGCAGGAGATGTAGGTGGGGCGTTACTAACCCTACAACACTACTCGCAAGGCAATATATCGAATGGACGGCCGTATTTTTGGAAAAAGAGGTCGATATTAAACCAGGCCAACGCCAGAGTCGGAAAGAGGGTTTGGCATGCTTTGTTGACCAACCAGAAGCCGAAAATAATCCCCTAGCGGTGGTAGCGAGAAACAGTTCTGATCAAAGGTGCATGTTCGTATATGGTTTTTATAGGCGCGTAACAGTGAAGTGTAGTAACTCTCTGTGGTTGAAAATAGGGTGCACGTGTTGTTTTGATCATGATCATGCAGAAGAACGTAAGAAACGAGTACGCCGCTAAACTCTGTTTTGTTCGGACAGAGTGTGACCGCTCGGAGGGCAGATTCCTGGCCCTCGGCGCTCGGCGTAAGGATTATGTCGGTCGTTCCGCTAGTCGCACTCTTTCACCATCATTTTGGATGAGCGTGATTGAAGCGTCACGTATACCATATTTTCAGTTACCGGGAGTTCCTCCGGTGCAGGTATCAGCCCAGGTTTGTTTCTCGCGACCACTGCCAGGGTATTATGTCCGGCTTCTGGTTGGTCCCACTGGAATTTGTGAAGACGACTTGGAACACGCCCAACCCGCTTTCGGTCCATGGCTCCTCTTCATTTGTCTCCTATACGAATGTAATGTATATGTACGCGCTCAGTGTATGTTCAGCTGATGCTTGCACTCTCTACTCACATGTAGAGGCTCTGCCTCTACATGAGTACAACGGCACACTAACCCGAACACTACACTAAATCGCTGCGCTTACGTCTGTTATACTGGTCGTTTTGAACGTACGCAATTTCTCGGTGACTTATTACGCAATAAAAACATATTCCCAGCATGTTGATTTTTACCCAGCAATGTCATACCCCTGAGAGTATTTTGAATGGTTCAGGGAATGAACCTCTTATTAAAATTAAACGCTCGCTCCGGCCGAAATTATTTGGAAGTCAATAAATTAAGGCACTCCAATGCGGTTCGAAGCCATGAGTTTGTTTCCCCGCACGGCACATCGTAGCCTGCATTTCTATTGTAATGTGTGTTTTTCTAGTTGTGCTGTTCGAGCACGGCTGTAATTGCTGTCTTGAATTAACCTCTGTAGAGCGGATATTCACTCAGCTGGAAGTGATGCTTCACGGGCAGAGAAATCGCTTTTCGTTCAACTTGAATGCAGTCAAAGCCGCGACTTGTGGCATGTGTTAAGTGTATGAAGCTACGCCGGGGCGATCTCGAAAACTTCTAGCGCTCATCCCAGCGTGCCACTTGGAGGGCAGTTCATCCAGGAACCGTAGTATATTTAAAAAGCAAAATAAAGGGTAGCTTTTTTTTTCAATTTTACCTACTACTCTTTTTTAATGCTAAAATTCCACACTGTAAATATACGTACTTCCCGTCATAATTTTGTACTGTTGAGTCCTTTCCCCAGAGCCCAATCGCTCTCGGGGAGGAGACAACCGACTGTCGCATTGGCCACTGTACGATAGGAGCTTCCTGTTCGACCAGCGTTCTAACTTGACTATCCGCACGTCGATCGATTTCACCTAAACCCTCAAGTGGTCCTAAACTATTTAAAGGGACCATGAAATTATTTTAAAATCGAGTTTCATCCACCGCACGTCGTAAAAGGTGTGAAAAGAAACACAAAAACACAAAAATAGGAAGCCAAAAAAAATTATTTGCTATAGAACTTTTAAAAGAAAACTGGACTCTTTTGCGCCTTCCTTCCTTCGGCTGTTCACTACGATGCATCCGCGGAAATGGAGCACGTCAGCCAAATCCAGGTCGCCTATTGGGTAAGAGCCTACCTCACCAGCACCGCGACCGTAAACAATAAATAGCCGGCGAATGTTTCCTAAAAGTTTTGTTAAACAATATTCAGATCCACATTTTGTAGCATAATTAGAGATGTGTGGCGAAAATTGCCAAATTTGATAATGCTGAGAGCCAAGCGCCATCTATCGTGTAGTAAACGAAGCAACTACTGCGCGTGCGCAGTAGGGCAGGGCCGACAGTTACTTGGGTGACGGCGACCGACGGACATTTATTTTCTTTGTTTTCCTTCCTCTCAAAACTAACTGACTGAACGTTTATTTTTCTACGTGTTCTGCCCGCGCGTGCCGACTTCAAGCAGCAAGAAAACAGTACTTAAAACAGACCACGACGAACAAGAACGCTGGATCCACCGACTCCGACGAAGCGAGCTGCTCAGAATATAGGCCTAGCAGGCATTCCGACTCGGCGCTGCGTTGCTTCGTCGCAAGACCGTCTGCCTACGGCCGGCTGGCGTGCTAAATGGAATATGCCCGCGCGACCCTTGTGGACCCTTCCCGTATTATAGTTTGATCACTGACCTCAATTCTAGATTAAGAGGTGAGGTCAATCTCTTCCCCTTGTTTTCCGAGGCAGTGTTGACGAACACTCGTCGAAAAGCGACTCTCGTCGATTCTATCTTCTTGTTTTGTGTGATATAGAGCTGAAATAAACGCCGTATGGATTACCTTCGTAACACGGTATGTACACTTTGTTATTGGTATGCCATTTTTATTCTGACAGACTGCACGTCACTGTCGAGCTATAACAGTTCGTGGGAGGTATACGTACAACCCCGGTCCAACCTTCCTTTGCCGAGTGTCGCGTCAGTATTGAGTTGCAATCGTAAAAGAACGGTCCCGAGGCGCTTACAAAGAGTGCGAATACAGCACTTCCATCAAGCGCGCGCGTCCGCTCCGAGTGTAAACAGGTATTTACATGGCTCTTGCTGACACTCGTAGTTCAAACGTATCTTTTTTAACGTCGGCTCGCTCCTGCATCTCCGAGGCATCCGAGGCCGCGAAAAACGCCATCTACGTCGCTTTGCAAACGACTGACACGGGCCGGCCCTTCTGCCAACAATGACAGGGTGGTTGACTTCTGGAGTCTTCACCGGAAGACTCGCTGCACTTCCCAAGAGGCATACCGGCGTATGGCACTAGTCCCATGCTGTCGCTGTAGCGCAACATATCTCATTGAATTTCGCTCTGCTGCGATGCGGCGATGAGAGGCGCCGATTCAGGAAATACGTCGGTGACATCAGCGCAGTAAAACCTACCGGCGCACCCCAACTCGTTGCCGCTAACACTCCCATTCTCCTACTGCCGAGAGAACTTCCGGTTCCGGAAACGGCCTACGTCACGGCTTGTTTTGCGGTCAGTTGGAGATAATGAAAAAGTCGATATTTCAATAATTTTTTGTGTAGAAGTTAATAAACCGATACGAAAACGGATGCCTGTTCGGCATTCAGTGAACATTGACGGTTTAATGTAAAAGTTATCTGGAAAAAGTAAAAAGGTCATTTCATGGTCCCTTTAATGTAAAGTAGAATGTCAACCTGCGACACTCCGCCTCCTTCGATCACGGCCAGACCAGCGGCATCAATGCCGGACAGTTTACGTCATCTCATCTTGTTGTTACACCACTGATACGGGAACAGACGGTCACATTGGCGATAATTCCAGTCTTCTGTTCACAACGCGCATCACTGCCATCACGATATTGCTGCTATGTTCCTGACACGCAGAAATACAGAGCCACGTTGAATGCGGCACTCGGCGTCAGAAAACAGAAACGAACTCAGCACGGAAAGCCCCCAGGCAGCCGGCAGCAAAACCTGCCTGTCTTCGACGCAGTTCCTGCGATTTCCATAACGTCGAAAATGTAAACCCAGTTCCGCGTGGTTCCGCTTCTGTAGCTCCGCGTGGTTCCCGCAATCCGGAGACGGCCATCTTACCCAGTGTACGAAGAGCTACTGGCGCTGCTTCGGAACTTGGCTGTTTCTAGCGGCTTCGTTGGCTCGTTTGATAAAATTAGTGATAAAAACGACAATGCAACCGAAATGTTCTGCACGTTTGGACTAGAAGACGGAGTCACAGGTGGCCTTCGCTGCCACTGAAGATCAATCAACTCAACAGCAATTATTAAACAACGTGCGCGACGTGCTCGAAAACGAAACCGAAAGAAGATGAGTCGGGAAGGCGAAAGCTTTCTCCCGTCTGCCTGGAGGAGAAAAACGTTTCGTACCCCCCTTTTTCTGGTATCCGCTTGGGGGCGCGTCGGTAGAAGGGAGGAAGACGCGCCGTTCATGGGCGTATCAACCGGGGGGGGGGGGGGGGGGGGGGGGCGGGGAAGGGGGGCAAGGGGGCGCTTGCCCCCCCCGCCCCACAGTTCTGAGAGTGGAGGCGCAAGACATGTGTTGTGCCCCCCCCCCCCCACCCCCCCTGAGACAGCCGCCACTGGGCAGGACAAACACTGGCCGGCGGCACCCAAGTGATACCGAGGACATTGCCCACTGGCTCTGGGGGGAGGGGGGGGGAGTCTGGTTTGCGCCCCCCCCCCCCTCCACTCAAAAGCAAGTAGGTACGCCGCTGGCGTTTTCGCTACTATTTTTCTCAATTTTTTTTTTCTTAGAGTGTGGTGTAGGCACTCGCTGTGGGGTCCGTCGTGGCCATTGTGCTTGTCCATCACGTGGTTCAGCAAGCTAAGCCACATGCTTACCAGGAGTAGGCCGTTGCCATCACCCTGTGCTGCACAGTAGTACAGGTGGTTGGCGACTGGCTGCACTCACTCCTGCAGTTCCTTGGACTAGTTTTCGTGGCTCGCTGCTTGAGCTTCTTCTTCAAGCCGTGAGAAGTTTATAATTGTTACTTATACGTCAGAAGTACGTGTCCACTACCATATAGAAATTTGTCGGGTAGTCGGGTATTTCCGGGACTATTTCAATATGTGTGACAAAACTAAGTCTACGACATTATTTCCAGAAGACATGCAAATAGCTTTCAATTATTATTTTGACAGCTTCAGGTATTGTGTCAACTTTTACGCTCTTTCTACGGCGCGGTGCTTAACAAGTTTTACCTGGAAAGAATCATTCTATGCTCGACGTGTGTGGTGTGAGCTGGAGAGTTCAATGCGTATGGTTTGTGCTCCAGAGTTTGTCGGGTGACGGGTGGTGGATTTTGAACTGTTGTTGTCTCGTAAATTAAAAAAAAAAAGTTTAATTTGAGTATCATGTTATTATGCATGTAAGCAAGGTATTTCTTGACCGGTGTCTTGTGCAACAGACTGGGTATGGGTTCAGCCGTACAATATTTGGTCTCATTCTCATTCACGCGGCGATGGCAGCACCGAGGAGCAACAATTCATGCTAATGACCCACCATTGTTGTGTAATAATTTACAAAAGGAAGCGTTTGATTATCTCTATACTAATGCCCAGTCTTGATGCGAACCACGTTTCAAAGCTTGCGATTTCATTTCGCTGTCTGTAAGCAAACTGTTGGACAATGACGTTGGCGTACAAGTCGTATACAGGACTTAGGAAATTGGAAACAGCGGGCAAAAAGACGAAGACAACGAGAGAAGAGCACAGGACAAGCGCTGACTATCAACTGAAGTTTTATTAAAAACGGCTCAAATAAGAAAACATCACACAGCCAACCAACGCCAAAAAAAAAAAAAAAACAATGGCGTGTCGCTTAACATGCATCTATAAAATCTATCTCTTTTTTGTGCAGATAAACCAAAGGCTGGCTGACGCAATGCCCCGCACCAGCTTTTTCGATCGCCATGCGCCTCCAGCACCTCTCTTTGCACTTTTGTGCGCCCCCTGCCAAAGATTAAGGTATTTTGGAAGACGGGCTGACACTGGCAGTCTCTGCAATGTACGTAAAAGTGACCTCCTGTCATTGACCGCAGGGAATTCGCATGCTCACGCATTCTCTCGTTGACGCAGCGTCCCGATTGTCGTATATAAACCCGTCCGCATGACAATAGAATTTTGCAGATGACACCCACGAACTTTTTGACATGCTTAACCGTACATGGCATCTTGTTACTGCTTGCCTGTTTTACGCGCGAGCAAAGTTGTGCTAATTTTTGAGGCGCCGAAAAAAACATTGGCCCATTGAACCGGTTAGCCACTTTATTAAATCTGTGAACTTTATGTATATATGGGACAACCTGAGGCCTTTGTTTAGGCTTTACTTTTGGTTCCTGAGAACCGCTCTTGACTTTTTTTCAAGAGTGTCTGAGAGACACCAAGCAAAACGGAGAGAGGAGATCCTGGTCCTAAAAGTCTCTTCACCTGAGCTTCATAGCTGTCAAGCATGGCATGGTGACAGGACCTGTACAGTGAAGCTTGGAGGCATGACGCTGCAATGTTTCGTTTCACAAGTTTAGAGTGGGCGGAATCGTATAGCAGGATTTCCTTCTTGGTTCGCGAATTCTAGCGCCAACACAGATGTTGCCCAGTGAATTGCAGCCGTAAATCCAAAAAGTGCAAGGACTGATCGTCTTGCAGTTCGTAAGTGAACTTTAGGCCTGTAGAGCAGCGCTTGAAAACGGTCATTACATCATCGACAACCTTTTGCGAAAACAACCTGCCGACAGCCTTTAAGATTACCAGATAATCGTCAACATCTCTGTATATCTTGCACACCTTTGACACAATGCCGTTTCCATAGACCTATCGAACTTCGCTAGGTAAATGTCGCATAGCACCGGAGCAACGCTCGAGACGATGCAAATCCTATCTCTCTGTACATAGTAGCTTCCGTCAAAAAGGACGAAGGTAGACTGCAAGTATAACATTATGAGTTCCAAAAAACCGTCAATCCCCACTCCACTGGCCTTCTGGAAGGCAACAACACCATTTTCTTCAGTGCACTCACGCACCGCCAGGAACAAGTCTTTGTGGGGCACAGAGTAAAAGAGTTCTTCCACATCGACTGAAAACGCCATTGAGTTGTCGGGAACGTCCTTACTAAAGGACTCAATGAGGGACTGCGAGTTTTTGACAAGGAAGGGATCATGAAGCTCCAGAGCACTCAGATGCTTTTGCAGGTAACAGCTGACCATTTTTTGCCAAGATCCTCTCTCCGTGACAATGGCCCGAAGTGGCGTGTCAGGCTTATGGCTCTTTGCCGAAAAGAACACCTCCAAGTTACCTGTCTTACACTTTCTTATGCTGTATTCCAACTGTGTCAGCTCAAGGCTATTGCACAGTTTTAGGGCGGCACTACTATGTACAGAGAGAGGCCATTTGCATCGGCTCGAGCGTTGCTCCGGTGCTATGCGACATTTACAGGTGTGCAAGATATACAGATATCTTGACGATTATCTGGTGTTCTCAAGGGGTGTCGGCAGACTTCTTTGCAAAAGGTTGTAGATGATGTAATGACCGTTTTCAAGCGCTGCTCTACAGGCCTAAAGCTCACTTACGAACTGCAAGACGGTCAGTACTTGCAGTTTTTGGATTTACGGCTGCAATTCACTGGGCAACATGTGTGTTGGCGCTACAACCCGCGAACCAAGAAGGAAATCCTTCTATACGACTTCGCCCGCTCTAAACTCGTGAAACGAAACATTGCAACGTCATGCCTCCAAGCTTCACTGTACAGGTCCTGTCACCATGCCATGCTTGACAGCTATGAAGCTCAGGTCAAGCGACTTTTAGGAGCAGGATTTCCTCTCTCCGTCTTGCTTGGTGTCTCTCAGACACTCTTGAAAAACGTCAAGAGCGGTTCTCAGGAACCAAAAGCAAAGCCTAAACAAAAGCCTCAGCTTGTCCCGTATATACATAAAGTTTCACATCATTTAAAAAAGTGGCTAACAGGTTCAATGTGCCAATGTTTTTGTCGGCGCCTCAAAAATTAGCTCAACTTTGCCCGCGCGTAAATCAGGCAAGCAGTAAAAAGATGTCATGTACGGTTAAGCATGTCAACAAGTTCGTGGATTGCGTTGTGGGTGTTATCTACAAAATTCTATTGTCATGCGGACGGGTTTATATAGGACAATCGGGACGCTGCGTCAACGAGAGAATGCGTGAGCATGCAAATTCCCTGCGGTCAATGACAGGAGGTCACTCTGCAGAAAAAAGAGATCGATTTTATAGATGCATGGTAAGCGACACGCCATTGGTTGTTTCGGCGTTGGTTGGCTGTGTGGTGTTTTCTTGTTTGACCCGTTTTTAATAAAACTTCAGTTGATAGTCAGCGCTTGTTCTGTGCTCTTCTCTCGTTGCATAGACTGCCAGTGTCACCCCGTCTTTCAATATACCTTAATCATTGGCAGGGTGCGCACAAAAGTGCAAAGAGAGGTGCTGGAGGCGCATGCTATCGAAAAAGCTGGCGCGGGGCACTGCGTCACCCAGCCTTCGGTTTATCTGCACAAAAAAGAGATCGATTTTATAGATGCATGGTAAGCGACACGCCATTGGTTGTTTCGGCGTTGGTTGGCTGTGTGGTGTTTTCTTGTTTGACCCGTTTTTAATAAAACTTCAGTTGATAGTCAGCGCTTGTCCTGTGCTCTTCTCTCGTTGTCTTCGTCTTTTTGCGCGCTGTTTCCAATTTCCTAAGTCATGAACCAACTCGCTTGCATCGCCACCTGTATACAGGACCTTTTGCGTCGGAAAACGCATCAATTTTGTTGTATCAGAGCCCCTCAGATGGTTATCACCTCTTATTCCATTACATCCAGTGAGAACGTCAATATTTCTACGAAGGAGGTGAAAGTAATACATAAACTATTTTGACGAGTGCACGTCCTTTTGATTCACCGTCATATACGTAAAAGTAGTTTATAATTTTATTTTGACCGCGGATTATCGAATTAGTCACTGCCTATCTGTAAATAAAATGAAAAATGAAATAATGGGAAACCAACCTTTGTCAATGTGCTACGTGTCAATATAGTGCTTTGCGCCACTTTCTTCGGTCCTCATGGGGTGCTCGACGCCTGGGTGACGGCATGCAGATAAGAGCTTGTATTGTAAAGAACCCGAAATAACAGATAGCTGGTTAACCTTATGTAGAGCCAGAAAAGAACAGATAGCTAAGTAGCCTATGTTATAAGTATCACATACCCGAGATGAAAGAGCCAATGGTGAATTCTTCCTTCTTAAGCCTGCTGAGCCCACGGACGATGACCACCTTTTCAATGGCGTTGCTCGAGGACACCTCATTTGACTGATTACAATGTGTATGCATTCATTATTTCAACAGTCACTGTACACTGCATGCAATGTGAATGCATTCATTATGTTAACAGTCTGATTGCAAGGTTGTTGGAAATATCACACTTGGAAAGACAATAAGAATGAGTTTTAATTATTCTAAACAAAGGGTATTTAATGCATAGTATTACTTTTGCCTTGTTTAGTAAATCTTACCTCACCGACTTGCACCTGCTCAATATAGATGACCTTCTTGGTGCTCGCCTCGTGGAAGCTTTAAGTGTAGTGTTGTGCACTAAACCTCGGAGAATCGCAGCGCCCATCTCCAGCTAATTCGACGGGTTTCCCTTGGAGTTTATTGAGGAACTCAAAGTTGTGCCGCTTGTACACCGGGCAAGCAATTATGTCTTGTAAGTTAATTAGGCTATGCCATTTTTTCAGAACCCCATTCTATACTAGCTTGCTTGCTTCACAGTCGGCAGCAGGTAAGCCTGCTGGTAGTAGTGGAAGGTGCGCTGCGAGACTGTTGCAACGTTGATGAACTCGAGCAACCGCAGGGTAGTCGCAACAGGGGCTCTTGAGAACAGAATTCCAGCCCAAATTAAGATGTTTCCTGCTGCTTTGCCACTCAGCTCAGGTTGGCTCCATCACCGCTCCAAGTGGATCTGTGCACAAGTGCTCGTTGTCTTCAATTGAGTGCCCTGGACTATCAAGGTGTTGTGGCAAGGGGAAAGGTGGGTGCACCACACTCTGTAGAGCTCCAGGAGGCGACCCTCAAATACAATGAATTTGTGCTCCGTCTGGGGTGGCACCTCTTCACGGTCACTAAAAATGCCCGTCTGGACCATCAGACTTGCCATTTCTACGTCTATGATGTAAGGACGTTTGAACCGGTCATGAATTTGTTGACTGTCTTGTGACAGACAACTTTCAATGTAAGGTGAGGGCTAAGCTTTCGTCTCAGACCGTCACACACAAAAGAAATGTCCGGCGTGACGGTTTTCCTCTGGTGAAACAATCGCATTGTCTTTGAGGCATGTGCAGCTACTCACCTGGGTCAGTGTTGCTCTTATCTTCAAAACGGGTGTCCGACTCCACCATATCGGTGCTCGTGTTGCTATCTCCGTCGGTGCCCATGTCACTGTCTGAGGACTTATCCGACGTGTCCTCCAGGTCACCATTGTCTGAATCCCAGGGTTATTTATAACGTCACTGGGACTTACCTGCCCTGCGCTCTGATTGCCATCAGGTAGCATGGACATGGACCTGTCCAAGTCCCATGAGCCATACGATGCGCACTCAAGCTCACCATCTTTGCCTGCACTCTAAGGCCTATCCAGCAGTTCGCCTGGGCTTTCCTGCCGTGCGCTGTGGTTGTCCCCAGGTGGTATGGGCCACCTGAGGACAACCACCTCAGGTGGTATGGGCCACGTGAGGACAACCTGTGGCGCGTGTCCTGAACATCACTGCTGAGCTGGTCCATGGCCCGCAGGCTGATGGTCGTGCTGGGAATTGGCCAAGATAGCGGAGCTTGCAATGCTGTGGCAGGCTGCACTGGGCTAGGAAGCACTCCTGGGGACTTTCTGCCTGTTTGTGTGCAGCTGGAGTTGGACACACAGATCAAGCTCAGTAAAAAGTTCGCATAAAATGCTGCCGAGGTTCCGATGTATTCCTAAAACACCGTAATTTATGTATTCAGTCGAATATGCAATGTACACCTCTATCGCCTCTGTTTGTGTGCCAACAGTTGTACGAGTGGCAGAGCACCTGCAGCAGCGAGCCTACAACACACATTGCAAGAAGTTGTAAGTATGTTCTAAATCTCTTGAACGGAGTGGAAACTGTACACATAGTCAGCTGAGCAGGAGAGCAGCCGACAGCCTACAAGCAAATACCAAGGTTTCATGCACTTGAACGTGCTTCTTGACTGACATTGTCAGCCACTGGTGCAGCCACTTGGTCTTTTCATGGTTCTGCCAGTAGCTAAGTGCAGAGGACATTATATTGGGATGTGCAGCTTGCCCACTAATGTACATGCACACAGGCTACCGAAATAGCGGCAGCTGAAAACTCACTGCAGAGGGGCTTCCAACTCAGCTGTCACAGTTAGCCACAGGCGCTGGCCTTGTTGGTCCGGTTATCAGCAGGTTGGATTGCACAGAAGAGAATGCGTTCTAATTTTTATTTTATTGCTTCATTCAACTCTGTGTGGGGTGTGTGGTCAATACAGAGGGCAAGTGACCCGTATCCGTAGGTGCTAATCACTGGCCACAGTGATGTAGGAGGTTTGTAATTGCTTGATACAAAATATTAACTTATACGCAAAAACTCGCTTACCAGCGTTACAACAATTTTCGGTTAAAATAGAACACTTGTAAAACGAGGCAATGCGCCACCAGAAACCGTAGCGTAGCGCAGTAAACGATTATCCCTAAAACTTCGACTTGCCGACGATGCTGCACTTGATGTTGTTGCACTTGGTAGGAATAGTGTCGGAACCGCGCCGTGTCTCAGTCTCGAATGTTCGGTGCACCCAGTGCTAATCCCGAAGGCCTCTGGAGCTAAATGACGAGAACATACCTGTACATGTTTGTCTTTACGCGAACGTCTGATTGCCTTCAGTCAAAAGCATTCAGCTTGTCATCTTCCGGGGCGACATGGCTAATAGAAGACACGTCGTCGCGATCAATCATCTGACAACACTTTACAGAGCCACGGCGCCGCTTTACAGGAGCTGACATCGCTAAAAAGTCGGCATTTGCACGCGCGAGCAAAAAGAAAGAAAAGAAGAACGCTAAGAAAGCAAAGAAAACTCGCTAGGAAGGAAAGTTGACCCAGGAAAACGAAATTTACAAAACCGCGCTATAAAAGCCAACGTACCGCATCGCTTCCTATCACTAACGCCTGCGACAGCTGCTAAACATACACTACTTCGCTTCAGGAAGTCTCACTCAAGCACCTGGGTTAGCACGACACACTCACTTAGACAAAACCACAAGACGAGGCAGGCGATACAGGCGGAAGAAGACACTTTTGCGGCAACGAAAAGAATGGCAAAGCTTTTGTTTCTTATAATATGAATCCAAATGGAAGTGTCCGTCTTGTAAACCTTTTTGAAGAATAATGACTTTAATTACATGGGTTATTCTTTAAACGCAAAAATATGCCGCTCAAAAGAAAATTACAACATATAACAAGTTTAACAACACAGACCTAAGCTCTCAATCAATCTCTTAGCCAATGAGACGAGGTGCTATTACACGCCACTCCGTGACGTATAGCGGCCACTCCGTGACGTATAATACCAACTTTGTGGCACGCGATTTAAAACGGACGAAATTGCCGCAAACTGAAATCGGTCTCACACAATATTTATTGCTGGAAAAAAACTTTTGTTCGCGGAAAGATTGCGTTGTGGCATGCTTGTCTCAATTAGCCTTTTAAAAAAACAATTGGTTTTTAAGTTGCCCTTTAACGGCCTCCTCGTGCTCGTGGCGGGAGGTGACCGCCACGGGGCTGCGCGATTCAGTCAGTGGGGTGAAGCTCTCGGCTACTTCCGTCCCGCCTCGTATACTTATGACGTTTGTCCGGTCCGGCGAACTGCACACTAAACTTTTTTACACCCCTTAGGGGTGTAAAGCACTTGTCCCAGGACGAGCACCCTTTGAGGGTGCAAACGAGCACCCCTGTACCAAAGCACCCTATAGGGGTGTGAAGTGTATTCGCGACTCCAGCGACCTATAGGGGGCGCCACCACCAAACAAACATGGCGGCTGAGTCCAGGTCGCGGCGGCTCGGCCGGGCCGCCTGAACAGGTGGCGCGTTCAATTTAAGAGATTTTCTTTCGTTTAATACCCAATTTTATAGGCATTTGAACTGAGACGGTTAAGTGTAGCCGGTGCAGATAAACTTGCAAAGCATAGTTTTGTTTTGCCGGTGTTTTTTTGTTATTTTCGTGTCAAAATTTCGTTTCGGAGATTTCGTTCAAAACCGAAACTGTGGGCTCCGGAGAGACGGTAATATACTAATCAGTTTTGATCATCTAAGGAAAGCGGCGATGACTACAGAATTGTTCCACAGAGAGTAACTTTTCAGCTAACTCGCATGCCTCGACCATGCGACTTATCTGTCCGCGAAATCGAGCTTTTGTGCGTATCCGCGTTTACGAACAGCTCCAGTCGTCTGCTCGGCCAATAACACAGGCTGCAGGAACATTACGAAAATTAAGCAACCGCTTCTTGAGCCAAGGACCGTATTAACCCGCCGGCGCCCCACTATGCAGCTGATACTCGTATTTCAATTCAGGTTTTAGTAGCAATCGAGAATTCATTTTGACGAGCTGGTTATGTATTATATTACGTACTATGTCCCACTAAAGCGATATTTGCATATCCTTCGGGTTGAAATATGAGCTTAGTTGACTAGCTATTAGGTGAGCTGCTGAATAAAAGTGTATTTGACAGACGGAGACATACTATTTAAACTTAGCCAAATGGTTCTATAGCCGGCAGCACGGAGACAAACTGAAGAGAGTCTTCATTGAAGATCCACGCAGAACCTCTCTGCATTTAACTTTGCTTCGAATCCTGAACGGAGAGAATTAGTATTTTTTTGTGGCCGGTCAACCTGACCAATGTAGACGTATATTGCTGCTGGCATCGACGTCCTCGTAATATAAATATTGGAGGCGCGATAGGTCAAAATGCCGTGACAGCATCTAACGTTGCGAGACTTGTCTCCCACCTTTTGAAAACAGATAATTTCCCTCATTCATCATGGGCAGCGAGCAAGTTTTCCTGAATCAAGTAATTGCGAAATCAGCCCAACTCCTTCACTGTGGTCCAGAGGCTTTTTGGGCGAAAAGCAGCCAAAATGAATAGCCAACGCACCGACCGGCGTGGGTGGCTCAAACTTGAAGCTAACCGAACACAACCGAACTCAAGAAAAGCAGCTATCAAACCTTCCCATTCACTTGACTGCAACGTTGATGTTCCCTCCAGTATCAGTTACCAAAGCAGTCGTCACTTTAAATGTGATTCGAGACAGACAAGAAATCAGAAAGTTTTTCCGTGATTCCTCCCCATCCAAGAAATCGAAAGCACGCGACCGTGTGCTGTGGAGTAAACGGGCTTTCAAACACGTAATAGAAGAAAACAATCTACTGAGGCTTCACCACACTAATGATCACTCAGGCAAACTTAAGAAATATTCGGACCTTCGTCAAATTACATTGTTCGTTATCGCGCCGACAACACGTCTCCGCGAAAGCCACCAGAGACGCGGAGGGGCGCGGATCGACCTGGACCGGCTGGTTCCCGGTTTTCCCGCTTGGCGGCGTCCGTTTTGCTGGAGTCGCGAATAGGGTGCTAGGTGCAATGCACCCCAATCCAAGGGTGCTGATGCTGATTTTAATGGGTGCTCGAGGATGATTCATTCTAATCGAAATAGACTTTTGTAAAACAAAACTTATCTTATTTACACAGATGATCTCGTTACAGATGAGCACTTAGCCAAGCCGACACTTTGTACAGGCAGGCTGGCACTAAAAGTGGACTATTATCTAAAATTAGTTGATTAACTTTTTCAATTACTGGTTCGACAGCTGTTTCGAACTTGAAGACAATCACCTCCTTAAACCAGTCAATTTTTTATAAATCCTGAAATGAGCACACAGGCCAAAAAAAAAAAAGAGAAAATATAATTTCACCAAATGTAGCGGTCCAGAAAGTACTGTATCTCACACCCCGTTTTGTGTGCAAGAATCTTTCTCAATCGTTTTTCTAAGGTTAGTGCTCATTTCACGAAAAATAAGCTGGTCTAAGGTGACTGCCCCATTTTCACAATATGTGCTGGTGTCATCAAAGCAGTCACTAAAAAGCTAATCCATGGATTTTATGCAATAAGTCCACTTTTAGCTGTCATCTTGCCTCTATAAAGTGTCTGCCAGGACCACTATAACTCAACTGTAAAAAGATAATTTGCATAAAACTGAAGTTTTATTTTACAAGAATCTGTTCCAATGAGAATGAAACACCCTGTATCTCAGCACCTGTCAAACTGGGTTCAGTATACCAGGTATGGCAACCAGAAAACCACGAAGTATGCAGACCAGATAAGTGATGAAATAAGGAGATGCAAAAGTACAGTGCCAGCATAGGACCTCATTACAGAAACTGGATTCATTATTTGATATGTGTGCAATGCATCGGCACACATGCTACTTGAAGCAGCTGTGCCTAGATGCACTGTCCGATAATGAAGGCAAGATGTGCATGGCAGAAAAGGTAATATTTCAATGTGAATCTTAACTTATGTGCAAACGGAAGTTACAGGAAAATCTTGCGTGATTTAAGTTTTAGTTCCCACAAAATTTGGAAGGAAAATAAAAAAATATCCCAGAATTTGTTCCATGGCTAAAGCTTCTGAATTTATTAATTGCTTGATGGTCTTAATACTCGTATACTAGAAAAGATCAGTGGGAGATATTCTCAAACATCATATTAAAGAAGGAGTCTGCCACCAATCTCAATGCGTCATTAAAAGTGTCCAATTGTCAAACTGCCAACACAGAAGTGTGATATGCATCACATGCATGATCAGCACTTGCTCATGCAAACTATGCAATGTGAGAAAGTGTATGGTACAAACATAAACAACAAGGAGCTTAGCTTGTTCAATCCCGATACTTGGTCCTCGCATCCCGCTCTGGCTCGTCGGTCATTTGTCTTGCATACGAGGTGGTTACGAGTTGTCATACTTGGTATGCCGTAGTACCGTTACACATTCGCCCAAGGCATGGCGAGTGGCATCAGCTGCATACAAACAGCATGTGATTAAGCTGCAAGTAAATAAAAGTTGTTATAAAATGAGAAACAGAAAACTGAAAGGAAAACTATATTAATAACTATTTATTGAGCTATTATGCGACCACAAAAAAATAATGAGGGATGTCCTCCACACACATATCAAAATACAAAACTTGAGGCATTCCGTCAAATATCACAGCATATATAGGCCTAGATGCTAGTAAAAATCGAGAAACAATTGGGGGGTTTGAGTCAATAAAAGCCAAATTAAATGAATACTCATTTATTGAACTATTATGTGAGCACAACAAAATAACCAGCTATGTCCTCCATACAAATAAGCAAATATATTTTCTTTAAATATCACAGCATAGGCTTAAGATGCTAGTAAAAATAAGAAAAAAAAAAAAAAATCAATACAGATTACCTCAGTACATCACAATGGTTCTTGATAAAAATGACTATAACAGAAGAACAATCTAGATGCCTTCCGTTTCGAGTGTATACTTTTTGTTCCATTGCACATGCGACTTTCATTCAGGACCCTAAAGTTGCATAAAAATCAAGCTACACTTCCTTTAGTTTAGGACTTAAAACATTAAAACAAGCTACCATAATTTCCAGACTATAGTACACAATCCGTTGTATAATGCGCAAGGGTAAATTTCGGCTAAAAAGAAAAAGTATTTTCTTAGATAGTCTGCACTCGGTGTATAATCCTCGGGGAAAACTTCAGGCTGGAGAACTCCACAAAAGGGATATCGGCAGATGATTGTCAGGGGGCTTTCTGTGATCCGCTCGTCAGCCAATCGCAGAGCTCCTCAAGATTAAGCTTGACCTGAGTTGGTTGCTTGCAGGCTCCCAAGCAAACATGTCAGATGCGAGGTATCGAAAGCCTGGGAAACAGACTGACAGTAGGAGGTTGTCTTGATTACTTTATCCCAGCGTAAAATATCTAAAACACGGCAATCTGGCCTAACCAGTTTTGTAATAATGAACAATCTTGAAACAAAAATTGTAGAGTCCACACCTGTAGATAGACTGTACGATGTAAAATATCAACTTTTAGACATGTATAGTTTGTGCACTATAGTCTGGAAAATATGGTACATTTATTTTAGTTTAGAGTTAGAAAGTTAAAAGTTAAATGGGTGCTGGTACTGAAATTTGACTTCAAAAAACAAAGCACCAGAAGCACACAGTGGGATGCTACAGACCCCAAAACACCACTCATGCAGCAGTATCTCAACTGGATGGGCATATTTTCGAAAAAGAGAAGAGGAGAATACAGATGTCGCAAGCTTTGTTCAATCATGCTCATATTTTCCAAAAAGTACTGCCATCCATTAGAGATACCGTCATATGAGTTATGTTCTAAGGTTTGCAGCATCCCACCTAGTGCTCCTGCCTGGTTTCGTGCCATCCAAATCTCGGTTCAGCATCCCTTTGGTACTAGAACGGTTGTTTGTCGGCCTCATTGATTTTACGCTCTTGCAACCTTGTTCAGGAATTTCATCACAACTGGCCTCGGAGTAGTGCTGCTGAGGCCGACAAACAACCGTTCTAGAAGAGCAACTGTGTTTGCTGCCTTTTTCAAGTACTTATATTAAAAAGCCAGTAAGCCACCATGATGGCAGTGATGTCGTCCTCTGCATTCTTCACGGACAAAAACCGCTGCTTATCGACAGCGAGGTACAAAAAGTCAGCCCCCTCGGTGTCATTGCCAGAGTACACGACGCACGGCATTGCCGGGATGTCTTGCTCCTGTGTTAGCAAACAAAATCAATGCAATGTAAGGCAGGCACCATGCGTGATAGTCTTCTCTAAATCATCACAGTTAATATATTACTATCTACCAGCGAACTAGTCCACTGTTATTTGCTATAGTCACTTGATCTATGTTAAATATGTAATACCCCCCCCCCCCCCTGCAGGCCTGATTACACTTGTGCAGAACGCAACTTAGACAAGTGGCAGTAAATCATGCTTTCCCAGCACTGAAAAATATGCAAGATCGTCAGTGCAACAGGGACACCTGCATTATCTCTGCGATTAGTAAAATTTCGGCAATGCTAGCCAGAAGTCTGGTTCCACATAGAGACGTAAACGTTGCTTTGGCTTGCTCATTGCAAAAAAGCCAGAATCAGTCAACAGGAGCCCACATTCTCCTTGTATGATCTCCTGATCTGCAATTACTTCACCTCCCATGTACATTTTGGCCAAAATATTTTGCTTTAGATGGTTAGAAATCTTGTGGAAACTACTTTTGGCCATGATATTTCCAACCTTCACTGTGTCAGGAAAGACAGCCACTGGATCTTTTGAACCTTTCTAGAAGAGTGTGCCGTGCAGTGATTAGAAAGCTTGTTTGTCGAAGTTGTAGTCAAACATGTGAAGCAGTGCCATCAGCATCATATTGGCTCCCCTGAGACCATGCGACTTCTAAACTGATCTAAACTGATCTAGATGAAGGCTAAACTAGGTACAAGCATGGAACATGGCTCTATCTGTTGTGCAAGAAAGGTGCTAGTTTGTAATGTACTGCATGCTTGGCTGCCATTAAAAAAAAAGAAAATGGAAAACTTTAATAAGATGGATACATTCACAATTGCATATGGGTGATTCCACGTCAGTTCATGCAATGGTTTTCCGGGTCATAATTTTGATATTTTTGTTAAAAATATATATGAAAGCCATGTTCTTGGGAGGAACATTCTGCTATATATGAACGCCGTAACGTTTTTTTTCGCTGAGATATAAAATAGAGAAGCTCGAGGCGTGGAAATTGAGAAGATTTTACTATGCTACTTTGCACAGTCGTCATTTTCTCATCGAAGCTTTCACGTTACCATAACTTTTTTAATAAATTTCACAAGAGATATACAACACATACCCCAAAAAAGTAAAAATATCAATAACATATTTCTATGCAAACAAAAAAGTCAAACATGGCATAAAAACACGTTTTAGAGACATATTCACAATTTTTTTGGCAAATAAACTATCCTCTATAATACTTCACGAAACATATCAAAATGCGCGCCTTTGAGTTATCCTTACGAATGTATAAAGATAATATGGGCCCATTCTTAATTGTCTTCTTGTTATTAACGCGGAAATGCGGCTGATTTCACAAAATGTGTCAAGATTGGGCGTCGATATTTAAAAAAACTTCATCTTTTATTTTTTTTAAACTCCCCTTGGCAGTTTGCAGTGACATGAACTAACCTGTGATGGCAAAACATTGAGTAACATATGACCTCCGAACGGGAAAAGCTGCGACAAACCTTCACTCAGAACGAGCCCACGTCTCGTTATAGCGGCTTTGCCGCATAACGTCCCCTTGATGGAAGCGTCAAAAGCTGGAAAGCGGGACACTGTCGTAGAGAGCGGAAAGTCATGCTGTTCCGAGCATTGCTTTATCGTTGTGTGACTATACCCCCCCCCCCCTTCCCCCGCCCTGCCCTCTTCTTCCCGCCCCTTAACATGAGCAAGAAACGCCTGCGAACATCACTGCTTGCGGTAGTTAGTAATCGTAAGCACATCACATTGCCTTGAAACCCAAAGCTGTGAAGAGTCAGTTACGGCAAAATAAGGCGAGAGTAGTTGTAAGGAAAAATATGCATGTCAGTTGGTCAGGAAACATTTCAATCTAAACCCAGAGACGAGGAAAAACAAAAATAACGGACAGTGCGAAACGAACTCTCAAACGCAGCTGAACTTATTCACAACAAGAACGACAATAAATGCATGTCCACGCGGAAAGAAATAAAATAGGGAAGATCAAGACATGCGACCGCAAAGACTTGACCGAACCTAACCAGACAAACTAAATCACTCCAAGGTTAAGGACAGCAACGGGAACGGGCACCTCTCCCAAGCACCTGAACAGATGGGTTGCACCACGCTATGCGAACCGACCAAGACCGAACCCCTAACCCTCTCTTCTATTTTGCTGCCGTAACCCCCTTCCCCAATACACACACACACACACACACACACACACACACACACACACACACACACACACACACACACACACACACACACACACACACACACACACACACACACACACACACACACACACACACACACACACACACACACACACACACACACACACACACACACACGCACGCACGCACACGCACGCACGCACGCACGCACGCGCGCGCACGCACGCACGCACGCACGCACGCACGCACGCACGCACGCACGCACGCAAACTAACTCCAACACCGAAAACCCCAAAAGCATTACAATATAAAAAACTTAGAAAAGAAAAAAAAAGAAAAAAGACGGCTGACTATCGCTATGCTTACAGGAGACTCGGTGTCTTTGGTGCTCAATAAGTGGTACTACAAACAAACAACACCAGCTTAACCATGCGCGACGCACCGATTATATCTACAATGGAAGACAGAAGTTGATAACCACAAGGACATTTTCTTTCCGAACTCTGACCGGATATTCGGAGCCGGGAGAGAGGAATTCAGAACCCCTCAAATAGGCGTTTGCGAGGAGGTTTGAAGTTCTGTCATTTACGAAGCGAGTAAGAGTCTAGTGTCAAATCGAACAGCCATGGCCCAACGATTCAGCACCGTGCGATTGTTCTGTGTGGACTATCTACGGAGACACAAGAAGAAAGTGTATAGCGATAAGCACCTCGTATCGGTAGGGAGACTTAACCAAGTGCGGTTGGAAAAGCTACTGGCTCCACGGACAGTGAACGAATCTGACCTTTTATGCCAACATTGCTACAAATACCTCCAGAATGAGATTGCTTCTCCTCACAACGTGAGTACATCAGACTCTTCTTTCCGGGACTCTGATGAAGTTCTGGCTAATGTGAGTCAAGAATTGTGTGCTGCTAGTCCGTCGGTAACTCCATTGAAACCACGTAAAACCATTAAAAAAAAAAGGCGCGAAGCTTATTTGAAGAAAAAACAAGCTCAAGTGAGTTCTTCCATTAGAAGAAAGCTGTCAGGCGTTTATGGCATGAAAACCGGCGAAGACAGTTGTGAGCACTGCGCGGAGTGGTTTGACGCATTCCGCGAAGCGCTCAAGGCATGCAGTTCCCACCAGGAACGCAAGCTATTGTACACGCTTCTGCCACCAAGCATCTCGAAAAAAGAAATATTGCGTCTGGTGCCAGAAGCGACTGCCTACATGATTGATCAAACGTAAAAACTGAAGCGTAAAGGTGGTGTATGGGCAACGCCTGATCCCTACATGGGGAAAAAGGCGAATGCCGAAGACGTGAGAGTTGCACTTGAGTACTACACACGCGACGACCTCGCATGCTCTATTCAAAGCCCCAACAAAAAGGACGTCGTCAAAGCCATGATCAACGACAACAAGACCAAAGTCGTAAAAAGGTTTATGACCCGCTCTGTTAAGGAAACTTACCAGCTGTTTGGGAAGGACCATCCCCATCGAGAACTAGGCATCTCCAAGTTCTATTCCCTACGACCAAAAGGGGTAAAAAAGAGTCCCGAGCATGAGGTGTGCGCTTGCATATGTTGCGTCAATTTTCAGTTGCTTTTAACGGCAATAACAAATGCCTCACAGGAGACATTTACTGAAGACGACTTCAAGCGCATCTACCTCTGCAGCCCTCCACAAAACGATTGCTTCCTGCGCCGTTGCGAAAAGTGCCCAAAAATGTAGAGCATGTCGCTGCAGTCGCTCCATCTCGACGAAGACGAAGAGATCTGTTACGCGTTATGGGACGCCGGCGAACTCGTCAAAAAGGTTATGGACACTTCCGCTTTCCTAAAGGAACTGGAGTCATGGAGCGAAAAGTATATGAGGCATTCTTACATCCGTGACCTTCAACGAAGCCTGATACGTGACACAAGAACCGCCTTACCACCCAAGGCAGTGATGTTCCACTTCGATTTTGCGGAAAATTGGACAGTCATCTTCCCAACCGAAGTGAAGAGTTTTCATTGGAAAAAAACTCAAGTGTCTCTCCTCACATGTGTGGTTACGTCCACGCAAGGCACGGAAAGCTTTGCCGTTGTCAGCGATGACACGATACATGACACAGCTCACGCTCTTCTAGCCACAAAAGCCATAGAAGAGTATGTTGATGAACATTACCCGCTCTTTTCTGAAATAATTTTTGTATCAGAAGGAGCGGCGGCGCATTTCAAGAATCGCTTCCAATTGCACGAATTATCTCGGAAGCCGTACTCTTTGGCAAGATGGATCCTTTCAGCCACTGGACATGGAAAAAGCGCTTGTGATGGAGTAGGTGGTGTTCTTAAACACCACGCAACGCTCACCAACTTGAGATCTTCGCTCAACTCAACGATTGTCACCGCTAAAGACTTTGTGGAAGTGATGCGTGAAAAAGTAACAAATGTCTGAATGTTCCACCTGTCTGCGGAACGGGTTCGAGAGTTTCGTGTGGTGAAGCAAGTAGAGTGGGCCACAGTAAAACCTGTGAGAGGAATCCAGGCATCTCATCTGTGGAAGTCATCATATGCCGAGAGGCCGGATGTATAAATGGCCACTTGCGCAACTGAGAGTTTTAAGCTTAGGTATGCATAGTTAGCGAATTTGCAGAGTGGGGCCATTTTGTTTTTGTGAATTGTAAACTAAGTAATGGTATTCCAGCCTAAAGTACATTTTCGTGTCAGTTATACTAACCCCTTCTGAAAAAAAGAATTTGAAAAATATAAAATGCATGCCATAACTAACGCTCAAAATATTTGGCGCTGTGCGGCAAAGCCGCTATGACAAAGACGTCGGCTCGCTTCGAGTGAAGCTGTGTCGTAGCTTTTCCCGTTTGGAGGTCATATGTTACTCAATGTTTTGCCATCACAAGTTAGTTCAAGTCACTGCGAAGTGCCAAGGAAAGTTTTGAAAAAATAAAAGATGGAGTTTTTGAAATATTGACGCCCAATCTTGCCACATTTTGAGAAATCAGCTGCATTTCCGCATTAATAACAAGAAGACAATTAAGGGTAGACATATTATCTCTATACATTCGTAAAGACTATTTATAGGCGCGCATTTTGATATGTTTTGTGAAGTATTATGACAAATGGTTTATTTGCAAAGAAAATTGTGAATATGTCTCTGAAACGCGTTTTTATGCCATGTTTGATAGTTTTGTTTGCATAGAAATAATTTATTGATATTTTTTACTTTTTTGTGTATGTGTTGTATATCTTTTGTAAAATGCATTAAAAAAGTTATGGTGACGTGAAAGCTTTGATGAGAAAATGACGACTGCGCAAAGTAGCATAGTGAAATCTTCTCGATTTCCACGCCACGAGCTTCTCTATTTTATATCTCAGCGAAAAAATTTGTTACGGCATTCATATATAGCTTAATGTTCCTCCCAAGAACATGGCTTTCATATATATTTTTAACAAAAATATCAAAATTATGACCCGGACCATCATTGCATGAACTGACGTGGAATCACCCATATGTGCCCCAATGTTGCCTAAACATTTGCTTAGAAAGATTGTGCGCAAGGGAGTTCATAAGAGCGCTAGGTTACATTTTGCAACCTATGCAAGAAAGGATAGTTGAGAGCTTACCTCCTCTCCAACAAACAGATGTGACAGTGCCATGGTTTCCTTGACATTGTAAACCACGATCATCGTAGCCGCTACTGCCAAGGTGTCTGAAAAATAGTAGCACCGTTCCAGTATAAGGTTAGTAGAAATTCTCTACAGTTTTTATGCCCTTGGCGCCGTGGAGGGCTCGCCTTCCACGGCGCTTGCCTACATGATTTGCAAGGTCCATCGAAGTTGGAGCTTCGGGCACTAAAAGGAGTGTGGAGCTGGAGGCAGTGCTGTACAAGCATACTTCTTGTAAGCGTCTAAAGCGCACTAGCGAAGACTCTAGGCTCTAGCCGATATCAGGGGCAGCAGAAGACGACCAAGACCATGCTAATGTTCCGAGCATGCCTACTTACAGCGCCCGGCGAGTCGAAGGCACAGATTGGCGAGCATTTGTTGCATTAGTCCCATAACCACCTGTTGCACAAAATTAAGGAGCTTGGTTCTAAGCAAAGTTTCCTGCGATCACACAGGTGTAATCGCAGCCACTGCACAGCTGTGACAACTGTTCAAGTCACCTTTACTGCTGAGAGCTACTGTGGTGCACCCCCTGTTCCACCGCTTCATGGCGGGTGTGTTGATGATTTGATGTTTTCGTTGCTTTCAGATGTTCCTTGTTTATCTGCAATATTACATAAAAAGTACCTTAATAAATAACTGGAGCAGCTCCCTGATTATAATATTCATTTTGCTTTAAAAAAGACATAGCGGGTCTGACCCATCGTAGTTGCTTCATGAGGCATCGCCAATGAGTCGCAAGTCACGTGCATTCGGCATTATGTGACGCCACTGCAGCACAAGCTGGTTCTGCCTTGTTCAATTAAAACATAATGCACTAGTAACATAATTCTCTCCTTATTGCCTAGGTTGCCCAAACCACCAATACAGGGATTCTAAGGATTCTTTTTATCTGAAGAAGCTGAAATGGAAGGTCATAAATAGCGACAAAAAAAATGCTCCTTCATCGTCTTTTGCCCAGTACAAACTGACATGTCTAGCTAATTGCTTCAGGAAGCCCAACGACGTCACAACGCACAAAATGAAAGCAACTGCATGGCAACTCCATCGGTAGTGGATTATTCTTTCCGTCTTGTTTTTCTCTATTATTGTTCTGTCGTGTGTGCATTCAATTTTGTTATCCTCTGCCTGCATTCCTCCAGGGCAATTTCTCGGCCACTAATACATATTATAGATTTTTGGATCCAATTAATTTGAAGGATATGAACTCCAGCTTTCCCAGTGGCACAGAGGCATTGCCAGCGCCTGTCCTACTCAAAAGATAACGAAAGCCCATCCCCTCTCCGCTTCCCCCCCCCCCCCTCCCCAAAGTCTTCCATTTTGCTGGGGCCTCTTCTCCCCCATCCCCCTCATACAGCATTTTGTCATGGGTGCCGCCGAATCAAGATTTTGGTTACGTGCCTGGCTTGCTCCCATTTTTTTGTTTGTTCATTACTGTAGGATTGAACTGTAAGCACAGAGTTAATGCAGAGTAAAATATAGCAGCATACTCTTGTTGGCTAGTGCTGATGATTGGGCCAGTTGGTAGACAATTATTAAAAATAAATTGTGAAGAATATGGGAACAGAGCATACGGACATGGCACAGCACTGTGTTCATCTCCTCCTCCTTGTCTGTGCGACTCCCATTCTTTGTTTCTAATAATAATTCATTTTTAATGATTTTCTGTTTGGTATCATCTGTATGGGGGTTCACTGTAACGACCCACCTGCCATTGCATGCACTTTGGGGGCAGCTCCCTCTTCCTTATGGTGCCATCGTAGAGGAAGTGCAGGGTGGGCATCACTCTCACCCTTGTGGTGCAGTTCTCCAGGTTCCCATAGGTTGCAAGCTGCCAGTCAAACTGAGTCAGGCCTGCGGGAAATGTCAATTCCACTCTTTTAGACGTAGACACCCACGTTTTGAGTGTACCTGAAAAAAAGCTTTAATAGAGAGGAAACAAAATAATTAGCCCTTTTTGAATGCATCTTTTTCTTTTGCTCGGAACATACATAAAAGTCACAAGCTATTGTACATTCAGTGGTGCGGCTTAATTTACGATGAGCATTTTTTATATAACTTCAAGCATTTAGAGAAAACATACAATATAATGGGTCGGACATAAATTGTTCCTGTGAACTATCCTATACATTTACACATTACCTGATATCATGAAAGCAACAGAGCAGGGAAGACTGTACTGCATGAATTACACATGATTTATAACCAATTAGAAGTTGGTATTTATTTCATTTATTACTATTGGCTATCATTTTTTTACAGAAAGAATAACTGGGCGAGTCGGTACGTTGGTAGTCTTTCAACACCATCGAATATTCAGGAGCGTGCCGCTTCGGCATACGCGAAGAGACAGCGCGTCTCTGCGGCACAGGCATAGGCAAGAAATCATGCTGCTCGCAATTGTAACGTTTTTTCTCGCTCCCGCTTTACGAAACGAATCGGTGGCGAGCGGCTGTTGAGACCACACGGCAGAACTAGCATGATCTGTGATTGCTTGAACTGCCGTCAGACTGCACTTGAACGCTCCGTAAAATGCGTCATCGGACGAACGTCGTAGAACGGCGCCCAGAACAGCCTCTCGGCTCCGCCGCACACGAATCTTTCTCACCCTGCGGAGCAAGCCATAGGTTTTGAACAACGTACGCTCTTTTTAATTAACGAAATAACACCGGCCAGAAGCATCGTTAGAATCAAGCATAGCTTAGCAAGCACATGGTACACGACAAAGTTTCAAAACAGCGACGCAGTTCGCAAAAACAGAAGTGCTCACCGGCGTTTGCAGCAGTGTTGATGGACTGTCCGCAACTTGCGTTGGTAAGACGCAGCGTCTCCCAGCTCTCAGTCATCCCTTGCTACGCTTGAACACGTTATTCGTAAGGAAGATATCTAAAATATCGGCCAAAACGTAAAAAGGAAGCGATCCTCGAAGCCTGCCTAACTTCCAACGGCTGCCAACGGTAGCTGAGTGCAATAGCGATGGGCCTTGCGCAGTCTTCAAAAGGCTCTTCTTTTTTTTTTTGAAAACAAAACTAAGCAAATAAGTATTATATTACTATTAATAGTGTCACTATAATGTTGTAGAAAGTTAACAAAAATTTAGCCTATCTTAGGTTTTATCTAAGTTTTAGGTTTTCTTTTTAAACACGAAACCGAAACTATAGCTCAAGCACGTTTCGTTCGTCGTATTCATTTCCGTGCGTGCGTGCGTGTGTGCGTGCATGCTCCCGTGCTCGTGTGCGCGTGTGGATACGTCCGCGTGGTTGTTTGTGCGTGCGTCTGCGTCTGCGTGCGTTTGCGCGTGTACATGCTTGCGTACGCGCGTGAGCGCGTGTATGTGTGTGTGCGCGCGCGCAAGCATATCTGTTTATGCATTCTATTGAACTACGCTAGCAAGAAGGCCAATAGACCGATCTCACCAAGCGTTCCACGCATGCGTGACGCCGCCATAGGTGTAGTTTGTAGGAGGCAGACGCCAATTCACGAGATAGCTCATGCCGCCTCGTGCTCTGCTCGCGCAGAACTCTAGCAGGGTTGTCGCGTGTGCAGAAAGACTACAGCTCCCACGATGCATGTCGGCAGCGGTGGCGTACTCAAACTAGCTGTGGGATCGGTCTATTGAATGTCCCTGGGCACTGCAAAAAACAATAAATGATTTTATTTTTATTGTTATTATTGAACTATGCCAGCGTGAAATCCAGTGATTCTTCCTTAACTCTGCAGTAAATACTAGTTGATTGATTCATTGATTGAGCTTTATTTTTGCTGGTCGTAATTTGAAATAGATGCCGATCGAATTTTCGGAGTATACAGATTTTGGTTGATTAGCCATAAATAAAAATAAAATGAATAAAAAAATATACTGTGGTTCATCAATTCATTTAATGTACGCTGAGCCTAGTTATATAAACTCAAGACGACATACAGATATCTATCGCTTCCTTTTTTTTTCTAAATTATGCTGTTAAAAATAAAGAACACCCTTGACCCAATAACTGAGCACCGTTCCAACACCCTTCCAGCTCTCAGCACCCCTCACAATGAATCGGAAGGGTGCTCGCGCAAAAGCACCCTCGCGCTCGTCGTGAGGGGTGCTAACCCTGCAAGAAATAGGGTGCTAGACGGCTAAGTGAAGGGTGCAAACCCCCTGCAGCACCCCTAAAGGGTGCTGTAGCACCCTTAAAGGGTGTAAAAAAGTTAAGTGTGTGCTTCCGATTGCCGCACTCCCAGCGGCTGTTGGCACTTGTTATTTTATTTTAAATAAAATTGATTCATATATCTAATGATGCGAAATAAAGGTGAAGTTATTTTGAAGGTGTGAATGGCTTTGAAGCTTGTTATCGTAACTTTCTCTTTCACTCTTTCAACGTGTCTGGGCGCAGTATGTATGATCTCTATGCTGGGCGCGCTTTCTCTCTCTCCGAACCCTCGCCTCGCGCCTCGAGATGCGCTGGCCCAACACCTCCTACTGGCCGCTGGCGCCGGGAAGTCGGTGGACCGTTAGAACGCGCAAGGGACGCGAGTCGGAGTGCTGTTTCGCTTCTGGGAGTGCGTCGCGGCTTTCTTTTCTTTTTTGTGGGAACTTGTTGTTGGTGTAATGTGATCAAGCATGGATTTTCGTCATCAACACACCACCTGATGTGCCAAGTGGGGAAACAATGACTGCCGAAAGCCGGGATATCAATGGTTTCGAGTTCGAATGGACGTGCGGTACGCTCTTTTGGTCTTCTCTTGCTTAAGTTTCTGATTAGGTGTTTGCAACAAAACCCAACTGTCGCAGTGGTAGTGAGTATTAATTGTTTGATTTTGGCAATAGCTACAATGGTTTCCAATCACAAAACCAAATCCTATTATTGTTCAGGATTGCTCTTCACTCGCCGCGAGAAATATATCGTTGTCAAATTACTGGAGACTTCTGTGAAGACTTTGTCATATCAAGATCGAGCACATATGCTCACTTTAAAAAATGGCAAACTTTTTGCTGTGAGCTGTTTATTTGGCACTGTTGTCAGCGATTCACGCGTCTGTTCGCGAGGAGTGAAAATATGAGCCTAAATATTTTTCGATTAACTGAGGATGAGCGATAGAGCGATCCGCTCTGGTTTCCCGTTTCGTTTAGCAGTGACTCACTCGTAAATTTAAGTGATAATATTAAAAACGAATGGGCAGGTTCTCGATGAAGACTCAATACCAAAGAGCTGAGCTGTTTTTCTTGGTACTCATTGCTTAGTTTCCTTTAGTTGCAATTAAGACACCGTCGTCGGTCTTTACTTATATGCTTACTTATATAATCAAATTTGCAAGGACGCATATCATCACCGTAGTCGCACGTAACGTTTTATCCTGTTTTGTTGTTCATTTCTTTGTTTCTCGTGTGCGAAACAGTGAGAAATTTCGTCTGTATTTTCTACTGTCTGTTGAATAAAAATGAGCGCAAAAGGACAAGCATTGCATATGTTTTGTGTATGTGTCACTTTCGTTGCTTTGCTAGGTTTCTGCTGCTTTGCTGCTGGTCTCGCTTTTCAGTGCTGGCTTGTGTGCGTTTGAACGCACATTAACCAGAATTGAAATGTGAAAACCAGCCGCAAAGCAGCAGAAGCCTAGCAAAGCAACGCGCAAATCGGGCAAAAAAAAAAGCTACAATATATATATTTTTAACTCTAGGTGGCGCAAGCTACCGCCCATCCATCCAAACACAATGGCGCTGCCCTGCAGTTTCGGTTTTGGTTTCGCTGTGCCGCCATGTTGATTTTAGTACAGCCACCAGATACCAGGGGATTCAAATGGCGCTGCGGCCTCCCAGGGGTTTACAATTTGCGTTCCATGGGCGGTATAGGAAGTTGCACTCCTCTGTTTCAGTCCTCACGAGCCCTTCGTACGAGAGGAGGCTTACTCGTAACTTTCGTCGTGGGTGGCTCTGCCTGAAGGAGAGCGGTCTGCCCGAGAAGGTGAGCAGGGAGGGCTCTTGTCTTCGTCGGTTTGCTGCCGTGTGGTAGCATAACCTCTTCTCTGGTTCCGCAAGGGAGTTCCAGTGGGCGTAAGACGCCGTCAGGACCGTCAGGGCGTCGTACGTGGTGTTTCGGGCACTCCAGGAGGAGGAGCATGGTTAGTGTCTGCCCACTTGCCGCAAGCTGGGCATTCCGGGTAAGCGTCCCGAATACATCCGTGAACACTTGCCCCGCCGTGTTGGTGCCGCTCGTCGTTATCTTCCCTAAACTGCCTCGCTGCGACGACCGCCGTTCTACTCCGTGATCCATCCCGTCAATGTATTGCCGCATCTTGTTGAATCTTCACGGAGCCATTCCCTCTTGTTTTTGTGTTTCTGTGGTTGTTGTGCAGTGTCCGTGTCAAGATATATCCGGGATCACATCTTCCAAGTCCGCTATTTATATGGTAAGTGCATTGCAACCTACTTGTTGTCAACGATTGACTGTTCTTCTATGGGTACTTTTCCAGATTATCTATAGAATAAGGCAGTGTCCATTCTCTAGGCAGCTGGGAGAATAATTTCCCCGAAATTCTACTTCGCAATCTTCTCAGTTGTATAAAAGTTACGGCACCTCTTTACATTTCACAGATATCTTGCACGTTTGTACTTGTCTACGGCATAGGCTCTATGTAAAAAACTTCTATAAATTTGAAAACATAATTTTGTGTCTGTTGTCCTGCCTATTTGCAAACACCTGTGCGAGTACATTTTTATATGTGTTTCCTTCATATCATGAACAGCTTTATCAAGTTCGGGGTGTCTTAAATAAGTATCAATTATCCTACTTTCCAGACGGCAATCGGGGCGTCGAAAGATTTTACTTAAGAGGGAGCGCTCCTCCAAGCCCCATAGAGAATACACGCGATTTTCTGCCATTTTACGAAAATTCTCATTTAATAACCGTTACACCGATTTTTTCAAACGTTTTTGCTATAAAAAGATTGATTCTTCGTCCAACTATCCCACCGAGCATATTTTTCATAAAAAAATTTATTATATTTTATATTAAATCGTGAAATCGGTCGGAATTGGCTGTTTTGACATGTTTACGTTAGAACGCGTTTTTAAAAACCTGTGAATTTTTAACTACAAATGTGTCTGGTGGGATATCTGCGGAATTTAACACGGAATTCAATTATATTAAAATTATAGCTGTAAGTACATCCGTTCTTTAACTACATCGAAAAAATTCAACCAAGGTGTTGTGGCTTGTTTTCCTCGTTTGGACGGTCAAGACTAGTTCGACGAGCGCCGCGTGAGGGCGCCACCATTTCGCCACGCACGCTGCTCTGATTTTGTATTACTCCGCGCGCATGCGCTCTTCAGTAACGCGCTTGTGGTGGTCCAGAGACGTCAAGACCCGTCCAGGCAGAGTGGTTTTGTTTCTCGGGGTGGGATGTCAGGCGGATAGCTGTGCGTGTTTTCATAACTAGAAAGGCCGTCCTCGCAGCTATGGGTCCAAAGAGGTATAAATATGGCAAGCGAAAGGTCTCGAAGTCGCAAATAGAGTTTGCACGTAAGCGACCCTCTGCTGAAACTACGGATGGTGAGGTTTCAGGTGAGGTTGAGTCATTGTGTCGTCGCGCTGCGAGAACGAATTGACTCGGGGTGTTGAAGATGCCGCTTGGGAAGCCATGCAACAGGCCGGAGTGGAAGAAGCGAGGCGCGCGAAGGAATCTGGCGAGATCGATGCCGAAGGCTATCCGCTTGCTACCGTCGTTGCAGACTGTGCGTGATCAAAGCGATCGTACAGGCACAAGAACGACGCTCCTTCTGGTACGGTAAGTACTACATTTCTTCCTCTAAAAGGGGCGCGAATTTTGATCGTAGATATAATATACATTTCTTTAGAGTGCGTTCGAAAGAAATCCGAAGCATGTTTTTCTCGCCACGAAAATACATTAGTCTCTATCGCTAGGCTACATTTGGGCGGACGCTGAGCATTTGGCAATGCGTAGTTTATTTTTATGGTGAGATGACCGTAGTTAGAATCCCTCTCTGTTGTATGTGTATTTCTGTGAATGCAAGATTTGTTTCGGCAACTGGGGTGACGATTTCTCACGCAGCACTGGAAACAGTCTTGCTTTTTGTGTGCCTGTTTTAGTGACCGCTGTTTTATGTACAATACATTCCGAATATACGCGGTGCCATGCAGTCAGTTCGTCAGACGACGTTTTAGACAGCTCGTTTCTTCGAAGCTGCACTTTTTCAAGGATAAATCGTTCCATCGGAAATAGCCGGCGTTCGTTTCATCGATACACCTTGTGACGTTTCGTCTAGTTTTTCTATTATGTGCGTGCTCGCGCTTGCGAACGTAATTGCGCGTCCGTGTCTGCTTGCGTGTGCGCCTGCATGAGCGAGGATGCTTATGTGCGTGCCCCCCGTGCACATGCGTGTTTTCATGTTTGCGCGTGAGTATATATACCCGCGTATCTGTGTGCGTGTTATACGTGCATCTGCGTGCGTGTTTGCACGCGTGGGCGTTTGCCTGCTCATAAGTGCGCGTGCCTGTGCGAGTGCGCGCGTGCACGTGCGTGTGTAATTCGTGCGTACGTGTGCGCGGGTGTGCTTGTGCGTGTGTACGTGAATTTGCATCCGTGCCTGCGCGTGCATCCGCGTATCTGTGTTCGCGCATGCGTATGAGTGCCTAATTCGTGCGTGTTTGAGTGGGCGCATGCATACTTGGGCGTACGTGTGCCCAAGTACACACGTTGTCGGACTTGCGGGAAAGGTTCGAGAAGCTCGAACCTGGTCGAACTTGAACGTCGGCTGGTTCGCGACACCTTTAGTACTCACGTTGCGGACGGTTGGTGATTGGCCGCTGATAACTTCACCGTAACTTTTTGCTTTATGTTTAGGGCCATTTTTTATATTTCTATTCGTGCGATTGCAATCTTTTGCGATTAAACTCTCTGTACCCTTTCCTTGTGAGCTATGAAACGATCTTGAACGCGTCGAACAACAGCGACGCTTGCGTTCGTTCTCGGGGCTAGTAGGCAAGGAGGTTACAAGTATTTATATGACGTCAGACTGCCTTTTGATGCCGAGTCACAACACAGAAGTATGGCCACCGAAGGCAAAAGCAGTTATCCCATTGGCGAGTTTGCTTTGTCTTTCAATTTTCACAACTCTCCCGAATCAGTTTTGCTTTATCGTTTGGTGGTCATGTTTGTGGGCGATGACTCAGCACGTGACTAGACCCTATAACCGTTCATGGTGTTTTTCTTTGTTTTTATTTTTTAGATTGAACGATTCTGCTGCAGTGTGGAACGAACTACACGAAAGTGCTCAACCTTCTACGAAGTCTTCCGAGGAGCAGAACGTGTGGGGATCAGGACTATTGGAAGATATGTTCTCAAGTCATGAAAAACTGCCCGGTCGCCAATCATTACAAATTGTCTATGAAATACTATAAGAAACAATCAGTGTCGTGAAAAATTGTATAAAAATACTTTGTTGTGCAGTGCTGGTGGCTAGTTGTGATGAAGTAACGAAGGTATATGCCGGTAGTTTGTCATATATGTATTCGATTATGTATTTATTTTTAAAGTACCTAATATACAGTGTTGTTTTTACTTAACTGGAACGTGTTTTTCTTTTAAAAGAGGGGGAGGCATTTACCTTAGTGCCGTATTCACTGTGCCTTTAGGGGGCTCGGCGAACACTACATGGGAGATCATTGTAGCGATAAGCTGGGTGGGTAAATAACTAAAATCTGCTAATCAAGTTTCCCACGAGCGGGTTTATAGCTCGTATTGCAATTATATATTTAAAGTCATTAGACGGTAAATAAATTTGGACGTATTGCTAAAACCCAAAGGGATTTTAAGTACCTAGGTTTTCAGTTTTTTTATGGCCAAAACATAATTGGCTCGTTTGGCCACGGGAATCGCAGTACCGCTATTTCTGCATAGTTGAATAAAGCAATCACTCGCTAACACATCGTACAAAATAAATAGCGTGTTAATTGCAAACACAATGTTTATAGTGAGAAATAATATTCCGGAGCGCCTCTTGCGGCACAGATCATTTGATAGTGTTTTATCAATGCCATTTATGTAATACAGTATCGCGAGAAATATATTGTGTAATTAAAAAAATATTTATTATATATTGACAGTGCTACTGGCGAACTCTCCACGCCGGTCCACTTGTAAAGACGGATTTTGAAGTAATGTCTTGTGATTGTCTTTGTCGCCTCGTGTCCCATGTGTTTGTAGTTGACAAGTGTTTATTTGAATCCACGGTCAGTGCATTCAACCGTACGTTCAGTGCAGTTTCGCTTATTTTGCTCGAATTATTAAATTTGCATTTGTTTTAATTTTCTTCCCTTTAGTTGTGTCTGTGCGCCGCTGTTTTTACTCACATGAACACATATACAGGGTGATCCTCGAATCAGCCGGGACCCCTTCAACCGTCGCCGCGGACCACAATTTGAGAACCGCAGAACTAAGATGTGCTAAATATCTCGAGTTAATTCCGTGATTCGTCATGTTGCAACTGCTGTTTTAGAGACAATTAATATGGGCGGCTTTATCTTGGTAGTGTACTTTGAAACGAGTTTAAATTTATCCTACTCGGAATTCGTTTTATCGTTTGGAAGAGCAAGGCTGATGGATTTTTACGACTCGTTAGAGCATGAATGAACTGGCTTAGAAATAATTACTGAACAGTGAGAGCGTCTCGTGAATTGGACTATTGGGGAGCGGATCGAAATATAGGGGCCGCTTTGTCTAGATTGTTGTCCACACAGTTGGGTGTTTATTTTGAGAGCATACACGTTGGTTATGCTCTGCAAGAGCCAGATGGGCTCTGCAAGAGCCAGACGAAGATTAAACATTGCGACGGCGAGGACGCAAGCCCCGCGTCGCCGTACGTGACGACGGACGACGTTCTTTCCCACTAACAACGGCAGTGCATCTTCAAACCGAGAGTACTGCCATAGCCTCCTCTATACGGAGAAAGCCTGGCACATCGACGACGGAGCCATAGAGCGCGCGGCCGCAGGAAAAAGGAGAGGAGGAGCGCGCCGAACGGTGACCAATATGGTAGCGCAGAGCAGAAAGGGCAGACCTAGACAGCGAGCGCTTGGGTCGTGAGCGGCCGCTCCCCGAACCGCGCTTGTTTTTGTGTTTTCGTCGCCGTCGTTTTCCCACTCCGGGAGAAACGGGCGCGGCGATTCGAAAGGGCGCAGGGAGAAACGGGAAAGGGTGGACGTTGGGTTTCTCCTCTCCACGATAGCGACAAGAAAAGAGAAAAAAAAAAAAAGATTGTTTCTGCGTTTGGCCGCTCGCTCTTTTGTGGCGCTAGCGAACAAGGTTCTCTCCGCTCCTGTTTCTCCGCCCCTCCTTTCCCATTTACGGCAGCCGTCTTTTCACGCGACGCGCCAGGCTTTCTCCGTATAGAGGAGGCTATGGTACTGCGCGTGGTTGCCCGACCGATCCTCGCTTCAAACAACGTGCCCATTCGCGGAGCGAGTTTCTTGGCCGTTGCACGCACCTTACGATGGACCGGAACTGGAGCTACAAGTCGTAGCAGCCAATCCAGCGCATATGAACGTGCCACGCGCCTCGTGCTTCGTTGTGTCTGTCCTAAAGCTGACGTGACGCTCACGCGGCATTGGATTGGCTCCGATAGCTCGTAGGGTCCTCTGCGGTCCATCGTAAGGAGAAACGGAACATACCACGAACCCGGGGCAAAGGAGGGTCGACGAAGAGAGGTAACGAAGGGGGAAATAAATAAAAACAAAAACACGCAGAGAAAGAATGAGAGAGAGAGAGAGAGTGAGGAGACCCGTCCGCGCGCGTGGAAGACCTGCAGTTGTCTGCGCCCGCGTTTACCCGGCAGGCTTTTGCGGGTTGATTTTGCGGGGAGCAGGCGTTTTTTCTTTTTCTTTTTTGTCTCGCCACCGTTTATAGGGTGCCTTCGTACACATTCGCTTGTGCGGAGTGGCGACATCTCGGCGATTTCACTGCCCGACCTTTTTTTTTATTTATTTATTTTATTTTTTTGTTTATGCAGAGTATACGTGCTTTGGCATCTCTCGGTGCGAGCCCGCAATTTTGGCTATAGACGAGCGCGCGAAGACCGCCCTGTTTACAAACACGGTTTTTGCTTTGCCCACACCGGGTGTGGGCACTGCGGAATCGCAGCGTCTCGTTTTTGAAGAGAAGCCGCCTCTGCGTGGTGCGCCGTACTCAAGGCAGCGCCACCGCAGAGGGACGGCGTCGGAGCCGCGTGTCGGTGTATATACTTCGTTTCACGTCATGTGCGAGTGAAGTCAAAGCTAGAAGCGCGAGCCCAAGGCTCCGAGCGTGCCGGCTTCGCACGTGCGTACGTGCACCACAGGCGCTGTTACAAGCAGCATGCTCGCGCTTGTAGCGTTGGCTTCGCTCGCCCATAAGGTGAAACGAACTAGCCTTTTGATACCATATTCCCTCTAGAAGTTAATTTATAAACCGGGTGTTCTTTTTTTCTTTTTTTTCTTTCTTTCATTAAACTTTCAAGTTGTATGATAAAGCCTCAAAGGTAATACAATGTCTCTGTCAGTTACTTCAAAATATCTGTATTCCTTGGCAGAGTCCTGCCTTTTCCGTGCGGATACTTCGAAAGTCTGACTGATTATTGAATTCCTGTTGCCCACGAGGATAACAAAGGAATATGTGCAGAGAAAGACGCTTCTTTTGACGCTTACAAAAACAAAAAAGAAAAACGATTGCAAAACTTGTCCTCGGATCCCTGGAAAAGGTCAAGACCGCTCAAGATTTTACAACTGACAGCGGTCGAATTCGGAGTTATTCGGATAAATCCGAATTCGCGATAGTTTCACCGGCGAGTGTTTCACGGAGTTTATAGCATTTGTCCGAAAGTTAAAGTCCCTATCTACAACCTAGGTTAGGGCCCACCAGGTCCAATCACAGACCAGATATAGGTACGTGTGCATTAGCGTGCTTTTCTTATACGCGCGTCGAAGTAATGCATTACTTGACTGGCTCCCGATTGAACCTAACGGGCCGTGGCGTCGGCTGACGACCATCGCAGGACGAGACGAAATCATAGTGCTAAATTCTTCTCGTTGATAAGACTGAAGGATGTGAATGAAATGTACTGTACTTTTTGCTTGGTGGATGTTTTAATGATTTCGCGTACATAGAGCTGACTATCATGTCATGATTCGTGTGGCACCGAAATCCGGCTGGTGGATTGCTGAAATCATCACCTCATCAACCCTCCCGGAACCCGCTAGGAACCCACTTGCCAGTATTCGTTAGACCCACTGTGTCCGACCAAATCCGATCAACTGCCTCGCGCTTCGACACCAAGGCGGTTTTCGTTTGCAGCGTCTAGGCGATCTGAACCGATTATTTTATCTATACTTCAAATGGTGCAGGTGTCAACGATTTGCAGTGTTGTTCAAGATACTCAACAAAAGTATTTAAGACAAGATACTAAATACCCAAGTGAGAAAGTATTTAGAGTAGTATTCACAAGGCCAAGATTCCGAGACATTCGGGCTAGTTTCAAAACGTCCCACCACGCGGCGCTCAAAGACCAACCTGCAGAATATTTTTCAACCAGAAAAAAAGTTCCCCTCGCCACACTTCCCATTTCCTCCTCTCCCATAGTTAACTTGACGGCGGGGAGACTCCTTTTGTTGCTGCATCTCGAGGCCAGATAAGCTAAGCTAAGCGCATAATGGGCGATTTGCGGTGGGAGGCACAGCGACCCCTTTCCTCCGGCGATACCAGAGAAGCGCCCGAAACCGAACTCTCCTTTCTGCAGCATTTCAAAGCCTAGCCTCTCGGTTTTGTCTCTGAATTTTTGTTTTGTTTTGCGATAAGCATGCTTGGCTACTCCGAGCACTTGACTGCTTCTGCCGTCCATGTGAAGTGACCCAGGGCCATGTGAGGATGGGCATAGGCCAAGAGCCATCGTCCAAAAACCCTAGAGTTCGAAGGAACTACCGCATTTTCCGGACTATAGCCCGCACCCGGTGCATAGTCCGCAGGGAAATATTTTGCGTCAAAAATAGAAGTGTTTTCTTAGATAGTCCGCACCCGGTACACAATCGGCACCCAGTGCAAAGCCCGCACTTAGCACCTAGTCCGAACGTAAAAAGTATCATACTCAGCAGAACTTGACAAACGCCTACTGTATTAGGTCACGATGAAGCTGTATCGTACGTAAATCAACATTAGTATAGTCCGTTGCTCATAAAATCCTTCACGATTGTCATAGTGAAGGATCTAGAAAAATTAAATCATTGTATTGCCCGCACCTGTAGATATTCTGCATCGGGTGAATTTTCAACTTTTAAACTTGTATAGTCCGGAAAATACGGTACTACAGAGTGTATTGTGACCCTGGGTACTTGAAGAGAAAGCGGCGAGCCTTACAAAAAGTGTTTACGGGACGGGAACTCATGCCAGCGTGCGTACTCTAACATGTCCGGTGCTTTGACCCCAACCCACCTGGTGTTGCCTATATATGACACACGTTGAAATAAACAGTGCCGGGGGCTGTCAAACCGTTGTTTTTGTACTGAAATTTGACCGAAATTCCAAATATTGAGATCTGCAAAAATCCATAATACGAAACAGCCTTTTTTTTTTCAGGTTCCTTGCATTTTTATATTGCGTTTTGAGATCCTACTAGTGACCAGTGCCGCGTTTAGACGTCATATTGCACGTGGCCACACCGGTGACTTGAACTCACCCTTCCGTAAGCAAAAGTTTAAAGTACAAGTTCACCCGTCAAATTTTGGAAGTGTAATTACAATATTGCGTTAATTTTTCTCAACTCAATATCTTTTCTCGAAATGGTATATCACTTTAGTACAGTCGCCCTCTTGAGATTTCTAGGCGAGAGATGGCAAAAGCACTTTCCAAAACTAACTGTTTTACATTACCGATTCCTTTCTTAAAAATCACTAAAATTTAATTATATCACATTACAAATTACTGATTACTAAAACTATGGGCATTCTCTTCGTATTACATTTAATTTTTGCAGGTAGAGTTTGCTTGTCGATAATGAAATATCAGTCTGCTGTTGCAAACAGTGCAATGTAGGCGCAATATAATATATTACTGTCATGCCGCGAGCTTGTTCAGGAAGCCGCCGATGACAACGAGGTTTTACGATGAGCTAATAACTCCAAAGTATCTGAATTAGTGGTGTCGCCATGCTGTACTAGAGCGTAACATATGAGATGAGACCATAACCGTGCTCTCGCAAGCTCGTTTTTAATAAAAATGAAGATAATATTTTTTTCTTTAATTCTCTACTTGTGCTTGTAAGTTGCAACACAGCAAGAGCTACTCAAGTCTATTGTAATGTATCACTGATATCCGATAAGCTGAGGTGGCTTAACCTGTGCAGCATAAAATGCTTTGACGGAATCGTTTGTTTTTAGGATCACGCGTGAGGTGCGAGCTAACCTAACCTATACTTTCAGCCAAGAATAAAGGCTCCGAGCATTAATTGGAACGCGACGGAAGCACTTCGACTTTCCGGACTCTCGTGACTATATCTCGAATGACTTCTCTAATCAAGGTGAACACACGCACACATATACCGGAGGCACTGTTGAAGTTTCAGGGGCTCGGGTTTGCGTAGAGATTATCATTTGCGCCGATACCCGGTTTTCGCTTTGCTAAAATATTTCAACAACTGCCAGTCTTGAATGGGTCAACGAAAGAACTGATCGTTTTCACGTAGTTGGGTTAAAACTATGTGGTTAGGCTACTGTATGGGTGCACTACTAAAACCAATTATAATGACATCTAAAGCGACAATCACTTTCCTGTGTACTTTATCTTGTAAATAACACTTTTGCGATTGACAAGTACTTTTGCGCGCGTGCACCGTCGGCAAAAGTCGCACCATTAAATGATCTCCCTTATTTTTCTTTTCTTTTTTTCTGAGCGAGAAAAAAGGGGGAGGGGGATAGAAGGTTGTTGAGGGTAAAAAATGCTGGAGATATGTGCTCTGATTGTCATGATTGTGCATTTTTGATCACCTAACCTTTACAGCTCCCACATGAACGCGACGTCCCATGATGTCAACCGCAGAAACAGTTTGATCACTACTCGTACATCAGCCTCTGCGTTCGGCTTTCAGGTTATCGTGTACCTTCGTGCGTGTGTGCGTGCGTGTTACTTTGATATTTGTATCTGATGTTTGCGAGTGCATATTTCGTAATATTTTCTAGATATAGCGTTGAATTTTTTTTTTTTGTATATTCTTTCCGGAACGGTAAATCATCTAAAAATATTTTTTTTACTCGAGTTTATAACTGAAAATATTTACAACGCTTCAAACGTGCTTCAATGTGAAAAGTTCCCCAACTTCAGCGTGCAATTAAAAGAAAACTTCGTTTTTCTTTTTTTCTCGAGGAAAATATTTTACACTATATCGCGTGGTGTTCCATTAATATGTTGCATTATTTTGTCTCCATGCAAAATGCAGCGCTTCGAAATACACGAACTAGGCAACTTTGAAATTTTTACCCAATATTTGTGAGTTGTTATCTGGCAATGTCTTCAAGAAATAGCATTGAACTATTTCTAATATGTTCTTCCCAAGAGGGCCTATCACCTACATGAAAATCATTACACTCACTAATAACTGGACAAATTTACAGTGCGGCAAACAGCTCCCAGGGCCGAACTCGGTCCCAAGCAATAACAAAAGTTGCAAGTACGAAAAGAAAAACGGTACTGACATTTTCAGTGGCTTTTATTTCTACGCCACATAGTTTTATTGTGTCCAGAGTTTGCGAGCTCAGGCTGAACTCAAGCAGGATTTACCAATGAACCACTCTAAGCGATCCATTATTCGCAAACACAAAGCAGCGTAGTCTGTTACGATCCGCTCTACCTTAAAATGGACCGCAGCGGACGCTACGAGTCATCGGAGCTAAATCAGTTCTGAGTGTTTGACACGTGACATGCGCTGAGTGTGGAAACACGCGAAGCACGAGACCAAATGAAGCGCTCGCAGCGCTGCATTGGCTGCAACGACTTGCAGCGTCCGGTGTGGTCCATCCCTGGGTATACAGAACATAATCTTGTACCAAAGCAGTATATATGACTTCCCGGATCACCCCGAAGACATCTCCAAGCAGCTCACAAAAGTGTCATTGTATATTGTCAGAATGTTGAACCGGACAAAACCATTATCACGGAGTACCTTCCGCACAGGACAAGGCGAGGCGTTAAGTGCTCGTTCAAGCGTGGTGACAGCCAGTCCTTTGAAGACAGGATATAAAGCTACGACCCTCGTGAGCCAATCGGGGCATCGGAGAAAAGCACTTGACGATGTACCATTGAAACACGATCCTCCCACGGAGAGCTGTCTCGTGCGTCGCTCCTTTGCTCTGATTGGCCAACGGGGATCGTAGCTTTCGCCGTTTATCAAGTTATGCTGAAACGGAGATACACTCAGTCCGTGTAGCTTTTCTATCTGATCATTTTTTCTGTTCCACGTATTTTTAAAGTCCAATGTAACGGTTTGAGCGGAGAACGTAACGTGGCTTTTCGAACCTACTGGAGAATCCAGTGCATGTCTGTTATCTGTTTCAGCGGTCGTTTACTTACAAAAGCAAGCCGGGTGTTCCTGACAGAATAAAGTGCTCCTCGCCGACATTTACGATTCTGCCCCATTCCATAATCAGTTTAAGAAATAATCCAAATCCGAAAGCCCCGTTTCCATACCCCTGCCGCAAACCCCCGCGTTCTGTCACACATCTTCAAGATCCCCGGCTTTTAAAAACCAACGCCCGCTTAACAATTCTCCAAGCTTCTCCCCTTATATTGCTGTCAACGCGTTTCTTCCTACGCATTGTATAGATGATTAAGCAAGGGATAGAGTTGACAACGCGACCACAATTACTACTTTTGTGTACTTGTTTATCGAATGCGCTCTCGTGGCCCGAAGTCGTTATAGAGCGGAAGGTAAATACATTGCCAAAATAGTCTGTACATCTGTAACAAATAATTACTAATAATAAACAGAAACAAAGAAGCAGGTCACGGGCCACCGCAAAAACGTCACTGATGGCATTTCTAATCAAGTTAGGTCATTGATATTAGCAACCAACCAGATGAGGTGGTTTTATCCGTGGACTGAGCAAGGTAGGAAAGATGAACTCGTATTTCAAATTAATGATGGTGATTAGGTCCGGACACTTCATCGAAGGCCATCTCATCGAAGCCATTTCATCGAACGTTATTGAATCAAACGCCATTTCATCAAAGCCGTTTAATTTATTGCTTTAAAAAAGTATTTGGAGATCGTTTCTCGTTTTCGGAAACAGTTCCTTTTGCATCGAAGGAAAACTATATTCTATGCCATATTTTCAATTAAATGTCAGGACCAAGAAAAGAACTGCTTTTCTCCGGCAATATAATGGTAGTCGCATGAGGACAAGCACGCGTACACTATGCAGTGCTGACTACCCCGCGACAACCAGAAGGTTTCTGGCTCAGTGACTTGGTGTGCGCCGCCTATTTGTGTCACACTTGTGCTGCTAAGCTTGTCTAAAGTAGGGAACATCCAAGCTCACAATTGTTTTAAAGATGTCATTTACGCACGAGTAAACCAGAAAGTTTTAGATGAGGCGATGAAAGGGATAAAAAAAGGGTACAAATATTTTCGGACATTTCATTATGCACGTAGTTCGTAGCTCAGGCTCAAATCAATCACGATTTGCACAAGAGGCTGTCTGGTTTTCGAAGCTTTCTCCCAAGCCTCCCCGTTATTTACAGACTTGGGCTTGAAACATTGAACCCAAACGCAAGAAAGAACGTAGTGGAGCCTCCTCTCCCCCCCCCCCCCCCCCCCTTCCTTCCCCCTCGAGCGCCTCGATACCATGAGACATCGGAGGTGACTCAGTGCTGGGAAAAGTGACACGTGGCATTCGGATTTGGTGCAGCGATGCGCGCCAAAAAGCGAGAAGTCATATGCCACTCAGGGAGCCTTCATGTGCGCTTTGCTAATGAAACCCTCACAGCAGTGCATCGGCTGGAACAGCTTGTAGCGTCCGGATGTCCCACTTCCATCAAGCCCCACCTCAGCGACCCGAAGAAATTCCCCAAGCAGGCTCTAAAGCGACCCCCCCCCCCCCCCCCTTCTCCCCCCTCCATTGTGCGTTTCGAAAACCTTGAACGGGGCGATAACGTTATCACAGAGTTCCTGGTATACTGAACAAAGAAGAATGATAAGTGCACCCCCCCCCCCCCCCCGTCCTCGCTTTCAGCATGAATCACACACACCCCGTTCCAGTATTGCTTCTTTTTTTTATTTAATTTAATAGTTCCAAGCGCGGGAGGCATGGCATGTAAACGGTCCGTCAACGACCGCTCTTGTGAAAGTTTGCATAAGTTTTGTTTTTATATATTATTATGAAGCCGCCAGTCGCTGCAGTTATGGCTTAAATCTCTGATGAACCCGGATACTTGGCGTTTTACAAATTTAGAAAAATACAAGGAGAGTCAAAGGCTCTGTCTTTATTCGCAAGGTTGTTCGATTCTTCAGACTGGGGATCCGAACAATTCAGTGTAGGACGTTTCTGTGTAGGTCGTTTCGGTGCCGACATTTCGGAGCACGGACTTTTCGGTGCAAGGACTTTTTGCTGCATGGAGATTTTTGTGTAAATAGACGTTTGGAAGTTCAAATAGCTGAGCTTTCCAGCAGGCATTGTGGACATTTGAATGTTCAAATATTGTGGCGGCAGTGGCGCATAAAATATAATGGATGTAATTATCAAGATGTCTTATTTGACTATGTTTCCCCCCCCCCCCCCCCCATGAAAATATACGATACGTGTAATTAAGCAATTATTTGCCTGTGTGATCCAATGAGGACATGTTCATAAAAGACGTCAGGTACACGGATATTTCGGTGTAAACGGTCCGTCATTTCTGGCAATAGCATGCTTTAATATTCTAAAGGTTAGAATATACGTCTAGGACATCTTTATTAAGATTTGTCATAAATATGTCTGGATGATACGTATGTAACGTGCCTAAGCATAGGCATATGAAGTTATTCGCATGTGTGGCTTGATAATAATATATTCCGGAAAGAATGCCAGTTTCTAGCCCTCCCAAATACTATAACGCCCTCGTATTACAGGTGAGTCGTCGTATACGTAATAAAGTAAGTCTGAGGCCAGCTGCCTTCAAAAGAAATATAATCATGCACAAAGGGTAATGTGGACCCCTTTTATTTACAAAACGCTTGTGCTCACTGCTCTGTGACCTAATCGGCGTTGCTAGCAACGCTTCTGAGGAATCGTCGAGCATCATTGTAGTCCCTGATCCCGGCCTCCCAAAAGACGCTACACGGGGGTGCAAGTTTATTCATTGTGGTCGGAGGCGAGAAGACACATGCTCTAACGCCCGTGGGGCGCTGGTGTCTGCTAAAAAGTCGAGCAGAAAGAGAAGATGACATATTTTTATGAAGTTCGGGCAAACAATAATCGTAAAATAAGGACAAAAGCGACTCTTTGCGTCGCTTTGTGTTCCACGTTCATGCAACAAAAACTCCGCACACCGAATATTTCGAGCACCGAAATGTCCTGGACTCTTCAGACTGCTAGATGAAGCCTAAAACAAACCATTGTACTATACATGGGCTGCACCTACGCCACAAAAGGACGTCGCACGCCAGTGTCGACCATGATGGTGGTTGAGACGACCGTGATTTGCAACAGAGCTATGGAAGACGGTGGTGCGTTGGGCTGCCGCAAGCGCTCGCGCAACAAAAAAGAAGCGGAAACTACACGGCCAGCTTCTACCGTACTCCGGCGATCGCAACATCGGTGTGCACTGCGACGGAGATGCTGTCCAGAAAAAGAAGGCACGAATGGCATACAGAGGCGGCTCAGGACAGACGTCGATGATGCGGCCACTCATTATTGAGTTTGCGGGGCGCATTTATTTGTTAGTGGTGTGTGACGCACTTTCATAACGTGTTTGTGAATGCTGTCAGGGCCAATGCGACACCGACGCGCTAAAGTTAGTGGCCCCAGTGATGACTTTCCACTACACCATAAGTTTGTGTGGTAGAGAAAAACAGTCTAGCGAGGTGCACCTTGTGTTGTTGAGCAGCGCTTCGCAAACTTGGAACTCAAAAAATGTGGTTATGGTTGAGTGTGAAGTCACTTCCTAATGTACACAACTTCACCATTCGAAATAACATTCAATCTCGGCTCCTGCACCCAGCCGATCGTCAAGTGGTTATGTGTGCTTTAAAGTGTTTGCGTACAATAAAGCTTCTTTTTCGGACAAGGTAATCAATCTCGTGACATGCGCTCTACTGGTCATGCGCTCTTGTGACGTGCACTCTAATGGCAAGCGCGCTCCTATCGCAGCGCTCTCGAGTCGCGCGTTCTAACGTCGGCGCTCTAGTTACACTGAACTAGAATATAGGGGCAATGGAAAAAGTGTCGGCGGCGTCCCATCGGCCGTGTGAAGCCAGAAGTGCAGACTGTGCAGACTGCCGCGAGTGGCGCTGTTGTCGAAATCCGGAGGACATGGCTACTGTAACACGGGATATGGCGTCGCGTACGTTTGGAGAGCGATAACTAAATAAATTCTGGGCCGCTTCAAAAGCACTCGGGCATACGTGTCATAGACCTAGAGGAGATTCCTTATAATGAATTACAGACTGCTGAGCGTCGCCATTGATGGTACAATTGACGGCGCGTATGCCCGAATTTGTGGGAAACGCCCCCTTTTTGGCTGATTTTGGCGTCTGAGGCAACCTTTGGAGAGCGATAACTAAATAAATTCTGGGCCGCTTCAAAAGCACTCGGGCATACGTGTCATAGACCTAGAGGAGATTCCTCATAATGAATTATAGACTGCTAAGCGTCGCGATTGATGGTACAATTGACGGCGCGTATGCCCAAATTTGTGAGAAACGCCCCCTTTTTGGCTGATTTTGGCGTCTGAGGCAACCTTTGGAGAGCGATAACTAAATAAATTCTGGGCCGCTTCAAAAGCACTCGGGCATACGTGTCATAGACCTAGAGGAGATTCCTCATAATGAATTACAGAGTGCTGAGCGTCGCCATTGATGGTACAATTGACGGCGCGTATGCCCGAATTTGTGGGAAACGCCCCCTTTTTGGCTGATTTTGGCGTCTGAGGCAACCTTTGGAGAGCGATAACTAAATAAATTCTGGGCCGCTTCAAGAGCACTTGGGCATACGTGTCATAGACCTAGAGGAGATTCCTCATAATGAATTACAGACTGCTGAGCGTCGCCATTGATGGTACAATTAACGGCGCGTATGCCCGAATTTGTGGGAAACGCCCCCTTTTTGGCTGATTTTGGCGTCTGAGGCAACCTTTGGAGAGCGATAACTAAATAAATTCTGGGCCGCTTCAAAAGCACTCGGGCATACGTGTCATAGACCTAGAGGAGATTCCTCATAATGAATTACAGACTGCTGAGCGTCGCCATTGATGGTACAATTGACGGCGCGTATGCCCGAATTTGTGGGAAACGCCCCCTTTTTGGCTGATTTTGGCGTCTGAGGCAACCTTTGGAGAGCGATAACTAAATAAATTCTGGGCCGCTTCAAAAGCACTCGGGCATACGTGTCATAGACCTAGAGGAGATTCCTTATAATGAATTACAGGCTGCTGAGCGTCGCCATTGATGGTACAATTGACGGCGCGTATGCCCGAATTTGTGGGAAACGCCCCCTTTTTGGCTGATTTTGGCGTCTGAGGCAACCTTTGGAGAGCGATAACTAAATAAATTCTGGGCCGCTTCAAAAGCACTCGGGCATACGTGTCATAGACCTAGAGGAGATTCCTTATAATGAATTACAGACTGCTGAGCGTCGCCATTGATGGTACAATTGACGGCGCGTATGCCCGAATTTGTGGGAAACGCCCCCTTTTTGGCTGATTTTGGCGTCTGAGGCAACCTTTGGAGAGCGATAACTAAATAAATTCTGGGCCGCTTCAAAAGCACTCGGGCATACGTGTCATAGACCTAGAGGAGATTCCTCATAATGAATTACAGACTGCTGAGCGTCGCCATTGATGGTACAATTGACGGCGCGTATGCCCGAATTTGTGGGAAACGCCCCCTTTTTGGCTGATTTTGGCGTCTGAGGCAAGCTTTGGAGAGCGATAACTATATAAATTCTGGGCCGCTTCAAAAGCACTCGGGCATACGTGTCATAGACCTAGAGGAGATGCCTCATAATGAATTACAGACTGCTGAGCGTCGCCATTGATGGTACAATTGACGGCGCGTATGCCCGAATTTGTGGGAAACGCCCCCTTTTTGGCTGATTTTGGCGTCTGAGGCAAGCTTTGGAGAGCGATAACTAAATAAATTCTGGGCCGCTTCAAAAGCACTCGGGCATACGTGTCATAGACCTAGAGGAGATTCCTCATGATGAATTACAGACTGCTGAGCGTCGCCATTGATGGTACAATTGACGGCGCGTATGCCCGAATTTGTGGGAAACGCCCCCTTTTTGGCTGATTTTGGCGTCTGAGGCAACCTTTGGAGAGCGATAACTAAATAAATTCTGGGCCGCTTCAAAAGCACTCGGGCATACGTGTCATAGACCTAGAGGAGATTCCTGATAATGAATTACAGGCTGCTGAGCGTCGCCATTGATGGTACAATTGACGGCGCGTATGCCCAAATTTGTGGGAAACGCCCCCTTTTTGGCTGATTTTGGCGTCTGAGGCAAGCTTTGGAGAGCGATAACTATATAAATTCTGGGCCGCTTCAAAAGCACTCGGGCATACGTGTCATAGACCTAGAGGAGATTCCTCATAATGAATTACAGACTGCTGAGCGTCGCCATTGATGGTACAATTGACGGCGCGTATGCCCGAATTTGTGGGAAACGCCCCCTTTTTGGCTGATTTTGGCGTCTGAGGCAACCTTTGGAGAGCGATAACTAAATAAATTCTGGGCCGCTTCAAAAGCACTCGGGCATACGTGTCATAGACCTAGAGGAGATGCCTCATAATGAATTACAGACTGCTGAGCGTCGCCATTGATGGTACAATTGACGGCGCGTATGCCCGAATTTGTGGGAAACGCCCCCTTTTTGGCTGATTTTGTCGTCTGAGGCAAGCTTTGGAGAGCGATAACTATATAAATTCTGGGCCGCTTCAAAAGCACTCGGGCATACGTGTCATAGACCTAGAGGAGATGCCTCATAATGAATTACAGACTGGTGAGCGTCGTCATTGATGGTACAATTGACGGCGCGTATGCCCGAATTTGTGGGAAACGCCCCCTTTTTGGCTGATTTTGGCGTCTGAGGCAACCTTTGGAGAGCGATAACTAAATAAATTCTGGGCCGCTTCAAAAGCACTCGGGCATACGTGTCATAGACCTAGAGGAGATTCCTCATAATGAATTACAGACTGCTGAGCGTCGCCATTGATGGTACAATTGACGGCGCGTATGCCCGAATTTGTGGGAAACGCCCCCTTTTTGGCTGATTTTGGCGTCTGAGGCAACCTTTGGAGAGCGATAACTAAATAAATTCTGGGCCGCTTCAAAAGCACTCGGGCATACGTGTCATAGACCTAGAGGAGATTCCTTATAATGAATTACAGGCTGCTGAGCGTCGCCATTGATGGTACAATTGACGGCGCGTATGCCCGAATTTGTGGGAAACGCCCCCTTTTTGGCTGATTTTGGCGTCTGAGGCAACCTTTGGAGAGCGATAACTAAATAAATTCTGGGCCGCTTTAAAAGCACTCGGGCATGCGTGTCATAGACCTAGAGGAGATTCCTTATAATGAATTACAGACTGCTGAGCGTCGCCATTGATGGTACAATTGACGGAGCGTATGCCCGAATTTGTGGGAAACGTCCCCTTTTTGGCTGATTTTGGCGTCTGAGGCAAACTTTGGAGAGCGATAAGTAAATAAATTCTGGGCCGCTTCAAAAGCACTCGGGCATACGTGTCATAGACCTAGAGGAGATTCCTCATAATGAATTACAGACTGCTGAGCGTCGCCATTGATGGTACAATTGACGGCGCGTATGCCCGAATTTGTGGGAAACGCCCCCTTTTTGGCTGATTTTGGCGTCTGAGGCAACCTTTGAAGAGCGATAACTAAATAAATTCTGGGCCGCTTCAAAAGCACTCGGGCATATGCGTCGCAGAACTAGAGGAGATGCATTATTATGGCTTATAGAGTGATGAGTGTCGCCATTGATGGTACAATTGGCGGCGCGTATGCCAAATTTCTGGGACACGCCCCTTTTTTGCCTGATTTTGACGTCTGAGGTTGTGATGACTTAAGAGATACTGGGCCGTTTCAAAAGCTCTTGGGTCGCACGCGCCGCAAACCTACATAAGATTGATTAATTAGCAGTAACAGCGTGCTAAATGTCGCCATAAATGGTACTCTTCATGTCGCGTTGGCCAAAATGTCTGGACCACGCCCACTCATTTTGGCATTTTTATTTTTAATACCATTCTTGGGGGGGGGGGGGGGAAGTGGAATAGCTGGTGAAATGAAATTTGGACACTTTGTAAAATATAGTTCGGATCAAAAAACGTTTTGACTCTTTAATTATTCAGCGCTTTAAGTATAATGTATTTGAACTAATTACGCGATGAGAACAAAAAAAGAAAAGAAAAAAACCTGCATTCAGGTTCTGTGTTTATCAATTAAGAAAATATTCAGTGTAGTTGCCGTTTTGTTATACATTACATATGTTGCTAAAAAATGTATTTAGGAACGCAACAACGTCACTGAATCCTCGAGTCTCATCACCAACTGCGGATTCCTTTTGGTATTTAAAGTCCTGGGGAACCACTTTAAATTTAAGTAATTTGAAAATAAAAAAGGTTTCCATGGAGCTAGAGACATTGGCTATATATATAGCAAAATGCAACTAAATTGATGGTGTGGTTCTCTTAGGGTTTGCATTGAATGTTGAAAAGACGTATGATTTTTCTGCGGTCGCCATAGGAACCAATGAGTAAAAGTTTGGTTGCATTTTGGCCAGACTTAATATAAACCCAGGACCACGAAATTTCTCGTGGGGGTTGAGGGCAGCGAATTAAAACGTGACAATAAAGTGCAAAGGGATTGAGTGATTAGTTTTCTTTGTATAAAAAAAGATCGCTTTGCTCCATTGAGTTACGGGCGCCGGCGCAACGGCGGCCGATAGATGGCGTAAGTAGTGGCGGCGCTCGCCTGTCCGAGAATCTTGGGGTTGAGTTACTTTTGCGCCAAACTATTTTGAGTAAAGTGCAAATACTTTGAAAAATAATTGAATTACTTTCGAAGATACTTTATAAGCGCGCGACGAGCTGAAGTTATTACAACTAAATAAAAAATGGGGGCATCTTGATTATATTAACTTAGCTGAAACGCATATCGTTCGATGACCTCCTAGTGTACACCTCATTTGTCCCCCTAGACACGTGCAAAGGAGAAAGAAAGAACATTTAGTCTTAGTACTTCCCCTTTGGGGACAAACTTCTTCGTACGCCGGAAAAGGTATTTGAGATACTGAGTAGAAGATACTAAGCAATGTAGTTAAGATAGAGTGCTAATTACTCTCAATCGAATGTATCTTCAAGACACCAAAATACCGACAAAAGTATCTTAATTACAGTATCTTGAGTAGAGTATTTGAGATACGTAGAAGCCTTGCTATTTGCTTGTTTCAAGCGAACCTCCTGCCGTCATATTGCTGGCGACACAGGAGAAAAGGGGTTTACCCGCCCTCTTGTTCAACATACCATAAAATACGCAGTATAATTACGAAATATTTACATATATCTTTACTGACATGCGTATGTACATATACAGAAAGCTGGTGCACAACTGCTGAGGAAACGCACTGGTCGACACTTTTCAATATTTTAAAGATAAAGGTAAAACAAATAAACAGTGGGCGACACCAGTCCAAAATGTATACCTCGGTAAAAAAAGTTCCCGTGTGTCTGTGTTTCCCCAAAGCAATTCGAGAGCCAGTTCTGTAAGCTACGGAGGATGCTCGGCGAATGGCGAAGCCATTGATGTGTCTAGACTGAAAAATAGTCGCCGAGGGGACACTCAGAGGCATGACACGGCTGTTGTCTGTCCGTCATAAAGACATCGTTTTTAGAGCGAAACAATAATTCGGATTCGCCATTCGCCGAGCTTCCCCTGCAGATTACAGAGATTGATCCTCTACTCTAGGAAAAGTAGACGCGCAGGAAGTTGTGCGAGGAAAGAAAAAAGGTAGCGAGTGGCGAATATTTGTGATTGCGTGTGCCGGAAAAATATAAAAAGAACCTGAACAATACTTAAAAATTAAAAATCTCGACCAGCCAGCAGACTTCACTGAGGCCTGCATTTTCATTTTCGGAAATTTCGACAAACTCCAGTCGTGTGGCTTTAGCCCCATAACTTTTGCAACTGTGAATCCGTGGGCGTCAATCAACGCCAGGCCGCTTCGTCATCCATAGCCCAAAAGCGAAGTTCACGGCGCCCACCAGGATACCAGCCAAGGTCGCTGTACCGGGGCCACCCGATACGTGATACTTGTCCGCCGCCAGCAGGCCTTTTTTCGTCTTTTTTCTCTCGGTCGAGGCAGGGCCGGCATTTGGAGTGGGCGACCTATGCAGTTGCACCGGGCGCCATTCATAGAGGGGCGCCGAAAGGGCCGCCAGGTCATGCAGGGCTCAAACCTCGAGGGGATAAAATCAAAAACAAAAAACGACCGCATCGCCGTTTGGCATTTCGGCCGCAAAACCAACGACTAAGTTCTTGTTATAATTGGCGTCCATCAACCCGCAGCCACCTGCGAATGTTGTTTTACTATAGAGAACCTCTTCCCCCGGTGAGAATCAAAGCGTCATTGAATGAGTCATGAACGACTGGGCAAGCGGTCACCTCCGCACAGCTCTCAAATTACGAGCGGAGCAAAACCTGACTGGCAAAAAGCGATGGAGCCAGCATGCCGCACTCTTAGCGCAACTTACTAAACGGTGGCGCCAAACCCATCGGCGAGCAAATCAGTGTGTCGGAGCGAGTCACGGGACAAAATAGTATTGGAACGGAGTTTTGCTCTTAGTTATCACGTGCTTCGCTCAGAGTCTCTGATTGGCTCGCAGAAAACGTAGGCTTCACCCTTTGCCAAGTTATTCTGAGCCGAAGAATGACTTCGCTCAGTAGGTCTGACCGGGGGTAAAATGAACCCGATTCCTCCCGACATTCGAGCTGCGCTTTCGGCAACGCTCGCTGTGGAGTCTCTAGCAGTAAGCTGAACGAACCAATGCCCCCTCAGCATCCGGTGAGTCTCTGTGCCCAGAGGCGTCAACCTAACTGAAAATAATATGTGTAAAGAACTTTGGATCCGCAGCTCTTTCTTTTTTTGTGTGTAAGCGACCAGCGACGACTACGGACTTCCAATGCCGATCAGTGTTGCCAACTCAAAATTCAGAAACTCGCCACAAAAATCCCGAAAACCGCGAAAAACATAAATTTATAATGTTGCGCAAGAATGGCCGCATCACAGCAGGCAAACCTGGTGTCCGACATGAAGCTCTAACTCTTGCAGTTCAGTTTCTCGTTTACATTGTTGTGTGGTACGACATTCTTTTTACAAGTTAATGTTGTAAGCGAAAACATGCAATGCAAAACGAAGGACATCGTAGCAACCACCCAGCTGATGAAAGCATGCAGCGATTGCATCGACAATTATCGCGATGTCGGGTACGAAACTGCAACTGGCAACTGCGAACGGTCTTCCCGAGAGCATGGGTATTGACAGTGCGACGAAACCGGCCCCTCGACTGCGGCGGAAAAAGCGCCAGTTCTGTTATGAGTGCCAGGACGAGGTTGATGATATCGAGACAAAATTCAAGCGAGAGTTCTTCTACGAGATGATTCACACCGTGAGATGTCGATTGAATAACGCTTCACGCGGATGGAGCAGCACGTGAGCTTCTGGGGGTTCCTTTACGGCCTCACCCGACTTCCCGACAAAGCGGAACGTCTTAAACTTTGCCAATACCTTGACCATGCACTCAGAGTCTGAGACACCTAGAAAGTGCAGACATCGACGGTACAGATCTCTGCGAGGAGCTGATCTAACTATGCAGCCTGCTGCCCACTGGATGCAGTGCTCGCCAGGACGTTTTCCAGTTCATTCCAGACAACCATCTATGTGACAAATTCCCTCATACGTGGATGTCATTGAGGATCCTCCTCCCTTTGCCAATGTCAATGGCCACCGCTGAGAGGAGTTTCTAAAATTAAAGCTTATTAAGACATACCTAAGATCAACCATGGCAGATGACAGGATATCGTCATTGGCAATTTCGTCCATTGAAAACAAGATAGCGTCTAGCCTGGATATGTCGCAAGACGTAGCCCAATTTGCGTTGTTGAAGGCTCGGAAGGTTGCCTTCTACGGCATCGACAAACGGTCGCGGCAAAGCCATTTCACTTGGCTGCTCCCGAAGATTGCGCCTTTCATCTTCGTCCGGACCTCAATGAAATGTTCTAAACCTCACTTCTCTGTATGCCAGGGTCGAACGCTAGAGCACGTCTTTTGAAAGCAATACACCACAAGTATTTTTTACGGAACGTGCAGATGGTCTTCACCGGAAAAGAAAATTGTGGGGGAGCGGTTATTTGTACGTATTTTACTTGTTTTGATGTCTAGCATTCAACAATGCTGCGGAATGAACACCGTGAAAACTAACACCAAACAAAAACTAACCCAAAACAAACAAAAGAGCCAAAACCCGTGCAAACTCCGCGCGAGATCTTTCCTTCTGTTTTTACTTTGCGCACGCGACCCAACGCTGCCCGGTGCCGCCAGCTCCCTGCAGACGGACTTTGCGGGCACTGAAAGTGAAGGGAAACGAAACGAGACAGACGCGCCCGTCTCCAACCGAGAAAAAGGAGGCAGGAAACTTTGAAGTTGAAGTTGAGCGCAGACGTCTCTGTCGAAGAGCGGGCCCCGGACGGACGAGTTCACGCGAAGTTGGAGGGGAGGAAGGCGAAAGCAAATTCGCGCAACCTGCCAATCGCGGCATTTGCACCCGCAAATGAATGGGCTTGCCAACTTACAGACTAGCAAGACTTCACACCCAGTGAACCGAGCAAGTTAACCAGTTGATAAAAAAAAGTGAAATATACAAAGTAAAATATTTTGCTCCGCGAAAGCGGTCGGTTTTGTACTAACAGCGACAAAGCGCATTTACTACGGCTGATCGAACGCCTTTATATCGAGGCTCATTTTAGCGAAAAGGGTACGGTTTATCGAAGCACGGTTTAGCGAGAGGTGTACGTTTTATCGAGGCCTCCGTTTGAGAACTGTTGTTTGTAGCGGCGGCAAGCTAGGCTTCCAATCAGACCGCGCTTGGCGCGCGCGCCCCTCACTGTCGCTGGGGGAAAATTTAATATAATCTCAAGCTTGAGCGTGCACTACCAATAGTTCACCGCCAAGGGTTCGGCAATCTAGGCTAATGAATCGGGGGGATATCGGAAACGGCTCGCCGGCTGCCGCTATTTTCTCTAAACTGCGATTGGATGAACTGATATCGATAAAACGGCGTTCGCTAAAAGGAGCTCTTCTAAACCGCATGCCTCCGCGACAAAACGGTAATCCGCGGAGGTAAGAGCGACGTTGAAATGCGCACATCTCTGTCCATTTGGGCTGTTGGCGTTTCATGTCATTGCCAATGGGCGACGCAGCGCAGGTAATGCTAACTGCCCCGTGCCGCGCGCTTTTTTTTTTTTTTTTTCATTTCTTTCCGATTTTTTGAGGTGTGCGTGTGCTGCTTGTGTTGCTTGAAAAGTATGCCAATTATTGAGATTCTAAAAGCAAACGTCTCGCAAGATGAGGTAATCGGATAACACTGACATTATGTCAATGTGATAACCTTTATCTCCCTAGGTTTACCCCAGAAATTCCCAAAACGTCCTAGTACTTACACAAGATAATGACTTCGGAAGGCATTTTAGGTATGCTTTGCAACTTTTTCTTTTACTTTACGAGCCACCTTGCGGATGTTAGTTTGGAACAATACAGGGGCGTGAACTCCAAAACGCCAAGTGATCAAGCGACAAATGCCTAACGTATAAATGCCGAAAAAGATATAAAAGTATGTCGTGCTAAAAAAAAAAAACTCGTTTGTTTAAAGGTAACTTAAATCGATACATGGGGATTTAATTACCCATGTGTAATTTGTTCGGGAAATTCATAATCTCGCGAAGAGAGTTTGTGCAATAAGAATTGTGTTTTTTTTTTTTTTTTTTTTTATTTCCGCAGTTCTATATTGTAGCTCATCATCATGTATGTCAGCATAAATGACATTCACCAACCAAAACAAAATCACCCTTTATTCCAACACATTGCTACATGTTAAAAAAAAAAAAAAAAAAAAATATATATATATATATATATATATATATATATATATATATATATATATATATTTAGATCTCGAAAACAATTATAGCAAACAACGAAGACAATATTTATTTTATTTAATCTACGCGCTTCGATATGCTTTGCACAATGGGGAAGGGGCATATGCTAGAGGGTGTTCTCAGATAAGAACGGCCGACCATATCCGGTGACCATTTTTAATTTTGACTAGAAAAATGTATCTTGCTGTCTCAATGCCCAGGAAAACGGAACCGGTCGTTGTTTTGTTGGTTTCTTTTCTTTTTTGTTTTTTTTGTTTGTGTGTGTGTGTGGGGGGGGGGAAGTGGGAGAGGAGTTGCCTTCAAAAAAAAAAAAAAGTCAGAAACACCTGCTCAATCTGAAGCGTTGTTTGCGGATTTCAAAACATTGGCATTTCAGGGAACTTTCCCCCAAAATGTGTTGTGGCTACTGGCCCACAAATATTTACCGACAAAGTAAGTATGAGAATGGTTGAGCCAAAATATTTATCACGAAGTGTCGACGTCGTTATTTTGAAATAAGAAGTCGCACAGAAGACTGCACATTGAGCCATTCTGCCTAATACCCGTGCCACACGGGCAACTTGAATGCCATTTACAACGAATGAGATTTGTGTGATCGGAGAATCAGCTCGCACTCTGTCGCGCGTGGAATGCGCCACGCCCGGAGTGTCGCCCGCTCATTGGCCGTTCGCTCAAATTTCATTCGTTGTAAATGGCATTTGAGTTGCCCGTGTGGCACGGGTATGAGTTTCATCTTTTTTTCTCCGCATTTATTGAAGACAGGATTTTCAAACTTTGTCAGCGTGTTGTCCTCTATTTGGCTAATCTTCGTGATAAATATTTTTGTCCTGGTTAGCGGCAAAAGTTCCCGAAAAACGCCCAAATAAAGGCATTTTCCTAAATGTGCATAATTTTGAAAATCAATTTAAAAAGAAAAGGCTATCTTCGATTTTTTTTAAACTCTTCCAAGTTCACGCCAATGATATGCACTAACAGGATGTGCAAAAACACGTTGCATTATTTGTGTGTCTTTGAAGTTACAAAGCAAGAAACTGACTAAATGGAGGCTACCGCGGTTGCCATGAATGAGGCCTGTGCATACGCCTAGTTGACAATTTCATTATTTTTACACAGCGTAAAACTGCTCCCGGGTGGCCAGATTGACAGCACAGAGGTGGAGGGTACTTTTGAAGTGATAATTCGTGATACGTCTTTTTTAGCGGCGAACCTCCTTAGGGGCTAGCCATGTCCGTATGTCCGTCCGCCGTCGGGTGCACGTGCTCCTACTCCTGAGCTCACGCGCTCACGAGCACGTGAGCACGTGCTCGTGTAGGGCAAAAAAAAAAACGCATCTCCACGTGGTGAATGATGTTGATGGGGGCGAAGCTCTGGTGGTGGTTGTCTGCGTAGACCATAGAGATCGTACATACTAACTCTAGAGGAAAAGGTCCGCCCTTTTCCCATGCATTCTGGCTGCCGCAAGCGGCGGAGCATGCAGGCAGACCCTCGGGGTCCCACACATTGTTACCAACTGCCTTCGATTTCGGGAATATAATTATATCATCAGAGCAGTGTCATGAACATCAACAATCCACGAACCTACCGGTGGAAAGATATTCGCGTTCCTTTCGAAGCTTTCTTTTTGCATAGCGCGGAGATGTACGGCCTCGCATCAACGCTAAACTAAACCAGATAACCGTCCTCCCAGGCGGGGCGCGAGTGGGCGCGCCTCAGGAATACGAAACCAAGCAAACACCAGATTTCCTAGATTTCAACAGAAGGGAAGTTAATGCAGCGTAATGAGTATACTGCTTTTTATACGCGTTAGAATAGCTCAGAATTTAGTTTACAACGTTAAATTATCACTGTTTATATTGCTGAGAGTTTTCAGTCTTCGCGATTACCACTGCGACTGCCGTCCTTTAGCTGGCAACATTGGTTTCTTTCTCTCATGTTCTGTCGCTCTCTTTCGTGATCTTTCACTCGGGACCCAGGATGTCGGCGCACGGGATTTGCCACTCCTCCTCACCCACCTTTACCCCACCTGGCGTAGACAATGAGCCATGTCAGAAAGAGAATGCGTGGTATCGAACGTGGTTATATACGCCTTTGAGCATTTGATCGCAGCGTGACATGGATGAAAACGAACGAAAGGCTGGGCATGCTGCGGCTCAGCGTCTACGCAGACAAGCACCACCAGATCTTCGCCTCAATCAACATCATTTACTACGTGGAGATGCGGTTGTTTTTTGTCCTTATTATTAGTACAAGAGTCACAAAAATGCGCAGAAGCTGGAGCAATCGCGAGACGCTAGCCTGTCGCACGCTTCGCAGTGCCCGTTTTCTACAGCGGGCGTGTAGCCTCTGTGCGCACGCCACGTAGGGGAAACGATCGGTGCGGCTCCGATGACAGGCGTTTGGGTAACACGATATAGGGCTCTAACACGATATTGAGGATAGGGCGCCGTACAACGGGGGCACCTTCGCGCGGCAATAGGGCCTCGTGGTGGGCCGCACACCGCGAAGAGAATAAAAAGAAAAAGAAAAGAAAAGAAAGTCTTTCGTTTGCTTGAGACTTTTTATGCTCCCTTTTCATCACATTTTTGTCTTAGACTCACTGTAGCCGCTTCGCACTAGACTGCCAGCAGGCCTGGGTGGAATCGTGCCTTTATTGTCCGAGTGGCTTGTTTGCAGACGCTATCGTTCTTGCTACCAGCAATTCGTGTCGCAGTGGGTTGATGCATGTATACACTGTCAGCAGTGCCAGAATTGAATTCCAGGCACGGGATGGAGGGAATCCCAGGCTGTGGTTTTCATTTCAACTGAACTCCTGAAAGTCAGCCCTTGCGAACCAATGCCACATTGGGTAATTTGGTGCTGAGGACGTCCTCCATATCTGACGCACATTTGATATCTGATGTAGCCGGCCCTCGAAGGTTGTAAACAGTTGCATCATGGTGCTTGACGAGGCCTCCAATCCCATCGCAGGCGTTCTTACCTCCCAGTAGCGGACACTTGTTACTTGGCCGACAGGTACTCGGTCTTAGCGAGCTCATGAAGTTCGTACCTATTCTTGAAGTAGCTTGCTCCGCCGTCACTGACCTAGATAAAATGTGCGTAGAAAGGAGCAACGTCCTCAGCCACTCGTGAATTTTCCCAAGGCCGTAGCATGTGCGGGAGGAATCGTGGCTGGTATCATCACTGATCGGAGCGCAGCTACAAGCCCCTTTTTTGGTTGTCACTACGCATGACGTCGCTTGTGAATATATTCTCTAATATTATATGGCAACCGAAGAGTTTGTGCCCTGTAATGGTTTCGCCTCCCCTCCTTTTTCACCAATCAACGCACTCCTTCTTGTGACGTGATCCTCTGGGTGACTAATTAATCAAGAACGCGAAGGATGCAGCTAAACTGCCTAAAACGTGGACTGGAAGGAAAATACGACGTTTCGGGCGAACGTCCTTCAAGTGATAGTTACGAAACACGGTGAGGAACAAGGAAAGGGTTGTATACGTCACAAGAAAAGGGGGCTATGCTTCTTACTCACCGATTTTTTGTTTCTTACAAGAAGATGGGCGTCCACCCGAAACTTCGTGTATTCCTTCCCGTCCACGTCCTGTTTATTGTTGCACAATATATCTTTTGTGATTACGTGCCCAAGCTCATTGTTCTCGGCAGCCCCATTCTCTTACACGCTGAGATAAACATCTGCTATCGGAGCCACTTCGGTTGATTCCTTTGCTTGGCGTACACGCCGACTACTGGAAACGTACCCTGCGAAGCGTGCGACAGGCTAGCGTCTGTGGATTGCTCCGGGTCATGCGGATTTTTTTTTTTTAAATCTTGTACAAAGAAAACATGACTTGCTCAAAATTATCACTTAGAAACTATCGCCCACCCGAGCGCTGTCCATCTGACCACCCCGGAGCACTTTTACGGGCTGTAAAAGTTATGAACTTGTCAACTACGGGTATGTATAATACACGCAAACAATGCAATGATATTTTTGCTCATCATGTTCATAGATATCATTGGCGTTAATTTGGAAGAGTTAAAAATATCTAAGATAGCAATTTTTTTTAATTGATTTGCAAAAGTATGCATATTTAGTAAAATGCCTCCATTTAAGCGTTTCTCGTAAACTTTTCTTGCTAATCAGGACAGCAATATTTATAGTCAGATAGAGGACAACACGCTAGCAAAGTTTGAAAATCCGGGCTTGAATAAATGCGGAGAAAAAAAAAAGTTAAAACTTAGGCAGTATGGCTCAATGTGCCGTCGTCTGTGCGATTTTCTATTTCAAAATAACGACGTCAATACGTTGTGATAAATAATTTAGGTCAACCATCCCCATAGAGGCCAGTAGCCACAGCACATTTTGGGGGAGAGCTGCCTGAAATGCCAATTTTGCGAAATCCACAAACAACGCTTCAGATTGAGCAGGTGTTTCTGACTTTTTTTCTTGAAGGCAAGTTTGCTTTTTCCTAAAACAAAGACCGGCTCCGTTCTTCGGGGCATTGAGGCAGCAAGATGCATTTTTCTGGTCAAAATTAAAAACTGTCACCGGACACGGTCGGCCGTTCTTATCTGAAGACGGAGTCGTCTTAGAGAAAACTGCCGCGGCATAACATAACACAACTGCGTGTATATTTGACAAACAAATATCAGTAAGCTAGGTGGCCTCTGTACGTTTTATTTATGTAGAATACGCATGCACCATCACATTTTATTGCGTTCTTTTAGTGGGTAGAGGAAAATCGGACCCTTCACGTAACATATTTTAGTAGCTTTACTTTTTCGAGTACAAAAGAGGGATCTTAGTAGTCGGGGAGAAGTAATCAAACTTAGGAACGACTATAGAGACACGACAAGAAATGTAGAAACGAAAACTGGTGGTCAGTCAAGTGCAAAACAAGCACCCAGGAGATTTTATTCACATTGCGCGGTCGCATTTTAATATTGCAATTATGAAATTCATCTAAATTTGGAAAATAGACGCAAGTGGAAAACGTTCTCGATTGAAAGAACGCATGTTCTTCCTGTCCTCACTCAGAATACTGTAGCGGGACTTCGTCCTTCCTCCAAAACACCAACACAGTGAAGACGATAACGAGTTGATGTTTGAAAGGCCTGCGCATAGAATGATAACATCATGTCCCTTGATTGCAGATTAGCGCAGTCTTCAGGCACGAAACCGCCCAAGTTGAAGCACTGGAGGCGGTCACAAACTGGAGTCGATAAGACTGTTTGCCGAGCCGACCAAGTCTTGCGCTAGAATGTATAAATAGCAGATTGGTTAAAAGCAGAGTCAATAATTATGTTCAATGCAGGACACCAAGTAACAATTGCGAGCTTTCATGAAAATTTCAAACTAGCTAATGACAGCGACGTACATCGTCCCTCGAACACATCCGAATCTGGAAGCAATCTGTTTACAATAGATGTTATACGTTTATTCAGTGTGTGGTTCGCACCAACCTGAAGTACACAAAGTGACTCTCAGTTGATCGTGGCAATCGCACGATTTTGATAAAGTGAAAATGTACATCACTTGCGACAGAAATCATAACTGAATGGACACGTCATAAAAAAAAGTTCTTACCTCTTGATTTTGCTTCTCTTCGGGAAGGCTAGCCGACTGACATATCGCGACTGAAAAGTCTTGGCCTTCACAACCAATAACGACCAAAACAAAGCGGTCGTGCGCGAACAGCCGTCACCGCCGGACGGACAACATATCGGCGTTCAGAGTTCTGCGAATCCTCCGGAGAGGTCACTCCCCGCGAACATTCACCGACCGCACTCCTCACCCCTCTAGCCCCTCAGGGCGACTGCCGACCGCGGCCCGCCCGCCGCCGCCGCCGTGAGCGACTCGGCACGAGCCTCACAAACCCGCCAATCCGCTGCGAGCATCGAATGCGACGTCATCACGTGTCGTTTACGTCACCCTACCGAAGGAGACGTGAAGCGCCGTCCGCGAATTTCTTGGGGCACGGAAGCACTGTGAAGGCTGTCACTAGCGGCGTTTTGGTTGCGTTTCGACTACACTGAAGGAAATGCAACTGTAACGAACCAAAATGTGGTTTACATTCTTTCCCGAGGAGTTTTAAGGAACACGAGCTCTCATTTCGCTGCTAGACCCAGATACGTTACGCACTTATTCGCCTCGGAGGAAGAGCGCCTTTTCACGCCTTCGACGCGCGCGCCATCTGTATTCTTGAAAAGTTCCTATCGGAGATGAAATTCGAGGAGCGCTCCCTCTTAATATCCGAAGGGTGCGTTCAAATGCGAGGTCACGTGCCAGGTCGAACGGGCTCCAATATTAAACGGGTACCGCATCAAACTGGTACCGCTTCAAAAGGGTACCGTTTCAAATGGGCACCGTTTCATACGGGTACCCATATCGCATACTCTCGTTTGATCCAAATGGGTCGACAAGTTTGCCTCTAGTTTGATTCAAATGGGGCGACCAGTTGGCCACCCGTTTGAAGGTGATTTTTTTTTAGCAGGGACAATAATAAAAATTATACAACGCGAAATATTGTTGCAGGAGTTAAAAGTGAAATTCCTTCAGACTGTATGTTTTATACGATGGTCAAGTATAAATGTCAAAGCTATTGAAAGCTTATTTTTTCTCTTAATAGGCATGTTACTCGGACATCGCTGCTCTGGAGGGCAATGCGTTTTCACGGACGCTAGGGAGTTGAATACGGAGCCCAAGTCGTGTATCACAATTTTTGCATCAGACACTTTTAAACGCAATTTACAAATTTTATGAGGTAAAGATAAAATTTAAAAAAAAACAAAAAACAGACGCGCATGAATGTCACTAAAGGCGACAAGTGAGTCTTTCATATCAGTAACAAATAATTTTGAACATAATTAGCCATAGAGCGAAACCACTTACCCAATAAAAATGACCCGTTCTTGCACACTTATAGTCAAGGAAAGAATAAGAAGAGCAGGAAGTGTCATCCTAACGCCTTGCTTCCAGCACGCGCTCCATGCCTTCCACCGTGCTTTGGCTGCGAGCGCTCGCGGTTAAGGTGAACGAAACCACAAAACGTTTTCGAAGGTAGGAAGCTCGCGCTGGACGCGGGACAGCTGAAACTCCTCTCTGCCGTTCTTTCCTTCTCAGTGCCCATAGCGAAGAAATGGTAGCAGGCGTTCGCTCTTCACAACTAGTTCACCTGACGCGCAGACCAGACAGGAGTGGCAACTTGTCAAATATTCCACTCACAGGAGTACCGTCCCAGCATGTAATCCATCTTGTGTAGCAAGGCGTTGCACTACTACCTTGCGCATGCACGTGACTAAGAGCATCTGCTCTAGCGTGATAGACTGGCATAGTGAGTGTAGGCAGGAAAGAATGAGCGGCTGTCTGCAAAACGGTAAAATGTATTTTTATTAGATTTTTAGACTAAGCTTTATAACCCATACATATACAAAGCATCAGCATACAAAGCATACATATACAAAGCAGCTCTAAACCATTGCTGCTCAAGTTATGAGCAAATTCGGCCAAATCTTATCCACTCCTATATGTTCTTTTTTTAAACGTAAATAACGTTATTAAACTCATGTGAAACTGCACCTCCACACCATCTTTATCTGGTGAGCTTTCCTACTGGCGCATATAAGAAAAAAAGAGTGGTGAGCAAAATTTGAACAAAAGAACATTTTCAAATGTCAGAGTCAACTTGTTGCAGCTCCCAAATCTCCAATATTTCCACTCTAATGGAGGTGATAGGAGATCATGCCCGGCTAAATCGAGCACCCTCGATTGCGTGAATCGAAGATAACGTATGAGGACCAAAATCTTTTCTTCCTGTTTCATGCTTCCGAAGTCGTTTGCTTTTTTTGATGCGGAGAAGCTCTGTAGCGCCGCCATGAGAATCTTGGATTCGGCTCCGCACAGTGTGGGTAGACTGACCTATAAACTGACTTGATAAAGTGTCTATTACGTCAAAAATAGATGAGCATTTGTTCTCAATGCTTCTGATCAAGACTAATCAAATCGTACCCGGGAGTACTTGGTTTCGGGTCTGAGGCATGCAGGTGAGTTGACGAGACGGCGCGCAATCGTGCCAAAGCGCCGTTATAAGATTTCTGCACGCACAAAGTTGAGCGTCAGCCATTGTGCACACAACTGTCTGCCGTTCTATACATTTTGTTAAAGGTGCAGCAAACAAGTCAGGAAAGAATATAATAGACTTCGAAGACTGAGGCTCATATCTGGATCCGAGAGGGACATCGAGGAACATGAGGGGTGTAGTCCTCGTAGTATTCTGCCTTTTATACTGCGGAACTGGGTTCGCCCTTTTTGGCTTCGACCTTAAACGACGTAAGTAGATTGTTTCGTATAGCCGAACGGCTGTAAATATTTGAAAAGCGTTATAAATTTGACACATTTACAGCCTTGTTTCTTGTCGATGGCGTTTGATTCCGAAGGTCTCTTCCTAAAACTAGCCAATCACATACGGTGGCTGTTTTCCGAATCGCGGGCCTTTCCTAAAAAAAAGTACGCATCGCACGAAAAAAGAAATGTTAATGTCCTATTAATTTGTCGCTGCAAGGTACGAATAGACATTCGATATAATCAGTGCATATTTTTGTTACGATTAATTACCTTTCAATCAGTAAATTTAAAGCTGGGGTTTTAATGAAAACTCTATGGGCATCACTGAAAACCTTCGAATCAACTAATTTTAGAATTATATAAGGTACGTAACCCCATTGATGGCTTTCAAAACATAACAAAACAATCTTAACTTAGACGCGTGTTTAGGTTTCAGATGTTAGCCCGACAAAGACGCTTCTGCATGTCAGTATATTTTCCCGCCCTATACACGTTGGAGTATACAATCTTCTCGCAAATTTCCAGCCATAAGTTTCGTGTAATGCCCGTCAAAATTTTAGGCGTTCGGTGCATAATAATTTACCAGTTCTTTTTTATAAGTTCGTAATTTACTCTTTTTGTTAACGGTTCGCCAATCGAAAACCGGGTTGAAAAAGTCAAGGTCCGCACCAGATCGTGTCACCTCGCAGTCTCCTATTACTGCTTACTTCGTTATTACGGCTATAGCGACCGCTAAAGTCTTTTTAGAGCGCAGCTCTTAGGCGCCCTTTCCCGGCTTTAGCGGGGTCGCCGTTGGCGTCGCCATCGGCGTAATTGCGCGGTGCATTCTGGGAAACGAACCGTAATGCACCACGGTGACGTTTCGTCATGGTGCCGAAACGTCACCGTGCCGAATCGTCCCCGTGCTGAAACGTCCGCGCGGTGCATTATGGGAAACGTCCCATAATGCATAATAACGGTACGGTAGACTGTTGCGCCGAAACGTCCGCGTGATGCATTATGGGAAACGTCCCATAATGCACCGTGGTGCATTATAGGATGTTTACCTAAATGCATCACGCGGACGTTTCGGCGCAACAGTCTACCGAAACGTCACGTGACGTTTCGGTAAAGTCACGTGGCGTTTCTGCACGTGACGTGACTAATAGAAGGCACTTCATCATTTGCTACGCAACAAAAGGAATAAATATTTTTAAATCTTATTTAAACATGAGCAAAGGTCGAAACCTAAACTTCTAAGTTTTCTGGCAACATTGGCCTCAGGCTGCCGAAAGAGATAAGATGGCTATCACGTGGTACGAGATGTCACGAGATCCTCTGCGCAACGACGGGCGGGATTGAGGCGGACCTGCGGACCACTGTTGGGGTGTGCGTGTGCCATGCCAGGCGCAAAGGTCGTCTGCACCGGAGTCTTCACCACGTTTTGCTGTCTTCGAGATTCGACGACGTCTGTACAACTGAGACATCTGACTGTGCAGGTGGTGTTAATGAAACTCCAAAAGACAATAGTCGAAAACGGCGAGACGACGACGGTAGTCGTGACGCGCGAGACGGCAGTAACGACGGGAAGGCCGGACGGCAACCCAGAAACGCGTTGCTCAGGCGAATTACGTGAACTCCGTTGATCCCAGAGAAGAAACGTTGCGAACGTCACCAATTTTGCTTGCTCGGAGAAGTAAAAAGAAGCAAAAATGGGCGATGGTGAAGATGTTGAGCTCGATGATGCCTACGTCAACGCCGCTTCTTTGACTGCTGTTGGTTGCGCGTCAATTCGCCCGCTAGAGCCAGCCGATTTCGGCAACTTGGTGCGTCGCAAAGTTTGACGGAACGTTTAAGAAACATTTAGACAGAACTCATAATATTTGACGTGTGGTGTTTTGAGGTGATACTAAACAAGACTGCATTGTTTGTTTCAAAAACAAATATGAAGTGGAGTTTCCCTGTAAGGTACTGCATTTTAGGAATATTTACGCCATAGGACGTAATTTTTTCGGAGTCAAAATGGATTTGCTCTTTTGGGTTGACTTGGCTGCTGCGTTGAACGACGCAGCGTCTCGAATTCCAGTAAGATCTGGCAACAATGCACGTTAAACATGGCGCCGGTTTTTTTTTGGCGCTTATTTTCCCACGATGTACCAACTGGCCCATCTAAGCATTTTATTGCGGTATTGTTCTGGTTGACGCGGGACTCGAGAAGCTGCGCGGTTTCCGAGCACATAGCGAAGACGTGACCCGAGAAGTGCCCCTGTGATGTTCCCGGAAGACGGAAAGTATCATTCGTAATCATCGTGTGTGCTTTGAAAGCGAAGGAAGTCACAGGGTTCAGGAGTGCGCAACGACAAGCCAACGTTTAAGAGAGCGCTGCGTTGACTTCGGCGATATGTTTGGTGCAACACGGCGATGCGACAAAAAACTGAAACGTTCGTGGTGTGTGGTGCGGTGCTCGGAAGTAAACAAACGCACTAACACGGAGCGCAAATTGGTTTTGTGGGGTTGAGGTTCAACGGGTTCAGTCCCGTCGTCGTAAGCTGATCCAGTCAAACTGGTCCGGGAGGACGCAGCGAGCGTTTTTAAAAGTAAATCTTCCTTCGTTCCAATTATCCGACGCATACTGTGAGTAAAAAGCTGCGGGCGTTTTAACAAACTTACGAATTGAACCATGGACTCCGAATGGTTGTCCAAAATCTGCCGTTTTTATGCTTTGTGTTGGACTGCGTTTGCACAGCGACATGTTGCGCTCATCGCGTGGTGTGAGATTTTCAACCTGCCCACAGATGCATGAACTGAGACTATATTTTTCCGTAGTGAAGATAGTGCTTTTTTGTTATTTTTGGGAAGATTCTTTGTGCATTCATTACATTACAATCACTTGCAAGTTCAGAAGTTGGGGAGGGCATGTAAGCTTTCCGAACTTTGTCTCTTTGGTCTCTGGCACTGGCCCTAGTTTCAAGTTGCAGTTTCAGTAGACATACCTACTACCAGGTACAAACTGCCCTAAAGCAGGTAAAAGACTGGGAAGTCGGGACGGTGGGGACTCCATGTTTCGCGCTTTGTGTTTCGCGCAAGGTGACTGAGGGAGTGCTTTTCCAAGGTATGCGGAATATGGAACCAATTTTGTTATGCCCGTCGTTTGCGTCACTCCAGCAAAACGAGTACAATAATCTACAAACCTCGATCACAAGTCAAGATTTACAATAACGGTACGTATTCATTCAAACAACCTTACGTAAGATGGTTCGGAAGCCGAGAAAAAAAATTTGTCGGCTAACCCAGAGTTCGGATGCCCGAAGGCTTCTGCGGACAACTATTACGTAATAACCTGGCTGTGCCAGGTTTTTTTACGTATGAGCTGTGTCTGGTCGCGGGCGTTCGACGCATCCGGTGCGAATCTCGACGGCCTCCGGAGCGATATGACGGGAACGTAACTGGACACGTTTGTCGCTACGCGAACGCTCGATTGCCTCCAGCCAAATAGCATTCCTTTCGGGGCAACATGGCTGCCGGGAGACTCGCTGTCGGGATCACTCGTCTCACATCTCCGAAAAATCAGCATTTCGACGCGCAAGCAAAAAAAAAAGGAAAGAAAAAAGCACGCGAAGCAAGCAAAGAGGAAAACGAAAGAACCGCGCTATGAAAGCCAAAGGCCCGCGTCGCTTCCTATCACTAACATCTGCGACAGCTCAAAACAGACACTACTTCACTTCAAGTCCAACTCAAGCACCTGGGTCAGCACAAAACACCGATCACTTCGGCGAAACGATTAGTCCAGGTAGGCGAGACAGGCGGGAGCAGAGACTTCGGCAACCATGAAAGAATGGCAACGCTTTTGTTTGTTATGGTAGGAACATAGAGTAATATCCCTATTGAAAATTCCATCAAGATACGTAATTTGGGACACTGACTGCCAGTCAGCAGCCTTGGTGGAACGTGATGGACCATCAGACGTCATCTGATGGTCCATCAGATGACGTCCGACTGCCACTGCCAAGGGAATTTCATCAACAAGGGCAGCATTTATATAATAGTAACGCTATACGCACTCATAAATATCGCCAAATGCCTCGATAAAACAAAATGTCGGAGAAAAAAAAAACATGAGCATCGCAGGTCGGACCCGCGACCACTTGCGTACAAATCGGACACCTTAACCCCTACGCTATGCCACCGCTTAGGAAACTCGATTTGACCATTTGTTTTATACGAGACGCTTCGGCTGAAAATGCAGTTAAGCCTTCAGCATGTTATGCGAAGCACGCGTACTATCGGGGAAAAATGAAATGCGAACAGAGGAGCGCGTGGCTCGCGGTACAGGCTGCGCCGCCTGGAAGTGAGCCTAGGAGCGAGGGTGCGTGGCCTACTCCGACGTGTTCACGCCCCTCCCTCTGCGCTCCCCAAGCTTCAGCAGTACGCCTCTTAGTGCGCTGAAAGCTATCACTTTTTTTTTTCTTTATTGACGCTGAAAGCTATCACCGCTATCTTTGCTGGCTCAGCGCGTGCAGTGCAAAGAAGCTCGCCGCACTCGCTGAGCAGGCAAAGATAGCGGTGACAGCTTTCAGCGCCCTGAGAGGCGCACTGCCGAAGCTGGGGGAGCGCCAATCGAGAGGCGTGAACACAACGAAGTAGGCCACGCACCCTCGCTCCTAGGCTCACTTCCAGGCGGCGCAGCCTGTACCGCGAGCCACGCGCTCCTCTGTTCGCATTTCATTTTTCCCCGATAGTACATCACTCGCCGTACTTCAGTTCTACTCACCTGCCATGTAGAGTACTTTCGCGCCGTAGAACGATCCTTTTGTTCGCGCGGGCCCCGCCCAGTAGACCAGGGGGGCTATGTTCGACAAATGTTTCATTTCTTCTAAACAGAAACAGAAGTGGCGAAAGTGGCGATATCGTGTCTGATAGGTTAGAGGCTCAAATGACGACAGTTCCCTCTTTCGTCATTTGAGCCTCTAACCAATCAGACGCGATATCGTCACTTCCGTCACTTCCGTTTCTTTTTAGGAGAAACGAAACATTTGTCGAACATAGCCGCCCTGGTACACTTTGTCGTCTTTAACTACACCGCTTAAGTCGCTTACATCGTCGGAACTCACAACAGGCTGGGTCTTGTCGAGTAGAAATTCTACTAAAACATAAGACATTGTAGAGCCCGGGCAGGATCGACAGGTTGGAGGAAGCGGGCAAACAAAACGAGTCTAGAGCGATCGTTCATGTAAGCTCGGCGAAGCCTCTATAGGCGAAGCGAAGTCAGCGAAGTGGCGTGTTCGGCGGGCTTCTGATCAAGGTTGTCGGTCGGCTGCGTGTCATATCTCTAACATCAGCGGTTCTATGGGCTCACGTCCCGAAATCGTTTTCTTGTGCATAGATTATTTTTCGTATTCATAGATTTGACGAAATAGTGGTATCCGAACGAACTTTACGTCCTTTGACCGTACGTCTGTCTGCACGTCAAAGCTTTTTGACGTACAGTCAGAGCCAATCGATATACAATCAGAATCGCCATCAAGACTTTCTTGATGGCATTTCGCGGCGGCCGAATGCCACCAGGAAACCATCAGAAAGCCGACAAGTGGAGTCTGACTAGAGTTTGACTGTCGGTCAGAGTAACTTGTTGGCCAATCAGACGTGCTTGACGTACAGTCAGGCACAGTCAGCGGTCTACTAGAAAACATTGACTGCCAACCAGGGTTACATTGATGAATTTTTCCTTCGGGATACACAAGGTTAAGAGCGGACACTGCAATAGCAGAGCCGTACGTGGAGAAAGTTTGGCCATTCTTTAGGAAGTATCAAATGACGAGCCGCCATTGGCCGAAAGGGGGCTGGCCGTGTTGCAAGGCGTCTTCAGAAATTCGAATGTGACCAACCAGAAGTTGGAAATAATACGCTCGCGGTGGTCGCGAGAAACAAACCTGGTAAGTGCATCGGAGTAGCTCTTGGTGACTGAAAATATGGTACACGTGATGTTTCAATCACGCTCATCCAAAATGATGGGGAAACAGTGCGACTAGCGGAACTATCGACATAATTCTTACGCCAACCGCCTAGGGCCGCGAATCTGCCGTCCGACGGGTCACTCTGTCCGAGCAAAACAGAGTTGAGCGGCCGCATTCTTTTCTTACATCTTTCTGCATGATCATGATCAAAACATCACTTGCTCCCTCTTTTCAACAACGAAGAGTTACTACACTTCCACTCTTACGCACTTATTAAAACCATATACGAACATAGGCTATGTTTACATGGATGCGATCGTAGCGCATCGAATCGAGCAGGAACCAATCGCACGCAGCATGTCTTCCTACTTCTTCCTCTTCTATCTATCTGGTACCAATCAAAATAGTCAAATCTCGATTCGATGCGCAACAGTCGCATTCATGTAAACGCAGCCATATATACCTTTGATCAGAACTGTTTCTCGCTACCACCGCTAGGGGAATTTTTTCGGCTTGTGGTTGGTCAAAAGAGCATTCCAAGCCCTATTTCTGAGTCTGGTGCACGCCCTGGCTCTGCCCGCGGCTCCCATTGACCAAACTCTTTATATACACGGCTCTGTGCCATAGGCCTCAGCGGCCCAGATAGACCAGTGACAGGTATCTCCCCTGACGGGCGGCATTAAGCATAATCCGATTCTGGCTCCGGTCAAGTTAGTTTCGGCGTCGGTTTGGGCGTTTGTGCTCCAGTTCTCTTCTCTTTCCTCCCCGCCTCGCTCCTCTCTCCACTCTCGGGAGCTCGACCCCCAAGCCGCCGTTTTATTTTGTGTTCTTTTTCTAATATTGACGCACTCTTATTTTAATTTTTACGATATCATCCGTGCAAAAGGTGCCAAACAATATTTCAACTTACATCACAAATCAGGGATATAGTTCTTGTTTTTTTTTTTTCCTATGGTAAAACATTGAAGTTACACAATCGCCACATTGACTCCTGACTGGTGGAGCATTTTCGGGTGAACAACAGTAAGGGGTTCGAAAACATTTTATTGGACCACATTTATGTATACATGATTTACTTCAGAAGCTCTGTATGTTTTATACGAAACAGATACAAATATAAATTAGCATGAACGAGTTCGGCATATCGTACACTTCGTAATAGATCCTTGCAGAAACCAATTTAACAAAAACTTTCCACAGAGAACATGCTGAATGATCCATTCACTTTCATGTCGACTCGGGCACGGGAAGTAAGTAAAGCTAATATGACAAAACTAATTTGCATAGCCTCAGACTCACTGCGGGCAAGCTATTACCAAACAATGAGAGCTCCATTCGAAATCTGACAAGGTTCAATGTCCCTAAACATTCCCCAAAATTGTTCAGGAAAGAAGTATGGCTTCAGTAAAAGCGGCTAAAAAACTATGAACAGTGGATACAAAGGTGGATACATTTTCTTTCGAATATTGTTAGCCTCTATACACTATCTTCTATAAAAATTCTGCAGAAAGTGAATAAATATTTTTGTTAGGGAGATGTGCATCATATTTGCTGAAAAAAAGGGAAACAAATGTTTGGAGTACAGGTAGCACAACCCAATTATTAAGCACTTTTTGTTTTTTGTTTGGCAACCGCCTTCGTTAATACTCTATTAACAGTTAAACCTGTGTAGTTGCTTGCCAGCCACTAAAGAGTGCAACCTAACTTTGTCTAAAGTCCGGTTAAGTAATCGAACATGTCAACACAATCCTATTCTGAAAAAAGGTTTTAAAAACCTTTTGTGGCACCCCTCTGAACAAAGGCTAAAACCAACCAGACCTCAAAGTATGCGATACAAGGCGGCATACACTCGTCGAACATGCGCCACACTCTCTATTATAGGAAGAAAGTGATTTTCGAGTTGCTGAATCAAATTAAAGGCAGCCTGTGATGGTACTACTAAGTTCCCAAAAGTTTTCCTGGCACGTGGTACGCTTTAAGCACAAGAAAGTACAGGTGAGGCCTGGTCAAGTTATCAGACTAATCCCATAGCAGCTGAGAACAGCCACAGCTGTGGGTTGTCTGTTCAAACAAAAGCTTGATCAAATAGCCCCAAACGTAATAAGTGGACGAGTCATCAATTACGCTAGACCTGATGTCTGATGCCAGCTCAGAAATATCCTCTAGTGGCGGGAAGTTATCATCGGAAGACATTCCACATTGCCTGAAATTGAACTTTCATTGTGCAAAGATAATGGCAACTCCTTGAGGAGGTCCACGCCTTGCCATCCTCTACGTTTTCATTGTTCCACAGTTTGAACAGTTTCTTTATCCCTATGTGTATTAGTCCTAAGGTGAACTAATGCACATTTGGGTTGGGTTGCAGCCCAGCATTTGTCGTATATAGCTCCAAAATGTTCTCAAGTGGTCCTTGCTGCAGGCGTCGTGTAAGTAAGAACTTGAAGTCATGGCTGTTTGAAAACTCACCCAAGAGCGTGAGGATACATTTTTATAGTAGCTTGCCACCCTATGATGGCTTGTGACTGCCTCCTACTTTTGAACTGCCATGCTGAAATCCATCCGAGTTGCTGGTGAAGGAAATTGAGTATTTCAGACTCTCTTTTCAGACTGGAATGACGCAACTTCTGCCCTGTCTTCTTGAATTGTGAGCTATTTAGACAATCAAAAAGAATGTACATCCTATCACAGAAATAGGCTGTAGCCATGGCTGCCTCAGGAAGCTCCTTGGCATAAACAAGGGATATGATTGCAAGAAAGAGTGAGGCACTCAGCCCCCGTGTGGCACGATTTACTTCCATGTTACTGAAAGGTTTTTAAAAGAATGTGTCTCTCAGTAAGTTTCGGAGCCAATTGGAAGCTCATCTCATGGGTAGAACGATAAAGTTCAACAATATGGCACCATTCAATGACCTAATTTCCAATGCAATGTTTTTGTGCTTGGAGATAGCTCTTGGTTGTTTCGGGAAGGCGCGGAACACCAAAGGTAAAGTAAACATATTCGTTGTCAACTTCAAAAAATCGCTCATCAACACGCACAGCAAGTTCGTTCGCCGAGCTTACGTTTGAAGCCCCCTAATCACCGACCACAGCCTTTACTGTGAAGCCGACAGTCTTAACCTCTTGAACGAGAGAACTGAGGAGACTGCGTTTAACAGAATACGTTGTTGGAGTGTGACCAACAGTGTGTGCAAGGGGCTAAGCCCACCCCACCTCCAGGAAATTCCAGAGATCACAACAACCAGGGCTCTACCTGCAATGTTAGAGATTCGTTCAACACCGTCATCTGTAAGTCCATGGACAATGTCGGGTGCACGGTTGTGAGTTCTTTTTTTAAAACAATCTCATCGAAAATGAAGAAGCACACACGATCAAGTGCAGCAAGGCAGCCCGGCAGAAACAACAGCGCGAGAAACTCAAACCGATCGGCGACACTAATTCACGCCGAGCATGCGAGCACGCCGGCGGTCATGCGTCACCTTGATTGATGCAAAGTCGACCGGTCGACCGAACATGATGCAGCAGAAAGCACAGACGGACGGCTCGCACGGCGCGGACGAACGACGCATGGGCGAGCAGAGACCATGCAGAATGATGCAAAGGCGACGGCGTGCAGGCAGGCAGGCCATGGCAGGTGCCATTCATCACGTGGTTTTGTGACATATTTGATCAACACTTTTTAGTCGTTTTAAGTACTTCAAAAAAATTCTAAAAGATAACAATTTTAAAAAATAAATACTTCTCATAGAAAGAGTTCTAACTAATTTTAACAAAATTAGAGGAAACCGCCACGTAGCGGGGGGCATTAACCGCATTATCTGGGCCGCGAATCGGCTTCTGTGTCCTCTCTTTACGTTTAGTATATTACTCTAAGGTATGAATCTAAGCTCCCGTCTTGTAAGACTTTTGTAAAAAATAATAACTCTCGTCACACGGGTTGTTCTTTTAACGTAAAAATATGACGCTAAAAAAGAAATTAGGACCTATAACAAAGGTTTAACAAACCGAGATCTAAGCTGTCAATCAATCTCTTAGCCAATGATAAGTAGAGCAGCCAATTGGCGCTAAACGTCACGAAACCCCAACTTCGTGGCGCGCGATTTAAAACGGACGAAATAGCCGCAAAATAAAATCAGTTTCACGCAATAAATATTGCCGTAAAAGTTTTTTTTTTTTCTTGTGAAAAAATTGCTTTTCGATATGTTGAAGCTCTCCCACTTTGAAGTTTTCTCTCCAGAATAAATAATTTAGACAAATATGCTTGTTTATCTCCGAAGTGACTTCATTTTTTGCAAGGGAAATTGCACCCTGGTTGTCAACCCGGAAGACATGTAGCTCCTGTTCAAACTCATGTTCACCATGCTACTTGATAAAATGCTGGAGCCACATTACACCTCTCGCAGCATGACATATGGCTAGATGTTCTACTTCAACGGTTGACATTGCAGTGCTTTGTTGATTCCAACTGCAAGAGAAAATTGCAGCGCCACCATTCATGAACACGTACCCATATGAACGACCTTTTTTCACTTTCGACACTGACACCAGACCCCGTCGCAAAGTGCTTGTACGCACTTCCCATTGTATTTTGCAAAACATTTCGTAATGCTTGTTCGTTTTACACAGAGAAGTATGTGGTTTAAAAAACTCCAATGCTCTTCGGCGGGATGTTCAATGAACTTAATCATTTATGTTGTGGCAAAAGCCAATTTTGGTTTTGTGCCTACAACAAGTTAATCAATGCACGAATTGCCTGTCTGTACCTGCGCTGAAGACTTCCCTCGCAGGGTCGTTGCTGTCTCATTTTTGGTAATTGTTTCCAGCATCACAAGGCGATGATGCCCTTTTTACATGTGACATACTAAACTAATCCAGAATATCATCGACATAAGCATTCTTATCCAAAGAATTTCCTTATTCTTTTTTTCCTTTCAGTCGTATCGAAAGAGTACGACTGACCTCTCAAAACCTATGGAAAAAATTCGTAGTTCAAGCGTGTCTCGAACTAGGCAATTTTTTTTACATTCCATGTGATGATGAAGGAAAGAACGTAAAATTCAACGATGAACTTTTTTTTATGCTGACATAAACACACTGGTCTGCATTTCATCTTGCCATCCCTTCCGACTTTAGTAGCGTTTCCAAGGTAAGATTACACTCTCTTTCAGACTGTCCTAGCCCGTACAGTCTCATCTTAAAAAGGCAAGATTTGATCCTTGCCACATCCACCAAAAGGTTGCGGTTGTTCCATGTAGATGATCTCTTTTAGAGGATCATTTTAGTATGCTTCCGAGATGTGAGCCTGATGGATCTTCCGATGCAATAGAAAACAGCGTCTTGATGTACTTCAGCTTCACTACAGGAGAGGTCTCCTTCTAATCGAATCCTTTCAGTTGCAAATATTCGCATGCTACCTGCCGTGCCTTGTACCAATTCAAATCATCGTTTTCCTCATATTTTTTGCGGATTACCGACTTGCGTTTTATGACCTGTCTAATTTTGGTCGTGGCACTTGCTCCCATATTTTCGAAGCCGCGAGGCTGTCCACTTCAAACTGTGTAGCTGCTTTCCAATCATCTATGTATTGTACAAATAAGGTTCGAGTACTGTGCCTGGATCTTTCCGGTCGCTTTGCTTGGCTATGCGGCTGCCATGAAATTCATTTGAATGCGGTGCCTTGTTTTCCAGTTTCCTTGATCGTCTTGGCATTTGTGTATCACAATCGGTCACGCTGAACGGTTGCTCAGTAGCGTCTTCTTGTTCATTAGCAGATATGCCACATTCTTCAGCATCGCTGACATTGATATGTACACCACTCGCATCATGCGGCTCACATGAGCAGTTTTTATCTTCAAACCTGATTGGTGTGATCAGACGTCAACGCTTGTGCTTGCAGACTGAACAACATTCATCGCTTGCCCGGTCTTCTTCACGATGCAGCTTTTTCTTCTCTTGAATTAGCATCCTCGTCTTCACTCCTTTGGTCGTGAGTGTCTTTTCCTTCTCGGGCGGTTAAAACGTAGCGGATAGTCTAATTAGCACCATTAATGCAACTCTCAGTCATTAAGTGCGGAGCCAGCGTTGAACAACTTCCTGTGCAGCTCCATCAACCTTCATAGATAGTCCTTCATCTCCTGTTGACTCGTCTCTCATCATCCTCACGTTGATGATGTCACGGATCAGCTGAAGTATGTGCAGGAGTCCAAATCTTGAGTAAATTGCCTGTATCATTTTTCTCGCTTCCTTCACAATTCGGCTTGTTTCGATGTCATCCAGGTAGTTGTACTCGACGATAAGGAACAAAAAAGTGTGGTCCTGGATGCCATTCTTCTTTTCTTACTGACTAATTTCTGCTTCTGAGTAGCCAGGTCGATCGCTTCAGTGATCCCTTCCGTACAAATGGGGTTTCGCCCTTACTGCCCAGGTGTAATAGTTTGTGGTGACAGAGCATCAAAGAAAAAGGCGTCCATCGGATGCGGGTCGCGAGGCTAAAAGGCGACGAGCGCGCGACGGGGATATAAAAAAATAGTCTTGGCGAGAGCTTCGTCGTGTTCGGTTCCTTTCCTTGCTTCACCACCACTCTGGTGACCCGCGAACTATGGCCACGAACACGCAAGACGCGGATCGTACGGGTGAGCCTCCCCATACCGTAACCAACACGCTGTACGCCTCCCGCCTTTCTGGCCACAGCACGATGAAATCTGGTTTCTACAGGTGGAAGCCTGATTTGGCGTTTCGAACGTCACGCCACAAACAACTCGTTTCGGCCACCCGGTAGCTGCCCTTCCTAACGAAGTAGCATTGGAAGTCTATGACATTCTCTCAAATCCGGCCACCCCTGCACCGTACGACACGCTGAAAGCGGCAATCCTAGAGCGAACGACGGTTTCGGAACGCAAACGCCTACAGCAGCTGTTGGCAGTAGAAGAGCTTGGAGATAGGCGACCTTCACAGTTACTTCGTCACATGCAGGCCCTTCTTGGAAAGCGCGCAGCGACGTTTGATACGACATTACTAAAAGAACTTTTTCTACAACGACTTCCTTCCACTGTCCATATGCTGGTTACCACAGCAGCAGATTTAACCCTGTCTGCTCTGGCACTGCACGCCGACAAAATCATAAAGGTCGCGCCACCACTGGCTTCTGTGTACAGCTCGAACGTATATCAGCTCTCTGAACCACCACAACAAAGATTCGCCTCCTCTGAAGAAATGACGGCCCTTCGAGAGGAAGTCAAGAACCTGACCACACTCGTCGCAAGCTCCCTTGCTCGTCATTCAGAGCCATCCCGTAACTCGTCCCGATCTTCTCAATCTCGTAGCCGATCATCACAATCGCGACGTCTTTCCCCTTCGAAGAGCCAGTCTCCAGACGTTCAACCTTGCTGGTACCACGGCAAATTTGGTTCCAGAGCAGAACGCTGCACGCAGCCTTGTGGATGGTCGGGAAACGAAACCAGGAAACACTAGCGGCGACGATTGCTCCTCCAAAACCTTCTCGCAGTCGCCTGTTTTTCCTCAAGAACGGACTTTCAATTGTACAGTTTCTCATCGATACGGGGGCCGAAGTCAGCATTCTTCCTTCGCAGACCGCTGACAAAGGCTCCCCTCCCATCTGTTATCTACAAGTAGTTAATGGCAGCAGCATCCCTGTGTACAGGAGAGGATCCTTTGCTGTCGAACTAAGAATTCGGCGAATATTTTGTTGGGTATTTCTCGTTGCACCAGTCAGCCATGCCATCCTACGCGCGGACTTCTTACCCCATTTCACACTTTTCGTTGACATGGCACACAAGAAGCTCATTGATTCTACCACCGGACTCTCCGTAATGGGCAAGCCTACAACCATCTCATTTTTCGCCTTCACGATGAAATGCTGCGTACCCGAGCCGTACACAAGCCTTAACAAAGAATTCCCGATTTTGACTGCCTCCCCTGACTGAACCAAACCTGCCACGCATGACGTTGTACACCGTACTGTCACCCGTGGTCAACGTACTCATGCAGTTCCCCGGCTATTGTCCCCTGAAAAACTTCGCATCGCCCGGCAAGAATTCGAACATATGTTGGAAATGGGAATCGTTAGTTTATCTTCGAGCTGTTGGTCCTCGCCCCTCCACATGGTTCCCAGCAAAACTGGCCACTGGAGTCCTTGTGGCGATTACCGTGCTTTCAATTTGGCCACGCTCCCTGACCGCTACCCGCTGCCTAACATTCAAGACTTTACTGTCAACCTCAGTGGATCTACTATTTTTTCGAAAATAGACCTCACGAAAACATACCATCAAATTCGTGTAGCCAGAGAAGACATCCTCAAGAACGCCATAACGACATCTTTTGGCCTGTTTCAGTTCACTCTCATGTTATTTGGTTTAAGAAATACCGCACAAACTTTCCAGAGATCTATCGACGTTGTGACACGGGGACTTACGTTTGTTTTTGCGTACGTCGACGATATTTTTGTCTCAAGTACATATCCAGAGGAGCATCTCTATGATCTCCGGCTCCTGTTCGGACGCCTTCGAGACTACAATCTCATCCTAAACGTCGACAAGTGTGAGTTCAGAGTTCCTTCGTTAGACGTTTTAGGCCACATGGTGGACGAACAAGGCATTAGGCCACTAACGACGAAAGTCAAGGCGATCCCCGAGTTTCCTCGTCCTGAATCCCTCCGTCAACTGCGTAGTTTTCTGGGATTAGTAAACTTTTATCGCCGTTTAATACCACATTGCGCGACCATCCTCCGACCTCAAGAAGCAATGCTCACGCGATCCAAGTCTCCAGCAGCTGCACTCTCTTGGAATCAAGAGGCCGACAACTCTTTCTCCGCTGCCAAGAATAGTTTAGCCCAAGCGACACCGTTGGAACATCCCCAACACGATGCTCTTACAAGCATCATGATAGCCGCTTCCGGAGTTGCCGTCGGCGCCGTGGTACAGCAGCACCGTGGTGGAGCATGGAAACCGCTCGGTTTTTCTAAAAGAAATTCGCGAGCACCGAGCAACGGTACAGCGCTTTTGGGCGAAAGCTATTAGCTGCCTACCTAGCTGTGAAACATCTCCGATATTTTCTAGAAGGGCGCCAATTCATCATCTTCACGGACCGCAAGCCGTTGACTCATGCTTTCCAAGCTGCCAGGACCAGTTACTCTCCAAGAGAGGTCAGGCACCTTGCTTTTTTGGCAGAATATACGACAGACATACGAAATGTCAAAGGCACGCAAAATATCCCTGCAAACACGCTTGGTCGCATTGCTTCAGTCAACGCCTCCGATTTGTCGTGGGAAACGTACGCTAGACTGCAGCGACAGGACGAAGAGCTCAGGGACTTTCACCACTCCTCAACCTTCCTACAGCTCACGGACGTTCGTCATTTTTCGTCAGACATCACCATTATTTGTGACACTTCTACAAGCAGGCAACGCCCGTTCGTCCCTGCCGAGTTACACCGACGAGTTTTCGACTCTCTTGATTCTTTCGCTCACCCTGGAATCCGAGCATCTCAAAAACTGATTGCGGAACGATACGTCTCGCCGGGCATGAACAGCGACGTCCGACAATGGGCAAGAGCATGTTCGCCGTGCCAGCGAGCAAAAACGCATCGGCACACCGTAACTCCAATTGTCAAGTTTCTGCCTCCCGACAGCCGTTTTGAAAAAGTCCACGTTGACCTCGTCGGACCTCTACCATCCTGCAATGGCTACCGATACCTCCTCACGATTGTTGACCGCTTCACTCGGTGGCCGCAAGCCACACCAATTCAAGACATAACAGCCGAGACCTGTGCATCAGCTTTCATCAAAACCTGGGTCGCGCGCTTCGGAACACCTATCGAAGTCGTCACAGACAGGGGACGACAGTTTGAATCGGCTCTTTTCAGATGCCTCTCTGAGCTACTAGAAACCACACATATACGGACAACTGCCTATCAACCGCAAGCCTATGGACTTGTTGAGAGATTTTACTGTCAACTAAAAGCTTCTATTATGGCTCACCAAAATCCAACTCGTTGGTTAGAACTCCTTCCTATCATCCCTTTTGGTCTTCGTGCTGCTGTCAAAGAATACCTAGCTTGTTGGCCAGCCAAACTAGTCTATAGCACTTCACTTCGTTCGCCGGCCGAGTTGGCAACCCCCTTGCACCCTACAGCAGCACCTCCCAAGATCGAGACATACGTCGAGAGACTACAGAACAACTTCAGAGAGATCAGGCCAATACCCACCCGGGCAAAAGCGACAACCAAACCATTTATTAGCAAAGACCTTTGTGAAACAACACATGTTTTTTTCAGGACAGACGCGGTACGACGCTCTCTTCAGCCACCCTACACCGGACCACATCTTCTCCTGGCGAGAGATGAAAAAGTTTCACCATCAAGATTAACGGACGAAAAGAAGTGGTTGCCACGGACCGCCTCAAACCGGCCTACCGCGACGCAATCCCAACATTGTGTTTAGAGGCAGAAACACAGTGCTCATCGAGGCAGGCAGCTTCCGGCTACCCATCGGTTTTTCCTCCACGACTTGAACACAAAACTGTTCGTTGGAGCGACTCCGTCTCTGGGGAGGGGAGTCATGTGGTGACATAGCATCAAAGAAAAAGATATCAATCGGACGCGGGTCGCGGGGCTAAAATGCGACAAGCGCGCAAAGGTGATATAAAAAAAATAGTCTTGGCCCCAGCTTCGTCGTGTTCGGTTCCTTTCCTTGCTTCACCACTACAAGTTGTTCGAGGATAACTTCGGCCGATTCAACTAGTCTAATGCCTACATGCTCGCTGATTCTTCTAACCAGCTTGAATCGAAGCAGTGCGTGAACTATTTATCTACTTCTTCAAAGGCGACACCATTTGTCAGTCACTGTTTCGCGACCATCTCGGAGCACTCACGCTTTGTGTCTAGCCGTCTTCGGTACACGTGTAGCATGGAGTCAGTCGAAGCAGATGTCGCTCGGCATTCTGTCTTTGTAACAAAACATTCACACCTCCTCGGAGGCACGCACCACTTGTCAGTCATTTATTTTTTACAAAATCGTCACAGTCACGCCTTGCGTGTCTAGACGTCTTCCACCCACTTCGGCGTAGTTTCCGTAGCGACGCAGTTGTTGTAGGGCACTCCGACCTTGTAACAAAAAACGCCAGCACTTTTTCTTCTTCACAGCCATACACCGTGTCAGCCGCTTCTTCCCGGCAGTTACACAATACTCACGCTTCTTGTCCAAACTTCCAAGACATCGCCAGGTGTAGCGAAAACGGTTGTGCTTGACATGGCGTCTTGAAGGTAATCACATTTTTCACTACTCATCCGAAGTCTCTTATTACGGCACTTGCGCAACAACGGTTGATGTGACGTCCTGGTCCCATACCCTGAAGTTTTTTGTAGTTCACGCAGGTTGATCAGATTACTAGCCGCGGATATAGAAAGATCGACAAGCATTCAGTGTTGTCGGAGTTGCCGAAAAAAAATTAATGAAATACTTTACTTGCTAATAAAATTATCGCGTTACGGATACACGTTAAAGAAAACGATCGCATTACCATTACAGATAAAAAGTGACTTACATTTGCGTTAATTTTTATGAACAAAAACATTTTACTTTTTCACGTTAGAGATATATATTGAGATATATTTTGCTTCTGCTGAAAAGTAAATAGCAAGAAAAGTATGACTTTGTGGACATGGTTCTTTACGTAGGAGCTTGAGCACTTTTCGCCACTTAGAAGCTTCAGTTATAGTAAAAAGAAGACGACACTTATAATTAAATGTTACTGTTTAAGTTCAGCTAGCTGGACATATTTGCTAGCCTTGACGACGGTGCGGAGCGCACACTTGCCGAAACCAATCTTTACGACAACAGCTTGCGATGAGGATGACTTTTCACTTTTTGTATGGGTTCCGTCATCTTCAGCCCTTATAATTCATGATTTTTAGAAACTTGTGTACGAGAGTAAAGTAGAACTGCTACCCTTTTTTTTCTTTCAGCGCGTCAAGCAAAGAGAAAGATGCCTTCTTTGGTATCTAGGCCATTCATCGAGTGGCAATTCGTCACACGTCAACTGGCAGCAGGGCAATTCATGACATAGGGCAATTCGTCATAAAGCAGTCAGTCAGTATGACAATTCGTCAAACTATTATCGTATTTTTGTAGCACTTTTTTAGTGAGTACAATTACAAGCGAACCCCTACCTCGATGTAATTATTTTTTCTCAACGAGGAATTCAGACTTGTAATGAGTTGCAATAGACACTGACTAATTAAGTATTGCCCACCGGATACTTGAAAGCTTGAACCTCTCTTAGTCGCTACTGGTAAACACAGATTGTAAATTGCTAGGCAATTGTGATCTGCTACGTCAAACGCTTCGGTGGAGCATGCCCAGTTTGTGACTATGTCCTGCTTGCGGTATTGCGGACGTGGACAAGTTAGATCATTATCCTGTCTCAAATATGCCATCTATGGCGCGCATGCGCGGTATGTGTCGCGCTTGCGAAGTTGGTGTCGCGCATGCGCAGTAGCTTTGTCATGCTCGTGAACGTTTTACACTGTATGCTTCTAAGGTGAACTTAAATGTTTACCATCCTAAAAACAAATGAAAGACTGAACTTTCTAATGACGAGACTACACAGACTTGAACAACAAAAGCGACCGAACGCCGAAAAGATTCGTAGGCTGGCAGTAAGGTCTTCAAACATTATCTCTGGTTTTTCGGCGAGTTGTCTCAATGAAGAACTGCCCTATTAGGAATCGCCCTATGTGACGAACAGCCTTGATAGGAGTTGCCCTATTAAGAATTGTATTTCGACGAACAGCCCGTATCCCCAGGTCACGGTATAGATCACAGCCGCACCATGAGCCGACAAGATATTGCTGGCACCTTTTGGAATGGACTGGAATCACTGTACCGTCGGGATATTACTAGTTGACTTGGGATGGCGTCCTTCCACCCAGCCTGCTCTTGACGGCCACATCGTTTTTCTACGGGACAAAGGGCAGGGGTATTGGGATTTTCTAAAGTAAGATTATTTGTGTGGGAAGCGAGAACAAACGTTTTGGAGGTATATGAGATTAATGCAAGAATTCGCATGACTTGGGGCCTAGAAAAAAATTATTTGATGTGTAATTTTTGCTTAGGTCTTGGGAAAGAAAATGAAATGAGTAAGGCAACTACGTTACCTGTTACTTGAAATAAGTAATTTAAGTAGATTACCCGTTAAATTTTTGATTGATTATCACGATATCATTATTACGTTACCGAAAAAGTAGCGCGTTTCCGGCAGCATTGCGTGTAGCCGAAAGTTGCCAATAGCTCAAGCAGTCATCTTGGTTTATTAAACGATAAAGCAAGGAGCTAAACTTGAAAAAACAACGGGGAAAGGGGAGCCGTCTGTGGGGTGTTTAATACACTACCAAACTAATCCACTGGTCTTGGCCTCCAATGGTGCACGATAAAGAGCACAATAAAAAAGCAGCAATAAAGAACGCAAGAAACTTAAAATACGCGTCACAATTTTTTTCCGTGTTGGTGAAGGAATTGATTGCAAGTCACCTCAGTTCTTTTAATTTTTTTCTCGCTAACAAGCCTTCCTTTTCCAATGCAGAGCGAAAGTTCGTCTGCTTCTTTCACAGCGGGTTGCGGTTATGTCAGAACACCGACCTGTTATTAGATGATTGAAAAAAAAACTGAAAGCCGTTTACAACTCTCTGTAACGCCGAATCAGAGCGCAGCTCTTGAGGAGGAGGGAAGGGTAATGAGGGGAAGGCATATATACTCCTCCCTCCTCATCCTCCCTGCTATTCCTCCCTCCGAGCGGCGTCGCCGTCGCCTCACGAGGGTCATGTGACCTCACGGGGGTCACGTGACGCCAGCGGGGTCACGTGACCCCGCGAGGTCACGTGACTCGGGTGACGTCTCCAGTGACGTCACTGATGACGTTATTATTACTAGTGACGTCATCAGTGACAATGACGATGCTAATGCCCGTGACGTCATCAGTGACGATGACAGTGCCGATGCCAATGACGTCAGCAGTGACCTCACTGATGACGTCATCAAGGACAATGACGTTGTGGATGCCAATGACTTCATCAGTGACTTCACTGATGACGTCATCAGTGACGATGACGATGACAATGCGGATGCCGATGACGTTATCAGTGACGTCACGCGTCCCATAATGCACCGCGCGGTTACGCCGACGCCGCTCAAGCCGGAAACGGGCGCCAAAGAGCTGCGCTCTTAAAATAATGGGTAGATCTGAAGGCATCTAGCATTGAGGTCTGTACACTATCCTTTCAATCAAGGCCATTCAGAACTCGGCGTCGTTCTGACGTCAACGCAACCCCTGCGCTAGAAGCAGACGACTTACTCTCCGCACAGAAAACCAAATGCGTTATATTGTTTGGTCACACCCCTATACTCGTTTTCACCTCAAGAGAAAACGACGTTTTGCGCATTGTTCATACGCCGCGCGAAGTAGTTCTTAAAAGATTTGGTTGTCGTGTTAAGAATTGATGCTTTCCGCGTTTGAAACGTTTACGTCTTGGTAAGGTAACACATATCCAGTCTAAAATACACCTATAGAAGTCTTAATGCTCCACATAAATTGGAAAACTAGTATTGCGTCGCGAGGAGCCGGACTTGTTTTACTACGGTTCTTGAGGTGAAAACGGGTATAGATATACCTTTGATTGGGCACTGATATATTCGAGCGTTTTCAATTGACACCTTCGTATTTGATGCCGTATGATGGCCTAGATATGGGGAGGTATGTTTATTGAATAATAAAGAAATCAGCACAAGTATGAGTATTCCTAAAGCGTATTGCCAAATACAAAAATAACTCTCCCAGCACTCGTAAAAAAAAAATTCTTTCTTTTCTTTTAGTGCTTGAAGATTCCGCTGGCATTGCGAAATGCTTGCAAGTCACGGACATGAATCTCCTGAGGGACAGGTTTTTGAAGGTTAGTATATAGAGTGGTCTAAAATTACCAATTGAACCCTCCCACCTCAAAAATAAAAAAATAGAGAAGAACATTTGAAAATGTTGTATCATCCTTAAAGGAGGTGTTGCGAATAATAGCGAGTCGATCTGACAGCTAGCACTAGCAAAACTATTTAGAAAACAAAGCCTGCGCATAACGCCACCGTTAATGCATCCCCAACCGCCCCCCCCCCCCCCCCCCCCCAAACGGTACGGTGGAGATCAACGAGAGTGGTCGCAAAGCGGAAGACGCGTTCGCCTTGACCACAAGTGAGGATGCACAGCACGGCGAATGCTGCGACGCGTTTGACCAGATAAAGTCCGGTTGGCGCGCTGGCGAATAGCCTCCGCCGATAGCGTCTCCGCGGCCTGGACGGCGCAACTGCCCCCCCCCCCCCCCCCCCCCCAAAAAAAAAAAAAAAGAAGAAACTCAACAGAAAATAATTTTCTCGATTCAATGCCGCCCGGGCACGAACACTCTCCGCTTGGAGGATCTGCCCTGAAATGGACGTTGAACACCTTACGAGAAGTATCTCCGCTTCAAGGCTCGCATAACACTTTCATTGCCGCCATTGAGGCACGCAATGACTAAGCAGAAAGTTCTACATTACTTGGCGCACACAAAAAACGGATTTTAAATTAAGCATGCCTCCCATAAAAAAGCATGGGAAACCGGGACTTCGAAAGGCTGCCATTAGCCGCGTATGAAGGAGCCATCTGGTGGCGCCGCGTGCTATCAAGGGCAGTAGAACATTTTATCTGACAGCTGCAACGCTGTCGACACCCATATGCATATTCCAACGAGGTGAGGCCGCACCTGGACGATGTATTAGATTTAAATCTACACTAAAAGATTTGTTTTAGTGCCGCAGTCTTGGGCAGTGAATAATAAAATAATGTTCGCCAGTCCGGCATGCACCCGACTGTTGTCAAGCGGGGACCCCACAAAATAAACCTGAATTCCGTCAATATTTTATTTCCTTTTTGCTGTTGATAAAAGGATAGAGATTAAATGTTTATACATTTTAAACACTACAGACAGTTAAATTATTGACTGTTGTAAGATTATGTGGTTAGGCAACTAATAATTGATCATGTTATCGCGTGCCTTTACTGAGGCCGTTTGCTCTTGTCTCAACATTGATATGATTTGCTTTGCTGTAGTGGTTTAAAAATGTACTTTTCTTTACTCTTGTTATCTTGGTACTCTGATATATTGCGCTGCTGAAAAAGGTGGCACACCCCCCCCCCCCCCCCTTCCATTCACGTGCCTGGGAACCCGGCAAAAGCGCGAGGCTCGGCACTGCCCAACAGTGCCGAGTTTCGCGCTTTTACCCAGGGTATAAGAAATGCCGAAGCCTTACCCTAAACCGTTTCAGGCAAAAACAAAAACAACTTGTCCTACATAAAAGCCATGTTACAATATGTATGAGGTCATAATGACCTATATGCCTGTCTATTTTTCATCCAAAGTGTGACCGAAATGTAAAACTGAAGGAATCAATACACTTGTGGTTTGTTTCTAGTAAATATCTATAGTAGAGACTAGACTCTCGCAGGACTCGCGAGCGGTCCACCTTCCATAGCACTTTAATCCCAGTGAAGCCAAAGCCTGAACGCGTGCTCTGAACCGAGCCCCTCCCTCAGACCTTACGTTGTCACATTCTATACGGGAACCGAAGTCGGTCTCTCGGATAGCAGCACACTCTGTCACCGCCCGTTGGCAGAAGAGGAAGACAAAGACCATGAGAGTTTTGGGAATGAGAAATACGTTATATTATTTAAGCGAGCGGAAGAACTATAATGAGAAAGAAAGACAAAAGTAAACCGTCAGAAAAGAAAGAGAGAATTACCAAAAAAAGAAGAGTACAATAAAGAAATCTCTACACGCGTCTCAACAGTAATCAAAGTTCCGTCAAGTCATAGACACATCAGGTGAATCTCGCTCACGAGTCCTCCGTGGCCTGTCCTCGTGAAGGCGGTTGTCTTCGCCTCGATGGTTGGAGGTCATAGCGCAGACTTGGCCGGGAGCTGTGCATGGCAGTCCCAGATGTGGGAGTCCGGCGAAGGTTCCGTCGACCAGACCGCTAGACTCGGCGTTCCGCTGACCGTGGCAGCTCTTGAGCGATCTGCAGGCCGACCGTCGCGGTCCGTGCTTCGCTTCTAATTGCCTGCTCGGTCGCGCGCTCCCCATTTTGTTCTCTTCCAAATCTTCTTCGTCTTCGATCGCAGCCGCGGCGCAATCATTGTCATGAGGATCGTGACATTTCCCCCAACTTTTAAAAACTTCATCTCATGAAGATTTCTGCACGTGACGACGTCGTTGATACATGGTCGTTGTCGCCATACACGCGCACACACAGTCACGTTCTTGCAGCACCCCCGCACGTGTTCGACCAGCATGCACAAAGTCAAAACAAATCGTTTTCCACGAAGTTCACACTTCCATAATTAACAAAAATACTTGTTTCATTTCCCCAGATACTTTTCAATCATTTCAAACCTTGTCCATACCACTAGAAGACTCACATTTGATCACTAAGTTTGCCAAAAACACGTTTACTAAAATACAAAACGAGATCCCACTTCCTTTCTTGTTGAAACAAGAATCCTATCCTGACATCATACGAAACGTACGTTCACTGTTCACATTACTTAATCTGTTTCCACGTTCCGCGTCGTAAAAAGAAAGGAAACTCCGCTTTAGACCTCAACGCGACTCATGAAGTCCGCTCCAACATTATCAGATCCCTTGATATATTCTACGTGGAAGTTCTGGTCTTGCAGCCCCAGACTCCATCGCATCACGCGACCGTTAGCATGCTTCGCCCTGTTCAGAAATTCCAACGGTCGGTGATCGGTCTGAATTCGAAATTTCCGTCCATGTAGAAACAGCCTAAATCTCTCGACGGCCCATACAATTACCAAGCATTCTTTTTCTATGGTGGCATAATTCCTCTCTGGTTTGCTCAGCCTCCTGCTAGCATATGCCACCGGGTGTAACAAGCCTTCGCTTTCCTGCAGCAATACCGCACCCAAACACGCATCAGACGCATCTGTACGTAAAACAAACTCCCTTTCGGGATCTGGTGCCAGTAAGATAGGCGACCGCGACAAGCACCTCTTCAACTTCTCAAATGCCTCCTCCTGGTCTTCACCCCACTCGACTTCCTTTCGTGCTCCTTTCCTCGTGAGTTCCATCAGTGGAGCAGCAAGATCCGCGTAATTTGGTACAAACTCGCGGTAGTACCCAGATAATCCAAGAAATGACCTGTCTTGGCGTTTCGTCACTGGTCGCGGTGCATCTTGAATCCTTTCAAGGATCTCCGCATTGGGCGCGATCCGTCCTCCTCCTAGCTCGTGCCCGAAGAACACCGTCTCGGTGAACCCCACCTCACACTTCTTTGGTCGCGCTGTGATGTTAGCGGCTTGCAGACGATCGAAAACTGCTCTCAGAGTTTCCATGTGCTGTGCCCATGAGTCTGACGCTATCAGGATGTCGTCAATATAGTGATGAGCGTCAGCGATTCCACCAAGTAGCTTCCTCATCAGTCTTGTAAAGATAGCCGAGGCAGTCTTAAGCCCGAACGGCATAAACCTGAATTGGTAGTGTCCACTTCCTGAAGAGAATGCAGTTTTCTCTTTGGCCGACTCGTCCAACGGGATTTGCCAGTATCCCCTCGATAAGTCTAATTTCGAAAAGAACCTCTTTCGTCCCACGTTAGCAAAGGTGACATCAATCCTTGGGATAGGCTCCGCGTCTACCTTCAGCACGTCATTCAATCTTCGATAATCCACGCAAAATCTATTGGACCCGTCTTTCTTTTTAACGATCACGACCGGTGCATTGTAGGGTGACGTACACTGTTCGATGACTCCCAGTTGTAGCATCTCCGAGATCTCCTCTTCTACTACGTCTTGGACCGCAATGGGCAACGCATATTGTCTCACCCGGACTGGTTCCTCAGTGGTCAGTTTCAAGTCACACGTTACCAAGTTGGTCTGGCCGGGTCGATCTGAAAAGACCGACTGGTATTGTCCAATCAACCTCCATACCTCGTCCTTTTCCTTGTCCTGCAAGTCCTCGGTGACGACGACATCTTTCCAAGACTGTTTTGTAGTGTTTCTTTCGGAAAGAGTCTTCTCGCTAAAGTCTTGAATCGCCGCGCTGCAACTTGGCCGATTCATCCCGTACTCCAGCCTTTCTTCATATTTTTTTAACATATTCACGTGGAATACTTTCTTTCCTCCGCCCACATCAAGCTCGTAGTCGACTTCATTTCTCCTACTTGAGACTTCAAAGGGTCCCTTCCATTGCATGATCAGTTTATTGTGATCGCTTGGAAGCAGGATGAGAACCAAGTCCTCTGGTCTCAGTTGGCGGGTGACGGTCTTCTTGTCGTAGTATTTTTTGTACTTGCCCTTGGCTTCTTCCAAACAATGGTGAGCCAACTCGCATGTCCCTTCCAGTTTATTTCTCAATTCTAGGACATGGGTGTAGGTCGTCTTGAGGTCAGCTTTGAGAGACTCGTTGGACCATATCTCCTTGAGGATGGCCAAAGGTCCGCGCACCTTCCTCCCATAGAGCAACTCAAAAGGTGAGAACTTCAGGCTTGCTTGCGGGACTTCTCTGTAGGCAAACAGCAATGCCGGAAGGTACCTATCCCAGTCTTTGGGCCTTTCCTGACACATTCGTTTCATCATCTGTTTGATGGTTCCGTTAAATTTCTCAACCAGTCCATTCGCCATCGGGTGGTACGGGGTGGTCAGTAGACGCTTCACCGAAAGAAGTTTGCTCACCTCCTTCATGAGATCTGAGGTGAAGCAGGAGCCTCGATCGCTAAGGACCTCTGATGGAATGCCGTACCTGGCAAACATCTCTAAGAGCGCTTCTGCCACTTGCTCTGTCCCAATGTTCCTCAAGGGGACAGCGTCCGGGTACCTTGTGGCCATGTCCACCATCGTCAAAATATATCGGTTGCCCGAACTTGCTGTTGGTCTAATTGGCCGGTGATGTCGACTGCCACTCGCTTGAATGGTGTGTCGATTGTAGGCATGGTCCCCAGAGGTGCTTTGCCCACTCTTCCTTTTGGCACTGTTCCTTGGCAGACGTCGCATGAGCGAACATACCGCTTGATGTCGCTCTGAATTCCGGGCCAGAAGAACTCTTCTGTCGCCAATGCAAGCGTATTCTTCACACCTTGATGTCCAGACATGATGCCATCGTGTGCCATTGACAACACAGTTGGCCTGTATCTCGTTGGGAGCACTAATTGCTCAATGCTTCTCCCAGTGGCGAACACGCAGCTTCGGAAAAGCAAGTTGTTTCGAATCACCATGTCATATCTTGTCCGGCATTTGTGTTTCCTTATCACTTTTCCTACGTTGTCGAAGCACTTCTTCAGGGATGGGTCATTCCTCTGCTCCTTTGAGAGCTCCTCTGCAGTCGTTTCAAGGATTGGAACCTGTGGTACGTTCAAGGGTGCCTGTCCTCTATTGCTACCGTTCTTCGCCTGTCCAAGTCCGGCGACGTTGACATGTAGCATTGTAGAGTGGTTACTTGGGACGTGTCGTGATGAATCAGCGCTGTTCTTCTAGATTATCTGCTCTTCCATGTCCTCGCAACCCAGATGCTCGGTCCGCGGTGGAATTTCGGTGCTGCTCTGTTGGTCGCAATTCCAGGCCAGGTCCGGCTCGTGTGCCTCTCTTGCCTGGGGGATGTTGCCGAGAACTAAATCGTACAGTGGGTTGTCAATACATTTTGCGATAACCTTTCCAACGAAGAAAGGTGTATCAACAAAGATCTCAGCCTCTGGTAGGTATTTTACGGTTCGGTCAAGCAAAAATACAGGGCTTGATTTGCCAGTGTAGCACTCGACAGGGACTAGGCTCTTTTTCACAACTACGGTATTACAGCCAGTGTCCCGCAGCACTGTTACCTTCTGTTCCCCAACACGACCTTCAACTACAGGCATGTTATCCACCAAGAACTTAGGTGCTCGTCCAACAGCCGCATTTACAACTGGGATCCTGCCTCCATTCTTGAGGGTAATGTAGGAATCGTCCGGTTCCCCTTGCCTTTCATCCGATGCTGTCCATAGGCAAGAAACTTGGGTCTTATCCCCAGACCTTAGGTTGCATCTTTCAGCTTTATGCCCCGGCTTCCCACAGTGCCAACACGTAGGTGGTCTAGAGTATTTGCTTCGACTCTGGCAGTTCTCTGCCTTGTGCCCTACCTTGTTACACAAGAAACATCGGAGAGTCCTCCTTACATCCTCCTTGAGCGCGTTACCGGATGTCCTCATGCTGGCACTAAACTCACGTTCGTCTCCTTTCGCTTTTTCATTGCTCGGTTGAACTTGCGCCTCTAGAAATACGTCAGCCTTTCCTGCCAGATCGTCTAGCGTCGTGCAGTCCCTTTCTTTCAAGAAAACGGTTAGCTTGCTGGAATATGTTTTAATAAACTGTTCGATGAGCATCGTCTCTCGTAGCGCCACGAAGCTCTTCTCCACCTCAGCAACTTCCAACCATCTATCAAAATATCCGGCCAACCTCGCCGCAAACTATCGTCTAGTTTCTCCGTCTCCCGGTTTCGCATCACAAAATTTCTCACGATAACCTTCTTTGGTATATCGGAACCTCTGCAGCAGCGCGGGCTTCACCTTGGTGTAATCCATCGCGTCCGCAGAAGTCATGCGACCAACAACGCTCAATGCCTCTCCCGTTAGACATAAACTCAGGGTGGTTGCCCACTTCTCTTGTGGCCATTCTAGACCTGTCGCCGTACGCTCAAATCTTTGCAAATAAGCGTCGAGGTCGTCGCGCTTCTCGTTGTATTGCGGAATAAGCTTATGCGGGCTTGCCCGATGACTTGGCCCAGCTGAATTACTTCGGTCCCCCTCGTCTTGTGCCACGCGAGTTTCTCTTTCCTGAGCCGCGATTCGCCATTCTAATATCTCGCGTTCTTTGTCTAGTCTGATGGCTTCCACCTGGCATGCGCGTTCTCTCGCTTGTTGTTCTTCTTTTGCCGCCTCGCGCGCCTGTGCTCGCTCTTCTCTCAAATAGTTCTTTTCTCGCTCGACCCAGTTCCTGAGCTCTTCACCAACGTACCCCAGCTCTTTTCCGGCCGCCATCAGCTTCTCAGTTTCTACAATCCCGGAACTAGCCATGACAGTGCTCCCGCTCTCCCAAACAAGCGTGATGTAATAAGTGGGCTAATATCCTGGCAAGCTCGCCATTGTCACCGCCCGTTGGCAGAAGAGGAAGACAAAGACCATGAGAGTTTCGGGAATGAGAAATACGTTATATTATTTAAGCGAGCGGAAGAACTATAATGAGAAAGAAAGATAAAAGTAAACCGTCAGAACAGAAAGAGAGAATTACCAAAAAAAGAAGAGTACAATAAAGAAATCTCTACACGCGTCTCAACACTAATCAAAGTTCCGTCAAGTCATAGACACATCAGGTGAATCTCGCTCACGAGTCCTCCGTGGCCTGTCCTCGTGAAGGCGGTTGTCTTCACCTCGATGGTTGGAGGTCATAGCGCAGACTTGGCCGGGAGCTGTGCATGGCAGTCCCAGATGTCGGAGTCCGGCGAAGGTTCCGTCGACCAGACCGCTAGACTCAGCGTTCCGCTGACCGTGGCAGCACTTGAGCGATCTGCAGGCCGACCGTTGCGGTCCGTGCTTCGCTTCCAATTGCCTGCTCGGTCGCGCGCTCCCCACCTCGTTCTCTTCCAAATCTTCTTCGTCTTCGATCGCGGCCGCGGCGCAATCATTGTCATGAGGATCGTGACACACTCCCGGGTACCAATTTTGAATGACCGCTTATTTGCTTTCTCGTTCAAGGCTCTTAATATCTGCAAATCGATCAAAAACGAAATGGTGAGTAATTTTCCTTTTTTAATACCTATATCTTGCTTTATAACTAGCCATTAAGGGGAAAGCCTTACTTCTCTCATTGAGCGAAAGAGTGTCGTGTGTGCCGATGTACCGTTGTAGGGCGTAGAGTTTCTGTTGACGATGTTGCCGAGTCTTTGAAAGATCGTCAAGTGATTGTGCGCTCATGAGATTGGAAAGATGTTTTTTGGTTTAATGTCCTCTGAAATGACCATACGGACCTACAAACCGAGAATGTATAAAGAAAGTTGTTTAAAATTTTGATCTTTAGTTCAGTGGAAATTTTCATAAACCTGCATATTACCAACAATGTGCTCAGCGTGCTTTAGAGAGCGAGGTGCATTTGATCAATGGTAAAACTGGATATTGGGCGCGTTAATACTTATCATTTGTTTTCATAAGTCTCTGATTAGTGTTCTCCCTATTACTATAACCACTGTCATGCTTTTTAGAACCATGCGCTGTAGCCGTGTCTCCGAGTGCACGAAAATTTGAGCTGTGTAATGCTAAATAAAAAAAAAATGTTGTTATGAAAAAGACACAAAAACTTCTGTAATGCGGTTAAAGGTAGTAGACAGTCGAGCTACTAAACGTTACACATGATCCTAACCGGAGACGAACGGACGACAAGGGAACAAACCCTTGTGCGTGTGTGTGTTTCTCTCCTCTTGTCGTCCCTTCGGCTCTGGTTTAGAATCATTTGTCGTGGAAATCTATAGTTTTCGGAGTTTTGTTAGAGCAAACTAGTGCGAGACATTCTAGATATCATTTTATTTTTCTGTAGCTCAAGCTTCCGTGCCTTGCAAGACACCTGGTAAGTTCATAAATTCTTTCCTTCTGAGCTGATCCCAGCCTACGCAATGCCAAAAGGTATTAGGTTAATATTAACATCAATATTTTAATTCATGTACACGGTAATAAAAAATTTTCAAAATAAGACATTTAAAAGTTCGTCGAGCCGTACGTCAACCCAAATGAAAAACCAGAGCAAATCAGATATTTTAGACAGAACTGGAGATCAGAACCGGAGAAAAAATTTAATCTCAAATGTCAGTTATTGGTTCTTGGAAATCGGTTCCCGATAATAGAATGTAAGCTGCGCGTGTTTGTGCGGGTGACAGCGTGAGGTCACTCATAACACTAAAGACGCTGACACACACTTCTCACACATCATACAAACGACACGTTGTTCGCTTCAAACACAATCATCTTAGGCCACACTTCGATCATGTTGAAGGCCGGTTTGATTCACACATAAGATTTATGCAGAAAGGTTTTGTACTACCAACGTGACGTCATACAAACAAAAACCGGGTTTAGACAGTTTCTGCACAAAGTCTTTTCTAAGTTGCTGGCGTCAGCGGTTCGCTGTTGACTAAATAAGAAACTGCGACGTCGAAAGAGTTAAAAATTAAGGAAACGGGAAAATGTGTATGACTTCTATACGCAGCACAACATGACTTCGCTGAGAGAGAAGGCCTACTTCCCAGTGCCAAGTTCCTTCTAGCAGAGCGCGACACAATTCTGAACAAGCGTTCATTTTTTTCTTTTGTTTCTGCTAAAGAATAATTTTTAAAGAAACAGTAAGCGAATAATACAGCAAAAAAAGACAAAAATGCTGGTATATCAGCGTGTATGTATTGTGGTGGCAAAAAGTGAAAACGCCAGGTAAAAAAGCTGAAGAAGGAAAGTCGGGGAGCGCAACACACTGGGCGCCAAGCGTCGAGGCACGAATCGCTGGGACTAGATATCAGATCGGGCTTAAATATTAGGCCCGATCCTATCGACCCCAATAAAACCTTTGCCCGAAACCCGCCCGAGCCCGAACCGACCAAAAACAAATACGACCCGAACCCGGCCCGAGCCTGGCTGTTCTTTTCGACGTGAATCCTACGAATTACACCGAGCCAGACACGAACCCGCCCGGAGCCGACTGCGTTTTCTGTTAGTTCTACCTTTGTGTTGCTTGACACCATTCATATAGTACGAAATGTTCAAATCTCGGAATTTATAAAAAAAAAAGACGCATCTTCACGTGGTGAATCATGTTGATTGGGGCGAAGCTCTGGTTGTGCTTGTCTGCGTAGACGCTGAGCCGCAGCATGCCGAGCCTTTCGTTCGTTTTCATCCACGTCACGCTGAGGTCAAATGCTCAAATGCGTATATAACCGCGTTCCATACCAGACATTCTCTTTCTGACATGAATGAAAACGAGCGAAAGGCTCGGCATGCTGCGGCTCACCGTCTACGCAGACAAGCACCACCAGAGATTCGCCCCAATCAACATCATTCACCACGTGGAGATGCGGTTGTTTAGTTTTTGCCCTACACGAGCACGGGAGCACGTGCTCACGTGCTCGTGAGCAGGAGCACCCGACGCCGGACATCGGACGGACATACGGACATGGCTAGCCCCTAAGGAGCTTCGCTCCTAAAAAAACATTTGCTTCAAGTTTTGCAGAGCCATTTTATTTACTGAGGCTGTTTCTAGTTGGTGGTACAAAGTATTTGGTGGAAACAGCGCAGAAAAGGCCTAGGACGAGGACTAAGAAACAAACACGTATCACATGAAAGCCTAAGGGAACTTAGCCTTCCATGTGATAGGTGTGGCTGGTCGCCGTCATTTCATAATTTAAAGATTTTGTCTCGACAGAAAGACAAGCCTGCGAGAGAGATAGACGAAGCGTATTTCATGGCGTCTATGGGAGCTGACGCGCCTGTGAGCGTTCCTTCTTTTGCCCTTGTAGATGACGAGGTAGACTTCGTTAAAAAGTGTGGCAGGTTTGTGTGACAGCGTGTGGGTAGTGGCTGATGCCGATTGTTATCGGTTTGCTTTGCTTATTATCTCCCCTTCCTCTTTTGTGTGTTTATTTCTCTTTTTGCAGAGCAATAAACTTTCAGTTGTGAGACAGCGCCCTGTTTGTGTGTTTGTTCGTCCTGGCGCCCTAAACTGATTGGACGTCAGCGAAAGAAACGCGGAGTCATCGTCGTGATAGGCCAATTGGTGCGCTCCGTGAACTTCGGCCCCAACGTTCTGTTTGACGAGTTTAACGACCCTGGTCCTACGTCTTTTTTGCTCTGTTTCCTCCAAACAAGATGATACGTTGTTTCAAATGATTCTCTTTGTTTCGCCATTGACGCAAAGCAAGGAATGGGCAGAAAAAATGTTGTTTTGGTTCTTTCATAATATCGCGTATTATGCCGAAAGGTCAACGCAATTGAATAATTTAATAAGTATATGATTAATCGGTAGTGAATAATCAGGCAAAGTGTCGTAGTTGTTAAGCCCCAGACCAACACCACCTAGACAGAGAGCCTCCGCAAGCGTCATCACAGTCAGATCAATCGAGGCGGCGATTGGGCACGAGTGCTGTGTCAGAGTTCGGCTGGGGCTCGTGTCCAATCAGCGCGTAGAAGGTCGGGCTCGGGTCCAATAGGCAAGTTAGCGCGATCCGACTCTGAAGATGTTTTGTAGAGATTGAAAGGAGAGGATGCGGAGGCCTGTCTGGATGGTGTTGCCTAGACACGGTGGAACGGATAATGAATAATTTAGTGAACAACAAACTTGAACAAATAGTATTTACTTTCCCGCGGGACGCGAGGGGAACAGGGGTCTGAGTTCCGCAACGGCGGGTTGATGAGCGACTTTGCCTCTGCCACCATTGGTAAGCCCAACGCCTCATGCGATTGCAAGAGCTGTCAAGATTGGGACGTCTGAGTCATAATGATGTGACTGGTCTATATGCGACCTTCCCGAGCGTTGGCGATCACGTGAGGCGTGATGCTCACCAATCGGAACGGGCGGCAAACACGCTGCGACCAACCAACATGTGGAGCAACTTGCCGATGTCGAACTAAGCCCCCATGAACAGAATATGGGGCAGGATGGAGCTCAGTTCGTATATATAATATCCGATGTGCTCATAAAAGAAACTAGCTCTAAACGCCGTACTAATTTTACAGCGGAGCTGTTAACGGTTAGTTTCCCCAGGATCGTGTCCGTTACCAAACAAATGTCGACACCCGTGGTCGACACAACACTCTGGTTTCCGTCGTCACTCATAGATGGCTGGAGCTGTCCAGGGTGTTGTGTTTGCCGCCGTCGCTCATAGATCGCGGCAACCTTTCCAGCCTCGGTAACGAGACAACTAGTTGCTGCCGTGGCTCATAGATGGCGGCAACATTTCTTCGGCAGAAGAAGAGCGGGAACGGAACTAGCGGCGATGTGCGCAACAGCGCGAATTGTTCCGCAACCGACGCAAGGCCCCTGTCGCCTAAAGTTCCTCTGCGTGGAGCGCTTCAGATTGCCTTGCGAAAGAAGAGTAGATCGCTCGCGTGGAAAGCCACCACCGAGAACAGAAGCTACAGCTCCGCTGCTCTTCCTTCTTTACCAGAGTGGAAAGGCTGAAAGTTTTTTTTATCAGCAGAATGCGCATGTTATATTTCTACTTTTACCCATCCTGAGCTTCGTCATTCGCTATGACAGTTCCACAGTTCGCAGGGCTTGATTTTTGGGTGTTCTGCAATTCCTGGGTTTTCAGCAATTGATATTTTAACGGTATTAGCGCGCACGTATGAGGAAGAGAGAAGAGACAGAAAAGAGCGCTACTCACAAGTGTATTTACAAAGTGAGTAGCGCTTTTTTATGTATTTACAAAGTTGTAAGTAGCGCTCTTTTTTGTCTCTTCTCTCTTCTTCATACATGTGCGCTAATACCGTTAAAATGTCTAACTACCAACTAGCCCAGTTATCAACCCTTTTGCAGTTTCTGCCATTGCTTTTTAACACACACGCGATGTCTGAGAACGGAGTCATTGATTTTCATAGCTGTGTCCTAGACCAGATTTTCTCAAACAGTGGTGTTTTCGAGACTGCTTGTGGTTCGGCGGAAGTAATGGATCCGCAGTGCGGAAATAGTGAAAGATATGAAGTAATTATATTTATGAAGCGATAAAGGAGCATCCAGTAGCTGAGCGCTCGTGTAAGCTAGACATTTCTCTTTGACGTATACATAAAAAAATTAGCCAAAGGTAAGGGCGCCTGTTTCCTGTACGAAAAAAAAAATCAAGTTTAATGCCAGGTGCATTGAGCGATGAGCAACGCATTCTGGACCCTAAACATGCCTTCGCACTGGCCGCGACTTTCCATTTGAGTCCACGGACCTTGACGGTTGTCATAGTTTAGTGGGCTTTTGTAGAGCCTAATGACCCTCGGTACAATATAAAGATTCGCGCTTTATGTGTTAAACCAATTTTTACCCTAATTCCAAGATATTTGGCAATGTCGGGCTGTCGGGTCCCGATGCCTGCAACTAGACCCGACCCGAGCTCGACGAGGTTCGGGATACATCGGCCCGAACCGAACCAGAACCCGATCAGTGCTCTGATATATTGGCCCGAGCCCGACCCGAATGCCTGGTCGGGCTCGGGCTTTCGGGCTGACCCGAGCCCGCGCAGATCTCTAGCTAGGACCTGCACTGCTTATGTAAAGTATTTGTGTCTAGCTTTTCCAGACGCAGCAGGACGCCCCTTCCTTTATTTCTCTTGTTCGTTGGAATATTCTCTCGACTGCTCTTCACCCTCTTTCTTGTCTCACTCGGGCGTTTAGAAGAAAACAAGTATCTCGGAGTTCATGCTCCATCTAACTGAAAATGGGACGGTAACTGGATGACACTGCATCCAAAGCTAGTAAAATGTATTTTATGCGGAGCAACTTAAAAAAAAATCCCATTACGGGAAAAAACATTGCCTTTTTCGTTTATTAGACTGATTTTAGAGTACTCTTGTGTTACGTTTGACTCTTTTCCAAGTTTCCTTGCACATAAGCTAGAGCGAATTCAAAATCAAGCGCTATGATATGTAGTAAGAGACTGCAGCCCCTATACAAGTTTTACTGAAGGTTTGAATATTTTAAAGAAAAAGTTATTACTATGTAAATTGTTTTACAATATATCATGAGAATATACGTATTGAGAGACCTCTCTACATCAAGCAACCGCTTCACTATCATTTTACAAAAGTGAAAAAATAACACTATCCTGTAGGCATGTTTGGTTTTTGTTCCAACTATTCGCTATTAGAAAGTATTTCTGAAAGAAGCTGTTTAGGTTACCGATTATTGGCGTTTTTACACTATATTACAGCAATTGCTTATATCGTGACCCATGCTATTCTGCTTGCTTATGTGTATCTGTTTTTGCTGTTTTCACTCATGTAAACAATGCATAATGCTCGGCGGCGCTGCGTGCATATGTCTTAATAACTAAATAATGAATAAGTCATTCAATTCGAGCAATTTCCGAGAACGATGAGTGCTGACTGATCGATCTCACATTTATTTCGGACTACAAAACAACTTTTTCTACAACAGGAGTACATATGAAAACTGAAACACTTTAAAATAGCTTTCTATATAAGATGTCCGGTACTTACCATAGCATTTGCGTGTATGCTTTATTTTATGTTATATTTATTTCCCTTTCCGAGCACTCTCGTCAGTTAGGTTCAATAGAATTATCGCTGGTTCAAGGTAATCATCGAGGATAACTTCCTTAGAATACTGTGGCGTTTAGGCTACTTTGATTTAACTGTGCTCTGGAGTATGAGGAAAAATTGCGACGTGCGTGTGATAGCATAAAAATTTATTTACTTTTATTCTCTTTTAAATTGTGAAAGAGGTGTGACGTTAATTTTTGTTCACTTTTATTCTAGGAATTCAGCCTAACCGATCAGGTGAGTGGCTCACGCAGTGGAGCTAAATGAAAATGTTTGGCGACGAGGCTGTAGAGGCGCAATAGAAATTTTCTAAAGAAACCAAAACGCAAAAAGAAAGTAAGTTAAATGTGTTTTTTTTTTTACAATTTTTATAAAAACCACCGATTTTGGCTATGTTTCACTTCGTACATTTATTTTGGGTGATTCCACGTCAATTCATGCAATGATGGTCCGGGTCATATTTTAGATATTTTTGTTAAACATATATATGAAAGCCATGTTTTTGGGAGGAACATTCAGCTAGATATGAACGCCGTAACAATTTGTTTCGCTGAGATATAAAATAGAGAAGCTTAAGGCGTGGAAATTGAGAAGATTTCACAATGCTACTTTGCACAGTCGTCATTTCCTTATCGAACCTTTCATGGCACCATATTTTTTTTAATAGGTTTTCCAAAGGTTATACACCACATACATAAAAAATTAAAAATATCCATAAAATATTTCAATGCAAACAAAAATATCTAACATGGCAGAAAAACGCGTTTTAGAGACATATTCACGATTTTTTTGCAAATAAACCATCTTTCATAATACTTCACAAAACATATCAAAATGCGCGTATTTAAATATTATTTACGAATATATAAATATAATATGCCCACCCTTAAACATATTTTTGTTATCAACGCGGAAATTCGGCTGATTTCTCAAAATGTGGCAAGATTGGGCGTCGATATTTAAAACACTCCATCTTTTATTTTCTTTAAACTCCCCTTGGCACTTTGCAGTGACTTGAACTAATCTGTGATGGCAAAAGATTGAGTAATATATGACCTCCAAGCGGGAAAAGCTACGACAAACCTTCACTCGGAGCGAGCCGACGTCTTCGTCAAAGCGGCTTTGCCGCACAGCACCAAACGTTTTGAGCGTTAGTTATGGCATGTATTTTATATTATTAAAATTCTTTTTTTCATAAGGGCTGAGTATTAGTGACGCGAAAATGGACTTTGAGCTGGAATACCATTAATTAGCTTACAATTCACAGGAACAAACGGCCCCACTGTGCGAATTCGCTAACTATGCATAGATAAGCTTAAAACTCTCAGTTAAGCGAGTGGCCATGTATACACCCGGCCTCTCGGCATATGATGACTTCCACAGATGAGAAGCCTGGATTCCTCTCACAGGTTTTATGGTATTCCACTCTGCTTGCTTTACCGCACGAAACTCTCGAACACGTTCCACAGACAGGTGGAGCATGCAGACATTTGTTACTTTTTTACGTAGCACTTCCACAAAGTCTTTAGCGGTGGCAATCGTTGAGTTGAGCGAAGATCTCAACTTGGTGAGCGTTGGTTCTTCCACCTACTTCATCACAAGCGCTTTCTCCGCGTCCAGTGGCTGAAAAGATCCATCTTGCCGAAGAGTGCGGCTTCCGAGACAATTCGTGTAATTGGACGCGATTCTTGAAATGCGCCGCCGCTCCGTTCGATACAAAAATTGTTTCAAAAAAGACTGGGAAATGAACATTAACATCCTCTTTTATGGCCTATGTGGCTAGAAGAGCGTGAGCTGTGTCATGTTTCGTGTACCATCGGTGACAACGGCAAAGCTTTGCGTGCCTTGCGTGGACGTAACCACACTTGTGGAGAGAGACACTTGAGTTTTTTTTCAATGAAAACTCTGCACTTCGGTTGGAAAGAGTACTGTCCATTTTTCCGCAAAATCGAAGTGGAACACCACTGCCTTGGGTGCTAAGGCGGTTCTTGTGTCATGTATCAGGCTTCGTTCAAGGTCAAGGATGTAAGAATGCCTCATATACTTTTCGCTCTCCTATTGCCGCAGGAAGGCAGAAGTGTCCATAACCTTTTTGACGAGTTCGCCAGCGGCCCATAACGCGAAACAGATCTCTTGGTCTTCGTCGAGATGAAGCGACTGCAGCGAGATGCTCTGTGTTTTTGGGCACTTTTCGCAACGGCGCAGAAAGCAATCGTTCTGTGGAGCGCAGAAGAGGTAGATGCGCTTGAGGTCGTCTTCAGTAAATGTCTTCTTTGGGGCATTTGTTATTGCCGTAAAAAGCAACTGAAAATTGACGCAATATATGCACGCGCACACCTCGTGCTCGGGACTTTTTTTTTACCCATTTTGGTCGTAGAGAATAAAATTTGGAGATGCCTAGTTCGGGTTGGGGATGGTCCTTCCTAAACAGTTGGTAAGCTTCCTTAATAGAGCGGGTCATAAACCTTTTTACGACTTTGAACATGTCGTTGATCATGGCTTTGACGACGTCCTTTTTGTCGGGGCTTTGAACAGAGCATGCGAGGTCGTCGCGTGTGTAGTACTCAATTGCAACCCCCACGTCTTCGGCATTCGCCTTTTTCCCCATGTAGGGATCAGGGGTTGCCCAAACACCACCTTTGCGCTTCAGTTTTCATGTTTGATCAATCATGTAGGCAGTCGCACCCGACACCAGACGCAATATTGTTTTCTTCAGGATGATTGGTGGCAGAAGCACGTACAATCGCTTGCGTTCCTGGTGGGAACTACATGCCTTCAGCACTTCACAAAACGCGTCAAACCACTCTGCGCAGTGCTCACAACTGTCTTCGAGTTCGAGAGTTTCGTGCGGTGAAGCAAGCAAAGTGGACCACCGTAAAACCTGTCAAAGGAATCCAGGAAACTCATCTGTGAAAGTCATCACATGCCGAGAGGCCAGATGTATACATGGCCATTCGCGCAACTGAGAGTTTTAAGCTTATGTATGATGCATAGGTAGCGAATTTGCAGAGTGGGGCCGTTTTATTCCTGTGAATTGTAAGCTTATTAATGGCATTCCAGCTCAAAGCTCCTTTTCACGACACTAATACTCACCGCGTATAAAAAAAGAATTTTAATAATATAAAATACATGCCATAACTAACGCCCAAACGTTTGGTGCTGTGCGGCAAAGCCGCTATGACGAAGACGTCGGCTCGCTCCGAGTGAAGGTTTGTCGTAGCTTTTCCCGCTTGGAGGTCATATGTTACTCAATCTTTTGCCATCACAGGTTAGTTCAAGTCACTGCAAAGTGCCAAGGGGAGTTTAAAGAAAATAAAAGATGGAGGCTTTTAAATATCGACGCCCATTCTTGCCACATTTTGAGAAATCGGCCGAATTTCCGCGTTGATAACAAAAATATGTTTAAGGGTGGGCATATTATCTTTATATATTCGTAAAGAATATTTAAATACGCGCATTTTGATATGTTTTGTGAAGTATTATTAAAGATTGTTTATTTGCAAAAAAATTGTGAATATGTCTCTAAAACGCGTTTTTGTGCCATGTTTGATATTTTTGTTTGCATTGAAATATTTTATGGATATTTTTAATTTTTTATATATGTGTTGTATAACCTTTGTAAAACCTATTAAAAAAGTTATGGTGCCGTGAAAAGTTCGATAAGGAAATGACGACTGTGCAAAATAGCATTGTGAAATCTTCTCAATTTCCACGCCTCAATCTTCTCTATTTTATTTCTCAGCGAAAACAATTGTTACGGCGTTCATATCTAGCTGAATGTTCCTCCCAAGAACATGGCTTTCACATATATTTTTAACAAAAATATCTAAAATATGACCCGGACCATCATTGCATGAACTGACGTGAAATCACCCATTTGTTTAAGACTACTACGTGGCACAATCAGGGTTGTGGTACGAGAGGCACAACATCACATCAATGAAATATTGCAAAAAATAATGGCAACATGATTCAAGAGAAACAATTTTACACCATAAACACAAGGCAGTAAAAACAGAAACACGTGTTTACCATGTTGTATTAATTTGAGAGTGACGTAGAGAAGAAACATAAAAACGTAGAAGAGAAAGAAAATAGACAGGACGACGTCTCAAACTCAACTAACTCGTTTATTTAGTCCATCTTGTTATATAGTTTCAATCTCAAAGTCATCTACACCAACACAAAAGAACAAAGTCTTTACAGTTCAAGCACCAAAGTCTCCATCACACAATGCAAGAATGTGGACAACCTTATAGGTCGACACGATAAGGCAAAATCCATCTACCTTCCAACTTGAACAAAGACATTTCTTCTTTTTCTATTCTAAGCACAGTTCCCAGCTGTTTTTCAAGTCTTTTTTTTCGTCGTGTTTGTTCTTGTTTCCCGTTCAGGGTTGCCTTAAATTATAAACGTAAAACAGCTCACCTGCGCCTTATCACTCATTACAGTGGACACTTCTGATAAGAAAGCGCCCTTCCCACATACTACAAAAAAAATATTAAGGAAATACTCTCCTGAGCGGAGTTTTGGGCCAAAACATGTCAATGTCTGAGAAAAAAAAAAGAAGAGAAACACAACAGCAAAGCAAACTGCGTTTTACAGTTCATTTGTAAAATCATAATCAGGGTTGCACTTCAAGCAACCCAGATCGCACATGAAAGAAATACATTATATTTTTAGAAATCTTTTTTATTTGCTTCCGAACTGTAGCGAATCCTAAGATATACAGTTGCCCAGAGATTTTATCCGCACAGTCTGCCTTGCTTCTCTTTACATCGCTCCTCTTTTTGTGTATGATTTCGATCTCTGACCAGAGCGCCATTCAGTTATTACATTCATGAATATGTTTTGCGATTTCATAGTTTTGGGCTTTGTTCTTCAGATCTTTCATGGTCGTTTAATCTGTTCTTGATAGAGCATAACGTCTGTCCTACGTACTTGAATCCACACTCCAATGGTATTTCATACACAACACCAGTCTCACAACACATCGATTTTTCAAAATGAGCCTTCTTGCACTCACTAACACTTGTTTCAAAAGGCGTCAATTTACTCATACTATAATCCAAACTAAAGAGCATGTCCACTCCAAACTGCCTTGTACATTCCTTCAGGTTGTGAGAAATCTTATGAAAATACGAGATTACAGCAAACCTGTTTATTTTGTTTCTCTTCCGTTTCTCTCATCCCTTTAATAAACTGTTCAAATTGCCGTTTGATAAAACTGTCATCATATCCCTCACTAAGCAACCTTTTCCAATGCCTTTCTACCGATTCAGAGATATGACGAACACACGACCTTTATAACGCGTTCCTGGTCAATGACTTTACAATCCTAGGCTTCACGGTATTCGATTGAGAGCTCATTCTTGGGAAGAACGGTTTCCAATTTCCTTTTCCGTATTCCCCACATAACCCTCGATTCCCGTGAACACGTAAATCTAGAAACTGCATGATCTACAAAAGCGATCGTTTCTTCCGGTTTAAACATTCTGGAGACACAGGGGCTCGGAAGAATATCTGATGTGTGGGGACGACGTCTGTGGGCTCATGTCGCATCGTGTAGTTCACCTCTCTCTCCCCCCCCCCCCCTCTCTCTCTCTCTATATATATATATATATATATTTATATATATATATATATCTACAACACGGGCACTTCACACCATCGTACGTGGTCTCCGAGGAGGATATGAACGAATATGTGCAGATGAATGAACCGTACTTAATCTAATGAATCAAAGAATCAAAGTTTCCAGGAACCCGCCGAAAGCCAAAAATTGGCGGAGCCAGGATCCTTGCTCCGCCAAACAACCTCAACGAAAGTTGAGGAGTTCCCGGAAAGGCCTTTACGGAAACTCCTCAAATTTCGTTTTACGTCCAACCGGCCCGTTGAACCTTCTCACCGTATATATATATATATATATATATATATATATATATATATATATATATATATATATATATATATATATATATATATATATATATATATATATATATATATATATATATATATATATCTATATACAGGGTGTTTCTTTTATTCTGACACATTTGTTTAAAAAAACGTGAAAGCTACACTAATGCGGTTTGTGCAGGGGGTTATACGGTAAGGCGGACATTATGTGGGTGGCTAATCTTTGCGATAAGTCGGCTAATTAAAAAAAAAATCGTTAATTAACTTTTAATTAGTGGAAATAAACATATGGTTTCAAATAGAAACTTGTAGAGCATTATCAAAAACCACTAAATCAACTATTTTTGGAAGCATATAACGCCGGGGAAGCATTTTACGGCGTTCTGTAAAAGCGTTCCATTTGGACGCGTTTCTAGATTTCGGTTTCTTATCGGAGCACATCACCGCGCCCGCGGTCCTGCTCCCCAGTGGCTGAGACGCGCAACACACGTGCGCCGTACTTACCTCCATTCTACGAGGGAGGCGAGGCGATCCTGCTCCCCGGCTTCGCGCCGCGACCGCCGGGGAGCAGGATCGTGCGCGCGTAGATGCGCTCCGATAAGAAACCGAAATCTAGAAACGCGTCCAAATGGAGCGTTTTTACAGAACACCGTAAAATGCTGCCCCGGCGTTATATCCTGCTAAAAATAGTTGATTTATGGGTTTTCGATGATGCTCAGCAAGTTTCTAATTGAAACCATATGTTTATTTTCAGTAATTAAAAAGTTAATTAACGAATTTTAATTAATTAGCCGACTTATCGCAAAAATTAGCCACCCACATAATGTCCGCCTGGCCTATAGCCCACCTGCACAAACCGCATTACTGTAGCTCTCACGGTTTTTTTTTTAAACAAATGTGTAAGAATAAAAAAACACGCTCTGTATATATATATATATATATATATTAATAGGGGTGTGAAAGGACTTGGAAAACTGGGCAACCAAGCCTTGTCAGTTGGGTCTTTTATTTACGACCAACTTCCCCTTTCTTATCCCCGCGGCTATTTCGTCGTTCTTTGTATAACCAAATTATGTGATTGCGGTCTAACCGTAACACTACCCCCCTCCTGTGGAAAAGGCGAAGGTAGGGGTTGAAGATAGTTGTCGTGATCGGAGCGCATGGTGTATGGTTTCATTCGAGACACATGGACGATATTCTTGTTCCGTGAACGACCATCTGGAATAGGCGTCACACGTTCTATTTCGTAGTTGACGTCAGCTGTCTGCCGTGTGTTCCGGTATGGTGCAAAATACCGGGAGAGAAGACTTTCTGACCGTCCAACAACACGAACGGGTGACCAGACTAAAACAAGATCACCGACACTGTAATTAACTTGTCAGTGCTTGTCGTTATAACGGATGACCTGTGTCTGCTGTGAAGCAAGTGTGCGGTGTTGAGCTAGCTCGCGGGACTCTTCCGTCCGGTGAAGAACGTAGTCAGATGATGGTTCAAAAAAGCTTAAAGGGGTCATGTCTAGGGGCGTTACTACCAGTCTTGTACACATTACTAAAACAAGTAATTGATTATAATTACTATTACTCTTGGCTAAAAAAGTATTCGATTAGATTACTTGATTACTCGACGGTAAAGGTAATTGGACATTACTTAAAGAAGTAATCGTTACTTTTCCGATTACTTTATTGTGTGAAGACACATCTTTAGCGCTTATAACAATGAACTACTTCCAACCTATATTTTACACTTGCACAAGTATTGAAGAAGAAAAACTGGCTCCCTCTTCGTGGTCGTTGCACCCTCACAATGCGGACACAAGCATAAAATTTGTTTGAAGAAGTTTAGATTTGGGCGTTCGCCAGTGTGTGTGTGTGTGGGGGGGGGGGGGGGGGGCGGAGGGGGTTCTAGATCTTGTTAAGTTTGAACAAGGGTTGTCGCTCAAAGTTTTCGTAGCTCATTTTATGATTCACATGTGGATGAGCTCGCATGTTATACAAAAGAGAAGCAGCTCCAGGATTTGAAACGGATCATGCTTACTATCCATTAGCGGAAGAGATCGCCCCGACCACTTCTCAACTCGAAACATTGCTTTTCACAAAGACCACGTAGGGGAAATGGGGAAATATTTCAACTGCCTTTATTATATTTTGCATTCGCTTTAGGCATTCTTCGGTTCTGGTTTTCCTACGGGCTGCGAGTAGGTACCCTAAGCAGGATTTTTTTTTTGTGTGTGTGTGTGTGTGCGTGAGGGGGCTAGTTTAAACAAAGGACTCACAAAGCTACATTCTGCTTCCACAAACTCTTCTCTGAATGGCCTTTGTCACGCACTGTGGCTTCCCTGGGGATTCCTACTCCCAGTCGCAGCTCGAAAAAAAAAAAGAAAAAAAAAAAAAACCGGACATTTTACAGAAACTGTACATAGAAAGAGATTGACCTTGTTTCCTACAACTCCGCAAAAACCGGGGGGGGGGGGGGGGGGGGGGGGGGGGGTCCCGTGGACAAATTGTAACGGTTACAAGTAATTTTATTACTTCAAAAAGTAATCAGATTACTCTTGTGATTACTGCCTAATAAAAGTAATCAGCGGAATACAAAATTACTCCAAAAAGTAATCGATTACAAGTAATTTGACTACTTGTAATGAGTACGGTACAAGTCTGGTTACTACATCCCGACCGTAGACTAAGTAAAATGGAGAATAGTGCACATTTGCATAAATGGCCGTGTTGTAAGCATAAGTAACAAACGGCAAAACTTGATCCCAGTTGTCTTGATTATTGGAAATGTACAGTGCTAATCACACTTGTCTATAACGCGCGAGCGAGCGGCTTTCTCCGGGGAGCGCTGAACTGGTGGCATTCGCGGAAACTAAGCTAGTCACGTGGCGCAACATGGAACGGCCCGCTCGAGGGGTGTCCTGCCCACTCTATCAGCTTGATAAGCGATAAAAGTAAAGTGCCTTATGATATATTTTTGTTTTTTGATGACGACATCGTTGATACGCCTTCATGCTTTAGTTTGTTTATTGTTCGAGCAATGATGTTTGTAAAACGCGTGCGAGCAGGCTTCCGCGTTCGCCGCCAGCTGATAGAGTGGGCAGGACACCCCTCGAGCGGGCCGTTCCATGTTGCGCCACGTGATTGGCTTAGTTTCCGCGAATGCCACCAGTCTAGCGCTCCCCGGAGAAAGTTGCACGCTCGCGCGTTATAGACAAGTGTGATTAGCACTGTACATCGCTAACATCCAGGCGAGGGTTCGATTAAAGCGTTCAGTCATCCCATTTGCTTGAGGGTGGTATTCAGTTGTGGTGCGATAGATTGTGCAACAATACCGAAGGAGGTGCTGAATGACTGTAAATAAAAAGACGCGCCCTCGGTCGCTCACAAGTTTTCTGGAAGATCCGTGTCGCAGAACAATATTGTGGAGAAAAAAAGAGGCCACCTCTTCTGCATTTGGTATCGTGAGCGCCTGGGTTTCTACGTATCGCGACAAATGCTCGACGGCGACGATTATCCATCGTTTTTTTGTGTGCCGACTCAGGAAAAGGCCCAAGGAGATCAATTCCAACACTCTCAAATGGGTGGCTAGGGGGCTGAATGGGATGCAGATAGCCCGCAGGAGCGAGGGTAGGTGTTTTTCGGCGCTGGCAAGCTTCACATCATGTGGCGTATCTGTGGACACTCTTGTATATAAGCCAAACCAGAATAAAACGAGAGCGGGCACGGTTGTATGTTCGAAACACACCAAAATCTCCGGCAGTGGGATCATCATGAAGGGAACAAAGTACATCAGAGCGTAAATATCGCGGGATCATGAGAACCAGAGGTTGTCTTGTGGGTTCATAATTGCGACGATATAGAACTCTCCCGACAATTGGATATATATGTTCCATTTTCGCTGCTCTGCTCCGTGGCAAAGGATGCTGTAAGAGTCGGGTGATACTCCGCAGTTTCGGATCGCTACGTTGTTCCGTTGCGATGTCAATTTTAAAGGATAAGGCTTGAACAGGGATCTCGGTGGCATCCGTGTCATCGGTGGTGGTGGGTTCTAGAGGGCAGCGGGACAAAGCGTCGGCATCTTGGCGAGCGTAGCCTGCCTTATAAACTATCTTGACATCATACTCCTGTAGACGAAGTGACAATCTAGCGAGACGTCCTGATGGGTCTTTTATGTTTGTCAACCAGCAGAGAGCGTGGTGGTCAGTCACTAATCGAAAGCGTCGCCCAAATAGGTACGGTCGAAACTTGTTTATGGCCCAAACACTTTTTCTCTGTTGTAGAGTAATATACCTCCGCTCTAGTGAGCGTGCGGCTAGCATACGCGATGACCTGTTCATTGCCATGTTTCTTCTGAATAAGGACAGCACCAATTCCATACCCGCTTGCCTCTGAATGCATTTCTCTGGGAGAGCGGGGGTCAAAATGGCATATTATTGGATCATTGGTCAGGGACAGCTTTTGGCATATTATTGGATCATTGGTCAGGGACAGGATTTGAAAGAGTTCTCTTGGTCTTCCGTCCATTCAAATTCTGTATCCTTTGAGAGGAGGTGATTTAGAGGTGCTGCACGGTCAGAAAAATCTTGGATAAACCGACGGAAGTATGGGCAGAGGCCCAAAAAGCTTTTCAATCCTTTAACGTTGAGTGGCCGGGGAAATTACGAGACAGCTCTTATCTTGTAAGGGTCAGGACAAATGCCGTCTGCGCTGACGGTGTGACCCAAGATCTAAATTTGGCGGCAAGCAAGACGGCATTTCTTAGTATTTATGGCCAATTCGTCTGGGCCCGCACCGCACCGGTGCAGTGCGGTTCGTTGTACACGGAAGGCTATAGGGGAGAGGGAAGCGTCCTTCTCTCCCCGCCAGCCTTTTGTGTATAAAGTGGAAAGAGTTTACCGCACTGGACGGGTGCGGTGCAGGCCCAGACGAATTGACCATTAGTTGGAGACCCGCTGTCTTAATGCATTTCAGGACGGATTGCAATCGTAAGAGGTGCTCTTTAAATGTCGCAGAGAAGATGAAAACATCATCTAAATAGCACAGGCTTGTTTGCCATCTTAAACCCCTCAATATAACCTCCATTATCCTCTCGAACGTGGCAACAGCGTTCCATAAACCAAACGGAAGGACTTTGAATTCATAGAAACCGTAGGGAGTTATGAAGGCTGTTTTCTTTTGATCTTCGTCATGTATTGGTATCTGCCAATTTCCGGATCGAAGGTCTAAAGAGGAAAAATATTCGGATCCTTGTAAGCTGTCTAAAGCGTCGTTGATTCGTGGTAGAGGATACACGTCTTTTTTGGTGACATTATTTAGGCGTCTGTAATCTACAAAAACACTCCACGACTCATCGTTGTTCCTGGTCAGAACTACAGCTGATGACCAGGGACTTAATGATGGTACAATTATGTTCTTTTGGAGCATGTCTTTAACATGCCGATCAATTAAGGCTCGCTCCGAAGGAGAGACGCGGTAAGGTCTGTGTCGAACTGGTGAAGCATCGCAGGTATCGATTCGGTGCTTTACAGAGGTTGTTAAACCGAAAGTGCCACCGTCGATGTCAAAGCATGAGGAGCATCGTTTTAATAAATCCAACAGCAGCCCTTAATAATCTCCCGGTACGTTTTTTTTTTTTTTTATCAACCATGCATGATAAAGAAGAGACGGAGTCACGCAATGAAGTCGACGAGCCTAATAATGTTTCAGCGCAGGGCAGAAGAGTAAAAACTGGGCAAGTGGGAAGGATATAAATAAAGGCTACGCAAGTTCCAATTGATAAACGCTGAGGCTCGTTTGACATTTCGGCGATAAGGACGTCGGCCGTGCCATTGGTCAATGTCGATAATGAAAATGGAAGGGCTTGGTTCTTGCGTAGCAACATGTCGCGGCAAGGTTCCACAAGGGCATTGCCATTATAGTTGCCGGAAAAATACTTATTGACCGCCGTGACGAAAATGGTGCTCAAAGACGGAATGACATAGTCACGACTCAAACTTAGCTTCCTTACTTGAACCGTGTCTCGGTCATAGTAATCCTAATTCTCTCTACCAATATTTAGCAATCCAGTGTCGCAGCCTATGAGCGCGTTCCGTTGTCATAAGAAGTCCCATCCCAAAATAAAATTATTGCTACAGTGAAGGACAACAGTAAAAGACGTTGTCTACAGTGATGCGCTAACGTTGTCTACAGTGATGCGAGTGGTACACAAGCAACATGACGAGAAAAGAGAACGATTCGCACCTTGCAATAACCTGCCATCAGGAGGGGTGCCAACCAAACGAAGCTTCCGTCTCGTGGACTCGTTCATGACTGAAACTGATGCACCCGTGTCTATTAATGCTGAGAACGTTTGTCCTTTGACGGTTATCGAAACAAAATTTCTTGTTGAGGTGGAGGCTGGCAAGAATTGAACGAAGCGGTGTTATCTCCTACTGCCGCCGCGTCTAGTTTCCCTCGTTCTGGTAGAGAGCGGGTGGCTCATGGGATGGTCGGAATGACGCAGACGGGCGTGGGTAAGGCGAGGGCGAGCGCGGACGCCTGTATGCCGGTGGTCTCGGAGATAAAAATCGGTTACGATGTGGGAAGCTTGTTGCTGGAACATCCTCGTCGTATGAATACGTCGGATAGGCTGGTGGCGAGTTGTAACTGGATGACCAAAGAATCTGTAGATATCTCCTCGTTCTTCCGCGATGCGTCGGCCACAGAAGTGAGCAATGTGACCTCGGATTCCGCAGTGGAAGTAGGTGGGGCGGCTTCGAAGACTGGAGGTCCACTGGGTGTTGGAGTAAGTGGTCCTGGGAGGTTCGGTACTCATCGGTCTTTGAAACCTGGGTTGGAAAGAAATCTGGGCAGCTGGCTGGGAAAGAAGTCTGGGCACTGAGTCAGCATGTAGACGAGGGGGCAGAAAGCTCCTCTCGAATGGCGTCCCTTGAAGACATACGCGTCGCTGCAGTTGTTTCCTCGAGTAATGTTGCACTGTCGGGAAACATAATCCGAAGCTCTTCCTTGATGATGTCACCGATGACTGTGCGTACAGTTTCAGAGTGGGGGATTTGCAGTCGCGAGGGTAGCGAGGGTAACCTCGTTGAGGTGGTTGCTAAAATCCTGGCTCTTTTGTTCTCGTTGAGGCGACGGCATGCTTCTATGATGCTCTCGACGGTGCGGGAGTCATGAACCATGAGGTATTGGAAGCCGTCTTCTGATATTCCTTTGAGTATATGGCCAGCCTTGTCTGCCTCTGACCTGGTTGGATTGGCAAATTTACAGAGAGCAAGTACGTGCTCGATGTAGCCGACGTAGTCCTCGTCGGGACTTAGGGCACGGTAAGCGAGACGCCCTTCGGCCAGTTGTTTGCGCTGCGTAGAAAGTCCAAAAACTTCCAGAAACTTCTACAGTACTTGAATCGATCCCAGGAGGTGAAAGCGTCTTCGTCGTTATTGTACCAGATCATCGCCGTGTCTTTGAGGTAGAAATTAACGTTAGCAAGTTTAAGCATATCAATCCCAGCGATTGTGCGCGCTCGCCCGGTCATAGTTGCGAAGCCATTCGACTACATCTTGGGTGGCTGTGCCGGCAAACAATGGTGGATCACGTTGACGGCATGTGACGGTCGATGACGTTGTGACGGGTGGATTCGGCATGGTTTGGGATGTTACGGTGTTTGTGCCCAACGGTGGCTGTAGACCCCGGTGATTACCTGATCGAAGCTCCGTGTCGGATTCTCAGCCTTGAGGTAGGGGTCGCTTCACGTCAAACGAAATATTAGGGTGTGAAAGGACTCGGAAGACACGGCAACCAGGTCTTGTCAGTTCGGTGTTTTATTTACGACCAACTTCCTCTTTCTTATCCCCGCGGCTACTTCGTCGCTCTTTGTATAATCAAATTATGTGATTGCGATCTAACCGTAACAATATATATTATATAAAGAAAATTTACACGGTTTTTTTTACCGGAAAAATAAACTAGGCATCGCCGAAAGCTCATTCTCCGCCCAAAGGTAGCGCTAGAGGTCGCAACCAGATGCCAAAGTTTCAGCCCGATCCGATCACTTATTCAAAAGTTATAAGTGATTATCTGAAAATTTCAATGGGAAAATGGAGCCCATTTCTGCCCGTTTTCGGTTTCTGGCGCCATAGAGCCCCTGTGTTTGAAAACTCCGTCGGCCGCCATTTTCCCATTGAAATTTTTAGAAAATCACTTATAACTTTTGATTAAGCTATCGGATCGGGCTGAAACTTTGGCATCTGGTTATGACCTCTAGTGCTACCTTTGGGCGGACATTGAGCGTTCGGCGATGCCTAGCTTATTTTTGTGGTAAAAAATACCGTGTAAATTTTCTTTTGTGACACCCCTGTATGTATATTTATACCGGATGTTTTTTTAAGCTGAACAGATTTGTTTAAAAAAAGTCGTGAAAGTTGCACTTATGCCGCTTGTGGAGGTGAGTTATACGACCAGGGGGACATATTATAGGGGGCTAATCGTAACGATCAGTCGTCTAATTGATTGAAATTCGTTAATTATCTTTTTAATTAATGAAAATAGACATAAGGTTCCAATTAGAAACTTGTTCAGCGTCATCGAAAACCACTAAATCAGTAAATTTCAGAAAAATTTTTAGCGCGTGAGAAGCGTAGTAATATACTAAAGTTGCCACTCGTGGAGCGGATCTCCAAGAGCATTACTCATGACAGTCTATGGTTGGGGATGATCGGTCAGAGGGATGCTTCTAAAAGGTGTGGTACCTGTTCCATGCTTGGTGTAAGGCTTTTGGTACTTGCCTACCTGCTTTCGATCAAAGAGCTTTGATCGAGCAAATGAGCCGTCACCTGGCGTGTCATCCATGCGTGGTTCCTGGTGAACCAGGCTCTGGGATGGTATTTCCTGCACGTCGTTTTCTTCAGGTGCAGTCAAGGTTGGTTTTTCAAAGTTTGTGTCACGGGAGGCGTTGTCGGTTGTGTCATGAGTGTGCTGTGGGTCGTGGGTAGGGTGCTTTCGTCTACGGGTACCTGAGGCAGGGGCGGAAAGTCAGGTGACACTTCGCAAGTCGTGGAGGAACCCGAGCACACCAACACGCCAGGGGTAGGTGGAACCTTTTGGCCAGACTCTTCTTGTGTTTGTACTTCAGGCTGAGGCGGTGAGTGGTCAGTGGCTGGTTTGCCCTCATAATCAGCGGGAGGAGGGATCTCACCCGTGGACTCAACCACTTCGCTGACGTCCATGAGGAGCTCCGTCGATGTTTCTTCCCCACGAGTAGTTCCTTGCTTCAATTTATATGCGTACGAAAGTACGCAGTCTTCTGGGGAATGTCCGAAGCGTCCGCAGTCCGAGCATCGCGGTATCCGACAGTAGCGACGGATATGGCCAACCCTGTTGCACCGGAGACAGAGCGGAGGTCTACCCGGCAGGATTACGAAACACTGACATCCGAAGACCATCAGCAGGTAGGGAATCTTGGAGGAGGACACGCCCTCTGCTAGCGACAGCGTTACGTGTCTATTCATGGTTTCTATAGTTTCCATCCCTGGGACCCTCCATTTTTCTCGCTCGATGGAGATCACCTTTCCGTACGGTTGGAGCGCTTCCACAACTCTTCGATCCTCGATTTGGCTCGGCAGCCACATCAACTTAAGCTTGACGTCTTTTGTTTCGGGGTCTATGACGAGACATCTCCTCCCTTTTACGGTAAGCTCTTCGCGTGAGGCCAGTTTGGCCTTTGCTAGAACATTTGTGCTCGTGATCATTCACACGTGTGACATCTGGTATTGTCCAAGACTTATAATGTCTTTTGGGTCAATAATAGAACAGATGGCATCCCTAAAATCCGGGGCACGATATGGTCGGGCAGCCATGTCCGCGTGAAGGAACAGAGAATTGAGAACGACGTTACCTGATGGCAAACGGGGCATCAGAATACGGTACGCTTCCATACTGTTGGCAGAAGAAGACTCAGATGTGGACTGAATAACTCGGCCAGAAGCCGATTTGGAACTTTCGGCGGGGAAGATGAAAACACGTTAACTCTGAACGGCGTCTTCTACTTCCTCCACACCACTCCCCCTTGGCTTTCTGGCGTTTCCTACCTCTCTTATTAATGCACAAGAAACGAAATGTATCTAATCGGAGGTGTTCTGGAAACACACGCCGCCGCGTGGAACGCGGCGGCGTGTGTTTCATTCATTAGATTCATTCATTGATTCATTGGATTAAGTACGGTTCATTCATCTTCACATATTCGTTTATATCCTCCTCGGAGACCACGTACGATGGTGTAAAGTGCCCGTGTTGTATATTCAATAGCGTGGCTCTTGATTCTCGCAGATGATGATGATACCGTGTCTCTAAAGCTCATAAAAACAAAGAATACTACATGTACACGGGACGAGACAAACAGTGGGAGGATTTCTGGAGCACAAACGAGCACGTACCACGTGACACTAAGCGTCGTACCGCGTTCCACGCGGCGGTGTGTGTTTCCAGAACACCTCCGATTAGATACATTTCGTTTCTTGTGCATTAATAAGACAGGTAGGAAACGCCAGAAAGCCAAGGTGGAGTGGTGTAGAGGTTAGCACACCCGACCGGATATTGGGAGGCCCAGAATTCAAATCCTGGCTCCGCTGTTTTTTGGCTTTCGGCGGGTTTCTGAAAACTTCGATTTTTTGCTTCGTTTGATTAAGTACGGTTAATTCATCTGCACATATTCGCTTATATCCTCCTCGGAGACCATGTACGATGGTGTAAAGTGCCCGTGTTGTATATTCAATAATGTGGTGGCTCTTGATTCTCGCAGATGATGATGATACCGTCTCTCTAAAACTCATAAAAACAAAGAATACTACATGTATACGGGACAAGACAAACAGTGGGAGGATTTCTGGAGCGCAAACGAGCACGTACCACGTGACACTAAGCGTCGCACCGCGTTCCACGTGGCGGCGTGTGTTTCCAGAACACCTCCGATTGGATAAATTTCGTTTCTTGTGCATTAATAAGACAGGTAGGAAACGCCAGAAAGCCAAGGTGGAGTGGTGTAGAGGTTAGCACACCGGACCGGACATTGTTCAAATCCTGGCTCCGCCGTTTCTTGGCTTTCGGCGGGTTCCTGAAAACCTCGATTTTTTGCTTCATTTGATTAAGTACGGTTCATTCACCTGCACTTATTCGTTTATATCCTCCTCGGAGACCACGTACGATGGTGTGAAGTGCCCGTGTTGTATGTATATATATATATGTATATATATATATATACAGGGTGTTATTTTTTATTCGAAACAGATTTATTTTAAAAAATCCGGAAAAGATGGAATGATACGGTTTGTGCAGGTGAGTTATACGGTCAGGGGGACATTTTATAGGGGGCTAATCGTAACGATCAGTTGGCTAATTAATTAAAATTCGTTAATTAACTTTTTAATTAATGAAAATAGACATATGGTTCCAATTAGAAACTTGCACAGCGTCACCGAAAACCACTAAATCAGTCATTTTCCGAAAGACTTTGAGCGCGTGAGAAGCGTAGTAGTGCACTAAAGTTACGACTCCTGGAGCAGGTACAAGGCTGGGGATAGATAAGAGACGGAAAAATCGCGCGGGCGCCTTACCGCAACCGCTAGCTTTGTACCTGCTCAAAGAGCGGTAACTTTAGTGCCCTACTACGCTTCTCACGGGCTCAAAGTCCTTCTGAAAATGACTGATTTAGTGGTTTTCGGTGACGCTGTGCAAGCTTCTAATTGGAACCATATGTCTATTTTCATTAATTAAAAAGTTATTTAACGAATTTTAATTAATTAGCCAAATGATCGTTACGAATAGCCCCCTATAAAATGTCCCCCTGGCCGTATAACTCACCTGCACAAACCGTATCATTCCATCTTTTACGGATCTTCTAAAATAAATCTGTTTCTAATAAAAAATAACACCCTGTATATATATATACAGCGGGCATGGTGGCGGGAGGCCGAAGGCGTGGGTATATAGCTGAGAAGAGAAAACCCTTAGTGAAAACAGCAACAACGGACGATTTATTCTTCGACGTTTCGGCCGGAGTCCGGCCTTCGTCAGGACGAAGGCCGGACACGGCCGAGACGTGCCATTGTTGTATAGATATATATACAACACGGGCACGTTTCGGCCGTGTCCGGCCTTCGTCCTGACAAAGGCCGGACTCCGGCCGAAACGGGACGTTTCGGCCGGACTATTGTATATATAGCTCCGGCCGAATATATATATATATATATATATATATATATATATATATATATATATATAACACGGGCACTTTTTCATGATCGTAGATATATATATATATATATATATATATATATATATATATATATATAACGAAGTGAGAAACTCACGGTGATAAACAGCAAACAGCGGAAGTTTAATCGACAGTTTCGCCGAGAGACTCGGCTTCGTCAGGAGATGACTTACCAGTGAGGGCATATCGTTGCGGCAAAAAAGTATGCAAACTGCAATACGTAGGACAGGCCGAGACACCCTTTAGACTACGCTTTAACAACCACAGATCTCACTCTAAAACGAATCCAGGCCTCCCTCTTTCAAAACACATTCGTCTCCAAGAGCATTGTTTCGATAAATTATCTGTGACATTACTGGAATCTGGATTTAGATCTAACCGGGAGCGCGAACAGCGAGAGGCATACCTTATCTACAAATTCAATACTATTGAAGGAATAAATGAGAGTCCAGGAACACTTGCATCAATAAGAGCATTAATCTAGACTACCTTTCATGGTGGTACTGTATCTTCGACTGGAATTGGACCACGTCATTATTCTATTACGACTCCTATATGGTGTATGTTATCTTCTATCGAACCGTGCTGTTCCCGTGCTTTTTAATCACATGCGTGTTTCATTAACCACATCTCACAAACGTACCCCCCCCCCCCCCCCCCCAACTTCGTACCCTCTTTCCTCTTTATTTTTTTTTTGGCACTTCGAAGAGGGGTCTAACATATTTTGGCGATGTTTTGCTTTCTCGGTTTCCTGGACACGCGCGGCGCCCCAGGAATGACCGTCGCGGGGATGCATTGGCTCGTTGGGGGCCATCAGCCAAGAAGACGTCGCCCGTTCAAGGCCTATTGTAGCCACTGTTGTAAGCGTTCAAGCGCACTTTTTAGTTCGCCGCCCCGTAGGAGGAGCGGGCTCAGGTCAAGTTGTTTGCTATGTAGGATCGCGTACGTTGTCTACACCTTTTTTATTTGTTTTCTAGTTCTGAACTTTTTTTGCCGCAACGATATGCCTCCACTTGTAAGTCATCTCCTGACGAAGTCGAGTCTCTCGGCGAAACTGTCGATTAATCTTCCGTTGTTTGCTGTTTCTCGCCGTGAGTTTTTCACTTCGTTATATATACCGTATACGCCTTCGGCCCCTCGGCTCCTCTGCCACCATGCCTACTATATATATATATATATATATATATACCGGGTGTGTTTTTAAGCTTAACAGATTTGTTTAAAAAAAGCCGTTAAAGTTACACTTATGCCACTTGTGGAGGTGAGTTATACCGCCAGGGGGACATATTATAGGTGGCTAATCGTAACGATCAGTCGGATAATTAATTAAAATTCGTTAATTAACTTTTTAATGAATAAAAATAGACATATGGTTCCAATTAGAAACTTGCTCAACGTCATCGAAAACCACTAAACCAGTCATCTTCAAAAAGCTTTACGGCGCGTAAAAAGCGTAGTATGGTACTAAAGTTACCACTCGTGGAGCAGGTACAAGGCTGGGGCTAGATAAGAGACGGAAAAATCGCGCGGGCGTCTTATCGCAACCGCTAGCTTTATACCTGCTCCACGAGTGGTAACTTTAGTGCGCTACTACTCTTCTCACGGGCTCAAAGTCTTTCTGAAAATCACTGATTTAGTGGTTTTTGATGACGCTGAGCAAGTTCATAATTAGAACCATATGTCTATTTTCGTTAATTAAAAAGTTAATTAACGAATTTTAATTTAGTAGCCGACTGATTGTTACAATTAGCCCCCCTATAATATGTCCCCCAGCCCGTATAACTCACCTCCACAAGCGGCGTAAGTGTAAATTTCACGGCTTTTTTTAAACAAATCTGTTAAGCTTAAAACAACACCCTGCATATATATATATTGTCACGGGTGGTGACCAAAAAAAAAAAAAAATAAACAGGAAGAAATAAACGTTTGATGTGGCGAACTTGTGCCAAAAATGAAAGGGTACAAAAGAGAATAACAGCGTCGCGGGCGTCGAAGTCGGCGTAGCAGCAGAGTCGAACGCTGGGACGAAAACTGACTGTGGTTCGCCACGCGGAGCCCCTTATGTACAATCGGCACGGAATGAAACCCGAACGCCGGAACGCGTGGCCGTTAATACAGGTTGCTCCACCTAGAGGGCCCCTGAGAACTAATGAAAATGCACCGGGGTGCGAGGGTGCGGGTCCTACGAAGGTGAGCTCGACCCTCGCGAGCGCGTCTGGGAGTTCCGCGTTTCGTCGGTGGCGCGCTGTAAGCGCCGTCACATCCGATACAAAAGGCACTGTCACTCGCTTTGTGTATTGAATTCCCAGCGATATCTCTTCAGAGCTGACACTCATTATCGCTTTGTGTATCGCAAGGGCGAAATGAAAGGTGAAACATTTCGTGCACGGGAGACCCGTAGTGCTTCATGACGTGTCACCGGAACATCGTGCCACGCGCGGTTTCTGAGAAATAGTGAAACGTCATAAACGCGAAATAAAATTCGTTTGTTCGCATGACCATACTCTTTATGAAAAAAAAAAATACTACAACAGACTGACGCGGATGCCTCGCTTTTTATGAGCAATGCGCATGTTTTCGTGCGAGGTTATCAGTCGATTCTAAAAAGCGAGGAATTGCTTGTTGACGCTCTCTTCGAAAACCACCGATATGCCCAGGCGTATCCATTCCGGAGCGGAATAAATTCACCACCCTGTCTGGGCAGGACCTATCGCAAAGAGCTATCTAAGGTTAAGCGGCCGCCCAGTGTCGAACGGGCGACATGGGGCGACAGTGCGGCGACACGAAAACACCCTGAGTGACGGCGCTCACAGCGCGCCACCGGCGAAACGCGGAAGTCCCAGACGCGCCGCGCGAAGGTCGGGCACATTTTAGCGGGACCCGCACCCTCGAACCCCGGGCGCATTTTCATTAGTTCTCAGGGGCCCACCAGGTGGAGCAGCCTGTCTCGATGGCCACGCGTTCCGGCGTTCGGGTTTCATTCCGTGCCGATTGAACATGCGTGGGCTTCTGGAATAATCGGCGTAGAAAGTTCGACGCGTATGACATTCGGACCTGGAACAAGCAACAGGATTCTCGAATTTACCAGAATACTAGTCTAAAGGAATAAACAAAATGGTACGCCGCTCAACGAATCGAACCCTGGCTTTTCGCGTGGAAGCCAGGTACGATAACCGTTCAGGCCACGGGCGCGCTGCCTACTTGGCCAGCTGCGCGCGCGGCATTACTCCCTCCTTTAAAAAGTGCATCGCCCCAATGCAACGCAAAACAAAACAAAATAAAAAAGAACGATAAACTAAAGAGTCCTTTGGAGCACATAAGTTCCACAGTCCTGTCGAGAGTAGTACGTCTTCAGGCGCGCGACGTGGACGACCTCAGGTCCTGGTGGGCGGCGTGACGATGTACGTGTGCCGTCGGGCATCATCTCGTAGTTCAGCTCGCCGAGGCGACGAAGTACCTTCTATAATCCAAAGTACCGTTTCAGCAGTTTCTCACTGAGGCCACGGTGACGGATGGGCGTCCACACCCACACCCTGTCTCCGGGCTGGAAGTGAACGTCCCTGCGACGAAGGTTGTAGCGGCCCGCGTCGACGCGTTGCTGGTCCTTCATCATGAGTCGGGCGAGCTGGCGGACTTCTTCGGCGCGTTGAGCAACCGCCTGGGCGTCGTCGCTCTCATTGTCAGATGGCTCATGTGGCAGCATTGCGTCCAGGATGGTCGTTACCTTCGGACCATGTACCAGCTGGAAAGATGTGAATCCAGTGGTCTCTTGAACCGCCGTATTGTAGGCGAACGTGACATAGGGCAACACCTCGTCCCACGCCTCGTGCTTTACGTCGACGTACATAAAGATTATGTCTGCGATTGTCTTGTTGAGTCGCTCTGTCAGCCCGTTGGTCTGCGGGTGGTGCGCAGTGGTACGACGATGGCTGGTGTGGCTGAGCCGGAGGATTTCTTGGGTCATTTGTGCCATGAACGATGATCCGCGATATGTAATCAGAACTTTGGAAGCGCCGTGCCGGAGGACGATGGACTCGATGAAAAACTTGGAGACTTGCATAGCAGTCCCTGAAGGAAGGGCTTTCGTTTCGGCGAACCGCGTGAGAGAATCTGTGGCGTCGATTATCCAGCGGTTTCCCGACGTTGACGGCGGAAAAGAGAGAAGTAGGTCCATTCCGATCTGCTGGAACGGTGCGGTCGGAGGAGCAATCGGCTGCAGGAGACCGGCCGGCTTCGTCGGCGGTTTCTTACGTCGCTGGCACTCGTGGCACGATCGGGTGTAGAGGTGGACGGCTTTGGGGAGCTTTGGCCAGTAATACTTTTCACGAATATGGGCCAGTGTTCGGCTGTGACCGACGTGTCCCGACTTCGGGTCAACGTGACATGCTTGAAAGATCTCCTCCCGAAGGTCGGTCGGGATTACCAGCAACCACACTCTAAGAAAAAGTGGAAGAAAAAAGTAGCAACGGCGCGTCTTTTTCCCTTCTACTGACGCGCCCCCAAGCGGACACGAGAAAAGGGGAGGAACGAAACGTTTTGCTCCTTCTCCAGGCAGACGGGAGAAAACTTTCGCCCTCCCGACTCATCTTCTTTCGGTTTCGTTTTTCGAGAAGGTCGCGCACGTTGTTTAATAAATAGCTGTTTAGTTGATTGAGCTTCAGCGGCAGCGAAGGGCGCCTGTAATTCCGTCTTCTGGTCTAAACGTGCAGAACATTTCGGTTGCATTGACGTTTTTATCACTAATTTTATCAAGCGAGCAAACGAAGCCGCTAGAAACAGCGAAGTTCCGGAGCAGTGCCAGCAGCGCCACGTACACTGGGGGATGGCCGTCTCCGGATTGCGGGGCTCGCGCGGCACGGAACTACAGTCACTACAGTAGCGAAACCACGCGGAACTGTTTCGACATTTCGACGTTATGGAAACCGCAGGAATCGCGTCCAAGACAGGCAGGTTTTGCTGCCGGCTGCCTGGGTGCCTTCCGTCCTGAGTTCGGTTCTGTTTTCCGATGCCGAGTGCAACCGGCGCTCAACGTGGTTCTGTATTTGTGCGTGTCAGCAACATAGCTGCAACATCGTGTAGCAGTGTTGTGAGTTGTGAACAAAAGACTGGAATTATCGCCGATGGGACCGTGTGTTCGCGTATCAGTGCACTCTAAGAAAAAAGCGTGCCAACTAGCACCTTTTAGGGTTCTTTCGCTTGTCCAATGGGCGGCACCCTTAAAGGTGCAGAAAAGAACCCACAAAAAGGGTTCTTTCTAATGAACCCTATTTCGGGGTTCTTTCGGATCGTTTATTGGTTCTTCTTAATGAACCCTATTTTTGGTTCTTTTCAGAACGCTTCTGGGTTCTATTTAACGAACCCTATTTAGGGGTTCTTCTAGGATCCTTTTTTGGTTCTTCCTAATCAACCCTATTTCGGGTTCTTTCCCGAACCCTTTTTGGTGCTCTTGATGAACCCCATTTCGGGTTCTTTCTAGAACCGTTTCTGGTGCTCTTAATGAACCCTATTGCAGGTTCTTTCCAGAACCGTTTCTGGTGCTCTAAATAAACCCTATTTCAGGGTTCTTTTCGTATCCTTTATTGGTTCTTCTTATTGAACCCCATTTGGGTTCTCTCCAGAACCCTTTTTCGTGCTCTTAATGAACCTTATTTCGAGGTTCTTTACGGTTCCTTCTTTGGTTTTTCTTTATGAACCCTATTTCATGTTTTATTTGGAACCCTCCTTGGTTCTTTTAATAAATCCCGAGTTCTTTAGATTATGTTGGCGTTATTTTAGTAAACCATATTTTGTACTTCTAACCCTCTCTTATAACAAATGAGTTTTTTTTACATTCCTAGTTAGTTTTTAGTAAATCGTATTTCGTATTTCTTGCTTTACAAGGTGCATTTTTTTCTACCAACCAAAGTGTCTTTAGATTGTTCATTAATCGCTAGCACTGGGCCTTTTCGACAGATTGACAAACATCAGTCTGGCCAGAGTCAACACACTTCATTCCTGTACGTCATTAACTAGGTGACAGACAGAACAGTAAACATCATGTCCAATCATATACTTTATTGGAGTAGCAAAAATTGATTCTTCTGTTCGCAGTAAAAAAGCTAACAAAATTCGAAACAGTTTCAAGACGAGACGGATATCACTGCCAGCAATGCGCACACAGCTTCTACTGTCGTTCTGATGTCGCTCACTGTCAGGACACCGTCCAAAACGTTGTCAAATTCATTTTCCTGGAGATGGATGAGTGGCATCAGTGTCCGGACTTCCTACAACAAGAAAGCAAGAATATGAACACATGTATTTTCCTCTGTATTATTATGCTGCGAGTTGCTCATTCGCCGCGCTTTCAGATCAATTATAATTGTATAGGTTTCACTAAGCATTTTATTTCTCGTTTAGCCTTAGGCTCTAAAACATACCCGCAGATATGATTTCCTTCAAAACATTTAGTGGGTCAATCAGTGCGATCTAGAGAGCGCGACCAGCGGATGACGAAGCGTCCCCTTCGAAGCCCCCTTCGCTACAACAATGTGTAAAAGCGAAAAATGGTACGCAGCATCAAGCGTTCCCTTTCCATCCAAGAAGTAGTAAAGGAAGAAGATCGGAAGTCAATGAATTACAATATATGTGCAGTACACACGTAAAACAATGCCCAACGTGCCACCGAATTTTCTCTGCTTTTAAAAATGCCCGTGCGTCCACTCGAGGGGCCGATCAATGCAATCTACGAAGAAAACTCGGCCAATGGAGAAGCTGAAAATATGATTGACTTAAAAATGAAGTCTGTAACGTGACACTGAGCATGAAGTCATACGTGAACCGCCATGCTCAGTGACATCTCTCGCTTCATTCATATGTCTAAACATGCTTTGGCCTTTTTATTCGCCGAGCTCTCTTCGTGGATTGGTGTGATTGGCTTCTCGAGTGTTCTGCGGGAAGTAGATGCACAGGAATTTTAAGCATGTTTCTAGAAACGTTGGTTCTACCCATATTTAATCCTTCTTGCCCTACAGTCAGTAACAGGTTAAGAAAAAATCTACGAGCTGGAGAGGAGGAAGCGGACAGAAGCTTGTAGGGGAGAGGAGAAACCTTCTCTCCATTTCAAGCGTCCATCGGCTTTCTTCTTTTAGATTTTTCTTAACCTGTCATTGACTTTAGTCGCTTATATTTTCTCTATATTATTTTTAGAAAATAAAGCAAGGATATGTTTTATATTACTAGCTCGTATATTGAAGATATAACCCTGACAAGTTTGCATTACCATCTGTGACGATGCACTATACTCGGGGGTGACTTGGGCAACTTTTTTGGCAATGTGTAGTCGAAGTTAAAAACGCCCGCGCATCTTAAGCAATCAAGGCTATGCACACGCACTCTTCACTTCAGAAACGCCACAGAAGTTGTTTCTGAGTATAAGTTAACCCTGTCTTAAACGAATGGCCCCGATAAGCGGTCATCAGTTCGTAAAGATGTAGTAAGTTAACCCAGCATATTTATGGTGGACGAAGGTAAACCTCTGCGTCGTCGCAGTCTGAAACTTGTGCTAGATTACAAAAACACCAACTAAAGTATACCTTCAAGCAGCTCTTCGAGGTTCAGAGTGACGTTCTTTTCCTTTGAGGAGCACCTGTGTAGAAGCTGTAAATGCCTCAATCTTGGCTCCCATGTCCTCCAGATGTCTTTGCCGAACGGCAGTTTAACGTCTTGTAGTAACTGAAAAATAAGCAACGAATGGACAGTGTTGCTGGTTTACAAAAGTACATTTATGCGCTATGAATTTGTACACAATGATTGTTTACACACACACACACACACACACACACACACACACATATATATATATATATATATATATATATATATATATATATATATATATATATATATATATATATATATATATATATATATATTAACTAAATGACCACTTACTGTCACTATAGTGGAGTAGGGCTTGGCGTCAATTAAAATAATTTCGATTTACGTTTTCTTTTATATTGACTAGTTAATCAATTTATAGGTCGCGCTGATCTCGAGGAAAGATATTGTGTCCAGAAAAGGCCTAGAACAACCGATTTTTTCTTTGACAAGTTTTTACTACGTCTTATAAGGCTTAGTACATAACAACTTGTCATTGTGCCTCATACAGAAGTAAGGCATGGCTAACATTTAAAATAAAATATATGTACATATTTGTACAATAACAAGTTCAAATATCAACTTGCCGTTGTGCTCATACACAAGAAAAGCATGGAAAACATTTAAAATAAAATATTTGTACGTTAAAACGGGTAGTAAGAAACTTTTGAAGTCCTGATGATCTGTAAAAATCTCGAAACTTTAAGACTAAATATAAAGAAGATAATATTGAGTTACCATTCCGGGAATCGTCATTGCCGGAAATTCCTCAAGGACTGTGAGGGCTCCAGCATCGCTGAGGATCCATTCTTGGCAAGACTGAAACGTCCGCATCATGCGGTCTTGTATCAAGTCGACGTTCAGGGGCGCTTTAGTTATCTCTTCGTTCATGAGCAAAACATGACGGCGAGCACTCACGGCGTCTTCACATTTGTGAGTATCAACGAATCCCTAAAACAAAAACAATTTGTTACGTTGATGCGCCGTTTACGCATGTAAGCTATTTACATAATAGTTGCAGCACTGAATATAGGACCAAATATAACAGTTATTTTTATCAAACATACATCCACATTTGTGAAAACACAAAATGCACAAAAAGTTCGCGCCTGTCGATTTCCGCACAACACTCCGAGAGCCAATCGTTGCAACCTGCGAAGTCCTCTCAGCGAATGACGACGCGGAACATACGTTTAGACCAAGAAATGCAATCTGCGCTGTTACATTAAGCAAAGCAAGCGGGACGTTTTGCATTCCCTGATGTCGCAGACAGCATCTTTGGGTCTAACCAAATGTTCGGCATCCTCATTAGTTGAGCGGTGCCGTAAATTGCAGTGATTGGCTCTCAGAGTGCCATGTCCCTGGCCGGTCAAAAACAAAAACGTTTACAGCACCTATTCGCTCACGTTTATTGGGGCCATAAATACGGATACATTAGCTAATTAAAGCCCGGTAACATACGTTGTTACATTTACGAAGAGATATCATTGCTCATTTCATTCGCGCTGTAAATTCGAAGTTCTGTTCTTGAGATCTTTCTGGCGGAAAGCTTGAACTCAGCATTTTGTCATATTATATATAGTCAGTATTGTAGTAATGAAATCAATGTTCGCTTCAAAAACGTTTTTTTCTTGTGTAGTTCAACATACAAGACTGTAAAATAATGTTGTTTTTTTTTTGCAACGTGCTTGTTTGGACAACTCTAAGTTAAAATAGCATAAAAACAAATTTCAAACGACAAGTAGCTTAATTAATAAGAAGCCGCCCCCTGTCCTACTTATTCTGCCTATGCATCAAACAATTTCCGGCCATTTTGAGCACTACTGTACTTATAGCAATTTTCAAGATAAATTATAAATATTGCCTGATTATACTCTTTTTCACCCCAACTTGTGCACCGGAGGCTCCACCTCTACAGGCCGCGCATTGGCCAGTCACCGTCGCACCACCACGAAGCGCTCCTCCGCCATTTTTGAATCAAATATAAACAAAAAAGTGTCTACAAAGAAAAAGTTCTATACGAGCGTCGTAATCGTGATAATCCAATCATCTTAAATAGGGCTTATTATGTAGCACGTTTTGAGCTATAATTTTTCATATGTCCAAATTTATTGGTGTGATTCTTTTTAAAATACGAATCGCACGCAGTCGCTGCGTGGTGACTGAGGCCCTACTGACTGCGTTCGTTTGTTCACGGAAGAGTGAGTTGTTCACAAACAGAATTGCTTTCTTAATAAATACAGCACTTCCGACTTGGCTAACATCTTCTCTCAAATAAAACAATTGTACCGTCAAACTGTCCACTTAAACGGCGCAAGACTTGCAGCCTGAGTGTCTATTTCTTTACTTCTGTTGAATTTACGAACGCGTCCGGTTAACTCGGTGACGTCATGTTGTTGTTGTAGTCGGGGAATCGAATGCTCGACGCGCTCGGCCCGATTGCGTTCTTCTTCTGCGTGTTCAGATATTTTTTACAACTTTATCGTTCTGTTTTATTATTCAGCGTATTTCCTTTGTGGATATCGTTGAGGTAGTGTCCATGGCTCCATCTCCACCGCCGTCGAGACGTAAGCCAGCCGCCACGACACCTATAAATTTGTGGAAGAAGCATCGGCAAGGACGCAAGCTCTCGAGCGATTGCAAGCAGATGGTTCTTTCCGTGTACGCCAAGCTGCGAGAACAATACCCGGACAGGTTGAGGAACGACTTATACCAGCTGACGTCTGAGTATACTGGCGTCGGAGCACGGACAGTTGTTGCCATAAAGAAGGAAGCCATCACGAATTCCGGGCTCCTTCGAACTCCAACTGGTAAGCGCCCAAAGTCGGTTGGCACCCGTCGTCGCCTGGTCCAGTACGACTCTTTTGTGCTGTCTGCGTTGCGGTCCTGCGTGCACGGCTTCTTTCGAAGGAACGAAACCCCGACCGTCACGAAGATACGCGAAGCCCTCATTGAAGCGCTGAAGGATGATGAGGTCGCCGTGGAACCGAGTCCATCGACTGTGTACCGTCTTTTGCATGACATTGGGTTCGAGCTGCAGAAGAGGAGTCGCAACTCTCTTCTCATTGAGAAGGACGACATCCTTGTGTGGCGTACGAAGTACCTCCGCTCAATCCTGAAGTTTCGAGCAGAGGGTAAGGCGATCTATTATCTCGACGAAACGTGGGTCAACGCCGGACACACCGTCAACAAGATCTGGGTCGACACGACGGTGCGTTCTGCCAGAGACGCAGGAAATCGCGGCCTCAGCACCGGTCTCAAAAATCCATCTGGCAAAGGCAGCAGACTGATTGTCACTCACGTTGGGGGTGACCAAGGCTTTGTGGAAGGTTGCCTCGACATTTTTCATGGAGTGAAGTCGGGCGATTACCACGACGAGATGGATGGCAACAGGTTTGAACATTGGTTTGACTTGTTCCTGACCAAGGTAGAGCCAGGAAGCGTTATTGTAATGGATAACGCTTCCTACCACTCAAGACGCGTGGAGTGTGTCCCCACGAAATCTTCAACCAAGAGTGTCATCCAAGAATGGCTAAGCTCAAAGGGAATTGACTGGGACAAAGACATGCTCAAGGTGGAACTAATTTCTTTAGTCTCCCAAGTGCGACACAAGTTCCTCAGCTACCGAGTGGACACACGTGCTGAAACTGTTGGGTGCACGGTTCTTAGGCTGCCCCCTTATCATTGTGAGCTGAATCCCATTGAGCTTATCTGGGGGCAAGTGAAGAATGAGGTTGCACGAAGCAACTCGTCTTTCAAACTAAAAGATGTGAAGGTGCTTCTAGAGCAGGCAATCAAGAATGTCACGAAAGACAACTGGACCGCTGCTATACAGCATGTTAAGAAGATGGAAAAGCAGTTCTGGGAGAATGACAGCCTGTCGGACAGAGAGGTTGCACCAATCATCATCGAAATCAATGCCGGAGATGTCAGCGACGACTCCTATAAAGATGAAAGCTGCGATGAAGTTGTCTCTGGATCAGGCCACCCACACATTCCAGGTGTGGAGCCACTTAATATGTAAGCAGTGTGGCAAAGTATTTCTTCCATTGTGCTCTCCGGGAACTGCTGGAGGCCCACGTGAAGCCTTCTCTGCGTATAAGGCGGCCTGCCTGTGTGGGCTGACTCCCGAGATCTGGTATGCAACCCTGCCTCTCCGAAAACGGCTGCAGCAACACGACGAGGCGGCTTCGGAAGCCCACTTGAAGCGTTCTCTGAAAACAAGGCGGCCTGCCTGTATGGGCTGACACTCGACATCTGGTATGCAACCCTGCCTCTCCGAGAACTGCTGCAGCAACACGACGAGGTGGCTTCGGAGGCCCACTTGAAGAGTTCTCCGAAAACAAGGCGGCCTGCCTGTGTTGGCTGACTCTCGACATCTGGTATGCAACCCTGCCTCTCCGAGAACGGCTGCAGCAACACGACGAGGCGGCTTCGGAGGCCCACTTGAAGAGTTCTCTGAAAGCAAGGCGGCCTGCCTGTGTGGGCTGACTCTCAACATCTGGTATGCAACCCTGCCTCTCCGAGAACTGCTGCAGCAACACGACGAGGCGGCTTCGGAGGCCCACTTGAAGAGTTCTCCGAAAACAAGGCGGCCTGCCTGTGTTGGCTGACTCTCGACATCTGGTATGCAACCCTGCCTCTCCGAGAACTGCTGCAGCAACACGACGAGGCGGCTTCGGAGGCCCACCTGAAGAGTTCTCTGAAAGCAAGGCGGCCTGCCTGTGTGGGCTGACTCTCGACATCTGGTATGCAACCCTGCCTCTCCGAGAGCGGCTGCAGCAACACGACGAGGCGGCTTCGGAAGCCTACGTGAAACCTTCTCTGAAAGCAAGGCGGCCTGCCTGTGTGGGCTGACTCTCGACATCTGGTATGCAACCCTGCCTCTCCGAGAGCGGCTGCAGCAACACGACGAGGCGGCTTCGGAAGCCCACTTGAAGCGTTCTCTGAAAACAAGGCGGCCTGCCTGTATGGGCTGACACTCGACATCTGGTATGCAACCCTGCCTCTCCGAGAACTGCTGCAGCAACACGACGAGGTGGCTTCGGAGGCCCACTTGAAGAGTTCTCCGAAAACAAGGCGGCCTGCCTGTGTTGGCTGACTCTCGACATCTGGTATGCAACCCTGCCTCTCCGAGAACGGCTGCAGCAACACGACGAGGCGGCTTCGGAGGCCCACTTGAAGAGTTCTCTGAAAGCAAGGCGGCCTGCCTGTGTGGGCTGACTCTCAACATCTGGTATGCAACCCTGCCTCTCCGAGAACTGCTGCAGCAACACGACGAGGCGGCTTCGGAGGCCCACTTGAAGAGTTCTCCGAAAACAAGGCGGCCTGCCTGTGTTGGCTGACTCTCGACATCTGGTATGCAACCCTGCCTCTCCGAGAGCGGCTGCAGAAACACGACGAGGCGGCTTCGGAAGCCTACGTGAAGCCTTCTCTGAAAGCAAGGCGGCCTGCCTGTGTGGGCTGACTCTCGACATCTGGTATGCAACCCTGCCTCTCCGAAAACGGCTGCAGCAACACGACGAGGCGGCTTCGGAAGCCCACTTGAAGCGTTCTCTGAAAACAAGGCGGCCTGCCTGTATGGGCTGACACTCGACATCTGGTATGCAACCCTGCCTCTCCGAGAACTGCTGCAGCAACACGACGAGGTGGCTTCGGAGGCCCACTTGAAGAGTTCTCCGAAAACAAGGCGGCCTGCCTGTGTTGGCTGACTCTCGACATCTGGTATGCAACCCTGCCTCTCCGAGAACGGCTGCAGCAACACGACGAGGCGGCTTCGGAGGCCCACTTGAAGAGTTCTCTGAAAGCAAGGCGGCCTGCCTGTGTGGGCTGACTCTCGACATCTGGTATGCAACCCTGCCTCTCCGAGAGCGGCTGCAGCAACACGACGAGGCGGCTTCGGAAGCCTACGTGAAACCTTCTCTGAAAGCAAGGCGGCCCGCCTGTGTGGGCTGACTCTCGACATCTGGTATGCAACCCTGCCTCTCCGAGAGCGGCTGCAGCAACACGACGAGGCGGCTTCGGAAGCCTACGTGAAACCTTCTCTGAAAGCAAGGCGGCCTGCCTGTGTGGGCTGACTCTTGACATCTGGTATGCAACCCTGCCTCTCCGAGAACGGCTGCAGCAACACGACGAGGCGGCTTCGGAGGCCCACTTGAAGAGTTCTCCAAAAACAAGGCGGCCTGCCTGTGTGGGCTGACTCTCGACATCTGTATGCAACCCTGCCTCTCCGAGAACGGCTGCAGCAACACGACGAGGCGGCTTCGGAGGCCCACTTGAAGCGTTCTCTGAAAACAAGGCGGCCTGCCTGTGTTGGCTGACTCTCGACATCTGGTATGCAACCCTGCCTCTCCGAGAGCGGCTGCAGCAACACGACGAGGCGGCTTCGGAAGCCTACGTGAAGCCTTCTCTGAAAGCAAGGCGGCCTGCCTGTGTGGGCTGACTCTCGACATCTGGTATGCAACCCTGCTTCTCCGAGAACGGCTGCAGCAACACGACGAGGCGGCTTCGGAAGCCTATGTGAAGCCTTCTCTGAAAGCAAGGCGGCCTGCCTGTGTGGGCTGACTCTCGACATCTGGTATGCAACCCTGCTTCTCCGAGAGCGGCTGCAGCAACACGACGAGGCGGCTTCGGAAGCCTACGTGAAGCCTTCTCTGAAAGCAAGGCGGCCTGCCTGTGTGGGCTGACTCTCGACATCTGGTATGCAACCCTGCCTCTCCGAGAACGGCTGCAGCAACACGACGAGGCGGCTTCGGAGGCCCACTTGAAGAGTTCTCCAAAAACAAGGCGGCCTGCCTGTGTGGGCTGACTCTCGACATCTGTATGCAACCCTGCCTCTCCGAGAACGGCTGCAGCAACACGACGAGGCGGCTTCGGAGGCCCACTTGAAGCGTTCTCTGAAAACAAGGCGGCCTGCCTGTGTTGGCTGACTCTCGACATCTGGTATGCAACCCTGCCTCTCCGAGAGCGGCTGCAGCAACACGACGAGGCGGCTTCGGAAGCCTACGTGAAGCCTTCTCTGAAAGCAAGGCGGCCTGCCTGTGTGGGCTGACTCTCGACATCTGGTATGCAACCCTGCCTCTCCGAGAACTGCTGCAGCAACACGACGAGGCGGCTTCGGAGGCCTACGTGAAGCCTTCTCTGAAAGCAAGGCGGCCTGCCTGTGTGGGCTGACTCTCGACATCTGTATGCAACCCTGCCTCTCCGAGAACGGCTGCAGCAACACGACGAGACGGCTTCGGAAGCCTACGTGAAGCCTTCTCTGAAAGCAAGGCAGCCTGCCTGTGTGGGCTGACTCTCGACATCCGGTATGCAACCCTGCCTCTCCGAGAGCGGCTGCAGCAACACGACGAGGCGGCTTCGGAAGCCTACGTGAAGCCTTCTCTGAAAGCAAGGCGGCCTGCCTGTGTGGGCTGACTCTCGACATCTGGTATGCAACCCTGCTTCTCCGAGAACGGCTGCAGCAACACGACGAGGCGGCTTCGGAAGCCTATGTGAAGCCTTCTCTGAAAGCAAGGCGGCCTGTCTGTGTGGGCTGACTCTCGACATCTGTATGCAACCCTGCCTCTCCGAGAACGGCTGCAGCAACACGACGAGACGGCTTCGGAAGCCTACGTGAAGCCTTCTCTGAAAGCAAGGCGGCCTGTCTGTGTGGGCTGACTCTCGACATCTGGTGTGCAACCCTGCCTCTCCGAGAACGGCTGCAGCAACACGACGAGGCAGCTTCGGAGGCCCACTTGAAGAGTTCTCCAAAAACAAGGCGGCCTGCCTGTGTGGGCTGACTCTCGACATCTGTATGCAACCCTGCCTCTCCGAGAACGGCTGCAGCAACACGACGAGACGGCTTCGGAAGCCTACGTGAAGCCTTCTCTGAAAGCAAGGCGGCCTGTCTGTGTGGGCTGACTCCCGACATCTGGTATGCAACCCTGCCTCTCCGAGAACGGCTGCAGCAACACGACGAGGCGGCTTCGGAAGCCTACGTGAAGCGTTCTCTGAAAACAAGGCGGCCTGCCTGTGTGGACTAACTCTCGTCATCTTGATTGAAGCCCTGCCACTTCGAGAACTGTTGCAGCAACACGACGAGTCGGCTCCGTTATGTTGCACAGAAATATTAAACACCGAGCCATGTTCAAGACGTCGTTCCATTCCCTTCTCGTCTCCCAGGCTAATATTGCGGGATTTAGCATGTCTTCAGCTTACACCGGCTTGTGTGCACGCATCTGCTAGTTCCTCTTAGATTGAATCTTTATTTAGGCAACAACATACAAACAGTCGTTGCCCAAGAGCTGACACAAAAGGCAAACAGAATTGCCTCACGAGGCGCCGCCCCCCCCCCCCTCCCCCCCGCTCCCCCTCCCAATCACAAACATCATACACACTTGTCGTACACAATATAACAGCATAATAAGGGTACAGCAAAGGTTACAGAATATACTTGCACAGCAGAATTCAATTTTAGAACACCCCTGGCCCCAAAGACGCCAGAAATGCAGTTCGTTGAATGCAGAGTACACAGGAAGTGCCCGAGGTCTAATTGAACAGTGCAGGTCTACAGAATTTGCTTGTGTTACCAGTTTTTGGCTCATGAGCTTACATCACATTGTAAACCTAGGACACAGGACAAACACAAAAGGGCCTTTTAGTGTTTGTCCTGTGTTCATCCTAGGGATGTACAAAATACGAACTTCAAGAAGGTTATGAGTCGCAAAGATGCAGGGCTGTGGCACTGCAAACAAAAGCTGCCACAAGTACATTCGCTATACACAAATGCATGCTGGTGCTGTCCCAGAAATATTTTATAGTGATTCAAAGGATTAGACCTGCAATGAAGTGACATAGTTCCGTACTAAAATAAGTGGATGTGGGGCGGTCAGTTATAGTGCCCAGATGTAGTACAGCTGCATCTGTTTTCTCGAAGGTAAGAGAACTGGGAACAAACAATGCAAGCATTGTAACAGGAAACTGTTTTGGGCAGTACAGTACAATACCGAAATTGTTCGTTTTAGGGGGTTTTACCATGGGGGAGGGGGGAAAGAGAACAACCAATGCTGTCTATATCCACCATTTGATCATACAATTTTTCGACTTCGAATGCTACATGTCATCGCAGCAAAAAAGCAGGGGCTAGAAGAGCTGTGGACAGTGGCCTGCAATGAACACAGAACATGAACCAGAGCTACTATGAATGTGGTATGCTCCTTGTTACCAACAATAAACCTTGTAGATATACTTGCAGTTTTCTTGTTGACTGATTATATTACTATAACTGCTCATATTAGACCAACAATATTGTATAACTGCTCATATTAGACCACAATTCTCACCACTCCACATTCCCGGCTTTGATGCAGTCGACTTCAGCTGCAGAAAACACGTTTTACACTATTTTGAGAATCTGCTGAGTAATCCGCCTGTTACAGCAATCTGGCACTTTACCAGTCATTTCCAAATGCTGTCGGACATCTCGCATGCCTATCGCGGTGCAGCAGAGAGCCGTTCGCGGGCGTGGTATTTGACGCTGGAGAGACTGAAATCGCAAGCTACCAGTTCAGGAAGCAAACAATATAAACTTTTTCAACAAAACCGCGACCGTAACGTAAGGGCATGTCACATACCAGGCAACATAAAAAGCGCGAATGTTGCGCGGCAGCGAAGTTGCAAACGCGGTCCGCATGCCCGATTGAAAGCGATGGCGACGAAGCGCGACGATAGCTGCAAATCATGTTTTCTATGCATCACATTTCCTTGCAACTGTTGAGATGCCGGCCAGTGCGGTTTGATAGCACAGACTCCCGCTCTTTCGCGAGCGACCTGAGCGACCGCTATGAATACGCACGCCACAAACCTGCTTGCAACCCGCTGGCTGAATCAACTGTCAACATGCACTCTGACTCCTCCCAGTGGGAGTGCGGGTGAGGACACCCGGCACTCTGGTTGGTTGGCGCACTGATACAATTCTCTTTGAGGAGAATTCGCCGGTGCACAAGTTGAGGTGAAAAAGAGTATAGAAGAAGTTTTACCTTGAAATGATAAACAGGCCGATTGCAGTTCGTTTTCAAAAAGCCACCAGCAGACGTCTCCAATCGTCCATGTGCTCATGTCCGCTGACATGTTGCAAGTGATGGATAAGAGGAAAGGGAGGAAGGTACTTCCTTCTAGAGCTTCAAACCCAAAGGGAGAGGAGGTCAAACATTGTTCCGATCCGCCACTCGTACGAGCGAGTGTGGCACTCCCTCGAGCAACGAAACTAGATCCTACCGAAGAAAGGGTAAAAGCACAGGCGAGCTGGTGAAGAACTTCCATCGTAAACCGGAGACACGGAAAAATAAAAAAACGGACAAAACAACAACAACTAGATCCTGTTGTCTCCAGTGACCTTCAGCGACCCATTCCTGTTCACCGCTAAGCTGACAGCACGGTGGAAGCTACGTGCTTGCCGGACCAATTAGTCGCGTGGTTTTTATCACCTGACACCTTTCTCTGCGGTTGTGATCACATGGTGCAAGGCAGAAGGTTCACTGGTCAAACGAGCATGACGTTCCCAACGAACTGTCAGCCTAGTGGTGAGCAGATTAGCCCCCGAAACGTCGCTTTTGAAAACATTACGGCTTATGTTCTGGGGTGCCGTTGAGCTGACTGAACCATGGTTCGCTGGCGAAGATAATATGCAGATGTCATCGCTTTTCCGTCCTTGTCTGCCAGGAAACATGGCGATCACGTCACCAAGCATGTCCGTCAGCCGCCGGTAAAATTGTTGGCAGTTCACTCTCTTGCCAAAAATAAACACAAAATAAACAAGAGCGAAATTCTCGATTCGGCGTGACACCTTCCGGCAACGGAAACAATCAACACACTGTGTTGAGCAACGCGTGTTGGCCTATTTGGTGGCTGAGCGACTTTTGTGCCGGCAGTACGACAACGCACCTAGATTCGATGATTCAGTGTCCGGTCAGTGACGTGTTTTTTATAGGAATTTATCAAAATAGAGGGCTTGGAAACAAGATTGAATGATAATCGAGCCTATTTTGGAACTCGAAGGAGAAGTGATAATAAATCAATCAGAGAGAGCGAATTGATGTCGCTGACAAAGAATTTTTCTTCCAATCGGAGCCACCTCCGAACCGTCGATTGCCATTTCTGAACAAATATTCGCTCAGTTAAGCGCCACGTCACGGAAATGCTGGGCGTGCAGGCGGCGCTTATCCCTTTTACACTAGAAATGGGAATCGAAAACATAGAACCAACCCAAAAACCGAAAAAATGGCCCCGGACAAAATTTTTCGAATAGAAAACTCGGACAAAATGGTTCAAATAAATTTTTTTCGTATTTTTTCTCGCTCCTTATTTTTATTAGCTTTAATTGGTACAATCCCAACATATAAAAAGATCAATATTCGTATAATGCAATGCATTTTTTTGTGAAATAAACATTTCATTACACAAAGAAACTAGTTGTAAATGTGTGCTACGTTTGGCTTCACTCAAAACGTCTTCTTGTAGCTCTTTTCAACAGAGCTAGAAGAGGGAACTCCTTTAAAGTAAAACATCAAGTTCACAAAATGTAACTGTACGGCATCAATTTAAAGCTTCGAGTGGGAGATCGGAAAGAGTCGTATCAAACAGTAAAATAGATTGTTGGGCTAGTTGGTTGATCGGCATAATGAAAAAGAATGCAAAATAAACGATACAAAGTCGAAGAAAAACACGCACGAGACAGGTGCCTGCCCTGTGTGTGTGTTTCTCCAACATTGTCGCGTCTATATTGAGCTTCTTTTTTTTATAGTCTCTACAAAAGTTGCATTATAAGAGCATTGAATGTACTTAACAGAACTTCAGAGTAGCACCTTATTAAAAGATGAGTGTCTAAAAATCACTTGGGACCATTCTCTCCGGGATTGCACTTGGGACCATTTTGTCCGGGGCCGTTTCGTCCAGGGCCATTTCGTCCGAGGCCATTTGTTCTGCATCCTATCATGCCATATTGCTCGCGAAAACTACGAGAACAGCAACGACCACGTTTCTGTGTTGTTGTTTTTTCCTCATGCCATCCCATTCTCCTAACTCTTGGTGGGCGACCTTAAAGTAGCGAGCGGGGTTCAACGGCGGACGGAGCACTCATTTCTTACACTGCACATAAATTTTAACGCACAGCATATCGAAGTTTAGTTTTGCTTCACTCAAAACGCACTTATAGAATATGCCTATGGGATTATTTCGGGGTATCCTTCTAGACATAACTGCTCCTTGAAATCGAAAAACCACCATTTACAGACTGATTTATTTTTGAAGATAAAGATGACTGCAACACATCACTTGAACCTTCCGCGCAGCAGGATTTTTGATGCCCCTCGCGGATGGGTCCCAACTCTATTTGTGCGGCTCGACGCGTGCCGCGAAACAATCAGAGGCGCCGTATTGGGAGACGGGTGGTGTCATGACTCATGACCACAAGCTAGGACAACTGCATTCTATACTAAAACAAAAAAACCAAAAAACGTTCCTCTGTTCTATTTTTTTTTTTTCATTCACACGCGCAGTTATACGTATATTGTTTAAACACAAAAGCAAGTTAAAAAATAGCTTTTGTTACAAAAAAAACACGACGCCGCTTAATCACCGTATCACTCATTCATCGCAACATGCACTTTTTTGTGTGTGTTGCTCATTCATCGAAGTTTTGCACCTTTGAAAATTTGTATGCATTGTTTGGGGGTTGGGGGAAATAAACTACACAATCGATTTCCGGAGGTACAGATTTCTTCAAATAAACTTTAATTCAATGACCCGTTTGGTTTATACAAATGAGTACCTAAGAGTAGCTTTATACTAACATTTCTTACTAAATAAAACACGGCGAGCAGTTACGCTTGCAAACGAACGCCAGTGTTCAAACCGCTGAAGCAGGTGGCCCTCGAGTCAAAGGCATCGAAGCCTGTTTCATCTGTGGTCCGAGGCGAAGATTATCTCGGTGTGGTAAACAACACAACGCGACTTGGTAAATAACTACGACATTCCACCTCTCTAAGCTTTCAAGGACTTGACAGCTCGCACGGGCAGCTTTGTTTCCACAGAATGGCGCACCCAATTTCTCGCGTGCAAAGCCTTTCGAGCCTGGTCATTGTGTCCCTCTATCCGGTAGAAGACTTAAGTGACCTCCTTTTTCCAAAGATCGCTTTATCTCTTTCCTGGCTGCAACAAGAACCCTTTTCGCTCTCTCCAGGCCGGAAACTAGCTCTGCATTTCTTTTTTTACTTTGCGAGGGGTGCTTTTGGTTGAGAAAGCACGCTTCTAAAGGATCTTCCCCGAAATCGGTTCTTGTTTAGCGAAAAGAACCCTATTTTGCTCATTTGGCTCCTTTTTTTCTGAGAGTGTGGTGTAACAACAAGATGAGATCGTAAACGGTCGGGCATTGATGCCGTTGCTCGGGCCGTGATTGGAGGGGGCGGGGTGTCGCAGGTTGACATTCCGCTTTACATTAAAAAGTTTAATACCACTTGAGGGATTACATGCAATCGATCAACGTGCGGATAGTCATGTTGGAACGCTGGTCTGAACAGTAGAAGCTCTTATTGCTATCATACAGTGGCCAATGTGACTGTCGGAATCGTCTCGTCCCCGAGAGCGATTGCGCTCTGGGGCAAGGACTGAACAGAACGGAATCGTGACGGAAAGTAGGTATATTTATAGTATGGAATTTCGGCATTAAAAACAATAGTAGGTAAAATCGAAAAAGAAAAAAAAAAGCTACCCTTTATTTCGCTGTTTGAATATACTACGATTCCTGGAGAAACTGCCCTCCAAGTGGCGCGCTGGGATAAGCGCTAGAAGTTTTCGGGCTCGCCACGGCGTAGCTCCGTACCGCAAGTCGCGGCTTTGACTGCATTCAAGTTGATCGAAAAGCGATTTCTCAGCCCGTGAAGCATCACTTCCAGCTGAGTGAATATCCGCTCTACAGAGATTAATTCAAGACGGCAATTGCAGCTTTGTGCGAACAGCACAAATAGAAAAACCACTAGAAGTACAGGCTATGACGTGCCGTGTGGGGAAACAAACTCATGGCTTCGAACCGCATTGGAGCGGCTTGATTTATTGGCTTTCAAATAATTACGGCATGATCGAGCGTTTACTTTTTAATAAGAGATTAATCCCCTGAACCCTTCCAAATACTCTCAGAGGTATGACATTGCTGGGAAAAAATCAACATGCTGGAAATATTTTTTATTGCTTAGGGTGTCACCGAAAAGTTCCGTACGTTCAAAACGACCAGTATAAGAGACGGAAACGCAGAGCACGAGTGTAGTGTTCGGATGAGTGTGGTGTTCCGTTCTTATGATATTTGTGTGTGCCGTGTATGTGCTCAATGTATGTTCTCATGATACTTGTAGTGAGCGTAATGTGTGTATAGTAAGGATGGCCTAGCGCAGTAGTGGCCGAAGGAGAACAAATTATTTTTTGTAGAACATGAATTGGGCGGTACCTAGCGCCACAGAGCCTAGCTATTTGCAATTACTCTGCTTGACCCCGCCATCTCGTGGCTAGCGATTTAACCTTTCACGTTACGCGATAAACAGCGGCTTCGACGTTTGTTCTTTCGAGAGCGGCTTTTTGTTTCGCGTATTGGGTTTGCCCTTCTCCGTGATGTGCGGTTGACGAAGGAATTGTGACTCGAGGAACACCAAAGGTAAGACGCAAAGTGCGCGAAGTAACTGGGTATCGGTTGTCTCCGTTTAACATCGCAGTGCTGTCGACGAGAAGACTGAGTAACTGCTTTCGAAACGCAAGTTTCTGTACCTGTGGGGGGGAATCGGGCTTCGGAAATAAACACAGTTTGCGGAAAGCTCGTGTTACGCTTTTATTTGCTGCTGCTCTCGTCCCGTACGAGAGACGTAGCGTCCTCGTCAAGCCTCATTGGGCTCGATTTGCTCGATTCGGGGCCGCCATATTGAGATGCAAGCGACGGAGGAACTTTGCTCCCCTGCTTCGGGGACGAAAGTTTCTCCCTTTCTAAAGGAACATAGGTTACAAGACCGTTCCTCCCCTAAGGGAGGACTATCCATACCCTTTTTTCTAACAGTGCACGGTGTATTGTTGTCGCCGAAGTTCTCTTTGTAGGGTGCACGTTGTCGAATGGAGAAGGTCGGCAGTACTCGTGAGAAGACACGTGACACGGTAGTCCCGCCCCCTTCCAGATGCTCGATTAGTGCGCGCAGCTCAGGATCGTCCCGTTGACGTCGTGCCATGTCGTCGGTGTTCACTGCTCCTAGGAAGCACTCGTCGTTATTGTCGTCGCTGCAGCCGGAAGAGGTTTCGACGGGAACTCTGGACTGGCAGTCGGCGTCGCTGTGCTTACGGCCTGACTTGTAGGCCACTGTCATGTTGAACTCTTGTAGTCGGAGACTCCATCGAGCGAGGCGTCCTGACAGGTCCTTCAGGTTCGCAAGCCAGTAGAGCGAGGATGATCCGTGACTACACGGAACGGGCTCCCGTACACGTAAGGACGAAACTTCGTGATTGCCCACTTCGTGATTGCCCAGACAACCGCAAGGCATTCTTTCTCAGTCCGAGAGTAATTTTTCTCCGCCTTGGACAGTGTCGGACTTGCGTAGGCGATAACTCGCTCGGCTCCCTCTTGCACTTGAACTAGTACCGCGCCAAGTCCAGCGTTACTTGCGTCCTTGTAAATTTCGGTTTCCGTGTCTTGATCGAAATGTCCAAGAACACGAGGCGTCTGGAGTCTTCGCTTCAGCTCGTCGTATGCCTGCTGCTGCTTCTCGGCTCATTTGAACTTCTCGGCGTCCCTCGTGAGTTTTGTGAGCGATGAGGAAATCCTTGCAAAATCCCGAACGAAGCGTTGATAGTAGGCAGAAAGTCCAAGGAACTTTCGCACGGCCTTCTTGTCTGTCGGCGCTGAAAATGCCGCGACGGCGGGAGTCTTCTCGGGGTCTCGGCGAACGCCTTTGTTACTAATCACGTGGCCTAGGAACTTCAGTTCGTCATAGGCGAACAGGCACTTTGACGGCTTGAGTGTGAGTCCGGCGGTCTGAATGACTTGAAGAACAGCTCGGAGTCGTCGCAAGTGCTCGTCGAAGTCACTTGAAAACACTACGACGTCGTCAAGGTAGACGAGACAGCTCTGCCACTTCAGCCCTGCCAGTACTGTGTCCATGACGCGCTGGAATGTTGCCGGCGCCGTGCATAGGCCGAAAGGCGTCACCTTGAACTCGTACAGGCCATCCGGCGTGATGAAAGCTGTCTTCTCTGGGTCTCGTTCGTCGACTTCGATCTGCCAGTAGCCGCTCTTTAGGTTCATCGATGTGAAATATCGAGAGTGGCGCAGACGGTCTAGAGTGTCGTCGATGCGGGGAAGTGGGTAGACGCCTTTCTGTGTCACCGCGTTCAGCTGCCGGTAGTCAACGCAGAACCTAAGCGTTCCGTCCTTCTTCCTAACCAGCACCACTGGAGAGACCCACGGACTGCATGAAGGCTGGATTATGTCGTCGTTCAGCATTTCTTCCACTTGCTGTTGAATGACCTCCCGTTCTTTTACGGAGATTCGGTACGGCGATCGGTGCAGAGGGAGCACGTCGTCCTCGGTGACGATGCGATGCTTCGCAACGGTGGTTTCGCGCACCTTCGACGACGTCGCAAAGCAGTCGCTGTAATCGGCGAGGAGGGGTCACTCAGCTGCCGTCGTTTCGGACCCGAAAGCTTAGGGTCAATGTCGAGCTGCGCTGGCGACGTGCCGTCTTGCTGAGGTGGCGAGGATTCGTCAGCAATGCCGGCGATTTCGGCGGAGTTTCGGAGTTCCTCGACTTGGCCAACGGCTGCACCTTTCGTGAGGTGCTGCGCTTCGTTTCGGAAGTTCGTCATGAGGACCACAGTGCGGCCATCCTGGAGTTCAGCTACCCCTCTTGCGACGCCTATTCCTCTACCTAGAAGCCAACTGGAGGCTCCCCTCGAGCAGGACTTCGCCGCAGAAAGCTTCGGTGATCCCAACAGGCACGAAACCACTCGTCCGCGGCGGTAAGTTCACGTGGCTTGCGAGGACTAGTTGCGGATGACGTCGCTTTGGATTCCTCCGGTGGTGGAGAAGGTCTTCGTAGCGTCAGCCGGTTTGCTCCAAGGTCGATGACGGCGCAATACTCGCAGAGAAAGTCTATTTCGAGGATAACGTCCCTCGAACAGTCTTGCAGAACGACGAAATTCACAGGGCACGTCTCACCGTGGATCTCGACGCGAGCAGTGCATCTCCCAAATGGTGTAATGAGGTGTCCTCCGGCGATTCTTATTTGTGGTCCATCCCACGGCGTCATGACTTTTCGAAGGCGGCGGGAGAGTCTTTTACTCAAGACTGAGTAGTCTGCTCCGGTTTCCACGAGTGCCGATGCGACGAGGGCGTCAATAACAACGTTTAGGTTGTTGGACACCGATGCAGGGTCGCTAAACTCGTCGAGCACAACTTTGCGTCCGAAAGTTGCGGAACGCGCTAATTGGACTCTCGCGACGCTGACGTCACGCCGAGCGAGGTGTCAATCATTCAAACGCTCATTTCTTCGAGAGAGGCAGAATGTAGCAAAGTTCATCGAGGCGCGCGTGCGGCGCGTGAGGGGCGCGAGGAGCCCGCTGATTGAACGGCTTCGCCGATGACGTAGCGCCCGTTTGTCCCGACATCCCTACGCCAAGCTAAGATGAATGCTTTGCAGATTGTCCCTAGGCGACCTGCTGACGCTCCAAATCCCTCCAAAGTTTGTGTGAAAAAGAAACCTCGTTTGTCGAAGTTGTCGCTGACGTCAAAGTGACGTTTCCGAACTTTGCGAGAGCCGTGGTTTGAGCTCGAGATCTTCGCTTCGGATTGAGGCGAAGTTAAACTTTGTCAACATGGCGGTGCCGTACGCTGCGGCCGAGCTTATCTTCCGCCACCGTCGACGTCGCTACTGAAACCACCGGGGACGCCTTTCAACTCCCCGACGACGACTTTCGGCGACAGTACCGGCTATGATATCGAAAGCCGTTGTGCGTTGACTGCGACGAGCTTCGTTCGGCGCCCGGACTTCGAGGCGGCGGAAAATGGCGTCTACCATGACCGTGGAAAAACAAGTTCTCTGCGCGCTCCGGTTCTTCGGAACCGGTAGCTTTCAAGGAATGGTGGCGACTGACGAGCACCTGTCAGTCTCCCACATGACTGTGAGCTGGGTTGTCAGAGTTTTTGCGGCTGCTATCGTGTCTTTTTCTTCTTTTTTTTTTTGTAATATTTGGAGAGGTGCTAATAAGCTGGTATACAATTCAGAATGTTGGGAAACAAAGAAGGACCGGGGTAGTTCTTGGGTAGGGTAGAGTCTCCCGGCAGCCGGCAGAAGTATTTCCCCGAAATTCTACTGGCACTCGTCACTCATTGGTGGTCAAATCAGTTCATCGAACGACGTGTCATCGACAGATCGTTTCATCGGCACGCAATGTAATCACATGAAAGAGATTTTCTTTCGTTAGAGGTATATACGCATTAAACATTTTCACACCTTTATACATGTAAGTGGGGTGTCCCATAAATAACACCCTAATAAGTGTAGCGATGGACCTTACAAAAGAAATGTAAACCTCACACCTCTAAAAATGTGACTTTTAAACACGTTTCTTAAAACGTGTGATAATGCACTATAGCTATTTATAAAGATGTAAAACTAGAATACCCCTTCTCGTCAGGCTATACATTTAAGTGGGGTGTCCCATAACTAACACCCTAATAAGTGCAGCAATAGACGCCATAAAACAATGTAAACCTCACACTTTCGAAAATGTGTGATTTTTTAAACACGTTTCTTAAAACGTGTGATAATGCACTACACCTTTTCATAAAGATGGAAAAGTACAATACCCCTTGTCGTCAGGCACGTAGCCAGGGGGCAGGGTTGTAAAAGTTACTTTAAAAATGTACCTAAGGTACAGTTACAGTTACTCATACGAAAAGGTACCTAGGTGCGTATCTAGCTACTCGCTTAAAAATGTACCTAGGTACAGGTACAGTTACTTCAAAGATACTTTTTATTTTCACGATATGTATTTTTCTCAAATTTGTCTCATTATTATTGGAAGTAAATCCTTTGTATACTGGGATGTACACAAAAACAAGTTTGATAAACGTGCTTTATTGGTGTCAATGCTTTTAGGACGGAAGAGAATATTTTAACGCGAGCGCGTTTAGGGGCTCGTGTCACAGAAAATCCGTCGGATGTCGGTGGCGTGACGGGAAATTCCTGAATGGTCGATAGGTCGTGACGTCACAGCCACATGACTTCGGGCGGGAATTTCAAACAACCCACAACGCTCATGTGAAACGTGACGTCACGTGTGGAATGAAGGTGAATTAATGGTCGCCGCATGTTTCAAATCATCCCACTTGATAAACTAATTCATTTGCCTTAAAGAAAAATTTGAAGAATTTGCGCAGGATCGCACCCACGACCCTTCGGTCGCGAGCCAGACATGCTACCGACTAGGCAACGGAGGGCTTGGGAATGGCACTGCGATCCTGCCGTCATTGGAGTGCCTCGACATCTGTCTGTGTCAGGGTTAAAGGCATTATCGCATCGAGTGTTGTCTGCGCGTGCCGAGCAAACACATACATAAACCTTGCGGGGTAAAATGGCATCAAAGCACTGGCAAAAGCTCCTCGATCGCGCCGGGAGTGTTGTATCATAAGAACTAGGTCGTTGTGTGAAGCATGGGAAGCGATTGAGAAGACCATGCGAACGGGGCCCGGTAACTCTATCGCGTTCAACTCTTAAAGGCGAAGGTTAATCGTCCTCCCAGATTTTTTTTTCTTCACAAACATTTTCAGTTTTGTAAAGTGCAAAATTTGAGTTCGATTTATTGCATAGAAACTCTACGTCACGTTAAATTGCTTTACGACTGTAATTATAATTTATTTTCAGTTATATGTTATATTGTATTTTCTACGATTTCGACGAAGTGAATAAAAAAGTACCTGTAAAAAGTAACTTCACTTAGTTACAAGTTACTGCAAAATGTACCTAAGATACAGATACAGATACTGAGAAATGAAAGTACCTAGGTTTGTACCTCAGGTACAACAAAAGTACCTAGATACCGATTTACAGTTACTTGTGCCTAGGTACTTTACAACCCTGCCAGGGGGGGGGGGGGCATAAGCCGCCCCCCCCCCCCCCCAAAAAAAAAATCTTCCATTTTGCTGGGGCCTCCTTTCCCCCCCCCCCCCCTCCCTCATAGATCACTTTGTTATGGGCGCCCCCCCCCCCCCTCCCTTAAACAAAATTCTGGCTACGTGCCTGCTTCTCGTCAAGGTGTAATTACCACAGTACCTTTCTTTTTTGGGGTGTACAGAGTGGCCCGGGACCCAATAATATGACTGAACGAATAAATTACACAAACGGGTCGCCGAAACTGCATGTTGCTTCTTGGCGAGTGTCGAGGCTATTTCGGCCGAAAACCGGCTTGAATAGTGGTTGGATGTGCGGTTTTGCGCCTCGTTCCGACATCCGGCAGCTATGGGTGTACCGATGCAAATAAACGATTTATTCCTAATAGCACTGGCACCACTGATTTCCTAGGAGGCTTGATCGCGGATAGAGGCCTGTATTGCTGGGGTCGAGCGGCACCACCGGCAGTCATCGCTTGACACGATCTAATGCATGATAGGAGAAACGAGAAAACTCAATTTTATTACGTTAGTAGGTTGTTCTCTACCATAAAACTTCTATCGTGTTTCCGGAAATAACAGTTAATATTGTGGGCAAGAATATTAAACGCGTTAGAATACCAATCTTGTTTAACTAAATGTTGTGGGGTTGAGGGTCGAGGGCGACTTTGTTGGGCGTTAAAGGGGTACTGAACCGAAATTCGGATTCGCAAAATTAGGCCGCAGAGGCGTTGAACGGGACACTACGAACTCCAAAACATCCCTCATAGATCGATATCTGAAACGGATGGCCGTACTTTTGGAAAAGAAGGGCGCGATCAACCGAGGTCTTCGACGTAACTGTCCTCCGGGAGAATTTGAGAACAAGGGGAAACGGCCTTGCTTCTCTCTTCCTCGCTTGGGTTCACCAGCTTGACGGGACGTAGCGAGGAGGAGAGAGAAAGGGAATTGTGACGTGCCTTGTCTCGTCGGCCTCGTAGGCCGTGCTCAATCGCGGATTTCTTTTCCAAAAATACGGCGATCCGTTAGAGATATCGCTGTAAAAGTGATGTTTTGTGGTTTCGCAGCGTCTCGCCTATTTGTCCAGCATTGTTTTGTGAGGTCGAAATTTCGGTTCAGTATACCTTTAACTGTGATGTGTTTAATGAGACAAGGGCTACCGAGAGTTATTGTGGAGTCATCCGTGATTCCGGAGTCATCAAAGCTCAGCAAACGATAAGTTAGAAGGCATTTACTGGGGACATTCGCATCGTTTTAACCGCTTTTACATAGTACACTCTCAAGAAAAAAGGGTGTCAAAAGGTGTATTCTTACACCCTTTGTCCCATATAATACACCCCAGAATTTCAATTCGACGTACAGTGCCCTACAGTCGAACAGAGGGCCCGAAATTTTACCAGGGTCTTGATAGCCGTGTGGTACAACATTGTAAATAACAAAACTACGTATCAAAGACAACATAAAGAAAACACCGAGTTTTTACAGCAGGGCCAAGAAAACCCGAATTATTTTTTTCGTGTTCAGTAAAACGTACATGAGCTATTTTAATAAGTTGTACCACACGGCTATGAAGCCCCTCGTAAAATTTCGGGCCGTCTGTTCGTCTGTAGGGCGCTGTATGTCGAATTGAAGTTTGGGGGTGTATTATATGGGACAAAGGGTGTAAGAATACACCTTTTGACACCCTTTTTTCTTGAGAGTGTACTTCATGGTGAAAGCTTTTTCTTTGAACTGCTGTGAGGGCTACCGTGACAAACTGAAACTCGGAGCGTGCCATTCAGTCGCTGTACGTGCCATTTATTTAGCAACCGAAGCAAGCGACGTCTGTAAAGTCGGTGGTCCTCTGTCCCATTTTGTTTTTAATCGATGTTCGAATGTTTGACGAATATCTATTTGATCTCCAAGCTCCAGATATGATCATCGCCGCACGTCATAAAATACTCGCCCTCGAGCACCGCGTACCAGCTTCCTATTTTTGCGTGTTCCTCCCTTAGACTTGCGTGTATTGCCTCATGGTGTAATACGCCAAGACAACAAGGACGAAAACGAAGTGAGATCTAGACAGGACGCGGCGTATTGCCTGTTGTCAAGCAATGGCCGTTGGTGAGGCCAGTGGCGGGCTTCCGATACGCGATCCAGACTGGCACTGTGATAGTTCTAATGCACTGCACCCGCGGAATGCGGAACGCTGCACGGAGAACAGGCCCCGAACGAACTTGCCAAATGCACCGAGTGCAGACTGATGCTGTCGCCAAAGATGTTGTAGAAAAGTACCGACCTCAAACCGAAAGTAGCGCCTTTTTGTTCGACGTGATGGTTGGGAATGCGAGGGCGCCAGTCGCTGCCATCGTTTATCTATAAACGTTGGTTGTTACAATGTGTAACTTATATTTGCGATGACTTCCAATTAAGGAACTGGGCTGTCATGAGATATCTACAGACGGCGTAAGTTTCCGAAACCAGCTGACTACAAAACAGCATACACTTGAGGAAATTGATGGCACTGTACGCGCAAGAGCTTGCTTCGTTTTAAGCTTAGTAATATGAGTGAACCACTGAAAGGATACGGCTTAAATCTAGTTCTTTGAAACATCTAGCAATACGTTTCGTAAGACTTTTTATTTCCCTGGTGAGGGCATTAAGAACGAGAGCTTTCTCAAACAAAATACGACGGGGGAAGATAGCTGCCGTTCAAATATAACTTTGCTTGAGTCTCGGGCAACGTCTCCATGTTTAGCCTTCCCGGACGCTGAGTGAATGCGTCACAGGTTTCTGCTGTGGGAGCTTTGTCGAAAAACGTTCCACTTTTCACCCGCACACAGATCATGCGAGATCTCGCGGCTTCTGTGTTGGTCCTGAGCCTTTATTACACACCGGTAGGTTTCAGCGTCTGTACGGCAACAAAGCGACTCAAATTTTTCAAATAAAACACGGGCCGTCGATTCCTCCCTTCGTGAAATATTAGACGCTTACAATTCACGCTCGCGTTTGAGTTTGTGGCCCGCGGGACGCGATTTTGAGCAGAAAACCAACTTTTTCTTTCAGTTTCGCTCTGCGAATGCCGCATCGTAGCAGACGAACTCCCATCGTCTGCTCTCGCTCCTCGCCCGGGCGAGGCATGACGGGATTGTCGGCGCTAGAGAGCTCGAAGACAACGTACAGCGAGCGGCGTGAACACTCGCCTCCCCGCGCTGTCTCGTGCACCGCCTAGGGATCGCGGGGGATTTTTCGTCAAAAGTTGCGAAGTTGAACGCGCGCAGGGAGGAGGAAACTTTGCAGAGTTCTTTTGGTCACTCCCCCCGCTACGTCAGAAAGCGAAGAATGTTTTACTCCACGAGTTTAGCTACCCAGGAGTGTCGTTGCGATGCGCAGAATCGAGGGAGTGGTAGCGCTCCGTCATTTTTGGAGGCTCTTTACGTCAGTCGTCTTCGGCAACTCCACCTCCAGGGGTTGCCGCGCCTAGTTTCCACGGCGAGGAGCGAGGGGCGACAGGCTTTGAAGTCGGGGTCGGTGCATCGGCGAAGCTGGACGTCGCGGCGACGGCGATCGGAACTCTCGACGGGACGCAGGCTCGGGGGATTGGGGTCCTCGCAGGTACTCGTCGATCTCCCGAGGGTGTTCACCATACCGGAAGCGCGGGTCGTTTGGGTGGAATCCGCGCAGCCCGAGTCGTCGGTATGGGCATCGGCGGTACACATGGTCAGCTTCCCCGCAGTGGTGACACAGCGGGCGTCGGTCGGCCGTCCTCCAGACATCTGTCTTCCTCGGCGCCGGTTGCTCTGGGCGAACGTGCGCCTGATCTTCCTATCGTCGGGGATACTGCGGCGCTGGGGCGTCCCTTCGGGGTGGCGCCGTGGCTTGGCGGGGAGCTTGCGGCGGGCGTCGGGCCATGGCGGCGTAGCTCAACGTCGGTTCGTCCGGCGCCGCCGGGGTGACGGAAACCTTTGGTTGGAGCACCCGAAAGCCAAAAACGGCGGAACCAGGATCCTGGCTCCGCCGTTTTTTTTGGCTTTCGGCGGGTTCCTGAAAACTTGGATTCTTTGATTCATGGGATTAAGTACGGTTCATTCATCTGCACAAATCCGTTTATATATATATATATATATATATATATATATAGAGAGAGAGAGAGAGGGTGTAACAAAAGAAAATTTACACGTTTCGTTTTTAGCGCGAAAATAAACTAGGCATCGACGAACGCTCATTCTCCGCCCAAAGGTAGCGCTAGAGGTCACAACCAGATGTTAAAGTTTCAGCCCGATTAGATAACTTAATAAACATTTATAAGCGATTTTCTGAAAATTTCTATGGGAAAATGGCGGCCCACAAAGTTTTCAAACACATGGGCCTCTATGGCAGCACAAACCGAAAACGGGCAATTATGAGCTCCAATTTCCCGTTGAAATTTTTTTTTTGTGAGACCCTTTATATGTGTATATATATATGGGTGATTTCATCTCAAATCGGGCAGGCTAGAAGTGTCTAATTTTTCATTTTCACGAAAAAAATATATGTTTTCGGGGTATTTCTCAAATGAAAGAGGGCGCAAACCGCATGTTCTCCCGATTTTTTTGTTCTCGAGTTACGAGCCGTAGAAGCCGCAGTGGCAGAAATTAGTGTTTTTGCCTGCCGTCACAGGTCGCGTGTTTGACACCCTCTGCTGACGCTATTGTTTTCTCTACACCCTTTTAAATTTTCCCCCTCATTTAATAGGTACTACAAAGATACCTTGATGTATTCATATATTTTTATAAATTTGATTGTTTTCTAAAACACATGTCAAACTCGTCACTCCGGTCGCTTTTCGGTCAAATTCGACAAGTCATTACTTTGTCTGTACTTAAGGTAAATTTTCTTGCTTTGGCTCTACAGAAAGCCCAAAGCAAGCCCATTATAGATATAATAATATCATTAGGATCTGTTGACTAGCCGCTCCGCTACCTTCACGTAAACGTTGTAAGAAATAACAAATGTTGAAAGTTTGAGATCGATTTTCTCAAAAACCCCATTTTTGTAAATTTTTATTTTTTAAATTCTTTTAGACATATTAGTCGGCTACACGAGAAAACAGTCTAGAAATGTAATATTTTGGTTGTATGTCCTCTGTTTGAGCCGCAATCGCGTGAAATGTGTGAACACTTGTTATTTTTCACAACGTTTACGTGAAAGTAGCGGAGCGGCTACTTGGCAGATAATAATAATATTATATCTATAATGGGCTTTATTTGTCTGTAGAGACAAATAAAGAAAATTTACCTTAAGTACAGACAAACTAATGACCTGTCAGATTTGACCGAAAAGCGACCGGAGTGAAGAGTTTGACATGTTTTTTTAGAAAACAATCAAATTCCTAAAACTATTTGAATACATCAAGGTATCTTTATAATACCTATTAAATGAAGAGGAAAAGTTAAAAGAGTGTAGAGAAAGCAGTAGCGCCAGCAGAGGGTGTCAAACACGCGACCTCCGACGGCAGCCAAAAACTCTAGTTTCTGCCACTGCGGCTTCTACGCTTCGTAACTGAAGAACAAGAAATCTGGGGAACATGCGGCTTGCACCCTCATTTATTTGATAAATGCCCCCATAACATATATTTTTTTGGTGAAAATTAAAAATCAGACTTTTTTATTCTGCCCGATTTGAGATGAAATTTCCCATATCGGGCAGGCTGAAAGGGTCCAGTTTTTAATTTTCACGAAAAAAATATAACTTTTAGGGGCATTTCTCAAAAGAATGAGAGCGCAAACCGCAAGTTCCCCAGATTTTTTGTTCTCGAGTTACGAAGCGTAGAAGCCACAGTGGCAGAAACTAGTGTTTTTGCCTGCCGTAGCAGGTCGCGTGTTTGACACCCTCTGCTGGCGCTATTGCTTTCTCTACACCCTTTTAACTTTCCCCCCTCATTTAATAAGTATTATAAAGGTACCTTGATGTATGCCAATAGTTTTAGGAATTTGATTGTTTTCTAAAAAACATGTCAAACACATGTAAAACTCGTCACTCCGGTCACTTTTAGGTCAAATCTGACAGGTCATTACTTTGTCTGTACTTAAGGTAAATCTTCTTTATTTGGCTCTACAGAAAGCCCAGAGCAAGCCCATTATAGATATAATAATATCATTATTATCTGCCGAATAGCCGCTCCGCTACCTTCACGTAAACGTTGTGAAAAATAACATATGTGCACACATTTCACGCGATTGCGGCTCAAACAGAGGACACACAACCGAAATATTACATTTCTAGACTGTTTTTTCTTGCAGTCGACTAATATCTCTAAAAGAATTTAAAAAATAAAAATTTACAAAAATGGGGTTTTTGAGAAAATCGATCTCAAACTTTCAACATGTTATTTCTTACAACGTTTACGTGAATGTAGCGGAGCGGCTAGTCGACAGATCATAATGATATTATTATATCTATAATGGGCTTGCTTTGGGCTTTCTGTAGAGCCAAAGAAAGAAAATTTACCTTAAGTACAGACAAAGTAGTCACCTGTTAAATTTGACCGAAAAGCGACCGGAGTGACGAGTTTGGCATGTGTTTTAGAAAACAATAAAATTTCTAAAAATATTTCAATACATCAAGGTATCTTTATAGTACCTATTAAATGAGGGGAAAAATTAAAAGGGTGTAGAGAAAACAATAGCGTCAGCAGAGGGTGTCAAACACGCGACCTGCGACGGCAGGCAAAAACACTAGGTTCTGCCACTGCGGCTTCTACGGCTCGTAACTCGAGAACAAAAAATCGGGAGAACATGCGGCTTGCGCCCTCCTTCATTTGAGAAATACCCCCAAAACATATATTTTTTACGTGAAAATTAAAAATTATACACTTTTAGTCTGCCCGATTTGAGATGAAATCACCCATATATATATATATATATATATCTATATATATATATATATATATACAGAGAGAGAGAGGAGAGAGTTCGATAGATAGATAGATAGATGAAGGAGTAGAATTTTGAATGCAGTAAAAAACTTAAGTAAGTGAAAACGTTGCCAGTAACCAACTTGGAATTATAGAACTTTAGATTTGGAAACCTTATTTCCCAACTGATTCGCCGGGAGGACCCGGCTTCGTCAGGAGTTTGTCATACAGTAAAATTGTACTCGCGAAGACATCATTGGAGGCACAAGAGTCAAGTAAGGGAAAGGAGGAGACATCGCCACATGTCGAAAGGAATAACAAAACAAAACCCGAAATAGACAGGATACAGGAAGAAGCAGCAAATAAGGAACGTCTGGCCGCGGCTACAACAAGGCCCGGGGGTAGCCGGTGCGACCAAATGCAGCGGATGTAAACAACAACAACACACACACACACACACACACAGAAATTGGTTGTCTGCTAACTTTTAAGAGGCATGTGCACGTACGCCACGCAGAAACATGTTCCGCGTCGGTCCCGTCCCTCCCAGCGTGCGAGAGGGCCGGGGGGTGATCGGTGTCACAAAACGGGGTGCCGCAGAGTGAAGCGTAAAAATATGGGCCCTCGACTCAGAAGGCCAGCCGTTGGCGCCAACACTGTAAAGGAAGTTGAGAAACACAGATTATGTTAGCAAATGTAAGTAATGACCACATAAACACCCTGCCCACCTCAATATCTCAAGACGTAATAGACAGCTTGCCTCTGCTTTTATTTATTCCGGGGGACAGTGTGTTGAATTTACAGATTAAATATGATTCGCGCGCCTCGCTTTCGTAATGAGGCTGGAAGCCTGACTGAAGGATGGTAGCCGTTACGTTCTGAATTTTATGTTCAGGGAGTAGTATATGCATTGAGAAAGGGAGAGCGGGAGTAGATTTTATATGGGCCTTATGGTTGTTAAAGCGCTCTGAAACGGGGTTTCTGTTTGTCCAACATACTGCATGTTAGAGAGTGTGCAATGCAGTAGGTATAGAGAGTATTCACTGGCGGCCATAGCTGTGCGCGCGAATGCTGAGAGCGTGCTGATGGCGAGCTTCCACAGTTATTTTGCAACGTGAATTCCGCACCATCAAGAGTGCCGGTCTTAGCAGCCTATTGATGTGAGCTCGTTCTGAGCATGCACTATAAACAGCACGCACAAATATGGCGTCCAATGAATACTCCCTATACTACATTCCGTGAGTCGCACTTCAAGGTACCGTTCATGTTGTAGGCGAAGATTGATTTCGAGCTATTGATTATATATATATATCAACCACCACTGACGAAGCGCAGTGCAGAGGGATGAAGGCTGCAGTCTGATAGAATCTTCGGAGGTTTATTAATGAGAACGCACATATTGGGACAAACAAGGAATGACAACTTCAAACGAACAAGTTAACAAGGCTTCCAAAGAAAGTATACACGTCACCAACTACTGATACATGCATACATACATACAAATATACAATATACACATATAAACCATATTAAACACGATGCAAACAATTAAAAATGGGTGGTGGGAGCGAAGAAGAAGGGGGGAGGGGGGGGGGGGGCGTTTGGAAAAGTTTTGAGTGTGGGGCCATGCCACCACTGGTTTAAAACCTGCGGAGGCGACTACTCCTACTTTGCCCCGTCCCGTCCCCTCCCCCCCCCCCCCCCCCCCCCCCCCGGTTCAAGGGCTCCGGTGCATACAATATGAATGGAAGACAAAAAGTGAATCCTAGAAGGCTTAAAATTCAAAAAACACTTCGGTGCCTTAGCTAGAATTTCCTCCGTCCTAGGTTGCAACGCTTCGCCAGATGCATTGCCGGGTCTCACACCATTCACCAGTTAGAAAGCACGATTTCGGACGTCCTTTAGCATGATACTTCAAGTTTTTGATAGTGTCCAGGCCATGCCTTCACTTCGGTCGGTCAAACAGTGTTTTTTTGGTGCTGCTTCATTGGCGGTACTCACGGCAGTGCTTGAAAGTATCTTTCACGAGAAGTGTTCAAAGTTTACTTTTTTACACTTTGAAGAAAATTCAACACAGTATACCCTGAAACAAAAGCAGTGATTTTGTCAGTGTATTAGTCAACATAGTTTAAATTATTTAGATGCGGGCAATTTATTTAATTTAACAATGAATTGAGAAAGAACGAAAGAGTTTGTGTCGAATTGAACTGAAAACTCTAGTAATGAACGCGTGTGTCAAGAAGGGGTGTTTAGGCGGCCTAAAATGCTTGTATATTTTGTACTATCAACGTTAAGCTTTCCTTAAATAATTAAGATCAAACCTTTCAATATATATACCCGCGCTCTTTTAATCAGCTTGAGCAAGTGTGCATGCCGCAATAATGCCGAGGGCGATCTCACAATGTCATACTTTTATAGCGAAGCGCTGTATAAGAACCACAGATCGGATATCTAGAATTTCTTTGTGTCGCCGTCCTCACACACAAAAAGAAAATTAGCGATTGAAGCGAAGAGTGCATATCACGCATAAAACATACAGCACAGCATTCCACTCAATAAAAAAACAAGCACAAAACAAGCACCCGAATGACATAATTTGTGATAAGGTGTTCTAGATAACAATACGAAGCACGTAGCGCTCACCGCATACGATTTACGGCATAGCCCATACGCACATTCGCGTTGGAGCGTTCGGTAGTGGCAAGCGGAAGCGTTGCGTTGCGAAGAGCGCTTGCGCCAAACTTGGACCCACAGTTGTGTTGACAGTTTGACACGCAGTCAACCGCAGTCAAGAGCCAATAATATCGCGCTATCGTCGCTAGCGGCTCACCAATAGTAAGCGAAATCCAAGGCAACATGGCGGCGCACAGCGGCAGCGTCGAAGTGTTCGATCTTGGGAAAATCCCGCTGGCTTCCCCGATGTTTTGTCAAGCTTGAACCACCGCAGCCTTGTAAAATACACTCCCCACCTCTCCCCAAAACAAAAAAGCAAGCACAGCGAGCGGAGAACCGGATACGTCTCGCCGAGTCGGCCGAGTGGCGCGAGCGGACACGTCACCCTCCTCTCCTCTCTCAGCTTCTGATTGGTCGAACCCACCGTAACGCTTCGGAAAGTTGAGCAAGTCTTTACTCGCTTGCGCCACGCAACGGAGCGTTGTGGGAAGGCGTGCGTCGCACCACAAGCGACCGCTTTTGGCCGCAAGAACTCTGCAACGCACTCAAACCGAATGTGGGTATGGACCTTAAAGATTGATGTTGCGCAAGCTGCTGCGGCGACGGCAGCCTGCGACGCGGGGACTAACGTCACTAACCTTTCATCTATAAAGCGTTTTGGTACACGTGCAATCACTCTTTATACGGAAATCACTTAATATAGTCACTTTTGCTGCTTACAAACATGAACTGCCTCCTGCGTCCCAAGCGACTTCCGGTCACTCCGTCTTTGCAAGCATGTCGAGCTCGTTTATGTCAACAGTGCTAGAAAGCATAAATGCTACACGAACATCAAAGTTGTAAATTCAACGAGGGCCGTCGGCTGGACAATTTAACGTCTTGGAGGAGCCATGTTTGTTCACAAGAATATTCGAAAATTTAAAAAAAAAATTCGCGCCTCTTCGTTGTTTTGGGGTTCACCTAGAGAATTGGTTATAAACGTTTCATCGACATTTCAAGCAGCGCTGTTAGGGTGTGCTTTGTTCGTTCTTTTTATGAACCCCAATTTCTCTTGGTCGTCCCAGAGCCGTTTATTGAGAGAGTTTGGCCATACATTGGTTTGAATAGGCGAGCATCTCGGGGCCAACCACAGGCCGCGAAACAGCCCCTAGCGGTGGTCGTGTGCTCTAAGTTTGTGACACGACTAATTTGAGCCGTTTTAACGTCGCTAGATTGAAAAGGTTTAGCTCTCGGTGACTGAAAACTTTGTTCATGTGAGGTTTTAGTCACACCAATATTCAAGTGTAGAATAAACGAACGTGAGCTCCAAACCAGGGCCGACTTGCTAGAAACAGCGTCTCAGCCCAGACGGGGAAAGAAAGCACTGCGCCAGCGCACGAGCCGAGCGGGACTCCGCGTCTCAAATTAAGACGCTCGCGCGCCCCACCACTGTTTTTTTTTTTTTGAGCCAGTTTTAGCTTAGACGCTGTTCTAGCAAGCCGGCCCAGAGCGAACTGTCACCTATATTCCATCTGCAAAATCATCAGCAGTGCAGACAAAGGCATGGACACGAGCGCGTGGCTTTGGAAAACAAAAGCGTCTTGCTGAGCTAGGCTCACGCGCCTGTGCCTTTGTCTTTACTGCAGACATTTGTCAGATGGAGTAGAGAGGCCGAGATGGCACGCTTCTATTTCACGCTTTAAATGTCGTTTCCAATATTGTGACGTCGCGGTCTCCTGATTGGTCGACGCTGTGTCAAAAATTTAGTTTACGCTCTAAGCGCGGGGGGAGTATTCGGCGCTGGCGGCGGCCCTTGCTCCGCCTATTGGCCAAACTCTCCCAACACACGGCTCTGGGACGTCAAAGATTGGAGCACTGCCTGGTGGAGTTTGCCATGAAAAAGGTCCATAGTGCAGTGGGCAATCGCTGCAAATAATACCACAGCTTCGCTGGCCAACGCCTTCACTGCTTGTACAGGAGCCCCGACGTTTATGTAAACAGCCTTATCTTTTTTTGTTGTCCGTTTTCGAACTTACTTTACTTTCTTTTTGTGAATGGGTCCCACACAACAATGTCATACTCTAGAAGAAGTATTAAAGTTTTGTAAAAAGTCACTTTTGCGTTAGAGGAAGAAACCTTCAGGTGACGTTTCAATAACCAAAGCCGCTGGGTCGTTTCCGTCACAACAAATTCAATGGGCTTATCCCAAGAGAGTTCGTTCTTAAAGTTTAAAACCAAGTTCTTATAGACCTCTTCTTCTCACTGCCAGCCAATTTTTATACGTGAACACCATGATACGATTGTTTTTACACGTGATTCACATTGACCCTGCTTTGGAGCTATATAATTCCGTTTTCCGATCCTTAGACCATGCGAGTATCATTACTGAGAAATTGTTTAACACAGTTTTATTCTGAGAAGATTTAAAATCATTGTTTGCAACAAAATGATCTCTGAATAATATAATTTTAGTATCTAATTTTAAGTACTATTAATAATGTAAAGTATAAAACCAAGGGTCTGCTCTTCAGTTGTAATTGTTTGAAGCTTTAATTTCTCCAAACTCTTTTGATATAGTTTCGAGAATTTCATAAATTGAAGGCCTTAGATTTAATTCAGCGTCACCACATAGCAACATGCAAATTTCTAAAATTACGTAGCACTCTTGACACAATATAAGTGACACTGTTTAGGCTGGCAGCAGCCGGAAACAAACTTTGTTGCTTTTAAACAACTTAGTATCAAGATAGGTTCCACCAACATGAGCATAAAAGACGAGCTGATTTGGCGTCGTGTTACTTCCTGGAAGCAGCCATGCCGACTGAATTGGCGGTTCGTGTGGATTACTTTTATAACCCGTGATGATGAAGACGTCACAGGTGAAGGAGCCTCCAATTGGTCCGGAACCTCCTGATCACCATTTATAGCTCAGGCTTGAGGTACGCTGCAGTGGCGAATTCCCGATTAGAGATCGCTGTCTCACGGGTGCAAGGGTGACGTCTTTTGGACATCCCCGCCGTGCATTTACACTTGCATTTTGATATTATCGTAATATAATTTACGGTACATACGCTGTTATTAAGTAATTATTAGAACATTCTTTGTTCTTTAGTTTTTAATAAATTGAGAATTTCTGAAGACTTTTTAGTTTCATCAAATACACATTGAATTCAACTGACTACGTTGGTGGCACTTGCATTAAGGTAGGTCCTAAAAACATTTTAGCAACCAAGCGTCTGAGCTCTTGCTGCAACAACGCAGAGCGGCTGCCACTGCTCTGACCGCAATAACCGTAGACTAATAAATATGAATTTCTTCACTCAGTTTAACTTCAAGTCCAACCGCAGACAGCACTACGATGCTCCCAAAAAGGCTAAACGCGCTATATTCATGACAACATAGACATTGCAAGAAACCGATCATATATACGTGAGTTCAACAGAGAGAGTTCTTTATGCCGTTTCACTGAACTGACCGTCATACACGTGCATATAGGCATTTTGCAAAACATGCAGCGCCGCCTGCGGCGCCGAAATGAATTCCTGGAGCGCTAGATACAATCGGTTGTTGCAGGCAACACAGGCGAAATTGAAAGGCACTGTGAGGGGGCAAGCGCTACTGTTCCTATCTTTAAGGTGTCACCTGGTTAATACGGGGCATACACGTATTCGCGCGAAGCCCTTATGGATATATGCAAAAAGTCTGTTGGGCAGCCACTGTGAGCCTATTTTCTCACTTTTCAGGCATGTTATATGGATGTCGTGAACAAGGACGGCAGGCAACTGCCCTCTGTATTCGGTCAATAAAGAGGTGAATGCCACGAAAACTAACGCACATATTGGAAAACTTTGTCAAAACAATAATCAAAAAAGTAATAAATGATAATAAAAAATATCAAAGCGCCCATTCTTTATTTTTTTAGGGGATATTTAGAAACCGCAATAAACATTTATGATGCTTTAAATATAGAGTATAACTCCTAATCCCCAGGCAGAAGAGTGATGCGGGTCCATTACAAAAGACACCAGAAATATCTTTGCTTATTGTGCGGCTGTGACCTATGCAATAACTAAATACCACTGACAACGATAACAAAAAAGGCCTCTTATCGTCTGCTCACCGCGCAGAAAAAAAAAGAAAGGGTGTCAGTTCTACATTACTTTCTTACCACACCCTATTGGAAAAACCAGCATGAAAATCAAACTGGTCAAGCTGGTAATTAAGGTGGTCAAGCTGGTAATCAAGGTGGTCAAACTGGTCAATGTGGTAATTAAACTGGTTTAGCTGGCAATCAAGCTGGTTTAAGCTGGGCAAGCTGGAATTTAAGCTGGTCAGTCTGGTCTAAGTAAAAACCAGCATGGTCTCACTCGAATCTGGTTTTAGATTCAATCTGGTGTAGCTGGGAGCCAGTCTGGTCTTAACTGGTCAAACTGGTTTTCCATGGAGCCAATGTGGTCAAGCTGGGAGACGAGCTGGTCATGCTGGGAGACAAGCTGGTGAATCTGGTCGAAATAATAATCGTGGTGGTCAAGCTGGTCATGCTGGGAGCGCGCACGCCAAGGTCGGCTAGAGATAGCCGAACTGGCATTGCTGGGAGCGCGCGCGACAAGGTCGGCTGCTGGAACGAGGCCACGTCCTGTTCTTTGTCCTCTCGTTTTTGGTAGACCACCGGGCGCGTCAGGCGCGCTGCAAGCTACCTTTGTGTGCGAGAAAAGAGAGAGAGAGAGAGAGAGTGGTAGAAACGGAGAATCGAAGACGCGTTTGGATAGCTTGGGCAGAGGGCAGATCGAAGGGACGGCTGTGTGCGCGTTGTTTGGAGACTAGTTGAACGACGGTGCAAGCGAAGCGGGTTTTGAGAAGACAGCGAGCGGCAGTCCGTTCAGTGCGGGAAGATGTCAGACGTCCCGACTGCGGCGTCGCTTCGTGTCTTCGAACGTGTGTGTGCCCAAGAATGACGGCGGTGCCGAGGAGTATCGCCAATGCCATCCAAGCCACACGGATTTCCTCGCCTCTGCCGACCACGCAAGTTGCCGCTTCGCCCCCATCGCTGGCGGGACCCAGGTTCGCTTCTCTCGTCCGTGTAGTATTTTCGTCTGCTATTGCCTGTTTTTGGCCTGTGTCTAGTATTTTTTTCGTGTTGAGAGATAAGCAATCTGGTTTTATTAACATTGTAGACAATTTGCACCGAGAATCTGTGCGTCGGTTAGTACTGTGTCAGCGCCGAGGATGTGTAGCATTTGAGTTCATGTGAGGCTGCCGCAAGTACGAAAATAATAAATTGGATGCCGAGTTGGCTTTTCTGACGAGCTTGGCTTTTTTATTCTGTGTATTAATTTAAACAGGTTAAACTGGTTGGGAAGTTCACCAGCATGACCAGCATGCCAAACTGGGCATGCTGGGGCAATAACCCAGCTTGAAGCTGGGACCAGATCAACCATCATGACCAGTATGACCAGATCAACCAGCATGACCAGCATGCCAAGCTGGGCATGCTGGGGCAATAACCCAGCTTGAAGCTGGGACCAGCTTAAGCTGGTTTTTTCAATAGGGCAGTTTCTAAAAATTGTAGACTACCAGGGCTGAGGTTGGGGGAACCCCCTACAGAAAGGAAAAAGCCATTCCCATCGCGAGCTGTTGACCTGTAGGATGACTGCGGCAAGTGTGCCTTCCGCACCGTTGCCAAGGCTAAACTAATATTTCGATCTACAAGAAGCTAAAGATTAAAATTTAATTTTAAGTGTTTACTTTTATAGTAAAAATAAAGCCCTTAAGTTGCGAGAGGTGCTCAAGCTTTAATTAAAGAAGCATATCAAGGAAGGCATATTATGTTTCAAGTAACACCTTTTGGCGGGCTAGTTGGTTCATGATTTTAGAAATAAATGAACTGCGCAAAGGACGAGGACAGAGGTAGAAACGAGTACGACACACAGAGCGCAGACTTCCAACTGTTTATTTGGCGCAGACACAACAGTATATATGACAGCAGCAATCAGTTTGCGGTTAAATAAGGTTTAAACATGACCGTCCAAAAAAGAGAATTCCTTGTCTGATAGTGAAACAGATTGCATGCTTATGCAGTCGTGACCTTTCTTTTTAATGAAGTAGGCTTCTACGAGTTTTCTTTCCGTTGCCTCATTTGCTCTGTCCGTTGCCTCATTTGCTGTCATATATACTGTTGTGTCTGCGCCAAATAAACAGTTGGAAGTCTGCGCTCTGTGTGTCGTACTCGTTTCTACCTCTGTCCTCGTCCTTTGCGCAGTTCATTTATTTCCAAGAAAAAAAAAAAAATATTATGTTTCCTCTTTAGTTTTCTGTATCAGCATAATTCATGTTGAAATATATCTTTAACGTCAAAACAGGAAAACGTTTTGTTCATTACCAGTATTTTCGGTCAATAGAGGGGTGAATGTCAGGTAGACCAACCTAAATATTAGATCATCCATATGATAAAACAGAGCACAGAAGTACCAACTAGCTCAAATTATTTATTTACTAAATTTTAAAACACCTTGTTAAAAATGGCCGCAATAAGTAATAATATTAATTAAAGATATAAATAAGCCCTTGCCTTTATTTTCTGAAGTTATTTGGAAAACGCGAAAAAAATTTATGACGCTTTAAATGCGTATGTAATACGCAATCTTTCCAACTTGTTGCTCTTTTTGTGGACGCTAAAGTTCGTATTGTCTGGTAGCCACAGATAGAATGACGCAAACGCGAACTGAGTCCTGGGCAATAAGGACAAAAAAGCGCAGGTTACGTATCGATATACTACGTATTTCTCGAAACGCGAGCCAAAATTTCGATGCGAAAAGAACTCATCGCAGAATATATGCTATTACCTCTATATCTGCTTTGAAATAAAAAACTGTGAAACAATTTCATGGCATTTTAAATGTGCTGTACGAAAATGCCAGAACATGTGGACCCTCTACCTGCAGAAACTGTATTGAGAGAATCTCCAGTAAAGTTCCAGGTCCCACACACGCTATAGACTTAGACAGTCTACTCACCACACATCTTGGAGTTGTACGAATGAAGATTCTGGGCGTAGCACTGTGTGGTGGCCTGATATCTCCAGGCACATTGATTGTAAATTCCACGCACACATTTTTTTGTGAAATTATTCAGACCCCAAGAGATGTATCAGTGGGCACATTGTGCTCACCAGGAACCCTGGTTTCGTTTTCACATTAATTGGGTTGATCACTTGAGGTCTAAAGCTCTGTGCTTGCCACATCGATCAAGAGACCAATGGCTGAGAAGTTTATCGATAAAATTGATTTCGAACCACTTCGTTGACTTGATTTTTTTAATTTTTTTTAGTGTATTGTTTTCTTGAACATTTTTGCGAGCACATTTTAGATATGCATTACGTTGAGCCACATCACAAACCGTTGGTTGCTTTTGGGCTCGGTAATTTAACACGGTGATGCGGAGGTTGACCACATGAATCAATCAAACAAAAAATCAAAATATCAATCAATCGAACCACAAACCAAAATATAAATCAAATAATTAATCATTCATTCCATCTGAATGTTTTATTTGCTCGAAAGTAAATAGGAGAACGCAGGAGTAGAGTGCACCTCTAGGAGATAGGTCCATAACCATTACGCAAGGGAGCCGATTAACACACCTCCTGAGCGCACAATGAAATAGAATAAATGGAGGACTAAGTTTAGATTAGAAATAAAATGCAATGAATTTACACATGGAAGGAACGATGGGACTATAGATGCACACGAGCATGCGAAAAAGTTCTCGCGTTACCACCAAGTTTGTCAGTGGTCTGAGGCAAAGGCGGTGCGTGCGCCCAGAGAGGATGACGCAAGTCCCCACAGCTGACGGGAATAGGGAGGCTTGGTGTCGTTGGGTCTGAGCATAGAAGGGTAAAGGGAGAAGTGCGCGATTCGAGATCCGTGGAACCTAAACTATGTATCATACAGCCATATGGGGCCGGTAGTAACGGCTAAGGGGCAAATACGTTCCACCTTGCGACGATGACTCAGCTGATGCCAACCAAGAGACTGCCGGCGCGCATCGTAATTTGAAGTTGGACCGCTGCGTACCAGCATCTGACGCGCCGCTGGACACTTTCCAGGGTCTCGATGTGACGTTACTGATTAGGGTTTCAGAAGGAGGAACAGCATTGAAGCCACAGAAGGACCAGGGCAGTGTATGTCTTTTCAAAATATGCCTTCGAAAGCGCCACGAAAACCGGAACACAGAACCTAGGGGCTGTAAGGCACGGCAACCATTCTTACGACATGACAACCGAAGTCGATATTTGGTGCAAGATATACGCCGAGAATGTCGACTGTCTGAACAGTAGCGAGAATTAATCCTCCAAGCGTGTAGTTCGCGGTCTGGATTTGCTCGGCCAAATTAAAACGCAGTGCAGCACACTTGTGGCCGATACAAAGGACGTTCATGAAGAACCACTGTGCTACGCTGTCTAGATCTGACTGCAGAGTTGCACGGTCGGTGACTGTGCGAATGCAAATGGATAGGGTGGTGTCATATCCGCGTTGAGTGGACAGGACCTTATCCGACTGGGCAATGTGGTGAACATATACATCGAATAGAGTGCTCCCTATTGGAAAACCCCAATATGAACAGCGTATTATGGATAGTGGTAAGCAATATATTTTTATTGTAATACAATAAAATATAGATAGTATTTTGGAAAACATTACATTTATTACATTGTATTACCATAAGGGTTTGTTATGGGATTCCAATATCCATAATACGCTGAAAATATTGGAATCCAATACCTTATAAACCCTGATTGGATCCCCATGTGTCGTATGGGAATCCAATAAGGGTTTACGATTCCAATATACTCAGCGTATTATGGATGTTAGAATCTAATATATTATATCGGCTACCAATAAAACTATATATGAGTTGGAAGATCACGTTCAGCGCAACATTTCTCTGCAATGCAGTCTCTTCTTGTGTGTATCTCTGAGTGATAAATTAAAAAAAAATGTTGCTGTTGTCAAATTGTGAATACAGATGCAAAACACTAGACTTATCCATACCAAATATATTTAACATATTCCTGAACTGGAGGATCTGGCATTTACTGCAAAGGAAAGTTAATTGTTTAGGACTCTCATTCAAAAACTTGATGTTTGAAAACAGAATGTGAAATCCTCACCTTAATGAAAACAGCACCTGCTAGCTGTAGCCTTATAGAAACTGCAAAATAAAAATGTGTGATTAGTTTACGACAAGTAGCAATCCTTCACCAAGCCGGATAGATTCAAAATTATGCCTCCGTTTGATTGTGGAAGATTAAGCTTCAATGCCACTGCCACAGGTCATTCTGAGCTCGGTCAATTTAATATACGTATCCGCTCGTCTGGCTTCACTATTCCTGCTTCGCACCTAACTAGAGTATCTGGAATGCTCACCTTCGAGGAAAAACAAACTGGCACCTGTTGGCTCTTAGGCCGTGGAAACTGCCAGAAAGATTTGCGATTAGTTGCATCCAAATATCAATTTTTTGACCAGCCACCTACAGCACACTAAGCCGGATAAATTCAAAATTACATGTGCGTGACATAATATGCCTCTTGTGACAAAACTTGGCACACGTTTTGTTGCCTACAGCAATACTGAAGCCAGACAGACAAGCGGTACGGCACATTTAATTGACGGAGCTCAGAACGAGTGGGGACGCTTTCACTGAATCTTGTTTTGCTGCAATACACACGTGTATTGCAGCAAAACAAGCTTCAGTGAAAGCGTCCCCTGTAGTTCTGTCAATTAAATATGCCGTACCGCTTGTCTGGCTTCAGTATTGCTGCTTCAGAGCAATCTAGAAAATCTAGAATCCTCACCTTTGAACGAGAACGAACTGGCGCCGGCTGGCTTGTGGGCCGTGGAAACTGCAAGAGAAATTTGCGATTAGTTACGTCCAAGTAACAATTTTTTTGGGTAGCCACCTACAGCACACTCAAAATTACATGCAGGGGACACAGATGCCTCATGCGACGGAACTCCCTTCGTCCTTGTTTTCTGTTAACTCTGCTCACCTTCACCACTCGCCTCCAATTTCTGCGCTACTCCTTTAATCTCGATTCCCTGGTTCCCCAAGGCCATGCCATGGCTTGCACCAGTCACGGATCTGTCAGCTCTGCGACTGGCGCTATTGTGGTAAAGACGCCACAGCACCTGGCGCTTGATGTGCTCTTTCAATATTTTGAGCATGGCTCAAAACAGGTGGATGGGTGTCTGGTATGCCCTTTGCTTATTTGCGGATCGTTCCGAATCAGAGGGTAGGCGCTTCTGAGACCTGGGCGCATGCTCGGTATTTTACAATAGTTGAAACCAAACTCTGCAGGAGCCTTGAAACATAACAAACATAATGTGCACGCCAAAAGGCATAGCAAATGAAACACCCACCATCTATCTATTTTCGTTTCTTGTCCGCAAGAAGCTGTCGTATATGTAGCCTCCCTTGCTTAAGCCGTTCCTCCCGAGTGTCCCGGTTGGGTCTCGTCCTGATGAATCGTCGGTGGAGACCTCAGGAGCGGTCAACATCAGATTAGACCTTTTTGAGACAGAACCATATACTTGCTGAGAGGAAGTACACCCAAACGAATCTCAGGCATGTCATTTATAGTGCGTTTTAAATTGAGACGCATGATGTAAAATGAGACGTCAATACTGACGCATCCCTTTTGCGAACCCAAAATTTTGAAGGCCTTGTCCCCCTCGCTAGGGGGACAAGGCACATGAATCCCGGCATGTGAATGAAATTTTTACCTTAACATCCCGACTCAATGCCCATCCCTGAATATTTGACCACCACACTTTTAGAAAAAAATTTTTTTTAGAAAACACCGAGTCATCTACCATTCCTACAAACGCCTGAACCAAGCATACTGGTACCGTGGCTTGTTTGGCCTGTGCCGCCCCCGAGTTAATTCGGGCTGACAATGTTTGTTTTTTTTCAAATGGAACCCACATTCTTAGTTTTGGTTTGACTTGTAGAAGCAGGTGGATACTTTTATAAAGCTTCCTCCCTATGCCCTTCCGAGTCAACATTTTTGCAATGGCCGACCCCCGGGCTTTGATTTTGCGCTCCTTGATGAATGCTGAAACTCATATAGGCGGGCAATAGCTCGCCTTGAAAATACTTGCTTTTGGTGGCCGAGAACAAACTCCTGTTCCTGATAGGCAGTCACTTGCTGCTAAGAATTGCTGCACATATCCTAAAGAATAGTCTAACACAGATGCTTTGGCCGGACAGAGACACAAAAGCCTGAAACAAGACCACTATACAGACAGGAAATAGAGTGTCTGTGAGGAATGAAACAAACAACTCAGATAGGCATCAATCACTCACCTTGAAAACACTTGCCATGCGCGGCAAAAAACAAACTTCTGGCCTTGATTGGCTGGTTCTTGCCACCAAGACCTGCATGCATAAGAAAGAACCCGGTCTTATGAAAAACTTGGGTGCTTTTGCAGAAGAGAGACAACAAAATACTAATGGAAGACCACTACACATAAGAAATGGCATCCAAAATAAATGAAACACAAAACTCGTATAGGCGGGCAATAGCTCACCTTGAAAATACTTGCTCTTGGTGGCCGAGAACAAACACGAGTTCCTGATTGGCAGCCATTTGCTGCGAAAAATACCTGCACATATCCTGAAGAACCGAGTCTTAGTCTAACACAGATGCTTTGGCCGGGCAGAGACACAAAAGCCTGGCACAAGACCACTATAAAGACAGGACATAGAGTGTCTGTGAGGAATGAAACGCACAACTCAGATAGGCGTCAATCACTCACCTTGAAAACACTTGCCATGCGCGGCAAAGAGCAAACTTCTGGCCTTGATTTGCTGGTGCTTGCCACCAAGACCTGCATGTATAAGAAAGAACCCGGTCTTAGTCAAGCTTGGGTGTTTTTGCAGAAGAGAGACAACAAAATACTAATGCAAGACCACTACACATAGGTTATGGCTAGGGTGTGTACTTTCCGGTGTTTATTTGTGGGAAAAATCGGCGGATGTTTTTCGGTGTTTATTTATTTTCGAAACACCGGTGTATTTCGGTGGAACGTCTCACGGCAAGGCTAAAATCTGTGATTATCGGTGGAAAAAAAAATGCGATTGATTACAGACAGAGAGTTCCAATTTTATTCACATATTTTATACACTTATTGTCGAGGAAGCATCTATTTCTCACGCTTGGTTATTATAGTAGATGCAGCATACTTCGAGAGGCTTGCATCCGTCATGGCAGCACGTTCCTTGCAGTTCACAACCCGCAAATTTGAAAACGCACGTTCCACATTTGCGCTGGACACGGGAAATCCCAAAATGTCCAGCGAGGCTTGGGACAGTAGTGGCCAGTCAGGTAAATGAAGTTTACAAAATAACACTGCATCAACGGTGCTAGTCACAGCATACTGGCGGTAACAAAGAAACTCTGATTCTAGGTCACTCAGCTTGCGCTCGTCTCGGAGGACCAGCCCATATATGCTCTCATAAGGCACAAATCCCTCTGGCAGCTCCACTTTTATGCACGGATTAACAATTTGCACGCGGAACCAGAACGACGATTGATCCATGATGAATGATGAAAACCCCCACGCCAACAAAACCTTTTTCCGTTTCGCCAAAAGCCCATGGAGACTAAACAGATAACAATTTACGCATCTCAGTTCTCAAAGGTAAGTAGCCCTGTACGACACGGATGTTGGCAGTGTCTTCAAGGAACCAGAGCAACCTCTGAATACATGGCTTGCACCGACATCACTTGGCCAGACACAATGGGGAAAGGGCACGTGAGAGCGTACCCTCCACTGCGTTAATTTTTCCACAATGGGGGAAAGGCGTACAAGAGCTTAGCTTCCACTGCGCTAACTAGACGCTTTTGACCCCCAGAAAGGAGGGCGGACTGACGCCACGTGCAAGCCATTGTATAGACACTGGAAGATTGCAGGATCCACGAGATAACACGTTTGACGAACCTCTACGGGGAAAGGGTTTCGCTAGGTCGGTGTTTTTCGACCGGTGTTTTTCGGTTTTAATCACGACGAAAATATCCAACCACCGGTGTTTTTCGGTTTTAACCGATTTTGTATTTTCGTCACCGACGGATGTTTATCGGTGTTTTTCGGTTAAAACCGGAAAATACACACCCTATAGTCGGTTACAAGTCAAGAAGGTAGGAGAAGCTCCTCCCACAAGTGTGATGCGCCCGTTTCAAATCTCTCCGCAGTCGAAAGAAGAGTTCACTGGAAACGCTCCTTGTTCCGCTTCAATGGATTCCCACTTGTCTCCGATCCCACTTTTTAAGAAAGCGACCTTTGTATTCATCGGAGAGGGAACCGAGCCCCTGAAAGCAGCCATTGTATCCATCGGGGGGGAAGCTAATCCCCGAAAGTCGTATTTGTTTCCGTCGGTGGGGGAGAACTCTAATCTCCCTCTCGTGGCTTCCACAATGCTAAGTCAAAGTCGAAAGATAAAGCAAATATGTACAAAAAGGCAAGACCCTCCTCGCGCGTTGTCCGCGACGTCACGGAAACGGTGGGACGCTATTGGATGCAAAGGTGGCGGAGGGATATCTGATTCCCTTTGAGGGGCATTTGCCGCTACCTTCTTAACCTGTAACTGACTATAGTTATGGCATTCAAGAGGAATGAAACACAAAACTCATATAGGCGGGCAATAGCTCACCTTGAAAATACTTGCTCTCGGTGGCCGAGAACAAACTCATGTTCCTGATTGGAAGCCATTTGCTGCGAAGAATACCTGTAGATATCCTAAAGAACCCAGTCTTAGTGTAACACAGATGCTTTGGCCGGACAGAATACAAAAGTCTGATACAAACCACAAGAAGCAGGAAATAGTGTCTGCGAGAGATGAAAAAAGACCCAAGTGAAGAGGCTAGTTCTGTTTCACGTTTGTCAAATAGTGTAGCTCATTTTGCTAAAACGATGCATATTTGCTAAAAAAAGTGTCTATATTTTGCCCCATTTAGCAGAGTTTACTGCCAAGGGCACCTGCACACCAGAATAAGTCAGACTTAGTCAGTTTTTTTTTCTTCTTTTGATGAGCGACAACAGAATCCTAAACAGGTGATGAAACAAAATATGAACCCAGCAAGACAGGCTAGTTTGCCTTGATGCAAGCACAGTGCCTCGGCCAACCAAATGAGGTTCTATTTTTTATCACTTGTCATATTTGGTGGGAATAGTAAAGTAAATGAAAATAAGGCAATCTCTCTTACAGCCGACAGCTGCAAACAAAATTCATATACCTCGATGAACGACCTGGAAATAAAATTGGGTGGTGGCCAAGTGGTTTAAGGTGTCAAATTTCAAACTTACAGACTGTAGTTTTGGTTTAAGTCCTCCTGGTGTATATTTTTATCCTTATGACTATATTTACATTGTTTTTTGTATTTTTGAGGCACAAGTACTTAATTTATATGCTAATTCACCTTTAGAAGCGTTTTAATTACACTCCATGCCTTTCTAGTGCTCGTAATTGATTCTTGGTGAAAGCGGTCTTAAATTTTTCTTTTCTTGCTGTCGCTACTGCCTGCTTTCTCACCTTTAGAATGCTGACAACTCGACACAAAAGTAATGAAAAATGTGTTTAAAATGTCATGAAGATCAGCATTTCCAAGCTGTACCCCTGCTTCATGCCCCGACCATGCCACCATACCATAGCTGAGTGCAGTGACCAGTGGTCCCAGGTTTATCACCCGACCGTATATGGGCTTACGGTGTGGCGCGACTCATGCAGCACCTATGCTTCGCGATGGAGCCAGTGAGCGAGGTGTGACACACTAGAGCTGTGCAAGCCACAGCTTTACAGCCTGCAAAGCGTGGGAAGATCCCTCTCTCTTCGCAGAGCTGGCATTAGCTCACCGAGAAGCTATTGCAAGCACTAGAAAGCCACAGAGTGTGAATAAAAGCGCTTCTGAAAATGAATTAGTGTGTAAATTATTCATCTATATGTTAAAACTTAAAAAAAGCATATATGTATATATATATATATATTTAAATACTAAAAAAGGCAAAAAAGAAAAAAAAAATGTTTCCAGGTAGGCTTGCACCCAGAGCTCCACGGCCCTTGAATTCAGTTCCGTAAAGCCCGCTTCAGACGGAACAATTCCGCCCAGCAACTTCATGTCGCAACACCAGCAACACGGGCCGCCCGCGTTCACATGCAGCAACCGAATTGCTACGACTTGCCATCACCATCATGAAATTTTATTTTTAGTACAGTATTTCGACGCACAGTTATATCCTAAAAACATGTTTTTTATATCTTTAAATTGCGCTGAGAATACTAACTTATCTTTTTGAAACAGTTTATTTTCAAAAATGATCCATTTCAAACCAGAACTAAGTCCTCATCACGACCACGGGGGTGTCACGTGAAAATATTGCATTCCTGATTGGCTGCTGCCGCTTCAAACATCTCCGAGTAGTCAGAGTTGCTCGTCCACTTCGAGCGGGACCCGATCTCAGCAATATGTGTCGATCTAGGGAAAGCTAGGGAACAACCCGCCAGCAGCCCCAAAATTGCTGGAAAGCTTGCCCCGTCTGAAGCGATCCTATACTCTGTTTCATACATAGAGTGCAACGCAGTCAAAGCTAGCTAACCGGTTTGCATTGCTGACCGTGCCTACGTTCGCCCCATAAGATAGTGCGTCCCCTGCAAAAAAATTTTAAAAAGTCGGAAAATGTGCTTCCTCGGGGCTAGTAACTGATAGTGGCGTTATGATTTCAACGGAGCACAAATGCTTTTCAAAAAAAGGAAAAGATAATGTAAACCACCTCAAATTGTTTTCGTGTTCGTCCGTGTGGCAGCCGTTGTGGGTTTTCGGGTTGTGTGGCATTGGCTGGTTTCGAGAAGATGGCGTCTTACGCAGCAAGCTCAAGTACCTCTCCTGCTCGGATGTTTTCGAAGATTCGTTGTGCGAAAATCTTGAAAGAGTGCAAGCAGATGATCGCCAATGTGTACGGGCGTATAAGAACACATTCCCCGGAGAATTCGGTCGTGAAGTCCTGGAGACGGCCAGTAACGACACTAGAGTGTGCCCTGTACTGTCGCGAAGTGCAAGGCGCAGTGCCTATCTGGCAAGGTGGCGTCCCCGAAGCAAAGACCTCGCAACGTGAAAGTTTCGAGCACGGGGACCGTCAAGCATGACGAGTTCACACAGAACGCCATTCGCCTGAAGGTGCATCGCAAGTGCTCCGAGAGGGAGATTCCTACCCTTGACAGCTATTTCAAAATAAACTATACAGGCCACAACTATTGTCGATTAACGTCTTATTATAAATTTTGGGACAAGGCCGCTATCAGGGCAATTCCTCATTCCACGCTGCACGAAAGAAAAATATAACTCGGTGCTGGAGGCAATAACACTTGCAAAGCGGCAGACCAGATGGTAGAAATCTGGCCTCTCGGCGACTTATAAACAAAAATCAAGAAGGAGGAACTGAAATATGCACTTCGTCCATGCGCACAATCTTGCACGAAAAGTATGTCTAAAAAAGAAAAAAAAAAAAAACCAAAAGCTTTGCGCGTCAAATGGGTTCGAACCACGGCCACCGAGACGTCAGTACTGCCGGAGCAGCGCCTTCTACCACTCGTCCACGAAACACTCGGAGTAAAACTTTTTCTATTTTTTCATGCGCACCACTTTAGTACTTTTGACAGCGTAGCACGCTAAGTGTGAAACAGAGTATAAGACACCCTATTGTCTGGTACAGAGACCATTTATGAACGCTTGGGTGTTTAAACGATGTACTACACATTTTACAAAAAGGAAGAAAAAAACATTGGGTGTTTAAACGTTGTACTACCCTTTTTTTCAACAGAAAAAAGCAACAACAACAACAATAAAAAAACACATTTCAGAAGAAAATGTTAAGGAAATGGAATGTACCATTATGTTTAGTGAAGTTTGGTGACAAGACTCGGGACTCGAGCAGCAATGCAGTTATCCTTGGTGTGACCCCATGAGACTATCTTGCTGCCTTTGCTGGGGTTTATCTAACTGAAGTACCTGTACGAAAAGTAGAACACATGTGCATAACACTCATTATTCACAAGAAAATTTGTAAATGTCCAAAATGACCCATGAAGAAAATTATGCGAGGAATTTTCAGGCTGCGTTGACCGAGTCACCTCTCGTGGGCAATGTTTTATAGCAACTTTAGTTGTAGTGAACAGTTATAGGGTATATTACGAACAAAGTGCAATTTGGTTTTGTAGGAAACTAACACACAAAATGACACTTGAATACAGTATGTTGAGGTACATCTAAACAAACTCCAGGGTTTCATGGCGCCTCCTTCAGATACCTGATGTTGAACACGAAATATGTGCACCAAGGAGTGAGCAAACAGCGACTTCAGATTTGTCTCTAACACAAGCGACATGTCGACAAGGAGTGCAACGTGTAGAAGGTCGTCTAGAAGTATGCCAAGATGAAAAAGCAAGATGTAACGATATCAGAATAAGATCACACCAAAGAGGCACCATTGTGGTGAGACAATCTACGATGTAGAGACAGTAATCGGGAGTCAACCGACGTACGGCCGCGGTTTACTTTGCGTTGACTAAAATGAAACATGGCAAAAAAAAAAATTAAAATTTAGAAAACGCTTTTTTTTCACATTATTCGTTGAGCGCAGCCGGTAGCAGAGCAGTTGGGCGGCGTCACGAAAATCTGACAGACTCGCTAGCTTTTCTAAACTTCGTACGGCGCCAGTCGGCACCACAGATGAATGGTCGGCACTCTTAGTCTTCTAGGGAAGAAAAAAGTACGAGCTCAGAGCCCCAGCGTCGATCGCGACTTTCGTAAAGAGAAGCTCCGGTAACACTTCGGCGACTTGTGAGCGTTAAACAACGCCTCTTCGAACGAGCCCACGAATCCAACACGTCGAACGGTTTGCGCCGGTAAGCACGCTGGGAGCCAGGGGGCTGGAGGTTGAATATCCGAAAGAGACGAGGCGCTGGTTTCTACGTCTATTTCGCACATGAGATAACAAGATAGCGAAGCTAGCCGACTGTAAACACTGACTGACGTTACATCAGAGTACACGCAGTCGAAATGACGTCTGCAACAGAGCACAGCCAGACGCTTTCAGCAGGGGACGCATGCGTTCAAATAAGCTGCGATTTCAAAACATCATGTCTCCCTTCTGTCCTTCAGTGTTCACTTTGATCTGTGTATAGCAAAGCACTCAATGCTGCAAGTAATAAAGTCGTCTATACGTACCTTTCGAAGCGATTGAAAGTGCGTTGGCTTCGCTTGGAGCCCACAAGCAAAGTGCGCGACGAACTTGACGAGCTGTCATCCGTCGGTCCCGCCGTCGCCGCCGTCTCGCCGGGTTGGCGCGGTCGCGCAATGGCGCAATCGCAATCTCGGCGGCTCGGCTAGGCTTGGCTGGGCCGGCGGGCTCGGCCACTCGGCGGCTCGCTCAGCCGCTCGTCTGGCTCGATGCGCTACTACACTGCAGGCAGCGCATGCGCGCAGGCGCGCCGGCTCGCTGGGCTCGCCTCCCTTCGGAGTTCGAACTGCCTCCGAAGCTCGAGCGTTCGAGCTTTCGCGCGCGCGGGTGGACGATGGAAATTTTTTCTCATAAAACGAGTCTGTAACGTATCGTTTGATGGCGCAAATGCACGTATTTTTCCCGTCGTTTTTTACAGTGTGTGAATCTTGCGAAACGGGCGACGAAGAGTGGTGGGTGAAATGTGCTCGTGTGTGGTTGTGGATTTTGTGTACGACGTAGGATTACCCAGAAAGGTGGGTCAATATCGATAAATGTGCGGGTAAGAAGCCCGTGACCTGTCAAGCCCATTAATCCTCATTATTTTATCGTGCGAACTGACATTGTCACGTATCGCGTTCGATTTGGGTTCCAACATCGGTAACCTAACTTTTGTTGCATTAAAACTGCCATAAACATTTGTTTGAAAACGATCACTCCGATCAGCACGTCGTTATTGGGCTTTCTCAATGAAAGGTAGGTCGCGGGTGTGCGAGCTAGTTATTCTGAATGGTTTGGTGGTTGTCTAGCATTTCAAGCGCTCGAGGCTGTGTGTACTGTGTGCCGTACGTACACCTGCGCTTTCGATCAATGTGAATGTGTTTGCAACGTGGAACGTTTGTGTTCTGTGTGTATCCACCTCCAATATCGTTCTCTCTCGTATTGCCGTATGGTAACTCCTGCTGTTCTACGATGTCATTCACGCAATGTCGTATATGTGGGCGTACCGATATCCACATGTTGCTTCACGGGCGATCAATATTGTGTTACGTATCATCTTAGTCCGCGGTATATGCCGACGTAATTCATGTTGGTAACTTGGAATTCGTTCTGAGATTTATCCACGCGATATTGTATTCTCCTTTGGGCCCGTGATCGACGACCGATATTTATATATCGTGTGGCCGCACAGTATGTCCATGTCGGTCACCAATATGCACGCGGTGTAGTATTCTATTCCAATAACCGTAAGTTCTGTCGGGATATTGTGCTTCGATATCGTGTTGTATACCAATTACTGCAAGTTATATCGGGATATTGTGCTCCAATATCCTGTTGGATACCAATAACCGCATACTATATCGGGATATTGTGCTCCGATATGAATTCCCATCGTGCGTATTGGGTTAATCGGATAACAATAAGTTTTATTGGTTTCCATCAACTTCATTGGAATACAATATTTCCAATAAGCCGAGTTCATATTGGCCTTTTTCAATAGGGGTGCTGAGACCAGAATCGTGGAGCACGCCCGGTTAGATAGAGAAGGCACGATCCAAGCAATATTGTCTTGCTTAGGCCACAAGACGTGCACGGTACGTCGTTTCGAGCCTTGAATGGCCAATACGACGTAAAAATTGTTTTTTTTTCCAAATCTGAAGTGCCACAAATATCAGCTCCATATTTCGTACGCTAATGATGTCAAGTCTGTCGTATATTGGAGCGGGGCGCTGTGATTTTACTACGTCCACAGAAGACAGTAATAGGTTTGTCGCGGTACAGTTACGTCCGGAATCTTTTTTGTCAGCGGCGAAGACACTAGCGTTGTGTGCAAAGTGACTATGCGAATAAAACCCACGATAAATTTCACTGTATGCAGGGGATTATGGGCCGAGTGTGCAGTACTCTAAGAACTAACTAATTTGCTGCAAACACTTCGGGGAGCCAAATGCTGCAGTCTGTGGAAAGATCTCGGAGAATGATGAGGGTGAGCATACATTTAGACCTAAAAGAACAATTTGTGCTGTGGCACCAGGCATAATGTCTCACCATGATCGGTGTTCCACATGAGACACTATATTGTCATGAATGGCAAATGAGGAGGTGGTGAACAACTGAAGGAACTGAACGTTCAATGGGGCAGACTTGTTTTCAAAACAAAATGGGAAAAAGGCTAGCGTCGCAAGCGTCGATGTCGGCGAAACAGCAGGATAGAGCGCGGTGGCGAAAAGTTACTGCGGCTCGCCACGCGGAGCCCCTTATGTACACGCATGGGCTTCTAGAACATTCGGAGTAGAACATTCGACGCGTCACTCAGCTGCCGTCGTTTTGGGCCCGGAAGCTTACAGTCAATGTCCAGCTGCGTTGGCGATGTACTTTCTTTCTAGGGGGGAGAATTCTTCAGTAATCGTGGCGATTTCGCCAGAGCTCTGGAGTTCCTCGACGTGGCCCGCAGCTGCACTTCTTGTGAAGTGTTGAGTATCTTGTCGGAAGTTCGTCACGAGGACCACAGTGCGTCCATTCTGAAGTTCAGTTACCCCTCTTGCGACGCCTATTTTTTTTCCAGGAGCAATTGAACGTTGCCTTCTAGAACAACTTCGCTGCAGGTCACTGCATCGGTCACGATGGCTACAACACTTAATCGCGGCGGCAGGTTCACGTAAAGCCCCTCGATGTGTTTGCGCTTGTCTTGCAAGTAGCGTCAAATGCGCGAGTGCACAAGGCCCATGTCTCGAGCGGCCCTTGGAAGCAAATGGCGGCGCAGCACTGAAATGAGCGGGCCTTGGAAGCGAATGGCGGCGGAGCACCCGCTCATGGCACGTTTCTCGAGCGCTTCCACAACAATGGTTAGCGGTACTTGTGAAAAACGCTTTTATCAAGGGACTTTAGGTTCACGTGGTCGGCAGCGACTCGGATGGCGGCTTACGCTGTTTGGGGTTTCTCTGTAGGCGAAACAGGTGTCCGCAGTGCCAATCTCTTTTCTCCAAGGTCGTTGACTGCGCCATACACGCAGAGGAAGCCCATTCCGCGGATAACGTCCCTAGCACAGTCTTGCGTAACGACGAACTTCACAGGGCACGTCTCACCGTGGATTTCAAGTTTCAACGCGAGCAGTGCACCTTCCACAGGCTTGATGAGGTGTCCTCCAGTGATTCGTATCTGCGGCCCATCCCACTGCGTCGTCACTTTTCGCAGGCAGCAAAAGTTTCTCCCACTTAAGACTGGGTAGTCTGCTCCGGTGTTCACGAGTGCCGATGCTTTGTGGCAGTCGTTAAAAACGTTTAGGATGTTGGGCACGGTGGCAGGAACGTCGTTGCGATGCGTGGCGTCGGGACAGTGGGAGCGGTCTGGCGCTTTTGGAGGCTTTTTACTTTGGTCGTCTTCGGCAACGCCACCTCCTGGCGTTGCCCCACTTAAGGCTCTGTTATACTTCGAGGTAACGCCTGCGCGCGTGCGAGCGCGTCACAGCGACGTCACGTTGGCGAAAACCCGACGCTGTATACACCTTTCCAAAAAACGCTCCTAGGCCGCCGCCATATTGCTGATGCTGATGCGTCTGGTGCGACTCTCGCGCGCTCTATCAGCTAGAAATTTTCTGTCACTCTCTGGGACTGTGAAGACCCGCTCAGCGCGGTTCTCTACCTACGTACTTGCGGTTTTGCATTCGACGTTTTCTCGCCTCTCTTGAAAGTTTCCACTTAATTTTTTTTATGCGTGCTGCGTACCCTTTTTGTGTTATCTTCCATTGTGAGAAATAAGGCTGGTAAGTGCCTGCCATTCAAGCTTTTTTGCTCGACATTCACGGGAAACGAAGGAGGTGAAGGACGTCGAACGACCCTCGACGCGATTTTGCGAACATTGTTCTCCCTCCTCCCAGAGATAATCCTCGTAGAATCCTCAGTCATCTCCAAAAATAGTTGTCCGGGTTGGGGTGAGAAACCGGTCAGTCGCGTTTGTTTCTTTGCCTTGGTGCGGTTGTGAAAAAAGGAAGCTCTCCCCAAAACGTGCCCCAAAGCGAAGTCATCTCGGATTCCGTCCAACCGTCAAGATGTCACTGTCGTCGACTGTGACTGTGTTATTTGAGATCTTTCTCAAATAAATTATTTTCGGATAACGCTGCATTGTGTGGTACGTACGATATATTGTTCACTTCCTCAATTGTATGCCCGTGTCCTGTCCATCGGTAAACACGTTATTTGTGAGCGTGAAAAATGCATAACTTTCGGCCCTCTTCTGTTGCAATTTATTTTTGACAGCAAAGCACTTTGTCGTTTCACATGCGGCGAATCCCGCTGCGCTGTTAAAACTTATCGTAAAAAAAAAAATAACTAGAACTATACATTCCAGTCGCATTCGTTCTGTTGCGCGCGTACCCAACAAAAATAGTTCACAGTTTTTTGTTTTTTTTTTGCTTTTTGCTTTTGTTGTTTTTTCAAATGTGGTACAATGCTTTCTAAATGTCCTCGGGAAAATACATGTACCATGAAACACAAAATATAGCGGGAAAAGATGAGAATTTAGCCGCCAGCAGCGTTTGAAACTGCGCCTACGCAGGCTGCGACTATTGAAATCACAGTCCACTCGGTTAGGGTTAGGAGGGACGCCGGTGAGAGTCTAGCCTCAAACTCAGTGACTGGGCTCGAAAACAGTTTGTTGCCCCTGGGGTCGAGTGTTTTTTGGAAAGGTGTATACCATAGAGATCATACATACTAACTCTAGAGGAAAAGGTCCGCCATTCTCCCATACATTCTGGCTGCCGCAAGCGGCGGATCATTAAGGCAGACCCTCGGAGTCCCAAACACGGTTACATCATCAGAGCAGTTTCGTGAACTTCAACAATCCACGAACTTACCGGTGGAAAGATATTCGCGTTCCTTTCGAAGCTTTCTTTTTGAATAACGCGCAGATGTACGGCCTCGCGTTAACGCTAAACTAAACCACATACCCGGCTTCGCCAGTGCGGCGCGGGTGGGCGCGGTTGAGGAATACGAAACTGCGCAACCACCAGATTTCCGAGATTTTGACAGAAGGGAAGTTAATGCAGCGTAATGACTTTACTGCTTTTTACAAGCGTTGGGATGGCTCAGAATTTAGTTTACAACGTTAAATTATCACTGTTTATATTGCTGAGAGTTTTCACTCTTCGCGTTTACCATGGCAACGTTGCTTTCTTTCTCTCGTGTTCTGTCGCTCTCTTTTGCGATCGTTCACTCGGGACCCCGGGTGTCGGCGCACGGGATTTGCCACTCCTCCTCACCCACCTTTACCCCCCTGGTGTATACTCCGGCGCCGTGGCGTAACCGGCGCGGCCGGTGGCGTTCGAGGTTGCCTGACCGCCTCGACGCCAAAATGGAGCATGCCGTATTCCGCGCCGGCGACGCCGGACCAGGATGCATCACGCGCTGGCTCCTGGCAGCCCTCGCGCGGAAGGCGCGGCGAATAGACCTCTTGGAAAACGTACAGCACCACGACGGCAGGTAATTTTGGGAACCCTCGGTACAGATCACGCGTTTTCTGGTTGCGTCACCGCAACTGCACCCGCGTCCCGGCAGCTACCGCCAGCAGTCGTTGCAGCCATCCGCCGAGTCGTACGTCGTTGGCGGCGTACCGTATCTGTGGCAGCGTAAGGTCATCGCGACAGGTGAACCTATTTGAATACGTTGTTTATCGTAACTTGCCTTCACGTATTGAAGTGTCACCGAATCCACTTAGTTTGCACCGCAACCGTAGTAGGTTTCGACCAGGTTTGACAAAGCGTTGGTGCAGCAGACGACATAGCGGGTACAAAGGAGAGGGATGAGAAAGGGGCAGCCGTTGGCACGTCGCTCGTCCGACTCGGCTGCTCAAACGTTGTTGCCGTGGTAACCTGCGCCTGCTCGGGTATGCCACGTGGTAGCGGGAGGAGAGACGTTGGGAGGGGCATACCGAGGACTCCCATTATTCGTCACGCGGCGCGCGCGTGCTTTTGGGATTTTCTTAAAGGGTCTATACCGAGCACTAGCAGACGACGGGAACACACTCCGTGAGGCGTCATGTTTGAAGAATCGAACTCGTTCGTCAAAAAGTTGATCGAGGAAATTCGTCTTCACCCGTGAGCCTACTGCACGAGGAAGCTTTAGTACCGTGACAACGCAATGCTTCGGAGGCGATCCGGGAGCTGTGTAGTCTCCCCACAGGTAAGCTATTTCGTTGCTCCGCACATCGCGTCTGTGCTTATTGAGTGCTGTGTTCCGCTGCTGCGCCAGACGCGATCATGTTATGTGCTTTGCTTTAAAGAGGAAGCTTTACATGAAAACCCTTCACTGGCCTTTCGTTGTTAACGTAGCGATCGTGGCCGGATAAAAAGAGAGAGCGCATACGCAACGGAGTTTCTTGGCTAGGGATAATGCATCATGGTAGGTAAAGAGGTAAATGTGCGCGGGCAGCGGCTTTACGTGATCCACTTGTATTTATATAAATTGTAAAAAAAAATGCAATATGCCCCAAAGAAAAGATGCGGAAATGAAGAAAAGCGTGCGCGTAAGCGGCGACTGGTAAACGGCGAGCAGGCGAGGCTTGAGCGTGCACCAACCGCGCTTTCACACATTTAATGTAGCTTTTGAAAGATTTTTGAAAGCCAGACAACTTGTTTTTATCTTCAGTCGGAAACTGCCGAAAACTGTGGAAGAGGCTGCCTGACCGCTTCACACGCGATACCAGGGCCCTGGAACTCATAGCACTGGCAGTCGCCCTTGTGGAAGAACAAATTGCGAGGTGTGTCAACACGTGACAACTAAAAGCACGGTAGAGAGTACTGATTCCAATTTCACCTACATAATCCACGGAAACTTAAATTGCAGCACAAGTAATGTGATATACCTCCTAACATATGGCACCTGCGGTAAGCAGTACGTGGGCCAAACCAGCACAACTTGCCGATTGAGGTTTAACAATGACAGGGCACATGTAAATTCATTTCCCAAACTCCTTTTTTCAAAACATATGGCTTTACCCAAACACACGTTTGACAAACTGAACGTTATATTTTTACAATCCAATTTCAAAAGCGACCGTGAGCGCGAGCAGAGAGAATCGCATCTTATTTACAAATTTAATTCAATCTGGGCCGGTATTAATGAAGATCCCGGTATAATGTCATCTATGCATTCAATCTACTTTGATCTCCCTGTGGCGGAGTGACTGTAGCTAACTCAATCCCTTTACTACAACCCTTGAGTTTTTCCGTGTACCTTTCTGTATTACCTTTCGATGAGTGAACGGGTGGAAAATACCTTCAACAGGCATTTTCCACCTGTTCTCCTTTTTGAATGTTCTGGGACTGTGGTTAACACTGTTGAGTTAGCGTGTTTTTTTTTTTTTGTGTTTCTTTTCAATGCAGGGGGTTTGTTTATGCGCTTTCCCTTGCAAAAGTCTGTAGTTAAATTCTTTTGAATTTTTGTTGAAAATTTTCTGGAGTCCTATTGAATTTCTTTTTAAACTTTTTTGATGTTTTTTAGACTTTGTTTTGACAACTTATTTAACTCCTAGTTAAAATTGGCCACTTAAATTTTTTAGAATTCCTTCTTACATACATTCTTTTTAATTCCTTCTTACATACATTCTTTTTAATTCCTTCTTACATAATTTTTGTTGAATTCCTTTTGACAAAATCGCAGATCAACGTTTAAAAAAAAACACTAAATTTTTTAATATATTTTTTAATTTCGTTAGGAAATAGTGTCTTTTTGATACAAACACATCCCACAAACAAGCAATGCAAACAAACACAAACACCATCAAGCACTCAACCCCAGAAACACAGTCCTGTTGACAGCACCAGAGCCTTATATAGCCTACATATTGAAGGTAATCATTTGGCCGGTGACCACCTCAGCACTTACTAAGTTTCCAAGTCTCCGGTCTCCTTCTCGAAAGTCTGTCAAAGGAAAGACAGTGTTTCGAGGTTCGTGGACTCTATCTCTTACTAAAAAGCATTGGTATAACTAATAATAATTTCGTGTAGTCGCTAAAACAACATCCACAAAAATTGGCTCATAGAACAAATGTTTATCGCTTCTCTGCATAGCACCACTCGGGACGAAGCCAGTCAAGGCGGTTGCTCCACTATAAAATAGTTATTTTGCTCTTCTTTACTAGTTGAATAGGGTCAATAATACAACGATTGTCATTTACAAAGTGAGAACGGCAGGGCGTGTTTTTCGAACGCCTGCCCTCCAGCACGCGCCTCATGCCTTCCGTCGTGCTTTGACTGCGCAGTCGAGCTCGAGGGGCGCGAGACGTCGAAGAGTTGTCAAGGATAGAAGGCTCGCGCTGGAGGCAGGAGAACGGAAGCTCCTCCCTATGGTTCTCAACTTGTCAGAGACTATTGGGAAACTTAGTGACTTTTGACATTTAGACAAGATATATTATGTCCAATAAAAAGTCAACAGAAAGTCTGTAGCTTTTCTTTTGACACTGGCTACAGAAAGTCAACTGAATAATTTAAACACGAAGTAAATAGAACGTCTGCAGTATTTCTGATAACACTTTCAACAGAAAGTCAACAGAAAAAAGATCGAACGTAAAGTTAATAGAAAGTCAATAGAAAATCATAAAAAGTTTCAACACAATATCAACAAACTTTTTGTTGACCATGTCAACATGAAGTCAGTCAAAATAAAGTAATCAAAGTGAACAAGAAGTCAACACATTTTCAATAAAAAGTAAAAAAAAAACAAAAAAACATCCGTCATATCGGACCCCGCACACGACCGCAGACCAAATAAAATAATAAAAAATCTCTTTTTATAAAATATTATAAAGAAATAATGTCAATAGGTTTTCTTTTTATTTTTTAGAAAATAACCTACAAAAAACGTTGTTACAACTTCTTTTTATTTTTTTATAAATAAGTCTGCAAAACAAAATCTATTGTTTTTCTTTTGAATTTTTTTAGAAAATAATCTACAGAAAAACGTCTTTACAAGTTCTTTTTAATTTTTTTATAAATAAGTCAACAAAACAAAATCTATTGTGTTTCCTTTTGAATTTTTTTAGAAAATATCCTATAGAAAAACGTCTTTACAAGTTCTTTTTAATTTTTTTATAAATAAGTCTACAAAAAAATCAATATTTTTTCTTTTGAAAGTTTTTTGACAATAGTCAAAACAAAGTGCGTTTATAAAGGAATTCAGTAGGATCGCGGAAAGTCAATAAGAAGTCTAAAAAAATTAAAAAGAATGTTGATACCCGTTTTTGTAAGGGTTGGCCGAGCGTTTGCTTGATTTACTGTGAGCGCTTAGTTCATGTTTTTTTTTTATGCGGGTGGTTTGTCTATGCGCGTTGGCGTTGATTTAGTGTGAGCGCTTATTTCATGATTTTTTTTATGCAGGTGTTTTTTATGCGTTTTAACGTTGATTTACTGTGTGCGCTTAGTTCATCCCCTTTTTTTTACTGTGCTTTGTGTGGCTTTACGTCGTTCCGTGGCGTGCACTGCTGGCCATTTGGGTCGATCCAACTCTGTGAGCCTGACTGCGCCTTCCGCACGTGACGGCACTCCATTCCTGGGGTCACGAAAACTGACGCGGCCTTCGGTTGGCTTTGATGGGCGTCATCTGCGGCCGGGAATTGCGAGGGACGGAGTATATAGCAGCGTTTTTTACTTGGGCATTTTTACACGTGATCTGACACGTGACAAGAGCCAGGTGTGGAAACCGAAAACTACTCTGCAACCGATTTTGGCTACCAGTCTTGAAGAAGGCCTGTCTCAGGCCGAAATGTCGACTCACTAAATCACTAAATGCTTTAAAACTCCAACAGCGATTCTAACCGTGATTTCATTACTCTATAGTCTTCGGCATCGTACGCTATATTTTCTGTATATATATATATATATATATATATATATATATATATATATATATACATATATATCTACAGGGTGTTTTCTTTAAGCTTAACTGTTTTGTTTAAAAAAAGCCGTACAAGCTACGCTTATGCCGCTTGTGGATGTGAGTTATATGGCCAGGGGGACATACTATAGGGGGCTAATTGTAACGATCAGTCGGCTAATTAACTAAAATTTCTTAATTAACTTTTAAATTAATAAAATAGACATATGGTTCCAATTAGAAACTTGCTCAGCGTCATCGAAAACCACTAAATTGGTCATTTTCAGAGACTTTCTGCGCGTGAGAAGCGTAGTTTTGTACTAAAGTTACCACTCGTGGAGCAGATACAAGGCTGGGGCTAGATAAGAGACGGAAAAATCGCGCGGGCGCCTTATCGCAACCGCTAACTCTGCACCTGCTCCACGAGTGGTAACTTTAGTGCACTACTACGCTTTTCACGCGCTCAAAGTCTTTCTAAAAATTAGCGATTTAGTGGTTTTCAAAGACGCTGAGCAAGTTTCTAATCAGAACCATATGTCTATTTTCATTAATTAAAAAAGTTAATTAACAAATTTTAGTTAATTAGTCGACTGATTGTTACGATTAGTCCCTATAATATGTCCCCCTGGCGTATAACGCACCTCTACAAGCGGCATAAGTGTAACTTTCACGGCTTTTTTTAAACAAATCTGTTAAGCCTAAAAAGACACCCTGTATATACATATATATATATATATATATATATATATATATATATATATATATATATATATATATATATATATATAAGTCAAAGATGCGTACTGTCGGAGTTACTAATTCGAAGTTTATTACGACGTTTCGAGCGGGGACCGCTCTTCATCAGGTAGCGAGTGTACAGCCCGCGAATGTTTATATGCCCCTAAGAAGAAATTAGAGGGAGTAAAGTGCAGCAGGAAATAGAAACAGCGTTGACAAAACAGACAGTTTACACAGAAAGGAGAGCGCACCAAAACCCGCAAACCATAAAAAACAAACAAAAAAACATCAGTCTGCAAAAAGAGATTTATTTACGCCCGTGCGCGCGCGCAAAAAAAAAAAAAAAAAAAAAAAAAAAAAGTTGGTGGAGAGATTATTTTCTCTCACAAAAAAAATAAATAAATAAAAAAATAAAAACAAAAAGTGTTCGAAAGTCTTGGGTTGGGAAGGGGTGGCTCGTCTTCAAACCAGAAATAGGATACATGTGACCACCGACGCCCCCAAATCCCGTGACATTCCTTTGTGCTAAAAATCAAAGTTAGTTTTTTTTTTTTGTTTTGTTTTGTTTTGGCGCGCGCGCACGGGCGTAAATAATCTCTTTTTGCAGACTGATTTTTTTTTTTTTTTTTGATTTGCGGGTTTTGGTGCGCTCTCCTTTCTGTGTAAACTGTCTGTTTTGTCAACGCAGTTTCTATTTCCTGCTGCACTTTACTCCCTCTAATTTCTTCTTAGGGGTATATAAACATTCGCGGGCTGTACACTCGCTACCTGATGAAGAGCGGTCCCCGCTCGAAACGTCGTAATAAACTTCGAATTAGTAACTCCGACAGTACGCATCTTTGACTTATTAACTTTTCCCGGTCCATTGTTTTTATATTTACCTTACTTTACCTACATTTAACAATGGCCACCGGATTCCGTACTGCGGAGCGTCTATCGAAGAAGTACCCCCAATGCACGATCAAGACAGCCATCATCGGAGACTCTCAAGCGAAGTACTTGTACCAGCATTTCAATGCACACTCCTGCGATGCCCCCGCTTTTGTGACCTACAACGGCGCCTGCTTCTCGGATGTGATGCAGCTACTAGAACACATTCCGCAAACCGTCAGCACTCTCATCCTGCACGTCGGAACCAACGATCTGGCCAAAGATGGCGCCCAGGCAAGCTTGGAACGACTCCGCGAAATCCTAAGCCACATCCGATCCGCGAGGCCAGAAATCAAGCGTATCTACCTCAGCCTCGTCTTACCCCGGAGTGTAAACCGCCGCCTGCGCTTCTCCAACCACCGATTCGTAAGGTGGTTCAACGGCCAAGTCAGCACCTTCAACATCGAGGCAAGCAAGATCTGTCGCCGATCCTCGGGCACCTTCTTCATTCGCCACGCATTCTCGGAGATGCCAGCGCGGCGCGTGCTCGCTGCCGATGGACTACACCCAAGCTTCGAGGGTGTAGCCCTCCTGGCACTCCATCTCCAGAACGTCATCATGCAAAACAAGGAACAAGGGCCAACCGGGTGGAGCGACACCCCACGAGCCACCAGAACCCCAGAGTCAGCTGGTTCAGGAGGCCCTGCTTCGCCCAGCACGGAGCGTGGTGGCACTCAGCCGACCAACACTACGTCCCAGGATTCGCAGCCGCCCACGGCAGGCTCCCGACGGAAGAGCACCCCTCCAGCGGAGGCGAGAAGCCCTTACCTCCTACGGGGCAACTTCTGTACCTTTTCCGATGCTGTCCGCAGCCGTCCCACGCAGCAGAAGTGACTCTACACAGAAAAAGGTATTGTGACGCCCGACCATTCTAAATCCCGAGCATTCCTTACTGTACGTAAAGCCGTTAACAAGCGCGTCAAGAACACCATGCATGCAGAGACACTTGCTCTTTACTTAAAAAACAAAACCTCTCCCAAAGGTCTCCGTCTATGCCTGAAACCATCATCAGATTCCTTTAACCACACTGAGCATAAACAGTGGAATGAAGTCACGCTTGAGGCCTCACTAAAACTAGTCAGAATCACAGAACAACACCACAGAAGGAAGGCGGCCGAGCTATCACATACAGAAATAAAGATCAGAAACGACGGGTCACTAAGCTGCGAGGAAAACGCCGAGATAGAGCTATATGAGCAGAAAAGACGCAACGAGCTGTGGATAACGAACAAGAGAAAACTCGAGCGTGACAAACTATTTGACGCATGTCCCCAACCGACGTTCATGATGAGTACTGATTCGATGGCAGCCCACTCTCCACCGCCAGGGCCTACACGGGTCGCAGACGCTGAACCGTCGCTGGCTTCAGATAACTCCGCCGCTCTAGACACGATTGGCTGCCGGCCGCAAGTTGCAGCACGTTCCGGGAGACACTGCGAAAAAACAGTGGGCAAAGGCAACATAGTAAATTTATCGGACGCAGTGCTAACGCGGGAAGAGACCAACATCCTTTCTAAAGGATTAACCTTCTGCCCCACAACTGGCCACTACAACGAGTTTCAATTGTACCAAGATTTGGACAAGTTTGCCCGAAACATGAGGCTCCGCGAGTACTTTCACGACCGCCAACCGAATCCTAACCAAACGATTCTGACCAACCCAGAAAAGCAATGGACGCCTAATCCGCGAAGAGATAAGTACCTCGACATGTACATTGATATCACGCAACGCGAAATCATTTCCGCTGTGAAGAGGCAAAGACCGACAAACTATAACCTTTCTCGGCCAGAGAATGGGTGCCTGAAAAGACTCAGTGCCAGGGCAGATTTAACTATTAAACCTGCGGATCAGGGCGGCTCCATAGTTGTTATGAACAGACAAGATTATCTTGATGAGGGCTTTCGGCAATTGAATGACGCATCATTTTACCGCGAACTACCGACAGACCCCACACAAAGGCTTGAAACGGCCATCATAAAGGAATTAGTAGTTCTAAAGAAAAGTGGCAAAATAACCAAGGAGGTTTTTAACGCCATAAAACCATCCCACTCCAAACCCGGTCGCTTTTATCTCCTTCCTAAAATACACAAGATCAATAACCCCGGGCGACCCATAGTGTCAGGAATAGGCACAGTCACCGAACGTATGTCGAGTCTTGTCGATACACTGATCAAGGAGATTCCTCCAACCTTCCCTTCGTTTGTTGAGGACACCAGCCACTTCCTGCAGAAAATTTCCCCACTAGACATTCCGGATAACGCTTTTCTCGTAACCCTTGATGTGGCTTCCCTATATACAAATATACCCCACAGAGACGGAATTGCGGCAGCGATCGAAGCGTATGAACACGCTCAGCACACACTTGACATCGAGGGGGACGTCCTTTCAATTCTGATGAAACTGGTTTTGGAGAACAATCACTTTGAATTTGAGAATAGGCACTTCCTGCAGACCAACGGAACCGCTATGGGAACTAAGATGGCGCCAAATTACGCCAACATATTTATGTCACAACTGGAAACCACCTTTCTCGCTGAGCGCCCCACTCAACCGCTGTTTTACACAAGATACATGGACGACATATTTATGATCTGGGCCGGTGCTGAAGACGAACTCATGAAATTTATCGCCGCCTTCAATTTAGCTCACTCATCGATAAAATTTACTCACTCCGTATCACAAAAGTGCATAAACTTCCTGGATATAACTGTGGAAATTGCCAATAACAAATTAAGTACGAAACTTTACAGAAAACCTACCGATAGACAACAATACCTCCATTTTAACAGCTGCCATCCTCGACACTGTAAGACTAGTCTGCCGTACTCTCAGGCGCACAGATTTAAGCGCATATGCTCAGACAACAACGACTGAACAAAACGCTCAGGAACTGAAACGCGTACTAACCCAGCAGAGGTATCCAGCAAATGTAATCGATGGCGCTATAAACAAGGCAAGAAACCTCGACCGCTCAGACATCATTGGCAACCGAATAGAGCGTCCTCAAGAAAGCAGACATTCTAACCTTATTTTAACGTATACAGGCAATCTTCCAAACATCAACAACATATTGAGCAAAAATTACAATCTTCTGTCACAGAGCGACCGCCTCAAAGAAATCTTTCCCGCCGCTGCTCGGGTCGTCTATCGACGCGGCAGGAATCTCCGGGACGTCTTAGTAAAATCAAAAACCACCACTCCCGCAAACCTAGGTTGCCGACCATGCCGAAAGCCCAGGTGTAAAGTATGCAAGCACATGTTAGAAACAAAGAACGCCACGAGCACAAATTCAGAGTTCACGTGGAACATAAGGGGTAGCTACGATTGCGGCACGTCAAACGTGATTCATCTCCTGCACTGCAATGTCTGTAATAAACAGTACGTCGGACAGACTAATTTGGCTTTCAGACTACGCTTTAACAACCACAAATGTCACGCACAAACACTCCCCGACCTTCCGCTCTCAAAGCACCTGTCTCTTTCTAATCACTCAATCAAGCACATTTCTGTTGTAATTTTGGAATCAGGCTTCAGCACAAAAATTGAAAGAGAGCAAAAAGAATCATATTTTATTTATAAGTTTAATACGTTCAACCAGGGCATTAATGAAAGTCCGGGAAGGCTGTTTAGTTTGCAGCTGGCTCGTTGGAGAGCTGATCCTCTCCGCCCTTGAGCTTCTCGAGATGCACACGCTGAAGACACTAGGAGATCTTTAAACTTAACAATCGATAGTTAAACCACATCCTAATGCGTTTAGGCCCGAAGAGAACCTCCAAAGCGGATAAATGCGGCTCAAGCGGTTAATCTCAGGCAGGCATAGACTGTCACATCCCTACCACTCCTTATCCAAGGAAAAATCCCCCAAAGTGTTTACCTTCGACCTCTAGCACAAAGGAATGTCACGGGATTTGGGGGCGTCGGTGGTCAGATGTATCCTATTTCTGGTTTGAAGACGAGCCACCCCTTCCCAACCCAAGACTTTCAAACACTTATTTTTTTTTTTTTTTTTTTTTTTTTTTGTGAGAGGAAATAATCTCTCCACCAACAACTTTTTTTTTTTCGTTTTTGCGCACGCGCACGGGCGTAAATAATCTCTTTTTGCAGACTGATTTTTTTTTTTTATGATTTGCGGGTTTTGGTGCGCTCTCCTTTCTGTGTAAACTGTGTTTTGTCAACGCTGTTTCTATTTCCTGCTGCACTTTACTCCCTCTAATTTCTTCTTAGGGGTATATAAACATTCGCGGGCTGTACACTCGCTACCTGATGAAGACCGGTCCCCGCTCGAAACGTCGTAATAAACTTCGAATTAGTAACTCCGACAGTACGCATCTTTGACTTATTAACTTTTCCCGGTCCATTGTTTTTTATATTGACCTTACTTTACCTATATATATATATATATATATATATAGCGCTCTGTCTGTGTCCTTCTTTACCCTGTCCGTTGTCTTTTGCGCTGTCTTAACCTTTTAACTCATTATTCACAAGAAAATTTGTCCACGTCTAAAGGGACCCATGGAGAAAATTATCCGAGGAATTTTTCGGCCGTGTTGGCCGAGTCACCTCTCGTGGCCAATGTTTCATTGCAACTTTAATTGTAGTGAACAGTTATAGTGTATATTACGAACAAAGTGCAATTAGGTTTTGTAGGAAACTACAACACACAAAACGGCATTCTAATACAGTATGTTGAGGTACCTCTGAACAAACTCCAGGGTTTCATGGCGCCTCGTTCAGATACCTGCTGTTGAACATGAAATGTGTGCATTAAGGAGTAAGCAAACAGTGACTTCCAATTTGTCTCAAACACCAGCGACATGTCGACAAGGAGTGCAACGCGTAGAAGGTAGTCTGGAAGCGTGCCAATATGAAAAAGCAAGATGTAACGCTATCAGAATAAGATCCCACCAAAGAGGCACCGTTGTAGTGAGACAATTTACGGTGTAGAGACAGTAATCGGGAGTCAACCGACGTACAGCCCCAATTTACTTTGCGTTGACTGAGCTGAAACATGGCCGACAAAAAATTAAAAAAACGCGTGCTTTTTTTTACATTATTCGCTGAGCGCAGCTGGTAGCAGGCAGTTTGATGGCGTCAGGCTCCGTTGTGGTGAAGCAATCTACCAATCTAATCGCAGTAATCGGGAGTCAACCGACGTACAGCCCCGATTCTCTTTGCGTTAAACATGGCCGACGGGAAGGTAAGGAAACGCGTGTCGTTTTCTTCACACCATTTGCTCTGTGCAGCTGAGAGAAGGGTTGTTGGGTGGCGTCACGAAAATATGACTCACGCGCCAGCGTTTCACAACTTTGTTCGGCGCCAGTCAGGACCACACATCAGTGGTCGGCACTTAGGGTCTACCTGGGTAAAAAGTATGGAGCTCAGAGCCGAGCGTCGATCGCGACTTTCGTAAAGAGAAGCTCCGGTAACACTTCGGCGACTCGTGAGCTTCAAACAGCGCCTCTTCGAACGAGCCCGCGAATCCAATGCATCTAACGGTTGCGGCGGCAAGCACGCCGGAAGCCAGGGGCCTGGAGGCTAAATATCCGAAAGAGACATGGCGGCCTAGTTTCTGCATCAAGCTCATTTCCCACGTGAGATAACAATTGATAGCGAAGCTAGCCGAGTATGAACACTGACGGACGCTACGTTAGAGTACACGCAGTCACAATGAAGCCTGGGGCAGAGCACAGCTAGACGTTATCAAAGGGGACACGTGCGTTCAAATAATCTGCGATTTCAAACCTTCATGTCTGCTTTTTGACCTTCGGTGTTTACATTGATCCTTGTATACCAAACCACTCAACGCTGCATGCAATAATATCGTGTATACGTACCTTTCGAAGCGACTGAAAGTGTGTTGGTTTCGCTTGGAGCCCACGAGCAAAGAGCGCAACGGACTTCCAACAAAACCACAGAGCTGGGGCTGCGTCGGCCTCTGCGCATGCTCGGCCATGCTCGGCTTCGGCCACGGTGTATGATAATACTCTTCAGTTGAGGACAGCGCGCTCCTCGCGACGTTCCAGTAAAGTTCGCTCTTCACTCTCTCTCTTTCTCTCTCTCACTATGGTTTCAAGCAATACCTCATAGAAATAAGACCGTAGCGCTGTTCTCGCGACGTCGCAAAGGAAGGCCATCGGGGGCGCGTGTCGAAGCGAAGGCAACGCGCGTGGATCGACAGTCGTAACGCGCTTTTCGTCACATACGCGTTTCGTATTAGCTAAAATGAAAGCTGCACATTGCAACGGGTCTAAGAGACACTTTATTACACGGGCAAAGCATTACACCGCTAAATAATCGATGCGAAATGGCACGAGGTATGCGTAGAAGACGCCTTTAGAAAAATGTGATTGTTTTAAGTAGAAAATATTGAGTTACGCAATTATTGCTGTAGGAATGCATATTTTATACAGAAATATTTCGACAAAATGGCGAGACACGCAGTGATTCGACACAGCAATACAGAATAGTTAGACTTAGCCAACGCGGACGCGGTTCGACAAGTGTCACTTACGATCATGTAAGCAATGTTATCGCGTGCAGTCACTGAATTAAGATTAATGTAATTTCGATCGAATGACAATATGGGGCCGACAAATCAGCTTGCGACACTCATATAATCACTCAAAGCAGCGAGCTGATTAAATCCTGTTTTTTTTAATTAAAATATATTAACTTATCCGTGTGGCAGGGGTACTAAACTCTCTATTTACAGTCAACTAATTTACTTCTCCTCATGGGCTCGAGCTGCCTACGAACAAAATTTAGCCTATTTTGTGTACAATAATACTATTACCTTAATACAGTTAAGGTTCTTGTATAAACGCGGTAAAGGCAAAAAAATAACATTAGTATAAATAAACACAAGCACAAACTACGCACTTTCAGTAATCACACAAACTTGTTATTTACCTTCCAGTAACCCTATTGAAAAAGGCCAATATGAACTCGGCTTATTGGAAATATTGTATTCCAATGAAGTTGATGGAAGCCAATAAAAACTTATTGTTATCCGATTAACCCAATACGCACGATGGGAATTCATATCGGAGGACAATATCCCGATATAGTGTGCGGTTATTGGTATACAACAGGATATTGGAGCACAATATCCCGATATAACTTGCGGTTATTGGTATACAACACGATATCGAAGCACAATACCCCGACTGAACTTACGGTTATTGGATTAGAATACGACACCGCGTTCATATTGGTGACCGACATGGACATACTGTGCGGCCACACGATATATAAATATCGGTCGTCGATCACGGGCCCAAAGGAGAATACAATATCGCGTGAATAAATCTCAGAACGAATTCCAAGTTACCAACATGAATTACGTCGGCATATACCGCGGACTAAGAGGACACGTAACACAGTATTGATCGCCCGTGAAGCAACATGTGGATATCGGTACGCCCACATATACGACATCGCGTGAATGATATCGTAGAACCGCAGGAGTTACCATACGGCAATACGAGAGAGAACGATATTGGAGGTGGATACACACAGAACACAAACGCTCCGCGTTGCAAACACATTCACATTGATCAAAAGCGCAAGTGTACGTACGGCACACAGTACACACAGCCTCGAGCGCTTGAAATGCTAGACAACCACCAAACCATTCAGAATAACTAGCTGGGACACCCGCGACCTACCTTTCAATGAGAATTAAAGCCCAATAACGACGTGCTCATTGGAGTGATCGTTTTCAAGCAAATGTTTATTGCAGTTTTAATGCAACAAAAGTTAGGTTACCGATGTGGGAACCCAAATCGAACGCGATACGTGACAATGTCAGTTCGCACGATAAAATATTCAGGATTAATGGGCTTGACAGGTCACGTGCTCCTTACCCGCACATTTATCGATATTGACCCACCTTTCTGGGTAATCCTACGTCGTACACAAAATCCACAACCACACGCGAGCACATTTCACCCACCACTCTTCGTCGCCTGTTTCGCAAGATTCACACACTGTAAAAAACGACGGGAAAAATACGTGCATTTGCGCCATCAAACGATACGTTACAGACTCGTTTTATGAGAAAAGTTTCCATCGTCAACCCGCGCGCGCGAAAGCTCGAGCGCTCGAGCTTCGGAGGCAGTTCGAACTCCGAAGGGAGGCGAGCTGGGCGAGCCGAGCAAGCCGCGAGTACCCCATCGAGCCAGACGAGCGGCGGAGCGAGCCGCCGAGTGGCCGAATCCGCCGATCCAGCCAAGCCTAGCCGAGCCGCCGAGATTGCGCGATTGCGCCATTGCGCAGCGACCGCGACCGCGCCAACCCGGCGAGACGGCGGCGATGGCGGGACCGACGGATGACAGCTCGTCAAGTTCGTCGCGCACTATGCTTGTGGGTTCCAAGTGAAACCAACGCACTTTCAATCGCTTCGAAAGGTACGTATAGACGACTTTATTACTTGCAGCATTGAGTGCTTTGGTATACACAGATCAAAGTAAACACTGAAGGACAGAAGGGAGACATGATGTTTTGAAATCGCAGCTTATTTTAACGACTGCGCCCCTGCTGAAAGCGTCTGGCTGTGCTCTGTTGCAGACGTCATTTCGACTGCGTGTACTCTGATGTAACGTCAGCCAGTGTTTACACTCGGCTAGCTTCGCTATCTTGTTATTTCATGTGCGAAATAGACGTAGAAACCAGCGACTCGTCTCTTTCGGATATTCAACTTCCAGCCCCCTGGCTCCCAGCGCGCTTACCGGCGAAAACCGTTCGACGTGTTCGATTCGTGGGCTCGTTCGAAGAGGCGTTGTTTAAAGCTCACGAGTCGCCAAAGTGTTACCGGAGCTTCTCCTTACGAATGTCGCGATCGACGCTGGGCTCTGAGCTCGTACTTTTTTCTTTCCTGGAAGACTAAGAGTGCCGACCATTCATCTGTGGTGCCGACTGGCGCCGTACGAAGTTGAGATAAGCTAGCGAGTCTGTCAGATTTTCGTGACGCCGCCCAACTGCTTTGCTACCGGCTGCGACCACCGAATAATGTAAAAAAAAAAACGCGTTTACTACTTTTCAAATTTTTTTTTGTTGTTTTTGCCATGTTTCATTTTAGTCGCCGCAAAGTAAATCGCGGCCGTATGTCGGTTGACTCCCGATTACTCTCTCTACATCGGAGGTTGTCTCACCACAATGATGCCTCGTTGGTGTGATCTTATTCTGATACCGTTACATCTTGCTTTTTCATCTTGGCATACTTCTAGACGACCTTCTACACGTTACACTCCTTGTCGACATGTCGCTGATGTTAGGCACAAATCTGAAGTCGCTGTTTGCTCACTCCTTGGTGCAGATATTTCATGTTCAACATCAGGTATCTGAAGGAGGCGCCATGAAACCCTGGAGTGTGTTGGGAGGTACCTCAACATACTGTATTCAAGTGTCGTTTTGTGTGTTATAGTTTCCTACAAAACCAAATTGCACTTTGTTCGTAATATACCCTATAACTGTTCACTACAATTAAGGTTGCTAAGAAAAATTGGCCACGAGAGGTGACTCGGCCAACGCAGCCTGAAAATTCCTCGCATAATTTTCTTCATGGATCATTTTGGACATTGACAATTTTTCTTGTGAATAATGAATGTTATGCACATGTGTTCTACTTTTCGTGCAGGTACTTCAGTTAGATAAACCCCAGCAAAGGCAGCAAGACCGTCTCATGGGGTCACACCAAGGATGACTGCATTCCTTCTCGAGTCCCGAGTCTTGTCACCAAACTTCACTACGCATAATGGTACATTCCGTTTCCTTAACTTTTTCTTCTGAAATGTGTTTTTTTTTATTGTTGCTTTTTTCTATTGAAAAAAGGGTAGTACAACGTTTAAACACCCAATGTTTTTTTTTTTCTTTTTGTAACATGTGTAGTACATCGTTTAAACACCCAAGCGTTCATAAATGGTCTCTGTACCAGACAATAGGGTGTCTTATACTCTGTTTCATACGTAGCGTGCAACGCTGTCAAAGGTACTAAAGTGGTGCGCATGAAAAAATAGAAAAAGTGTTACTCCGCGCGTTTCGTGGACGAGTGGTAGAAGGCGCTGCTCTGGCGATACTGACGTCTCGGCGGCCGTGGTTCGAACCCATTTTACGCGCAAAGCTTTTTTTTTTTTTTTCTTTTTTAGACATACTTTTTGTGCAAGATTGTGCGCATTGACGAAGTGCATATTTCAGTTCCTCCTTCTTGATTTTTATTTATAAGTCGCCGAGAGGCCAGATTTCTACCATCTGGTCTGCCACTTTGCAAATGTTATTTGCCTCCAGCACCGAGTTATATTTTTCTTTCGTGCAGCGTGGAATGAGGAATCGCTCTGATAGCGGCCTTGTCCCAAAATTTATAATAAAACGTTAATCGACAATAGTTGTGGCCTGTACAGTTTATATTGAAATAGCTGTCAAGGGTAGGAATCTCCCTCTCGGAGCACTTGCGATGCCCCTTCAGGCGAATGGCGTTCTGTGTGAACTCGTCATGCTTGACGGTCCCCTTGCTCGAAACTTTCTTGTTGCGAGGTCTTTGCTTCGGGGACGCCACCTTGCCAGATAGGCACTGCGCCTTGCACTTCGCGACAATACAGGGCACACTCCAGTGTCGTTACTGGCCGTCTCCAGGACTTCACGACCAAATTCTCCGGGGAATGTGTTCTTATACTCCCGTACACATTGGCGACCATCTGCTTGCACTCTTTCAAGATTTTCGCGCAACGTATCTTCGAAAACATCCGAGCAGGAGAGGTACTTGAGCTTGCTGCGTAAGACCCCATCTTCTCAAAACCAGCCACTGCCACACAACTAGAAAACCCACAGCGGCTGCCACACGGATGAACACGAAAACAATTTAAGGTGGTTTACATTATCTTTTCCTTTTTCTTGAAAAACATTTGTGCTCCGTTGAAATCATAACGCCACTATCAGTTACTAGCCCTGAGGAGGCACATTTTCCGACTTTTTAAAATTTTTTTGCAGGGGACGCACCATCTTATGGGGCGAACGTAGGCACGGTCAGCAATGCAAACCGGTGCGCTAGCTTTGACTGCGTTGCACTCTATGTATGAAACAGAGTATAGGATCGCTTCAGACGGGGCAGCCTTTCCAGCAATTGTGGGGCTGCTGGCGGGTTGTTGACTAGTTTTCCCTAGATCGACACGAATTGCTGAGATCGGGTCCGGCTCGAAGCGGACGAGCAAATCTGACTACTCGGAGATGTTTGAAGCGGCAGCAGCCAATCAGGAATGCAATATTTTCTTGTGACACCCCTGTGGTCGTGATGATGAGAACTGAGGACTTAGTTCTGGTATGAAATGGATCATTTTTGAAAATAAACTGTTTCAAAAAGATGAGTTAGTATTCTCAGCGCAATTTAACGATATAAAAACATTTTTTAGGATATAACTGTGCGTCTAAACACTGTAAGAAAAATAAAATTTCATGATGATGATGGCAAGTCGTAGCAATTCAGTTGCTGCATGTGAACGCGGGCAGCCCGTGCTGCTGGTGTTGCGACATGAAGTTGCTGGGCGAAATTGTTCCGTCTGAAGCGGGCTTTAAGGAACTGAATTCAAGGGCCGTGAAACTCTGGGTGCAAGCCCACCTGGAATTTTTTTTTCTTTTTAACATTTAACATTTAGTTTTAACATATAGATGAATAATTTACACACTAATTCATTTTCAGAAGCGCTTTCATTCACACTCTGTGGCTTTCTAGTGCTTGCAATAGCTTCTCGGTGAGCTAATGCCAGCTCTGCAAGGGGAGAGGGATCTTCCCACGCTTTGCAGGCTGTAAAGCTGTGGCTTGCACAGCTCTAGTGTGTCACACCTCGCTCACTGGCTCCATCGCGATGCATAGGTGCTGCATGAGTCGCGCCACACCGTAAGCCCATATACGGTCAGGTGACAAACCTGGGACCATTTGTCACTGCACTCAGCTATGGTATGGTGGCATGGTCGGGGCATGAAGCAGAGGTACAGCTTGGAAATGCTGATCTTCATGACATTTTAAACACATTTTTCATTACTTTTGTGTCGAGTTGTCAGCATTCTAAAGGTGAGAAAGCAAGCAGCAGCGACAGCAAGAAAAGAAAAATTTAAGACCGCTTTCACCAAGAATCAATTACGAGCACTAGAAAGGCATGGAGTGTAATTAAAACGCTTCTAAAGTTAAATTAGCGTATAAATTAAGTACTTGTGCCTCAAAAATACAAAAAAAACAATGTAAATATAGCTTTAAGGATAAAAATATACACCAGGAGGACTTAAACCAAAACTACTGTCTGTAAGTTTGAAATTTGACACCCTAAACCACTTGGCCACCACCCAATTTTATTTCCAGGTCGTTCATCGAGGTATATGAATTTTGCTTCAAGCTGTTGGCTGCAAGAGAGATTGCCTTATTTTCATTTACTTTACTATTCCCACCAAATATGACAAGTGATAAAGAATAGAACCTCATTTGGTTGGCCGAGGCACTGTTCTTGCATCAAGGCAAACTAGCCTGTCTTGCTGGGTTCATATTTTGTTTCATCACCTGTTTAGGATTCTGTTATCGCTCATCAAAAGAAGAAAAAAAACGGACTAATTCTGACTTATTCTAGTGTGCAGGTACCCTTGGCAGTAAACTCTGCTAAATGGGGCAAAATATAGATACTTTGTTTTAGCAAATATGCATCGTTTTAGCAAAATGAACTACACTATTTGACTAACGTGAAACAGAACGAGCCTCTCCACTTGCGTCTTTTTTCATCTCTCGCAGACACTATTTCCTGCTTTTTGTGGTTTGTATCAGACTTTTGTATTCTGTCCGGCCAAAGCATCTGTGTTACACTAAGGCTGGGTTCTTTAGGATATCTACAGGTATTCTTCGCAGCAAATGGCTTCCAATCAGGAACACGAGTCTGTTCTCGGCGACCGAGAGGAAGTATTTTCAAGGTGAGCTATTGCCCGCCTATATGAGTTTTGTATTTTATTCCTCTTGAATGCCATAACCTATGTGTAGTGGTCTTGCATTAGTATTTTGTTGTGTCTCTTCAGCAAAAACACCCAAATTTGACTAAGACCGGGTTCTTTCTTATCCATGCAGGTCTTGGTGGCAAGCACCAGCCAATCAAGGGCAGAAGTTTGCTCTTTGCCGCGCATGGCAAGGGTTTTCAAGGTGAGTGATTGACGCCTATCTGAGTTGTGCGTTTCATTCCTCACAGACACTCTATGTCCTGTCTTTATAGTGGTCTTGTGTCAGGCTTTTGTGTCTCTGTCCGGTGAAAGCATCTGTGTTAGACTAAGACTCCGTTCTTTAGGATATCTGCAGGTATTCTTTGCAGCAAATGGCTGCCAATCAGGAACACGTGTTTGTTCTCGGCCACTAAGAGCAAGTATTTTCAAGGTGAGCTATTGCCCACCCATATCAGTTTTGTGTTTCATTCCTCTTTGATGCAATTTCCTATGTGTAGTGGTCTTGCACTAGTATTTTGTTGTCTCTCTTCTGCAAAAGCACCCAAGTTTAATTAAGACCGGGTTCTTTCTTATACATGCAGGTCTTGGTGGCAAGAACCTGCCAATCAAGGCCAGAAGTTTGTTTTTTGCCGCGCATGGCAAGTGTTTTCAAGGTGAGTGATTGATGCCTATCTGAGTTGTTTGTTTCATTCCTCACAGAGACTCTGTCATGTCTTTATAGTGGTTTTGTTTCAGTCTTTTGTGTCTCTGTCCGGCCAAAGCATCTGTGTTAGACTAATCTTTAGGATATGTGCAGCAATTCTTGGCAGCAAGTGGCTGCCAATCAGGAACACGAGTTTGTTCTCGGCCACCAAAAGCAAGTATTTTCAAGGCGAGCTATTGCCTGCGTATATGAGTTTAAGCATTTATCAAGGAGCGCAAAATCGAAGCCCGGGGGTTGGCCATTGCAAAAATGTTGACTCGGAAGTGCATAGGGAGCAAGCTTTATAAAAGTATCCACCTGCTTCTATAAGACAAACCAAAACTAAAAATATGGGTTCCATATGAAAAAAAAACATTGTCAGCCCGAATTAACTCGGGGGCGGCACGGAGCAAACAAGCCATGGTACGAGTATGCTTGGTTCAGGCGTTTGTAGGGGTGGTAGATAACTGTGTTTTCTAAAAAAAAATATTTTTTTTCTAAAAGTGTGGTGGTGGAATATTCAGGGATGGGCATTGAGTCGGAATGTTAAGGTAAAAATTTAATCCACATGCCGGGATTCATGTGCCTTGTCCCCCTAGCGAGGGGGACAAGGCCTTCAAAATTTTGGGTTCGCAGAAGGGGTGCATCACTATTGACGTCTCATTTTACATCATGCATCTCAATTTAAAACGCACTAAAAATGACATGCCTGAGATTCGTTTGGGTGTACTTCCTCTCAGCAAGTATATGGTTCTGTCTCAAAAAGGTGTAATCTGATGTTGACCGCTCCTCAGGTCTCCACCGACGATTCATCAGGACGAGACCCAACCGGGACACTAGAGAGGAACGGCCTAAGCAAGGGAGGCTACATGTACGACAGCTTCTTGCGGACAAGAAACGAAAATAGATAGATGGTGGGTGTTTCATTTGCTATGCCTTTTGGCGTGCACGTTATGTTTGTTGTGTTTCAAGATTCCTGCAGAGTTCGGTTTCAACTATTGTAAAATACCGAGCATGCGCCCAGGTCGCAGAAGCGCCTACCCTCTGATTCGGAATGATCCGCAGATAAGCAAAGGGCATACCAGACACCCATCCACCTGTTTTGAGCCGTGCTCAAAATATTGAAAGAGCACATCAAGCGCCAGGTGCTGTGGCGTCTTTGCTACAATAGCGCCAGTCGCAGAGCTGACAGATCCGTGACTGGCGCAAGCCATGGCATGGCCTTTGGGAACCAGGGAATCGAGATTAGAGAAGTAGCGCAGAAATTGGAGGCGAGTGGTGAAGGTGAGCAGAGTTAACAGAAAACAAGGACGAAGGGAGTTCCGTCGCATGAGGCATCTGTGTCCCGTGCATGTAATTTTGAGTGTGCTGTAGGTGGCTACCCCAAAAAAATGTTACTTGGACGTAACTAACCGCAAATCTCTCTTGCAGTTTCCATGGCCCACACGAAAGCCGGTGCCAGTTCGTTCTCGTTCAAAGGTGAGGATTCTAGATTTTCTAGATTGCTCTGAAGCAGCAATACTGAAGCCAGCCAAGCGGTACGGCATATTTAAGTGACAGAACGACTGGGGACGCTTTCACTGAAGCTTGTTTAGCTGCAATACACGTGTGTATTGCAGCAAAACAAGCTGCAGTGAAAGCGTCCCTACTCGTTCTGAGCTCCGTCAATTAAAGGTTGCGTACCGCTTGTGTGTCTGGCTTCAGTGTTGCTGTAGGCGACAAAGCGTGCGCCCAGTTTTGTCACAAGAGGCATATTATGTCACGCACATGTAATTTTGAATTTATCCGGCTTAGTGTGCTGTAGGGGGCTGGTCAAAGAAATTGATACTTGAACGCAGCTAATCGCAAATCTTTCTGGCAGTTTCCACAGCCTAAGAGCCAACAGGCCCCAGTTTGCTTTTCTTCAAAAATGAGAATTCCAGATTCCCGAAGCAGGAATACTGAAGCCATACAACCGGTACAGCATTTTAATTGACGGAGCTCAGAACGACTCCTGCACTGAAGCTTATTTTTCTGTAATACAAGCGGGCGACATTGACACTTGCCCAGTTACGTCGCAAGAGGATATCTATGTCCCGCGCATGTAATTTTGAATCTTTCAGACTTGGTGTACTTTACCTGGCTACTCAAAGTAACTGCTACTTGGACGCAACTAACCGCAAATCTCTCTTCCAGTTTCCACGGCCTACAAGCAAGCAAGCACCAGTTCCTTTTTCCTCAAAGGTGAGCATTCCAGATACTCTAGTTAGGTGCGAAGCAGGAATAGTGAAGCCAGACGAGTGGATACGTATATTTAATTGACCGAGCTCAGAATGACCTGTGGCAGTGGCATTGAAGCTTATTTTTCCACAATCAAACGCAGACATAATTTTGAATCTATCTGGGTTGGTGAAGGATTGCTACTTGTCCCAAACTAATCACAAATTTTTATTTTGCAGTTTCTATATGGCTACAGCTAGCAGGTGCTGTTTTCATTTAGGTGAGGATTTCACATTCTGTTTTCAAACATCAGGTTTTTGAATGAGAGTCCTAAACAATTAACTTTGTTTTGCAGTAAATGCCAGATCCTCCAGTTCAGGAATATGTTAAATATATTTGGTATGGATAAGTCCAGTGTTTTGCTTCTTTATTCACAATTTGACAACAGCAACATTTTTTTTAAATTTATCACTCAGAAATACACACAAGAAGAGACTGCGTTGCAGAGAAATGTTGCGCTTAACGTGATATTCCAACTCATATATAGTCTTATTGGTAGCCGATATAATATATTGGATTCCAATATCCATGATACGCTGAGTATATTGGAATCGCAAACCCTTATTGGATCCCCATACGACACATGGGGATCTAATACGGGTTTATACGGTATTGGATTCCAATATTTTCAGCGTATTATGGATATTGAAATCCCATAACAAATCCTTATTGTAATACAATACAATAAATGTAATGTTTTCCATTACACTGTCTATATTGTATTGCAATACAATAAAAATATATTGTTTGCCAATATCCATAATACGCTGTTCATATTGGGGTTTTCCAATAGGGAAGAACTAGAATATTACCACGCATATTTACAAATGTCGACGCAATAGTAAACGGATAACGACAAAGAACAAAATTCCATTCTATCACAAGATTTAAAAAACAGAACAAAAAAAAAAAACGACTGCAGCATTTTACTTGCATCTTACATGACCAAGAAAGCCCGTAATTAAGTTGTTCCTCACCCGTCGATCGTATCCATACGTCCCACATGATCCATCACGAAAACATTTGCACACGAACTACTACAAGTCTCTCTGTCGAGAGAGAGGTCATCGGCCAGTGTCATCGTTGACCAGTTGCCAACTTGCCACACACGTCACTCAAGCCGTAGCAGCACTTGTTTCGCGAATCCCCGTAAATGCCGAAGTATCATGCGAACACACAAAAGAAGAAAAACTACCCGAGACTGCGGTGACGACAAAAAAACGACGGGTGGGAGGATCAAAAGAACCATTCACACTCACACACACGCGAGAGCAGCACCAGCAGTGTGGGACGAGAGGCTAAACATTGTCGACCCATCTATTGCTCGTGTGCGCTGCCTCCCTGCGGCGATGACTGGATTTTTTTTCGCTCCCTTTCCCTCCTGAAATGTCTCAGCGTACCTTTGCAGACAGTCATCAGCTCACACGCAACGCAAATTTACCAGAATCAGAGCCCGTACGAGGGAAGAAGATGTCGCATCGGAAATTCGGAGCCGGTTCATTCGAAAATTGTGGGGAGCTGCGGGATTGCGCGTAGTCCTGCGGTTACGGGGATAATCATAAATATAAATTTGGCACTTTCAACCTTGGTAACGCGTTGTATGTTACGTTTATATATATATATATATATACCCTATTGAAAAAGGCCAATATGAACTCGGCTTATTGGAAATATTGTATTCCAATGAAGTTGATGGAAACCAATAAAAACTTATTGTTATCCGATTAACCCAATACGCACGACGGGAATTCATATCGGAGCACAATATCGCGATATAGTATACGGTTATTGGTATACAACAGGATATTGGATCACAATATCCCGATATAACTTGCGGTTATTGGTATACAAGACGATATCGAAGCACAATATCCCGACAGAACTTACGGTTATTGGAATAGAATACGACACCGCGTGCATATTGGTGACCGACATGGACATACTGTGCGGCCACACGATATATAAATATCGGTCGTCGATCACGGGCCCAAAGGAGAATACAATATCGCGTGGATAAATCTCAGAACGAATTCCAAGTTACCAACATGAATTACGTCGGCATATTCCGCGGACTAAGAGGATACGTAACACAGTATTGATCGCCCGTGAAGCAACATGTGGATATCGGCACGCCCACATATACGACATCGCGTGAATGATATCGTAAAACAGCAGGAGTTACCATACGGCAATACGAGAGGGAACGATATTGGAGGTGGATACACATAGAACAAAAACGTTCCGCGTTGCGAACACATTCACATTGATCGAAAGCGCAAGTGTACGTACGGCACACAGTACACACAGCCTCAAGCGCTTGAAATGCTAGACAACCACCAAACCATTCAGAATAACTAGCTGGGACCAGGGTGTCGAACCGGAACCGAACCGAACCGAAAACCGGAACAAAACCGTTATTTTTAGCCGACCCGGAACTGAACCGAACAGATATCTTAGCCGCCATCTTGGAACTGAACCGGAACCGAACCGAAAAAAAATATAACGGTAACCGGTTCAAAACGGTTCAAGGTAATTTTTTTTATTTGTTTTAGTATCACAAGATGAACATATGGGAATAAAAAATTGGCGGCTGTATTTCTATTGATTATATTTATATTTATATTAAGTGAACTATGAACCAACTAGCTCAGCTCAAGCCTGTTACGTCATATACAGAACTGCAACGTATGGTAAATTGTGGATTTTCGTGGCGCTTTTGTATTGGCGCTATGATTAACCATGTGTCACGTTGTCACGTGACGTTATGGTGTCCATACATGTTGTCAAGTAATGTCACGTGGCCTCGTGACGTCACGTGACTCACTGCGTCAACTCGATTTAATTTGAGGAAGTCATTAGATGTATTAACCTTGTTCACAGCATGACGTAACATGACATTACGATTTCGCTCCGAGAGTCACGTGACACCGTGACGTAAGCGATTTCCATAACCCCTAGTTGAGTGCTCGGATTCATCACAATCAGCATCGCCAAATATTCTGGTAATGGCTAATGTCAATTAAATATGAGAATTAATAGCCCAACTCTAACAATATCTGAAACTCAGCCCAAGCTTTTGCTTTCCAAACCCTAGCCGCCTAGGGCATGACTGTGATGAACACTGGCGGTATATAATTAGCGTCAGATCACGTGGCCGCTTGTTCAAATTGCGAGTCGAGGAGATATCGATAGCTGTCTCTGCCCTTTATTTTTGCTGCCTCTGCTATTGCATATTTTCGCAAGCTATAAACGTCAGGGGTTACTTTTTAGCAGTATTTGTTGAAACTACAAAAAGATGTTTCCAGACCAATTTTACATCATTGAGGCACCCAGACATTTTTTCGTTACTGCTGAACTGCATCCGAAAGATGTACCCGAGAGTCTAAATATTGAAATGACTAAATGCGACTTATTAATATGACGTTCCATAGAACTGTACGTATGTACGAAAGGAATACTTAAAAAAAATATTGAGTGACCTCAGAGGGACAGCCGAACAATGGCAGTCGCTATAAGTCTCACACGAGCGTCGTTCTCAAGTTATTGCCCAAGTTTCAATCCCCTCTGTATTTTGCTGAAAGACGCTATAAAGAGATTTCTATACACCACTAAATTCTGCTCACGATCACTCTCTAACTTTAATAACTGATTGAACTTGGCTTTGCTCTTTTTTCTAGGCAATGGTAGTCGCCAAAAAGTTAGAGAAATATGAGCACCGTTCATTCTCTCAACTCGGAGCCAGAAGCGACCACGTGGCCTGGTGCTTGTCTTATGCCGCCAACGTTAATCATACCCCCGCGCTGGGGTTGGAAAGGAAGAAAACCCGTGCTGGAGCTCCAGGCATTGTTAGGGTTCGGCTATTCTTATTACCGCAGTGGTTGGACACGAGCCACTACCCAAGTGTCCACCAAGGCATGGGTTGTTACGAGCTAAAATCAAGCGCTCACGCAGTTCTCGTGTCCAATCCATGAGCCGCGCTCGACTGTCGTCAAACGGGTGGGTTTGAGCTCACAATTACGACATCAATCTTTGCGAAGGCAAGACTAAAAGTAATAGTCTCATTTTTGGCCTCGCAATTTCACCGCGACAAAGAAGCTTCTGAATCAGTGGCGTCCCTATTGGAAAACCCCAATATAAACAGCGTATTATGGATATTGGTAAACAATATCTTCTTATTGTATTGCAATACAATATAGACAGTGTATTGGAAAACATTACATTTATTGTATTGTATTACAATAAGGATTTGTTATGGGATTCCAATATCCATATTACGCTGAAAATATTGGAATCCAATACCGTATAAACCCTTATTGGATCCCCATGTATCGTATGGGGATCCAATAAGGGTTTACGATTCCAATATACTCAGCGTATTATGGATATTGGAATCCAATATATTATATCGGCTACCGATAAAACTATATGCGAGTTGGAATATCACGTTCAGCACGACATTTCTTTGCAACGCAGTCTCTTCTTGTGTGTATTTCTGAGTGATAAAATAAAAAGTGTTGTTGTCAAATTATGAATAAAGAAGCAAAACACTGGGCTTATCCATACCAAATATATTTAACATATTCCTGAACTGGAGGATCTGGCATTTACTGCAAAAGAAAGTTAATTGTTTAGGACCCTCATTCAAAAACTTGCTGTTTGGAAACAGAATGTGAAATCCTCACCTTTTAATGAAAGCAGCACCTGCTAGCTTGTAGCCATCTAGAAACTGCAAAACAAAAATTTGTGATTAGTTTGCAACAAGTAGCAATCCTTCACTAAGCCGGATAGATTCAAAATTATGTCTGCGTTTGATTGTGGAAAAATAACCTCCCATTCCACTGCCACGGATCATTCTGAGCTCCGTCAATTAAATACAGTAAACCTATCGGCTCGTCTGGCTTTACAGTTCCTGCTTTGCACCTAACCACGGTGAAAGATACACTCTTTAGGTGAGGACACGCCGGGGCTGAACGCGCGGCGCGAGGAATCAAATGGTGTTCGTTCGACGGGCATCCGAAAGACTGCATCATTCGGCTGCGACCGTGCCCGCGACTGACAGTGTCACCGGCGGCCAAACGGCGGAACTGTGTGACAGCAAAAAAAACATTATCTCGTTGTCGTGACACCCGGGTACACCATGGTCTTTCTGCTTGTGTGAGAACCTCGCTGGAGCTCTGCGCGTGTGGTACATTAGGCGGCACGAGCCGTCTTGAACGTGCCCACGGGTCGACGAGTCACCTGCTGGCATTGCTTGAAACCAAAGTGAGAGAGTGTGAAGAGCGAACTTCATCGGGTTGTGGCCAAGAGCGCGCTGTCCTCACCTGAAGAGTATTATCTTACACCGTGCACCTAATTAAAGTATCTGGAATGCTCACCTTTGAGGAAAAACGAACTGGTGCTTGCTTGCTTGTAGGCCGTGGAAACTGGGACAAACTGGGAGAGAGATTTGCGATTAGCTGCGTTCAAGTAGCAATTACATTGAGTAGCCCCGTAAAGTACACTAAGTCGATAGGACGGAAGCTTGGGCGAGTTGGTGAACCATACTTGGCGGTGACAGCGCAGCAAAATTAATCTCACACCAGACACTCAGGAAGACAAGCACACGCGCTGAACTTACAACTCTTGTGTATTCGACTGCTTCATTTTTCTCTTCAACGTCTGGGTTGACTTTTCAGAACGTGATAAGTAGAAGAAGTAGCACGAAATACAAAGGAAAATTCTAAAGAGAAGGCAAAAGAACAGTAAAAGAGAAGACAAATGAAGAAACGGAAAAAATATCTAAACGAAACACTTTTCCAAATTGTCCCTCTCCCTCATCGCTATCATTTAGATAGAAATTGGAGCTCTTTGGTCGACAGCGCTATAGAAGGACTACTTACAGACTTGTCCTTCAGCTGTGCTATCCTTTCCGCTTCCACTATTTCTCTAGCCAATGCGTCTCTACTCCTACCTATTACAGAACAATTTTCAAAATGTGCTATACAGCCACAATCGCGACAATGGATTCCCAAGTGTCCACCTACGACTCGGTGGGTGTTATAAAAATGCTCTCTTAAACGATCATTCAAACACCTTCCAGTCTAGCGTACATACTCTCTACCACATGAGAGTGGGACAGAATATACGACTCCTTCAGTACAATTTACAAAGCTCTTTTGGTGCTTTTTCAAACAACCAACTTCCCGGTGTGCCGTCATTTACCTTCCTGCACAGGGTTAGAAGCTTATTTGGTGCTGAAAAAGCAACATTAATGTTAATGCAGTTACCTATCTTTTTTAGACCGTGCGAAACTTTATGTATATATGGAACAATGGCCATCCTTTTCTTTTCTGTATTGCGCTTAGGTCGTTCACCCCATCTTATTCTCTTTAACAAATCCTCTGCAACGGCTGTAAGTAATGCACTCGGATATCCTGTTGAGTTTAACCTGGCGATTTGAGCATCAAAGCTAACCTTAAGTGAATGAATACAAGACTTATTAGCACACTGGTGAGACATAATTTAACAATGCCTCGCTTAACAAGCTTGGAGTGTGCTGACTGAAAATTAAGAGGTTTCTTCCCTCTCGGTTCGTATGACCAACATACCACGATGCTCCGAAAAAATTAATCTGAGGTCCAAGAACCGTAAGGAACCTTCTGTGGAGAGCTCATGAGTGATTTCTGGTGGATCTATACAGGATTTACAACAGGAAAGAACATTATAGACTAATATTTGAAAGTCCTTAGCTGCACAATCTAGCACAATCAAAAAATCATCTACAAAGCGAAACACCTTCACAACTGAAGAAGCATCTAAGCTACGTGAAAGAATCCGGCCCCGATGCGCGATGTAAAGGTTACTCAAAACTGGTACAATGCATGAACCAATGCATACCCCTGCTTTTTGGAGAAAGGTGTTACCCTCCCAACATGCAAACATAGATTTAAAATATACGGTGAGCAGTTCAAGGAAACCACCTTGCAAAAATCCTGACGCGGTCTGAAAAGCAATAAGTCCTGTATTCATTCAATTAAGGTTAGCTTTGATGCTCAAATCGCCAGGTTAAAGTCAGCAGGATATCCTAGTGCATTACTAACAGCCGTGGCAGAGGATTTATTAAAGAGAATAAGATGGGGTGAACGACCTAAACGCAATACAGAAAAGAAAAGGACGGCCGTTGTTCCATATATACATAAAGTTTCGCACGGTCCAAAAAAGATAGGTAACTGCATTAACATTAATGTTGCGTTTTCAGCACCAAATAAGCTTCTAAGCCTGTGCCGGAAGGTAAACGGATCGGCACACCGGGAAGTTGGTTGTTCGAAAAAGCACCAAAAGAGCTTTGTAAATTGTACTGAAGGAGTTGTATATTTTGTCCCACTCTCATGTGTTAGAGAGTATGTAGGCCAGACTGGAACGTGTTTGACTGATCGTTTAAGAGAGCATTTTTATAACACCCACCGAGTCGTAGCTGGACACTTGGGAATCCATTGTCGCGATTGTGGCTGTATAGCACATTTTGAAAATTGTTCTGTAAGAGGTAGGAGTAGAGACGCATTGACTAGAGAAATAATGGAAGCGGAAAGGATAGCACAGTTGAAGGACAAGTGTGTAAGTAGTCCTTCTATAGCGCTGTCGACCAAAGAGCTGCAATTTCTATCTAAATGATAGCGATGAGGGAGAGGGACAATTTGTAAATGTGTTTCGTATAGATATTTTTTCCGTTTCTTTATTTGTCTTCTCTTTTACTGTTCTTTTGCCTTCTCTTTAGAATTTTCCTTTGTATTTCGTGCTACTTCTTCTACTTATCACGTTCTGAAAAGTCAACCCAGACGCTGAAGAGAAAAATGAAGCAGTCGAATACACAAGAGTTGTAAGTTCAGCGCGTGTGCTTGTCTTCCTGAGTGTCTGGTGTGAGTTCGATTTTTCCTGCGCTGTCACCTTCAAGTACACTAGGTCGGAAAGATTAAAAAAATTACATGCGCGGGACATAGATAACCTCTTGCGACGTAACTAGGCATACGTCAATTGCGCTCGCGTGTATTACAGAAAAATAAGCTTCAATGAAGGAGCCCCCAGTCGTTCTGAGCTTCCTCAATTAAAAATGCTGTACCGGTCGTCTGGCTTCAGTATTCCTGCTTCGGGAATCTGGGATTCTCACCTCTGAGGAAAAGCAAACTGGGACCTGCTGGCTCTTAGGCCTTGGAAACTGCCAGAAAGATTTGCGATTAGTTGCGTCCAAGTACCAATTTCTTTGACCAGCCACCTACAGCACACTAAGCCGGATAAAATCAAAACTACATGTGCGTGACATAATATGCCTCTTGTGACAAACATGGGCACACGTTTTGTCGCCTACAGCAACACTGAAGCCAGACAGACAAGCGGTACGGCACCTTTAATTGACGGCGCTCAGAACGAGTAGGGACGCTTTCACTGAAGCTTGTTTTGCTGCAATACACACGTATATTGCAGCAAAACAAGCTTCAGTGAAAGCGTCCCCAGTCGTTCTGTCAATTAAATATGCCGCACCGCTTGTCTGGCTTCAGTATTGCTGCTTCAGAGCAATCTAGAAAATCTAGAATCCTCACCTTTGGACGAAAACGAACTGGCGCCGGCTGGCTTGGGGGCCATGGAAACTGCAAGAGAGATTTGCGATTAGTTACGTCCAAGTAACAATTTTTTTGGGTAGCCACCTACAGCACACTCAAAATTACATGCACGGGACACAGATGCCTCATGCGACGGAACTCCCTTCGTCCTTGTTTTCTGTCAACTCTGCTCACCTTCACCACTCGGCTCCAATTTCTGCGCTACTTCTTTAATCTCGATTTCCTGGTTCCCAAATGCCATGCCATGGCTTGCGCCAGTCACGGATCTGTCAGTTCTGCGACTGGCGCTATTGTGGCAGACGCCACAGCACCTGGCGCTTGATGTGCTCTTTCAATATTTTGAGCACGGCTCAAAACAGGTGGATGGGTGTCTGGTATGCCCTTTGCTTATTTGCGGATCGTTTCGAATCAGAGGGTAGGCGCTTCTGCGATCTGAGCGCATGCTCGGTTTTTTACAATAGTTGAAATTGAACTCTGCAGGAATTTTCAATCATAACAAACAGAATGTGCATGCCAAAAGGCATAGCAAATGAAACATCCACCGTCTATCTATTTTCGGTTCTTGTTCGCAAGAAGCTGTCGTATATGTAGCCTTCCTTGCTTAAGCCACTCATCCCTAATGTCCCGGTTGGGTCTCGTCCTGATGAATTGTCGGTGGAGACCTGAGGTGCAGTCAACATCAGATTAGACCTTTTGAGACAGAACCATATACTTGCTGGAAGGAAGTACACCCAAACGAATTTTAGACACGTCATTTATAGTGAGTTTTAAAATGAGAGGCCTGATGTAAAATGAGACGTCAATACTGACGCACCAATTTTGCGAACCTAAAATTTTGAAGGCCTTGCCCCCTCGCTAGGGGGACAAGGCACATGAATCCCGGCATGTGGATGAAATTTTTACCTTAAGATCCTGACTCAATGCCCATCCCCGAATATTTGACCACCACACTTTTAGAAAAAGATAACTTTTTAGAAAACACCGAGTCATCGACCACCCCTACAAAAGCCTGAACCAAGCCTACTCGTACCGTGGCTCGTTTGCTCCGTGCCGCCTTGAGTTAATTCGGGCTGACAATTTTTTTTTCAAATGGAACCCACATTCTTAGTTTCGGTTTCACTTGTAGAGGCAGGTGGATACTTTTGTAAAGCTTCCTCCCTATGCGCTTCCGAGTCAACATTTTTGCAATGGCCAACCCCCGGGCTTTGATTTTTGCGCTCCTTGACAAATGCTGAAACTCATATAGCAGTGATGTGATTGGCCTAAGCCGTTTTGGAGCACCTTTCGGAGCAGCCAAAACAGTGTTTTGGAGCAGCAAAAGTAGCTTTTAAAGCAGATATTCTAATAAAAATAAAAATATTTGTTTTAAATGCTAAACACGCGAAGGGAATCTTGCTCGCCGAAATAAACCAATTATGGTCAAGTTTGGCCACCTGGGAGTCTTTCAAGATGTAACTGAAATGCCAATGACATGACACATTTCTTTTTGGTTTTCGAAACATTCTGCAAAGCTGGAGCAAGCTTTGCTTTAGCTTAGGGTAGTATTGATTGTCCAATTTTAATGTCTCCAAAGAGACATTGCGACATCCCACAAGTGTACAGTGCTGTAGGCATTGCCAAGCAATTCCGAAAAACCGCTTGCCACCGTTTTACTGATTGCCGACGTGCCAGATTTTCGTCAAAAGTAATTAAATGTAAAACACTAAATTGCAAGCGTCCCGACTAGTGCCTCTGTCGTGCAATTATGTTCGCATCGTTGGTTCGCATGCACGTGAGGGCAACTCCGGCAGGCTTGCAGGTGCATGTGCTTTGTCGCGCTAGCGAAACGGCTGTTTAATCGAAACCGAAAGCATGCCTCTCCGCTCCGTCCCAACTGGTTGCCAAAAATCTATGCGAAATGTAACTGCCCAGCATGCGACAAAAAAGAGTCCAGCGCCGCGTGCTTGCAAGGCCGGCAGGCGAGGTACGAGCTAGACACAGAAAAAAAGAACCTGAGCGCATTGATGCAAGACATCGCGAGCCAGGGTCGCTTTGTGCAACGACTGAACTCGAGACAAACAAGCGTTCTCTGCGGGTTCAGCGTGCGGACATTCCCTTCTTTGCTTCAGAACACATTTTACACGTACCGGGGTCCCTCTCGAAAGAAAGCCCACCAAGAGAAACCTAGGTAATCAATACTTCGACACAGCAGTCTTTGAGTTAGAGAGGGATTTTTTGTAGCAGCGTATGTTTTAAACAAGAACATGAATGTTGATGAACATGCGGCGGTTCTTATGTTTCAGTTTAGGCAGCTCCATATCTGCAATGTCGTGTGGCCGTTGATTTCAGGAGCGAGAGCTTCAGCTCAAAAAGCAACTCCCGCCGCGCCAAAACATAGTTTCGTTTCACAGCGCCACGTTATGGCTGGTACCCAGCACGCTAGCGTTGCAGCACACACACAAGCCAACATCTATCGTTTAAAAAAAAAAAAAAATCGCGAGACGAGATTATTGCTTACGAGACGACGAGAGCGTGAAAGAAGAGACGGCATGGCGGGAAAAGACCATTAAAAAAAACCATGGACGATTGATGCAGGATATTTTGTGTCGGGCGGCCGTTTGTGCCGCCTAGCTCATGCATGCTCAGTTACGGTACTTAGTTTAGTTTCGGTTTTGAAAGGCGACCAAAATTGGCCCTTTGGCGCAGGCTCGGCGCAGATTACCCATATTTTGACAAAATGTAGCAGGGTTAGCCCCTTGGTGCAGTTTGGCGCAATTGGCGCAGCCTTCACATCACTGATATAGGCGGGCAATAGCTCGCCTTGAAAATACTTGCTCTTGGTGGCCGAGAACAAACTCGTGTTTCTGATCGGCAGCCATTTGCTGCGAAGGATACCTGCACATATCCTAAAGAACCCAGTCTTAGTCTAATACAGATGCTTTGGCCAGACAGAGACACAAAAGCCTGACACAAGACCACTATAAAGACCGGAAATAGAGTGTCTGTGAGGAATAAAACACACAACTCAGATAGGCATCAATCACTCACCTTGAAAACACTTGCGATGAGCGGCGAAGAGCAAACTTCTGGCCTTGATTGGCTGGTGCTTGCCACCAAGACCTGCATGTATAAGAAAGAACCCGGTCTTAATTAAACTTGGGTGTGTTTGCAGAAGGGAGACAAAAAATACTAATGCAAGACCACTACACATAGGAAATGGCATCCAAGGGGAATGAAACACTAAACGCAGTGTGTTAGTGTTGACTGTTTTTTCCCCCCCGACTCACCCGTTTTCTCGGGCGAGCCCCTGGGCTCGGTCCTTGGGCCACTTTTGTTTTTAATTTTTATTAACGATTTAAAGATACACCACCCCAATGTACAAAGCCGATTTTTTGCTGACGATTGTTTTATTTGCTAAGGTAAACAACCCGTCTGATCAAGAAGAATTAAATTAATGTCTATCTTTGGTTCATGCATTGTGCATAAAATGGAATATGGTTCTAAATCTGTAAAAAGTGTGTTCAAATGGCCTTGACGCGGAAGAACAACCCTTTGTTTTTTTACATATTCTATCAAATGAGTACCACTCGATACTGTTAACCAATATCAATACCTCGGAGCTTTAATTACCTCTGATTTGTCATGGAGTGCACACATTGAGTTTATAGCTCGTAAAGCAATGCGGAAGCTCTGGTTTTTAAGACGAAATATTAACCTGTGTTCACCTGAAACTAAACTGACTGCTTATAAAACCATCATAAGACCAATGCTAGCATACGCATGTATTGTATGGGACCCTCATGCAAAGCTGTCAATCGATATGTTACAGACTGTGCAAAAAAAAAAACAACATTGCAGTTTGTGTACAACCATTATGGTTTTATGTCATCAGTTTCAGATTTGTACCCAAGATCGGGATTGAGTGATTTGGCAACCCAGAGAAAAACAGGACGGCTGAAGTTTCTTTATAATATGATACAGGGTAATTTGCGACTGCGTCTCTGTGATTACACTTCATTTAACGAAACAAGGCCCATGAGAGGCAAACACCAATTAACACTTGTCGAACCATTGTGTGGAACCACTTTGTTCAAAGCATCTTTTTTTCCTAGAACCACGTGTGAGTGGAATAAGCTTCTTGAACGTGTTTTGATTTGAGATCATTAGATGCTTTTATTGAAGCACTACTCTCGCACTTTGTTGAGTAGTGGCGCTGTCTGCTTGTTTGTACTACTTCCGCTTGTCTTTGAATATTGTTTTTGTACACCTCCTGCCTGGGCGTTCCACAGAATGCTGGCAGTATCACCAAATAAATAAATAAATAATATATAGGCAGCCAATAGCTCACCTTGAAAATACTTGCTCTTGGTGGCCGAGAACAAACTCGTGTTCATGATTGGCAGCCATTTGCTGCGAAGAATACCGCACATATCCTAAAGAAACCAGTCTGAGTCTAACACAGATGCTTTGGCCGGTCAGAGACACAAAAGTCTGATACAAACCACAAAAACCAGGAAATAGTGTCTGCGAAAGATGGAAACAGACCCAGGTGGAAAGGCTCGTTCTGTTTCACCTTAGTCAAATAGTGTAGCTCATTTTGCTAAAACAATGCATATTTGCTAAAAAATGTATAATATATATTTTGCCCCATTTAGCAGAGTTTACTGCCAAGGGTACCTGCACACCAGAATAAGTCAGACTTAGTTTTTTTTTCTTTTGATGAGCGACAACAGAATCCTAAACGGGTGATGAAACAAAATATAAGCCTACCAAGCCAGGCTAGTTTGCCTTGATGCAAGCACAGTGCCTTGGCCGACAAATGACGTTCTATTCTTGGTCACTTGCCATATTTGGTGGGAATAGTAAAGTAAATGAAAATAAGGCTATCTCTCTTGCAGCCCACAGCTGCAAACGAAATTCATATACCTCGATAAACGACCTAAAAATAAAATTGGGTGGTGGCCAAGCGGTTTATGGTGTCAAATTTCAAATTTACAGACTGTGTTGTTCTGGTTGAAGTCCTCCTGGTGTATATGTTTATCCTTATTAATTATACTTAAATTGTTTGTTTGTTTTATTTTTGAGGCACTAGCACATAATTTATACGCTAATTCAGCTTTAGAAGCGTTTTAAGAACACTCCACGGCTTCCTAGTGCTTGTAATAAATTCTCAATAAGAGCGGCTTTCAATTTTTTTTCTTGCTCTCGCTGCTGCTTGCTTCCTCACCCTTAAAATGCTGACAACTCGACACAAAAGTAATAAAAAAATGTGCTTCAAATGTGATGAAGATGAGCATTTCCAAGTTGTACCCCTGCTTCATGGCCTGGCCATGCCACCATACCACAGCGGAATGCAGCGACGAATGGTCCCAGGTGCTGTGAGCCGACCGTATATAGCCTTACGGTGTGGCGCGACTCATGCTGCCCCTATGCTTGATGACGGAGCCAGTGTGCGAGGTGCGACCTGCTAGAGCTGTGCAAGCCACAGCTTTACAGCCTGCAAAGGGTGGGAAGATGCCCCTCCCTTTGCAGAGCTTGCAATAGCTCAGCAAGAAGCTATTGCAAGCACTAGGGAGCCACAGTGTGTGAATAAAAGCACTTCTGAATGTGAATTAGTGTGTAAATTATGCGTCTATACGTTAAAACTTTAAAAAAAGTATTATTTATAAATATAAATATATATATACTGTATACTAAAAAAAAAGGCAAAAAGAAAAGAAACGTCTCCAGGTGGGTTTGAACCCAGAGCTCCACTGCCCTTGATTTCAGTTCCCTAAAACCCGCTTCAGATGGGGCTACTTTTCTAGCAATTTTGAGGTTGCTGGCGGGTAATTCCCTAGGTTTTCCCAGATCAGCACGAATTTCTGAGATCAGGTTCGGCTTAAAACAGACACGCAACTCGAACAAACTGGAAAAGTTTGAAGCGGCAGCAGCCAATCAGGGACGCAATATTTTCACGTGACACCCCTGTGGTGGTGAGGATGACAGCTGAAGACTTGGTCCTGGTTTCAAATGGATCGTTTTTGGAAATAAACTTTTTCAGAAACACGAGTGAGTATTAATGCCAGTCAAAGATATAAAAACATGTTTTTAGCACGTAGTTGTGCGTCTATATAGTGCAAGAAAAATCAAATTTCATGATGATGATGGCAAGTCGTAGCAATTTGGTTGCAGCGTCTGAACGCAGGCGGCCTGTGTTGCTGGTGTTGCGACGTTAAGTTGCCCCGTCTGAAGTGGGCCTTAGGCTTGCTTCCACCGTTCACGCTCAGCGAGCAAGCCTGCTTCAACCGTTCACACCTCAAGGCAAGCTGGACAGCTACAAGCCACCTAAAGGTCTACCGCCGCATCCCCGGCCAGGCCGTGACGCGACATAACTTATTAAAAGTCTTGCTGTCAGTGCCACGACCGGCCAGAGTGAAGTCGAGAAAGAATCATCTAAATCAATTCATAGCTTTCTTGGAACGACCCCCCTCAAGGGAGAGTCGTCCCTCCGCCTTTTGTCGACTGTTGGACTGACGCGAAGAAACTAGCCGTCTTGGCCCAGCAGTTACAAATCATAGTGCTCATTAACTCGCCTGCCAGCGTTCCAGGTGCCAACCGCAATTTCCGCCAGTTTACCCGACACCCGCTGACAATCTCGTCTGCCAGTGTTCCCGGTGTCAACTGCCATTTCCGCAATCTTTCCAACACCCACTGTCAAAAACCCATCTGCACTCCAGGCCTCGACAAGCGCTTACTTGCCTACCGCATCACCGCAAGCCTAAATCCTAAATCTGCAATGAGTCCTGGCTGTTTCCCCTCCTGCCACCCGTTATCCTGCCTTCCAGCGAACATGCCGTGACTCTCCTCCGCCTCTCGAGACGACTTTCTTACATCTTAACCGCGCTCCCCGTCTCCTGCCAACAACTATTCTAGAGTACCCGAGAAAGCGTGTATTCAACCTCGTTCTTCGAGCCCTTTAGGTACTTGATTCGAGGAGACACCTGCTGAGGTCTGCCGTGAGACAAGTCGCCAAAATTCCAACATATTTGTCTCAACGGGCATTGTTAGCGTTAGTGAACAACCCGCTCAACGAATCCGTATGACTCCCTGGGGAAAACTAGAAGCAGAGGCATACCGAATGAGCCTCACGTTGGATATGCCATTTTAATACTGGTTTCTTTATGGAGTTTGCTTAGCTACTAATAATCACCGCCCAATCGGTATGCGCTCCGCCCGTCACCCAGGGAGTGACATACAGCACCGAGAAGACAGCGAATAAGTTTACTACCTCACGGTTGCCCGTCGTTCAGAGCCAGCAGTCCAGGCACGCCGACCCTTGTTGTCGTCCGTCGATCAGAGCTCACAGTCGGAGTCAGTGTCCAGGCCTGCGGATCGTCCTTCCCATGCCAGCGCTGCGTAGGCTGGCTGTCCCGGGCTATCACTGCCCGAGTCTCGCTGCGGAACCACCCCGGGATCGTCGTGGCCTAGGCTATATGGCCAGGACTCGCCGCTTCTACCGGTCCGGTTTGAACCTCGCTGGTGGACCGCTCCAAGCCAGGCAGCCTGGCTCCGATGTTCCTGCCCAGCTCCAGCCTCGCTCAGCACGCACTGTCTCGCGCCAGCTCGTGACTTCTTTCTCCGCCGACCGCCTGTCACGTGCCCTCTGCGTCGTCTTTCACCCTTGGCTCCCACAAAGTTAAGGAAAGGGAATGTACCATTATGCTCAGTGAAGTTCGGTGAGAAGACCTGGGACTCGAGCAGGAATGCCATTATCCTTGGTGTGACCCTACGAGACTCTCTTGCTGCTTTTGCTGGGGTTTATCTAACTGAAGTACCTGTCTGAAAAGTAGAAGAAACATATGTGCATAACACTCATTATTCACAAGAAAATTTGTCAACATCCAAAATGACCCATGGAGAAAACTATGTGAGGAATTTGTTGGCCACTTTGGCCGAGTCACCTCTCGTGGCCAATGTTTCATTGCAACTTTAATTGTAGTAAACAGTCAAAGGGTATATTACAAGGTGCAATTTGGTTTTGTGCGAACCTACAACGCACAAGACAGCACTCTAACACAGTATGTAGAGGTACCTCTAAACAAATTCCAGGGTTTCATGGAGCCTCCTTCAGATAACTGATGTTGAACATAAAATGTGTGCACCAAGGAGTGAGCAAACAGTGACTTCCAATTAGTCTCAAGCACCAGCGACATGTCGACAAGGAGTGGAATGTGTAGAATGTCGTCTAGGGGTGTGCAGCCAAGATGAAAAGGCGAGATATAACGATATCAGAATAAGATCACACCAAAAAGGTTCCGTTACAATCTAGGCACAGTAATGAGTCAACCGACGTACAGCCGCGATTTTCTTTGTGTTGAGGTGAAACATGGCCAACAAAATATAAAAAACGCGTTTTTTTTTTTTTTTCTGTACATTATTTGTTCTGCGCCGTTGATAGAAGGACAGTTGGGCGGCGTCACAAAGTCACTCGCTAGCGCTTTTTCAAATTCGTTCATCGGCACTCATGGTATACCCGGGAGGAGAAAAGTACGAGCTCAGAGCCGAGCCGCCGAGCGTCGATTGCGACTTTCCTAAAGAGAAGCTCCGGTACACTTCGGCGACTCGTCAGCTTCAGACGCCTCTTCGAACGAGCCTGACGCGCCCGCGAATCCAATGCGCCGAACGGGCGCGGCAGAAAGCACGCCGGAAGGAAGGGGGCTGGAGGCTGAGTATCCGAAAGAGACGCGGCGCTGGTTTCTATGTCTATTTCGCACATGAGATAACAAACTGTCAAAGCTAGGCGAGTGTGAACAGTGACTGACGTTACATTGGAGCACACGCAGTCGAAATGACGCCTGCAACAGAGCACAGCTAGGTGCTTTCAACAAGGGACACAGGCGTTCAAAAAGGCCTCGATTTAAAAACTTCACGTCTCCTTTCTGTCCTTCGGTGTTTACTTTGATCCGCGTACGCCAAAGCACTCAATGCTGCAAGTAATAGAGTCGTGTATACGTACCTTTCGAAGCAATTGAAAGTGTGTAGGTTTCGCTCGATGCCCACGAGTACAGAGCGCGACGAACGCCAATCACGCCGGCTGGCCAGGCTGGCCGGGTCCCGGGTCGCGCAACACACAGTCGTTGACACAGACACAGTGGTGACAGCGGCGCAACCGACGCCCGCCCGCTGCGCGCTGCGCACTGCGCATGCTCGTCTTGGCGGCTCGCCAGCACGCCGGCGACGCCGGCATTGCCGGCATCGCGCCGGGCCAGCCGGGCTCGCTCCCTTCGAAGTTCGAACAGTTCGAAGTCCAAACTGTGGTCCAAATTGCTTGCGCGCGCGCGCGCGCGCGCGTGTTGGCGATGGAAATTGTTTTCTCGAGAAACGATGCTGTAACGTATCGTTTGATGGCGCAAGTGCACGTATTTTTCACGTCGTTTTTTGGACAGTGTGTGAATCTCGCGAAACAGGCGACGAAAAGTGGTGGGTGAAATGTGCTCGCATGTCGTCGTGGATTTTGTGTACCACGTAGGATTACCCAGAAAGGTGGGTCAATATCGATAAATGTGCGCGTAAGAAGCAACTACATGCACGTGACCTGTCAAACCTATTCACCCTCATTATTTTATCGTGCGAACCGACATTGTCACGTATCGCGTTCGATTTCGGTCCCAACACTGGTAACTAGTATATCGTGTCATGATGTATTTCTCACCGTCGGTAACTTCGTATTGATATCGTATTCGATGTGGTGGTCGTGTCCCAACACCGATAGTTTCTTGTTGTATTGCGATGGTGTGTTGCAACATCGAATTGTATCCCGGTACGTTGGGTTTATCGTTTGGCGATCAACTTTTGTTGCATTACAACTGCAATAAACATTTGTTGGAAAACGATCACTCCAATGAGCACGTCGTTATTGGGATTCACATTAAAAGGTAGGTCGCGGCGGGTGTTCCGGCTAGTTATTCTGAATGGTTTGGTGGTTGTCTAGTTTCAAGCGCGCGAGGCTGTGTGTACTGTGTGCCGTACTAACAGCTGTACATACTTGCACTGTCGATCAATGTTAATGTGTTCGCAACGCAGAACGTTTATGTTATGTGTGTATCCACACCCAATATATTTTTCGCGTATTGCCGTGTGGATATGCCAACGTAATGCATGTTGGTAACTTGGTACCCGCGTTCTGAGATATATGCACGCGATATCATATTGTATTCTCCTTTGGTCCCATGATCGACGACCAATATTTGTATATCGTGTGGCCGTACAGTATGTCCATGTCGGTCACCAATATGCACGCGATGTCGTATTCTATTCCAATAACCGTGTAGTATATAGGGGTATTGTGCTCTGATATCGTGTTGTATACCAATAACCGCAAGTTATATCGGGATATTGTGCTCCGATATGAATTCCCATCGTGCGTATTGGGTTAATCGGATAACAATAAGTTTTTATTGGTTTCCATCATCTTCATTGGAATACAATATTTCCAATAAGCCGAGTTCATATTGGCCTTTTTCAATAGGGGTATATTTGTGCGAGTATATTTGGGCGAGACTACGACCAATAGGCCTCTGTAAAGTCATGAACATTCCAACCCGATATCGTTGTATGACCCCTTTAAACTTTACGGGGTGCAAAATAAAAACAGTGAAGGGTTGCGGTTAACAAGTGAAAACTAAAATTGTCGAATTAGCACACACGAACGGAGGAGGCAAGTTCTCAGGAATAATATCAGCCTTTCCACCCCGGTGAAGAAGGAAGACCAGCGAAGCTGTACTATGGTGGGAATGAAGTCATGGTCGGCCGCAAGTCGGCAAGCCAGAGTGGAAAGGCTGTAGAGGTTGCCCCCATCTATGCACGACGACGGCAACCAGAGAACCGGCAAGCCGGTTGTCTGGTTGCCGTCGTCACTTATAGGTGTCGGTAGCTGTCCAGAGTTTAGTGTCATCATTTGTTTGTTGACGGACACGATACTGGGGCAACTAGCCCTTAGTAGCTCCGCTGCAAAAAGAGGTGTGTGTGTGTGTGTGTGTGTGTGTGTGTGTGTGTGTGTGTGTTTGTGTGCGTGCGTGTGGGGGGGAAAGGGGGTTAATTTTAAACACCTACTGTGTTGTAAAGGTTCCTCTTCCCCGCATCTTTGTTCCAGACCAGAAAGCGTGACCCCGGAAACTACTTTGTGTGCAAAAGGCTCTTGCCAAATAGCACGTTTTTGTCGTGCCAGACGCTCACGCCGTTCCTCACGACGATGCACCAAGAATAGTAATACGTGCTTTTAGAATACTTGGCTTTCACTGAGCTTGAACCTCCTGCAGCATGCATTTTGCACCATCGAATTCTATTTCCTCAGCAAGAAGAAATCACAATGACCACCAGCCTATAGTGTGATGACGTCACGTGCATACCATGCTAAATAGTTAAGCTTTCTGGTGAAATGTGATATTTGCAACACTAGCAGGGTGATTTCAGATAAGATCGAACAGGGGGTGGCTGGTCGACCTTTTTAATTTGCTTCATAATTTTATATGTTATTTCCCGATGTCCACAATAAACAAAATCAGAATTTTTTTCAGCAAGAAAAAGATTGAACGCAAAAAATCGTACATCACGTAGAGGTGGAATGTCGCATTTGCTTGCATAGCCGGAGGGGGCAACTTTGGTGATTAATAACTAAAGTTATACTTTTTAGGTGAGTTTCATAATATTTTAGCACAATCTACATGTACTTAGCAATACGAAAAAAAAATTGTTATTGTTTGGTATGTTTTAAAAAATAAATAAAAAACATCAATTTCGGCTCCTTGACCGTTTTTTCCCCAACTTTGCAGGCCTGTATTTTAGGAACTAATTTAGTCAGAAACGTGATATTTTAAGTAAATGCACTACTTATAAATGTAAGTACATTCACTAAAATTCAAATTTATTTAAGCGCGGGTTGGGGAGATTTTGGCAAGCGAACACGAGACATGCGCCAAAATAAAAATAGTTTAAGAGCAATAAAAAAAAATCCCGTTCTTGATTTTTTTTTAACTCTGACCAGTCATTCTGCTCTATTTGGGGGTTAATATAAATTAAAAACATGTTGCATTATATTGATGGTGTAATAGATACAGCACCTCTATCGAGCCCCTTCCGCGAAGCTCGGCACGGTGTACCCCTGTGGTGCGACGCAGTTATTGCGACTTCTTACTTTGAGAGAAAAGTATTCTTTTATTCATTCGAGTATAGCAAGTAATAGTTTGTCACATCTTTGGCACGTTATAATAAATTGAGCGTTAAATATAATAAATTACACATCACATACAACACAGTTCTGCCTTCATGGGTTTCAAGATTGACAGATTTTGACACAAACATTTTCTGACGGTGTGCACTTAGAGTTTCTTCCAAAAGGACCCGACAGTCCGCGCCACGTCCAAGTCACAGGTCGAAGCTGCTGATGTTTTTCATAGCCACACATGCCACGACTAAATACCAGGAAAGGCGCGCACTCCCACCCACCCTTCATTTTTGCGTTCACGGGATTCAACAACCTCGTCTTCGTCAAGAATTCTGAAATTCACTCACTCCTTTTAGTTTTTGGGAAAGGCTGTTCACCATGCATTTTACAGACTGTATGGCCTTTCCTGGGAGCTGTCTCAAGTTGTGAAGCGTTGCTTGGTGTTTGACGAGTCCTCCAACTCCGTAACACGCGTTTTTTCTGTGCCCAGTGGCCATTGGGCCTTGGGAAATTTTTTTTTTTTTTTGGAATTCATGAAGTTGGAAGCGATTCTTGAAGTGACTGGCAGCACCGTCACTAACATAAGTCAAATGAGAGTACACAGCAAGGTTGTCATCGAGCCACTCTTTCACTTTTTGTACAGCGAGACAGGCATGAGCGGAGTCATGATGCAAGTCGTCACTGATGACGACAAAAGTGTATGTCGACTTCCTAGTTGTCACCACACACGTAAATATTGAGACCTGTTTTTTTTTCTCCAGCGGTACGCTTGAATCTCGTCAGAAAGGATAACAGTTCAGTTTTCAGCGAAGTCGAAGTGGAAGACAATGCTACCACGCTGCGCGCACTGCTTTGCTTCATAGATGGCTTTGCCTTGCGTCTATCTGATATGGTTGTGAATGATCCACCTTGAGACAGACACACGAAGCTCCTCCAGAAAAGTGACCGGATCTAAAGTCTTTTTCACGAGCTCGCCTGACTCCCATGCTGCCAAAACTATCTCTTCATTCTCGGAAATGTTGAGTTTTTCAAGTGTGAGAGACTGGCCTTTGGGACAGTGGTCACATTCGCCTAAAAGGCACTGGCGCGATGGCGGGCTGCAAATGAATGCCGAGTTCTATTCCGCTGCGTCAAGTTGTGAGCCAGCAGCGTTTTGTAGAGAGGCGACACAGAGGTTATAGTTTGCGCAGTACACACAAACGCACGGTTCTTGCTGGGGATTGCATTTAACCCATCGGGGTCGCAGGGAGTCAAACTTCGTCAATCCGGTGCCGGAGTCGGGATGGTCACTCCTATATACACGAAACGCTCCTCTGATTGACCGTGTCATAAAACGTTTCGGCTTGAGCGTTTTCTGGCCATCGAGCACAACGGAAATGACGTCCTTCTGATTGGGACTCTGCCTAGAACACTCTAACTCGTCTTTCATGTAGTACTCAACCGCTGCAGATATGTTTTCAGGGCTCAGCTTACACCTTGTATAGGGATCTAGCACATACCACCCGCCGTGGTCCTCCCTCAGCTTCCGGGACCTATTAATGATGTAGATCGATGCTTCTGGGATGATTTTCTGGACTTCATCTCTTGTCAAGGTTTATGGCAGGATGGTCAGCAATTGACAGCGTTCTCGGGGAGAGGCTGTAGTCGCAAAGGCGCGGCGAATGTTGTCCGCCCACTCGGTGCATGTGGAGCACTTTTACTCCGACGACCCCGGTGCCACGTTTTCATATATATATATATATATATATATATATATATATATATATATATATATATATATATATATATATCCGATAAGGGGCTCGGTAGAAGAGCTGTATCCATTGCACCATCAGTATGATGCAACATGTTTTTAATGGATATTAACCGCTAGATAGAGTTGAATGACTGGGTAGAGTTTAAAAAAAAATAAAGAACGTTTTTTGTTTTTTTTAAGTCGCACTTAAAATATTTTTATTTTGGTGCTTGTCTCGTGTTTGCTTGCCAAAATCTCCCCAACCCACGCATATACAGATTTGAATTTCAGTTAATCTACTTCCATTTATACGTAGCGTATTGAATTAAAATATGACTCTTGTGACTACAGTATTTACTAAGATGCAGGCCGGCAAAGTTGGGGGAAAACAGTCAAACAGCCGAAATTGATGTTTTTTATAATTTTTTTAAACATAATAAACAATAACAATATTTCTTTCGTACTGCTAAGTACACATAGATTGTGCCAAAAAATGGTGAAACTCAGCTAAGAAGTATAATTTCCGTTATTAATCACCAAAGTTTACCCCTCCGGCTACGCAAGCAAATGTGACTTTCCTCTTCTACGTAATGTACGACATTTCGCGTCCGACGATCTTTTTTTTCTGGGTGAAAATAATCTTGATTTTTTTTTCGGACATCGTTAAATAACGTGTACAATTAAGAAGCAAATTAAAAAGGTCGACCAGCCACCCTCTTTTCGATCGTATCTGAAATCACCCTGTATCTGTTGTGTAATTTATTCTATATAATGAGCAATTTATTATAACGTGAAAAAGATGTGGAGAACTATTACTTGCTAAACTCAAATAACAAAAAAAAAAAAAAAGACTTTTCTCTCAAAGTAAAAAGTCGCAATAACTGCGTCGCACCACGGGGGCGCACACCGTGCCGAGCTTCGCAGATGGGGCTCGGTAGAGGTGCTGCATCTATTACACTATCAATATAATGCAACATGTTTTTAATCTATAATAACCCCCAAATAAAGGAGAATGACTGGTCATAGTTTGAAAAAAATCGAGAACGGGCTTTTTTTTTTAAATCGCCCTTAAAATATATTTATTTTGGTGCTTGTCTCATGTTTGTTTTCCAAAATCTCCCCAACCCGCGTTTAAATAAATTTGAATTTTAGTGAATGTACTTACATTTATAAGTAGTGTATTTAATTAAAATATCACGTTTCTGACTAAATTATTTCCTAAGATACAGGCCAGCAAAGTTGGGGGAAAAACGGCCAAAGAGCCAAAATTGATATTTTTTATTCATTTTTAAAACATATTAAAGAATAACAATATTTTTTTTTCGTATTGCTAAGTACATATAGATTGTACTAAACATTATTAAACTCACCTAGGAAGTATAACTTTAGTTATTAGTCACCAAAGTTGCCCCCTCCGGCAATGCAAGCAAATGCGACTTTCCACCTCTATGTTATGTACGATTTTTGGCGTTCGACAATTTTTTTCTGAATGAAAATAATTTTGATTTTGTTTATTTTGCACATCAGGAAACAACATATAAAATTATGAAGCAAATTAAAAAGGTCGACCAGCCACCCCCTGTTCGATCTTATCTGAAATCACCCAGCAATAGATGTCCTAATTGTAAAATTGTGCAATTTGTATAGCAGTCTCGCGATGATATATGTTAGCCTAGAAAAATGTTAGCGCGCATGACTATTCGAGCTTAGGGTTCTAAATAGGGTGCCTTCATGTGCGCTTTGCTTAGGGTGGAGACATCTGGCCATTTTGTCCCACACTTCTATCTTTATTTTTTGTTCAGGAGCGCGTGAAAGAGCGTGTCCCTGCACGCTTCTGTGGCGCTGACTGTGCTGTGGCGACATTTTGTTTTCGCCGATTTCGTTGTATTTTACCCGTGAGCGCGTGCTGTCGGCATCGGGTACTACAAAGGGTGGCACCACCCTAAACAGAAGGACATCGAGGCACCCTAGTTCTAAAGTGAGGGCCAAAACAAATGCAGGTAAAACCGAATATAACATTAGCCTCTTCAGGCAGTACTTCGAGAATTTTCGAGCTCATGGAAGCTGATAAAATGCGATTTATACTAAGATTTTAATAATCTTTGTCTGTCCTTCGCCCTATTTATGTAAAATTATAAATTTGATGGCATGCATTTTTACGCATATCTTTTTGCAGTAAGGCGTTTTGTAAGGGATTGTTTATGAAAATAACATTAATTATCTCTCTATTTTTGAACATTTCATGTATTTGACTTGCAATCTATTATGTGAGCAGAGAAGCCTTTTGGCGTACACTGCAACCCGATGTTTCACACTGCCAATCAGCAAACAGAAAAACACTTTTACGAAGACTCCACAGCTCGCGTAGTTTCGAGTATCGTCCTTCTGCGTCGGTCTCAAGCGGCTATGGGAACTTTATAAAGTAAAATTTATTGATCGTTATAAAAATATATATAATTACTAACTCAATAGTTGACAAGATAAATAAGTGGCCGACCACCTTAAGGCAATGCCCCCCAAATTATCTGAAAAATGTTCTGCCAATCTTTTCCGGCGTTTTTATCATCGACAGCCAGGTTGTAAGTGATATGGGACAGCACACATTCCTGATATTGAAGCTAATTTATATAACTATGTGTTCCTCCCACATATAGCTTCTCAGGCATATAGCAGTCCGCTATTGCCTGTTTTATGTGGGGAAAATTACTTTTATGGTGTCTATGGGCTGGACAAAAACAAAGGAAACAAGGGCGCGCGGCGGAACTATGATGATTACGCACGCAAACCGTCAGAAAGTGTCCAATTAAGTAGCTGCCATGTCGAGTAGAACGTGAAATACTACCTCGTTTTACTTAACAAAAAAGAATCTTGGAGGACGCTTTAGCTTCCCCTTTAAAAGTGGAACGCGATAGGCTTAACGGGCCTCGTTTGCATCGCATTCTCATTTGCCACAAAAGCGTGCCTCGCGTGGCCTAGTCAAAAGCGTCTGACTCGCAACCGAAGGGTCGTGGGTTCAAATCCCACCTAAAATTCTGAACTTTTTTCTTTAAGGCAAAGGAATTACTTTAAAAAGTGAAATTATTTGAGACATACGGCGAACTTTGATTCGCATTACATGCCATGTTTTAATCACTCCCATTCCACGCGTGATGTTACGTTTCGCATGAGCATTGTGGGTTGTTTGAAATTCTTGCGCGAGGGCATGGAGCTCTGACGTCATCACCCTATCGACCAACCAAGATTTTCTAGTCACGCCACCGACATCGAGTTTTCTGCGACATGAGCTCCTTAACACTTCCGCGTTAAAGTCATCAATTAGCAAGGGTGATGCTCATTTGCAAATTAATTTGACCGGCATCTTGTCAACAAGAAACCTCAACAGCCAGGCTATGCCAGCTTCTCCTGTACAAGAAAATGTTCACTTGGACAAGCGCTATTTTGGGGCAGATTCGATCGGATTGCGAAGGTGCGTATAAATTAATTAGGGTGAACAATTGCGATTACTTCTTGCTGCATGATTAGTCGCATGCATGCGGTACTAAGTGTAAACAATGTTTGGTTAGAACAACAAGCATTTTGATTGCCGCTCGGTGTTCCCATAAAAAATAGTCCGAAAGGAATTATTCTAAAACTTCTGTGACATTTTGAAAATTCCATTGCTTTGAGCTCAGTTGCGTCGTATTCTTATACATATATACTGTGAAGTGTATTTCGAAAACAATATCTGGTAATATATATGGCCACGAGGTGCTCATTTTATAATTTTATGTGATGTATTTAATTCCTTGGTTCAAAGACACAATCACGATTTCACTTTTAATACTGCGACACACAGTTGTATCAATCACGGGTATTTTAAGCGACCTATCACACTTCGCGACAATATATTATAACGTGTAAATAAAGCAGGTTGAACGTTAGAATTTTACTTAAACACGAAGAAAGGACAGGAAAATTCAGTATAGTTCTAAATTTCAAGCTGATCTATTTACAGATGTACCAACAAGCTAACCTCTTCGCTCTTGTACTTAAACATTTTGATTCAGGCAAAATATGTGTTACTGGTAAACAAAGGGATGTCGAGTCGCATGAACACGACGTCATGCGCGTTAATGTAGATTTTCTTCTACTCTTGCGTCAAAATTAAATAACTGAATTTCATATTTTGGTACCTAAAACAAAAGTAAATTGCACGGACGATCGAAGAAGCTATAAAGTTAATCGTTTCACGGCGTAAATAGTGTATATGTCCAGAACAACGTGAAAAATATATTTTCAATTTAGCGGTTCAAACCGGTTCGAACCGTTATTTTTTGCTCCCCGGAACTGAACCGGAACCGAACCGAAAGCCGTGAACCCGAACCGGAACAGAACCGATAAAAATTTCGGTTCGACACTCTGGCTGGGACACCCGCGACCTACCTTTCAATGAGTAAGCCCAATAACGACGTGCTCATTGGAGTGATGGTTTTCAGACAAATGTTTATTGCAGTTTTAATGCAACAAAAGTTAGGTTACTGATGTTGGAACCCAAATTGAACGCGATACGTGACAATGTCAGTTCGCACGATAAAATAATTAGGATTAATGGGCTTGACACGTCACGTGCTTCTTACCCGCACATTTATCGATATTGACCCACCTTTCTGGGTAATCCTACGTCGTACACAAAATCCACAACCACACACGAGCACATTTCACCCACCACTCTTCGTCGCCTGTTTCGCAAGATTCACGCACTGTAAAAAAACGACGGAAAAAATACGTGCATTTGCGCCATCAAACGATACGTTACAGAATCGTTTTATGAGAAGAATTTCCATCGTCAACCCGCGCGCGCGAAAGCTCGAGCGCTCGAGCTTCGGAGGCAGTTCGAACTCCGAAGGGAGGCCAGGAGGCGAGCCGAGCGAGATCGAGCCAGACGGGCGGCTGATGAGCGAGCCGCCGAGTGGCCGAATCCGCCGATCCAGCCAAGCCTAGCCCAGCCGCCAAGATTGCGCGATTGCGCCATTGCGCAGCGACCGCGACCGCGGCAACCCTGCGACACGGCCAACACGGCGGCGATGGCGGGGCCGACGGATGACAGCTCGTCAAGTTCGTCGCGCACTTTGCTTGTGGGTTCCAAGTGAAACCAACACACTTTCAATCCCTTCGAAAGGTACGTATAGACGACTTTATTACTTGCAGCATTGAGTGCTTTGGTATACACAGATCAACGTGAACACTGAAGGACAGAAGGGAGACATGATGTTTTGAAATCGCAGCTTATTTGAACGCAGGCGTCCCCTGCTGAAAGCGTCTGGCTGTGCTCTGTTGCAGACGTCATTTCGACTGCGTGTACTCTGATGTAACGTCAGTCAGTGTTTACACTCGGCTAGCTTCGCTATCTTGTTATCTCATGTGCGAAATAGACGTAGAAACCAGCGCCTCTTCTCTTTCGGATATTCAACTTCCAGCCCCCTGGCTCCCAGCGTGCTTACCTGCGCAAACCGTTCGACGTGTTGGATTCGTGGGCTCGTTCGAAGAGGTGTTGTTTAACGCTCATGAGTCGCCGAAGTGTTACCGGAGCTTCTCTTTACGAAAGTCGCGATCGACGCTGGGCTCCGAGCTCGTACTTTTTTCTTCCCTGGTAGTCTAAGAGTGCCGACCATTCATCTGTGGTGCCGACTGGCGCCGTACGAAGTTGAGAAAAGCTAGCGAGTCTGTCAGATTTTCGTGACACCGCCCAACTGCTCTGCTACCGGCTGCGCTCAACAAATAATGTAAAAAAAAGAAAAAAAAGCGTTTTATATTATTTTATATTTTTTTGCCATGTTTTATTTCAGTCGCCGCAAAGTAAATCGCGGCCGTACATCGGTTGACTCACGATTACTATCTCTACATCGTAGATTGTCTCACCACAATGGTGCCCGTTGGTGTGATCTTATTCTGATATCGTTACATCTTGCTTTTTCATCTTGGCACACTTCTAGACGACCTTCTACACGTTGCACTCCTTGTCGACATGTCGCTGGTCTTAGAGACAAATCTGAAGTCGCTGTTTGCTCACTCCTTGGTTCACATATTTCATGTTCAACATCAGGTATCTGAAGGAGGCGCCATGAAACCCTGGAGTTTGTTTAGAGGTGCCTCAACATACTGTATTCAAGTGTCGTTTTGTGTGTTATAGTTTCCTACAAAACCAAATTGCACTTTGTCCGTAATATACCCAATAACTGTTCACTACAATTAAAGTTGCTATGAAACATTGGCCATGAGAGGTGACTCGGCCAACGCAGCCTGAAAATTCCTCGCATAATTTTCTTCACGGGTCATTTTGAACATTGACAAATTTTCTTGTGAATAATGAGTGTTATGCACATGTGTTCTACTTTTCGTACAGGTACTTCAGTTAGATAAACCCCAGCAAAGGCAGCAAGACAGTCTCATGGGGTCACACCAAGGATAACTGCATTCCTGCTCGAGTCCCGAGTCTTGTCACCAAACTTCACTGAACATAATGGTACATTCCCTTTCCTTAACTTTTTCTTCTGAAATGTGTTTTTTTTTTATTGTTGCTTTTTCTATTGAAAGAAGGGTAGTACAACGTTTAAACACCCAATGTTTTTTTTTCTTTTTGTAAAATATTTAGTACATCGTTTTTAGTACAGACAATAGGGTGTCTTATACTCTGTTTCATACTTAGCGTGCAACGCTGTCAAAGGTACTAATGTCGTGCACATGAAAAAATAGAAAAAGTGTTACTCCGCGCGTTTCGTGGACGAGTGGTAGAAGGCGCTGCTCTGGTGATATTGACGTTTCGGTGGCTGTGGTTCGAACCCATTTTAAGCGCAAAGATTTTTTTTTTTTTCTTTTTTAGACATACTCTTCGTGCAAGATTGTGCGCATTGACGAAGTGCATATTTCAGTTCCTCCTCGATTTTTATTTATAAGTCGCCGAGAGGCCAGATTTCTACCATCTGGTCTGCCGCTATGCAAGTGTTATTTGCCTCCAGCACCGAGTTATATTTTTCTTTCGTGCAGCGTGGAATGAGGAATCGCCCTGATAGCGGCCTTGTCACAAAATTTATAATAAGACGTTAATCGACAATAGTTGTGGCCTGTGCAGTTTATTTTGAAAGAGCTGTCAAGGGTAGGAATCTCCCTCTCGGAGCACCTGCGATGCACCTTCAGGCGAATGGCGTTCTGTCTGAACTCGTCATGCTTGACGGTCCCCGTGCTCGAAACTTACACGTTGCGAGGTCTTTGCTTCGGGGACGCCACCTTGCCAGATAGGCACTGCGAATTGCACTTCGCGACAGTACAGGGCACACTCCAGTGTCGTTACTGGCCGTCTCCAGGACTTCATGACCGAATTCTCCGGGGAATGTGTTCTTATACTCCCGTACACATTAGCGACCATCTGCTTGCACTCTTTCAAGATTTTCGCACAACGAATCTTCGAAAACATCCGAGCAGGAGAGGTACTTGAGCTTGCTGCGTAAGACGCCATCTTCTCAAAACCAGCCAGTGCCACACAACCCGAAAACCCACAGCGGCTGCCACACGGATGAACACGAAAACAATTTAAGGTGGTTTACGTTATCTTTTCCTTTTTCTTGAAAAAAATTTGTGCTCCGTTGAAATCATAACGCCACTATCAGTTGCTAGCCCCGAGGAGGCACATTTTTCGACTTTTTAAAATTTTTTTGCAGGGGACGCACTATCTTATGGGGCGAACGTAGGCACGGTCAGCAATGCAAACCGATGCGCTAGCTTTGACTGCGTTGCACTCTATGTATGAAACAGAGTATAGGATCGCTTCAGACGGGGCAACCTTTCCAGCAATTTTGGGGCTGCTGGTGGGTTGTTTCCTAGTTTCCCTAGATCGACATGAATTGCTGATATCGGGTCCGGCTCGAAGCGGGCGAGCAACTCTGACTACTCGGAGATGTTTGAAGCGGCAGCAGCCAATCAGGAATGCCATATTTTCACGTGACACCCCTGTGGTCGTGATGATGACAACTGAGGACTTAGTTATGGTTTGAAATGGATCATTTTTGAAAATAAACTGTTTCAAAAAGATGAGTTAGTATTCTCAGCGCAATTTAAAGATATAAAAACATGTTTTTAGGATATAACTGTGCGTCTAAATACTGTAAGAAAAATAAAATTTCATGATGATGATGGCAAGTCGTAGCAATTCGGTTGCTGCATGTGAACGCGGGCGGCCCGTGTTGCTGGTGTTGCGACATGAAGTTGCTGGGCGAAATTGTTCCGTCTGAAGCGGGCTTTAGGGAATTGAATTCAAGGGCCGTGGAGCTTTGGGTGCAAGCCCACCTGGAAACATTTTTTTTTCTTTTTTGTCTTTTTTAGTATTTAAATATATATATATATATATATATATACATATAATCTTTTCTTAAGTTTTAACATATAGATCCATAATTTACACACTAATTCATTTTCAGAAGCGCTTTTATTCACACTCTGTGGCTTTCTAGTGCTTGCAATAGCTTCTCGGTGAGCTAATGCCAGCTCTGCAAAGGGAGAGGGATATTCCCACGCTTTGCAGGCTGTAAAGCTGTGGCTTGCACAGCTCTCGTGTGTCACACCTCGCTCACTGGCTCCATCGCGAAGCATAGGTGCTGCATGAGTCGCGCCACACCGTAAGCCCATATACGGTCAGGTGACAAACCTGGGACCATTTGTCACTGCACTCAGCTATGGTATGGTGGCATGGTCGGGGCATGAAGCAGGGGTACAGCTTGGAAATGCTGATCCTCATGACATTTTAAACACATTTTTCATTACTTTTGTGTCGATTTGTCAGCATTCTAAAGCTGAGAAAGCAAGCAGCAGCGACAGCAAGAAAAGAAAAATTTAAGACCGCTTTCACCAAGAATCAATTACGAGCACTAGAAAGGCATGGAGTGTAATTAAAACGCTTCTAAAGGTGAATTAGCATATAAATTAAGTACTTGTGCCTCAAAAATACAAAAGAACAATGTAAATATAGTTATAAGGATAAAAATATACACCACGAGGACTTAAACCAAAACTACAGTCTGTAAGCTTGAAATTTGACACCTTGAACCACTTGGCCACCACCCAATTTTATTTCCAGGTCGTTCATCGAGGTATATGAATTTTGTTTGCAGCTGTCGGCTGCAAGAGAGATTGCCTTATTTTCATTTACTTTACTATTCTAACCAAATATGACAAGTGATAAAGAATAGAACCTCATTTGGTTGGCCGAGGCACTGTGCTTGCATCAAGGCAAACTAGCCTGTCTTGCTGGGTTCATATTTTGTTTCATCACCTGTTTAGGATTCTGTTGTCGCTCATCAAAAGAAGAAAAAAAAACTGACTAATTCTGACTTATTCTGGTGTGCAGGTACCCTGGCAGTAAACTCTGCTAAATGGGGCAAAATATAGATACTTTTTTTAGCAAATATGCATCGTTTTAGCAAAATGGGCTACACTATTTGACTAACGTGAAACAGAACGAGCCTCTCCACTTGGGTCTTTTTTCATTTCTCGCAGACACTATTTCCTGCTTTTTGTGGTTTGTTTCAGACTTTTGTATTTTGTCCGGCCAAAGCACCTGTGTTACACTAAGACCAGGTTCTTTAGGATATCTACAGGTATTCTTCGCAGCAAATGGCTTCCAATCAGGAACACGAGTTTGTTCTCGGCCACCGAGAGCAAGTATTTTCAAGGTGAGCTATTGCCCGCCTATATGAGTTTTGTATTTCATTCCTCTTGAATACCATAACCTATGTGTAGTGGTCTTGCATTAGTATCTTGTCTCTCTTCTGCAAAAACACCCAAGTTTGACTAAGACCGGGTTCTTTCTTATACATGCAGGTCCTGGCGGCAAGCACCAGCCAATCAAGGCCAGAAGTTTGCTCTTTGCCGCTCATGGCAAGTGTTTTCAAGGTGAGTGATTGACGCCTATCTGAGTTGTGCGTTTCATTCCTCACAGACACTCTGTGTCCTGTCTTTATAGTGGTTTTGTGTCAGGCTTTTGTGTCTCTGTCCGGTCAAAGCATCTGTGTTAGACTAAGACTCGGTTCTTTAGGATATCTGCAGGTATTCTTTGCAGCAAATGGCTGCCAATCAGGAACACGTGTTTGTTCTCGGCCACTAAGAGCAAGTATTTTCAAGGTGAGCTATTGCCCACCTATATCAGTTTTGTGTTTCATTGCTTTTGGATGTCATTTCCTATGTGTAGTGGTCTTGCACTAGTATTTTGTTGTCTCTCTTCTGCAAAAACACCCAAGTTTGACTAAGACCAGGTTCTTTCTCATACATGCAGGTCTTGGTGGCAAGCACCAGCCAATCAAGGCCAGAAGTTTGCTCTTTGCCGCGCATGGCAAGTGTTTTCAAGGTGATTGATTGACGCCTATCTGAGTTGTGCGTTTCATTCCTCACAGACACTCTATTTCCTGTCTGTATAGTGGCCTTGTTTCAGGCTTTTGTGTCTCTGTCCGGCCAAAGCATCTGTGTTAGACTAATCTTTAGGATATGTGCAGCAATTCTTGGCAGCAAGTGGCTGCCAATCAGGAACACGAGTTTGTTCTCAGCCACCAAAAGCAAGTATTTTCAAGGCGAGCTATTGCCCGCCTATATGAGTTTCAGCATTCATCAAGGAGCGCAAATTCAAAGCCCGGGGGTTGGCCATTGCAAAAATGTTGACTCGGAAGCGCATAGGGAGGAAGCTTTATAAAAGTATCCACCTGCTTCTACAAGACAAACCAAAACTAAGAATGTGGGTTCCATTTGAAAAAAAAAAAAAAAAAATTGTCAGCCCGAATTAACTCGGGGGCGGCACTGAGCAAACAAGCCACGGTAGAGTATGCTTGGTTCAGGCGTTTGTAGGGGTGATAGATAACTCGGTGTTTTCTAAAAAAAAAATTTTTTTTCTAAAAGTGCGGTGATCGAATATTCAGGGATGGGCATTGAGTCGGGATGTTAAGGTAAAAATTTCATCCACATGCCGGGATTCCTGTGCCTTGTCCCCCTAGCGAGGGGGACAAGGCCTTCAAAATTTTGGGTTCGCAAAAGGGGTGCGTCAGTATTGACGTCTCATTTTACATCATTTGTCTCAATTTAAAACACACTATAAATGACATGCCTGAGATTCGTTTGGGTGTACTTCCTCTTAGCAAGTATATGGTTCTGTCTCAAAAAGGTCTAATCTGATGTTGACCGCTCCTCAGGTCTCCACCGACGATTCATCAGGACGAGACCCGACCGGGACACTAGGGAGGAACGGCTTAAGCAAGGGAGGCTACATGTACGACAGCTTCTTGCGGACAAGAAACGAAAATAGATAGATGGTGTTTGTTTCATTTGCTATGCCTTTTGGCGTGCACATTATGTTTGTTATGTTTCAAGATTCCTGCAGAGTTCGGTTTCAACTATTGTAAAATACCGAGCATGCGTCCAGGTCGCAGAAGCGCCTACCCTCTGATTCGGAACGATCCGCAAATAAGCAAAGGGCATACCAGACACCCATCCACCTGTTTTGAGCCATGCTCAAAATATTGAAAAAGCACATCAAGCGCCAGGTGCTGTGGCGCCTTTGCCACAATAGCGCCAGTCGCAGGGCTGATAGATCCGTGACTGGCGCAAGCCATGGCATGGCCTTTGGGAACCAGGGAATTGAAATTAAAGAAGTAGCGCAGAAATTGGAGGCGAGTGGTGAAGGTGAGCAGGGTTAACAGGAAACAAGGATGAAGAGAGTTCCGTCGCATGAGGCATCTGTGTCCCGTGCATGTAATTTTGAGTGTGCTGTAGGTGGCTACCCAAAAAAATTGTTACTTGGACGTAACTAATCGCAAACCTCTCTTGCAGTTTCCATGGCCCACAAGCCAGCCGGCGCCAGTTCATTCTCGTTCAAAGGTGAGGATTCTAGATTTTCTAGATTGCTCTGAAGCAGCAATACTGAAGCTAGAGAAGCGGTACGGCATATTTAATTGACAGAACGACTGGGGACGCTTTCACTGAAGCTTCTTTTGCTGCAACACACGTGTGTATTGCAGCAAAACAAGCTTCAGTGAAAGCGTCCCTACTCGTTCTGAGCTCCGTCAATTAAAGGTGCCGTACCTCTTGGCTGTCTTGCTTCAGTGTTGCTGTAGGCGACAAAACGTGTGCCCAGTTTTGTCACAAGAGGCATATTATGTCACGCACATGTAATTTTGAATTTATCCGGCTTAGTGTGCTGTAGGTGGCTGGTCAAAGAAATTGATACTTGGACGCAGCTAATCGCAAATCTTTCTGGCAGTTTCCACAGCCTAAGAGCTAGCAGGTCCCAGTTTGCTTTTCTTCAAAGGTGAGAATTCCAGATTCCCGAAGGAGGAATACTGAAGCCATATGACCGGTACAGCATTTTTAATTGACGGAGCTCAGAACGACTGGGAGCTCCTGCATTGAAGCTTATTTTTCTGTAATACAAGCGGGCGACATTGACACGTGCCCAGTTACGTCGCAAGAGGATATCTATGTCCCGCGCATGTAATTTTGAATCTTTCAGACTTAGTGTACTTTACGTGGCTACTCAAAGTAACTGCTACTTGGACGCAACTAACCGCAAATCTCTCTTCCAGTTTCCACGGCCTACAAGCAAGCAAGCACCAGTTCGTTTTTCCTCAAAGGTGAGCATTCCAGATACTCTAGTTAGGTGCGAAGCAGGAATAGTGAAGCCAGACGAGCGGATACATATATTTAATTGACCGAGCTCAGAATGACCTGTGGCAGTGGCATTGAAGCTTATTTTTCCACAATCAAACGCAGACATAATTTTGAATCTACCCGCTTGGTGAAGGATTGCTACTTGTCGCGAACTAATCGCAAATTTTTATTTTGCAGTTTCTATATAACTACAGCTGGCAGGTGCTGTTTTCATTAAGGTGAGGATTTCACATTCTGTTTTCAAACATCAAGTTTTTGAACGAGAGTCCTAAACAATTAACTTTCTTTTGCAGTAAATGCCAGATCCTCCAGTTCAGGAATATGTTAAATATATTTGGTATGGATAAGTCCAGTGTTTTGCTTCTTTATTCACAATTTCACAACAGCAACATTTTTTTAATTTATCACTCAGAAATGCACACAAGAAGAGACTGCGTTGCAGAGAAATGTTGCGCTGAACGTGATATTCCAACTCGTATATAATTTTATTGGTAGCCGATATAATATATTGGATTCCAATATCCATAATACGCTGAGTATATTGGAATCGTAAACCCTTATTGGATCCCCATACGACACATGGGGATCCAATAAGGGTTTATACGGTATTGGATTCCAATATTTTCAGCATATTATGGATATTGGAATCCCATAACAAATCCTTATTGTAATACAATACAATAACGGTAATGTTTTCCAATACACTGTCTATATTGTATTGCAATACAATAAAAAGATATTGTTTACCAATATCCATAATACGCTGTTTATATTGGGTTTTCCAATAGGGTATATATATATATATATATATATATATATATATATATATATATATATATATATCAGTGTGTCGAACCGAAAAAAATACGGGTACGGTTCAGGTTCAGGTAATTTTGTTCCGGTTCAGTTCCGGTTCGATTAATTCGATCCGCGAACCGGTTCGCGAACCGGTCCGGAAATTATAAATGACTAATCGCAACATCAAAAGAAATTACGAATAAAACATCTGAAATCAGCACATACGAAACGGGATACATCGTAGTGTAAGGCTCAGGGATTTCTACCAGGAATGGTTTCTTTATGTGCACTCAAAGGTTACCTCACCGACGTTTACGCATTCGGACTTCATCTAATTGGGTCCGACGCAGTAGCTGTAAAATCCGCGACCTCCTTACAAACCCACTTACAAGTAGAACTTGCTAACTATCCCGCCACCTCGGCGTGTAAGCAATTGAAGGAACAGTGGGGAGAAAATACAGCTTTCTTTATTTGAACTAGCCTTCGGTGACTCAAATTAGACCCTTAAAGAAGTTTTCATTAAACAAGATACGGAATATGAAAAACACTTCACCGAACGCAACGCCAGAAGGACGTAATAGGATAAATATTAAAATAGAAGAGTTCGCTGTCTCACAAATATGTTAGCATCTAAGTGCCTATACGAAACCGGATGCATTATTATCAAACTCCACAGCCTTTTCTTTTCTCATTTCGATGGAAGCAAGCTTCAAGAACTCGCGCGTTCTAGAAACGTGTTATAAAATGAGCACACAGCAGCATTTAGGATTTACGAGATTGTAGAAAAATAAAATTCCGTGACCGGACTTTTTTTTTTTTTTTTTTTTTGCACAGTCTTTCAGTTCTTTTTCTTCTGTGCAAGCCGCGACCAGCGCAATACTGGTTCCTATGTCAAGATTCATGGATGCAGCGTTTGTCAAGATTCATAGATGCAGCGTTTATATTCGTAAGACTGAGTCGAGAAGAAAAATTTGTAAGCGAGGTGTGTGTCAGTTGACGGCACTAAAAAAACAAATGGTACTGATAGCACATGCATTGTCAACAGCGCGTGGCCGAACCGTCTTGACATGAGCCGGTAACCGTTATCTTTTTTTTTTTTTTATTCAGTTCCGGTTCGGGTTCATCGCGATAACAATATAACGGTTCGGGTTCGGGTTCAGTTCCGGAAAAAATACCGGTTCGGTTCCGGTTCGACACCCTGATATATATATATAATAAATTGTACAAGACTGCGCTTTTAAAACGTGTATTGATGTCGGATAAACGCGCACTAACATTACAGCGCCGCTCGAGAAGAAACATTTTTTTTTTTCACGTCGATACGCGTCGACAGCATAAATTTTCTCAAGTAGTTGCGCCATGGCCTTCATTCTTCTGACATCGTGACGTGCCCACTCGGAGCGGTACGGCCTTATTTCTAGGAGTTGTTGTTTCAAGCGGCACCGGCAGATGACTCGTCGACCCGTGGGCACGGTATAAGACGCAGGAGGCAGGCAGCAGTGCACAAGACGGGTCGTGCCACCTCATGCTCCCCACGCGCAGAGCTCCAGCGAAGTTGTCGCACGTACAGGAAGACCACGGTGTACCGGGGTATCATGGCAACGAGATAATCTTTTTTTCGCTCTCACGCAGTTTTGCCGTTTGGCCGCCGGCGACACTGTCAGCCGCGAACACGGTGGCTGCGGAATGGACTCCATAAGTGTGACGTCATGGGTCCAAACAAACCGTTGCTAGGGTAACAATAAACGACTTACCTCGACGGCGTATGATTTGTTTCTCATGCTGGCCTGCACTACGCCGGTAATGCACTTCAGGTCTTCGTCGTAAGTGATCTGCATGACGTGGCGTGATTTCACGGAATTTTCACCCCTCTGACCCTCTGAACTAAGCTGCTTTCTTCACGGGAAAAAAAAAAAAAACGCACATTGCTGAGGCCTCCGCGGCCATGGCGATGCACTTGCTTGTGTTGCTCGTTTACCGACGCAATTCAATGAAGATGCCCGCTGCAACAGAGGCCAGAAAACCTATCGTGCCGTCTGCTACCAAAGCAAAGCGGAGTGGAATACTTCAGAAATGGCTTTCATCGTTGGAGTCCGACGCTGAGATGACAAGAACATCTTCATAATTAGACATCAAGAAGTTAGGTTGCTTACAAAAAATTATTTACTTGTAAGCAAAAATCTAGCCTCGTGTGGAGTCTCCATGCATTAGTCCATAGCAACATCCCTAGCAACGGTTTGTTTGGACCTAGACGCCATGTTGTGACGTCATCACTTACGGGGTCGATGATGGAGCCTTTCGGATGCCCGTCGAACGAACGCTTTCTGATTCCTCGCGCCGCGCATTCCGCCCCGCCGTGTCCTCACATGAAGAGTGTATCTTACACCGTGGCTACGGCGCAGGCCAGCAGGCTCTGCTAAGTTCTTTCGAAGTGCGAGCTGGTGCGCGCGGGATGACGATTGAAACTCATCTTCTAAAAAAAAACGAGACTGCAACGTATCGTTTGATGGCGAAAATGCACTAATATTTCACGTCATGTTTTTTCACAGTGTGAGAATCTCGCGAAACAGGCTACGAAGAGTAGTGGGTAAATATGCTCGGATATTGTCGTGGATTTTGTGTACGACGTAGGATTACACAGAAAGGTGATTCAATATCGATAAATGTGCACGTAAGAAGGAGCTACATGCACGTGACCTGTCAAACCTATTGATGCTCATTATTTTATCGTACAAACCGACATTGTTGCGTATCGCGTTCGATTTGGGTCCCAACACCGGTATCCTCTTATTGTATAGCGTGTTCGATGTTGTGTCCAACATTGATAACTTCGTATTTTATAACCTGTTCAATGTTGTATCCCACCATCGGTAACTTCGCATTAATATCGTATTCGGTGTTGCGTCCTGTCGATGAGCCGCGAGGGAACCCCTCACCGGGTGGTCCTCGTTCCACGGCTTCGAGAAAAATTCAAATTTGGGGGTTTAACGTGCCAACCCAACGACGGGCATTTGGCACGCCCCAGCAGAGGACTGACGATTAATTTGAACCAAGGTCCCGCGGGGATGTGGGGAAGAGGGGAAGTGAACGCACCCGGGCTGCTTTTGTTTTCTTTACACTGTTAGCAAAAATAACACGCCCAGACGTGTAAACCGTTGTCCCATAGCGGACACGTCCAAACGTATCCGTTTTACACGCAGCCATGTCTGTTATTCCTCTACACATGAGGTGCCGTGTAAACTGAACACGGTATACACCGTGTTTTTCTTCCGCTGAACACGGCTGAGTGTGTTGGCTAAGCGTGCTCCTCATAAAACATAGCGGCCAGCAGCCGAGTACAGGCGAGAGACAAGCCCAGCGAGCCGCGCGCCTTTCAGCTGAATAGAGAGCACACAGGACGCGTTTGTTTTCGTTCGATGACTTTTATGCACAGTAAACAGTCTCCAAGCGGCGGACGTAGCTACGTCTATAAAACGAAAACAAAGGGTCTGTTTACACGCTACAACCGATCACGAGCGAATAGCAACCCTACATACATCGCAGACAACACAAACACCACACATTACACAGCACCGACACATACACAAACACAACACCGACGCTGCGCCCGACATTTCCTAGTCAACACGCTCTTCTCCCCCACGGCGTATATAAGCTTGACATATGCGGGTGAACTCTTCAGTCGCTGACCGTTACAGATTTATAGAAGACGACACAAAACACAGCGGAATGGACAGCCGTATGTAAGAAGTCTTTGCATTTAAAAGGTATGGAAGCAAAATCTATAATGTTAGTCCGTTGCGAGAAATAACGATGTATTTACAATAAATCTTAAACCGGTCATGAAGAAGTTCACATTTTTGTTATTTTCAAGCTAGACCACTGTTATGAATAGTCCGACTAGCTTGAATCAGATGAAAAAATTGTAGGGATTTTATTATTATGTAATTAATAATAAATGGAAATGATCCTTGCGCAAAGCATTTTTTATATATTCTTGTGAAGGACATCCGCGCAACACTTCACTTCCGCTAGTTGCAGTACGGGAGCAGACGCGTTCACGTTTGGGGCGTTTTGATGCAGTTTGTTGTCGTATGTAGAGTGCCTTCATGGGACATGAAGGCACCCTTGTATGTCGTGTCGGTGTTCAGTGGAGCGGTGGGGCTCGGGAGTTTGTGACCGGTGTTATTCGTGATCACTGGTGTAACCCTAATGCGTTTCTTTTTTTTATATCGTTATCGTTCCGAATTTCTAAGCATTATGCATTATGCTGATTCGTGAACTCCTTCTCAGTTCACATCGTTTTCCTAGTACCACTCGTGAATACTGCAAGCGTTTAAACAGTGTGCACTGTCTCGCCTACATCCCCGGTGATGTACTCGACCTGTTGAAACTTATTGCTTTGTAATTTTGGACTACGCAAAGCAGTTATCTCTCTGCTCTGGTTTCGGTTATAAATCCAAGGCAAAACGCTCGTAGCTCCCGCCCTCAGTACACGTTGGACATCTTCCAAACTTTAACACCGAATAACTGGATGAACAAGGATTTACATTTACCTCAGAGGCCACTCTCGCCGCTTCCTTACCGTCGACCAACAAGATCAGCTGGCGACAAGCCGCGGATAAAAGGCTTGAGCATCAACTGCCCAAGTGCATTCGGTGCTGATGCGGGCGATGCGGCCTTCTGTCAACCGGTAGGCCAGCACAAACCGTGACCATTCCAGCTGTTCGTCTTGACACGGTGTTGCAGAGAGCAGGGTAAAATACAACTACACCGACAACCGAAGCAAACGCAGTTATCGTAAATCTTGGCTTGTGATTGCGCCTTTGTAGATCATCTTATTCGTTTTGCTGGAGAGACGCAAATGACGGGCATAGCAAAATCGTTTGCATATTCTGCATACCTCGCAAAAGCATTTACCCACTCACCTTGCGAAAAGCGCAAAACACGGAGTCCATACCCTCCTGACTTCTTCTGTCTTTTACCTGCTTTAGAGCAGTTTGTACCTGCTAGTGGAATACCTACTGAAACTTGAAACTAGAGGCAGTGCCAGAGTAAAAAGGGAGAAAGTTGAGAAAGCTTGCTCGCTGTCCCCATTTCTCAACTCTCATGTGATTGTACAGCCATAAATGCACCAACACCTTTTTTTCCAAAATAAAGAAAAAGCTCTATGTTCACTACGTTAAAAAATGGTCTCAGTTCATGCATCTGTGTGCAGGTGAGAAATCTTGCTCTAATTTATTCACACCGCATGATGAGCGCAACAAACTCGCACGAGATTCGCAGGAAAATAACGGTGGTGACTTAAGTTTCCCTAAAATTCTGTTAACCGGTAGTTTGCAGAACCGAATCTTCTACTCGAGCGGTGTGCGTCGCTGTGCAAACGCAGCCCAACAACACGAAGCATAGAAGCGGCAGATCTAGGACGACAATCCGGAGTCCATTGATCAATTTAAACGAAGTAATTTTGTTGAAAACGCCCGAAGCTTTTTACTCACGGTATGCGTCGGGATACTTCCACCTTTTGAAACGGAACGAAGGAAGATTTACTTCTAAAGACGGTCGCTGCGTCCTTCCGGACCAGCTGGCCCGGATCAGCTGACAACGACGGGACTGAACAAGAGAACCTTAACTCCACAACAACCGATTCGCGCTCCGTGTTGGTGTGGTTTTCTACCTCCAAGCACCGCACCACACACCACGAATGTTTCAGCTCTTCGTCGCAGCGCCGTGTTGCAACAAACAGAACGAGATCGCCGAAGTCAACGCGGCGCTGTCGTGAACCTTGGCCTGTGGTTGCGCACTCGTGGACCCTATGACTCCCTTCGCTTTCCAAGCACACACGACGATTACGAATGATACTTTCAGTCGTCCGGGAACATCACAGGGGCACTTCTGCGGTCACGTCTTCGCTACATGTGCTCGCAAACCGAGCAGATTCCCCCCTTCCCGTCCAACGGAAACAGTACCGGCGCCATGTCAAACGTGCATTGTTGCCAGATTTTCTCCGACCAAATAAAAACAACGAAAGCCAACCGGCTCTAGCTTCCAGCGTACATCGGCGTTGCGCTATGGCCGGATTTCCTCTGTCAGCTCTAACTTAAAGATTACCTATAGATGCAGCAACACTGGTCACCACGGAGCGCCATTGATTCTGAGGAGGGTGTATGGGAAGCGGCGGCACCATCGCTTGCAGTTGAAGGTCTGAAGCCAAAACGAAACCATCTGTAATGTCACGTGTTCAGATCGAGGGCACGCTTTTTATACCCATTGTAACTGTTTAGAAGGAGTAATTAGAGTTCTAACTTTATTTGTGGTGTGTAAGAAACAATTATCAAGACCCCTAAAATAAATACAAACATGGGCGACATGAGGGAAGCCGCATTGCCATCGACCAAAAAAAAAAATGTCAGCAAGCACGGTAAGCGCGGGGTTCGCCCCGTCCCGCGAAACGGCGTAATTGCTTTTGGTGCATATCTGTCTCCGAGACATGTTTCTTTCCGCGGAATTTGTCTCCACAGTCCTTTTTAAGTGTGTCCCCAAGCATTCCGGTGCTTCAGTAGCCGGCAGTGCTGCGGTCGTCGTCAGGGTTGATGCGTGTTTTCCAGGTCGGCTACACGGTTATGGGTGTATGACCGAACCAAGATACGTTTTTTACAACCTCGCATGGTTTTTGAACGAATTATCGGTTACTCAGCATGTAAATTTATGGCAATTTCTGTAAATAGCGTGTTTTTCACCCCATATATTTACCAAGTACGCGGGACTTGCTAACAGTGTACTTTCGACGGGTGACTGTGGTCCTCCCGAGCAGGCACCCCGCCGCGAAGACGTTGTGTCTTCCGCGAAGGAGGCGTTTTGCTTTGTGTGTGCGCGTGTTTTGTTGTGTGCTCCAGCGTCCCAGAGGGTACGCTGGTGACGATCGAGTTTCGGACCAGGAGCTCTGGCTTTGCACCACTCTGTCTGCAACCCAAGGCTGTGCCAATGTTACGGATCTGTCAGCCGTGGCCGTTGCAGACTTGATGTACGGCCGGGCCGGTGACGCCACGTGACTCCGAAATTTTCGAAGCTATTGGTTGAAAATTCCCTGAGGGCGAGAAAGTGAGTGCCTTCAAAAGCCTCGGACAAGGTGAGGGAGGTCAATTTTGCACTGATATGGACATCCGTTAGACCTGTTCGATGCCAATATGCCAATGTCCCCTAGTTTGTACAAATGTACATAGTTTGTAAAATAAATTGGTTCGCTAACAAACTCGCAAAGTCTCCATCCCCTCCTGAGAACTTCAACGACAATCAGCTGCCAAACTTGGCAGGATCAAAGTACCACCGACGTACGAACGAACTAATACTGGCGCAGTCGGCATGGATGGTCTTGAAAACATCGGAGGCGGCTGAAGATTTCGAAGGAGACTCAAGTATAGGCGAGAAAACGGCAACGGCGGACCATCACGTGACCCCGGGAGCCCGCGTCAGCACAGCCGGCGGCTAGGACCAGCGGAGTCCTGAACCTGTCCCGAGCCGCAGGAGCCGGTGGCAAGGGCCAGCAGAGTCCTGTACGTGTCCCAGCGCAAGTCGCTCGTCGGGTGAACCTCTGATACTGCGGGGCTCAGTCTGTTCATGACGGAGTCATCGAGTCGGCGGCACAGACGACCAGCAAGGAAGCTACATTGGCACGGAACCCAGAAGGACCTAGAAGGTAGTAAGCGTAGTCTAGTTCCCCCTTTTGGAGGCGGAGAGGTCGTGTCGCAGTAGGCCGGGGAAGGGCGTGCGAATTGAGGTTTGGGCATTTCAATCCGGACAAACGCCCCGGACGGACGATGGACGGTGAAGGGGCCTCGGGAGAAGGCGGGAGCACCACGACGTGGCTGAGCGAGGGCGAAAGTGAATTCAACTTTGAGGAAGCGAGAGATCGCATAAAAATGATTGAGCTTGAGATGATCTCAAGCGCGTTCGATCGGCGAACCACCGCGCCGGCAAGGGGGGGGGGGGGGGGGGGGCGGGCAGACCGGCTTAGTCAGGCGAACGTGGGGAGCAGGATGACCTGCGACATTTCTCTAAAGCTTTGTTAGGCGTCATCCAGGGATTTTCATCCGAGGCCGAGATGCCCGTGTGGTTCGAGGTGCTAGAGACCATCTTCGTGACCTATCTGGTGCGGAGGGCCATACAGGGCCAGTTGATATTTCAGCACATGGTTGAAAAAGTTCGGTAGTTGGCCACGCGACTCACCGTGACGGAGCTCAACGATTACGCTCGAGTTAAGGGAGATCGTACTGGAAGTGTTGTAGCTCGCGCCCGGTGAGTACCAAAAACGGTTTCTAAACGCCGCTAAAAGGAGGGAAGAAGCGTTCGCCATGCGGCTGCGCAGCTATCTCTACTTCCACTTGGAAGCGAAGGGAATCCGGACTAAGGACGACTTAATTTACCTTCTCGTGGCTGACCACTTGAAGGCAAGGATGTCGCCGGAGGCGCTTAGTTACGTCACCCTGAAAGAGAACCCTAGCTGGTACAGGGTGCCAGAGCTGAGCCGGCTGATGAGGCTCTACGAGCAAGCCGAGGGCAGAGATGCCGCGTCAAAGAATTTTGACGCAGAAAGTCGGGGGGCCTATGCAAAGCATGAGGCGGGGGAGCCGCGGCTACGACGAATTTCACGGCAAGTCCGGCCGCCAGACTGGGTAAGGACCAGCGGAAAGAATGCTACGAGTGCGGCTCCTTTTACCACCTAAGAGCTAACTGTCCACATGCTACGAGTTACCGGGCAAACGGGAGCAGCAAAGCACGATCTAAAAACGAAAAGCTCACTGCTCCGGTCACTACGCAGCTGCGCTCGCCACCACCGAGTGTGCTCATAACGGCCCGAATGGCTTGTGGGAGGCGCGAGCTCAACGCCGTTCTCGACACTGGAGCGCACATAACCGTAGTGAGTGAAGCCATGGTACCCGATAAGCTCAGGACGCCTTGTGGCAAGATTTGCCTAGAATCTGCTTTCGGAATATCTGCGGAGGCGAGCCTGGTGTTGCTGCCGTCGGCTTTCCTCGAGAGCAATTCTTCTTTTGCTGAAGTTTGCGAATCGGCGACGATTCTCTGTCCACTGACCAACCGACTCACGTGTCGCAATCACTGCCTACTTTCCGGAGAGGCATAGGAGACGCCCCACGGAGCAATAAACGCGGAGGCGCCGGTCTCAACGCTGGCAAGCTTAGCGGCGGGGGAGGGGGTGCCGACGGCGGTGAGCAGTTCCACACGGGAGCCCGGGGAAGGCGTAGGGACAAGGGGGGATAGTACCAAAACAGAAGTTGAGGTCTGCGACACGCTCAGCCGTGTTTAGCGGAAGAAAAACGCGGTGTATCGTGTTAAGTTTACACGGCACCAGACTTGTACCGTACGCATTACAAGTAATCAAATTACTTGTAATCGATTACTTTTTGGAGTAATTTTGTAATCACTTGATTACTTTTATTAGGCATTAATCACAAGAGTAATCTGATTACTTTTTGAAGTAATAAAATTACTTCTAACCATTACAATTTGTCCACAAGACCCCCCCCCCCCCCCCCCCCCGGCCACACGCCTTTTTTTTTATGAAACGACAAAAATAAAATTTGATTTTTTCGAACGAAAAAAAGAAAGATTTTTGCGGAGCTGTAGGAAACGAGGTCAATCTCTTTCTATGTACAGTTTCTGTGGAATGTCCGTTTTTTGTTTTTTTTTCGGCCTGGGACTGGGAGTGCGAAGCCCCAGGAAAGCCACCGTGCGTGACAAAGGCCATTCAGGGCGAAGTCTGAGGAAGCAGAATGTAGGGTGCCTTCATGTGCGCTTTGCAGCAAAGCGCACATGAAGGCTCCCTAGCAGAATGTAGCTTTGTGAGTCCTTCGTTCAAACTAGCCCCCTCACGCACACACACACAGAAATAAGAAAAACATTAAAAAAAATATCCTGCTTAGGCTATCTATGCTCAGCCCGTAGGAGAACCAGAACCGAAGAATGCCCAAAGCGGATGCAAAATATAACAAAGGCAGTTGAAATATTTCCCCATTTCCCCTACGTGGTCTTTGTGACAAGCAATGTTTCGAGTTGAGAAGTGGTCGGGGCGATCTCTTTTGCTAATGGATACTACACATGATCCGTTTCAAATCCTGGAGCTGCTGCTCTTTTGTATAACATGCGAGCTCTCCACATGTGAATAATAAAATGAGCTTCGCAAACTTTGAGCGACTACCCTTTCTCAAGCTTAACAAGATCTAGAACCCCCTCCGCTCCCCCCCCCCCCCCCCCCCAACCCCACACAAACACACACTGGCGAACGCCCAAATCATTAAACGTCTTCAAACGAATTCTATGCTTGTGTCCGTATTGTGAAGGTCCAACGACCACGAAGAGGGAGCAAGCTTTTCCTCTTCAATACTTGTGCAAATGGGAATGATTGGTTGGAAGCAGTTCATTGTTCTCAGCGCTAAAGATGTGTCTTCACACAATAATGTAATCGGAAAAGTAACGATTACTTATCTAAGTAATGTTCAATTACTTTTGTCGTCGAGTAATCCAGTAATCTAATCGAATGCTTTTTAGCAAAGAGTAATAGTAATTGTAATCGAATACTTTTTTTTAGTAACGTGTACAAGACTGCACGGCACCTCATGTGTAGAGGAATAACACACATGGCTGCGTGTAAAACGAACACGTTTGGACGTGTCCGCTATGGTACAACGGTTTGCACGTCTAGGCGTGTTATTTTTGCTAACAGTGCACCAGATATATCTTTGATTGACACTGATATATTCCAGCGCCCTCATTTGAAAGCTTTGCATTTGATGCCATTTGAAATGCTGGAGATAGGGAGGGGTGTTCAATGGATAATAAAGAAATGAGCCCGAGTACGAATATTCCGAAAGCGTGTTAAAAATTACCACAATGGTTTTCTGAACAATGACAAACATATTTTTCTTTCCTTTCTTTCAGTGCTTGAGGATGCCGCTGGCTGCGCAAAGTGCTTTGAATTCATGGACATGAATCTTCTGAGGGACAGGTATCTGAAGGTTAGTAGATAGAGAGATAGAGTGCTCTAAAGTTGCCACTTATACCCCCCCCCCCCCCCCCCCCCCAAACAGAAAAAAATGAGATTAAATGTGAAACATTCGATATTACTTTTTCGGGAGCTCGTGGCGAGTAATAGCGAGTCGATCGGGCAGCTAGCACTATCAAAGCAACCTAGCAAACAGGATAGCTGGGCGAGTTGGTATGTAACAAGTTAAGCGGTATTTTCTCTGCAGTAGAAAAGCGCGTTAACAAGGAAGAAAAACAGGGGGAGAGGCCGTGCGGCATAAAACACCGCATTGAGTTCGTGCCATGCACCTTGGGTGTAATATACCAGATACCCTTCACGTGCGGGAAGGTATACATCGGACAGACGGGGCGGTGCCTCAACATTCGCCGGCGGGAACACCGTAGTTCTTTAACAGGAACAGCAAGCTCCCACTTGGCGTTGCACTGCAAGGACTGCGCCTGTACACCGTTACTTGACAAGGTCATTGTTTTGTATAAACACAGGGACCAAAAAGCTCGAGAGATTGTGGAAGCTCACGTAATAAAGAAGGAGGGGCCAGCCTCCGTGAGTCAGGCTTCCTTGAATTTGCTGGACAGTGAGGTCGAATTTTGGGATCGGGGATGCCGGATATAGAGTTGTGTAACAGATTGCACCCAATTTTGTGAGACGCATGCGCACTTCCATCGTGATTAGAGAGTCTTGTTGTTGTATGCTTCTTTCGCGGTTTCCTGATGATAAACCTTTCAGTTGTTAGTCAGCGCTCGTCCTGTCCAGTTCCTTCCTCTATCCCTGTAAAATTCGCGCTGTTCCATTGTGAAAGCAACCTACAAGACAAGACCTCCGCATGACGTCACCGTTGGTAGATCACCAATACACAGCACGACAAATGCTGTGACGCGATTGACAAGTTAAAGTCCTGTTGGCGCGCGCGCGAATAGCCTCGGTCGGTAGTGTCTCGGCGGTCCGGACGGCGCACTTGAGAACGAAGAAAAAAAAAGTGTCTTGTTTCCATGCCACCCGGACACGTGCTCTCTCCGCTTGGAGCATCTGCTCTGACACTGACGTTGAACATCGCACCAGAGATATCTCCGCTTCAAGGCTCGCATAAAACTGTCATTGGCGTCGTTGATGCACGAAGAAATGGTAAGTGACCAAGCAGGAGTAAAGGCAATACGTGTACAACAATTACCAAGTTCTATATGACTGGGTGCACACAGAAAACGGCCTTAAAATCAAGAATTTCTCCCATGGAGAGATGGGAAACCGGACCTGCGAAAGGCTGCCATTAGCCGCGTATGAAGGAGCCATCAGGTGGCGCCGCGTGCGACCAAGGAGAATAGAACACTTTACCTGAAAGCTGCAACGCCCGCGGTGTCCACACCCATATGCATATTACAACGAGGTGAGGCCACATGTTGACGATCTAGTCGATTTAAATTGAAACTGAGAGATTTGTGTTTTGTGCCGCAGTCTCGGTCAGTGAACAATAAATTATTTTTCGCCAGACCGCCTGCACCCAACTGTTGCCAAGCGACGACCCCACAAAATAAACCCTAAAATAAGCAACAAAAAAGTTAAGGAGATCTTGCTAATCGTAAATGTATTGTTTGTGTACTTCTTTATAAATCGCCCCCTTAGAAAAAGAAATTGCCTCACTGGACGAAAAAAAAAAGAAAAAAAAAATAGACACCGTTTCTTCTCCCGTTTCCGTATAAAAACGTGACGAGTTCTGCTTCCAGTTCCACCGCTGCAAGATGGAACGATGGCGTTCCTTCGTTCCTCCTGAAAGGGACGCGTTCCAGGAACGCCGTTCCGTACAACACTGCCGTAGCCTTTGAAGCATGCTTTTAAGTGGCAGTCCCGCGGTCACGGTATCACCTGGGTGCCGCTTAAAAGAATGCCTCAAAGGATCCTGTAGTGCGGTAAGCGGAACATGATAACGCTTTGCTGAAATTCTCTAATGATGGAGACTTTTAGCAAACTGTTACCGTGTTCCGCGTACGGCGCTATTGCAGCCATTGAAGCTTCCTTTTAAGATCACAATATCACTGCAGCGCGTGCTCAAAAGCATGCTTCAGTTCCGGTAGTGCGGAATGCGGAACACAATTACGGTTTGCTAAAAGTCCCTATTAGTTATTGCGTTCTTGAATTGTTGGTAATGTTCGATTTCGGCTGTTGACGCGGCAGCTGTTTGCATTGTAAACTGAGCAGCAGCTGTTTGCATTGTAGCCGGGGCAAATTTAGGATGGGAAGCTTAAAAATAACGAATGGAGGGAAGCGACAGTTTTTAACGCGTCGCCGAGTTGCGGGAAAGGTATGCGCGAACGGCGCGTGCCACGGAGCACGCGAGCTCGTCCCGGGCGGTGAGCGACGCTCTCGGAATCTTGGTTCCCGGGGCGGCACCTAGCGCCTATTTAATCGCTCAGGAGCACATCGCGTTGAAGCGAGCGAAAGAGTGGGCCAGCAGATAAGAAAGGACGCGCGTGCGCATTGCGCGGGTCTCGGCACCAGGCGCCGCGCCGTCAGGGAGCGCGGCGATGCAATTCGGTCGGCGCTCCCGTGTTATCCAGACTTTTGCTCACGACAGTACTTATCTAATCATAACACCGCACTGCATTCATAAGATTCATAATAATAATAATAATAATAATAATAATAATAATAATAATAATAATAGGAAGTTTTAAAACAGCACTCGCTAAAGGTTCGCGTACGCAAAGAATAGCGTCGTCGCCACTGCGTTTGCGCCGAACGCAAACCACGTTTTGCGCTTTGCGCGAGCTATTTTAGCGCACACTATTTCTCGGAAATTGCGTGCGTACGCGGAGGGTCTTTGCGCTCCTCCAAGGAGGATTCGCGATGAGAAGTTGGCTAAAGCCAAGACAAGCACAGTTAAAAAAATGGCGGCCCCCAGGACCATGGCTACGGCCGCTTTCGCGGCGTCGTGAGCGCGACGTCTGCGGCAATTGCCTCGCGATTGCAATTTTGAAAACGGGACGACATTGCACGCGGTTTGGAAAACCCAGTAAGGTGGGCAACGATCACCGGCAACTTGATGCTTGCGACGAGCAAACATTTATCGGTGAAGGTCAGTCTTTCCGAGGCGACGCATGTGGACGCCACCTGTCGACCGCTCGCGTCGCATTCTCACGTTTAAGCAAATGTAAAATTGTTATTCTGGGCCAAAAATCTTGTTTTTTTTTTTCTCAAGTTACAGCATTTCGTGTGTGAAATAAAAATCGCCACTTTATCTTGGTGGCGTTGCAAGCGCGAGACGCTTGGGCTTTTGCGTCGCGGCGGTGAAACGCTATTCTAAATCTCTCTTGCGTCGCGTGCGCTAACGCAAGCGCTAAATTTAGCGCTAGCGTGCGCTAGACTTTCGTACGTTATTCTTACACTCCCTATTAATATGAATTTTATTATTAATTTCATTTATTCTCATATCATGTAAAGTAGAAAAAAAAAGAGGTAGGTAGAGAGAGAGAGAAGGAGCGATGGGGAAGGACGCAGATGGCGAGGTCACCTAAGCAAGGCTGAGGGAGAATAGAATTAGGAGAGGGATTTTGCGTGTTACATGATGTCCAGCTCCCCTAACTTAGCGGGGAAGCTAATTTTCTTGTAGGTGACGTGACATGAGGTCACGTGACGTCCATTTTTCAGCTGAATATGTCGGGGGAAACTGAATTGTCGTTTATCTGACGTGGCGTCAATTTCCTTTATCTGTAAAGGGTACGTGACGTTAGGTCCCGTGACGTAGATTTCTCCACTAAATTTACCAGAAAATGCATGAACCAGCGTACGGATAAACATTTGTAATATCGAGTTCCGTTAAAAAAAAAATTCTTTAATAATAATGAGAATGATTTTCTTTATTTTACAGCAAACAGAATGCTGGGGAACAGCCACCAATAATATTATCCCGAAAGCTTATTTGTTTATTTCAAGTGGTCGTTTCATGAAAACGTAAGAAAAAAAAATGTATGTCGAAAAGGTGCATTACAGTTTCCAATAATTATTTTTTTTTTTTTTAAAGACACGAGCATTTCGTATTTTTTCCAACTGGAGTGGTCCGAGGCAAATTTCGAAGTCATTAAATAATGACTTTTAAAAGTTAATAGTGGCTGAAGCATAATATGCATAAGGCAGAGCAGCTATCCCATTTCCAACTTCTAGTCAATATATAGAAGCAGAGTCCACACCACAAGACAGGCCTGATGCGTATCCAGATCCATAGTTAAAAATACCAACCATAAGAACAAACCCTGGCCAGCAAATGTTAACTTTTTATATAAATAATACATCAAACAAAAGACATATTAAACTTTACATAGCTTCAATAATGTTTCCGAAAGCGTGTTGACTAGTTGTGTCAACTTTCCATGCCTTATATGTTGTGAAGTCAATTTTTCCACGATTTTTATGGATTATTTAAATGTGACCTAAATTCCGTGAACATTTCTTTTTCTTTTTTCTATTAAACCAAAGATTATATTTTATATATGTTTAAATGCCATCGACAGCTTCATTACCCAGTGTTTTGAGATTATGTGGTTAGGCAATTAACAATTAGGTACGTTGCCTCCACTGCGGCCGTTTGCTTTTTTCTCAATATTGATTTGCTTTGCTCTGCTCTAGTTGCTTAAAGACCGACGACCAGTTCGCGCTTTCCACTTTTCTCTAGCTTCCTCCTCTCCCCCTTCTACTTTGTCCACTGTTGCCTGTCTCCTTCTCCCCCATGGTGAGGAGGATCTTCTGCCTTGCAGAATCTCGAGTCTGGTCGTCCGCCTTTAAAACATGTAATTAATTTTCCGCTTGTTATCATGGTTCTCTGATATAGTGGACTGCTTCCAAAGGTGTCACCCCTCACGTGACTGGGACAACTGCTTCCCAGGGCCCAAGACCCCCCCCCCTTGCTACGGGATGAGGAACTAAAAAGGACGTTTATCCCCTCCCACGAATAGACGACACTCTCGACTGCTTACATGGAGCTGAGTACTTCTCGTCCATCGACCTTCGAGCCGGCTACTGGCAGATCAACGTAGAAGAAGTCGATCGGGAGAAAACTGCTTTCATCACTCCCGATGGACTCTTTGAATTTAAAGTAATGCCCTTCGGCCTGTGTAACACGCCAGCCACGTTTGAAAGGATGGTGGACCGTCTGTTAAAAGGCTTAAAATGGACCGTCTGCTTGTGCTACCTGGACGATGTTATTATTTTTTCGGACTCCTTTTCATCTCACCTTGACCGCTTGGCGCAAGTGCTGCAGATCTTTCGAGACGCTGGATTACAGCTCAATTCATCCAAATGTCAGTTTGGCCGCCGACAAGTTAAAATTTTGGGACACCTTGTCGATAAAAACGGAATTCAACCCGACCCCGAAAAAATAAATCCTGTTTACAATTTCCCTCTATCTGAATCGGCAAAAGACGTCCGAAGCTTTTTGGGCCTCTGTTCTTATTTCCCACGCTTTATTGGACAGTTTTCACAGATCGCTGAACCTCTCACCATGCTACTCAAGAAAAATCAGTCTTTTATCTGGCACAAAGAACAGCAGACATCTTTTGCATACTTGAAGGCAGCACTTACATCACGCCCAATCCTCGGCAATTTTGGCGACTCAGCACCTACAGAAATTCGTGCGGATGTTAGTGGCCATGGCATTGGAGCCTTCCTCGCGCAATATCAACACAACCAGCAGCAAGCCATTGCCTATGCCAACAAACTGCTTTCTCTAGCGGAACGTAACTACACAATTTCAAAAACAGAATGCCTAGCCGTCGTATGGTCAATCGCCAAATTTCGTCCATATATCTTCGGTCGCCCTTTTCGCTTCGTCACCGATCATCATGCATTGTGCTGGCTCGCTTCTTGAAAAGACCCAATCGGTCGCCTCGGACGATGGGCACTCCGACTGCAGGAATACGATTGTACCATAGTATACAAATCTGGCAAATTACATCAAGGTGCTGACTGCCTATCCCGCCAGCCTGTAAACCCACCAGATATCGGCTCTGATGAGTTCGAACTTCCGGTGCTCTGCATCTCTGACCTCCTCAATCTCGCACATGAGCAGCGTCTAGATCCAATCCTCCAACGCATTATTAACGACGTGACGGCTGGCACAAATCTTCCTTCTTGCGGCCTCTATCGTCTCCATAATCAAGTTCTTTACAGACAAAATTTTAGACCTGACGGACTACCCTGGCTCCTCGTCGTCCCAAAAGAGCTGCAGACAAGCATCCTTCAGCAATTACACGACGCCCCATCCTCTGGCCATCTAGGAGGTGTCCGGACCTATGAAAAAGTAAAACAACGGTTTTACTGGCCCGACCTCTATCGATGTTTCAAACGTTACGTTTCTTCCTGCAACCTCTGCCAGCGCCGGAAAAAACTGCCTTCCCGACCAGCCGGTCTCCTGCAACCACTACACCCGCCTGAAACCCCATTTCAGCACCTGGGCGTGGACCTACTCGGTCCTTTCCCTTTGTCATCGGCGAAGAACCGGTGCATAGCAGTGGCAGTCGACCATACAACTCGATACGCAGTATCTGGAGCACTTCCCACTAGCACTGCAGTCGACATCGCTCAATTTCTTTTACACTTTTACAAGAAGTTATCTTAAAGCACGGAGCGCCTAGTGAACTTCTCACCGATCGAGGACGCGGCTTTCTATCAAGAGTCGTGGCAGAAGTCTTACAGTCCTGTTCCATACTTCACAAGGTGACCACCGCCTATCACCCCTGAAACAAATGGATTAACTGAATGATTGAACGGCACACTCACCGACATGTCATCCATGTACGTCTTTTCAAACCACACCTACTGGGACACAGCACTGCCTTTTATAACCTCCGCTTATAACTCTTCCCGTCACGATACAACTGGCTTTACACCTTTTTACCTCCTCTTCGGTCGGGAACCCCGATTAATGCTCGATACCCTCCTTCCTCTACAACCTGATGCTTCGCTTACCGCCTACCCAACAGATGCAGTCAGTCACGCCGAAGAAGCCCGACAGTTAGCGAGAATTCGTACCCTTGATTCTCAAGAACGCCAGTGTGCGCGCTAGGCTCAAACTCACAGAGTCGTTACATTCTCACTCGACAACCTTGTTTTACTCTGGACTCCGCAACGACATGTTGGACTAGCCGAAAAACTTCTCCCTCGTTAAACTGGGCCTTACCAAATTCACCGCAAAGTAAGCGACGTTGCCTACGTGATTGAAGCAATCCAGCCAAACCACACCGGCCGCAGCAAACAACGTCAAACCGTCCACATCCTACGCCTCAAACCATTCCTTACTCAGTGACACCACGACCACCTTCAACTCAACGACGAGACGTCGTTTTCTACGTGGGGGGTAGTATTACGAGGATAAAGAAGAGGTGGTCTGGCAGCGATTTGGAGGAGAGAAGAAGAGGATCGGTGGTTTTTGGATTTGCTGGCAACGGACACTGTCACCTCCATTTTCTACCATCTCAATCACCTGTAAATAAACCCCATTTTCAGCGTAACAATATTACCAACAATGTGCCGAGTGTGCTTTCGAGAGCGAGGTGAATTTGATCAATGGTAGAACTGGACATTGCGCGTGATTGATACTTATCATTTGTTTTTATATGTTACTGATGAGTGTTCACTCTACTACCATAACCACTGTAATGCTTAATTTAGAACGATGTACTGTAGCCATTTCTCCGAGTGCACGAAAATTTCAGAGCTGTGTCAAGCTAAATTTAAAAATAAATGTTGCCATAAAAAAAAAAAAAAACTTCTCTAAGACCGTCAAAGATAGTAGACATTCGAGCTGTCTTTTTAACACCTAGATCTCTGTTCATAACTAGTTTTAGTAAGACATGACTGTATTATAGCCCATCCTGCTCCAACACATGTAGGCGTGTATGTGTCTGAAGTTCAACAAATGTCGGGGGAGGACGCGCAAAAGTCCCGGAAATTTTCCAAGGGGGGGGGGGGGGGGGTGGGGGGGGGGGGTATTTATGGCCTTTTACATAATGTACTTCCGGCTAGAAATCTCGCCAAACGCCATGTTGATGAAATTTCACCGCATACACCACCTCATGTTTACAAGCAAACCGGAGCGCCCCTACGATGGACCACCGGCGGCGCGCATGCGCGATAGGCCTGGGACTAGAAGCGCGCCGCTGCCCATAAACAAACCATTGAAATGCGATGTTGTCGGTGTCGACTCCCTAGCTTCCTAGCAATGCCTCACAACTGTAGTGGCCTCATCGAAATTAATGAGGCTTGTCATACCCAAACGATTCGCGGGAATAATGTGACATGCACCGACTCATTCCCTGAGTTCGTCGCAAAAACGACGCTAAAGCCTGATTCACATGATCATATCCTGCTCGCTAGTTTTAATCGCGACGTCGTTCGGGCTGCAAAAGAAGCATGGACAGTAGCTGCGATGCTCGATGTCGATACAGAAAACCGCAAGCAGGATCGGACTGTGTGAAGCCGGCATTACATGTCGCTGATGGCCAACTGTAACAATGACATACATACACATCTATCCCCTGTTTGAATCGAGCCTATATATACTTACCCCAAATATCCTTCAAACTTAGAAGCCTCTAGAGGCCTGCGCTTACTTTTTATCACGTCGACGTATGGTCTACGGCTTGTTTTCGTTTGAATTTGCTGAAGACATTTTGAAAGAGAAGTCTTTGAAAAAAGCAGCCGTCAGTGTAAACGCGAGGAAGCACTGAGTGTGGTCCGCGGGTGATCTGGAGAGTTTGACGGATTTAACCGCGCTCATGATGGAACAAAATAAACAAATTTGCTGGCCACAAGTTTACGTGAATTCAAACCAAAGTGATTTTTGAACAGGCAATCGTGGTCGGAGAGTGTCGATTTTTTCTCTTTCACGGTAGCTATCCTCGTGCTCGGACGAACTGAGCACGCAGCAAACTCATGAACAATTATATTAAGCTCTTTCCCGGCTATTTGGTACAGCCCCAGTTGCGGGTTGACGAGAGGGCAGGTGAGAGTCTAGTTTCTTTCAAAACAACACAGGGCTGCACGCCCCCGTGGTGACTTCCGCACACAGCCCCAGATCGGAAGTGCGCCAAACGCGACACTACCGCGGCGTGACGTAGCAGGGTTGAGTTGATGTATATGTCGTTTTTTTTATGCGTGAAGTCAGAGTTTTTTTAGCTCGGTTGAGTTAATTTTCGACACGATCGAGTGCGTCTGCCTGAGCACACCCTAAAAAAAATTTGTTGAACTTAGCCCATTGGGTGTATGTGACTTGTCCCATATACGACACCCCCAAATATATATATGCTACACCGCAAAAAGGGGTGCATTTATTCACCTCCATTTGAGGAGCACGTGTGCACCTGTTCTTACTCCCCCATACTCAGCGGGTGTACAGACAAAGCCCAACCCGGGGTACGCATATATTTCGTTTCCCACTCTCCTCACTTACTGGGAATCCCGATGCACCCTATTCTTAGTTTTACATATATTTCATTTTCCACACTCCTCACTTACTGGGAATACCAATACACCCCTTTCTTAAGTGCTTAAATATTCCGTTTTCTACTCTCCTTTCTTACTGGGAATACCGACACAACCAGTTTTTAGGTGCACATATATTCTTTTTCCACACCCCCTTCACTTTTTTTGATGCAGTTACACACCATTCTTAGGTGTACGTGTGCGAAGTCGAAAAAAAAGAACACTGTAAACATTTTTCGTCAAAATGACGACAAATGTTATAGCAGCTTTATTTCCAAGGTTTTGACGTCAAATGACGGTGTTTTGTGTCATTTTGACGCCTCATTTTTCAACCGGAAATACAATTGAGCCGTAAATTCTACATTCTATCGTAATTTCTTTATACAGTCCGGCGTCGGTTTGACGTTTCTTTGTGAATGTGAAATGAAATTAGGTCGTCACTTCATTTATTCTCCGTTCATCCACAAGCAGCTGAGACTCCGGTGGGAGCTACGTGCTGGTGGGATCAAGCAGCCGCGTCCTTTTCGTCACCTGACCCTGCTCTCCGCGCGTGGTTTTGGGCGAGAGCATGCTCACGGGGTGAAAGACGAGCGGTCCGAGGACGTATAGCTTCCACCGCAATCTCAGCTTACGAAAGAATGGAGCATATGCGACAACACTGCATTATACGATTAGGTGTCATTTTACTGTATTCGTGAATCACTTGAGACTAGTTCCGTGATGTGATGTGTGCTCGTAATTTTGTTTCATCGAAGTTTGTGTCTTCCCTTCTTGGGACGACGCAAACAACAATCTCAACTGTTGTTTTTGTCCTCCCTTCTTGTTTGTTCCTTGATGTCGGGCTTGCTCGATGGGGTAAGTCCAACAGCTTACCTCTATATTTTGTGTCATTCTTGTCATTATAACGTTGTCAGGATCTTGTAATATTTGATAAAATAAGCTACTAAAATTGGCAATTGTTCTTACATATTTATTGCTCATAAACATTGGATGAAACATACATTACAAAAATACACATCAAACTTGCGGCTTGCTGTGTGGTCTTACGAAAGCCAAGTGCCGGAATCGTCCCTTGTTTCCTTTCCCCTTCCTTTGCACGTCTTATCTCTCACCGCTTTAGCCTTGTTCCTAGGGTGTTGACCACCAAAAAGAGCCACGGACCATTCCTGAAAATTAAAAAATAATTGTATGCCATCATTAGAGATATATAGGACACTCTCAAGGCCCCGCACCTTACTTAATGAGCCCTATAATATAAAAAATCAGCCAATTTCAAAACTATTTCGAGCACCATTAAAGAATAGCGGGGTGCAAATGTTGTAACTTTGGATACAGGCACAAGGCTGGCAAACTGAAAACACAAATGAAAAAAATGCAGAAAAACAATGTACGTGTTTCGAAAATAGTCAAACATGACTAATTTTCGGGGTTTTAAACAGTGCCCAGCCTGTTTCTTATTGCAACTGTGTTTATTTTTACTAATAAAATACACAATTATCCGCAAAATGCCACAAGCAACATAGTTCTCAGTGGCCGCCAAACCAGATAAACTAGTGCCAGCATTAGTAGTGTGCTAAGGCAAGATTTTTTTTATACAAAATATTGGACCATCTAAAACAGTGTTTTCAAACTCATTTCAGTATGGGGGCTAGGGAGCCTTCATGTGCGCTTTGCTAGGGTGATGCTACCCTTTGTAGTACCGCTCGCCGACAAACCAGCAGCCATTTTGGTTTTCGGCGATAAGAGCTGTGGCACTTTAAATTAAATAAAAAATATGCTCTTGTAACAAAAAAAAAAGGATTCTGAAAGGCAGTCAAAGGTATTACTCAGGCGAGCTGGTTAACATTACACATGACTCTAAACGGGAGACGAACGGACGACAAAGGAACAAACCCGTGTGTGTCTGTTTGTCCCCTTGTCGTTCGTTCGTCTACAGTTTAGAATCATGTGTCTCTGAGAGATTTTGTTTTTCTGAAACGAATTAGTGCCAAACCTTGTTAATATACTTATATGTTTCTGTATTTCAAGCTCGCGTGCCTGGGGAGACATCTGTCAAGTCCCTAAATTATTTTCTTCTGAACTGACGGCCAACCTACACAATGAGAGAAGATATTGTGTTTATATTTACATCGATTGTTTTATTCACGTACATGAAAACAGAAATTATACAAAATAAGACATTTAGGAGGACGTCCAGTCGATCCTCGATCCAAATTAAAAACCTGATCAAATCAGATATTTTAAACCATACCGGAAATGAGGACCAGAGAAAAACCTTAATCTTAAGTGCCAGTTATTGGTTCTGGGAAATCGCTTCCAGGCAATAAAATGTAAGCTGTGCCTGATTGTGCAATAACGCCGAGGGCCAACTCTGGATGTCATAATTTTTGTAAATAAACCTAAAGTAGACGTTTTAAGAGCCAAAGCCGCTGGGTCGCTTTTGTCACAACGAACTCAGTGTGCTTATCCCGTGATAGTCCCTGTTTGTCCCCTTGTCGTTCGTTCGTCTACGGTTTAGAATCATCTGTCTCTGAGAGATTTTGTTTTTTTGAAACGAATTAGTGCCAAACCTTGTTAATATACTGATATGTTTCTGTATTTCAAGCTCGCGTGCCTGGGGAGACATCTGGTAAGTCCCTAAATTATTTTCTTCTGAACTGACGGCCAACCTACACAATGATTTTTCTTTTTTACCTTTCAAGTCATTTCCAACAGAGTGGGCAGGTTGGCACCAGCGCGGCTACAGTGCCTTACAAGCTGTTGCACTTCTTTTTAGAGGTCTTACTGCTGACACATGGAATGACTATTGATATATCCAGGGATCATCTTATCTTCAATTCGATTGCATCATCATCCACGCACAGGGCCGTGTCGTGATACTGAAGTCAGACACGTCACCTTTCTGCAACATCGCGACGACTAGTACTGTATTTGACTATCAGATGCCTCTGTACGAATGTGAACAGCATGGGACATCCACCTCACACTCTGGGGCTATAGAAGGAAGATACATCAACAGTATCTTGATTGCGCAGGTTGGCAGCAGCGCGGCTACAATGTCTTACATGCTGTTGCTGTTTGTACAGGTATGTCTTGATGTTAACGAAGGCTGTTGTTATCGCTCGGACGAAGGTTTCTTACTGCTGTTGCCCTCTCCATACTCTCTGAAGCATTATGTTGAGTCATGTGCTTTGTTCTTTTTGGTCATTGTTTTCTTGTGGCGACATAGAGTCAAATCCTGGTCCCATGAATGCTGAGCAGCTGACTCAGTTTATACAAATGTTACAACTTCTGCAGGATCTTAATACTAAATCACAAAATTTCGAATCGGGCCAAGCAAGTATACTGAATTCCACTGACGAAATAAAACAACATCAAAAATTCATCGCGAAAAAAGTAACCAAATTTGAGGAACGGCTTACAACCTTTGAAAACTTCGTTCACTAAAGCGCCTAGGCGCTTTAGCGAACGAAGTGCGAGCACTAAGGCAAGAACGCGGAGACGAAAGGAAAGCTAATGTCGCGCTGCGTCCTCGGCTCGACGAGATAAAAGATCACTTAAGGCTAAACAACTTGCAGCTGAAACGTGGTCGCAAGCAGAACAAAAGATTAGAACACCCTTATCGGATTGTTTTGGTGGGGAAAGGGCAGACTCGTTTGCCGCGTCTTTTGATATCAAGCGTTCTCACAGACCGGGGCAGTTTCGTGCTAACAAATGCAGCCCCATCATCGATGAGTTTTTATATTTTAAAGCAAAAGACCAAGTGCTGCAATTAAGGGCTAAAATAAATTAGATAATATGGTTGCTGGCGAGGTTTTTTCCTTTGCGATACGCTTGGCGCTGGAAAGTATTGGATTTTGGAAAATGGCATGATACCACTTTCAAGCTCAGCCATAAAAAACTGTTCGTAAACGATTAATGTTACACCTACGATTATAATCTAGGCCGCGCCTCGGAGCTGTCTCGCCCCCATGCTCTTCATGTTTCTGCACGCCCCATTTCGATACCCGAGAGTACAACCATTCCCGTTTAGCAGTCAGTGACGTCCAGTGGTCGTCGCAACATTCTTTCTAACGCATCCGTGTTGTTTACTAACATGCGTAACCTTATCAGAAAGCGTGACGAACAATATCCTCTGATTGATACTTGCGTTGCAAACATTGTCGCATCAACCGAGACTTAGCTCTCGGCAAAGCTAATAGATGCAAAGAAGTTTGCTGTCCAAAAACGTTTCAGTGTGTTTCGACAAGACAGGGAAATAAGAAATGGTGGCGGCGTTTTAGTTGGTGTCAGGGATTCTATTTCGTGTGTCCGTGAGGATATTAACAGTATCACTTAACGTATTTTCGTATCTACCACCATGCATTATTAAAGATACATTGAGGGATGCTGCTATCGTTCACCTTTGTGCGATGTTGACTTCGTCGAGAAAATACATGATGTGGTAAATACAATTGTAACATGTTTTCCTTATGCACAGCTTTTGTTACTGGGTGATTTTAACTACGATAACATTGTTTGAGATTCAAAATGTCCCTAGTCTGATTCTCTGTCAATTGAGTTAACTTTTGAACGTAGTTTCCCATTTTCATTTGTCTCAATCACTAGTCAAACCAACAAGAATAACAACTTATATACCGAAATGTTTAGATATTATTCTAATTACTATAGATAGTCAAATTAGTCAAATTACTTATCTTACTGGACTCAGTGATCACTCGTTACTGCACTTGTCCCTGTCCGTTCATTTGACATGTGAAATATATCACCAAAAAAATTGATTTGTGACTGAAGTAGAGCCAATTTTCATGTTAGTAATGTGGATCTATGTACTTCTTGGACCGGTATTTGAAACATCTTTGAGCACTCAGTGGTACAAAATTGGGGCCTTGTTAAAAAAAATAAGGTTGCTTACTGAAAAATGCATACCTCTGAAAACTTCTATTGTAAATTAACATTCGCCATAATTCACTAGAGCACTCATGACACTTTCTAAGAAAATATGAAAGTCGTTTACAATCCTTTGTAACGCCGAGTTAGAACGCAGCTCTGGAGGAGGAGGAAGGGAAAGTACGGAGAGGAGGGCATAGCCCTCCTCCTCATACGTACCCTCCCCTCCTTCTCTCCTGCTCCCCTCCCATTTAGTGGGAAAAATTCCCCCCAAATTTAGCAGGGAATGTTTTTTGCTAAATTTAGTGGGGAGTTTTCCCCGCTAAGTTCATCGGGGAAACTATGCCGCTACTTCTATCGGTGAAAATTTTCCGCTAAATCTGGCGGGGAATTTCTCCCGCTAAATTTATCGCGGAATTTTTTTCCGTAAATTTAGCGGGGAATTCTTTTCGCTAAATTTAGCGGGACATTTTTCTGCTAAATTTAGTGGGCAATTTTTTCCGCTAACTTCAGGGGAGAATTTTTTCCGCAAAAAGTTAGCGGGGAAATTTTCCTGCTAAACTTAGTGAGAAATTTTTTCCGCCAAATTCAGCGGGGAAATTCTTACACTAAATTTAGCAAGTACTTTTTTCTGCTAAGTTTAGCGGAGAAATATTTAAGCTAAATTTAGCGGGAAAATTGTTCCGCTAAGTTTAGCGTGCAATTTTTTTCGGTTATTCCAGCGGAGAATTTTTTCCGCTCAATTTAGTGGGAAATTCTTTCTGATAAATTTGGCGGGGAATTTTTTCTGCTAAGTTCAGCACGGAATTTTTTCTGCTAAATTTAGCGGAGATATACTTGAGCTGAATTTAACGGAAAATTTTTCAGCTAAACTTAGCGACAAAAAGTTTTCAACTAAATTTATCGGAGGAATTTTTTTGCTAAATTTAGCGGGGAATTTTTTTCGTTAAATTTAGCGGGGAATATATTCCGCTAAATTTAGCGGGGAAAGTTTCCCGCTAAACTTAGCGGGGAAATTTACCCATAATGTAACGGGCGGTGACGTCATTATGGGAAACGTCTCATAATGGAACGCGTGGTTACGCTGGCGGCGACGGCGACGCCGCTCAAGCCGGGGACGGGCGCCTGAAGCGCGATTCAAACTAACGCGTTTTTGTGCGAGCGAAACTCGTGCGCTTCCCGGAAATTGCGTATTTCGAGACGTTTTTGCTATTTGTGGTACGTTTTCTGAATAACAGGCGTGAGCGTTGGTGAGGACGGTGCGCTTTCGGGCAAGCGGAGAGCATCTGCCCCCGACGGCGAAGATGCGCGGAGCCGGAACTGGTGCCCTCCGTCGATTGGCCGGGAGAGGATATGGGAGAGAAGTGCCCTACTACGTCACAGCGCGTTTTTGTGCATGTTTACAAAAAGTTGAAGGCATCAGCGCGACGTCGCGAAATACGCAATTTTGGGGAAGCCCGCGACCTACGCGGGCACAAAAACTCGTTGCTTTGGACCGCGCTTAAGAGCTGCGCTCTAAAAGAAACGTTCATTTAAAGCCGTCAAATGTGCTCTTCGTCCAGTTCGCTGGCAGAAATATGCTACTGCCTGCCGAGTGTTATAAAAAACGAAATTTATAGCACTAAACTTAAGTTCGTTATCCAATCATTGACATCTATGCTACAAAATGATCCTCGACAATTTTGGGAACGTTATCTCAACCCGTGATAGGTTATCCAATATTTCACTTCAAACAGCAAATAACGCTCCGATTGACAAATTTCTGCGTGCTACAATTTTTTGTGAAGCGTTTACTAAATCATTTTCTAATCCTCAGAGTAACCCACTACGACCTATCATTTTAACACTTTTTTCATTAATGAACCGTGTTTTTGTTGACCCCAACGGTGTTTAAAATATTGTAAATAGCCTTAAATTACCATCAGCCACTTGTATAGTTGCATTCAGTTCAAAATTTTTTGAAAGCCAACAATTGAATACTTTTTCACTAACTTGCGAGTCTAATCCAACTGTCACTCGATGCCTCTTTCTACCAAACAACTGAAGAATCAGAAAAGTAAATCCTTTTTACAAAGCTGGTGAAAAGCACTCCCCTAAAAATTACAAGCCCATCTCATTGATTACCATTCCATGTAAAGTCTTTGACAACATCATCTACACACAACTAGTTGCCTTCCATAAATTCAGCTCATTAGTTTCTCCGTTTCAACATGGATTTATAAAAAAACGCTTCTTGTGAAACACAACTATTCAGCCTTACTAGCGATTCTCATGTCGCCTTTGATCAGGTACCCCTTACGGACTGCAATTTTATTTCAGCAAATTATTTGCTGACGACTGTGCCATTTATTGAAGTTCATCTTATTACTCTGACTCCAAGCAAGTACGGCATGATTTAAATTTTATGTTAAAATTGTGTGAGCTTGGTGAATGGAACAAAATAATAACAAGTTCAAAAGAATGCGCATGGTTCGTCAGGTTACATTTACTTGTGCGTATAGCCTTAATAACACAATACAACACTAGAGCTTGTAAACTCTTATAAATATCTAGGAGTGATTCTAAGCTCAAATCTTTCTTGGAACCCTCATATTATTTATGTGACTAACAACGCTAACCGTATGCTTGGTTATTTAGGGTCCCATAATTTATCCATAGTTCCGTCATTATGAGCAATATTTTTTTATAAAACACTCGGGAGGTCAAAGTTTAAATATGCAGTCTCCATCTGTAATCCCAGTGTGGCTTCCCTAACTGACTTCCTCGAATTAATTAGGAATACATCCGCAAGTTTTATTTTGGTTAATTATAATCGTACCGCTAGCGTAACATCAATAAAAAATACTTTATCACTAACCAGTTTCGCGCATCGCCGAAAAAAGTCTAGTATTTGTCTCTTTCACTAAATTTCGCACCACAACACTGTACTCAGAAATCAATTGATACCCTCGCCATCGCTGGTTTTTGCACGCTTCCATCAGCGTCACAATAGAGGCGTTTCGTTTTTCCATTATAACATATTTCGCTTAATTTGTTCTAGAGTTTCGAATGAATGGAATCAGCTTTCTGTATAACTTACAGCGATTATTGATTGTGTTCCATTTTGTTCAAATGTTCCAAGAAATGCATTCCCTGTTTATTAACTATTTTGTATTTTCCACTGGTATTTTATTCACTTTTTTCATCACTTCGCTCTTTAATGACTCCGGTCCCGAGGTAAAATAAATAAATACATAAAATAAATAAATGGTATACTTGAACTCCATCATAAAAATATTTTACACGTGATTGACATCGACCCGGTTTTTGAGCTATATAATTCCATTGTCCAATTCCGAAACCCGGCGAATGTCTTTTGTAAGCAATTATTTCATGCAGTTTGATCTTGAGAAGATTTAACATCATTGTATGAAAAACAATCGTCTCCGAAGAATTGAATTTCGATATGCAAGTCTTAGACATATCATTAACGTAAAGCACAAAAGAAAGGGTCCCAACAAAACTCTGGTGCACACCAGAGTCAACGAGCATCAAGTAAGATTCATCGCCTTTGAAATACAGGTATTGTTCTCTCCGTTCTCGGTGCGAGGCTAGTTCTCTAGTTTGTGTGAGATAATAATTGCGTTCAGTTTAAGACAAGCTGATTGTAGGGAAGTTTGGCAAATGCATTAAATAGATAAAGGAACAGTACATCGAATTGTCCACTGCTGTTGATAACTTGAGAAAAATCATGGGTAATTTCAAGTACCTGGTTTACCGTAGGTAACACTTTCTTAAATTCATACTAAAAAGCTACCAAAATATTTTCATTTTCTACATAGTAATAAATATTTCTAGAATATATTTGTTCTAATAACACACAAAACTAACTTGTTACCAACGTAGGCACGTCGTTTAGAACATTTTCACATTCATTCCTTTTAAAGACGGGTAGGAGTAAAGCTCTTTTGCATTCATTAGTAGAACACACTCAACGCCAGTAATTTTAGAAAGATTATCTGCAAGTATTTAGATATCCACTTCGAGTGACGTACGAATTAAGTGCATAAAGTTAAATTTTGACCAGCCTACTTTTGAAATCGACACTTAAAACCAAGCTAAAAGTACTTCTTTATTTTAAACGATATCACTGAACTTCGGGCGAATTTGATCAACGGCGAAGTTTGTTATTTTTTTATCATCGCGAATAAAAACTGGCTTGAAATGATCATAAAAGCTATTTGCAATCATGGCCGGGTCCTCAATAACTTCCCAATTTTTTTTTTTTTTGCTTTTTTTTTTGTGGAGAGGTGCACTTTGGTTTGAGTGTTAGATGCATCCAAATTTTTAGTACGGACGATTTCAAATATCCTTCTAAAGCAGAGTTATGATCATGGAGTTATGCAGCAGATAACATTTGTATTTAGTCCCCGCGACATATTACATATACATGTTTGACTGACCAACTCAGATGGCTTGGCCTTTTTACGAGCACGCGAGATCCTGTTTCATTTGAATTATCTCAAGGTTAATCCATCGGTTTTTGTCCATAATTACTTTCATCATGTTTGGGGAAAGCTAGAAACATTATAAGGAGTGTTACAACCTAAAACGTTTCCAAAGCACATCTATGTTAGTACAACTCTCTAACAGTTTGGGGAAATCAAGTTGTCAGTCTAAACAATTATCGTACTGACGTCATCTGCTTTGGAAAAATAAAGCACCTTAGCTCTTAGATATTTGTATATTGGAGAATGTAACAATCCAGTTTCTGGTCAAAAATCTTATCTAACACTGACACACAAAAACCCATCAAAGATGCTGCTAAGAAAAACGTAATCGAGTATGGACAATTAATTACCGTTGATCCGAGTAAAAGAATGTACTACGTGTGTTAGTTCAAACGTAAATGGAATAAAGAAGACATTCGGTACTTCCTATCACTCGTGGATCTTTAGTAAAAAAAACAATTCATTAATGGCGAATAATAATCACCTACTAATATTATTGTACTGTCCCTCCTACTGTGCTTTGAAATATATGCCATCTAATTCATCTGAGGGTGCATTGGGAAGTAATGCTCTCAGTACAAAGTAGCAGTTATATCTTTAGTTTGCACCAAAGTACCTCAGCATTTCTTTGCTCTTCTATCTCAATAAAACGAATCCCCAATTAAGCACTGTATACCAACACCTCCGCCAAGAGTATTCCTATCTTTCTTAATTAGCTCGTAGTGTGAAGGTAGAATTTTGTTGTTCAGATAGTTTCAGTTAAGACAGGTTTCAGCTACGTTGACAATGCCAGGATCATACGTCAACTGAATACTTTAAAGCGCTAACACTTCATTCACAATACCTCTTGCATTCATGTTTCAGATGTTAATGTCCGTGGTTTTGTTAAAGCCTGTTGTGGCTTTCGTCTTTTTCTATTTGGGGAGTAGCCTCGACACCTTTCATCCCTGACGTGGTCCCACCCATAAGTTATGTTATCTACTATCATGTTACCCAATCATAAGTTTATCACTTATGCCATTTTTATTTTGCTGGTGAGAACTGCCTCAAATATATTCTATACAATCCGAATCAAGTTTGAGTAATCTTGAGTAATGCGGCAGTCAGGTCCCCCTGAGTTTTTCACATTCTTAACAGGAAACCTTTTCCCTGTTGCCGATAAATGTCATAATACGTGACTCAAAATTCGTTGCCGTTTTTTCTTTTTTTTGAAGCCAATGCAATATTGTTGTAACATCCACCTTTAACCCAAGACGTTGAAAGAAAAATGTAAGTCACCACAAATTAAAAAAAAATACTTTATCGTATCTTTCCTCTTCCATTTCGCAGGCGTCGTCAATAACTACTTTATCCCATCTACTTCTGTTTTTAATATCATTATTCGTAACTGCTACAGTTTTTTGTATTTCCATTCTTCTTAATAAAGCGAAAGCCTTCTCCCATTACGTGGAAAGGGGATGTCGGCGTTGTGCCCGAAAGATGCCCTATTGAAAATCGCTCTGAGAAGACGTCAGGAATTCTTTAAAGGGTATGAAGGGGACATCAGGAATTCTTGTGATGTTTGAAAGGTGCACCGATATTTCCTGGTTGGTTCGTTGGCCCCGTCAGAGGCTCTCCTGAAATGTCTGAAGTCCCCTTTACAATGCCTTGAAATGTCTGAAAGCCTGTCAAGGACTTTTCTATTGGGGTCGGGAAAACTTTCAGGCTTCTTGAGATGTCTGTGGGGACACGGCCTAGGTGGAGAAAATACATGTCGCAGAATTCGAACATAGCTACGTATTGTTCACAAAGGGAAAACAAATAATTATCTGGAGAATGTCGATCGTATGTGTGTACGGTCAGTTTTTTTATTACTGCTCTTCTATGAAACACAACTGGGCTCCTCGACCCGTCTGTCACTGGCCGGGTGTTCGGTCGCCAAGGGGGCTACCGGTTCGATCGCCCCATGTGGAGAATTGACAAGGCGCGGGCCGAGTGTTGTTGGCCGAGCGGCGTTTTGAGGCGAACAAGCTTTACTTAAAAAATAGTCAGAGTGCAGGCGAGCTGGTGTAAGTTGAACATCATTGTAAACCTGAGACTGGGGCAGGAAGAGAACACAACAGAAGGTAGTAAAAGAGGAGGCAACGTCTCAAATTAGACGACGAAGGAAGAGTGGATTCATAAGAAAAAGCGATTAAGCCTGCTTCAGGTACGATTAACGAAAAAATAGCCAAAGTGCAGGCGAGCTGGTGTAAGTTGAACATGATTGTAAACATGAGACTGGGGCAGAAAGAGAACACAACAAAAGGTAGTAAAAGAGGAGGCAACGTCTCAAGTTGAGACGTTGCCTCCTCTTTTACTACCTTCTGTTGTGTTCTCTTTCTGCCCCAGTCTCAGGTTTACAATCACGTTAAGATTTACTTCTTGCACTAATAATAATGAAAAAGGGCAAGCCGAGAGCAGCGCGTTGCACAAATTCAGGGACGCTGGGGAGATTCCGAGGACGAAGCGGCAGCGACTCGTGCCGGGAGCCGGTTTCCCCGCGGGGGACGGTCCCCAAAAAGGAAAAAAATAAACAAAACCATTTTGCTTTTCACCAGAGTCGGAAGTCCTCTCTTTTTCGTCATCGCCAAAAACACGAACAGGCAACTCAAATCCCCCCCCTTTTACAATGCCTACACACACACACTGCGCTTCTCTCCGCCCGGCAATGGGGAGAGGGTGCAATACCGCCAGTTCCGGACAGCACGCTTCTCCAATGGTCTGCGGGAGAGAGTGGTGTGAGGAAGCTGAAGAAGTCAGGAGGCCGCTATAGCCATTTTTTTCCGCTCGTGGGCAGTTTGTTTCTCACCGCCATGGAGGTCTGGAACGGACCGGTTTCCTACATCCAGAAAGGTAAGCACTGCTTTGAGGGCTCGCCCCTTGGTCTGTTTTAATCCGTGCCGTTTCTTCCTTGGTTCCGCAGGTGAACCCCAGTTCGGCGTTGGCCGCCTTCAGCACCGCTCGAGCACCATCGTGTTTAGCGCATTCATGGAGATGGTGGCCGGTGTCGGCCTACTCGCAGTGCCTGCGCACCGGGATCATAGCACTGTGGGTCCTGGGATCCTGGGACGGTGGATGACGGCCGCTGTCCCGCCTTGTTCTTTGCGCCTCTTCGGCCGACCGGCCTCAGAAGCATCCAGCGAGCGAAAAATACGCCGAAGACGCCGCCCCGACGACATCGTGGACGAAACCGTGACTGTGCTCGGAATTTCTCAACGGTGACGTGATCTGCTTGCGAGTTCGTGATTTTCGCTAAACGTGCTTACTGAGACTGTGTATGTGTACGTGAGGTGCACCTGCTCCGTTTTATTAGCAGAACTACCATACATCAGGAATTTACCCAACGGCATTGTGAGTACTTTGAAAGATATTTTTCGTTGTGTTAAAGAAGTTAGTTGTTCCTATTTGATATGATCTCTTTCGTCGACAGCTGCGTGCGCCCGGGTTTGAACAAGCGTTGGTTTTTATCGCTTTTTGAGTTTTAATGCGCATGTACAACTCAACGTCCGCAATAAATTTTCAATAACGATTTGAACTGCATTTTTGTCTGGTTCACAGTCATTTGGGCGTCTAAAGGGTTGATGGGCTAAGGGGTTTGGGTTGAAGGGTTGCGGGGCTGGAGGGTTTTATCTGAGGGGTATACCTGAAGGGTGTTTTTGAAGGGTTTTGAAAACCTGTGCGGTCCCATAATCCTTCAAGGCTGATGGGCCCTTTAGAATTATTTTCAATAGGGTGGCCATAAAAATGGGTGTCAAGCACGCGCCGCTCAAGGTCAAAGCAGACGCGCCTTAGAAATAAGACACAAAGAAAAGCACAGCAACGCAGATGCTTCGTCAGGGAAGCCGTGAAGCCGGCGGGGGCGCTCAAGGTCGAAACGGACGCTCCTCAGAAATAAAACAAAAAGAAACGCACAGGAACGCAGATGCCTCGTCAGGGAAACCGTCGTGATGTTACCGCCGGTTGTCCGTGTTGGAAAGGAAGACGTGGGGCTCTGCTTGTAGGAATGGACTGCGTGTAGGAATGCTTTTACAGTCCTGCACGAATGCAGTGTGAAGTGTTTTCTGTGTTTTTGTGTTATACTTTTTTTTGGTTTTCCTTCAAAAAAAAATTTCCGCCTTGAAGCTATACTGTTTAGGTTTTCTTTTATTTCTAATATCTGCTTCACAGTTTTCTTATTATCTCCAATATCTTTTGATATAGTTTCAAAATTTTCCTAAATCGAAGTACCCAGAATTAATGCTACGTGAACACATATAGCAACATGCAGTTTTCTAAAATTACATAGCACTCTTGACACTATTTGGCCTGGCAGCAGCCGCAAACACGCTGCTGCTTCAATATGACTTAGTATCAAGATAGTTTCCACCAACATGAGCACAAATGTCGAGCTGATTTGGCATCATGTTATTTCCGAGGCGCCGCCAGGCCAACGGAATTGGCGGTCCCTGTGGATTACTTTTATAACTCCTGGTGATGAAGACGTCACTGATGAAGGGGCTTACAATTGGCCCAAGCGAAGACTGCTGATCATCACTGATACTACATAGTTGAGGATAGGCGCAGTGGCAAATTCCCGATCGCAAATCGCCGTGATATTGGTGCGAGGATGATGTGTCTTTTGGCCATTCCCGCTGTACATTTTCACTTGCATTTTGAAATTATTATTAATATAATTTACGTTGCATGCGCTGTTATCACGTAATCTTTAAGTGTGTATGTTCTTGGTTTTTGTGATTTCTTAATTTCGAAGACATTTTCAGTTATTTAGTTTTTAAAACTAAAAAATTTCTAAAGACATTTTTATTTCATCAAATGAACAATGAATGCCACTGTTTACGCTGGCGGTACTTTTATCACGCTAGGCCATAAAAACAATTTTAGCAACGAGGCGTCGCCGCTCTTGCCGCCAAGGCCACAGAGCGGCTGCCACTGCTCTGTCCGCAATAACCGCAGATTCATAAATATGAATTCCTACACTCAGGTTAACTTCAAGTCACACCGCACTCAACGCTACGATCCTTGCACAAGTGCTAAATTCGCTATATTCCTAACAACAATTAACATTGCAAGAAGCGGATCATCTTTGCTTGAGTCTGTCGGGAAACTTCTATGTGCCGTTTCACTGAACTGACCGTCACACACGTGCAAATTGGTATTTGCAAAACATGCAGCGCCGTCCGTGGTGCCCAAAATGAATTCCTGAAACGCTAGGTACAATCGGTTGTAGCAGACGACAGTGGCAAAATATGGAGGCCACTATGCGAGGGGGCAAGCGCTACCCACTCGCTCTTTCAAGGCCCACTTGGTAAATTCCCTGAAATCCAGAAAAGGCATACAGGTCTTCGCGGGTGGCCGTTTGGATATTTGCAAAAGGTTTATTGTGCAGCCACTCTACTCCTATTTTTTCTCCTTTCAGGCATGTTGTGAAGATCTCCATAGGAAGGACAGCAGTGTATGGCCCTGTATAGGCGGTCAATAAAAAGGTGAATGCTAGGGAAACTAACGTTAATATTGGAACACCTTGTCAAAAGGAAATTGTAATAGAAAGTAATCTATAATAATAAAAAAATATCAGCAAGTTTTTTCTTAGTTTTTTGGGGTTCATTTGAAAACTGCGAAAAACATTTACGACGCTCTAAATAAGTATATAGTATATAATCTTTCCATCCTGTTGCTGTTTTAGGAAAGTTGATGTTCTATTTTTCTGGTAGCTGCAGTTGGAATGACGCCAACCCGAACTGCGCTCCTGGTCAATAGAGACAAAAAGGCGCAGGTTGCAAATTGATGTACTTTATGTTCCTGAAAACGCGAGCCAATATGCTTATGGGAAAAAAAAACGCATCGGTGTAGAGCTGCGTTGCCTCAATTTCCTTTTAAATACGAAACCGTGAAACGATTTTATGACATTTTTAATGATACAGCACGAAAAGGGGGAATTTCCAGTAAAGTTCCAGGTTTCACAAAGGCTCAAGACTTGGACAGCCTACTCACCACACATCTTGGAGTATTACGGATGAACATTTTGGACGAAGCAGAGTTTGGTGGCCTAGCATCTCCACGCACATTGATTGTAAGTTCCACACCCAGAGTTTTCCAGGCCATTATTCAGGCCCTAAGTGATGTATTAGTGGGCCCATAGGGCTCACCAGGAACCCTGGTTTCCTTTTTACATTGATTGGGTTGATCTCTTAGAGACTGAAGCATTTTGCTAGTTATATGGATCGAAAATCCAAATGGTGAGAAGTCTGCTTGATAAAATTGATTCAGACGAAATTCCTTGAGGTGATTCTTTTATTATTTTTCAGTGTATTTGTTTCATGCATGTGAGTTTGATATCTATCATAGGCACTTTAGTATCTTAGTCGAGCACTCTTTACATATACAATACGTTGTGCCACATCACGGATCATTGGTTGCTTACAGGCTCGGTAAAGAAACACGATGATGATGAGGATACCCATATCAATCAAGCGCAGGTTTCGTTTTCGGCCTTTCCACTAAAAACAAGCTTTGGATCACCTTCATACACGGAGTTCTCTAGCGGTGCACAGAGAGAAGGATCAATACTACAAACCAAAATTTCATACACATAACGCATTATAAGGACGTCGTCAGGATGCACGTTTAAAATGAAGCCATGTAGTTGTAGATCTAAAGAACTTTGGTAAATTTCCGAACAAACTGGAGCTACTGCCGAACCAATACATAATTCTTGTTTCTTAATAACATTTTTATCACCGTACTTTACTACCGTAGCCTGTAGGTACAGTTCTAAAATTCTGAGGAATTCCGACACAGCGATTCCAGAATTTTGTTGAAACCTGTCGAGATTCTTTTCCGAAAATTGACTAACCCCACTCAGTAAAGTTTAGGTTTAAGCGAGTAATAGAGGTCCTTTATGTCCATTGTAAATACGAAGCAAGGCCCGCCACGAAATGGTTGCAACTTAGGAACCAGGTCGTTTGAGCAGCGCGGAGACAACAGACTTCTGACCTCCAAAAGTGAGAGTGCAGCCTGAGTAAAAAAAGATACAACTTTTTGCAACGTATTTTTATTGACTACTACACAAAAAGGAAAGTGGAACAGATTTTGTTACACTGCACGTAGTGTGTCTATCAACGACGACCTAATTTGGTAGACCTCTCGAATGACGAGAGACATCGAGACGAGGCCTTCATATTTAAATTTACTCTTGGCAGATTGCGGGGAGCGTGTGGACACTATTCAGAGGTAAGAAACAACTCATTTGCCGTTCAGGTGTCCATTTGACGTCACGTCACATCATGACCTGACAAGATGACATGATGGCGTGCAGTAACGGCATGCGACACTTCAGGGTATCCCCTAACGTCGCAGCGCTGTGTGTCGTCACAAAGACACGTGACACCGTTTTTGTTCCACGCTCTCCCAGCAAAGGTCGAAACACGCTCCGCAATCTGTCTCTCCGAACTTTATCGGTAAGCGTAAGATGCACATTTCGGAATTTGGGAACATTTTTGGGTGAAACTGCTATGATCCGAATCGCATGATAAAAATACGCTAGACACCACTATATTGACTCTTTTTCTTGTCTGTTAGAGACTCTTCGACTAAACTTTAAATACAGCATTTATTATCGCAGTGCAAAATGAAATAAAGCTTATGATAACTTAAAATCCTTAAGTAGTTCGGAATTCTTTAATAGAGCCACACCCTCAACACAACAATAAAGATTACACGACTCGAATTATTGTTGAAGAAGTTAAAAGTGAAAGTCACTCAGGCTGTATCGTTTATCCAATGGGTACTTATATATAAATGTCAAAGCGATTGAAAGCTGATTTTCGCTTTCTACAGGCATGCTAAGGAGGACAGTGCGGTCTATACCAGTTTTCACGGACAAAGCTAATGTGTCAAACTGATTTAATACACTTGCAAACTAGGAGAAAAATAGCCCGCCTTAAAACCTCTTCCAAATCATCAATCGCTCCATTAAAATTCCACAGGACGAATAAATAACTTTCACGACTAGAACTAATACCAGATTTACGTATCCGAAAACGATTATTGAATACCGGTCCCGAATTGATTCCTTTAAATATTCTTTTTTCCCACTCACAATATCGGAGTGGAACAAGCTACCCAGGCATGTTGTTGACAGCGATAATGTTTCTTTGTTTTTAGGCCAACTAGCACCTTATGTTTAAACAGATTGTTTTGTAGCTGGAACAGGGCTTTAAGTATAACTACTTTATCGAAATAAACCTTCTGCTTTATTGGTGCTGCGGGACCTTGAATTTGTATTTGTGCATGTATTGTCATAGTTTTTTTTTTTCAACTTGCTTTGACCCAAGCCTTGTCTGATGTCGATTCTAATCTGTATTTGCTATCGTAGTGTTGTATTGGAACGTGACCACGTTGTGTTATCATTGTTCATTTTGTGTTGAATTGTGCCGCTCCTATTGTATTCCTTCCAAGGAATGATAGTATTGTTAAATGAAAAAATGCGTTGTTAAATGATTGCAATGACGCCGTGAACTAATAAAAATATAATGGAGCATCCTTCAAGCCTATCTTCCTGTGCAGCTCTAAACAAATACTAACAATTTTGCCTGGTAGATGATGTGCATTCACAGAAATATCAAAGCAGTAACAAGCGGGTGATCGAAGTCATCGGCCCGTCACTAGATCTCTACTGCACAGAGGTGTTCACCTGTTGGATCGTTACACATGGCGGCAGTACATTGGCTAACTCCTAAGTGATGCAAGCCCACTCGGTCCTCGGGGGAGTTAGCTATTATGACGCAACCATGTGCAGTGGCCCCTATCTTGCAGTTTGTTGTTTACAAGACTGGAATTTCGCGATGCTCCAACCAGTCCCCGCTTACGAGGCAGCCCTAGAACCCTCAACCCCCACCCCTAAACATCCCCCAAATGTTACTGTCTGGGGAACGACAACCACTTGGTTCCAAAATTTTGCATCGCCCGCCTGGCAGCCCTTCATCTGAGTTGCCATCACCAAGCCAGACTGAAACTTCAATGGTTTCTAGATACCCTCAGCGCCAAAAGCGACCCCTGCTGCGCTATCAGAAATATTTTGCTTAAAAAAGAAGGAGTGTTCTGTAAGTAGCGTAGCGTAAGTATTGACCAAGACTGGCAAGTTGGGTCGGACCTGTCTGAGACGATCCAGCATTATACTCTTGCTTGCGCCGCAAGAAGTGCGCGGTACATCCCTTCGAGTGTTGTGTGGCCAATACGTCGGAACTAATCAACTATTTTTTCAAGTCTGATGGGCCACAAACATCAGTTCTGTTTTTAGTTCGATAGTGATTTAAAAAATGTAGTCTACTTGAGTGGGCACCGTGACTCTAATACGCCAACAGAATACAGATATAGGTTTATCGCCGCACAATTTCGTCACGGATATTTTTTGTCGGCGACGAAGAAGCTAGCGTTGTGTACAAAGTGCCTACCGGAATCAAACCAACGATAAAATTCACCCCATGCAATTGATCGTGGGCTGAGTGTGTAAAACTCTGAGAAATCTCTAGTGTCGAATTTGCCGCAAAGCACTTGTGGTGGAGTCAAATGCTGCAGTCCACGGAAGGATCTCGCAGAATGGCGAGGCTGAGGACATGTTGTTGGGAAAAAGGAGGATTACGTACTTTTACGTCCGAGGACTGGTGCTCAAGTGGGAATCCGATGCCCGTCCCACTTGCGCGGCCGACGGCTACCAGCGATCGCCGCGCCGGGATGGTCCAACGCCATGCCAATCACGATGATTCCGGTATCCAACAGCGTTAATTATTGAGTACCAGGGGTCCCCAACAAGACACTGCGGTCAAGCGAGCCGTAGACACAGTGTGCCCGCATCGCCCGCCGAGCTGAGAGCCAATGGGGTAATTGCGAGCGGAGTCATCGCCGGTCGGACAGGCTCACGCCGCTACCCGCCGTCGCAGGAGTTCGGAGCCAGGGCTCTCGGCAGACGGACGTCCACAGGTTGTGGGGACGCCGACTGTCAGAGCCAGGGGAAACGCTAGCGTCGAATCATCGCCGGTTAGACGAGCTCGTAGGCCGCGAGTCGTCCCGTCGCCAGGGCTCCAATCCAGAACTCCTCCACCAGACGGCCATCGACTCGGAGGGCAGGCCCAACTCTCCCGCGTGATCTCGCTCGTCTCCGAAAATAGGAGACGCGTGGAGGAGTGCGAGAGAGTAGGCCAGCATGGTGACGTACTCTCGCCGACACGATACGGAATAGACCTGAAAGTAATCCATTACAAGTAATGGGATTACTTCTAATTATTACTTTTCTTGTAATTTTGTATTTTATTGGTTACTTTTTTCAAACTTATTTTAATGTAATCTCATTACTTTTTCAGTAACGAATAACTGAAATTACTCGTTACAATTCTTCCGTCCCATCAAAGGGAGAAATAGAGTGTTAGAAGGGCGATGCAACGGCCTTCGCACTTTTAGCATGGTGTGTTGGCGAGGGAAATTAATTCACGGAAACAACGACAGCCCAGCCAGAGCCCGTTTCTGGATTCGTTTGTACGGTCAGCCAGGCTGGGGAGGATTCGACTGTCTACAAAAAGGCAACAGGTTTCGACTTCTTGGAAACCGAAAGGACATCAAGCCGCACAAAACTAATGGTCCATAAAAGCGCCGCGGGAGGATCGTGAGGACTAGGACCATGGACACTGTGACCGTATTGCATACGTCCACTTCCCCTTCCCCCAAGCCTCTTCCCTCCTCCTTTCTTCCGCACCCCTCTGCGCCTTGTCTCCCAAAAACCAATCAGGATTTTTTTTTTGTGGTTGTCGCGCGAAACTGTACTTTGCTTGTTGATGTTTTTGCCGACACACGCCCACCCGCGAACACAGAATAAAGCTCTAATGAATCAACGTCCCTACTCATCCTTGACAGCTCGTTGAACGCTAAATGCTGCCTGGTCCAACCATGCAGCTATGTAGCTTCGGTCACTTGATTTCGCACAAGCGGATGCGTAAAGCAGAAACATGAGGGGTGCGATGAAAGCACCACATTGGACCAAAAAAGTAAATATAGCATCAAACCTACTGTCAGTCCAAATAGTAACTTTCGACAGCAGGCAATAAGCTGAGCGGGGGGGCACAGCGAAAACGGCTTGGGACTTTGAAGCTGAACCCCTATTTTTTTTAGAAGCGAGAATGCTGGTGTTCTTGTCAATGGATTGCATCCGCGGGAACCTAGATCGAAATTTTAGGGAAAGGGAGCCCAGCCCCAGTTTTTTTAGAAGAAACAGTGGCTGGCTTGGACACTGGAGTTGAGACAGCGCAAGGCGGCTCTAAACGTGTGAGAGACATGAAGGCCTACTGTTCACTGACAATTGTGCTTTTGTTAATAATTTCTAAACGACAAAATCAGTTCAGCTGAAATCTTGTGAATTAATATTTTGTGTAGAGCATTGGTTCTGATAAGTTTGGTGATCAAGAAAGAAGACCAAGTGCACTGTTAGCAAGTCCCGTGTATTTGGCGAGTATTTGGGGTGAAAAACACGCTATTTACACAAATTACCATAATTTTACACGATCAGTAACGGATAATTCGTCCAGAAATCATGCAAGGTTGTAAAAAACGTGTTTTGGTTCGGTCATACACGCATAACCGTGTAGCCGGCCTCGATAACGCGCATCGCCCCCGGCGACGACCGCGGCATTGCCGGCTGTCAAAGCACCGGGATGCTTGGGGACACACCTAGAAAGGACCGTCGAGACAAATGCCGCGGAAAGAAACATGTCTCGGAGACAGATATGCACCGAAAGCAATTGCGCCATGTCGCAGGACGTTGGCGTAACCCGCGCTTACCGTACTCGCCGCCATTTTTTGGTCGATGGCATTGCGGCTTCCTTCATGTCGCCTATGTTTGTATTTAGCTTAGGGGTCTTGATAATAATTTCTTATACACCACAAATAAAGTCATGGGTCTAATTATTCGTTCCAAACAGTTAAAATGGATATAAAAAGCGTGTCCTCGATGTGAACACGTGACATTGCACTTGGTTTCGTTTTTGCTTCAACTGCAAGCGATCTGGCCACGGCGCAAGCGCAACGCCGATGTACGCTGGAAGCAAGAGCCGGTTGGCTTTCGTTGTTTTTGTTTGACCGGAGAAAATCTGGCAAGTATGGCAAGTACGCATGGCGCCGCTATTGTTTTGGTTTGACGGGACGCGAGAAGCTACGCAGTTTGCGAGCACATAGTGAAGACGTGACCGGAGAAGTGCCCCTGTGATTTTCCCGGAAGACGGAAAGTACCATTCGTAATCGTCCTGTGTGCTTTGAAAGCGAAGGGAGTCACAGGGTCCACGATTACGCAACCACAAGCCAAGGTTCACGATAGCGCGACGTTGACTTCGGCGATCTCGTTTTGGTTTGGTGCAACAGGGCGATGCGAAAAAGAGCTGAAACGTTCGTCGTGTGTGGTGCGATGTTTTGTATTCCGGGTCTGTTTGAACCGCGCTTTTAACAGGGAGCGCAAATTGTTTGTTGCGGGGTGGAGGTTCAACGGTTACACTCCCGTCGTCGTCAGCTGGTCCGGGAGGACGCAGCGAGCGGTTTTAAAAGTAAATGTTCCTTCGTTCCGTCTCAAACTGTGAAGATATCCCGACACATACCGTGAGTAAGAAGCAGCGGGCGTTTTCAACAAAATTACGTCGTTTTAATTGAATATTGGACTCCGGATTGTTGTCTTAAATCTGCCGTTTTTATGCTTCGTGTTGAACTGCGTTTGCACTGCGACGTACACCTCTCGAGTAGATGATTCGGTCCTGCAACGAGTTTGTTGCGCCAATCATGCGGCGTGAATAAATTAGGGCAAGGTTTCCTACCTGCCCACAGACGCATGTACTGAGACCATTTTTTACGTAGTGAACGTAGTGCTTTTTCTTTATTTTGGGAAGAGGCGTTGGTGCATGTATTATGGTACAATCACTTGAGAGTTGAGAAATTGGAGAGCGAGCAAGCTTTCCCAACTTTGTCTCTTTCTCTCTGGCACTGCCCCGTTTCAGTTTCAGTAGGCATATCTACTAGCAGGTACAGACTGCTCTAAAGCAGTTAAAAAACGGGAAGCTTAGGACGGTGCGGACTCCGTGTTTCGCGCTTTTCCCAAGGTGACGGGTAAATGCTTTTGTGAGGTATGCCGAATATGCAAGCGATTTTGTTATGCCCGTCGTTTGCGTCTCTCCAGCAAAACAAATAAAAGGATCTACTACAAAGGCGCAATCACAAGCCAATATTTACGATAGCAGTCCGTTTGCTTCGGTGATCCCTGTAGCTGTATTTTATCCTGCTCTCTGCAACACCGTGTCATGACGAAGAGCTGGAACGGTAACGGTTTGTGCTGGCCTCCCGGTTGACAGAAACCCGCGTCGCCCGCATCGGCACCGAGTGCGCTTGGGCTGTTGATGCTCAAGCCTTTCATCCGCGGCTTGTCGCCAGCTCATCCTTCTGCTCAACGGTGAGGAAGGGCGAGAGTAACCTCAGAAGTAAATGCAAATCCTAGTTCATTCAGTTATCCGGTGTCAAAGTGTGGAAGATGTCCAACGTGTACTGAGGGCGGGAACTACGAGCGTTTTGCCTTGCTTTTATAACCGAAACCACACCAACGAGTAACTGCCTTGCGTACTCCAAAATGGCGGAAGCAATAAGTTTCAACAGGTCGAGTACGTCACCGGGGATGTAGGCGAGACGGCGCACACTGTTTAAACACTTGCAGTATCCACGAGTGGTACCAGGAAAGCGACGTCAACAGAGGAGGAGCTCGCGATTCAGCATAATGCAGTGCTACGGGCCCGTGTTTTTTCAAAGTTCGGGGTGGTGGCAGTATAAAAAAGAAGACGCATCAGCGCCTCACACCAGTGTTTACGAATAACACCGGTCACAAACTCCCGAGCCCCACCGCTCCACTCGACACCCATACGACAACAAACTGCATCAAAACGCCCCTAAAGTGGAGGCGTCTGCTCCCGTACTGCCCGTACTGCAACTAGCGGAAGTGAAGTGTTGAGCGGATGTCCGTCATAAAAATATATAAACAATGCTTTGCAGAAGGATCATTTTCATTTATTATTGTATACGTAATGACAAAATCCCAATAATTTGTTTTCCTATCTGATTCAAGCTAGTCGGAATGTTCATAACACTGGTCAAGCAAGAAAATAACAAAAATTTGAACTTTTTCATGACCGGTTTAAGATTTATTGTTAACGTATCATTATTTATTGCAACGGACTAACATTATAGATTTTGCCTCCATACTTCTTAAATGCAAACAGTTCTAACACACGGCTGTCCATTGTGCCGTGTTTTGTGTATTCTTCTATAAATCTGTAATCGTCAGCGACCAAAGAGCTCACCCGCACATGTCAAGCTTATATGCGCCGCGGGGAGAAATGGATATGGAGTAGGAAGTTTCGGGCGCATTCTTCTTCCGGCCGCCGTAGCGAAAGGACGCAGAATCATGAGCTCCGCAGGAGCGGTGATAACGGCCCCCGCCGGCCGCGGTGGCTCTGCTTTTTCCGGTGACGAGGAATACCGGATTGCTCTACCCCAGCTGCCTTCAAGAGAAGCGATGAAGCGTGCCGTCGTGCTACACGCGGACATGGCCTCTCGTCCGTATCGGCTCGAGGACTTCCGTAGACCACTCGGCGATGCAGGTGTCCTCGGGGAAGTGGCCAGGATCGGGGCTTTCCAAATGTCCCATGTCTGGCTGCTCGACCTGAGGACTGATGCGGCTAAGCAGAGGCTTCTCGGGGCCGGGCAACTCGTTGTCAAGGGCCGCAAGTGCCTCATCGTGGACCCGTAGAGGCAGGAGCTACGGGTAAAGCTGCATTGGGTGTCGTTCGGCGTCACTGACGACGCCATCCTTCGGGCCTTCGCCGACTACGGAGAGGTGAAGGAAGTGGCGCACGAGCGCTGGAAGGTGCCGGGGTTCGACGGCGTCGAGTCAACCACCCGTGTCGTGCGCCTTGTTCTCCGGGAGGGTGTCAGCTTAGACCGTCTACCGCACCAGCTTCGGCTCGGCGGCGGCATGGTGCTCGTCGTTGTGCCTGGGCGGGCCCCCCTCTGCCTCCGGTGCCGCATGACGGGCCATATCCGACTTGACTGCCGGGCCTTCGGCACGGGTGCACAGAGTGCCGTGCCTTCGGGCACGAGAGGGCCGACTGCGTCCGCTCCTACGCCCGTGCCGCCGGTCGAAGGGCGTACGACGACAACACTGACGACCTCATGGACGAGGACGAGGCGGAGAAAGCGGCTGCACCCGCCGGAACCACAACCGAGCAGCCGAAGGAAGTGGACGACTCGACCGACATCGTCCCTACAGTGGGGAACACCCTGTCACTGCAGCAACCGTCGACCACTCCTCCTGCCCCTTCGCAGGCAGTTGAGCCTCAAGGCCCGTTCACACTCTTGCGACCGAGTACGACCGAGAGAGACCAGACCGGTTTTCTTAGTTCCGGATGCGCTGCAGCGGGGCTGGTCCTAAGAGATCGCAAGAGGCTTAAAAACCGGTCTGGTCTCTCTCGGTCGTACTCGGTCGCAAGAGTGTGAACGGGCCTTAAGTCAACTGCGGCCTCGTCCCCTCCGCAAGCAGCTGGGACCCAGTCGGCCGCAGCGCCTGGGAGAACCCAGGCGGGCGCGGCTCAGGCTCCTGAGGGGGGACCCACCCAGGAAGAGGTGGACACCGAGCCTGGCTCTGCTAAGCGCCCGCGTGAGGACTTCCCAGCGCCCTCCAAGGACGGACGGCAGCGACAACAAGAGAAGAAATGGAAGGTGGTGGAGGGCTGGAAAGGCTCGAACAGCCAGCCGCCGTCTTCGTCACCGATGGACTGCGACAATCTGGTTCAGTAAGCCACTGTGCGAGCGTACTGCCCCGTGCGACGATGATCTTAAAAGGTAAGCGCCGCGCGCTTGGTCTGGCCCTTCTATAGCTCATGATCTCTATCGAAAGGCCTGTACGACTTGCGACCCTCAACGTGCGAGGGCTCGCGGACCGTCGAAGGCAGAGGCAACTGTACCGCCTAGTCGTAGACCACGACCTCGATATTGTTGCACTACAAGAGACCAAGGTCGAGGGAGAGGACCAGCCGGCGATAAGGCACTGCAGGCGGTAGCTCAGTACAGCAAGGGCTAATCCGAGTGACCATCAACGTAACCCCACCGCCAACCCCTCGCGAACCGGTCGCCGACATGGCTCAGGCTGTGTCATGAACCACGTGGTAGAAGCTCGGGTGCTTTCATATCAGCGCGTGGAGGGACGACAGTGCGATTCCGGAAAGTCTTTTTCGAAGGCCGCTGACCACAATTTTTTGTCTGGAGACTTTCCCTCTTTCTTCCTTTGACGTGGATCAAGCTTTGCCGACAGCCTCAGTTGTGACCTCTCTTTTCAAATGTACGTTTGCAGTGAGTGAGCTCCTCAGCCTCGGACTTGTCACTTGTGCACCCAGTAGTTCTTTCACTTGGCAATTATATGCCATCAGTTGGGGTTTAATTTCTATTATTTATGTATACATTATGAAGACGTCCTGAAGCTCCGAACGAGTGTTTTGTGCAGATTACTTTTGCAAACACAAAAAGACTATACCAAAGCAGCGGAATTTTTGAAGTGTTGGCGAGTTGGACCTAAACTCGTTGAAGCAAATTCTTCCGCCTGACTGTTCCACCAAAGTGAGTGCGACGGACTACCTGTGCTACCATTGCTTCATGCACATCACTAAGGAGATCTCGATGCGAAGCTCAGAGCAGTGCCCTGACATATTTGTGCCAGCTGAAGAAGCAATTGAAGATCTAAATCGCAGCATACTACCTACAGATGTGTCGCCGCTGAGACAACCAAGCGTCGTAAGAAGTCGGGACAGGCCTGCCTATGTCAAGAGAAAGCAGACAGAACTGGAGCAGGTTGCTTTCAAGAATATACGCTCAAGGCTACGTATTGCGTACGACAGGGACGCACCATCGGGGTCGTCCGAACCAACATGCTCCACATGCACTGAGTGGGTGGACAACTTTCGGCAGGCCTTTGAAACCGCCACCTCTCTCCGGGAACGTTGTCAACTGCTTACACTCCTGCCGTCAACACTGACGAAGAATGAGGTTCAAAAGATGATTCCACAGGCCTCAATGTACCTCATCAGTAAATCCCGAAAACTCAAGGAAAAGCATGGCGTGTGGTATGAGCCGTATCCTTACACGAGGTGCAAGATGAGCCCTGAGAACCTGCCTGCTGCCCTAGAGTACTTCACGAAAGACGAGCTACAATGTTCGCGCCAAAGTCCCAAGCAGAAGGACGTCATCTCTGTCATGCTCAACGGAGAGAAAACGTTCGTGCCAAAGCGCTTCATGACACGCTCAATACGAGAGGCCTTCCGTATATACAAAGACAAGCATCCCGATTCCGGCGTTGGGCTAACGAAATTTTATTCGTTGCGCCCTAGATGGGTCCAATGTATTCCACACCAGGAAGTGTGCGTTTGTGTGCGCTGCGCCATTTATTCTCTTTGTATTGCCGCTCTAGAGAACGTTACAGGCTCAACGTTCAACACTGGTGAAATGAACTCGGCATTTCTGTGCGACCCAGCAACAGAACTGTGCCTTCAAGGAGACTGTGATCACTGCCCAAAAGGCCAGTTTCTTACACTCCAGGAACTTGATATCCCGGAGGATGAAGAGATTGTGCTTGCAACATGGGAGTCCGGCGACCTTGTGAAAAAAACTTTGGAACCTGAGACTTTCCTAAAAGTCATCCAAGTGACGGTTGGAAGTTGGGTACTTCACAACCATATCCGGCAAACGCAAGGTAAAGCGATCTACGATGAAAAACAGTGCATGCAACGCGGGAGCATTGTCTTTCATTTTGACTTTGCTGAAAACTGGACCATCGTGCTTCCTGACGAAGTGCAAGCATATCACTGGAAAACAAAACAAGTTTCGATATTTACATGTGTAGTGACGACAAGAAAATCTACAAACAGCTTTGCCATCATCAGTGAGGACCTGTGTCACGACGCCGCTTTCGCTTGCTTGGCTCTAGAAAAAGTGAAGGAGTGGGTTGAAGACAACGTTGCGGTATACTCGTACGTGACGTACGTAAGTGACGGCGCCGCCAGTCATTTCAAGAATCGCTACCAGCTTCACCAATTTGCAAAGGACGATTGCCCACAAGCCCAGTGGTTATTTTCTGCATCTGGACATGGGAAAAATGCATGTGACGGAGTTGGCGGACTCGTGAAGCACCAGGCCACGCTGAACAACCTGAGAGAACGTTCAGTAAGCGCAATTCAGACGGCCAGGACAATGGTGAGCGTTCTATCAAAGAAACTGAAAGGCGTGCATCTTTTATATCTGGACGAAAATGAGGTTGTTCGGTATCGTGAACAAAAAAAAAAGAAGAGTGGCTGACGGTGCGCGCCTTCCCTGGCATTCAGTCTTGGCACGCGTGGCGGCTCAGCAAGTCATCAACAGAAGGGACCTGTGACGTATATGTAGCACGGACAGTCGGATCTGCTTGGAAGCAACTTTATTAAATGGGTACAGCAAGGAAAACAGCGTAAAGTGCCGAATTTGATTTCCCAAGGACTGCTCATTTTGAATGCAGGGACATCTTATTTATCACATTTTTCTTCACGGGGTATTTAACCTACTGTTTTTGTTGGTGGTTACTAATAATTTTTATCTGATCACTATAAAAAAAATCCCAAAATGTTATCCTCGAGCAGGATAAAATATATCGGCTTGCCACGATTCATTCATACACCGAGAGTATCGAAGCTGCTCCAGTTAGGCACTATGGCATCCGTCACCTGAAATTGTTTGTAATCGTAAATACACAGCCAACCTAAATATCTTATTATTATATCTTTGTTTTTATGTGTGGAAGTAATGTTATTTATTTTACTCTAGATGTAAAATATACCGGAAGGTACAACTTCACACTGCATCATCTTTTCTCAAATCATTAGTCTCTAATATGATACCACTTTGTACGCTTATGTAAAATGCTGTATATAGTTTCTCCTCCCTTTTACTGTGTGACCGATCGCTCTTTTTATCAATGACCTCATCTGAATAAATGTATATAAAAGATTTGTGCAAGTTTCATGAAACTGGAACTCAGAGTCACTTCTTGTATAGGACACTGCTAAGTGTAGGCTTTGAAAAAGGACCCTACTTTGGGGAGTTGTTTCTTCTTTCTCAAGAAAATGATGCAACATGTTTTTAATAGAAAAGAATGCCGAAATAGAGTATAACAGGGTACCCAAATTTAAAAAAAATCGAAGGTGGTGTTTTTTTTTTATTCGCATTGGAATTTTTCTTTGTTTGATGTTTTTCCCATGTTTGCCTAAATATATTGTAACTATTGTGTCACTCAGATACCTTATTTATTTTTTCAATAATAGCCATATATTAGTAAAATAATGTCTGCAAGTTATGTAATAATGATTAAATTATTTCATGAGATACAGATTTCCAAAGTTTGCCATTTGTCGTTCGAGCAGGCATGTTTGGCAATTTTTAGAAAACTAAATAAATTTTTAATAAATATTATTACTTTATATTACAAGCAAGTTGTACCCATAGTTTGTTTGTAAAAAGTTTTAAAATTCTCCTAATTTTATTGTTTTAATTATTCACTTTCAAACTTGCCCCCTCCATCAGTGCGCGTTATTGCAACTGTCCACCTCTCCCTGCCTTACGATTTTTCTTGTCTCCAAATTTTTTTTCTGGTCAAAACTAAGTGTGGATTCGTTTATACCAGACACTAGACAATGTCATATAAAAACATCAGTTGATTTAAAAATGTCGACCAGCCACCCTTTGGTCGATCTTATCTGAAATCACCCGGAAGAACAATTTTTAGAAATACGCACACAGCGAGGTGTGTCCTCGAGTGTTGCGATGCCATGCATAGTCGCGTTGCCATGCTTCAGGTGGATCTTGAGAAAGCTTTTGATCGGGTACCACATGACGTCCTTTTGGCCGTCCTTGATCATGTAAATGTAGGATCTGTTGTACGGGAAGGAGTTAAAATGGCGTACAGTGGCAGTACGACTAGCCTAATAGTAAATAAGTCGGTCGGAAAGCGCATTCAGGTGCAGCGTTCAGTGCGCCAAGGATGCCCTTTATCCCCTCTCCTTTTTTGTATATACACAGAATCATTTTGTTTAAGTATTATTAGATATAGTAGAATAAGTGGATTTAAGCTACATTCATCCGAAGTGCGCGTTTTGGCCTACGCGGATGATATTGCCTTGTTTTGTTCAAACGAAGAAAGCATTGTTGAAGCAGTTAATATAATCAAACGGTTCTGTAACGTCAGTGGGAGCGCAGTACACTGGGACAAGTGTATAGGTTTTTGGCACGGGGAGTGGTTTTCAACGCCGAGCGTCTTCGCGAATATAAAATGGGTGTGTACTCCAGTAAAGTATTTAGATGAGCCCCTGGAGTACTACCGCGATAGTGAGCCGTACTGGAGCAGACAGGTATTGGAGCTCCGTGACACAGCGGAAAAGTGGAAGGGGAGCGGTCTTTCTATTTTTGCACGTGCCACAGTTTGCAATTTGTTTCTTGTGAGCAAGCTGTGGTTCGTGTTGCAAGTGTTACACTGCTCTCGGGTGAATGTACAGAAATTGCACCGCGTTTTCGCAGTATTTATTTGGGGCTCCTCTTGGGAGAAAATGAGCAAAATTAATCTTTTTCGTCGTGTGCGCGAGGGTGGACTAAGCTTGTCGCACTTGTTTCTACGTCAGGTAGTAAATCGTTTTATATTTTTTCGCGATACAAGTGATCCGTTTTTGCGAACCGTATGCCAAGTAAGGCTAGGTCGGGCTCTGCCAGAGTTTATAGTATCTTCGTCAAGTGAGCCAGGCGGCATTCATGGGTATTTCAAAGAGCTAGTGGCGTCATGCCGATTCTTAGCAGCCCGTTTTTCTCTGGACTATTTGAGCGAAGTGACACGCAAAAGATTGTATAAAGATGTTTGTGATGTGGTTTTCCCTGCGCCTATGTACAGAGTTTTGTTTTCTTCGCTAAGAGGCCTGGACGTCTTAAAAAGGGTGAAAAGAATGCAAGTGCCTCCTGGCGTCAAGACTTTTTTCTTTAAGTTGCACACCGGTACTCTGCCAGTAAAGACCTGGATGGAGGAGAAGGGCCTGTTCGTTCCCTGGGGGGTCCACTGTTTTGTCTGTAAAAAGCCGGAGACAGTTGAACACGTGTTCCTGGAGTGCTGGCACGGTGTCTTCTTGTGGGACGTCCTTCAACGCACCCTGAAAAAGGAGTTACCGCTAGATCCACACGGGATCAGGTACCTGTCGTTAGAAAACGAGGGCGGTGTACCGTACGATCTGGTAATGTTATTATGTTTGCATGGCATCTGGAGATCTCGGATGGCAGTGCGCCATGCTGACAAAGATGCGCGTGAGGCAAGGGAGTACTTTCGGGAAAATATTACTTCATTTGTCGAAGTTTGCAAGGTCCAGCAATATGTCCCTGAGTGGCTGCCGCATATTGAACGGCTCCCGACGATGGAAAAGTTTTAACCGTACAAAGATAGCCAAAGGCTGACTGGCTTTTTTTTTATATTTACGTTGTATTAGTGTGTCGTGTCTGTGCTTGTGCTTTTTTCCGGCAATAAAGAAAAAAAAAAAAGGAAGTGTCGGGCGCAGTGTCGTTGTTGTGTTTGTGTACATGTCGGTGCTGTGTAGCATGTGGTACTGGCTTGCCTGCGTTGTATGTAGGGTTGCTCTCTAGTCGTGGTCGTTTGCAGTGTTAACAGACTCGTCTTTTTTTTAAATACAGGCTGCTGGAAATCTCGATAGGTGGCGCAAGTTACCACCCGATCCTAAATAGTTCGCTCAAGTTATTTATCCATGTGAGTTCGGCATTCGTTCTTTTGTCCAGCGGCTCGTTGAAGCTACCGACGCCGCCGACCGTCGACGACGCACGTACAGTACGTACCTTTGCACGTAGGTACGTCCGCCGCTTGGAGACTTTACTGTGTATAAACGACATCGAACGACAACTAACGCGCCCTGTGTGCTTTCAATTCGGGTGAAAGGCGCGCGGCTCGCTGGGCTCGTCTCTCGCCTGTTCTCGGCCGCTGGCCGCCATGTTTTATAAAGAACACGCTCGAAACGTGTTTTGCTGAAGGCAGACACGGTGTAGCGTGTGAAGTTTACACAGCACCTCATGTGTAGACGAAAAACACAGATAGATGCGTGTAAAACAAACACGTTTCGACGTGTCCGCTATGGGACAACGGTTTACACGTCTCGGCGTGTTATTTTTGCTAACAGTGTGGGTGACAGTGGCCTAACAACCTTCATTAAGCAGGAGTCTTTGAAACCCAAGGCAAGAACCGCATCTAGGTCCCACAGCCAGAAGGTTTTAGAGGGTAAACCAGCCTCCATTTAGGCAACATGTAGCAAGCATAGAAGAATTACATTTTCGGGGGAATAGAGTTCTGAAGTTCGCCGATGCCATCATTTGAATATTCTGCGTGCCTCCACCACCCAAGTGCATTCGTCGCATATTCATGGGATTTAGTTTTGTCCCGGTTACACGGCACAAGACTCGTTTATCTCGAACACCTGTTTAAGTCCTTTAAAATTTATGTTTTCGGCCTCCTAAAGTTATTAAGTTAAAATAATGGGTAGATATAAAATGTGGTTTATTTCAAAAGATAGGGCTCAAAATTTCCCCCTCAACAAGGCAGTAGACATTGCATGCATTTTGCATGATTCTGTGGAGTAACGCAAACGTAATCGAGTAAAGTAAAGAAGTAATTAATCAGTCACTTTTTTCGGGGCGTAATTTGTAACGATAATATATTACTTTTTAGAGCACGTATATGTACTTATAATTGATTGCTTTTTTGGAGTAACGGGCACAACTCTGATACGGAGCGACCAGGCTCGATACCAGACGGCTTCGCCCGGAACGTCCGCGGCTTACGCCTTCTCGGGGGAGGGAAACAGTGGCTCCCAAAATGTTTAGACCTAAAAGAACAGTATACGCTGTGGCACTGGGCATAATGTCTCACCCTAATTGGTGTCTCAACGCAGACATTATATATATTGGTGAACATATTTTCAGTCATGTCTTTCGCAGAGCTCTCACCATGGATTCAAGTTTTTGGATCTTCTATGTACTTTTTCGGGAACCCGGACGCTCCAGATTTTTCGAAGGAATACATTCCACCCAACGGATTATGTGCGCTCCCGAAATAAACGCTGACGCAGCGCATCTATAGAATTTGCGTCTCTCGTTGTGCCAACGTCTAGAATGCTCAAGCTTCGTGTACACTTCTTTGTGTATGTGTTCAACTTGTCAACTTCTTCATTAATGAGCAACCTAAAGGCAGCCATTATGATATACAAAATGCCACACACTATGCTTCATTTCAGCTTAAGTCCAGACGCAGTAGATGGTAAAAGCGCTAGCATGTCGCCCTGAACAATGCTTGCACTGCACGAGCGCGCGTGCGTGGCAGGGACGCTGAAAGACCGGAACTCGCGCTTGTAGCATAGGCTGCGTCTGGACTTTAGCTGAAACGAAGTATAGATGAATAAACTGGTTAATGTAGTCAGCCTAGTACGTTTCCATTTTTTACTTGGCATTAGAGTGGAAACCAACACTTATTTTTTTATTATGTCGCTTAGACTTTTTTGATTTAAGTAAAATTTATTGTGTTTAATAACACTCATATGATTTAAACCACTTCAATTAGAATATACACTTTTTAGCACTAGATATTATTTTTAATGGCTGCCTGGTATAAATATGCCCTGCTTAATAATTATTTGATTCTAATAACTGTCCGTGTGAGGAGCAAACGCTGATAGACAAACGGTAGAAAAAAAAATATTTTTTCCGATTGTTTTGGCGAAAAGTGTTTGATTTAAATTATATCCTAATCGATCGGATTAAAACCGTGATTTAAATAATCTTGATTTTTATTCTACATCTTGATTCACACGCACTAGGCGCACAATTAGCTCCTCCATCTGGTGAGATTTATCTGGGGTTTCATTCAGACCGGCACTTTCTTTTTCATGATTGAGACTAAAACAAATCTTGAAAAAGTGTGCGGAAAACAACACATTTTAGTCTGCCGCTGATGCACGAAATTGACGGTACCTGGAAAAATACTTTATTTTCACCAACGTTAGAGTATGGAAGGTTAAACAGATATTTGTAGTCACAAAGTGGTACTTAATTTCGGAGAGGGTCGTGGTCATTCAAGCTCGTAGTTATAGCATTTGACGGAATCGCTTTGAACGATTCCGCAATTAAAGCATCACTGAAGTGTCAGCTGCATATCAGGCTCGATTGCCATGGATCAACCAGTGCAGTAAATTAGGGAAAAAATAGCTCTACCATCTAAAGCAAGCTGTTTTCTCTTGTTGCCGCTACTTTATTCTTAAGGACAGTGATTCAACGAACAGGTAGGACGAAGTATAACTCCACAATTCTCCTTGCAGAAGAATTAATTGTTAAAAATAAATAGTGCAGGAGTGTTTGTGCTGGAAACTGTTTCGCAGTAGTGAAAATTTCACAAAAATGAAACAACTCCTATCTGTCCATTTTTTAAGGACGACATAAGTATGGCACTGCGACGGGTAAGACCTTTATTGCAGTTTTCTAACCGAACACTTTGAAGAGCGATTTCCAAATTGTAGGATGTAGAGAAATATTTTAAACAACCACAAACAGACACACATGAATGTCACTGAAGGTGAAAAGCAAGTCTTTTTTTTATGTCCTTATCCGTATTTCATAGTTTTGAACATATTTAGTGAGAGAGCGAAACCACTTACCCAATAATAAATGATAGCGTCCTTGAACACTTATAGTCAAGGAAAGAATAGGAACAGCTGGAAGTGTCATTCAAACGCCCTGCCTCCAGCACGTGCTCCATGCCTTCCACCGTGCTCTGGCTGCGAGCGAGCGCGCTTAGGATGCACGAGACCCCGAAACGTTTTCGAAGCTAGGAAGCTCTCGCTGGACACGGGACATTTAAAGATCCTCTCTGCCGCTCTGCGGTTCTTACCTTCTCACGGACGCTGGTGGAGAAATGGTGCGAGGCGTTCCCTCTTCGCAACAAGCTCAGCTGAGATGTATATTAAACAGGAGTGCGCAACTTGACAAATATTCCACAGTCAGGAGTACCCTCCCAGCATGCAATCCATCTTGTCTAACTATGCGTTGCACTACTACCTTGAGCGCGCACGTGACTGAGAGCATCTGCTATAGCGTGATATAAGGTAACAGGATCGTGGCAAAGTAGCGCCAAGCTACTTGTATGGGCGCCATTTTGGCCCTCGAAATGAACAATTTCTTCTTGATCTTTAAAATCTTGGGGAGCCGATCTAAACTCTCTGGTGACGGGTGGCCTTATAGACACGTTTCTTGTATACCGAGATTTCGCTATCCACACACCGGCGAAACAAGCGAACATCTTTGTACCACCACCACATGCTGTGTCGGTGCTTGGAAGCATTGAAAAATAATTTTACTGCTTAACAATACGCAAGAATAACAAGATAATTGTAAGAGACCTGTATAAATCGGCTTGATTAATACGTTGATTGCATACACAGTGCCAAAGACGCTTACACTGGCGAGAAACGCCTTCAGTAGGATGATGCTCCATGGTGATCTTGGTGCGACTGGATTAGAACGACCCTCTCGAAGCTTCGAAGAATGAAAGGGGCCGAAATGGCGATTTCCATGGCAACAAAGGCCGATTAGGCAATCCCCATGCGAGGTTTTGGTCGTCTGCATGTTGGTATTTGTTTGTGTTCGGCTAGCAGGCCGGGAAGGCAATGAGGCTACTTTCCCATGATCCAGTGACTTTAGCGTGATAGATACGCATAGTGACTCCAATCATGAAAGAATGAAGAGCAATCTACAAAACGTTAAAATGTGTTTTTAATTAGATTTTTAGACGTATGCTTTATAACCTATACATACAAAGCATCAGGCCCTAAAGCATTGCGGTTCAAGTTATGTGCAAGCTGGACAATATCTTATCCGCTCACATTTGTTTGTTTTTTAAACGCAAATAACTGTGATGATGAAGCTAGCGGTGCCATGCATCCGTGGCGCGAGAATAAAGACAAGAAGTGTCTGGCATCTCGAGCTGCCTGCACACGCACGCTGAGAATGATGGTGTTCATTTCTTCCTGTCCCCCGATTTACTCGGGAAAGCTTATAACAAATTGGCGACGAGAGTAAAACCTGTATTATCTCCTTACGGCAAGCATTAGCCGTGTTCAGCTCCACCATGCCGAAGTACGGGACCCTGGAAGTCTTTGACGGGGAACCAGCGGACTGGTTAGAGTACATGGAACGCACCGCGCTGTTCTTCGAGGCCAACAGCATTCCTACTGCAAAAAGAAGGTCAGTTTTTCTGACGTCCTGTGGTGCTAAAACGTACTCCATTCTGCGGAGCATTCTGACCCCCAAGGCTCCTAACGAAGTGAGCATAGAGGAAATTTTTGGCGCTCTCAGCAACCACTTCACCCCAAAACCCTCTGTGGTAGTCACCTGTTGCAAGTTCAACAGCCGATGTCGACACACGAGAGAATCTGTGAGCGACTATGTTGCCGCACTCAAGAAACTAACCGAGCACTGCGAGTACGGAACATTCCTGAATGACATGCTTCGCGACAGACTTGTTTGCGGCATCAATGACTCCACAATGCAGACACGGTTGCTTGAAGAGCCCAATCTCACGTTCGAGTCCGCGATACAGCTTCTACTAGCGATGGAAACTGCGAAGAACGATTCGAACTTGCTAATGAAACAAGGAAAATGTCAAGTGGCGTCCGAAGGTATCAACGTGGCCAAAGAAACTTAACTTCATCGAAGAGCATAACTTGCTATCGTTGTGGAGGGCCTCATTACGCGTCTGTGTGCAAGCACTCGAAAACAAAGTGCAACGCATGCCAAAAGACGGGACACCTTGCCAGTGTGTGCAAATCAAAGAAGCAGCAAGGCCAATCCAACAATGGCGGACAGAAGAAAAACGCTCACAAGCGTCCTGTTTATGCTGTTGACCATTCCGAACAGTCGTCCACGAGTCAGCCACCCGTGACGTACAACATGTGGTCACTGAAATCCTCCATATCATCACCTCCATATGTTACTACTTTGGAAGTGGCGGGGAAACCACTTCGGCTAGAAGTGGACACCGGAGCCAGCGTCTCCATCATCGGACAAAGAACTTTCGTAGAAGAATTTCCAGAGCTTCAATGTGAACCTTCGAATGTCATCCTAAGAAGCTACCCTTACAGAAATGTCATATCTGGATTTATATTAAAAAATACAGATATGGATATATAAGGAATTGGGCAGATATGGCCAGATATGCATACTCAGGCCATATCTGGACTGATAAAGCCATATCTGCCCAATTCCTTATATACCCATATCTGCCCAATTCCTTATATAACCATATCTGCCCAATTCCTTATATGCGATATCTGGACTGCTTTATATGATCCCTTGTTTGGGCCTGGGAAATAGGGTATCCACCCCATAAAAAGCAATTTTCATGTGATGCTCCTTCTAGCATCACATGAAAATTATTGCCATGGGGCAGGTACCATACTTTCCAGGTCCAGACATGGGATCATATAATGCATTTCTATGAATATCCACATAATATACATTTTACTGCTATCCCACACTGCCAAACGCGTGTTTACGTAGATATATCTACAGAATAGACCACTGACCAGTCCTTATTGGTCTGGTTGGGAAACTGTCGTTCCGACAAATATGTATGCGACAAATATCGAATGCAGGCGATCGCTAGCTCGGAAACATTGTAATGTATTATTCGACGTCGGAAAGTAAACAGCCCTTTGATGGGATTGGTTGTCGAAGGAGCAGACGGAGAATATGGTTTGCAAAAAAAGTTTTATTTATAAAAGCGCAAAAACTCTAAACAAGTACTTCCCCCATTCAAGAAAAAATGGTAAGAAACAAAACTGTAATATAGCACGGACAAACATTAAAATGGACTAAAAATGTAATAGCACAAAGACACCTATTAAAGTAAAACAAACGGAAGGCAACAATTAAGCTGTAAACTATACGAAAGTTTCAAAGTCGTTGATTCCTACTCACAGAGTCACAGTCCTGATTCAACTCTCCGGTCGAGCACCGCAGTTTTGACAAGGGCTTGCTTGCTAGCCTCGTCGTTGAAGTCCTTTCTTCGACCGTGTGATGCTCAAAGCCCCCAGTCGCTCCTCGCTGGCGTTGTTTTTCCGTTTGGTCGCCAAATCTTCCCGTGTGATAAACACGTCACACATGCACACAGACAACGTTGTTCGCCGCGGAAGCAATACAAGATGAAAAGGCTATTACTGCTCCTTGAACACGACGAGGTCACCACTGTTTCCCGGACTAGAAAATGACGAGGGCATCATCAGTAAAGTAAAACATCATAAGAATAAAAAAATAAAAAATTGAACACATAAGAAACAAAAACAAAAGGACTAAATCATGAGAAAAAAAATGAAATAACGAACACAGAAGTAAAAAGAATAAAAACACGACGGACTAGCCTCATTTGTTCAGTTAACAATGACGTTTAATTCTGATAAAAAAATATTCCTGCTGCGCTAAAGATTACCAATATGGTGTGTAAACTAGGCCACCTTGAGCAGAGCAGGAATATTTGTGATCATAATCAAATGTCATTGCGAACTCAAAGTGTGGCTGCCTGCGTAAGTCCTTCGTATTACTATTCTTCTGAATTCCGTGTTCATTATTGTGGCTGTTTGGGACCAGGCGGAACTTGGTGGTGCTTTTTCCATTCTGGTCTTAGTTCGAACAGCTTCCCACCCATTGAAAAACCCACTAGCTTCTCTACATAACACCACTCCTAAAAAAAAAATTGTGTGTATGTTTATACAGTCAGAAGTTAGCTTGCCTCAGTGGGCGCCTGCTGTCTCAGCTGTAGAGTAGTTTAGGCAGCGCGGTACAACCGCTAGCCTGGGGTCTTTAACGCGCACCACGCAGTAGTGATACACAACCGCACGTCGGTATGATGCTCATCCAGATCGAAACGGGCAGGGGCGGGGATGCACTCCTTCTCCTTGCTTCCCTTGAGGCACTGACAAATAAAAATCAAAGGGTGGGTCAATTGTGTTAACGCAATTTACTTCAAACACGTAGCATGAGTGCTGGCAAGATATTCGCTGCCTTGAATCTAGATAAGCTTGTAAATTTACATGCTAAATAACAAGTAACTTAAAAGCTGAAATATATTTCGGTGGAACTACAAAAACCGAAGACTATCTCTGCAAATATAGTGCTATCTAGTATACCATAATTGAGTAGAATCGGATTACAGCGTTCCCCTCACAAAGACGGGAGCGAAACAAGTATAGACTCTGCCGTGCCACTACAACAGAAACAATGGTATTGTGATCTCGTGGAGATCAGAGTTCGAAAAAATTGTGACAGGCTTTGGCACGACAAATATGCCAATGTCATTATACATTTTTGCATATTCTACGGTGACAGTGCAGGGAAACAATCACACACCAGATGCTCAGAAAGACAAGCACACGCGCTGAACGTATAACTCTTGTGTATTCGACTAATATAGATACCAAAAACTGGCGAGACACTACTTTAATTGAGGACATGCATGTACATTTCCCTAGAAGCTTGTAATTAATACTTCAAAGCCTCAAAAAAAAAAACACCAGTAGGAAGAGAAAAAAATACTTCACCATATAAAGCAGCCTGAGTGTTTCTGGAGGTGTGAAATTCGTTACACGTACGTTGGATCATATGAAACACGCGTACGGCAAATGATCTTTAGAGCTCGACATTTCGCGAGGAATAAATGCCAGCGTAAAAATTATTTCGCGGGCACAAATTCTTGCGATCGGAAGTGGTATGCTATGCATTAATCACCACGGGGTAAATTCATCGAGGCACCAATTTTTGGCAATTTTTTAACTGCGAAAATGAAGGCGTCTGCAGACTACTGGGGCGGCGAAAGCTACGGACTTCCTCGATCAATCAATCGCTGTTTTTTGTCGGGTCCAGCTCTCAGCAGGCAAGTACGGAGAGTGGCATCGGCGATGGAGGGGCACCGCGCTCTTCCAGACATTCTAGCTGATCAGTAAACAATACGGCGGAGGGAGGAAATCAACCCCCCCCCCCCCCCCCCCCCCACCCCCAATCCGTCTCCCAAAGAGTTCCGCCGCAACTGATCGACCTTAACCGCTCATTCACACTGACCGCTCGCTCACACTGGAAGCGGATCCGCGTTCGCAAAGCGGTTGCGAACGCCACTGATGTCATCGAGTGCGCGTGCAATTGTACTGGATCTTTACACAACCGCGTTCGCAACCGCTTTGCGAACGCGGATCCGCTTCCAGTGTGAGCGAGCGGTGACAGCGGATCCGCGTTCGCAAAGCGGTTGCGAACGCGGTTGCATAAAGATCCAGTACAATTGCACGCGCACTCGATGATATCAAGTGCGCGTGCGATTGTACTGAATCATTATACAACCGCGTTCGCAACCGCTTTGCGAACGCGGATCCGCTTCCAGTGTGAATGAGCGGTAAGCGAGTAGACAGCCTCTGCATCGAGGATAAAAGAAAAACAGCCTCGCATAACACCATCCGCGCACAATTAGTAATACTGGTAAAAGCGAGCAATCTACAGACAATAACAAGCCTTATGAACGCAGGAAATAATCTAGCCCAAACGAACAAAACACGAACTTACTTCGATCCTGTGCCATGATCTTGGCTGTTGAGCAGATTTGACGTAGTTCCACATCCCACAGATGCTTCGGTCTTCGTCGGACACATTTGAAACGAAGGCAAACTCCACGCATCACCACTAATCGGGTAATTGGACCGTTAGCCGGCCGTGATCACAGGCATTCAAACGATTCAAACGCACACGGCCGGCAAAACGTGCGAAAGAGAGGCCGTTGCTTCGATGGCATTGTATTCGTATCTTCAACACGTTTGAAATAAAACGATCAGCAAACTGCATTATAAAACTCATAAAAGACACAGCAATATTAAATTATTTCGCATGCCAATTTTGCGACAATATTATGAATAAGTGCTGAACATGTTGCAAAATAATAAATACGAAACTAAGCCTGCAATGATGAGAGGCTAATTCAGCGGACATGTAACCTTCTAGGAAGGGAGCGGAGGTCATCCTTGAGGCGATAGCGTAGTGCGTTGACGCTTTGGTTTTCTGAGCTGGTGGTCGTTGGTTCGAACCGCGGTAAGCGCTATTTGTTTTCTTACACTGTTTTTTAATTTTAAATGTTTTTTCTCAGCTTTTCGTATTCGTTCTTATTATTTTTAATATTTTTTCTCACTTTTTTGTATTTTGTTTTATTTTATTTCGTAATATTTTATATTATTTTGTATTATTTTGTATTATTTTGTATTATTTTAAATATTTTTTTCTCCCCTCTTTGTATTAGTTTTTATTTTAAATATTTTTTCTCATCTTTTTGTATTACTTTTTATTATTTATATTTTTCTCTCACCATTTTAAAATTGTTTTTATTATTTTAAAATTTTTTTTCACCTTTGTGTATTAGTTATTTATATTTTAAATATTTTCTATCTGTATGCTGCCGTCGGCACCATTCTTCGGGGTAACAATCACGCAGAAGGTGAAAATAAAAAGTGCGAGCCCACATTTGAATTGATGCAATTCAGAAACCCTGTCCCTCTTGTTTTGCCGGTATGATTCGCTCCCTTCGTGCTAATAGGTGGGTCAGTGTAGTAGGCAAACAGCGCAAGTCCTTTCAACGAAGAAATGCAATTAATAATAATGGGTACATTTAGAGAAAAATGGGAAAATGTAAGTGATAAAACTGCCACAGTGATGAAGCCAAAGTTTGTCATGAAAGCGGTCCATCTTCACCCACTATTGAAACAAAAATACCGCCATTTTAAGGCAGTAATTTAGTTGAGCTCATAGCTCATAAGCACGTTTCTTAATTTTCTGACTTCCGGAAAGTAGTATTTAATTTTGTTATGGTAGATCAGTGCTATTCCCCGCGTGCCGCCAGGTCTTACTTATACAGGTTGCGCTCCGCAGTTTTACTTATTGTTAGGCCTAAACACTTTTTTTTATTCCTGAGATTCAAGTACAGCGCGGATAATTAAACTAGCTTTCAGAAATGCTATCGTTCGGCATTGTGACATTTATTTTTCGTAGTGTCAAGGGGTCACATTCACAAACCCAGCAGTGTGTACATCCAGAACGCATTGGTGTTTGTCGTTTTTTTGAGTAAAGAAAAAAAGTTTTTATATTCGCGTTCCTCTGGTACGGTATGTCGTATAACATAAGCTATTAAAGAGACAGATACCGTTTGGCCTATGTGAACATTTAAAATATTTCTCTTAGATGATCGTTTTATATGGTAACTACCACATAAAACAGTCAATTCCTGCCTGAAATAGCATATTTTCACACTAGATTAAAATCACCATTAAAATGACCTCTCAGGAGATTTATGTACCTCTCGTAGCGTCATAAGCAAAAAACACATCTCTTACTTTTCTAGTTCCTGGAAAGTAATGTTTATTATTGTTTTGTAGCTCAAAGCGCGTGATCATGCCACGTCTTTTTTTTTTTTCATTCGAGGCTCCGCTATACCGTTTTTATTTTTTATCAGAGCCAAACACCTGCGTATAACGCCAGACCTTAAGTATAGTACATCTAATTAAACTAACTCCCTGAAAAAAGTGTCGTTCGGCGTTGTAAAATTTCATTTTCGTGGCGTAGGGGGTCAGGTTCTCAAATCCTGGACTGCAAATTTTCCTCACGGCGTTTTTTTTTTTTTTTTTTTTTTTTTTCGCGGTTTCGCGATAAAACACGTCAGCCTTGCCATGGTGCGATCAAATACGCCAGCGTCGGCAGTCATTTACGAAGGATTGATCAACGGGAACATTTCCATTCGCTACATATGAATCGCCGCAATTCGTCGGAATCTCAATGACGTGACTGCATTGTAAAAACAGGCAAAAAAAAATAGAACGATGCCGGTCTGTAAACGGAAGTTCCCGGGGCTCGCCAGCCTGCAAACAGCAAAGCGCCAATGCCGGCCAGTCATTGAACTTCCATGTAAAACTGCCCATCAAAGACAGGAAAATCCCGATGCCGGCCAGTTACTGAACTTCCAAGTAAATACTGGCCATCAAAGAAAGTAAAATACCGGTGCCGGCCAGTTACTGAATTTCCGTAAATACCGGCCATCAAAGACAGCATAATACCGATGCCAGCCAGTTACTGGAACCTCCAAGGAAAGACTAGCCAGCAAAGACAGCAAAAACCCGACGCCGGCCAGTCACTGTAACTTCTACGGTTGGACTGGCCAATGAGCAAGACGAAATTCCGACGCCGGGCGGGGCCGGTAGCTCCCCGGTGCCCATGGCCAGGCGCTGCCATCCTGTTACCATGGGCGGGCCGGCGTAGTCCCGATACCGGCCGACGCGGAGTGCTACCTGCATCTACACGTTGACTGGCACCATATAGTGCCATATACAGGAGTATCAGGCATCCTATACTGTCATATATGGCAGCCACTGGCACCATATATGACTTTATCTGGCAATATATATCGTCATATATGGTGTCACCTTACCATATCTGCCCTGATTTCAGCCCTTGTATGGCAATATATGACCGTATATGTCTACTTATATGCCCATATACGGCCCTATATCAAATATATCTGGGTCATATATGACATTTCTGTAAGGGTATCGCGGTGACCTTTCTAAGGTTCAGGGAAAGGTTGTCGTAGCTGTTCGATTTCTAAACAAAGAGGCAACGCTTCCTTTGTATGTCGCACGTGACCAGACTCCTACACTCCTTGGAAGAGATTGGATCAACGCCCTTGGAATAAGTTTGGCCGATGTGAAAGAAGTTACCGCTGCATCCAGCATGGAAGCAATTCTAAAAAATCACAAAGAAGTTTCTTCGGACGGACTAGGTACGCTGAAAGGCGTGAAAGCTAAGATCACCATCCAAGAGGGAGCGCGGCCCAAGTTCTTCAAGCCTCGCACGGTTCCGTTTGCGTCAAGGACAAGGTTGCTCAAGAACTGCAACGACTTCAACGCGATGGAATTATCTGTCCTGTGAGAACATCCGAATGGGCAGCACCGATCGTGCCTGTTCTAAAGCATGACGGCCGAGTGCGGATCTGCGGTGATTTCAAGGTTACTGTAAATCCTGCAACCATTCTCGAGAAGTACCCGGTACCCAGATTGGAAGATCTGTGGGCCAAACTTTCAGGAGGCGTCAAGTTTACCAAACTGGACCTGAAGGACGCATACCAACAGGTGGAGCTCGAGCCTGAAAGTCAGAAGATTGTCACCATCAACACTCCAAAAGGACTTTTTCAATATACCAGACTACCATTTGGAGTATCCTCGGCTCCTGCAATCTTCCAGAGAGAAATGGAAAACCTACTGCAGGATATGCAACATGTCGTCGTATACTTTGACGATATTCTCGTGACTGGACTCAATGACAAAGGCCACCTAAAAAATCTTGAACAAGTGCTGCAGCGTCTAGAGGACGCAGGTCTCAAGCTCAAGCTAGAAAAATGCACATTTATGGCACCCGAAGTGGAATACCTTGGGCATGTGATTGAAGCTGGAGGACTGAAGCCAACGGCACGCAAGGTAGAAGCTGTCCTAAATGCGCCTCGACCAGTTGACCTCAAGCAGCTTCAAAGCTACCTTGGACTCGTCAACTATTACCGGTGTTTCCTTCCCAACTTGTCCTCGGTACTTCAACCGTTGTACCACCTGCTCGCTGCGAATACATCATGGCGAGGGGGGCAACAAGAGGAGAAGTCTTTTCACAAGAGCAAAGAGCTTTTGACGTCTGCAGCAGTACTTCAACACTTTGATCCTAACAAAGAGATCATCCTCAGCTGTGACGCATCTCCTTACGGACTCGGCGCTGTTCTTGCCCATCGAGATTCAATGGGGACAGGAACGTCCCATAGCTTCGCCTCGAGAAGCCTCCTACCAGCTGAGCAAAATTACAGTCAGCTTGATAAGGAAGCCTTGGCACTCGTTTTCGGAGTGACGAAGTTTCATCAGTACCTTTGGGTAACCAGTTTGAAGCCGTCACTGACCATAAACCTCTCCTTGGACTTCTGGGTTTTGACAAGGCCATTCCAGAGAGAGGATCACCTCGAGTCATACGTTGGGCAATTACACTAGCAGCGTACAAGTACAAGCTGGTCTACCGACCCGGCCCGAGCATAGGTAACGCCGATGCGCTGAGTCGCTTACCGTTACCAGTGGACAACTTCCAACTTCCGCGGCCAGCTGATGTAACGGGTTTCAGTTGAGCCAGTTGGTGCATGTTCCGCCCCGCAGGCGTCCAAATGTCCTTTAAACATTGAGCTCCAGAAACGAAAACGAAAAGAAGAAGAAAAAGATAAGAAAGCAAGAATTTCGAAAACAAAAGCAGCAGAGGATCACGGGAGGAAAGAAAAAGAAAAAGAATAATTAAAACCGTAGTTGGTAGTCCAGCAAAGTGTCTATGTCTTTTTCTGTCCCTGTTTCTCACGCTTCATCTCTCCTCAAAGTTCAGCTGGCCCCAGTCCAAGTAAGCAGCTGATGTACTCATGTTGGAAGTGGCGTACCCTGCTGTTCTCTCCGCCGCAGTCGTTGCACAGCATACCGCGACTGACCCAGTGTTGTCACGAGTGAGACAAGCACTGTGGTCCGGTAGCGATCTCCCAGGAGGACCACAGTGGTCGCCTTTTCGAACAAAGCTGACAGAACTCAGCGTCCAAGAAGACTGTTTACTGTGGGGATCAAGAGTGATCATCCCACTCAGGTTACAAGAGCATGTACTTCAATTACTGCACGAAAGCCATCCAGGAGTGGAGAAGATGAAGTCCATTGCACGAAGTCACGTCTGGTGGGATGGGCTAGACCACAGTATCACGGCAAAGCTTCAAGATTGTCGTGAATGCCAAGAACATCACCGTTCCGATCGGAAAGTACAGTCAACCCCGTGGCCTTTTCCCGCTTACATGTTGACTTTGGTGGTCCATTCCAAGGACGTTATTTCCTGGTATTGGTCGACGCCTACTCGAAGTGGGTTGAGGTCATACCGGTATCGTCACCCTCTGCTGACGCTACGATCAAATGCCTTCGGAACATCTTTTCGACACACGGTCTACCAGATATTGTCGTTTCGGATAACGGTCCGGCCTTCGTAAGCGACAAGTACAGCGAATTCCTGAGCCGCAATGGGATCCGACGTATGCTGATTCCCCCTTACCACCCAGCATCAAACGGAGCTGCGGAACGCGTCGTGCAGACCGTGAAAGGAATGCTGAAGAAAGCGTCATCTGGAGATTTTCAGACCAAGATTGACAGGATGCTTCTGACATACAGAACTACAAAGCATTCACTAACAGGTCATAGTCCAGCTGAGCTGCTAATGGGCAGAAAGCTAAAGACAGCCTAAGAGCTCCTACATCCGAACATGCGGAGTGAAGTACTCTGGAAGCAGCTGAAGCAAACGTTACGCTGTGACCAAGGAGCACGCAAAGGCCCTCTACCTCAGCATGGTCAAAAAGTGTTTGCCCGAAATTCCGGGTCAGGGCCTTCATGGCTTCCTGGGGTTGTTATACAACCATCGAGTTCATCATCTGTGCAAGTGGAACTGAGAAATGGGACTCGTTGGAACCGTCATGGTGACCATCTTCGAGAACATCATCGTCCACCTGTGACACCCTACAGAGAGCACGGGGCAACCGACTACACAGCTGAACGAGACAGGTCAACCGGATCTTCCGGGAACGAAGATCATCATGGACCAACAACAGCACACCATGACATAGGACCTCCTCGAACTCGGGAAGTTTCATGCCAGACGTTGCCACCCGTCCAGACTCCGAGTAGTCCCCAAAAGCTACGCTCTACGACAGTAAAAAAGCCCGTAGATCGTTACAGGCCTTAGAACATAGATACTCGAACTTTGACGTCTAGGTTGTGAGACAGTATTGTTGTTCCTTCGTATAAAAAGGGGAGGAGTGTGATGATGATGCTAGCGGCGCCATGCATCCGTGACGCGAGAATAAAGACAAGAAGTGTCTGGCATCTCGAGCTGCCTGCACACGCACGCTGAGAACGATGGTGTTCATTTCTTCCTGTCCCCCGATTTACTCGGGATTTACTCGGCAATCCCCATGCGAGGTTTTGGTCGTCTGCATGTTAGTATTTGTTTGTGTTCGGCTAGCAGGCCGGGAAGGCAATGAGGCTACTTTCCCATGATCCAGTGACTTTAGCGTGATAGATACGCATAGTGACTCCAATCATGAAAGAATGAAGAGCAATCTACAAAACGTTAAAATGTGTTTTAATTAGATTTTTAGACGTATGCTTTATAACCTATACATACAAAGCATCAGGCCCTAAAGCATTGCGGTTCAAGTTATGTGCAAACTGGACAATATCTTATCCGCTCACATTTGTTTGTTTTTTAAACGCAAATAACGTTATTGAATTCGTGTGTAATTGGACCTCCATAACGCCTTTATCTGGTGAGCTTTCCTACTGGCGTATATAAGAAAAAAAAGTTATAAGGAAAATTTGAACAAAACACCCTTTTCAAATGTCAGAGTCACCTTCTGAGAGTTCCCAAATCTCCATTATTGCCGCTCTAATGGAAGTGATAGGATATCCTACTCGGCTAAATCGAGCACTCTCGATTTCGTGAAATGACGATAACGCATAGAGGACCAACGTCTTTTCCCCTTCCTGCTGTATGCTTTCAAAGACGTTTGCCTTTTCTGGTGCGGAGAAGCTTTGTAGCGCCGCCATGGGAGCCTTGGGTTGGCTCCGCAAAGAGTGAGTAGATTGACATCCTAAAGGGTCTATTAAGTCAAAAATAGACGAGCATTTATTTTGAGTGCTTCTGATCAAGACTAGGAAATTCGGACCCCGGAGTACTGGGTTTTAGGTCTGAGGCATGCAGGTGAGTTCACGAGACCGCGTGCAATCGTGCCAAAGCGCCTTTATAAGATTACTGCACGCACAAAGTTGAGCGCCAGCCATTGTGCACACAACTGTCTGCCGCTCTATGCATTTTCTGAAAGGTGAAACAAACAAGTCGCGAAAGAATATAAAGGACTTCGGAGACAGAGGCTCATATCTGGATCCGAGAGGGACACCGAGGAACATGAAGGGTGTGGTTCTCGTACTATTGTGCCTTTTATACTGCGCCAGTGGGTTCGGTATGTTTGGCGTGGACTTTAAACGATGTAAGTAGATTGCTTCATATAGCAGAATGGCTGTAATTGTATGGAGAGCTGTATTAATCTAACACATTTGCAGCTTTGTTTCTTGTCAGTGGAATTTGATTCCGTAGATCTCCGCCCAAAATTTGGCAATTCGATACGGTGGCTGTTTTTCGAGTCGCGGGCCTTTCCTGAAAAAATAACGCGTCGAACAAACAAAAAAAAAGGTTAACGTCTGATTAATTCGTCGCTGCCAAGGAGAGAAATAACGAGGTAAGAAATAACGTTCGGTATATTAGTACATATTTTGTCTATTAATAAAATCAATTAAATTTCAATTAGTCAATTTAAAGATGGGGTGTTGATTAAACAGCAGTGACAGGAGTCATGGCAACCGCCAACGCGGTTGCCATGAGTGCTGTTGTTTGCGCCTCAATTTGCCCGTTATAGTCAGCCTATTTCGGCAACTAGGTGCGTTGCAAAGCTTGCCGGAACGCTTAAGAAACTTTTATACAGAGCTCATAATATTTGACGTGTTGTGTTTTGAGGTGATACTGAAGAGGACTGCATTGTATTTTTTATTTTTTATTTTTTTCAATAACAAATATGAAGGGGAGTTGGCCTTTGATGTATTGCCACCCTGTAAACGTTTCTGACACAGAAACTGTCACAGCGCTTACAGTCTTTCTCCCGTCCGAAGCTTTGAGGAAGACGCTTGCAGAGTCACTCGATATTTAAAAATACTGCAGTTAAAGCTGTCCCTCTTTGATTTTTGTTTCTCAGGAATAAATACTTGAGATCGATGCGCTTGCTCTATTCCTCCCAGCGCAGCCGCAATTCCATTCCCTATGCCATTCTATAGTCGCAAAAATCCCGAAGGATTTTGAAATCATACCAATTACAGAGTGGCAACTCCGCAACGCTGGTTTTCAGCATCTCAAGGTGATGATGCCCTTTTTACATGCGCCATGCCAAACGACCACAGGGTGTTTTCAGATAAGATCGAACAACCATGTCCGGTGACCATTTTTAATTTTGACAAAAAAAAATATTTTACTGGCTGCCCAAGCAGCACCAGAAAGTGAATTTCGATCGGCCGACGGTTGGCCAGTGTCTGGACAGCTTGGCCACTTTAAGTGCTTGGCCACCGGAGACATAAACAAGGCCGGCAAGGGTCCGGCCACAAACTAGCTGTTTTTAGCTTGTCCGCCGGAGACATAAACACTGCCGACAAGCGCCAGGCCAGAAGTGCTCATTTTCAGCTTGGCCACCGGAGACATAAACACGGCCGGCAAGTGTTTGGCCAGCAGTGGTGATTTTCAGCTTGGCTGCCGGGGACATATACACGGCCGGCAAGTGTTTGGCCAGAAGTGCTGATTTTCAGCTTGGCCACCGGGGACATAAACACGCCCGGCAAGTGTTTGGCCACAAGTGCTGATTTTCAGCTTGGCCGCCGGAGACCTAACCACGGCCGGCAAGTGTTTGGCCAGTAGTGCTGATTTTCAGCTTGGCCGCCGGAAACATAAACACGGCCGGCGAGTGTTTGGCCAGTAGTGCTGATTTTCAGCTTGGCCGCCGGAGACATAAACACGGCCGGCAAGTGTTTGGTCAGCAGTGCTGATTTTCAGCTTGGGCGCCGGAAACATAAACACGGCCGGCGAGTGTTTGGCCAGAAGTGCTGATTCTCAGCTTGGCGCCGTGGACATAAACATGGCCGACAAGTGTTCGGCCAAAAGTGCTGATTTTCAGTTTCGCCGCAGGGACACCCATAATCTAAACTTTCATCGCGTTGACAAAACTTTGGCATAACGACAGGCAGCTAGAGAAGCATCATCAGCGAGTGGTTGGCAGGATATTAGTGCGTGCATCGCGCGAACACTGTTAGCGCAAGCAAACGATCACCGTTTTATTCAGTTTTTTTTTTCGTTAGGCTTAAAAGGCTATTGTCTTAACTAGCACTGTTTTGTGATATGTTCATTTGGAACATTACCAGAAGTGGGAAAATATTGTGCCCGTCGTTGTTCTATGAAAATAAAATACGAAAGCAGCGCCGACGTCATCTTCGCGCTAACAATACCGCTCTGTCGCTGCGCGGCACTCTTAGCGCAAATACCACATCCGCGTGTTTTTTTTTTTTTTTTGGTTAGTGCTCCACATATTTACTTCCCAACTGCACTCGAAGAAACAAAAGTTGTAGTCGGGTGCATCGGGCGCACATGCTCCCCTTTCCTGGAAGACGCACCCTCCGTTACCCAGCCAGTGTACCTGTATACCGACAATAAGCCCCCTTCTCTATCTTAAAAACCTATAGGTGTATCAATGCACTCAGCTTAGTAAACCGCCACGCTAGCCACGCACCCCGATCAGCTTGTGCTTGAATCGGATAAAATTGGATATTTCAGGCTTTGTGTTTTGGAAGAGCCTAAACAAGACGTCTCTCATATATTGATTAAACTTAAGCTAGTCTCAGTAATGTTTTATATAGGTGCTAGGAGACTGATTTCCTGAGCCAAGGAAAGCTAACAGCTTCGGTTAAAACCGCAACGGAAACGTTCAAAATCGAACCACACGTAAAAGAAAAAGAAAATGAACATCTCGACCTAGATGTGCAGAACGCTGGTTTTGTTGTTAACAACGTGGTTGTTGGCGGGTGGTGGGCAACGCCGTGACGCTATTGACGCAATCGTGGTGATTGACGCCAATGATGCTCGGCCGTACTGCACAGTAAAAGTTTTTACACCTCTAAGGGTGTAAAAGAGGTGTTGTAGCAACTTACACGCTCGGCTGCACCCTTTTAACACCCTAAAACTAGGAATACAACCTCATAATTTTACCGAAAAAGGTGCTGTTTCGTGTTACACCCTACATTTAGTGAAGAATGTGAGAAGTGTGTAGAAGAGGGTGCTAAATAAATAATGTGAAATGGTTTTGGAAAGCTTATATATGGCTTTGTACATAATGCACAGGTAAGATTTCTGCTTGAAAAGCAACAGTTGTTAGCAGTCTAGTTTCTTATAATGTCAGTTGTAATTCATGCAAATAGCTGATAATAAAGTGCCTCTTTTGCATACAGTTTTTATGTTTGCAAACAAAATTTTATATATGAGTTCGTATTTAATTTCCTTACAAATCACTCCACGCTCAGAAATTGGAAAGTAGGGTGAAATGCTCTATACTAGCATTTTTTACAAATATTTATTGATGGAAGTGTACAGTAAGAAATTCAGTTAGTAGTCTCGAGTTTATATCTGGCAACATGAAATCAAAATATTGTGAAAATGCTTGACAAATATTCATGACATGCTGCTAGAACCTGTCTCATGACCATGTCAACCCGAGTAAAATATTCATTTGAGAATATGGTGACATGCACAAAAACTCACACACATAAAGAGGCAAATCCCATAATAAACCAGTCCGAGAAACCCCATAAAAAATGGCCTATGGTCGTCCATGGGAAATTTAATGGGAGGCTATCACCCCCTGTAGCTTTGCATGGTCGGCCTTAGAAATTTATAGATACAGCTACAGCCAGCTATAGAAAAGTTTAGGGCCCTGTGTCTAAAGTCTCAGGGCTATGTTTCGAAAACAACAACAATAATAATAATAATAATAATAATCAATAAGTTAGTGTTTTAACAGTGTCCAGGGACATCCAATTGTTCTTCTTGCGGGCGCAGTGCAATAGAACGCACGAACAGACGCTTGCGCGCTCGCAGTCGCACACATACACGCGCGCACGTACACACGCATGCACACGCGCAAACCCACGCCCGCGCGCAGACGCACACGCACGCACAACTAGAAACGCACAGGCGCACGCACGCGGACGCATCCACACGCGCGCACAAACACACGCACGCGCATGCACACACACACACGCAAACAATTACGACGAAGGAAACGTTGCTTAAGTTAGTTTCGGTGTCGGTTTACACAAAAAAGAAACAACCTAAAGTATAAATAAAACCTAAGATTTGCTCACTTTTTGTAATGTTTTACATTATCATTTTAGTGACACTCTTATTGTTACTAATATAATAATATTTTGCTTAGAATCGTTCTAAAAAAATAACAATAAATAAAAAGGAAAAGAGACTCTTGAAGACTGCGCAAGACCATCGCTATCGCAATCAGCTTCCGTTGGGCTCGGTTGAATGGTCGTTGAAGTTCCAGAGGCCTCGGAAATCTCCTTTTTTTTACGTTTTAGCCGTTTTAGTGGATATTTTAAATATCTTCCTTACGAATACCGTGTTCAAGAATAACAATCGATGACTGAAAGCTGGGAGACGCTGCGTCTTGCCAACGCCCGTAAGTTCAAAACCGCCCATGCACGACTCGTGCAAACGCTGGTTAGCAACTTTCTTTTGTTTCTGCGAAGTGGGCTGCTGTTTCAAACTTTGTCGTGTACCGTGTGCTTGCTAAGCTATGCTTGATTCTAACTATGCTTCTGCTCTGTGTTATTTAGTTATTTGAAAAGAGCGTATCTTCAAAACCTGTGGCTCGCTCCGCAGTGTGAGAAAGATTTCCGCGCGGCGGAACCGTGGGCATGTTCTTTGCGCCGTCGTGCGGCGCTCGTCCGACGACGCTTGTGCGGAGCGTTCAAGTGCCGTCTGGCGGCAGTTCAAGCATTCAGTCGCCGTCCCAAAGTGTTAATCACAGGTCATGCTAGTTCTGACGTCTTGTCCTAACAGCCGCTCGCCACCGATTTGTTTCATAAAGTGGGAGCGAGGAAAACGTTAGAAGAGCGAGCATGCAGCATGATTTTTTGCATAAGCTAATGCCTGTGCCGTAGAGACGCGCGGTCTCTTCGTCATATTTCCGAGGGTAAAAGCGCTGAAAACAACGAACAAACAACGCCCTGTGTTGTTTGTTTCTTTTAGTTGTCCGTTGTTTTTAGAGGTTTCACCCTCGGAATTTAGGTCTCTTCGCGTTTACCGAACCGGCACACTTTTTAAGTTCACGATTGTGTGATGCAAAAAATAAAAGGAGTTTAGATGTCGCGTTTTTTAGTAGTGGCGAAAGCCCTTACAAAAATCAGAGCAGCTAGAAAAAGCAAAAACATGAAAAAAGGCGGAAAAAATTAACTAATGTCAAACCTGAATATTTGATGGTGTTCAAAGACTCCCACCGTACCAACTCGCCCGGTTATCCTTTCTGTCAAAGAATAATAGCCAATAGTAATAAACAAATAAATGCCAACTATTAAATGGTTACAAAGTCGTAATTGGTGCACTGCAGCCCTACGCTACTCTACTCTTTTGATGATATCAGGTAATGATGTGTAAATGTATAGGGCAGTTCATAGCAACCATTTATGCCCGACCCATTATATTGAGTTTTTTCTTTATATAAAAGTTATATGAAAAAAAGTGCTCTTCCTAAATTAAGCCGCACCACTGAATGTACAATAGCGTGTAACGTTTATGTATGTTCTCAGCAAAAGAAAAGGATGCATTAAAAAAGAGCCAATCATTTTGTTTCCTCTCTGTTAGAGCTTCTTTCACGTACACGCAAAATGTGGGTGTCTACGTCTAAAAGAGTGGAATTGACATTTCCTGCAGGGCTGGAAGGCCTGAGGCAGTTTGACTAGCAGCTTGAAACCTATGGGAACCTGGGGAACTGAACCACAAGAGTGAGAGTGACACCCGCCTTGCGCTTCCTGAACGATGGCACCATGAGGAAGGGGGAGCTGCCCTAAAGTGAATGCTATAGCAGATGTAACTTGATAGGATGGAAGCTTTCCTGCGCTGTCACCGTCAAGAGTAGCAGATGGGTCGTTCCAGTGAACCCCTATACAGATGATACCAAGCAGGAAATTATTAATAAATGTGTTATTAAAAACATGGAATGTGAATGGCACGGACAAGAAGGAGGAGATCAACACAGCGCTGTGTTGTGTTCATATCCTCTGTTCCCATATTCTTCATGATTTCTTTGCAATAATTGGCTACTAACTAGTCCAATCATCAGCACTAGTCAATAAAAGTACGCTGCTATTTATTAGTATGCATTAACACCGTGCTTGCAGTTGAATCCTACAGTCATTTATTAATGGACAAAAACAAAAAGGAGGGTGCAAGCTAGCTAAACAGGCTAAACACATAATTTATTAAAGAAGGGTTCTCTGAAGGATGACACAAACGCAGAGAAGTATCAAACACAGCTGAGTATTAATGGGCAAAAATGAATAGGCGACCCAGAAAAGAAAACGCAGGAGAAGACATGAAGTCAGTCTTTCAATTTCTCTTCTGCTTGCCACCACTTTACAAAGGAAATTCCTTCCTGGGCCTTACAGCGTTTTACTGTTCACAACCCCTGACATACCCAAGGACAGTAAACATAAAAAAGCAACCTACTAACTTTTGGGTAAATGTGATTGAACAAACAACAGGGAATGCCTTGAGCTTTCAACCTAGGAGATAAAAAATATGCACAACATCAAGATTAAAAAAAAAAAAAAAAAACAGACGGACGCATTACACCTGTTTCTAACAAAAATATAAGCCGAGAAACTTCTTCCACTCAATGGCAAAACACAGGGAAGGAACTAATAGATTTCTGGGTTTCATCATTGTTAGTGGTTATTTCAGTATACCCTTGTGGTCGCTCTCTTTAGTCAAAATTATTTCATCATCATCATTCATTAAATCATCATCAGAGTTGTGTTCTTTAAAGGGGTACGGAAACAAAAATTGAAATATTCAAATTTCGTTCGGAAGTGAATCAAGTATGAGGAATAATAACCGTAAATGATAATCGCACGTTTGTATTTTGAACGACTGGCTACATTTTGCGTTCCAAACGGTGCACTCGAGCAAGCGCTCGAAGAGAAGCGAACGGAGAGCGCGATGCGTCATGGGATATCCGGCGCAAACAAAAGCAGAAAGAAAAGATTCCCCGCGTTCGTAGAGTAGCAAGGCAGGCGTGGTTATCAGCTTTGCCCTTGGTGGCGCTGGCAGCGTTGTGGTGGTGTCAATAGCGTCAGCGCGTTACAACCGAGCCGTTCGAAGTACCCGTGGCGTGACGAGCGTGTGGCTGGCCCACGTGGGCTGGCCCAAGGAGCACGTAGCTTCTACAACACTGTCAGCTTAGGGCTGAACGGGGTGGGGAAAGCAACTTTTGTTCGAGTTTTGAGCGACGGGCTAATCTTCTAGGGGGAGAATGGCTGTTTCTGGTTGCACGAACGAGGGTCCGAGAATGAGGGGAGTCCTTCCTTTCCGTCTTCTTGGACCGTTTGGTACAATGCGCGATTTGTGAGTCGAGCCAGATGCGAGTAGGAGACAATTGATAAGCGAAGCGTGGGTTGCCTGCAATCCACTGAGACAAACAAAACATGTCACTTGATCTCCAAACAGGAAAGCTTTACATGCTTCGTTTGTGGCAGACCATGATGTTCACAATGGTTCAGCCGTGCAGTGCGATGCTTGGGGCCACTGCTTGCTCACTTGGAGTTCGAGGTGGGGGGTGCCGTAGCACTTCCCAATTGCCCACGCGGTTATGATGTGGCTTGCAAGGAGCTCTTTTGTATTACTTCATGAAGTGAATTGTGTTTAGTGTGACTCATTATTTCTTTATCACATGCCTCGTATGTGGTGATGTGGCAATCCCTCTAAATGAAAAAAGTGTAAATGTGTTCAGTAAACATGATAAGCTGTAAATCATGTAATAATAATATAAGAATATGCAATACCATATATGATTTTTGTACAATTTACAAGTCCTGATATGTGTATTGGACACATTCCAATGAAATGTTCACTGGGGTCTATACTTCATTTCACCCTTCGTCCGAGCGCGGCGGACGCTACCAGCCAATCCAGCGTCGAGAGGGCGTCATGTGACCTTGTACTCCATATAACCAAAACGTCGCATGATACTCTCCCGGCGCCAGATTGGCTGGGGTGGCCCAGCATCCACTGGGCCACCACCTCAGCAGGGGCCCTAAACTCGTCAAACTTAAAGTTGGGGCCGAAGTTGAGGGAGCGCACCGATTGGACGATCACGACGATGACTTTGCGCTTTTGTCGCCAACATCCAATCGGCGTGCTCCGCGAACTTTCGGCTCCAACTTTGTGTTCCACGAGTTTAGGGCCCCAGGTGCCCATTTCGCGCCAAGCACCCTTTACCACCAAGGGTGTTAGCAAGCACCCTTTATGAAGGGTGCTTGCCTGAACGCCATAAGGGGGTTAGATCAGAAACAAACTGATTTACACCCTTAAGTGTGTAAAAACTTTTACTGTGTACTCAAGGCTTCTCTTTCCCATTAGTGCCAGTAAGCTTGTGTAAAGTGAAAAATATTGTAACTGAACAGTAGAGAGTTTTAGTAGATCGCTCCCATGACTCTGATAACGATACCCGATACTCCGCCACCGCCTCCCTTGCGCATGCATAGTATCGTTATCGGGGCTATCGGAGGTTTCGGAACGATCAACTAAAACTCTCTATTGTTGCACTGTCCCTTCACCAAAAGTGACTTCTTTTTATTTTCTTTTACTTCTGCACTACCGGGGGATCTTAATGGTGGGACAACATACCATCCCTGAACCCACGACGACTGGAAAGGTGGTCGCAACCAGCCTCGTAAGACTTAGTACTCAAAAAGTCCAATAAATATTGAGCAGCCTTGCAGCAGCTTCGCGTACTATGTAAAAGTTTCTGGGGTTGAGTTCTCAAACTTGACCTCCCAAAACTCTTGACAGTCTTCTGAGGAACACCCTAATTTTCTGGCAGTCTGTGATAAATTATGTATTAAGTGTATAACTACAGCCACTTTCGGCCAGTGACTGGCCGGAAGTCAATGGCTAGTGGCTGGCCAAATGTGAATGGCCAGTGGCTGGCCGAAAGTGAATGGCCAGTCACGGGCTAAATGTGAATGGCCAGCCATGGCCAAAGGTGAATGGCCAGTCTCTGGCCTAAAGTGAGTGGCCAGTCACGGGCTAAATGTGAATGGCCAGCCATGGCCAAAGGTGAATGGCCAGTCTCTGGCCTAAAGTGAGTGGCCGGCCACTGGACAAAGGTGAATGGCCAGTCACTGGCCTAAAGTGAATGGCCAGTCACTGGCCTAAAGGGAATGGCCAGCGACTGGCATAAAGTGAATGGCAAGTCACCAGACGAGGACGAAAACCCTGCTGTTGCCGAGCACTTTGGCCAAGCTTGGGCCATCGAAAATCTGGTTGGTCATAGTACACTTGCCTGCGATGGCCCATTCGCAACGTGCTGCTTGGGTGTATGCCAAGAATAAAACCAATCATTGTTTAAAAAAAAATGTTTGTCTTTGCGAAAAAAATTTGTAAGCACCCTCTCAGTCTCGTGCGCGTTTTGCGTATCGGTGATGTGGACATTTCGGGCGGCTTCCCCCCCCCCCCCCTCCTCCCCCCCCTCCCCCTCCCCCCCCTCCCCCCCCCCCCAAAAAAAAAAACTGTTTTAGCGAAGGGTCTCGAAATATTCACTGTTAAAATAATCATAGGAAGGATTGACAAAAACTATTAACCACCGAGTATTAGGGTAGTTATTTTGAGAAAAAAATCGCAAACACGGCACATTGCGCAATAACGCTCTGGAATAAAGAATATGTTTCTCCGTATTTATATAAGCTAAGGTCTTCAAACTTTGCCAGTGTGTTTCCCTGTATATAGTTCATCTTTGCGTAAAATATTTGTGTCCTGGTTAGCGGGAGAAAGCGAGAAGCATTGCTCACACATGTGCATTTAACTAAAAATGCAATATCTTGAAAATCATTAAAAAAAATTCCATCTTTTTTTTTTAAAGTCTCTGAAAATAACGTTTATAGTATGTACTAACAGAGTCTGCAAGAATATGATGCAATATGTGTGTGGCTTTTAATTTATAATGCGAGAAACATGGCCCAATTGACGCTAACGCGGTTGCCATAAATGGGGTGTCCACGTACCCGTTTTTCACAATTTCATTATTATTAAAAAGTGTAAAAATGCTACAGGGTGGACAGGAAAAGAAAAATTGACAGCACAGAGGTGGACGGTAGTTTGGAAGGGAAAATTCCTAATACATTTTTTTACAACCGACCCAAAAACGCCCATGGGCCGGAGTGATGGAGGTGTGCCACCAGCTGTAACATGCTTCGCGGTGCCTGTTTCAACAGCCGGCGTGTAGCATCTTCGCCTACGCGACGTAAAAGAGGTAACTGCAGCAACTTTGCAAACAGATCAGCCTACGACTTTGGCTGTCACATGATATAGGAGGTAGGACGCGGCAGAACCTCAACCTGCGCCGCCTGTGTGCAGCAATAGATCCACCGCCGTGGAGGGCCGTACGACGCGTAGAAAATAAAGATCCATAAAAAAAAGAAAAAAAGAATTTCGATTGAATGAGATTGTCTGTAACTTAATTTATAAGAAAACTGTTCGGAGAATCGTGAAATTCAATTCGGGTATGCCCTATGTGACCTAGGTAAGTGATGGTGCAACAAGCCACTTTAAGAACAATACCAACTACAGGAGCTGAAGATCCACAAATACACGTCAGCGATATGTATTTTTTTCACAGCTCGACATGGCTAGAGTGCCTGTGGTTGAGTCGTGGGTTGTTTCAAGCACCAAACAACTTTGTAAAGCCTCCGACGGACCACCAAGTCGGTGATCAAGTCGGTGTCAGAGATGGTTACTCCACTGAACACTAAACTGCCGAACGTGAAACTAATCAACCTACCGAAAGCTGGCGTCAAAGAGTTCAGCGACATGAAATCAAAGGACTGGGACTCTGTTTCCGTTGTGCGTGGAATTCAGTCCTGTCTTTTGTGGCAGTATACGCGGTCCGACACTTCGCAACCACAGCTGTTTTAGCAAGAACAGTACCCACAGAAAAGATATATCTTTAAAAGTAAAGTCTCCCACGGCTGCGCAAGCAGATCAACGTTGCGAGCTTGCGGTGCCACTGAGAAGAAACGAACAGTGATCGCTACAGGCAAAACGGGAAAAAAGGTTCCTCCTTGGAGTGCCAGGCCAGCGCCGTGATCGACTCATGTCAGCATCCGGCAGAAAGAATTCACGCGACAAGCTCCGGATCTGGGCACAGGATCTTGATTAATTAAACTCGTTTTAATTGTCCCACTTTAAACATGTGTTTTTTCTTATCACTATTTAAACCTGGTCGTCAGCAGCCCAGCCTCCCCCGAAGGGTAGGCTCCGGAATTCACTGATCCGAGAAATTTGTATTTAAAATGTTGACTTGTGCTTCAAACTCAGCTGTAATTTTTTGTATGAATTCTAATTTTTCACGAATTCCTGTCACAGTGCTTTCTCTTCACATACTTCCTTCATTTTTTCAGTCCCTTGTTTTCCCTTGTTTAAAATCGGAAACGTCCTATCTTTTTCCAATCCCGTCACGTCAATTCTGTATATTTAAAACACTGTAAAACAAAAATAAAATATTGCAAAGCATTTTTGAAGGGTCTGGCGGGACAGATTATGAGACTTGATCTGTGAAAAGTAGAAGAAAAATTGCGAAGGCTTTCATTATAAACTGATTTTCCAATTATTGCGAAATCGGTAACCTATTAATGTTTGTGTATGTATTTTATAAAGGCTATCGCTTTCAATTTCAATGACAATTTTTGCGAATATAGAACAGACACGTTCAAATCATTTTAAAAATTTGCATTTCCAGTCTTTTAAGATGCGGATCCATAAAGCTCTAAATAAATTGCTTCGTAATCGATAATGCATGTTTACCTCCTTTTATTTTATGTGGAGTCTCTGCACAAAAAAATGATAATATTAAACCTAAGACGACAACAGTTTTTCTTTAATAAATATCGAAACGAGCGGTTTCACCAATGTCGCAAAAACAAGAGCGTATACTGACAGCTACTTTGTGATTTTTTTTTCCCTCAAGAGCAATTTTATTTTCCGCAAAAAAGTTTTAAAATGTTTTTGCGCTTGCACAACAAGTAAAAGATATACACTTTGCTAAAAAAAAAACAATTCGACTGGACATGATGGTTCGATCTTATCCGAAAACGCCCGTTACAAACAATCTGAGGCTATTGAAATTTTTGTGCGTTTAAGTAACTTTTCTTTTCTAGGCGTTGTGCGGCCCTCCACCGCGGCGGATCTATTGGCGCTCACAGGCGGCTGCCGCGCCCTACCTCGTATATCATGTAACCGCCAGGGTTGTAGGCTGATCTGTTTTCAAAGGCTTCCTTTACGTCGCGTAGACGGAAACGCTATACGCCGGCTGTTGAAACAGGTACCGCGAAGCAAGTTACAGGGTAGCGCACCTCGATCGCTCCGGTCAATCGGTATTTTTAGGTCGGTTGTACGAAAATGTATTCGGAATGTTCCCTTCAAAACTACCGTCCACCTCTGTGCTGTCAATTTGTCTTTTCCAGACCACCCTGTAGGATTTTTACGCTTTTTCATATTAATGAAATTGTAAAAAACGGGTATGTGCACGCCCCATTTAAAGCAACCGCGTTAGCGTTAATCCGGCCATGTTTCTCGCTTTATAACACAAACGCCACACAAATATTGCATCATGTTTTAACAGACTCTGTTAGTACATATTATAAACGTTAATTTCAGAGAGTTTAAAAATGATTAAAGATGGCCTTTTTTTTTATTGATTTTCAAAATCATGCATTTTTAGTTAAGTGCCCCTGTGTGAGCAATTCTTTTAAATTTCTCCCGCTAACCAGGAAAGCAATATTTCACGCAAAGATGAACTGTATAGAGGGCAAGACACTGGCAAAGTTTGAAGACCTTAGCTTTTATAGACACGGTACAGACACGGAGCAAAATATTTAATCCAGAGCGGTACTGCGATATGTGCCGTGTTTGCGATTTTTTTCTCGAAATAGCTACCCTAATACTCAATGATTAATACATTTTTTCAATCCTTGCTATGTCTAATTTGACAGTGAATATTTCAAGACCCGTAACCAGAACCGGTTTGGGGAGGGGAAGCCGCCCGAGATGTCAATATCGCGCGATACGCAAAACGCACACGTGACCAAGTGGGTGCTTACAAATTTTGTTTCGCAAAGTCAATTTTTTTTTTTCAAAAACGAAGATTGTTTTTACTCTTCTATGCGTAAAGCCAGCAAATTATTTTTTTCATCGAAATAAAATTGGTCAGCGGACATGGTTGTTCAATCTTATCTGAAAACGCCCTATGGAATATGATTGGCATGAGCATTCTAATGGAAAGACAGCTTCCTATTCATTTTTCCACCCAGTCGCATGGACAATATGCGAATGGCTTCCCTAAATCCTATGAAAAACATTCTTAATTCAAGCTGCTCCAGAGCTGGTCCATTTCTTTCACATATTTCGCGAAGATCAAGTATACAACGTAGAATCCTTCGATGAGCGTCTTCTTCTGGCTGACATACACACAGGGGTGTAATTTTTATCCTGCCATCCCTTCCGACTTCAGCAGTGTACCCAAAATGAGTTTACACTCCCTTCCAGACTGTCCAACCCTATTGAAAAATCTCATTTGTATGAGAAACTTTTGTGTCCAATAAACACGTATTGTGGGTTTCCCCTTTTTTGGGTACCACTAAGAAACACAGAAGATTCCTTGGGTCCGGATAATGACGTCTTTATTTCACGACAACGCCACACGTTTGCCCGAGGGCCAACAATGGTGGAGATGACGGCGCTGTCGCTTTTGACAGGATCGCCAGTCGGAGTCCGCGCTGCCGCTATTGACAGTATCACGGAGGGAGAGAATCAAATAAAGATAGGAGGGCTCCGTCGAGCAGAGCATCCCCCAGCGAGGTTCCTGCCCGTTGGATCAGGGCCGTCTTATATAGCCTGCGGGAATGGACGCGCCCGTGTGGGTCGGATGTAGGTTGGCTCCCCGAAGGGGCGGACGCGTCCAAGTCATGATCCCGACGGGTGTGCCTTCGGCAAATCACCCGAGAAGGGCGAGAGAAAGCCGTCCACAAGGAAATACGGCTTCGCCCTCGCATCCGGGACGCGCCCCCACATGGCGACGTCCCACGGCCTGCCTGAGCTAGGCCGAAATAGGGATGTGGGGAACACGTGATTCTCACAGTGTGAATCGCACAAGTTATTTTAGAATATATATACGATATATAAGAACATGTAAGAACCGTAAAAAGAAACTTGTCAGAACTTTCTTATAAGTTTCTTATACGGTTCTTATATGCTCTTATATACCTTATATAGTTCTTATATAGTCCTTATATGGTATTTAAATGTTCTTATATAATTTGTATGATTCATATTTGTTTATTGGACACAATACGTTTCTCATGAAAATGATTTTTTCACTATGGTAGCCTATAATCTCCTTTTGAAAAGGTGGACTTGATTCTTCTTACAGCCACCAAAGAATTACGGTTATTCCATGTCATCGATCCGTTTCAGAGGACCATTTTAGTATATGTTCCCGTCATATTAACCTGGTGGATCTTCCGATGCAATGGAGAATAGCGTTTTAATGGAGTTCAGTTTCACTACAGGAGAGAAGGACTCCTTGTGATCGGTGTCTTTCAGTTGCGAGTATCCGCATTCTACCTGTCGTGCTTTGTGCCGCTTCAAGTCACCGTTTCATCATAATTCTTGCGGAATACAGCCTTACATTTCACGACCTGTCTATATTTTGATCGTGGAATTTTTCCTCGTTTCTCTGAAGCCTTGAGGCTGTCTACTTCAAGATGTATGTCTGCTTTCCATTCGGCCTTGTTTGGTGCAGATAAGGTTCGTGAATCCAGTCTGAATCTTTCCGGTTGCTTTGCTTGGCTATGTAGCATTCGTGACATTCCCTTGAACATGGTACCCTGTTTACCAGTCTCCCCGAACGTCTTGGCATCTGTGTATCACAATCTGTGACACTGGACGGTCGCCCAGTAGCTCCTGCTTCCTGATTAGCAGATGATCCAACTTTTCAGTATCACTGTGATCGGTATCTGCACTGCTTACATTATGCGGCTCACGTGAGCTCTGTTCAAATTCAAACTTGATTGTGTGGCCACTGTGGCTCCCTGCGTCAACGCTGTTGCTTGCAGCCTGTACAACTTTAATCGCTTGCCAGGTCTTTGTCACGAAGGAGCTTTCTGTTCTCTCCAATTAGCAGCCTCGTCTTCACTCTTTTGGGCGTCAGCGTATTTTCATTCTCGGGCGGTTCACAAGTAGCGGGAAGTCCAACTAGCGTCACTCATGCAACCTCTCGGCCGTTAAATACGTAGCCTGCGTTGGACAACTTCCTATAGAGCTCCATCAAACTCCACAGGTAGTCCTCCATTTACTATTGACATGCCTCTTTTCATCGTTATGTTGAAAAAGTCACTGATCAACTGATGTATGTGCACTAGTGCGAACCTTGTGTGAATTTCCCGTAGCATTTTTTTTGGCTTCCTTCGCAGTTCTCCTTCTTCCTATGTCATCCAGGTAGTTGTCCTCGACGATAAGAAACAGAAAACTCGGGAGCTTGATGTAGTGTATTTACAAGAAAAACGAGTTACAGAAACCATCCCGGTTGGAACACCGCTGCATGCTAAAGCGCGAGGAGCCACTCGATCAAGCACCTCACGCGACAGTCTCGCGCGCACGCTGCACGTCATGGCGCGAGTACCTGCGACACACATAAGGTTTCTCCCAGGCGTAATTGAAGAATACCCCCCAAAAAGCAGCACTGCACACACTGCCGAAATGTTATGCGTCGTATCAGTCTGGAGGACGACGATGTCTTGTGGTGTAGCGCTGCCCTAATGAGAAATCTCATTTGTACGAGAAATTTCTGTGCCCAATAAACACATGAATCATACAAGATGTATGAAACAGAATAAATTTCTCATACAAATGACTTTTTCATTTTGGTGTTCGACTGCGGGATTGTATGTTGACGTCTGTGGAGTGGTTGCAAACTCACTGATCACAGGTTCGTGAACGGAGTTATCTGGGTCTCTCAGGTCGCGCAGGAATCCGTCCGTTCTGCCTTGCATCGCGTTTTCATGATGATGAAGTGTCTGGTCTTGATCACGGCGCCAGATATATGTGCCCCGAGCCGTTGTGACTCGAACCTGGAACGACACTGGGCCAGATTGCTTCAGAATCGTGCCCAGAACCCAGTTCTCGGAGCCTCTATAGTTCCTTTCGAGAACATTGTCGTTCACGCTAAAACTCCTTTGTGGCTCTCGCTGTGAGCTCTGGACGAACTGTTGATGTCCTACTCATTCCTCAACTGAAGTCTTGATGACATCGAGTTTTTTACGAAGTCTTCTGCCTAAGAACAAACTGGCAGGTGTTCCTTTAGTCGTCTTGTGAGGGGTATTGCGATGCATCAGAAGAAATGTTTGTACCGTCAACTCCAGCGAGCCTTGAGGTCGTAATTTTCGGATAGCAGACTTCAATGCCTGAACAAATCTCTCCGGGAGGCCATTCGTACTCGGATGATAGTCCGTGCTCAAGATGTGACGACCTCCTAGATTCTTGATAAATCTTTTGAGTTCTCTTGAGACGAACTGGTGGCCGTTTTCCGTAACAATGTTCTCAGGTACACCAAAACGGCAAAGCAAGTCCTGAAGACGTTGCATCGTATGTTGTGATGTCGTTTTAACGTTGCACTTTTAATTGCTATTTCCATCGCAAGAGCCCGCTCTCCCACCTTCTGGAAACCCAGCTTTTTGTCTTCTGTGAAGAGGATGCGCTGTACATCTTCTCGGTGAAGGCCACACACAAAACGGTCGCGGAGCGCTTCGTCAAGAAAGCTTCCAAAATCGAAGCTCTGTGCTAGGTCTTAAAGTACACGTAGAAATTCGGCGATCGACTCGCTTTCTTCTTGTGACCGGTTGTAGAACTTCGCCCTTTCCGCTATAACGGATGACTGCGGCGCAGAATGACCGCCCAGACGATTCAGTAACGCGGTAAACGACTTTTCGGACGGTGACTTCGGGCCGTGAGTTACTCCAACAAAGCGTATGTCTCCGAACCGATATGATTCAAGAAGGCATGAACATTATTACATTCGGGAACCTCGTTTACCAGGAGGTACGACGCCAGTCTTTTTTGTAGGAGCGCCAGTCGCTCATCGTATTGTCGAAAAACACAATGTGCCCGATGAGACTCGTGGTCCTTGGTGAGGGGTTGAACGCTTGATGGCCGCTCCAGGTTTTCGATTCTGGGCATCCTTGGCACAAGTCAAGGCCACAGCATGCAGACGATGATTAAACCCGTCGACCCAATTGCAGCAGGAATTCTTTCCGAGAATCTCACCCTCGTCGCCAATAAATGTAGTGTATGTACAAGAAAAACGGGTTACAGAAATCAGCCCGGTTGGAACACGGCTGCATGCAATCGCTGGAGTAGGCAGTCAGTCAAGCCACGGCCACTCGACCTAATCGAGTGGCCGTGGTCAAACACTTCACGCGACCGCCTCGCGCGCACGCTGCACGTCATGGCACGAGCACCTGCAACACATATTGGCGACGTGCGCGATCGAAAGCGTCGCTGGGGTCGGCCCTCCACAATTGGCCGAATGCTGACTGTGACGTCAGCAAAGAATGTCTCATCGACGGAAATAAGAGGAATGTAAGAACTTCAATTTTGACGGTGTTAGCAGTGTTGCTTTGAGAGCGCTATGATTTCAGGCTTCCACCATGCCCATTACAAACACCATTGAACTTGTTGTTCACAAGGTAATGACGTCACGAAAGGTAACCGAACAAGGGCGCCACCGAAACATCTCGCTGCTAATAGCACCTGATGCCAGTCTTCTTTTCTTATTCACTCATTACACCTTCTGAGCAGCCAAGTCGATCGCTTCCTTGAATCCTTTCTGTACAAGAGCGGCTCTTGCCCTTACTGCCCAGGGGAAATAGTTGTAGGATGACAACTTCGGCAGTTTCCACCCGTCTAATGCCGACATCCTCGCTGATTCATTGAACCAGCTTAAGACGAAGCAGAGCTTCAGTTTGAGTAATAGAACAAAAAAGACACTTATAATTAAAATTTAATCTTTAACTTGAGCAGCTGGACATATTTGCTAGCTTTGGCCGTGGTGCGGATCGCGCACTTTCCGAAACTATTCTACACGATAACAGCTTGCGATGAGGATGGCTTTTCACTTTTTGTAGGAAGTTCCGTTAACTTCAGCCCTGATAATCTCCGATATTTAGAAACTTGGGTACAAGAGTAGAGTAGAACTGTCACCATTTTTTTTTTCTTTCCGCGTGACATGCAGATGGAAAGATGCCTTCTTTGGTGTCTAGTCAGCGGTATCTAGGTAACGTGACTGTAGGACAGCTCATCGAATGAGCGTTCGTCACACGTAACTTGGCAGTAGGGCTATACGTCACATAGAGTATTCGTCATAAGGCAGTTCGTCAATATGGCAATTCGTCAAACTGTTAAAAATATTTTTGTAGCATTTTGGAAATACTTATCGAGCATAGTTTTTCAAGTGGGCACAATTACCAGCTACCCCCTTCCGTGATGTAATCTTTTTTTTCTCTCGGCGAAACAAATGAGTTCTTTAGTTATTTCTAATAGACACTGACTAATTATGTCCTGCCCACCACACTCTTAAAACCACTCTTAGACACTTCTGCAAAATGGGGATTGCAAATCGCTTCGCAATTGTGGGGAGGTATGTTAAACGTTTAGGTCGGCCGTGCGCCATGTTTGGATGTTTCCCGCTTGCGGTGTCGCGCACCTCTAGGTGTTAGATCAGAATCATTTTCAGAATCAGTTTATTTCGTCTATATGTACAGACGACAGGGGCATAGGCAAAAAGCCAACACATGTTGGCTCGACTGGGCCCCACCCCCGTTGTCTTCACAGAGGCGGATAAGCAAATTGTAAGAAAATGCAAACAAAATCGATAGTTATATAGTACAAAGACGAGTAAAAAAAACATAAAAAACATGTAGACACTTGTAACCGCGAAGTAGAACACTGATATCATGAGGCACAATACAAAAATAAGTGAGCTACAGAAACATTTTTGATGGCACGAGGTGTTAGTGTTTCTGTGGTGTAGTTGTTGCTCCTTAAACTGTTCAATAATGATGGGAGGTGGTGTCTCAACATCTGCGTTCCATGGTTTGTTCTGCTGTATGGTACCTTGCAGACATCCTCATTACGAGTAGAATAAAAATTTATACTTCGTAATAGACCAGCGATCTCTTGAAATAAAGAATTGTTCAGTCTAATGCCTGCTCTGTATCCTAAAATTATTGTGTAGTCATACAGGTTGGTAACTGGAATGATATACAGAGTCTTAAAAAGGGGCTGTGTATGAGAATCATATGGGTCATTGACGATACTCCGTATGGCCTTTTTCTGAGAGACATGAAGGTTGTTTATATTGGTTAATGTTGTGGTTCCCCAAACCAGATGACAATAATTTAGATGGCAGATACTCGAAACTTTTTGTTTCGAGTATCTGCCGTCTATGTCGCGCATGCGCAGTAGCTGTGTCGCGCTCCTGAAGGTTTTATGTATATATGCCTCTAATGTGAACTAAAATCCTTACCAAACTAAAAAGGAAAAAAAAAAGACTAATCTTTCTGAAGTGCATACTACGCAGAATCTGAATAACAAAAGCGACCGAAAGCTAAAATCCTTCGTACGCGGGCAGCAAGTTCTTAAAATATTATCTCCGGTTTTTCGACGAGTTTTCCCAGTGACGAATCGGTCTATTACGAATAGCCTTATGTGATGAATAGCCCTGATACAAGTTGCCCTATTACGAATTGTCTTTCGACGAACGGCCGTATTCCATGTCACGGTATATGTCACAGCCACAAATAAGCCGACAAGATATTGCTGGCTTCTTTTGGAATGGACCCGGACCACGGTCCTGTCGGGAAATTAGGAGATGATCTTGAATGGCGTCCTTCCACCCTGCCTGCGCTTGACTAGTACAGCGTTTTTCGACGAGACAAAGGGCATTGGCGTTGGGTTTTTCTAAAGTGGAATTATTGGCATGGGGAGCCAGATACAAAAATTTCAGAGGTATGTGAGATGAATGCAAGAATTCACATGACTTGGCGCCTAGAAACAAAGAAGTTAAAGTGTGGTTTTTTTAGTACTTGGGAAAGAAAATGAAACGAATAACACAAATACGTTACCCGTTACTCGATAGGAGTAACTCAAGTACACCATCCGTTAATCTTTTGAAAAAAAAATATATATAACGAGAACATCACTACGTCACTGAAAAAGAAAATGCGTTTCCGCCAACATTGCGTGTAGCCAAAATAAATGACCACTATCTCAAGCAACGATCTTGGTTTATTACACAATAAAGCAAAAAGCTTAAAACAAACAAAAACAGGGGAATGCGCACCAATTGGAAAGTTGAGTTGTCTGTGGGGTGTTTAATGGAAGACCAACAGAATCCACTGGTCCTGGCCTGCAGTGGTGCACGATAAAAGACATAATAAAACAAAAACTAATAAAAACGCAAGAAAACTAAAAATACGCGTCACAATGTTTTTCAATGCTGAAGAAGGAATTGATTGCAAGTCACCACGGCTCCTTTAAATTTTTCTCGTTAAAAACGTGCGTTTCCTAATGCGGGGCGCAAGTTAGTCAGCTTCTTGCAGAGGGGCTTGCGATGATGTCAAAACGCTAAGCTCTTATTGGATGATTGAAGAAAATTGTGAATAGGCCTCAAGGCATCTAGCATTGAGGTCTACCCACTATCATTTTAATCAAAGCCAAGCAGAAATGGGCGCGTTCTGACGTCGCCGCAAACACTGAGCATGAAGCAGACGACTTGCTCTCCTCACAGAAAATCAACTTCATCATTTTGTTTGGTCACACCCTTAGATATATCTTTGATTGGCACTGATATATTCCTGGTCCCTCACTTGAAAGCTTTGCTTTTGATGCCGTATGATGTGCTGGAGATGGGGAGGGATGTTCAATGAATAATAAAGGAATGAGCTTCACTATGAGTATTCCGAAAGCATGTTGCAAAACAACATACAAAATTAATTCTCTAAACACTGACAATTTCTTTTTCTTTCTTTTCTTTTAGTGCTTGAGGATTATGCTGGCATTGCAAGATGCCTACGATTCATGGACATGAATCTCCTGAGGGACAGGTATTTGAAGGTTAGTATAGAGAGGTGTCTAAAATTACCATTTTAACACCCCCTCCCGCCTTAAAAAAAAGAGTAGACAACTTGAAATTTTTTTATCACCCTTTAGGGATCTAGTGGCGACTATTAGCGAGTAGATCTGACAGCTAGCACTAGCATAACTACCTAGAAGACAAAGCCTGCACATAACGTCAACATTAGTGGACTACCAACCGGCCCCAAACGGCACGCTGGAGCTCGACGAGAAGCACAGCAAAGCTGTAGACGCGCTCACCTTGGTTACAGGTGAGGACGCTAAGCACGGCGAATGCTACGAAGCGATTGACAACATGAAGTCCTGCATATAACTGTCATTATCACCGTTGAGGCACGACATTAGGGTGAATGACGAAGCAGAGCGTAGGCAACACGCGTACCACAATTACCAAGCTCTACATGACTTGGTGCAGCCAAAAACCGGCCTTAAAATCAAGCATGTCTCCCATAGAGAAGCATGGAAAACCGGACCTCAAGAAGGCTGCCATTAGCCGCGTATAGAGCAGCCATCTGCTGGCGCCGCGTGCAACCAGGTGGAGTAGAACAATTTATCTCACAACTGCGACGCGCGCGGTCTCCACGCTTATATGCACATTACACCGAGGTCAGGCGGCATCTTGACGATCCATTTCATTAAAAATGTTAATAAATCGACAGCCCAGAGTGCCTTCTCACAGCCCAGCATGTATGTATTCACTTCTGAAATGAGAAAGAGCACGCCGTGCGCAATAACACGGAAAGTCTAACCTCCAAGATGCACCTTACTTTCTCTTGTAACCGTAAAGGAGTGAAAGAGCATGAATTATACTGGCGATGGTATGCACGAGGACAACTTTCTGTCGTTACACGGTCAAAGTGCACTTGCTCTACGTTTCATGTGTGTACAACTCTGAGAAATCTGCTGGCATGGGTGTTTTCATTTAGCGTTGATAGACTGACACGCTGTTTACAAACAAGCCTTCGTCGGTTCCCACCAGGTGTGGGCACTGTGCAAGCCCAGAAACCAGGTTCGCGTGAGGTGGAGCTTCTGCGCAGGCGCCGTGGCGACCACAGCGCCACCGCAGAGACGTGACGTCAGGGCCGCGTATTCGCACGCGCTCGGACCAGTAACCTTGACAGCGTAGTACAAGAAATGGGAAACTGAACATATTTTACTGTTCCTTGAGCTCACATAGAAGATGTGAGCGCGCAGGTTTCACTTCGAAAATGCTACAGCGGCCATAACTTAAATTGCATACGACTCGCGATTAGCACTGCATGACAGGCGTCCAATAAGCTCCCAGATAAGTGAATAAAATAGAGGTGAAGTCATGGACGTAAGAAGCTTGGCCAGCTGGTGCCCCGTCACATAGTGTCTTGGTTCCATAAGTTCACGGACCGGTGCCGAATATTTTGCCACATTGGAGTGCAGCAAAATACGTTGGAATGAACAGCAAGCTGTTTCTATAGGCACTACAACCGAGATGGCCCGTGAAAATTGAAGGAACAATCTTAGGCGAAACTTTTAAACAAGAAACTCCTCTAAAGCAAACTTATAGCGCGAACGCGAACTTACAACCTGGCGTACTTTACAGTCTGTAGGCAGCTCGTCCCGCGACCACCTTCGACCCTAAACCAGTGCCAACAAATACACAAAAAAATGGCGGCATGCTTGGTTTTTGTGGGTTCTTTTTTTGGTTAAAAATGCTTAAATCTGGAAGAATTATTGGCTGGGTGGTGCACTTTGTTCGGGTAGTGCCTATTGCAGGATGACCCTTAGTATTGTGCCTGGGGTGGGCGGTAATCAGTTCAGGTGGTGCATAGGCCAGGGTTCTGTATGGAAAGAAATTACATCACACCATTGTCTCTTTGTGTCACTGCGGGTGCTTCCCTTCCGGACCACCAGGATACAAAGCTTTTGCGCTAAATTTTCCGGGTCACCAAGAGAGGGGCTTTCCTGCCCTTTCCAGTCCTCATCGCTTCGCGTGCTCTTTCTATACCACCTATTTGTGCTTCTCCCGCTCCTGCGTCCTGGGGCCGTAGCTCAGTCACTATCGCACTCGGCATCCACGCCGGTGGCCGGAGTTGAATTCCTGTACCGGCTGAAATTTTTAATGTGATAGCATTGTTTAGCCACCCCCGCCTCCCCCCCCCCCCCCCCCCCCCCCTCCATTCAGTGGACGTTTCTGGCCTCCTTCTTTTAAATTTCCCCGCTAAATTTGACGTGAAAATTGATGTCGCGTTACCTAAAGAAAAATTAAGGTTACCCTCTGAATATAGCGGAAAAATTGACGTCACATGAACTATGCGCCATTCAGTTTCCTCGCTAAATGTGTCACGTGACCTGACGTCACGGGATCTACAAGAAGAGTCAAGTTCCCCGCTAGATTTAGCTGAAAGTTGACGTAACTTGACCTATGCACGAATTGAGGTACCCCGCATAATTTAGTGGAGAAAGTGACGTCACGTGACGTACGCATCATTTCAGTTTCCCCGCTAAATTTGGTGACAGAATCCAATTCATAAAATAAAGTGTTTGCTCAAAATTTTTGTCGTCGTATTCACCGTGAGCTGCGTCGTTAGTCTCATGACAAATGCTATCGCAATGGACCTTTTCTGAGTAATGATCGTCGCCAGGGGAGTTGTGTCTGAACTTCAAATGAAACGGCAGCCCAACTTGCCTCCCCCCGTCAAAACACTTTGTCATCGTGCACTTGTATCGTGATCATACGTCTCCTGACGTCAATTGTCCATACAAAAATGCCGCTTAAAACCAAATCGAAGTCCAGTATCGTTGTAAGGTCTTTCCGCAATCCGAAACGGCCATCTTAAGCCAGTGTACGAAGCGCCGCTGGCGCTGCTCTGATCTTCACTGTTCCTAACGACCTTGCTTGTTCGTTTGACAAAATTAGTGGTAAAAACATCAATGCAACCGAGATGCTCTGACTATTTGAATGGGGAGGCGGAATTACAGGCGTTTTTTGCCAACACTCATGTTCTATCAGCTGAAACACGTTTATCAAACAACGCTCGCACAACGTCCCGAAGAAACGAAACCGCAAGATAGGACGGAATTTTTGTGCAGACTGCCTGGACTAGAAATAGAACGTCTCTTTCCTCCCTTCTCCTCGTGTGCGGATGAAGGGTGCGTCAGCAAAAGGGAGGAAAACACGCCGTTGCTATATTTTTCCTCCTTTTTTTTCTTAGAGTATTCAAGACTCAGCTTTGAATATGCGAGCGCTAAAAAAAATTATTGATTGATTGATTGGTTTCATATACTATCATGGCCTAATTCATTCGAGAGGGGTGTGGGTACAACCTATTGTCATGAAATAACAAGGTCCGGTTATTATTAGTAGAGTAAAAATGTTTTTAGCTAACCGTTTCCGTGTTCCGTGTATCGCGCTAGCGGAGCCCCGTCTTATACACGTTTCTCAAAAAGAGGAACGAAAGCTCGTTCCTTGTTCCTTACTATTTTTGGGACGGGCTCCCGTTACAAGTTCCATTTGAGAGAAAGGAACTCGTTCCCGTTACCATGTATGAAATGTAACCTATATTTCATATGCGTTAATCTTGTATTTTGCTACATACCATATATAGCTAGATCAAGCACAGTTCGTTATCTATTCCATACCCCCCCCCCCTTTCCCCCTGACGATATGCCACTGCCAAAGGCTGCCGAGCCTCGCCCTTTTATTCAGGCTTCAAGAAATGCCGAAGACCTGCCCAAAAAAATCGTTTCACTAAGCTTGACCTTAATGAAAAGTTATTTTACAATTTATATGAGTTTATCATTACCTGCATGACTTTTTATTTTTTATACAAAGTGTGACCGAATTGCAAAATGGAAGAAATGAATGCACTTGTGGTTTCGTGGTTTGTCGCTAGGAAATATCTGCAGTAGAGGCTGGACTCGAACAGGATTTGCGGCATTCCACCTCTAATAGCACTTGGGCCCCGTTGGAGCCAAAGCCTGACAAAAAGTGACAAAGGCATGCTGTGGGCCGATACCCTCCCCCAGATTTTACGTTGCAACATTGTATACGGTGACCGAAGCCGCTATGTCAGATGGCAGTACACTCCCTGGTAGCAATTCTGATTGACCGATTATTTGATTTCTTTTTGAAGGCTGTTGACGTCTGCAAATCGGTCGTAGGGACGAACGTGAGTAATTTTCCTTCTTTTTAACACCTAGATCTCTCTTCATAACTAGCTTTATGTGGAGGTTCGTCTGCTTCCTGCGCACGGGGGTGGTGGTGACGTCAGAACGCCGAGTCCTGATTGGCTGATCGCGACCCCCTATCTGAGCGTCGTCTGCTGCTTTGCAACGTCGTTTGCTCACAACTTAGTCTGCGTCTGTCTTAGCTTTCCTGCGACTTTCGGAAGTGCAGGTCTTTACGAGCGAGCTCGACTTCGCCTTTCAGAGAGCGATGAATCTCCGACAGACGCAGGAAAAATAAAGCAGTCATCGCTTTGACCAGCAGACGTAAAGCAGACGATGTTAACTGCTCCAACCGCACCAACCCGCCGACGCCGTTAAAGAGTGAGGAATCTCGCCGCACACCAAACGAGGGAAAAAGTATTTGGGAGGGAACTTGCGGACGCTAGCCACACTCACTCTCCGTTCTTAGCAAACAAACCTCGGCGCCTCGGGAGACCTCGCCAGTGAGTTTTTTTTTTTACGTTCTCCTTCATGCGCGTCCGCTAGTTGTTAGACGAAAATAACGTACCGCTCGAGTTATTTCGTCTGCCCTCTCTGAAGGCAAAGTCGAGCTCGCTCGTAAAAACCTGCGCTTCCGAAAGTCGCAGGAAAGGTAAGACAGACGCAGACGACGTTGCGAGCAGACGACGTTGCAAAGGAGCAGACGACGCTCAGATAGAGGGTCGCGATCAGCCAATCAGGGCTCGGCGTTCTGACGTCACTCCTACCCGGAGGCAGGCGGTTTAGAGAAGCTCGTTTTAGCAAACGCCGTTTTACCGACCCCGGTTTATTGAATCCCTTTATAGAGAACCCAGTTTAGAGAAATGGCCATGAGCCTCCTTTTAGCGAATTCGGCCGCCGGACACGATTTACCGTGTACGGGTAAATCAGGTAAGTGAACATTTTTTGCAATAAGCCGCCGCAGACGGTCGCCGCTTCGCGGCGGCAGCGCAGCGGGGGGCATGGCTTAACACGCGCACCAGTGATACACGCGAGAAGTAGGAAAGCCTTTTTTTTAAAAAAAGAGTCCCCTTTTCGATAAACGGCGTTTCTTTAAACTGAGGCTTTGCTTTCTCTAAACCCTGCTTCGATAAAACGTGCCCATTCTCTAAAACGTGCTTCGATGAAATGGCATTCGATCAACCGTAGTAATCCCACCGCTACCCTGTGCGCAAGAAGCAGACGAACTTGCCCTCCGCATTAATACGCCATGATACCATAGCCCGTTTTGCTTCAACACCTCTTATATGTGTCTGAAGTTGAACGAATGTCGGGAAACAAGAGGGGGGTGGGGGAGGGTGCGCGAAAATCTGGAAAATTTTCCGAGGGGGGGGGGGGTGAAGTTTATGGCGCTTTTACATAATTCACTTCTAGTTGGGAGTCTCGTAAGACGCCATGTTGATTACATTCCACCGTATGCACCAACTCATGTTTACAAACAAACCAGAGCGCGCCTAGCGGCGCGCATGCACGATGGAGTTTGGGCTAGAAACGCGTCATCACCCATGAACAAAGCACTGGAATGCGATGTTGTCGGTGTCGGTGTCAACCCCCTGCCCCTTTTCGCGTAAGACTTGTTCACTCAAGGTCTTCCTGGCATTCTCTCACTACTATAGTGGCCTCATCGAAATGAACGAGCCTTGTCACACACGAAAGCTTGGCAGGAATAATATGGCATGCAGTGATTCATTCCCTGGGGGCGTTGCAGAAAGTACGCTGAAGCCTGATCTACGCCATCAAGTACTGCTCGCTGGTATCAGTCGTGACTTCACTCGGGCTAGAAAAGAAGCGTGGACGGTAGCTGCGATACTCGACATCGATTCAGAAAATTGCAAGCAGAATCGGACTGTGTGAACCGACATAACAAGTTGGTGATGGCCATCGGTAACAATGACAAATATACCCTTTTATCCCGGGTTTGCATCGAGCCTACTTACCCCAAATATCCTTTAGACTTAAAAGCATCTAGAGGTTGCATTTACTTCGTATCGCAATTACCACGTCAACGTACGGTCTCCGGCTTATTGCCGTTTGAACGTGCAGAAGGCAGTTTGAAAAGATGTCTTTGAAAAAGGAGCAGGCAGTGTAAACCTGAAGATGAACTGACAGCTTGACGGATTTTTCCGCGTTCATGTTGGAAAAACAGAAATAAATTTGACGACCACAAGTCTTTCTTTTTTCAAACCGAAGTGCTCTTTGAACAGGCAATCGTGATCCGACGGTGTCTGGTTTTTTTTCTTTCACGGTATCCATCCTCGTGCACCGACGAACTGAGCAGGCGGCAAACACATGAAAACTCATCTTAAACTCTTTCCCAGCTTTTTTGGTACAGCCCCTGTCGCGGATTGACGAGAGGGCAGTTTACTGCCGGTTTCTTCCAAAACAACACAGGAATACAAGTACCCCGTGGTGCCTTCCGCACAAAGCCCGAGACCGGAAGTGTGCAAAACGCTACACCGCCCTGGCGTGACGTAGTAGAGCTGAGTTGATGTATATGTTGTTTTTTATGCGTGAAATGAAAGTTTTTCAGCTCGGTCGGGTTAATTTGCAACATGCAACAATAAGTCCCATACACTCATTGAGGTGTATGTGACTTGTCCCATATTCGACAGCCCCATGGGCATATATGTTACACCACAAAAAGGGGTGCACATATGCACCTTAATTTTGGTGCACAAGTGCACCTTTGCTTATACCCAGATACTCAGCGGGTGTACAGAGCAGACAAACCCCACCCAGGGGTGTACATATATTCCGTTTTCTTCACCCTCTTCACTAACTGTGAATAGAGATACACCCCATTCTTAGATGTACTTATGCGAAGTCGACAAAAAACACTAAAACATTTTCCGTCAAAATGACGGGAAATCTCTTGACAGGTCTATTTACAAGCTTTTTATTTCAAATACCGGCAGGCCGTCATTTTCAAATGGCAGTGTTTTGTGTCATTTTGACGCCCGGTTTGTGAACCTTAATTACATTAAAGCCGTCAATTTTACGTTCTATCGTCGTTTCATTATTAGGTCCGGCGTAATTTGACGTCTTAATTGTCAACCTTAAATATAATTGAGCCGTCATTTCAACGTTTTAACGTCCTTTCATTATACAGTCCGACGTCATTTTGACGTGCCTTTGCCAATCTGAAATACAATTCGGTCGCCAATTTCACTGTACTCCTTTCATTCATAAGCTGAGACTGCGGTGGGATCAATCAGCCGCGTCCCTTTTATCCAATCAGCCGCGTCCATTTCATCCAATCAGCCGCGTCCATTTCATCACCTGAGTCTTCTCTCTGCGCGTGGGAATGGGCAAGAGCATGATCCTGTTGCGAAAGAGCGGCGTGTTACTGGTCCGAGCATGTTTAGCTTCCACCACAGTCTCATCTTATGAATGAATGGAGTATATGCGACGACATTGCATTATACGATTAGGTGTCATATTACTGTATTCGTGAATCACTTGTCACTTGTACCGTACCGTGATATGATGTGTGCTCGTAATTTTGTTTAATCTAAGTTTGTGTCGTGGTAGGCTTGTTTTACCATCATCTCGTTGAATCTTTCAATGCTGGAAATCGAACGGTGATACTCAAAATTTGTTTAGACTCCACAAAAGCCAAGCTGCGTCAAGGCGAAGTTCAAAACAGTAGAAACTTGAGATCAAGAAAAGAAGAGGGACACAAACAACAATCTGAATTGTTGTTTGTATCCTCCATTCTTGTTCCTTGATGTCGGGTTTGCTCGATGTTATAAGTCCAACAGCTTGACTGCATCTTTTGTGTCATTTCTGTCAATATAACGCTGTCAGGATCGTGTAATATTGAACAAAATGAGCTATAAGAAATGGCATCTGGTCGTACATATTTATTGCTCATGAACACTGGATGAAATATATACAACAAAAATTCATATTAAACTTGTGGCTTCCTGTGTGGTCTTACGAAAGGCATGCGCCAAAAACGTCCCTTGTTTCGTTTCCCCTTCTTTGGCACGTCTTATCTCTCACTCTTTTAGTTTTTTACCTCAGGAGTTGACCACCAAGAAGAGCCATTAAGCATTTCTGAAAAGCAAAACATAATTGCATACCATGGTTAGATACATATACGACACTGTGAGGGCCCCACGCCTTACTTAATGGGCATTATCAAAAGCTCCTAAATGAGCCAATTTCAAAAATTATTTGAGCACCATTGATGTATAGCGGGTGCAAAAGCAGCCACTTTTGGTACAGGCGTAAGGCTGGCAAACTAAAAACACAAATTATATATAGCAAAAAAGACAAACAATGCATGTGTTCTAAATACAGACTGTTTCTTATGCAACTGTGTTTATTTTTAATACTAAAACACACAACTAACCGCGAGATGCCACAAGAAACTTTGTTCTCAGTGGCCGCCAAACCAGATAAACTAATACCACTATTAGTAGTGCCCTAATGCAAGCTTTCTTTATACAAAATTTTGACCATTAAAAACAGTGCTGTCAAACTCATTTAAGTGCGGGGGCCAGATTGCCCCACCCCCCAAAGGTTGAGGACCAATGTAAGCCAGGGGGGGGGGGGGGGCCAGATAGCCCAACCGTCAAAGGTTGAGGGGGCCAATGTGGGGTGGGGGAGAACTGGGGGGGGGGGGGGGTGTCAAGAAATCTGTTAAGAGGACGCTGTGGTGCTTCTCTGCTTTTTGTAACTTTCAATTTCGACAGTGACAGTTTTAGCTTTGATTCGTTTGTAGCGCAACTTTTGGCCCTTCCCTGATGCAATCACAAAAAAATAAAAAGGTACTTCCTCCAACGTACTGGCATTATTTTTAAGTGGACGAGAGGGCAACTACACTGTTGTTCCCGTTGCTTCTTCACTCGTGAAATATTCAAGCTCGACATGTCTCGAAAGAAAGTATTCATTCGACTGTTCTTGCTTTTATGAGGATTGTTGATAGCACCAGACTGAGAAAATACTTGTATTTTAATTGTGATATTTTTTTTAGGGCGAGAATCCTGAGCTCGTAGCTTTATCTTTTGCGGTTGCTTCTGTCAAGCGAGAGCTCGAGCAGTTGAGGCGTGTCCTTCAGCAAAGAACTCGTGGTTACAGCCTAGAAGCGGAATCATCGTACGGGTGCTAAACACCATAAAAAATACGGGAAAAAAAAGCAGGAAAAGACACCTGGACAAATAAAACAGGAACCATATTAACTACGTGAATATGTTAGAAAAACAAGGCTACGTTGTGGGCGTAAATGAATTGGACACATGATATTATTATAATGCATACCATTTGTAATGCTCGTTGTGTGAGCGGTGTCTTGCAGCCGGTTTTCTGTGGCCCGTGTCCAAATAAGTCGCGGGCTGCGTGTCCAAGCACTGAGCAAATTAAATTTACCCACAGTTATTTATTATCTACCAGAGCATCATTATCTGCATACTGGTAATAGTGACTATATTCCGAGTCATTGCAGTTGCGCGCAGCACAGTCGAAGGCAATGCCCGGTGAGGGAAAAGGACAAGCACTACAAAGGCGAGTGAGAAGAGTAACCTCCTCCCTAATCTAAGGTTCCAGGTGCTTTCCCTGTCTTCCGTAGCCCTCCCCTCTAATCCGTCTTCCAAATGCTCTTTTTTTCTCTCTTCGTGTGGCGTTGCCTTCGCCTGCACTGCACAACACTAATGACACGGAGTCTGACTAAAGGACTCAACAGATGCCAAAACACTTGAAGAAAAGTTAGCAACTTCGGTGCTAGTATTTAGAAAATTTTCCGTCGCTTGTCCTGGCGAAATACGAGCGACCGAGCGACGTGGACGGACATGTCGACTGCAAAAAAGTGGCGGAAGACAGTTCGGAAGGTGTTCTCGGATTCCTTCGTAAGTTACGCAAAACTCGTGATCATTTCGCTTCGTGAATACGGTTTTGTTAGTTTTTTTAGTACGCATGTTTCTTGTCGTAAGATAGCTTTGTGAATGTGGCCTTTCTTGTGACGACAAAGTATTGTAGTGCAATACATATACATCAAAATATATGTTGGAAACTTTTTCTTAATTATGTGAGAATCAAAAGGGGCTCTAAAAAAATCTATCTAAATTCAGTCCATACGGCTCGGTCTTGCTAGCCGGTTTTCGTGCGTGGTGGTGTAATGGCGCACGTGGGAATACACTCGCCTAGCCCGGCGATTCCTTGGGAAGAGGAGGATTCGCGTGACGGGTCTACGAGTAGGCTGCCTGAGGCTGGTCCTGGTGCCTCCGGTCGAAGGGGAATGTAAGGGTGCGCGATACACCCATGTACATCCTTTCTCTACTTAGAGTGCAGTTTGCGTACATATTGGCTATGTTTTTATACATACCGGTCTTTTTTCTACATTAAAGGGACACTGACAGGTTATTTCTGCTTGGAACGAGAATAAAGCGCAAAAAAAAAACGACGGATTATTAGAAGGATATACACACAGACAAGGCGCTGACTTACAACTAAAATTTAACGCAAAAAACATGAGGGCCACAAAAAAAACTCGAACGATCCACCACACCAACGTCACCACACACCACGTTTTCATCGGCCGAGATATTCTCTCTCTCTCTTTGATAGAGGGCCACAGAGGGGGCACTCACACCTGCCCTCCCTACATCGTAACATATAAATGCCTCCCTTATCTCCCTCATCCTTTTGTTGTTGTGTCGCATCAATATTGCTGTCTCTTCAAACTTAGGGGCGCACCCAAACCTGTCGAAATGCATCGCCAGATGACCGGCAGGAGACGACCTCACAGATCGTCATTTGGCGATTCGTTGCGACAGGTGTGGGTGCGCCCCTAAGTTTGAAGAGACAACAATAGTGATGCGACACAACAACCAAAGGGAGAGGGAGATAAGGGAGGCATTTATATGTCACTATGTAGGGAGGGCACGTGTGTCAGTGACCCCTCTGTGGCCCTCTATCAATCTCGGCCAATGGGAACGTGGTGTGTGGAGACGTGGGTGCGATGGATTGTTCGGGGTTTTTCGCGGCCTTCATGTTTTTTCGATTGAATTTCAGTTGTAAGTCAGCGCCTTGTCTGTGTGTACACTCGTCTACTGGTCCGTCGTTTTTGTTTTTTTTTGCGCTGTATTTTTGTTCCGATGCAGCACCAACTCGGCCAGATTTCTACGCTTATACTGTATTTATGCGCGTCGAGGTTTTAGTTGTACGTGATATATTAGACCCCAACTACCCAGAACAGAATTTGTGGCTCAAAATTCTGTTTCTTCCGCCCGAAAACCGCCGATCGAGAACTGGCCGGTTTGAGTCGCGCTCACTCTATTCTCCGTGGTTAAGGGACGTTTTCTAAGGTTTAGACTCAACCACCAAATTTAACCAAAGATGTGGGTCACTGAAGGCACACACGCAATTTTAAAAATAAAAAAACAAAAACCATATTTTGTAGCTTTCAAAAAACTGCGAATACGTTGGTTGAAAAAAAGATAGTTGCACTGAGAACAGGAAGCATTCTGCCCGTTCACTGCGTAATTCTCAACGCGGCGTCATATCGCGTATCGTGGGACTCGAAGGGTGAACGGCGATGAAGCGGACGACGGACGTGGAACCTCTGCTTTAGAACTGTCATTAGCGGCGCCGGCGAATCTATCTTCCTTCGAAAGAGATATTTTGGACCGATCGAAAGAACTGGGATTCATTCCGTACGACACGCCCGACCTCCAAACCGATTTGCACGAAGACGGCGCCGAGTAGTCGCCCCTTCTCTTGGATAAAGACATTGCTCGCGCAAGCGTCAAGCACGAAGTGCGTACTTCTAGCTGAATATGCACGCGTACGATTTCTTTACTAGGTGCGAATGTGGCCAATGCAGGGTGCTGCCCGCCTTTGAGCATTAGGAATGCCTTTGCTGGATGGAAATTTGCAGCAAACTTTCCGACCCACAGTCGACCGGCTGCGTTGTTACGAAAGATTTCCCCCAGTAGCTCAGTGGAAAGCTGTCCGCTTCACTGTTTTTTTTGTTTTCAATATTTCTGCAATATATACGCGTTTATTTATTTTTATAATTATCACTGAAAACAACAAATGTGGACGAAGCGTCGCTCAACTAAATGGTATGGGATTACTTTTTGACACCTGCTAGAATCCACTTTTCGAGGTGCCCGTACCTGTTCTGCAGGAATCGCAGTCAGCCATTGGTCCCGATCCAGTTAATCTTTCCGTAACTTGTGCAGACTATGCCACACAATGCCACTTTCGAATGCAGAACCTCTGAGGCAGCTCTTCACGCAGCATCTTGGGGGAGTTTTTTTCGGAGCCGATCACGGACATTCACCACGGGCACTCACTACTTATTTCTAACTTTTCAGTGTACAAAACAACTCATCTTGAAGTGCAGAACAGCGAGCGGAACAAACATAATTGCAAAGCAATCGCACGGTAAACAGTTCCTGCAACGCATGTCGCCTTCTGCGCGCGGCCAAAAAACAAAAAAACGGAGGAGGTACAATGCTCATGGTCGGAACGTTATTTTCGGCACTCTATCCTCCTCTATATTTCTCCGACCTCCGTGCGCATGTTTCGGTTTCTGTTTCGAGCAGTTGCATTTTTCGGCTTTATTAGAAATATAGGTAACTCTTTAGCAAAATAATAATTGGCTAGTCTTCTGACATCATATTAAATCGCCTGGCAAAAAAAAGAAAAAACATGTTGGGGAGGGCGTCAGCTGTCCCTTTAAGACGAGCTGCCGATTGAAAAGTCGGCCCGTCGACAGTTATAAAGGCTCCAAAAGGTGTGGCTGCGGCGACTTTCCGAGGAACCAAATTGGAGAAACCTTGGATTTGTCTGGCCCAAATCCGAGCCCTGTCGTACTTATGGAGTTCTCACGTTGACGGATCCAGTCGCATGCTTCAGGGTTTCACTAACACCCAAAAAAGTACTCCAATAACTGTAAGAGTCAGCGCTTGAACAAAAATGGACAGTGTGGCAGACGCTGTGCTATCAGAATTAATAGGGAGTTTTAGTAAACCTTGTTCCCCCTCCGCTAAACCCCTCCGCTACCCAAGGCCATCGACACGCAGGCACTGTGGTGGTTTCTTCGTTGCGGAGGGCTTAGTGGAGGGGGAAACACGGTCTACTAAAACCCCCTAATATGAGTGCAAACACCGCTTCGCGTGGCTTGCGGTACTACCAGCGCTCCCTGGCGATTGATCATTTAAGTATAAGTGAACCTTGCGGTCGAGACATAACATCTCTAGCGATTGTCGTACGACTCTGCACTTCCGGGTAGTCTGCTATCGAAAAACGGCCGGCTGAACCGCGAAACTGTTCATGAATAACGAAGCACATTTTTTTGCTAGCAATGTGCGCCAGCAGGAATAACCTGTGTGAATATTTTTAGGGTCATCTTATTGATCAGAAAGTTTTAGTATATTATTCCCATTACTCCGATAATACCCCAGACTTCACCGACACCTTTAAGCATGCATCATATTCCTATCGAATGTATCAAAACAATCAACTAAGACTGCCGTCCTTCGCGTAAGTTTTGCGAGAGCAAAGGATCCCCAATGCACACATGCAAAAAGTTAGCGCGATGCGAGCGTGAGTGACATGCTTAAATCATGGAAAGCAGCACGAAAAAAAAAAAAAACGACGAGGACGTCCCGTGTGCCTTTTCTATGCCCTCGTCTTTTTTTCAGCTCTGTTTTTCATGATGATAAGTATCACCCCTGCTCGCACCGCGCTACCTCTGCGCATTGGTGGTCCTTTGCCCTCGCCGACTCACGCGAAGGAAATAGGCAGTCTTAGTTGACTGTTTCGCTACCCCCCCCCCCTCCCTATAACAATATGGTGTATGCTTAAAAATGATGGCGAAGTATTAGGTATTGTTATCGGAATGATGAGAATACTCTACTAAAACTTCCTAATAAATAAGATGACTTAAGAAGTTCTTATTAGGGGTGCCGCGAACGTTTTTCGAACCGCAGTTTTGACTATCGAATCAAGCGGTTCGAACGCTTCGAAAGACTTCGAATTTTTGAACTTTCTATATTGTAAAATTAGACGGAAGTCGAATGTTCGAACTTGTTAAACTAAGAAGGTCGAAGCTTTTCGAACCGTCAAACTTATGGCGCTAAAAAATTCGATCCTTTTTGAAAATTCGAACTTATTACGCTGCAAAATTCGATGTTTGTCGAACTTTCGAACTTGATAGAACAAAAAATCTATGATTTTCTAACTTTCGAACTTCTGGCACTAAAAAGACCCAAGCTTTTCGAACTTTCGAATTTCCTACGCTAAGGAATTTGGATAATTTTCGAACTTTCGACCTTACTTATCAAGAAAATTCGAAAAGTTTTGAACTTTCGAATACTAAAATGTCAAAAGGTCGACAAACTTCAAACTTTTAGGGCAAAAGTTTGAGGTTCGTCGAACTTTGAAAGATTGGCGGACGGTTTTATTTGAATTCAAGTAGTGAGGTACATTCGTAATTTTTTTCCAAAATGTTTACATGCGGTGCTGCGTTCCTTACGAAAGACAATGCCGTTCATTTCAAAGTTCTGGCGTGCTTAGATTAAAAAGAAAAATAAAAATCACGAAGGGGCGAGGAAGGACGGCAGTTTTTTGACGATTGTCATTTGTGCCATATTTAAAGCGCGCTTAAGTCGAAGCTATTTATGGTAAAGACGTTAAACTTTTAAAGAATGATCTATGTATAGCTTAGGTAAGTGTCGTCTTAAGATGTGATTATTATTATTCAAATAAGTTTTGAAGAAATGTCCATACATGTATCTACGGGTAATTATGCCCTAAACTTGGTTTTTTTTTTTCGTCTAAGTTGTTTGAGGTATTGCATTTAAATTAACACTACAGACAGAACCTATCATTGCCATCTGCAAAATAGAAAATAATATATTTATTGTTTTTTTCACGTTAAGGAATAAATTAACTCATGGGAAAAGATATCTAATATTGTTCAAGTTCAGCAGGTCATTAAAAAATAAACATTTGGTTTTTTTCGCTTCTCGTTATTGGGACGTGTTTCTGTTAGCCTATGCATATTTTGGTAGGAGAAACTTGTTTCGAAGTTCTCAGTCCCTGAATATGCAACAACACAACACTTCCGGCGAACTCTTGATATTTTTTTTTTCGGTATCTTTTTATCCCCGCATTTATTGTTACATTTATTTCTATTATATTTTTTTATCAATGGCACAGTTATTTTGGACGAAAAGGCAAGCTGTGAACTTCCGAACCACTAAGCATGTGACAAGTAGTGCCTTCTGACAACGAGTTCTCGAGAATGACCATCTACGTGATCTTTTATGCAGTGAAGAGCGACAGTGGCTATATATGCGCATAATAATTTCAGATTAAAATAAGCTCGACCACGCCCTCTTTCCCCATATTGCTTTCCTTAACAGTCCGAAATATCTGGAAGGTTGAAAGGGGGGCTGGAAACCCCCCCCCCCCCCCCCCCCCCCTTTTCCCGTTTTTCCTTTTCCGACGCTACTGGTATGGTAGAACGCTCCTCGACCTCGAGTTGTGTCGGCGTCTGTGGTTTTTGCAAAGCGTTTCCTCCATCCCGGAAAATAAACCTCCAGGACAATTACAAAATTAATTTACTAGATGCCAGCGTCACTCGGGTGGCGTTCGATCGGATTACTCCCAGCGTGCAAGGGGTAGGGAGGTAGCTTGCCGGGTTGCTTCAAGGTTTTTCTGAGCTTCAACCTCCTGCCAGTCCCTGGCCGTTTCGATCTGGATGAATATCGTAAAGCAGTGCGTTTGTGTGTTCACTACTGTGTGATGCACGTTAAAGAACCCCCCCCCCCCCCCCCCCCCCGGGCTGGCGGTCACAATTACTGATCTATGGTAACACGTCAGATTGCACTGGGAAATATTCCAGCACATCGGGGACACTCGTCGTCTTACTTATTTGCCTGACCCAACTTCGCGGACTCTAAATATCACACCCTAACTTTTCTATACCTGATTTCGTGAAAACCAGTGACTCGTGAAATATTACTTGAAACTGAAACTGTGGAGGAACGTGAAAACCGGACTTCGAAGTTTGAAAACTTGGACCTAAAAGGAAATTTGACATCTTCGAAGTTTTCTTCGTTTTGTTCGAATTTAGCTTTAAAGAAGTATCGAAACCTTCGAACTTTTCGAACTTCATGTAGAAAGAAGTTCGAAATGTTCGATTTTTCCGAACTTTATCTATAAAAATTCGAAGCATTTGAAATTTTCGAATTTTAAATCCAAAAAATTTTGAAATCTTCGAATTGTTCGAATTTCGGATCCCAAAAAATTCGAAATGTTCGAATATCTTGAATTTCAAGATAGGAAAGTTCGAAATCTTCGATTTTATCGAACCTCAAGTAAAAAAATATTCGAAAAATTCGAACCCGAAATTTTAGAAACCGTGAAAGCTTCAAACTTTTCGAATTCGAAACTGTACAGTGATCGAAGGTTGCGAATATGTCGAATTCGAGCCTCGGTCGGTACGAAAATATCGAAATTTTGACGATTTGAACCTCAGTTCGCTTCGAAAATATCAAAACATTTCGAAATCGAACCTAGGTTGGTTCGCGACGCCCCTATTTTTTATACAAGTTATTTCTGCTGGCGCACATCCCAAGCCAAAAAATGCGCTTCGTCGTTGGTAAGCAGCTTCGCGGTTTCGCCGGCCGTTTTCTGCTATCACTCGACCTGGAAGTTTAGAGTGGTAATTCGATCGCTAGAGATGATATGTCTCGACCGCAAGGTGCGCTTAAACTTCAAAGTTCAATCGCCAGGGAGCACTGGTAGTACCGCGGGTCACGCGGAGCAGTGCTCGCACTCGTATTGATCGTGATAGTACATCATCATGGCGGAACACGGTTTAGAGGAAGGAAAAGGGCGTTTCGAGGTACCGCTTTAAAAAACGCCAATTTATCTAAGACCCCTTCGGATATGGAGGTTTCTGGAATTAAAAGAGTAGAATCATAAAACGAAGTGTTCGGGCGGCAGAAGCTGAGAGAAGTAACTTGGATTACGACCTCCTGGAGAGCATTACAATACTATCTGTCATCTTTTTTTTTTTTTTACACCGATAGCTGTTTGGGCTTTTTCTATCACTCGAAATGACGTCCGTTGTGGATGCATTAGTTGGCGTAGTAGGGAGTGTAGGGTGTCCGTCGTCAGATGTTGCCAAGTCTTTGGAAGATGGCCAAGGGATCGTGTGCTCATCCATGCAGATTGTCAAGATTGCTTTTGGTTTAATGTCCTCTGAAATGGCAATACGAAAGGTTTACAAACGGAGACTGTATATAATTTAAAAACAAATTGAAACTTCAGTTTAGCGTAAATAACCATAAACCTGCATTATAGATCGACACGCGGGCTTGACATCACGGAGCCGCGGCGGCGCTGCGATCGCGCCGGAGGCGGGGGTGGGGGCGGAAGGGCAGACGTTTAGCAAGGGCGTCATAGCATTTCAGCTTGCCGCGAAGCTGTGTGGCCGCAATTGCTCCGAAAAATATTTAAAAAAGTAGCGGAGTGAGTTTCCACAAGTTTTCGGCAGACTAGGTCGGCGTCGGCGTCGCTGTCGGCGTCGGCGTAACCAAGGTCACCCCAAGGTCACGCGACCTCCAAGGTCATCCCAAGGTCACGTCACCCCCAAGGTCACGTGCCCCCCAGAGGTCACGTGACCCCTCCCCAGGGTCACGTGACCCCCAAGGTCACGTGCCCCCAAGGTTACGTGACACCCAAAGTCACGTCGCCCACCGAGGTCACGTGACCACCCCTCAGGGTCACGTGACCCCCCGCCGAGGTCACGTGACCTCCCCGATGACGTCATCGTCACTGATGACGTCACCGGCATCCGCATCGTCATCGTCATCATCACTGATGATCAGTGACGTCACTGATGACCTCACCGGCATCCGCATCGTCATCATAACTGATGACGTCATCAGTGGCGTCACTGATGACGTCACCGACATCCGCATCGTCATCGTCATCATCGCTGTTGACGTCATCGGAGTCCGCATCGTCATCGTCACTGATGTCGTCATCAGTGACGTCACTGTTGACATCATCGGCATCGTCACGTGACCTCCCCCAGGTCACTTAACCCCCCCCCCCCCAGTACCCTTCCCTCCTCCTCCTCAAGAGCTGCGCTCTAATTCGGTGTTACAGGGAGTTGTAAACCGCTTTCACTTTTTTTGTTTTGGGCACAAGTTCGCCCTATTAAAGGAGCGATGCAACAATTTTTGTACTTTACGCAAATACCGCTTAAAACGGATCCCTAACGTTAATGACCTATGAAACACTCGTTCGTTTTTCACCCCACGCAATAGAAGTCCCAGAAAAAAAATTTAAGAAAAACGAGCAGCGTTCACCCCCTCAACTCGCAGCCAGAACAAGCGGCCACGTGATCTGGAGCCGATTATATGCCGCCAGTGTTGATCATAGCCACGCGCTGGGGTTGGCAAAGCGCAGGACACGCGCTGAGTTCCAGACATTGTTATGGCTCGGCTGTTGTCGTCGTTGCAGCGATTGGACACGGGTCACAACCCGAATGCTTCTCGAGCTAGCAATTGTCACGAGCCCAAGTCGAGTGCCCACGCAATGCTCGGGTCCAATCTATGAACCGCATTCAAATATCGTCACTTGGGTGTACTGCGATCCCCGAGTTACGTCATCCAATTTCGCAAAGGAGAGATTGAATGAAAATGATCGCTTTTGTGCTTGAAATTACACCGCAACAAAGGAGTTTCTTGGCCAGTGGCGTTGCGTGTGAGTATCCTTGAGTCCCAGGTGTGCCAGTAAGCTCGTGTAGAGAGAAAAACATTCCAACTAAATATCGTTGCACAGCTCCTTTAAACGTTTATTTTCTTCAGTTATTTTTGCCTCCTCAATCGTCATTCGTGACATTTTTGATGGAGGTGCGGGGTACCGCATGCCCGTGGAGCGTTCTCCTCCTAGGACCCGCAGTGCAAGTCCGATTCCCGGCTCAGTGAGAAGACCACTCAACGCGGAACTTGAAACTCGGACCAGCCACCGCACCAAGGGAGAGGATCTTGAGCACGGTTTGCTGCTGGACAAGCCCAAGCAGAAGAAGACGACGATGGCCAACCAGTCGCAAGCCGTCGCCGCTCCTCCCGTCATCTACATGCCCGTTGCACCGCGGACGGCTGCCCCCTTCCACGGTGAACTCTACGAAGACGTTGAAGACTGGATTGACCAGTATGAACGCGTTGCCCGCCACAATGGCTGAATCGACGAGCAGCGCCTCCACAACGTCTACTTTTCGCTTGAGGGGACCGCCAAACACTGGTACAAGAACCATGAGTCCTCTTTGAAGTCGTAGGGCATTTTCAAGACCGACCTGAAGGCTACATTCGTCAACCACCACCGCCGAGAGAGAGCCGAGGACCTGCTGCGAACCAGGACCCAGGGCCCCAACGAGAGCGTCACCGGCTTCGTAGTGGACGTTCTGCGCCTGAGCGCCCGCGCCGACCCTCGGGCTACAGAAGAAAAGCAGCTACGAATCTTCATGCGCGGAGTGAGAGACGACGTCTTCGGAGGCCTCGTCCGCAACCCGCCTGCAACCGTCGACGCCTTCGTCACCGAGGCGACAAACATCGAGCGCGCCCTCCAAGCGCCCGCTCGAGCCAAGCGTCACTGCAACCGCGCTGCTTAGCGGCGGAAACGCTCCTGGTACGGATATCCGCGAAATTATCCGGGAGGTCGTCCGGGAGGAACTGCGAAGGTTTCTGCCAACCACCAGCCGTCCGCCAACCCTTTCCATCGCCGAGGCTGTCCGAGAAGAAGTGCATCGGGCGCTCCAACCAGAGGTTCCCGTCACCATGGTGGCACCGGAGGAACCGACGTTGAGCTGCGCCGCCATGGCCCGACGACCGCCGCAAACTTCCCGCCAAGCCACTGCGCCGCCCCGAAGAGACGCCTCAACGCCGCAGTACCCCCGACGACAGAAAGATCAGGCGTACGTTCACCCAGAGCGACCTGCACCGAGGAAGACAGACGTCTGGAGGACGGCCGAGCGACGCCCTCCGTGTTACCACTGTGGGGAAGCTGACCATGTGTACCGCCGATGCCCATACCGACGACTCGGGCTGCGTGGATTCCATCCAAACGACCAGCGCCCCCGGTATGGTGAACACCCTCGGGAGATCGACGAGTACCTGCGACGACCTCAGTCCCCCAAGCCTGCGTTCCGCCGAGAGTTCCGATCGCCTTCGCCACGACGTCCAGCTTCGCCGATGCACCGACCCCGACGTGGAAGCCTGTCGCCCTTCGCTCCTCGCCGGGGAAACTAGGCGTGGCAACCCCTGGAGGTGGAGTTGCCGAAAACGACCGACGCAAAGAGCCTCCAAGAACGACGGAGCGCTCCCACTCTCCCGACGCTACGCATCACAACGGCGCTCCTGCATTGGTGTCCAACAACCTAAACCTTGCTATCGACGGCCTCGACGCATCGGGACTCGTAGACACCGGATCAGACTACTCAGTCTTGAGTGGGAGGCTCTCCCGCCGCCTTCGAAAAGTCACGGCGCCGTGGGATGGACCTCAAATACGTACCGCCGGATGACACCTCATCACACCAGTCTGGAGATGCACTGCTCGCGTCGAGATCCACGGTGAGACGTGCCCTGAGAAGTTCGTCGTTCTGCAAGACTGTTCGAGGGACGTTATCCTCGGAATGGACTTTCTGTGCGAGTATAGAGCCGTCATCGACCTCACGCCAAACCAGTTGACGCTGCGAAAGCCTGTCCTGCCGCCGGCGGAGACCAACGCGACGTCAACCGCTATCCGAGTTTTCGCCTACCATGTGATCCTACCGCCGTGGTCGAGTGTTTTCGTCACCGTTATAACCGACGCAGCCATGCACGGTGAAGCTCTTCTGGAAGGCAGTCTCCAACTGCTCCTCCAAAAAGAAATTGGTGTCGCACGAGGCGTAACGGATCTCCAAGAAGGACGTACAACTGTTCTTGTGACCAACTTTCAAGAGGAGCCGCAGCACCTAACGATGGGTACCACCGTGGGCCACGTCGAAGAGCTTCAGGCGCCAGCCGTGGTCACCGCAATCTCCGAGGAAACCTCGTCGCCACAGCAGAAGAGCACGACGCCGCCGCCGCTCGAAATCGACCCCGAGCTCCCAGCTGCGAAGCGTCGGCAACTGATTGATCTCCTTGCCGAATACAGTGACTGTTTTGCCACGACATCAAAAGTTCGCCAAACACCAATGGAGAAACATCGCATTATTACCGACGACGACGCACTCCCCGTCCACCAGTCGCCGTATCGAGTCTCCTCAAAGGAAAGGAAAGTGATTCAAGATCAAGTCCAGGAGATGCTCGACGACGACATCATCTAACCCTCAAGAAATCCATGGGCGTCCCCAGTCGTCCTTTTAAAGAAGGACGGAACCCTGCGGTTCTGCGTGGACTATCGTCGACTGAACGCTGTGACGAAGAAGGAAGTTTATCCCCTCCCTCGCATCGACGATACGTTAGACGGACTGCGCCACTCCAGATATTTTTCGTCAATGGACCTGAAGAGTAGTTACTGGCAGATTGAAGTCGACGAACGTGACCGGGAGAAAACTGCTTTCGTCACTCCTGACGGACTGTACGAATTCAAAGTGATTCCGTTCAAACTTTTCACAGCACCAGACCACTTCCAGCGCGTCATGGACACCGTGCTGGCAGGTCTGAAATGACAGAGCTGCATCGTCTACCTGGACGATGTCGTGGTATTCTCAAGAGATTTCGACGAACACCTCAGACGACTTTGAGCCGTGCTTCAAGCCATCAAAACCGCCGGCCTGTCACTCAAGCCAACAAAGTGTCGGTTCGCCTATGGGGAACTAAAGTTTCTCGGCCACGTCGTGAACAACAAAGATGTTCTACCTGACCCCGAGAAGACCCGCGCCGTAGCTGCATTTACGCCGCCGGCTCACAAGAAGGCCGTGAGAAGATTTCTCGGACTATGTGCCTACTACAGGCGCTTTGTTCGAGACTTCGCTAAGCTGTCCGCACCGCTGACACGAGGACGTCGTAAAGTTCATTTGGACAGAAGAACAGCAGAGGTCATTCGACGAGCTCAAACGAAGACTCCACACGCCCCCGATTCTTGGCAAATTCGACCAGTCTGCTGAAACCGAGATCCACACCGACGTTAGTAACACCGGACTGGGTGCGGTACTAGTCCAAATGCAGGACGGCGCAGAGCGAGTCATCGCATACGCAAGTCGGACGCTGTCTAACGCGGAGAGGAACTATTCAACTACTGAAAAGGAGTGCCTCGCTGTCGTATGGGCAATAACAAAGTTTTGCCCATATTTGTATGGAAGTCCTTTTCGCGTGGTCGCATACCACCACTCACTCTGCTGGCTGGCGAATCTGAAGGACCCCTCCGGACGCCTCGCCCGGTGGAGCCTCCGACTGCAGGAGTTGGTGTACAAGTACGGCCGGAAGCACAATGACGTCGACTGCCTGTCAAGCGCCCCACTCGAGGCCGCTCCTGCCTGCACCGAAGAGGACGACGATGAGTGCTTCCTCGGCGCTCTGGATGTCAGCGACATGGCAGCACTCCAACGAGACGACCCTGAGATGCGAGCACTCATCGAGCACCTAGAGGGACAAGGAAGCGCCGTCTCCCGCGATTTTCTACGAACACTGCCAACCTTCTCCCTCCAACGAGGTGTGCTCTACAAGGAGAACTCCAGCGACTACAACACGGCGTGGCTGTTGGCTTGAAAAGCCAACAGCCACGCCGTGTTGTTGTCGTTGAAAAGGCTTGAAAAAGAAATTTTTCAAGCCTGCCACGACGACCCGACGGCGGGACACCTTGGCTACAGCAGAACTCTTGCCAGGATACGCGAAAAATACTACTGGCCCAAGCTCGCGAAGACACTGCACCACTACACCCGATCTTGCCGCAAGTGTCAACGACAAAAAAAAAAAAAAACACCGACGAGACCGGCAGGATTTCTTCAGCCTATTGCGCCGCCATCTGCTCTATTCCAGCGAATCGGAATGGACTTCCTTGGGTCATTTCCACCATCCACGCAAGGAAACCGATGGATAATCGTCGCAACCGATTATCTTACACGGTACGCCGAGACAAACGCCCTTCCATCATGAACGGCTGTTAAAGTCGCCAAGTTTTTCATCGAGTCCATTGTCTTCCGGCACGGCGCTCCCGAAGTCCTGATCTCAGACCGTGGATCATAATTCATGGCCCAGCTGACGCAAGAAGTCCTTCGTCTCAGCCACACCAGCCATTGTCGCACCACGGCGTACCACCCGCAGACCAACGGGCTAACGGAGAGACTCAACAAGACCATCACCGACATTATCTCCATGTACGTCGACGTGGAACACAAGACATGGGACGAGGTGTTGCCGTACGTCACCTTTGCCTACAACACGGCCGTACAAGAAACCACCGGAGTGACACCTTTTGAACTGGTACATGGGCGCAAGGTAGCGACAATGCTGGACGTTATGTTACCCCACGAACCGGCTGTCGACGCAAGCGACGACGCCTAGGTGGTTTCCCAAAGGGCAGCAGAAGTACGTTAGCTCGCCATACTCCGGATTAAAGCGCAACAACGTGTCGACACTGGCCGCTACAATTTTCGTCGTCGGGACGTCCACTTCCAGCCCTGAGACAGGGTGTGGGTGTGGACACCGATCCGCCACCGTGGTCGCAGCGAGAAACTCCTGAAGCGCTACTTTGGACCCTACAAACTGCTTCGTCGACTCGGGGATCTGAACTACGAGGTGATGCCCGACGGAACACGGACTTCATCACGCCGCCCTCCACGGCCAAAAGTCGTCCACGTCGTGCACATGAAGCCGTACTATATACGCTCGATAGGACAGTGGACCTTATGTATTCCAAATGACTATTTAGTTTACTGTTCTTTTGTTTGCTTTGTTTTGTTTTGTGCTGCATCGGGGCGATGCACTTCTTAAAGGGGGGTGTAATGCCGCTCGCGCAGCTGGCCAAGTAGGCAGCGCGCGCGTGGCCCTATGGTTATCGCGCTTGTCTACCACGCGGAAAGCTAGGGTTCGATTTCTGGGAGCGACGAGTCTTTTGTTTATTCCTGCAATTTAGTGTTCTGGAAAATTCGAGAATCATGTTGGCTTGTTCCAGGCCCGAATGTTCTACGCGTCGAACCTTCTATGCCGATTATTCGAGAAGCCTACGCGTGTACATAAGCGGCTTCGCGTGGCGAGCCAGAGTCAGTCTCGCGCCTGCGCTCGATCCTGCGGTTTCGCCGACATCGACGTCTGCGACGCTCTGCTGTTTTCTCCTGTTTCCTGTTTGTTTTTGGCACAAGTTTGCCCCATAAAACGTTTAGCTCTTTCAGTTATTTTTGCCTCCTCAATCGTCATTCGTGACAATATCCCTGGATGTGCAAGAAAACCGTTGTCTGATCGAGACCACCAGGATTTTGTTCCCACGGTGTCCGCGCACTAAGCATCGGCCAAGCGCTCGTCTCAGGCTCGCTACGCCCGTGCTACCAAGCAGAAGAAGATCGGCGACAGAACGGAAGTGTTGTAGGCGTTACAAAAAATATATATTAAATACGTTACTCGTTAGTCGCAACTAAAAGGTACGCGTTACCGATCTACGTTACCTAAAATCAAAGGAACGCGTTACCGCTACCGATAAAAATTTACTCAGGTTACATCTGCGCTACTTTTTAAATTATAATTTAACATGTTTTACTCTTTTGATGATACATGTATGCATAAGCTCATATATAAAGAAACATTATGTTCATAAAGAAACTGAACATAATTACTTTATTTCTTTCTTGACGCCTAAAAACGCGGAAAAAATTGAAGTGTAATTTTTATAAGACTTGCACCCTATTGGAAAAACCAGCATGAAAATCAAACTGGTCAAGCTGGTAATTAAGGTGGTCAAGCTGGTAATCAAGGTGGTCAAACTGGTCAATGTGGTAATTAAACTGGTTTAGCTGGCAATCAAGCTGGTTTAAGCTGGGCAAGCTGGAATTTAAGCTGGTCAGTCTGGTCTAAGTAAAAACCAGCATGGTCTCACTCGAATCTGGTTTTAGATTCAATCTGGTGTAGCTGGGAGCCAGTCTGGTCTTAACTGGTCAAACTGGTTTTCCATGGAGCCAATGTGGTCAAGCTGGGAGACGAGCTGGTCATGCTGGGAGACAAGCTGGTGAATCTGGTAGAAATAATAATCGTGGTGGTCAAGCTGGTCATGCTGGGAGCGCGCACGCCAAGGTCGGCTAGAGATAGCCGAACTGGCATTGCTGGGAGCGCGCGCGACAAGGTCGGCTGCTGGAACGAGGCCACGTCCTGTTCTTTGTCCTCTCGTTTTTGGTAGACCACCGGGCGCGTCAGGCGCGCTGCAAGCTACCTTTGTGTGCGAGAAAAGAGAGAGAGAGAGAGAGAGTGGTAGAAACGGAGAATCGAAGACGCGTTTGGATAGCTTGGGCAGAGGGCAGATCGAAGGGACGGCTGTGTGCGCGTTGTTTGGAGACTAGTTGAACGACGGTGCAAGCGAAGCGGGTTTTGAGAAGACAGCGAGCGGCAGTCCGTTCAGTGCGGGAAGATGTCAGACGTCCCGACTGCGGCGTCGCTTCGTGTCTTCGAACGTGTGTGTGCCCAAGAATGACGGCGGTGCCGAGGAGTATCGCCAATGCCATCCAAGCCACACGGATTTCCTCGCCTCTGCCGACCACGCAAGTTGCCGCTTCGCCCCCATCGCTGGCGGGACCCAGGTTCGCTTCTCTCGTCCGTGTAGTATTTTCGTCTGCTATTGCCTGTTTTTGGCCTGTGTCTAGTATTTTTTTCGTGTTGAGAGATAAGCAATCTGGTTTTATTAACATTGTAGACAATTTGCACCGAGAATCTGTGCGTCGGTTAGTACTGTGTCAGCGCCGAGGATGTGTAGCATTTGAGTTCATGTGAGGCTGCCGCAAGTACGAAAATAATAAATTGGATGCCGAGTTGGCTTTTCTGACGAGCTTGGCTTTTTTATTCTGTGTATTAATTTAAACAGGTTAAACTGGTTGGGAAGTTCACCAGCATGACCAGTTTAACAGCATGACCAGCATGCCAAACTGGGCATGCTGGGGCAATAACCCAGCTTGAAGCTGGGACCAGATCAACCATCATGACCAGTATGACCAGATCAACCAGCATGACCAGCATGCCAAGCTGGGCATGCTGGGGCAATAACCCAGCTTGAAGCTGGGACCAGCTTAAGCTGGTTTTTTCAATAGGGTGGGAAGTCTTATAACGACTAACGGAACTACGTTACTTGGAATAGTAACGTAAGTACGTTACCCGTTACTGTGTCGAAAAAGTAACCACTAGATTACTACGTTACTGAAAAAAAAATGTACCGCGTTCTTGGTTAAGCCGTTACTTGTAACATGTTACCGCCAATATTGCAGAACGGACAAAGCGCGCCCTATTGAAAAAAAACTGCTTAAGCTGGTCTCAGCTTCAAGCTGGGTTATTGCCCCAGCATGCCCAGCTTGGCATGCTGGTCATGCTGGTTGATCTGGTCATACTGGTCATGATGGTTGATCTGATTATACTGGTCGTGGCGGTTGATCTGGTCCCAGTTTCAAGCTGGGTTATTGCCTCAGTATGCCCAGTTTGGCATGCTGGCCATGTTGGTTGATCTGGTCCTAGCTTCGAGCTGGGTTATAGCTAGGGTTCCGCGTTTTCGGTTTCTATTTTTTCAAAATTCGGCATACTTTTTTCGGTGTTTATTTTAAAATTCAATTTTCGGTTTTTTTCGGTGTATATTTATGCCCACAAAATTTTATCGGCTTTTTTCGGTGAATATAAAATAAACAGCAACAGAGACCGGATCAGATGGTCCTTGTACGTAGCTCTGATATTTGTGATCATGCACTCAAAGAATAACGGCACAGATACATTCAAAAAGAAATGGGCACTTCATTTGGCAAATCTGTGCAACTGTAAAAGAAACAAGCAAAAATAAAAATAGAAGTACAAACAAGTCAGATATGAAGCCTATGCCCAATAAATATGGAACTTCACCTTCTGTACATCAGGATTACGTGATCTCATTATAGAACTCACACATGTACTTGCCCATATGTTCTCCTCGTTGATCCGCACTCTTTCTTTCCTATTAATATTACCCTGAGCTTCGAGAATGCCCTTTCAACGCTAACACTGGACACTCACAGGCTGAGGAGATGAAGCGCTGCCTGAGCCAAAATCGCCCAATCAACCAATTGTGACCGCCAAAAAAGAGACACGGTGCGACGTTTTAAAGTAAAACACAACATACAGAGCTTGCATCAAGTCAGTCTTCCTTACAGCGAGTTTCAAAACACGCTCGTACATGGCGAAGTGATGGGGCATTTCAGACTTCAAGTTCCGTTAAATGATGGGAACATTAAATCAAAACGTCATGATGCCATCCGTGTATCCCATACATTCGGACACGTTTCGATAGACACTGTCGTTCCACTTTTCCGCCACGGCTCTGCTGTACGACTGGACGGTCAGTTACCTTTTCCGGTTAATACTGAATTTTAGAAAATGGACTCGACGAATTTCTATCGGTTTTAATCGAAAATGCCGAACCTAAAAACTGACCTTTTTTGGTTAAAACCGAATTTCCGCAAATGGATTCGGCGTACTTTTATCGGTTTTTATCGGTTTAAACCGAAAACTCCGAACCCTAGTTATAGCCCTAGCATGCCCAATTTGGCATGCTGGCCATGCTGGTTAAACTGGTCATGCTGGTGAACTTCCCAACCAGTTTAATTTGTTTAAATTATTACACAGGATAAACAAGCCAAGCTCTTCAGAAAAGCCAACTCGGCATCCAATTTATTATTTTCGTACTTGCGGCCGCCTCACATGAACTCAGATGCTACACATCCTCGGCGCTGACACAGTACTAACCGACGCACAGACAGTAGTTTTCGGTGCAAAGCCTACAATGTTAATAAAACCAGATTGCTTATCTTTCAACACAAAAAATACTAGACACACGCCAAAAACAGGCAATAGCAAACGAAAATACTACACGGATGAGAGAAGCGAACCTGGGTCCCGCCAGTGATGGGGGCAAAGCGGCAACTTGCGTGGTCGGCAGAGGCGAGGAAATCCGTGTGGCTTGGATGACATTGGCGATACTCCCCGGCACCGCCGTCATTCTTGAGCACACACACTTTCGAAGACACGAAGCGACGCCTAAGTCGGGACGTCCGACATCTTCCCGCACTGAACGGACTGCCGCTCTGTCTCCTCAAAACCAGCTTCGCTTGCACCGTCGTTCAAGTAGTCTCCAAACAACGCGCACACAGCCGTCCCTTCGAAAACCTGTCCAAGATACCCAAACGCGTCGCAAATTCTCTTTTCCTGCCCACTCTCTCTCTTTCTCTTTTCTCGCACACAAAGGGAGCTTGCAGCGCGCCTGACGCCCCGGTCGTCTACCAAAAACGAGCTCGTAGCCTCGTTCGAGCCTAAGCCGACCTTGGCGCGCGCGCTCCCAGCAATGCCAGTTCGGCTATCTCTAGCCAACTTTGGCGTGCGCGCTCCCAGCATGACCAGCTTGACCACCACGATTATTAGTTAGACCAGATTCACCAGCTTGTCTCCCAGCATGACCAGCTCGTCTTCCAGCTTGATCACATTGGCTCCATGGAAAACCAGTTTGACCACTTAAGACCAGACTGGCTCCCAGCTACACCAGATTGAATCTAAACCCAGATTCTAGTTAGACCATGCTGGTTTTTACTTAAACCATAATGACGAGCTTAAATTCTAGCTTGCCCAGCTTAAACCAGCTTGATTGTGAGTTAATTAAACCAGTTTGACTACCACATTGACCAGATTGACCCGCTTAGTTACCAGCTTGGCCAGTTTGATTTTGATGCTGGTTTTTCCAATAGGGCGTTCCTGCTTGTCATGCCTTGTGGTCATGAGGGTAGGAAAAATATCATACTTTGACTTAAAGGTGCTGTGTATATTTAATCATTTAATAAATACACATCCGGAGACCCACAGTCTGCTGATCCCGCCGGCAGTGAGGAAACCGACTTGAAGTAATCGTAGGCCTCGAGAGAGACTTGTATGCCTGCACCGTGTCGGCCGTGAACTGGTTTGGCGAGTAAACTAAATAAACGACGACATGAGCCGTCGACTTCGGTGGTAGCAACTTCAGGTCGGAAGTAGAGCAGGCCTTGTTTGCGGCGTACGGATCCTCGAAGGCAACGCCGTCCACGCGCAGTTTGTTTAGATACCGCTGCCGTTCAGGCTTGGGCAGCGAGCTCAAATGTTCGGGCATAGTATACGACATACGTTGTCAGGAAGTACGACGCACAAATAAAGCTAGAAGCGTCCCTACAACTTCAACAACGAGCGCACGCCACACAACGCAATGGCAAAAACACAAAGTGGGTGACCGCTCTTGCCCACACAGCTTCCGCGCATGCGCGGGCTTCCGGCCGTGTTGGTAAACAGAGCCGCTCCGTGTGTCGGTCTATAGAGTGTGTTTTTGAGAGCGTGGTGAACTTGACCCATGGTAAAACTGGACATTGCGCGCTTTTGATGCTTATCATTTGTTTTCATAAGTTACGGATAAGTGTTCACTCCACTACCATAACCACTCAATGCTTAATGTAGAACTATGTACCCTGGCCATTTCTACGAGTGCGCAAAGTTTTGAGAACTGTGCCACTCTAAATTTTAAAAAAAATTTTATAACAAAAGAAAAATCTGAAAGGCAGTTAAAGAGAATTACACAGGCCAGCTGGTTAACGTTAAAAGATTCTAAACCGGAGGCGAATGGACGGCAAAGGAACAAACCCGTGTGTGTGCGTGTGTGTGTGTGTGTGTGTGTTTGTCTCCTTGTCCGTTAGTCTCCGGATTAGTATCATCTGTCTCTAAAAGATTTGGTTTTTCTGCATCGAATTAGTGCAAAACCTTGTTAATATCCTTATATTTGTCTGTAGTTCAAGCTGATGTGCATGGTGAGACATCTGGTAAGTTCCTACATTCTTTCCTTCTGAACGGGCATACAACCTACGCGATGCCAGAACGTATTGTGTTTAATATTTCTATCGATTGTTTTATTGACGTACATGGGTATGGAAATTATACAAACTAAGACGTTTAGAAGGGTATCCAGCCGAACCTGAACACAAATGAAAAACCGCATCAAATCCGATATTTAAAACCGAACCGGAGAACAGGACCGGAGAAAAACAACGATCTCATGTGGCAGTTATTGGTTCTTGGAAGTCGGTTCCAGGTTATAAAATGTGAGCTGTGCCTGTTTTCGTGGGTGACGGCGAGAGGTCAGTTATAACAATAAAGCCGCAGACACAAACTTCTCACACACCATACAAAAGACATATTTGTTTCGCTTCGCACATAGCACATAACACGCTTCAATCATGTTCAAGGCCTGTTTGATTCACACACAAGATGCCCGCAGGCAGGTGTTTTTTTTTTTTGGCTAATATAACAGGACCATCAAACAAGGAAGGGGCACGTCTGAGACAGTTTCCGCAGACTGTCATTGTTGCTGGCGTCAGAGGTGCGCCGTTTACTAAATAAGCAACAGCGACGTGGAGACAGTTCAAAATTAGGGAAACAGTGAAATATGTTTTGCTTCCATATGCTGCACGACATCGCGTCGTTCAGCGAGGAGTCCGACTACCCAGTGCCAATTTGCTTCTAGCAGACAGCGACAAACTTCTAAAAAAAGTTCACTGTTTTTTTGTTTTTTTTGCTGTTAAAGAATATTTTTTGAAGCGAGGGTTAGCGAATCATACAGCCAAAAACAAACGCTGGACTGTCAGCGTGTTTACATTGCAGTGGCAAAAACTGAAGGCGCCAATAAAAAAGCTGGAGAAGGGAAGTCGGAGAGTAGAACACACTGGGCGCCGAGCGTCGAGGCACCAATCCCTCGGATTAGAAATCAGATCTGGCCGAAATATTAGGCCAGATTCTACCCGGCCCGATACAGCTTTGGCCCCAAAGCGGCCCGAGCCCTACCCGACCAGAAACAATTTTGGCCCGAACGCGTCCCGAGCCTAACTGCTCTTCTCGACTTGAACCTAACCCGAACTCGGCCCAAATCACGTCGAACCAGACCCGAACCCGGCCCGAGTCCGACTGTGTTTTTTAGTAGTTCTACGATTGTTGTACACTACACCGCTCATATTGAACGAGAAGTTCCAATATTGGAAGTTAAAAAAAATTGTTTCAAAGTTCTGCATAGCCATTTTTTTTAATCAGGCTGTTTCTAGAACGATGATTCGTTGTTTCAAATGATTCTGTTTGTTTCGCCATTGATGCAGAGCAAGAAATAGGCAGGAAAACTGATGTTTGGTCTTCTTATAGTATCGCTTATTATGCGTAAACGTCAACACCATTGATTAATTTAATACATTTTTCATTAATTGGCAGTGAATGATTACATTAATTTTGTTTATTTGTCGTTTAGCCCTAGACACACTGGAACGGCGCATGAATAATTTAGTGTACAACACACTTAAACAAAAAGGTATGTACTATCCCGCCTCTTACGAAAATGGCAGATCTGGACTTATATAAAACAAAAATATGGTTATATAAAAAATTGGGCAGATCCGGCCATATCAAGCACATCAGTTTATATAAGTTTTATCTGGCCAGATCTGCCCAATTTTTTATATATCCATATCTGGGTCTGCTAAATAGGGGTATATCTGCCTCTCATATCAGGCCAAATATGTCCCAATCAAATAAGGTAACCCTAAATTTATATACAGGGCGTATTTTTTATTCTTGCAGATAAGTTCTTAAAAAAGCCATGAAGGCTTCACTTATGCGGTTTGTGCGAGTGAGGTATACGCCAAGGACCCGTTTCTCGAACGCGAACCGTGGGTCAAAGTTAATATTGTCCCTAGAAGGGGGAATTCTAGGTCATGTGACTGGGAGAGCAGGGGCGCCGAGGGAGGAGCAGTGCCTACAAGCAAAATGGCCGCGACGTTACTTAATGAGGGCTAATAGTTCTGCTTGGTTCTGCTGAACATTCATTTCGATCCATTTGTTATATTAATGACGCACCATCAAACTATTAGCACGTCAAGCAAAGCGGTAGTTCAGAGGGACTACTAAACTAACCGACGGCAGCATTCCACGAACGCATCACTCTTCAGCAGTCCGGGATCCAAGACATATGACGGTACAAATGCCTTGCAAGTGTTTTTATGGTGAGTAAAAAAATGTTTTGCGAACAAGTGTTAGTATATATTTTTAATAACACGTTTAATTTGTTACACTATGCACGCCAACTCGTGAGCAGCGATTACTTTGCGGAGAAAGGGGGTTATCCTCGATAAAGTCTTCGTTTCGGGTGAACAGCTGGGACATTGTACTGTTTGTTCACAGTGCCCCGGCAGTATGCTGACAGCATCGAGGCTTCTGGATATCCCCGGTGACCAGCAATTCAACGGTGACGAGAAGCTTAGCTTTACGCTGAAGCAGTGCCGCTGCGTCTGGTTCTGACCGCGACGGTCGGTCGACGCATCCACCAATGGGAAAGGTACAAGCGCGGTATCCGAATCAACCTTGCCGATGTCATCTGCAGAAGTAGCAGAAACGAGAAATAAACAAAAGTTTACCACAAAGAAAGTTGACGAGATCATCCTTTCGCTTTTTTTTTTTTCGTTTTTCAAAGTGATATTAGGATTATCTTGCGTCTTATTGCGATATATAGCAAAACGCAGGTGTGCAGGTACAGAAACCAAGGTAGCAGACGATAGTGTCCTGTCCGCAAACGTCGATTGAAAATGGACCAAGCGCCAGCGTTTGGGGGATTGCAAACAGAGCCAAAAAAATATGACATTAGACGAGAGGTTGAAGTTAGTTCGGGAAGTTAGGGCAAGAAGGATGAGAAAATTCGGTCCTGCAGTTACTGCACACACAAGACAACAGGCGTGGCTCGACATTGCCGATGCAATGAATGAGCAGGGAACTTGCAGGGAACTCAAAGGACCGCAAAACAACTGAAGGCGGCGTGGCGAAATCTCCTCAAAAAATGCAGAAAGGTGTACAGCGCCTACAAGAAGCATGAAGGACGCACAAGTGAGTCGGAGGAATTTGCATATTTCGAAAACCAAACTAGTTTTCAATTGTTTGCTTTAAAGATGAGTGGGGGAGGGTATACAAAAACTAAACAGAACCTTTTCTGCCATGAAATATAACGCCGTGTTCGCATTTATTTTTTTATGGCATAACTGATGACAGATATAAAAGTGAGTTTTGACGTGTAACTTTCCACTGCGTTCCTGCCCGTGTGCTAAAACAGTAATAGAAACAAATGAGGCAACACCTCAAAACAATTTATTGAAGTTTGATTTAAGTGTTTTAGAAGTAACCGAGACACACATGAAACCGCAAAAAGTGTGGTAGACCTGAGACAGAGAGAAAAATGTTGAAAGCACACCACCTAAACTGTGCCTTTTCTGTTGTTTTTAACATAAACAGGTCCTGAAACATAGGGCACAGTTGTTCATCGATCACTTTGCTGAATACCCTACACTACTGTATCCTCAAGGCACACAGAAAGCACTATGTACAAACTTGACTACAGCACAATTGCACGCAGCGAAGTGCATGTTGGAAGGTCAATTTTGCGAGATCGCTCCACTGCAATTTAAAGAAGTTACATTTCTGCCACACAGTATAAATTACTATGCTTTCAATTGAAGTTTCATAATGCCGTTGGATTTCTGCTGTTTATTTTCTCGTTTGGTAGTTGGTTATTGATCCCCCTCCACTCTGCAATGCCTCTGGGGCCCCGGGTGACTACGGAATGAAAATAATGTGCATTCATATGGTAGGTGCCGGCCCGAACCCCCATGAACTGACGCCCCTAATTCAGGCAGTTCTCGACGTGATCGGCGTCGACTCGCCGAACCTGTGTGGGCTCGACGTCATTGAGGGCGACACTGAAGAGTGAGTGGATTACTTTTACAGCAGTCTGTACGGACAAGTCAACAGCACTGGGTGCCGGACATGCAGAACAGCTCTGTTATTAATGGCGGGACCCTAAGCAACTGATGAGAGAACAGGGAGATTGTAAAAATTGTCATAGTGCCATACACACAATATCTAATTGGAAATCAGCGCACTTCCATGTATCACCACTGCGTGATGCAGGTTAGGGATAGGGAGCCCAGGCTAGCGGACGTACTGCACTGCCTTTGGGTCACTTATGACAAGCATCTAATTATGAATTTCTCTTTATTTTCTTCATACGGCTGCATAGTTGGTCTACAAACAACCTGAAAAAAAAACACACAAACACAAACAAGGATATGTACCAAATGTGCTTATTCCTAACATAACTAACAACCAGACAACAAAACTACCGATGTACAAAAGGCAGATTTCCGAACAAAGAAGAGCTGTAGTACACTTTTTGATAATTGAAGGAATGCGAGGTGGTAATATTTAGTTCTAACCTCTTAACCAACAGGTGCAACATATGAGACACTAGGCTTCCTTTAAAATAAAAAAAAATGTATAACCCTGTTGTTACGGATGATATTTCATGGGTTGTTGAATGAGTGAACAAACTCCTCGTTTATGCTCTGACGAACTTGTACGGAACGCAAAAAGGAAAGAGGTAGCATTGCTGGCATCAGTTATCGGTTTCACCAGCAGGATCGAAAGCCATAGCAATATTGACTCTATACATAGCCAAGCGAAGACTCTTTTATAGCATCGGGGATTTCGTAAACAACCAGACTAGAATGTTTGGTTTTACAACATGTCAAATAAACGGCAAGATTAAGAAATTTATAAGAAAGTTAAAGGTAATGAAATACTGAAAGTTGCAACCGGTGCAAGGAATATTACCGTAAAATCCCGAAAGAAGACCCATCGCCAAAAGATATCCCATCCTGATTTGTAGCACAACTTTCTAGTTTTCAATGGCTCAAGTTGAACTACCTTGTGAACACCGAATGTTAGCCTACCTCTTATTTTTACCTAATGTGCTCTCAGTTTTGGGTGGGCAATTTCTCGAGATATTACGGTGAGCATGGAATTCTGCATGAGCACCATGTGTGTGGTCCACTCGGACATGCATGAAGTATTAGAGAGTTTCTGCTCTACAGTTAAGTACACTGTGGCAAAATGCCAGCAACATGTCGGGGTTACAAACACTGTATGTTCTACGTATGTTGCCTGGACACTTCTGATAACTAAAGCAAATCACTTTCTGTATATCTATTTGCCACAGCGATAGTTTAAGGCAAACGGCAGCGCCGCAGCCTTGGGCGTCAGGAAGCGGCCAAAGGGTGGCAGCAGCAGAAGAGTGGGCAGCAGCTCCCCGTGCCTTGCAGACGAGACGTTGGTGCCGAGAAGCTGCGCAGAGATATCAGCAGCAAGTTGAGGAGCAGCAGTTGATGGAGGCGGAGAACCTCCTGTTGGATAGGGAGGCAACAAAAAGAGCCATAGATGCCTGCAATGCGCAAATCGCTGCAGCAGATGCTGCTAAACAGTATTACACTGAAATGCTAAAGCTACAAAACTTGCAGGCTGAACTTCAAATTGAGCTATTGAAAAAACAATTGGGAAAGGAGTAATCAAAACAGACCGAGGGGGGGGGGGGACATTAAGTTCTACGATTTTTTTTTTTTTAGATTGATGAAGCAAGGCCGGATGTGAAATAATAAAGTACATCTTGAAATGCAAGGCTTTTTGGAAACCTCAGTATATTATGGGGTAGTCGTTTCTGGAGAGAAACTGCATTAATCAGAGGGTGCACTCTACCCTATGCGACAGCCAGTAAGATGGCGCAAGTAATTTTAACGAATAATGAAATATTTTTATCGCCTCTTCAATATTCCTGAGGATCACATTGGTATCCGACACCAGCGACAATCTAACCAGCTGAGTTTCCATACATGTGCGCAAGCCTGTCGACACGTCCAAAATATCATTGTTGGGCACTATCATTGTTGGGCACAAAACAGAAAGTAAGCAAATAACCTAGGAAGTGCCTGCAGGGCGTAAACAGTGATTATGCGTTTAAATGCATGGTTACTGGTGTGACCACTCGGTGTGCCTGATTTGTTCGAGGAGAGAGTGTCGTGGAATTTACACCGTTCAGGAACTCTGTACTCTCTTTGTTCACTTCCCGAAGTAAACAGGCATTACCATACTTCAACGTTGTTTGACAGCGATTTTATACACCCTTTACTCTTTTACTAAGTGAAATAACCAATGACAGAATTATTCCTCTTATGTACATGACCCATTAGTGGCTGTTATAATCAGGCCACTACTGTGACGCATACAGGTTGACTCCTCTCACCTGTAGAATACTTTTAAATATGGTAATAATGGTACCAACTTATAGGACAGAGGCACAATAAAATGAAATGGTACTATTTCTAAGGCTATTATTTTGCTCACCCCTATAATTACTCGCACTGAGGGCATTGATGTTCGCGTAGCCCGTAGTACGAAGGTAAGCACATTGACCAACACGCAGAAGCGGGCCGAATCTTTTCGCGTAAAAGCCGCACGCACTGTCGACCGAGGCACACAACAGACAATATATTGCAGTACTTTTGCGTACGTGGTTCCATGGGTCATGCGGCAATTGCACTGTAACACGCAGTTGCAATTATGCTGCTTGATCAACTCTAACCTTTTACAATGAGGTACGCTGCAAGATATGTCAATCAATCTTTGTGCATTTGTTACTACATACCGAAACTGGATGAGGCGATAATGAATCTGATCCGTGCCTGCAATGCTGTTCAGAAGAGTTACTTTTTTGGACACTGCCACATTATATCTTAACTGGATGTCATTGTTGCAACCAACAAAAGCATACTGTAATGAAGATAGTTTGCGAGACAATATTGTTTGCAGTGCTTAAGGCACTCTTTCTGCTACAGTGTTCGGAATCAGGAAAGGGTACTGACGTCTTCAATATGAGGGTGGACGCCTGAGCGGCATACGACGGGCGCTGCATCGTCTCCAAGCAATGCTTTTACAAATAAAGGTGGATAGCAATCGCAGCACAACATCTACTTGCTCTAATATCTGCCAACGCTTCCATTCTTTTGCAACGAGCGAACGCCGCGAAGCCTGTTTACCCTTATATTGAAAACATACTTGAAGAGTGCTTAATAATGATTTAAAATATATATGTTCTCCAAGGAATTAGTTGGGGTTGGTTGAGCCCTTTATATTGTCACGGGTGGTGACCAAAAAAACAGGAAATAAACAGGAAGAAATAAACGTTTAATGCGGCGAACTTGTGCCAAAAATAAAAGGGTACAAAAGATAATAACAGAGCGTCGCGGGCGTCGAAGTCGGTGTAGCAGCAGAGTGGAACGCTGGGGCGAAACTGAATGCAGATCTCCACGCGGAGCCCCTTATGTACACGTGTGGGCTTCTGGAATGATCGGCGTAGAAGGTTCGACGTGCAGAATATTCTGACCTCGAACAAGCAACATGGTTCTCGAATTTACCAGAACATTACTTTACAGAGTCAACAAAGATGCACCTCCGCGGCCAGGAACCGAACCCTGGCTTCAGCGTGGAAAGCACGCGCGATAACCGTTAGACCACGAGCGCGCTGCCTTCTTGGACAGCTGCGCTCGCGGCAATATTAGCTGCCTGTAAACCTACAGTCAAAAGATGCCACGAAGCATTCAAGAAATTTATATGAAATCGCGTGCCACATTCAACTTGATATTACGATCATCCATCCTCTGGATGTCTACGGAGCTTGGTAAACACACAGTGAGGGCAATATGTCTGTATGTGTCTCGCATTTGAGAAAATAAGTTTGAATTGAAGAGACCATATACCCACATACCTACGCTCAACAGATGAACTGGTCGACAAGGGCATGCCGGGCCTCATTGCTTTCGCCACGGCCGGCTGCCATGGGCTCCACGAGAACCTCAGGGGGATGGCAGTCCCTGGCATCGCGCAGGGGTATCTCTTGGCGAGATTGTGAAGCACACAGCATGCCACGATGATGTCGCAGCATGTGCATGGCTCCATGCGCAGCTCAGCATGCAGGCAGTGGAACCTGCGCTTCAGCTGGCCTATTGTCCTGCGCGCATACTATGGACAGAATGAGTATTATTTAGCCGCCTCAGTGGCTCCGAGGCGAGAGCGCCGGCCTACGGATCCCCAGGTGGCGGGTTCGAATCCCGACCGAGGTGCCCGCAATATGACGGAGGCTTATTGCGGAGAAGGCGCCGTGTAACCGAACTTTCGGTTGCACGTCAAAAGATCCCCAGGTGGTCGAAATTAATCCTCAGTTCTCCGCTGAGGCGTGCCAGATGCCCGTCGTAGCTTTGGCACGGAAAACCCCCATTTGACTTTTTTTGAGTATTATTTATCTAAGGTACGCTAATATATTAGGGTAGAGACTATTTCATACTTTCCCAATGCTGTAGCCTACCGAAAACCCGGGAATCATTTCTTATCATTGCCCAGATAGATAACAGTATGTTTACATGTACATAATATTAAACTTCCCTCGACAAATGTACCTCATAGCTGAGTGTAAGCGAAACACAGTTTCATACAAACAGTCGTTAATATTAGCAGTCCGAAGATGTCTGTCAAGGACTTCCCTATAGCAACCCGAGCGCGGTGCAATTTGTCAAATTTTTTACGGTGAGTCCCAGCAGTGTGAATTATTTTAGAATGTATGACAGGTAGGCGTGTAATTTCTGTAAAGGTGGGGCCGAAAAAAAAAAAAAAGACGGCTTTGCATTTTTATCTTTTTGCTTTTTCGTATTCAACTTGAACCAAAATATTCCCTTTTTTGCGTATGTAACAAATCCTGCCCCTAACGAATGAACAATGTGATATGTTCTCCAGAAAATATGTTGGAGAATATTTTACGTTTTTGTTTCTTGATACTATGCATGCGTTTTGTGTGTCTGCTTTTTATGCAACACTGCATATACGTGTCTACGGTGCACCCTTACGCAGGCCCCCGGGCTGTATAGCGGCACTGGAAAAGTACAATAAATAAATATATATTCTTGGGATATTATTTTCTTTTTTCTCTCTTTAGCTTCCGTGGAACCACAGTTTTCTGCTTGGTCTAGAGAACACAAAACTGTACGTAGGAGCCTTACAATTAACAGTGTCTTCTGTGCTGTGACAACAAAACGTTACGTTGTCTAGTGGCATTCCAATATAGCAGCCCAGTAACCCACCACGATGCGTGACCTTGTCTTACCTTTCAACAATACTCCTTGTCGTGGTGTGTGCCGTGTTGTACCTGACGTCTGCTGCCGATGATGGCGACAGGAGGGGCGTCATTAGCCACGGCTGAAAGGTGCAGTTGCTGTCACCGAGCAATAGGCCATCGTAGACGCCATCGGCCAGCTTGATTGGTAGTGTGCTCTCGGTGAAAATCCGGGAGTCGTGCGTGCTTCCTGGCCATCTCGCAACCACGTTGCGTATGCGGCAGGATGCGTCAACTACCACCTGTACGTTGATGGAATGGTACAAGTGGCGGTTCACGTACACCTCCTCGTGCACGCAAAGTTATTGGATTCGAATGCGGGTGCCATCAACAGAACCGACAACACAAGGGAACCCGGCTACCTCAAAGAACTACTCCTGCAAGGCAGCACTCTTTGCGATGTCAGGCCACCTGCATTGTCAATCCATTCACAAGTTAATTTGCAGCACAATACCCTAGCATGCACATTTCTGCGAAGTTTCGTCGACAACATTTGTTTTTTTCTCTGTTTTCAGTGTTGATGGTAAAAAAGAAATGCCGTAAATATCTCCAAATGCCTCGACAAAACAAAATGTTCAAGAAACAAAAAAGTAGGCCCACACCGCAGATCGAACCCGCGTCCACTTGCGTATCAAATGGAAAGTGGAACCCTACCACAATGCTATGCTTCCCTAAATCAGTCATTTTCAGAAAGACTTTCAGCGCGTGAGAAGGGTAGTAGTGCACTAATGTTGCCACTCGTGGAGGAGGTACAAGGCTAGGGGTTTCGGTAAGGCGCGCAATTTTTCCGTCTCTTATCTAGCCCCAGCCTTGTGCCTGCTCCACGAGTGGTAACTTCAGCGCACTGCTGCGCATCACACACGCTCAACGTCTTTCTAAACATTACTGATTTAGGGGTTTTGGACGACACTCAGCAAGTTTCTAATTGAAACTATATGTCTGTTTTCACTAATTAAAAGTTGATTAGTGAATTTTAATTAATTAGCCGACTTATTGCATAGATTAGCAAACCACATAATGTCCCCCTGGGCGTATAATTTACTCGCACAAAGGGCATAATTGCAGCTTTCACGACTTCTTTTAAAACAGACATAGGTGGTATTCACTGAGCCTGCAGGTTCTATTTTGCCAGGGAGCGCCACCGTCGATCCGCCATCTTTGAGGTCGCGGTTTGACTGGCTTGGGTACGCGGTCGTCCGTTGCTAGTGTGTGCTAATTTCATATCGTTGCAAAAGCTTCGTTGAACAGAAGAGAGAAGAAAAGTTGATCTCGAGGGCGGGCCGTTTTCCTTGTTGCCGCCGAGTACCGTGTGTAAAGGCTAAACCGCATGTAAGCAATTTAGCGAGCGACGGGACAAGCGACGGCGACAGCGACGACGACCCGCTTCGCTGTCGCTCGGTCACTCGCGCGACGAAGCAAACCGCATAAAAGCGACGGGAGCAAGCGACCGAGGCGATAAGCGACGTTTTCTACAAATCCAAAAACCGAGCGACGAGACAAGCGACCGTGAGAAGTCTCCGTCGCTCGTCGCCGACTCCCGTCGCTGTCGCCGTCGTTCGCTAAATCGCTTACATGCGGTTCACCCTTCGCTGTCACTTGTCGCGTAGCTAGGTTTTTGGATTTCAAGAAAACTTATCGTCCATTGCCTTGGTCGCTTGCTCCCGTCGCATTCATGCGGTTTACCTCGTCGCGTGAGTGACCGAGCGGTCGCGAAGCGGGTTGCCGTCGCTCGTCTCGCCGCTTGCCAAATCGCGTACATGCGGTTTTTAAATCGCTCGGGCTAATTAAAAATGCTACGCATTTTTCATAAGCTGCGCACTCGGTGAGCCGCGCGGTATGTTTCTGCACAGGGACGAACACCGAAGGCACGACGTATGACATGGAGGCGATGGAGCAACACGGCTACACGGCTGTAGTGCAGAAAATCCGCTAAAGAAAAACAATACAGAAACTAGCGAAACAAAACAAAGAGTAATCACACCGTGCTACAAAAGCACCAAAGTAGAAAGATCAGTTCTTGCAAGAGCTACCACCGTCGGTATGGCGCGCGGCACGGAGCGCTGCATGGATCCGAGGGAGCAACACGGCCGCGGTGGACAAGTCCGATAGCAACAAAAACGAACTAAAACGCTAAAAAAATATTCCCTACGGCGCTTCAAAAGCACCAAAGTATAAGAATAATCCCTAGTTTTGGTCGAAAAGACCCTTGAAAGTTGTAAAATGCTGCTAAACCACGCTGAAAGGTCCGGCCGGACGACACCCGACACCTACGTGCGATAGAAAGAGACACCAAAGATAACAACCGTGGTGGCCGTTGCCAGCGAACCTAGCGAGTGACGTCAAGTGAATGTCACCTATAAAAAAAAACATCCGCTATATTGTTGTTTTCTACGAATAACTATCAAAAGTGACTTCTCATCTGTATAAGAAAAACGCCAATTGGATATTGAGCATGTACCAACTTTTATAAATTTTTACATGAGCTGCGCTTTACGCCACTCCTGATTTCGCTCAACTTAATTCCCAGAGAAAGAAGGATTATCGACATTGCCTTAACGAATGTCGATGAAACGTTAATGTCGACGAAGCCTGCGTCCATGAAACGTGTATCCACGAGAAGGTGGCCGTGAAACGTGTTATCACGAAACGCAGGGAGAATAAGAAAATCAATATTCTACCTGCAGTTGTGACATGACTTTAGAATTTCGGAGAAATTATTCTCCCGGCTGCCAGGAGATAGACATGGCCTAACTCTAGAGGTAATCTGAAAGAGTACCTTAGGAAAACGATCAATTGTCGGGAAGTAGGTTGCCGCTCACTTACGTTGACGAGACGGGACTTGAAAGGTGTAATTCAAGATACATGTCGACACGGTCACTGCAGACCCACCACTCAAACACGAAAACGAGAAGGTGACCGTGAAGATTCAACATGATGTAGTACAGGCTGTCATTTGTAGAACCGACTACTAAACGCATGATAAAAAATGCTAGGGCTTTTTTGAAGAAATCGCTTGCAGAAGCAGAAATCCGCAGCAGCCACGCAGGGCGAACACACGCCAAGCTAGATCCGGCAAAACGCATTCCGTGATTGCAAACGGCTAATGCGTCATTCGTCAAAGCACGTGACCATATACCCTCTACCACGCTTTCAGCTTAGGGAGAGAGAGAAAAGGAGAGAAGGAAAGGCCGAAACGGGAGTGAACCAACGAGGTAGAGGGGCTTAGAGTGATAAACCGGAAGTTCGGAAGTGGCACCCCCCCCGGTTGCCGCCATATTTTACGCAAATGTGACCACTCGTCACGTGACCTTCCAAGAGCCGTGACGTCACAGGTAAGATGGCAGCGCCCAGAGCTGGCGAATGCGGGTTTGTTCGGCGCGCGGTAGCCGTGATGTGCAGCTGCTTTCCGACGACTTCGGGCTTCTTCGTGCTCGCTGACGCAGGTATAATGTGAAAATATGAAGGAATGAGACTTTACACCGTTTTTGCGCAAGATCGCTCTGGATCATCTGGATATTAACGCCTGTGAGACAGCATCAGCTGTGCATCGCCGTACCGGTGCTTGGATTCCGGGATGTGTCCGAGGATCGATAGAACTTTGAGTGCTTTTAACATGAAATTTTCGCATTCTGTTAGCTTTGTTTGAACGTTGAAATATCTGAGAATCTACGCGAAATGTATACGTCGCGTTAGGGCCTAAGGGAAGTTGTTTCAGCCCTCCGTCACCGAACAACCTTAGCAACTTTTAGCGAGGAAGCTCCTGCGATTTTAACCTTTTGTGCTAATCCACGATTCTACATTCGATCGCTTTTCTTCCTTTTTTTTGTGTGTGTGAGTGCGAAGTGCACCCTTATTTTCAGCTACGAGGTTGGCGTTTTATTGAGTATGGGGAAGAATAAATCGTTGCAGGCACCTGCTTCAAAGCTATTCGACTTGCTAGAAGAACAACTGTTTTGTTGCATGCATAGATTAACTGCGCATTTTTTCTGTTTTGTAGGATTTATTGCAGCTATACTCTTTTCCATCAAGAGTGCATTGTATTAGTCGGTCAATTATTTAATTGTTCTAATTACCTGGATAAGATGATTCATATTTGTGTTCATCCCTTGCCTGGAGAGCAGTCTTGTTGAAAAATGTTGACTACCATTCCTTTCGGTCTCTTCAATAGACTCTTTTTAAAAGTGTGGGCTGTCTATACTTCGCATCACCGTAACTTGGAAAAGGCCAACCGCCACAGCCCCCTCGAGCCAATCAGAGACGGAGCGAAGGTGTGTGACAAATCTGTGCAGACGAGCACTCTGGTAATATGCTGTCATGTGCCTCTCTCCAATGTGTGTATTGACTCACCGAGACCGTAGCCTTTGCCGTCTGCCAAATTCTGATGAAGCAAATTACAGTAGCTACTACTGTAATTACCCCAGGCTTTCATACTTTGGGTATTTGTTCGACAAGAATGTTATGTCCGCCATCCATGTGAATTCGGCTCAGCACCTATTGGACTCGAATGCTGCATTGGCGTTCGACGTGAACTGGGGCCCATTCGTGTGCTTTGCGCCGAAAAAAATGGTGACGGTTGTGTTGCTTGATAAGGTTCCGCAAAGGGTCTATTGTGTCATATATATAGGAAGTGTCATGCTATATAACAATGCATCAACACATACTATTAAACTATATGCTCAGAGGTGTGTTTGTTTCTCCAATTAACAAGTTACAGCAGTGTGCTTTAATGCTATTATCATGTGTGTAGTTTTAAGTATCCTCTCTGCAATGCCTACGAAGGCCCCTGGAAGGAATAAATTAATAAATAACATTTTCACATCACTGGAGTTGGTTTTCGGATGCACCACATGTTCAGGAAAGGTTGAACGAGTGCAGCCCCTTGCAAGAAGTCTGCCAGTCTGTAGGTCAGAGAAGGGTCAGAGAAGCGAGTGTCCTCGTAAGGTCCAGAGCGTGCAATGGACACAATTCTTGGTGTGTAGACTCTCAATGCATGAAGGCAAGCGGAAATATGTTTATCTGGTTAGTGTATCAAATATGTTTATTTCCACTTGATTACATAATTATTGATTCTTAGTAAATGGTTTCATAACGAGTTCTTTCTGCGACAGTCTCGTGTCAGGCGTCCAGTCGTAGTACCTGTGGACCTTGTTGTCGGATGACGCTCCTGGCACGTCGGTGTTCAGTTTGGTCGAGTGGCAACTTTGACCGACTGATGCTGTCTTGTAATCACACGTCGTGTGCACTGAAGCTGCAGGGCTGGCTTCTAATCCGAAAATTTTCCTGGTAGTTTTCGGCATTAATGTAGCAAGCTCGGGCATGTATTGCTTACGTGGCTGTGCCTTTTGCTGTACCGTTGACACTAAAGCTGGCAACAATTTTTGTTTGCTATCCAAGTCTGGTGATGCTTGCAGTTCACTTTTGTGAGCAACCAACCATTCTATTCCTTCAAGTCACTCAGGGGCATTCTCCCTCAAAGTTCGAAATTGTGTGCTTCGTGGAGTGGACACAGAAAATTGGTGTCAGCAAATTTTTAGGTATTGTCCTTGGACGACAACCGACACCAAATCCACTGTCACTGCATCGCCGCTCACCTGCTTTGTCGTGCTTACCTCTTGTTGAGGTGATGGACATGAGGAGCTTTGGGGTAATCAGGGATTCAGAATCTTCGATTCAGCACCTTCGGCATCAGGGACAAAGGTCGCCGAAGGTAATCCTTAATCTCCCGTGGTCGCTCCTCGAGACGTAATTCAGGGTCGTTTGGCACGAACCCTCGCCGACCAATTCATTGGTACGGGCTGCTTTGGTAGACATGGTCGGCTTCATGCAGTGGTAGCAAAGTGGTTTTCGGTCGCACATTCGCATCACCTACGTTTTCCTCAGTGTACTTTGTTGAGCACAGTCCTACACACGATGTCGGGAATGCTTCGGCGTTAGAGTGTCTCATTGAATTGGCATTGAATACTAAGGGGCAGCCGGTGGCGATCGTCGTGCCATTGTGGTGTAAGTTGCCCTTGGTTTGTCAGATGCCGCTTCGCTCGCAGAAGTCTCGGTTGAAATACCTGTCAAACTTGTTCCGAAACAATCTGGGCAATCAAAATAAAAGCCGGGCAACTGATGGCAGGAAGTAGCTTCCTGATCTCCTCCCAGACAACGTCGTGGGTGATGTCGTGGATGCCTGGGAGGCTGGCGTCGAAGTAGTAGCTGGACAACTCGAGTGTCGAGACGCCGGGAAGTTGTTCATAGTGGCAGGCTCGGGCATGCAGTGCACATTCTATGTTGGAAGCCTCAGTGATATGAACACTTCGACTGTTGTTGGGGGGTTGCGGACAAGGCTGCCGAAGCTGTTGTCCCTCACGTGAGGCGCATGGGATTCTTAGGTTCTTGTCTTCTGTAGCATCAAGGTCGGCGTGGGCGTGGGCGCTCGATCAAGCGCAAAACATCCTCCACGAGTGCGGTGGCGCTCTCATTGGGGCAGTGTCCTGGACAGAATCAAGAATGCGGCTCTCTTTCGTTGATGTTGGCTGACAGATGCGCGCTTCAGCTTGATCTTGCAAACTTCCCATGACGTTAAGGAGGATCCATGGTTCTCAGACCAGCGCCGGCAGTTGCTTCCACGAGAAGTAGGTTCTGCAGGAGCTGGTTGTCTGTCCACCCAATGTGGCTGGCGACACTGTCATATTGTTCAATCCAGTCCTTGACGTCTTCATACAGCTTGCGTGAAAAAGCGTCGGAGTGTGATTTGCGACGGGCATGAAAACAATGGTGGGAGGGGACACGGTTTGCTGCTACAGGTTTGTCATTGTTGGCTTAGTCAGCTTCGGATTTTCTGACAGGAGACCGAGTTCCGGTGGTTTTTCCTGGTAGCAGCAACTGGCTCGGATTCCAGGTGCTTCGTGGTGTATTTCCGAGGTTACTCCTTGTGGTACTCGGTCGTCTTGCGGTTGTTCTGCCAGGCTCGGGTCAGGACTTTGCCTACGGCTCGACAGGGGTATAAGACGTAGAATAGTCCGCCAGCCGTGTCCCATTATCGGGTAACTCGGCTGAAGAGCCGCCGGGTTCACACAGAGTGAAGGGCTACGGGTAAAGTGCCCAGCACTTCCACCTGAACACACGATTACAGCTGAGCATGACCTGCAGTGTACCAGAATAGTGAATATTGATAGAAGATAGGACTGGAACAAGGCTCCGTGACAGTATAACAAAACTAGCAGAAGAGAACCTATCCTGACCACTGATGAAGCTGCATTGCGCTTTAGTGGCATTCTGTCCGAATAAATCCTCTCCTTCGGGGTTTGGCGACTGCTGTGGACGAACTGAACTGAAATGGATGTGGGACCACTTTTCTGGTAATGAGCCACTGCAGACTGTTGCCACAAAGCGGCGTGAGCTGGGTACGTAACACGCTCGGTGAAATGTCCGGACAGCTTGCAATTCGCGTAACGAGTGTGGATGAAACGTTTGTGTTGACGAAACGTGCGACAGACCAGCGGGATCAATGCCAACTGCAACACCTGTGCTCCGTGAAAGTGCACGTCTACGCCGGAACAATTTGGGAAGCAGCACAGCATCACCTAAAGCATGGCACAGGAACTACCAGCTTGAAGGCAGCTCTTCGGTGCGCCGCACACCTGTGCTCCGTGAAAGTGCACTTCTACGCCGGAACAATTTGTAAGCAGCACAGCATCATTCAGCACAGCACGGGAACTACCAGCTTCAAGGCAGCCTTCCGGTGCGCCGCACAACCGAAGTGAGCCCTCGGTCATTTGATCGAAGCTGCACCACGATTGCACACCGCCAAGCACGACTCACGCAATTTCCGTTGCTAAACTGTGTATCCAAATATATTGCACACGCTTCACTGCAAACCTCGAAGATTCCGATGGTCAACGAGAGCACAGAAACGTCGCCTTAAATTTTATCCTAGCGGTATCCGAATCAATCCGAGGTCCGAGCAACGTAGGTCAGATTGTCTCTTCCGTGGCAATATCCCGGTCGGTCACCAGCGAAATGCACACCGTTTCTCCGTATTTTCACGTTATACCTACGTCAAACACCACGCTGAACTCTGAACTCGCTTTCGACCGGCCTCATATGACGGCTTCCGCGTCTGAAATCAACTCGCCGAGACGAACGACAACCAACAAAGCATCCGACAAGCTCCGGCCCAGCTGGGGCCAGCCGCTGCATGGGCGCTGCCATCTTTCCTGTGACGTCACGTATTTGGTTTGGTCATGTGACGTGTGGTCAAATTTGCGTACAATGGCAGCCTCCTTATGGGGGTCACTTTCGAGTGCAGACCGGAACCCCGGTTTATCGCTCTAAGCCCCTCTACCTCGTTGGAGTGAACACACAAAAAATTCTTATCTTATGGGGCATCAACGAACACAACGAGCGGATTTGTCACTTGTACCCAAGGTTGATAGTGCAGTGAACGCTATGTGTGACCTTGCGCTCCTGGCAGGTGCCGTGTTGTGCTTTATCACCAGGCTCTAGACTGTAGTCACCTGACCCTAACCGAAAACACGATCGGCCTAAAACATGCATAGCGTCTACCCTGCTGTCAATACCGAGTGAACATACAGCTTTATGAAGTCCAGCTTTTGAACTTCCAAAGAATCTGTTCAGCTCGAAAATGACCCAAAACAATGCGAGTTTGAAGATACTATGTTTTACGCTCTATAACCCGCATTATAATTTAAAATGAAAAAATAAGCGGGATTATTTTTTTTGTGCGCACGATGTCCACAAATAAAAAGTTAAATAAATATGTTTATATATTTTTACCAATAAATTTAAAATTATGTGTACACTGTTAGGGTCGCGTTGTTAAGGTTAATTTTTTTTTACTAAATAGTTACACATAAAAGACACCACGGACAGCACATCTTCCAACTTTCAACACACGAGGAATCGCAGTGCTCACAAACGGAATATTGCGATGCTGCGCGAACTGTTTTTGAAAGATGCTGCGTATAGTACTCCGGGCGCAACGGCTTCGCAGCCCTTCGAAAGGAAAAGGATCCGGGACGACGAAGTAGCGTCCGCATCTTCAGTAAGTTAACGGTGCGTGTTTCCCCGCTCAATTTAGCAGGGAAAAATGAACAAAATTAGTTTCACTGCTAGATTTAGCGGGAAAATTGACGCCACGTGACATTCGTACCAATTCAATTTCTCGCTAAATTTAGCGGGGCGGTTACAGCGATGGCGACGCCGACACCGCTTAACTCGGAAACGGGCGCTTAAGAGCTGCCATCTAAAATCCATTATTTGATTAACTCGCTTTCCGATTTTACGCACTTCGTCATATTGTCACACGTCAAACATACAACCAAATTTAATTTGTCTTACAATCTTCAAAATGCGCGATGGATTATTGGTCCAAATACCTGGAATAAGTTGACTTTACGGATGTTAACAATAGTTAACCAATTACATGAGACTCATGCAATATAGATAATAATAATAATAATCTAATAATAATAATAATCTTTATTTTTCGGGTGCCCTAAAACGGCCGAGCGGCCTTCTCTTAGGTACACCAACTCGTACAATAAAACTCTTAAACAAAAATCCTACTCATTAAAAAGAAATAGATATGCATATACACTGACGCGCTATGAAGTGACGAAAAGTTCGTCCAACTGACAGCGAAATGTAGGCAGGGGTGTGGTGATGTCAACTTGAGGTGGCACAATGCTGTTATACAATGTCTGTAAACGAGAAAGAGGTGACACACGGCATGGTGAGCAAATATCAAAACAGGTGAGCTGTCTCGTCGCACGGAAAGGAACATGGAAATGGATTTTACTAATAAGCCATGAAGAATCAATGGCACCATTAATGATCTTATGCAGGAATACCAAGTCAAGGACTGTTCTTCTGTGTGATAAAAGCTTCAGCGAAAATCTATTCAGTAAGCATTCATAGTCATAATACACGCGTCGTCCAATCCATCTATCATAAACAATTCGAACAAATCTTTTTTGCACACGTTCTATGATCAAAGCCTGTGTTACAGAAATTGAATTCCAAATCACAGAAGCAAACTCAAGCCTTGAAACCACTAAGGATTGAAAAAGATGTATTGAACAATGGGGCTTTTTAAAATGCTTGGTCAAACGCGATATAACACCTAGAACTTTCATTGCAGAGCTGACAACAAAAGAGACATGATTTTTAAAAGTTAATCCGCAGTCAATTAACACACCAAGATCCCTTACAATTGACACTCGTTCAATCGGATTTCCCTCAAGATGATAAGTGTTACTTATGATCGCGCGGCGTCTGCACAAAGATATCACTTTTGTTTTTAAAGGATTAAGAAATAACTGATTTTGTTTACACCACTGTGCTATATTAGACACATCATGTTGTATCAGATCACAATCTAAATGACAGTGATCGTCATTTAGATTGTGTTAAACAACTTGATATCGTCATTATTATGTTAAACAGTAAATGACAGTGATCGTCATTATTATGTTAAACAACTTGATATCGTCAGCAAACAAAAGCAGTTCAACGTTCTTTACACATGACGCTATATCATTTATAAAAATTGAAAACAGTAGAGGACCCAAAATTGAACCCTGGGGCACGCCTGATATTGAAAAAAACTCTTTGGAATAACTGTCAGCGACCCGAACACTATTTGATCGAAAAGACAAATAACTCTTAAACCAGTTACACAATTCTGTACAGACACCATACAGATGCAACTTGGACAAAAGCAACACGTGACTCACTTTATCGAAGGCTTTTGACAAATCAAAGTATATTGCATCTACTTGTTCTCTGTTTAAAACAAACGGCACACAGTAATCTAAAAAGGTACACAAATTTGTTTCCACAGACCTACCCTTTAAAAAACCGTGCTGCAAGGGCGTTATTTTTTGACGGAAATAAAAAGTCATCCTGGTATGCACAACAATCTCAAAAACCTTGGAAAAAGCACAAAGCAGAGAAACTGGACGGTAGTTCGCAACTACAGATGCGTCACCGCCTTTTTAGATAGGAACAACAACTGCTTTTTTCCAGAGCGAAGGGAAAACGCCTGAACTGAGTGACATATTAAAAATGTGCTTCAAAATAGGAATGAACAACTGACCGCAACCTTTGATAACAAAACCTGGTACACCATCTACACCAGAAGAAAACTTCGGTTTTAACTTTCTTATCGCCTCGGCAATATCAAGAGAGTCCACTCTTATAGAACTCAAAAAATCGTGACAAATCAGCTCCTTATCCTCCGGTAGAACGGATTGCTGATTGTCAGAGAAACATTTGGCAAAATATTCAGCGAAAACATCTGCAACTTCATGAGGTGATGAAACATAACCCGGGGCGTTATCTGAACAGGCACGTAAGCAGATGATAGGACTAACGTCACGTGTATGTTGCTTCGTGAACTTCCAGAAAGTCTTCGGGCGGCGAAACAAGCTATTTTCTACGCTGTCAAGATGCATGCGTTTATCGCGCTTGAACAGTTTCTTCGCCAAGGCCCGGAATAAACTGAATTTGGTGTACATAAGTGAAGAGCCGCATTTTTTATAAAGACGGTGGAAATGTTCTTTCTTGACCAAATAACATTTTAAATCCCTGGAAAACCATTCAGGATATTTGGATGGCCTTGTTGAACGCTTCGGTACAAAAGTGTCGATGGCATCTTTTACAATTGTCGTTAGAGTCTCGGTAGCACGATCGACATCAGACATGGCGAGAACGTTAGACCAGTCGAAAGTTTCAATATATTTATACAAGCCAAGGTAATCTCCTTTTAAAAAACTGTAAGCTAATGGCTTTGACGATATCCGCGACTTCCACGGAAGAGATAACTGGACTATTAAAGGTGGATGAAACTTATCAACTTGTACCAAAGGATCGGAAGCCAGACATAAGCTTAGAATGTGGACATTTGAAAGAACGAGATCTAAGATATTACCTGCGCAATTCGGTATTGAATTTAATTGTTCTAGACCACTCAAGTTAATAAAAGACAACAAAGAAAAGGCCTTTCTAGCTGTTAACGTATTATTGTATAGATCAATCAACTACTGTCTTGGCGTGTACTTATTGCTGGCACGACAGAAACGGGCTTATATATCAATATCAGGGGCTATATTTGCACGCGTATCTGGCGATGTATGGCCGTATTTACGCACTTCCAAGTTATCTACCAAGTTAAGCGAATTCGAAACTAAGCAGTACACAGAGAGCTGGTCAGAAATTGAGTCCGCCGAAACCAGTGGCCGGGATGATTTCATCGGTTAAGGCGTCGCGCCGGACAGGCGAAGGTTGCGGGTTTAATCCCCGCTCCTGGCCCAATTTTTCGCCAGCTCTATTTCCCTTTCCCTAACTGTAATGCAATAAATTCAATAATCACCTTCTCCCTTCTTCGTTCACAATATTACTAGGGCTGCACTTGTCAATCTTCACTCATCCCATTATATATATATATATATGTGTGTATATAATGGGGGAGTGTAATACATATATATATATATACAATATACTGAACACGATTTATTTTTCGCGCCCTTATTATTTTGCGGCTTAGGTCAAAGCTGAAATTTTGGAATAATTCCCAGGTTTCGATTTTCGCGGCGCGCTGAGATCTCAATAGAGATCCAGTGTGTCTACAGTTTATCGGACTTTTCGCACGAACTATATTTCACGTATATCAATCGATTCGGGAAATTCGCGAATATTCGGTCCTCGCGAAAATTAAGTCCTTTGCAGTACTGTATCATGGGTATACAGGTATCGAAAGATGTCTATACATCATGCAATCGATTCACGATCATTTGACAAAAGTCAACGAATTTAATTAAAATATAGCTTTTTTGTTTTTCGTTCCAACTATCTGACACTGGAATGTATTTCCGGGAAAGCTTGTTTAGGTTGCCGATTATTGTTGATTTTACGATATATTACAGCAGTTGCTTAGACAGTGAAGCATGTATTGTTGCTCGTTCATGTGTATATGTTTCTGGGTTTTCACTCATGTAATCACTTTAATAATGCTTAACGGCGCAGTATGTATATGTTTTAATACCTAAATAAATAAAAAAATACATTCACGGCGAATAATTTCTGCGAACGATACGTGCTGGCTAGTTGATCTCAAATTTGTTTAGGACTAAAAAAACAACTTTTTTTTACAACTTAGTACACGCCAAGAAAACTTTAGAATACATTTCTGCTAAAGACGTCCTGTACTTAGTATATAGCTTTACCTTGTGGTCTTCATTTTATGCTACATTTCGTTCCCTTTCCTAGCGGTTTTGTAAGTTAGGTTCAATGTAATCATTACCAGCTCAACGTAGTCATCGAGAATAACATCCTCAGAATACACTGGCATCTAGACTACATTTATTTAACAGTACTCTAGAGTAGGATAGAAAATAGTGGCGCGAATATGATGGCAAAAAAACGCCAGTTACTTTAATTTTCTTACAAAACGTAAAACAGGCGTCATGATAAATTCTCTTCATTTTCTATTCCAGGAAATCAGCGAAAGCGAGGTGGTAAGTGGCTCACGTAATGCAGCGAATATAAGATGTTTGGCGACAAGATTGTAGAGGCAAAACCGAAATATGTTTATTTAAGAAGCTGAAAACCAAATACAAAAGGTAATTTAATTCGGTTTTTAATTTTTATCAAAACCTTTGATTTCATTTTACTGTTTGACCATGGGCGGATTTATGGCTAAGGTTTGGGGGGGGGGGGGGTTGTGGTGATTTTTTTTGTCTTTTGTTTCTTAATTGCGCGGGCAAGTGATTTTTAGGGCGTTACAAAGGCTATTAAGCGTGTTTTAACGTTTGTGGCAGCCTAACATTCCCACCAAAATTGTATTAGTTTCTTGTTCTTTTGCGTAAACCCGCACTTGCTGCTTCAGTGGTTCAAACATTTGCACTATAAGTAGTAAAAAACAAAAATAGAGATAGAAAAAGACGTCCTGTGCATGGCTCTATATTCTACGTCTAAACAGTGACTATCTTCATTTAAGCAACACAGGCAATTGAGCCACGCGGCGTGAAAGAGTTTGTGCAGGGACTCGATCAAACAGGATACAACAATTTAGAAAATAAAACACCACAAAAAGACCTTAGAATAAAGGATTTATAAGCAAGACAAATGTAAGACGGCCGAATAATACGGAGACTTCCTAATTCCTTGACGAACGTGATCAAAATACCTTCTAATTTCATTTTTGTTATTTTATTTACTCACTCTAGAAAATGCACAGTTCTTGATAAAAGTGAGCATTTTGTTGGAGTAATTAAGCTCTAGTAAAGAAACAGTGGGTGGGATTTCTCAGCGACTTTACTCGCAATGACTTGGTGTTTTACGGGATACAGCCAAACAAAAATAAATGTTCGATTCTTTATGGTCTTGTGGATCCATGAAACCAATAGAAAACAAAGTGCGAGCTCAAATGGTCTTTAGCGCAGTGCCTAAGCAAATTGCATGGAACTACATTAACATTATTTATTAAACAGATTCATATTTATTTAATCAGATGAAGAAGAAAACTCCCTACATTTGGGGAGGACAGTATGCAGACATAATTATTTACGCGAGCTATCAAATTAAGAGTTTTTCACAGCACGAACATCGCCTTCCTTCGTCGTGCTCCCTGCGCGTAGCGGTCTATCACCTTCTGTTGGTTGAAGTTGACATCTCGACGGACGTGGAGGATGGCAAGACCGTTGAGTCGCATTTCGCCACACCGCGATCTAATCCAAGTCTTAATCCGACGAAGGGTGGAGGAGGACTGCTCAGCCGTCGCTACACTAACTGCCAGTGTGGCGAGAACGCGCAGCAGATTCCTGATGTTGGGATAGAGCTCAAGCTCTGACTCTTGAGGTGTCTTCACAGCTGTCGATGGAAGAGGCCCCTTCTTTCGATCGCGACTCCATTTCGCCGCCCACAGTGAACATTCGGTTCTGACGATGGTCTGCAATGCTGCATCTCCCATTCCGAGGAGCACGCCGTATTTCGCTGCCAGGATACTGAGCTTCGCTCGAGCTCCCTTGTCGCTCCCAAGGCGAGGCAAAAGTGCGTTGAGGCTGTACTCCTCCAGCAACTTTTCCGGCAAACGCTGCTTAAGATCTTCCACGACAGATTCCACAAGAGGAATGTATACGTGTGCGTGGAAGTATGACTCGGCTGTCTGTGGACACAAATTCGCCCAGTTCATTTGTCGTTGCACTAGACGAGGCACATTTATTTGGGCTCCCATATTCTCGGCAATGTCTTCTGCGTGCACGAAAAGTTTTCTGAAAGTCTTATCGACGTTCAACGGGTACCGCGTTTCGCTCACGACGACGATTCTGCCTTTCACAATGTCCGAGGCACTGTTCATTTCCAGATCCGGCTTTTGGAGCAGCCGACTTAGGGGAAGCATGACTGAGAGTACGTCGTAGGGAGCTAGGGTTGCACTTACGAATTCGGCATCCAGGATTGTTGTAAGCAGTGATCTCACCTTGGCAGCGGAGCTTTGTTCTCGCCACTGGGAAACCGTTTCCAACGCCTTTGCGATGCTTCCAACGCTCTCTCTGAACTGCGAAACAGCGTCGTGACTTTCGAACCAATGTGTGTAAGATAACTTGGTCGGTTGTTTGTCAAACGGAAGTTTCAAAACGGCGTTACGCTTGGGCTTGGCCGTAAAAACCGCAATGACTTCCCCCATTGTCTCGGTGCGCTCTAAGAAGAAAAAAAAAACAGAGGAAAAAGGGAGCAACGGCGCGTCTTCTTCCCTTCTACTGACGCGCCCCCAAGGGGACACGAGAAGAAGGGAGGACGTTGTTTTATAAATGTTGAGTGGATTGAGCCTCAGCGGCAGTGAAGTCCGCCTGTAATTCCGTCTTCTAGTCCAAACGTGTAGAAAATTTCGGTCGCATTGACGTTTTTACCGCTAATTTTATCAAACGAGCAAACGAAGCCGCTAGAAACAGCGAAGTTCCGGAGCAGTGCCAGCGTACACTGGGTGAGATGGCCGTCTTCGGTTTGGGCAACCCACGCGGACTACAGAAGTGGAACTACGCGGAACTGTGTCGACTGTGTCGACGTTTTCGACGTTATGGAAATCGCAGGAACCGCGTCCAAGACAGGCAGGTTTTGCTCCCGGCTGCCTGGGTGCCTTCCGTGCTGAGTTCAGTTCTGTTTTCTGATGCCGAGTGCCAACCGGTAATCAATGTGGTTTTGTATTTCTGCGTGTTACCAACATAGTAGCATCATCGTGATGGCAGTGCTGTGCGTTGTGAACGGAAGACTGGAATTATCGCCGATGTGACCGTGTGTTCGCGTGTCAGTGGTGTAACAAGATGAGATGACGTAAGCTGTCGGTCATTGATGCTACTGGTCGGGCCGTGATCAGAGTGCGCGGGGTGTCGCAGGTTGACATTGCGCTTTACATTATATTAAAGAGTTTAAGACCCCTTGAGGGATTAGGTGCAATCGATTGACCTGCTGATAGTCATTTTGGAACGCTGGTCTGAACGGTAAGCTCCATCGTACAGTGGCCGATGTGACTGTCAGTCCCCAAGACCGATTCCACTCTGGGGAAAGGACAGAACAGTGCGAAATTATGACGGATGGTACGTATATTTACAGTGTGAAATTTTAGGAATAAAAAAGAATAGTAGGGAAAATAAAAGAGATAGCTATCCTTTATTTTGTTGCTTAAATATACTACGGTTCCTGGAGAAACTGCCCTTTCAGTGGCGCGCTGGGATGAGCGCTAGAAGTTTTCGGGCTCGCCACGGTGTAGCTCCGTACACTTAACACCTGCCGCAACTCGCGGCTTCGACTGCATTCAAGTTGATCGAAAAGCGATTCCTTCGCCCGTGAAGCATCACTTCGAGCTGAGTGAATATCCACTCTACAGAGATTAATTAAAGGCGGCAATTACAGCCGTGTGCGAACAGCACAAATAGAAAAACACAACAATAGAAATACTGGCTACGAAGTGCCGTGCGGGGAAACAAACCCATGGCTGAACCGCATTGGAGCCGCTCGATTAATTGGCTTTCAAGTAATTACGACAGAATGGAGCGTTTTCTTTTCATTAAGATATTCATCCCCTGAGCCATTAAATATACTTTCAGTGGTATGACATTGCTGGAAAAAAATCGACATACTGGGAATATTTTTTATTGCTTAGGCAGTCGCCGAGAAATTCCGTACGTCCAAAACGACCAGTTTAAATGACGGAAACTCAGAGCCCGGGTGCACTAATCGGGTTAATGTGCCGTTGTATTGATGTTTGTATGTGCCATGTACTAGAATGCGGTCAATGTATGTTCAGCTTATGCTAATGTATGCGTAATGTGTCCACATAGGTGTACAATAGAGGTTCCCGAAGATCCTGAAGCGCAATGGTAGCGTGAGAAAATAAAAATTAATTTGCAGAACATGAATTGGGCGGCAGCTAGCGCCACCTAGCCTAGCTATTTGCGATTACTCTGCTTGACCCTGCCATATGGTGGCAAGTGATTTAATTTCCTTTTACGATGCGTGGCTACGCCATAATTTCTTGCTACCGTGCTCAAATGAGCCAAAAGGCTGCGTTGAATTTGCTGGTCTTTTTTTTTAGAGCGGCTTTTGGTTTTGCGGGCGAATGGTTTACCACTCTCCTGTGATGTGCGGTTCACGAAGGAATTGTGGCTCGAGGAATAGCAAAGGTAAGACATAAAGTGCGCGAAGTAACTAGGTGCCGGTCGTCTCCGTTTAACATCGCAGTGCTGACGATGAGAAGACTGAGTAACTGCATGCCTTCGAAACGTAAGTTTCTTGACTTGCAGGGGGAAGCCGGCTTCTGAAATGAATACAGTTCGCGGAAAGCTCGTGTTACGTTTTTATTTGCTGCTCATCTCGTTCCGTAAATAAACTTGGTGTCCTAGTTTAGCCTTATTGAGCTCGATTTGCTCGATTTGCTCGATTCATGGCCGCTATATTGAGATGCAGGTGACGGAGGAACTTTGCTACCCTTCTTTCAGGTACGCAAGTTTCTCCCTTTCTGAAGGAACATATGTGCCAAGAGCGTTCCTCCCTTTAGAGAGGATTATACTGACCCTTTTTTTAAGAGTGTGGTGTTTCGCACACTTCGCACAGTTGATATTTTCGATATAGAATGGTTCAAGCTGTGATTGAAGCAGGGCATCGAACTGCAGCACGGCTACTCTTTGGATTTCTTGAATGGCACTGCAGAGCTCGGAGGTCTTTACTGAGAATCCGTCCGTTGCAATGCCTACACAGCCTTTGGGGTCGAGAGATGACCTTAGCGGACTTAGTACGATTTTTCTCAGATTGGTACCAGTCAGTGTTGGCTCCAGTGTGTCGTCTTCGTCGTGCTTTTCCTCGTCGGACCCGCTGTCCGACATCGAAGAATTTTGATACTGATTTGAATCTTGAGGCTTGGGGATCTAACGGCCGTATTCATAAATGGACCTCGACTTGACACTCCACCTCGACTCACTGGAGTGGAGAAAAGCAGCTCGCCTCCACTCGAGGAGCCATCGGGCTTCACAGACGCGCCTCGGCGTTTCCTCGGCTGAGGAGCTCTTAGAGAAACCTTCCTCGACTCGAGGAAATTCGAGGAGACGTGAAAGGCGTCTGGTTACGAGGTTGTAGTAAAAAACGGAGTTCAAAACAAGATTGTGGTGTGAATTATGAACATATTAGTTCATTTTATTTGAAGGGACACAATTCACTAACATTCAATTGGGAGTCTGCAAGATTTCTGCGATTTCTGCTTCGCAGCGCGCATGTTTTAGGCGTTGTAGCCGGTTTTCGGAGAAACAGCCACAAGCGTTCTCCAGTCTGGCAACGGTGGCGGCCACTCTCCAGCTTCTGCGTCGTAGAGGCAGTTGTAGCTCGCTGCTGTCGTTTGTCTCTGCGTCTCGCCCGTTCTTCGCCGTCTCACCTTGTCTCACCGCTTATCTGCGTCGATGTCACCGCCTAGAACGAGCCATCGTCAGCCTTCCTCTTTCTTCAGAGTCCTACTAGAGTGCCTTGCCCTACAACGATGTCGTTCAATGGAGGTGACAAGAGGGGGCGAGTGGTTCCACAAAGGAGAGGAGCTTCTTCGTCGTTCTACTAACAACTCCCCGAAAGAAGTTAAAACTGACGCGTAGAAGAGCCTGCTCCAAGTATAACCGCCAGCCGCATGTCCGCCCACGAGTGTTGGGACAACGGTAAACCTAAGTGGAAGAAAACAGACTCCGAGAGGAAGCAGGACATCCACGCAACAGGTGTGTAAGCTATTTCTATATTCGGGCAGAACAACGCAACGTGTTCGCAAAATCACATGACAGGACGTGTGTACCAAATAACTCTGCAAGGGACTTTGCTGTGGCCACCTTCAGCGTCCGCAGGAGCTATTCAAGCACGTTACTGTCGAGGCGGTAGATGGGCAGTGACGGTGAATTGTCGCTATCTTTGGTGATTCTTGTGCCGACTTTGACAACTTACGTTTGCGTGTTGTGCTATATCCAAGCGAAAATTACGCAGCGATCATTATGGTTGCGCCACACTACCTTAGCTCGAGCTCCCACCCCTTTCTTAAGATTAGAGAGGCAACCTGAATGTCTCAAAAAACGCGACGCACGAAACTGACGCCATTACGCGTAGAAGTTACGCTAAGTAGGAATTTAGAATATGTTAATTAGACCTAGCACCTCATCTCCTTGTGTGCTAATCTTTTGAAGAAAAAAAAATCTTGTGCTGGTTTAATTGACTACAACCTCTGATTTCTTATTTGTAACCTCCTAAGAAATGCCATTATGTGAACATGAGACGTGCTGGAGTCCAGTTGTTTACATCTGTGTTTTTCAGGTGTCCATGTTAGTGTGCAACATTGTCATTTATTTGCGAGGTTTACCAGCGCATTGTACTGGCATGATTAACCCGGCACAAATTTTATATGGGTAGAAGTATACATTATTGATTTGAAAAATTGTGTGTCCGCAATATGACTGTTGTCGATGATCACATTAAGCTACTCCAGTATTTGCAATGCATATCAAGAAACAGCACAGGTAGGACATCACTTGTTTCGGATTTCATTCTTGCAGGAAAGTGTCGAGCAACAAATTGTACCGCATAAGTTGTAGTATGATTTGTTTTTCTTCTGCGTTGGGCTCTGTACATCTCAACTCATGGATGCTGTCACAGTATATTCTTTGGCCTTTCGTTGCAGGAGAAGGCACTGATGTCGCACCCGGTGAACAATGAGCCTGTCCCTCCATCTTGGGGGGGCACTGATGTCCCACATGGCAATACGGCTGCCGAGCCCGTACAACAGTGGCAGCACCCGCGCTGGTTAGCCGGTGCTCTCAATGCTGCCAGCCGCCATTCTCGAACCACAGTGAACGAGCGTGACGACTGACATGATGCCTGGTAAAAGCTTTCGATTGAATTTGCTACGTACACATAAAGGTTAGTTGCTACTTGATCACACAGCTCCCAATATTTATTTATAAAAAAAAATCTGTCTATGCTCTTCTGTTTATTATTTCGATTTTGGCATACTGTCTCGTAGGAACGCTAAAAATTTTGACAATGAGCCGCAATTTCATGAATGCGACTTGTTAGGGGTGCCACGTAGGAACACAGTAGATTCCTTGCGTCTGGATAATGACATGTTTATTGACGAATACGCCACACGTTTGCCCGAGGGCCAAGAAGGTCCGAGATAACAGCGCTGTCTTTTTTGACGGTATCACCATTTGGAGTCTGCGCTGCCGCTACTGACAGTATCACGGAAAGGAAAGGGTCAGAACAAGGAAGAAAAACTTTCATGTTTACCAACAGTTGGCATTTAAAATTTCTGTAATGGGGTTGTTGTGACAGTTTTTACAAGTTCTCCGGTGTCTTCATCGTGTTTGTAACACTCGGCGTCAATGTGTTGTGCTTGCCTACATTCGCCTGCCTCACCGGTGATGGACTGGGGTGACACCATGGAGCTTGCGGTTGCTGCGTCACCAAGTCCCCAAATCCTCTACCTCCTCAGCCGCCACGTGTGGTCGTTCGAGTGAAGACCACTAAAGGCCGCACCGACTGGAGGACCTGCACCTGCTGCAGGTGGAGCTCCGTCAGTGTCAGGTTGCCAATTAGCAGACGCAGGCCGAGGTTTTCCATCAGCAGCAGCGTAACGAGCTGGTTCGAGCTTGAGCTGCTCCAGCTCAACAAACTAATCAAGCTGCAGCAACTGCTTGTGCTCGGGGCCCAGCCACAACAGTGGACTGATTTGTTCGATTTGTTTCAACTTCCTCTTTACCAATTACAATGTTTACACTCTCTTTTGTGTTTAAGAATGCATTTTTAAAGTCTGCAACTCGCTTCGTTTTATCCCTGACCTGAAGTTGTTACGAGTATAGACCGTATGTCGTTCAGTAATGCCTAGCATATTTTTTTAACTTGTTTCTCTATTCGCTATTTGTAGCGAACATTTTATGCAAAAGGGCACTTACGTCAGCTTTAAATCTATTCTTTTAAAACTTAAAAAGTAACCGAGTATTTTTCTTTCTTACTAATTACATTGTTCGATTGTTTAGACAACGGGAAGTTAGTCAGCCCCAGTGAGCAACTTATCTCCATTGTAGACGAGATATTCAGCCAGTGTCGTGCCACAGTTATCCTGGGGTCTTTAACTTGCATCACAGTAGTGATACACAACTGCATGCTGTTACAATGATCGTCCACATCGATACGGGCAGGGGCAGAGATTCAACTCAAGATTCCTATGCTCAGCTGTGCGAGCTTTCACTTCACGTGCTGTGATGCGTTAATGCAACCGACCACTGATCCCCTTGAAGGGAATATAGCATTCTGTTTGAATGTACAGCCCGGTGTTTCCTGTACATTAACACTGTCATTTATGTAATGTCTTTTTTCCTATTGTGTAGTCCATGTGCAGCATCGTTCATTAAATGCTGTTGTCACAGAGTTTTGCCATAGTTTTCATTGAGTTCAGACGTCTCATTTCCTCTCCAGGGGTTTGTGCCTCGCAATCTTCTATGGACTTGCACCGCCTACCATAGTCAAGTCAACACCACATTGACGAGGCTTGCCCACTGCCTTTTCATTGCGGAGGTGGCGCCGTGTGACCGAGCTTTTGGTTGCTTGTCAAAAGGTCCCCAGGTGGTCAAAATTATTCCTCAGTTCTCTGCTGGGGTGTGCCAGATGCCCGTCGTTGGTTTGGCGCGTAAAACCTCCAAATTTGACTTCACTGCCTTTTCACTAAACACTACCACAGTGCCGACGTAGCAATTCGGCCCAAGTTTGCAGCTGACCACATAGTAATACAGCAATTGAGCAGCGGTTCCAGCTAAACCCTGGTATGGTGGTCACCGTGCATGGGGCCTGCATGCTTGTGTTAGGTACTGTTAGGTAGAACACCCTTGACTGCCTAACATCCGAAGGTGTCTGTAAGGATCGACGAGGGCTCCGCGTGTGGCCCGTTAGCATTAGGGAGATTTGGCTGGGGGGAAAGCGTTGGTGTAAACAGTTCCCGTGGCGGGCGACCTTGAGAGACAGGCGTACTTTACGACGTAAGGTTCGGAACGCGCGTTTTCTGCCGAGAGAATCGGAGCGTGCGTTCCGGGCAGGGTGTAGGATTCCGGGCCGGGAAAATAAAGTTATACCACCACCACCACCAGAACGCAGTGGCTCTGGCCGGCGCTGTTCACACGGCGCGTTTACATCGGTTTAGTCTTTCTCGCCCGAGTGCGGGGGGGGTCGCGGCAGAACGGCAACGTCAGACCGCGTCTGGCAGAATGAATTACGGGATGGCTCACTTAGTCGGCGCTATCCACAAATGGGGTCGGTTGTCTGCTTCGCCTTGCGAAAAATGGTTTTGCTTGCATCCGAACCAGCCCGTCCTTTGACCGTGAGATGTACGCAGACCGTGGGTTCCCACCTGGGAATATAAGCAATTGCCACGTGGCGAGAAAGTGAGCCAATTGGTTGGCAGTGGGAAACGAATGTCTCACGATGCGTCGAGGATTCAACGGTCCACTAAAAGGGGACGGACCAACGAGTGACTTTGATAGAAAACTCAGCAAGTGAGTTTAGTTCGTGCTGGGGCTCGAGAGCTGGCGCTCCGTAATCGAGTCAGGTCGTGGGATTCCCAGGGACGTCTGTCCCCGTAATCGGGACGTAATCCCACGAGCCAGCCAACTCCCGAGCTTGGATAAGCTAACACCCAACCACCTCCTTCCCAACCCCGTACAGGGGGAGTTATGACTTCGCAGTATTGTTTATCTTTGTATTTTCATTCGCTGCAAAAGTATTAAATTGCTTCTTGAAAGGTAATTCCCAAATTCAACTGAATTGATTGTCGACGGCCATGGGAAGCAACTTCGTCTCCGGCAAGACCCGCCCAGCTTCCCACAACGAAATCCGTCACGCAATCCGGACCTGGCAGTCTGGACGACGCAAGGTGATCGAGCAACGAAAGAACCCGTACTGTGTCCTCACAAGGAATTGCTGCACTATTGCAATATTTATTCTAACCGAAAGTTCTTCATGGGGGGTCACAGCTGCAAGACATGATTTCAGCATTCTCATGTATAAGTTTATTTTGAACAAATGTGCACTGAACAACTCGCTGAAAAGTCTCGAGTGTGAATATGGCAAAATTTGAAGCTTTTCACTTTCTTCCTGCTACCCCCCTGCTTTGTGTGATGACAAAGATTGAATTCTTCTCGAGCATAATGTTTCCACAACAAAGAAGGCAAGTTGGTCATGCTTCTTTTGGAAGATTCACAAAACAGCAACCACCAGCATAGTTTAAAACATTGTCGTCCAGCGGGAACCTGAGTAGAATAAAGACATTGCAACAATCCGTGGTGACCAGCTAGCTGAGAAACCGGCGGATTTTTTTCGATTCAAAGGAGAAAGTGTGTGGCCATAGTATAAGGTTGATTTGTTTCTGGCTCGATTGCATTTTGAGCTTTAATATGGCCAGTGACCTGATTCTTCGGTGACCTAAGCTAAAAAAAATACATGCTCTGCATTCAGTGCCTACTGGAAACACCAGGCAGTGAGTTTACCCCGCACCCATGCCCCGTTGAATATGTCCACGGGGTCTAGAGTCGATGGGAGATGAGACTGCCTTCAGCTTCGTCAGTGGGGGTGGGACTATTAGAGAGGGAAGTGGCTCGTTCTGCAGGTGGGCCAAGTTTTGCAGTGCAAGTCCACCAGTGATCATCACAGCTGACTGCTCAGGCTTGTGCTGCAACCACAAGTCGAGGCACGGAAAGTGCCTAGGCCCACTGCACTGAGTTCCTAGTCCGGAAGTGGGCTTTTTGGTACCTACATAAGACAAAAAATGAAGAACCAATACATATCCTTTTTTGGTACCTAAATAAGACAAGAATGAAGAACAATACAGCACAATTATTGTTTGAATAGAAAATGTGGGACTAGATTGTGGAGTAGTGTATATCCGATTAATGCTCAGTTTACTGTTTTTGATAGAAAGTGCTGTGTACGATAACACTCTTCAGATGTACACTCACAGCTTTTTGTCGTGAGCGGATAATGTTCCTTCGCGCACAATAAGCTTCAAAAAGTCTCTTTTAGATGGCTGCAGGCATCAGTCCGGTTCGGGTGGTATGCTGTATGATATGGACTTTTGGTACTAGTTGTATTTTCGGTACACTCTGCTGCTTGGCGAAGATTGTGAATCTGTGAATGGTGTGGTATCGCCGTCTGTTTCCTACATTATTGTATATTTCTGTGGACTCGTAAGCCGTGGTCTCATTTAAGCAACAAGTGCCAAGAACCAACAAACAAACAACCTCAATGAACAGCAAATGTTATTGAGCAGTGGGTGTTCGCCGTGCAGTTTGGTGGACACGACGCAAACACATGCAGACTCAAAAACTGTTTACATATGGGAATGTTGTAGTTACCAATTGCACAGACAACTTAGTGAATGCCACCAAATGAATGCTTTTATGTGTATGTAGAAAGTGAACACTCGCTCATCATTTTCAATTTTAATTTAGTTTTATTTTAACTCTTCATATTTGAGAATCTGACGATGAAAAGGTTCTTCTGAAATGAGACTGTGTTGCAACACAACGTCGTCTCATCCCACATTCACTTGAAATGTGCTTTGGTCATGATCATTCTTGGAAGAAGGGTGCGCTCGGACTGCTACTATAATTGTGCTCGGTAACCCGATCGGGAGTTCGTTTTATTTTAACGTATTTCTGCGCTCTCACAAGAGCCGGCAACCGTTTAATGACATCTTTTTTTTCTCATAAGAACGGGAGTATGTGCACGCTCGGTCGTGCAAACTGTAGCAGGATACAGATTTGTTTTAAAGTTTTCATTGATATCGTTACGTCAGAGTTGAGACCTACGATATCGCATCGCAGGATACAGTTTGATTAATTAAGTTTGGCACTACTAACGCAAACAACAGAGCTGAACTTACCTGCACGTTGATGGAGAAGTATCCATTTCTGTTTCAAGAACACTTCCACATCGGGACCGCCGGGTCCTCTTATCAATGCACCCAGTCGTCCCTGGAAACTTCATTTCGCAGCAGCCCCGCACGAACGCATTAAAGTTCGCTGCGCTGTGCGAGAACTTCACCAAGCAGGTGAAAATGGTCCGTGCAAGGAGCCACGAAACTCGCTCCGCAACCCGGCACACTGACGGCTGCAGCATGTTCACATGGTTCTCGTAACAACTTGGAACGTCCTGGCAGCATAAAAGCTCAAAGCAACGAGAGGGTGGCAGGCCCTGAGTACTCGCGCTCCCGGCAGAGACAGCAGAGTGCTCGCTACGGTCGCCTTCGTGAAGCGGCATCGCACAAAAAATTCGCGGTCACTGAAGTGTTCCAGCGGATTCAGGCGCTCTCAAAAACTTGGTATCGTCACACGTCTCGATTCGCTGTCGCCTGGGTCATCGTAGAGGATCTCTTGTGCGCTTAAAACGAAGTGCACGAACTCCACGAACGACTCGCCGGCCGCCATGGCACTCCAAACTCAAGTCGAGGAGCGGCTCGAGGAAGCAACAGAGCTACCTCGCCATTGTCGAGAGAAGAGTCGAGTATTTCCTCGCATCGAGGAGCGTTTGGAGTGGAGGTCGGTTTATGAAGCGCAAAACCGGCCTTGAGTGGTGTTTCGAGTCGAGTTTGAGTCGAGTTCGAGTCGAGGCTCGTTTATAAATTCGGCTGTAAGAAACCCACAAAATCTTCTCTGGTCTTTAAATTATGCTCATACCTCAAAACAAGAGATAGCTGAGACTTGTGAGCCACGTTGGTTGTCTTGTCAAACATAATGCCGTAATATTTGCTCTGTCGAACTCGTGCTGAGATCACGGACAGAACCTCGTCTCTGGAACATTCAATAAGGGGATTTTGAGTTGTATTGCTTGTGAACATCTTACTCCCTGTGGCTGTGGAGGGATGACTTGTGAGCCACGTTGGTTGTCTTGTCGAACATAATGCCGTAATATTTGCTCTGTCGAACTCGTGCTGAGATCACGGACAGAACCTCGTCTCTGGAACATTCAATAAGGGGATTTTGAGTTGTATTGCTTGTGAACATCTTACTCCCTGTGGCTGTGGAGGGATGACTTGTGAGCTACGTTGGTTGTCTTGTCGAACATAATGCCGTAATATTTGCTCTGTCGAACTCGTGCTGAGATCACGGACAGAACCTCGTCTCTGGAACATTCAATAAGGGCATTTTGAGTTGTATTGCCTGTGAACATCTTACTCCCTGTGGCTGTGGAGGGATGTCTTTCGAGCGCATGGTCGGCACATTTCACTCTGAAGCGAAGCAGCTCCCTGAAGTTTCCTCCATTCTCCGAACTGTCATTGCCGTTCTTTCCAGTGACCACTGGGCCGTCATCCCGATGTCCACGAAAGACAATATTCTGCCGGGCTAGGAACACAAAGTTTTCGACAATCGGCAGAAGCCGTGCGCGGTTTTCAGACACGTGTCGCATTCGCAGAGTATCGATTTGGTTTTCCAAGACCCTTGCTGGCTCGCGGTAAGCTTTCGGAAAAGCCTTGCCCACTTCCACTGCTTCGATGTAGTATCTAGCTTTGGAACGAATTTCCAAAGCTACATCTTTCCCTAGAAGCTTCGCAAATTTCTTCAAAGATTTCGTTACAAAAGCCTGAAGGGCAACTGCCTTGTGTTTCCCCCCAATGTGCCCGGTGGGAGGATTACCTCTTTTCGACTGTTTGTCGCTTGTTGTGTTCGGAGAAAGGGAAGGAGTAACCTTGCGGTGGCATCCAATGACATTCGGGTAAGCCAACTACAGTGTGGTCGTCTGGCCTCGCCCCAACGAAGTTGCCAATGCCATTTTGCAAACCAAAGTCAGCTGCTGGATTCCGAATTGTGTGGACGGCCAGGGCTAGTGGGCAGGCGCGTAGCCAGGGAAGGTGTTCAGGTGTCAGAACACCCCCGAAATTTTACTTTATCATATATAGCAGGAGTGGCCAGGCTCACCCGGCCTAAGAGCCGCAAAACAACACCACAAAGCTTCCAAGAGCCGCGGGGGGCGGGGAGGGGGGGGGGGGGGGCACATTTTTGTTGAGAGCAATAAACTAAACTCGAACTGGCTTTCAATCTATCCGAGCCAAAAGCAGTCCAACTGTACGTAACGCAGCAGTAACACAAGACTACCAAGCGGCAGTCTGTCTTTCGATTTAAAACATGTTCCATTTCTCTTCTTGGAGAAGTGCGGAAGGGGGGGGGGGGGGGAGGGGTAGGTAGCCGCGAGCCGCACTTTTACACGCGAAGAGCCGCAGCTTAGCCACTCCTGATATATATATATATACATTTTTTTTTCTGTGTGTGTGTGTGATTGCACCTGCACCTTGAAACACCCCCCGAAAATATTTTCTGGCTACGCTACTACTAGTGGGGTAGTTCCGTCAGAATTCTCGACCATGGGCAACGGGAGAGCCTCAATCGTGAGTTGTCCGTCCACGCCATCAGACTTCAGAGTGAGCATCGAATCGTTGCTTGCGATGTCTGCCTCACTAACAATCTTTTTGGGCACAGCTTGGAAGAAGTTATGCAGAGCGGTACTTTTCCACTTGGACGCCTTCGGTGGACCATCTTCACTTTATGTAAAAACAACTTGTTTTACTAAACAGACTGCACTCATTCATAAGTGACGTTATTTATTAATACCACGAGTGACTGATCCAGCACTAATTACCAATATCAGCTGTGCAATCTTATGCGTATCAAACCGAAGTGTAAAATGAAGGTGAAAGTAGTAAAGGGCTGCGTACACACATACAAAGGAAAGACGAAACAAATAGGTTGATATAACATACCAAGTCCCAAACGCTGGTTGGCTGCGAGTTCTTAAGCCATCAGTGTCCTTTCACCCCAGAAAAGGATTTAGTGAGCAAATTTCGCATAAATATTTTCATTATCTATTGACCGAAAGAAACGCCGCACACAGTCTATGACTAAAGTTTATGCATAGAAAGAGGAGGAAACAATTAACGTCTGCAGCGCGTTATTTTTGTTATGTCGCTGCGGATGGTGAAAAAGAAACGAACAATCCGCACGTTCCATTTAGCTTTTCTTTTCATTACTATCTATGTCATTTACTTTTTTCGGCATTCGTCCCGGCTACAAACCACCTCATACGCGAGCGAAGCGCAGAAAATGTCTCGTTATGATGTGTCGAAAAAGCAACGTCATTTTACGGCCTAAAGGGCAGCTCACCATTGTAGCGGCTGCAGAACTCGACTCCCGGTTACTTCTTTCGCCAAAGGCTCACTTTGTCTCTGGATGTCAACAGCACATTCCTGTTACCCGAATCACCGTTTTGCCCAGGAGTAAACTTGTGAACGACAGGTCGAAAGCGCCGCCACTAAGCTCGAACATGCGCGTCACCACGTGTTCCAAGTCAATCGTCACTGAAAAACAGCGATCCGCGACGAAGGGATGAATGGTGCAACGCAGTAAAGAAGTCCACCTATGGTTTCCCTCGCGGATCTTGAAGCTGCACTGTACCCGGCGTTTTGTGCTACCCGAATGACTCCCCCTCAAAAAAGCCTGATCGACCGTTCCTAACTTGTGAAACGTGAGCGCTGGTGTTTCCGAGGTACCCTCGCTCATGCCCGGCGGCCCATGACTAAGGGCCCACACACGCACGCGCGTACACTGTGGTGATCCCACGTTGCTCACCGCTCGAAAGAATTCGCCCTGCCTCGTGAAGCCCTGCTGCGCTCCCGATAGACCTGTTCTTCCCACTCTCTCCGCTTCGGGAGAACGTAGCCGAGGAGAGGGGAATGCCCGACGCCCAAGACGGGAAACGAAAATAAACCAGTTGAGTTTTGGTATGCGCGCTCTCTTGGTATTTCTTCTCGACCTCGCTATTGCCATCTCAACAACACCCTCCCTCAACCCCCTTAGCCGAGTCTTGCGGTCATAGTAGACTTTTCCCGCATCTCTTCGCCTTTCAACCAGTGGTCATATTTAGCGGCACAGGATGGCTCCACAGGGGACGTAGGAAGCAGAGAGCCTCGATTCCAACGACGCCGCCTCCGTACAGGGTGTCGAGACGCTTTGGACGAGCCCGCGCCGCAAAGCTGGTATCTTAGGTTCTGAACTTCGAGCAAGCACCGCTTTCAATTCGCCCGTACATTTCGCGTCTGGTAAACTTGTCCACTCGTCTACCTCCATTTCTTAAAATTAAATACCAATGACGTTGTCAAGAAAAAACAGATGGCTGAATCCACTGTACTGCTTCGGCAGCACAAATCTAGTTTACTGATCAAATAATCACCACTTAACCAAAACCAAGTATAAAAAAAAATCAGAATTATTTTTATTTTTGGCGTCTCAGAAAAAAAGGGGAAAAAAGGGGAAGGGGGGAAACGGCCGAACCCCCGCCCCCTTCTAAATCCGCCCCTGTGTTTGATTAGGTTTATTAATTAATTTATTTATTGAAGAATACTACGTGGGCCCCATCGCGGCAGTGGTTGGAGAGGCACAACCTCACAGCAATAAAATATTGCAAAAAATAAATGTCAAATTGACTTAATGAAACAATTTTACACCCTATATACAATGCAATAAGAACACGAACACATGTTTACACTTATAACAAAATAAAACACGGTTTACCCAGAAACAAAATAAGTGATCCCGTCAATGAATTAGTCAACAGTTTAAATTATTTCGATGCAGGCAATATGTCCCAGTGAGCAATGAATAGAGGAAGAACCAGATAGTTGATTGTGTCAAGTCGATCTTAATACACTACTAATCATCGTGTAGGTCAAAGGGTGTTTAGGCGGCCTGAAAATCTTGTATATTTTGTAATATTAACGTTAAACATTTTCTTGAATAAAAGATCAAAGTCTTCAATTTCTATACCCGCTCTCCCACAATGAACATGAACAAGCGTACATTCCGCAATAATGCCGAAGCCGAACTCTGGACGTCAAATGTTTTGTAAATAAGTCTTAATCTTTTTCGTTTTCAGTTTTTTATCCTATTTGCCTTACTTTTTGTGAATGGGTCCCACACAACATTGTCATACTCTTGATAATACATTCAAGTTTCATAGACATTCAGCTTTGTGATATAAAAAAAAAGAGACAGGAGACGTTTTAAGAGTGAAAGCCGCTGGGTCGCTTTCGTCACATCAAACTCAATGTGCTGATCCCGTAATAGTTCCTTCTTAAAATTTAATACTAAGTACTTTTTTAACCTTTTCAGCTCATTTCTAACAGGGTGGGCAGGTCGGTGCCAGCGCGGCTAGAATGCTTTACAAGCTTTTGGTATTCTTTGTACCGGTCTTGCTGCTGCAGCATGGAATGACTACCCTACAGAAAAAACCTGTACAAATGTATACCGGCCTATACCGGTTCACACCGGAGTCCTGTATTCTCATATCGGTAACCTGTAGCTCTGTACCGGCGACCTGTAACCACGTACTGGCGAAGCCGATATGCCGTACCGGCTGCCCATACCATGTACAGGCGGCCGGTAAACACATAAGGGCACAGCCGGTAGGCCACACCGGTAACCGGTAACCACGTACCGGCGAAGCCGATACGCCGTAAAGGTTGCCCATATCATGTACAGGCGGCGAGTGAACACGTACAGGAGAAGCCGGTACGCCACACTGGTGGGCCGTAATAACGTACCGGTGGCCAGTAATCGATGCGCGGCTAACAGCAACCACGTATCGGAGCGACCGGTAACGCCTTACCGGCGCCGGCACTTAAACCGGCGGTCGGTATCCTTGCACAGGCTCTACCGGTACACACAATAGACCGAACTCACTAAGCGTTGGGCGCATGCGTAAAGCCGCCATAACTTTAGTTCACAGGAGGCAGACGGCCGTGCACGCGAGGGCTCGTGCCTTCTCGTGCTCTACACGCGAAGAACTCCAGCGAGGTTGTCGCACGTGCCCAAAGACTAAAGTTCCCTCACTGCATTGCGGCAGCGGTGGCGTAGTCAAACTGGCCGGTGAGATCGGTCTATTTAACGCGACCAGAAATTATCAGACCTCGACGGGAACGCGCTCACCTCGAAACTAAACTATGATATTTTTTTCAATAAAGAATTTTAATCAGAAAATCACATATTAGGTCATTTCAATTTAACAGTTTCAGCTATCAAACTCAACCATTTTATGACATGCATATTTAAAGTCATAAAATGAGAAAACCAAATCCATGGGAAGCGAGGCCGAGATAAACGAGAGTTTGCTTCATAGCTTTGAGCCCTGTACCGCGGTACTTTCGGTTGTGGTATATTGATGTCGGATTGGATTGGATTTCGTAGCTGCAAGGCAGAGTGCAGAAAGACAACCAACGACGGACAAACAATGTTTTTCTTAACAATAAATAAACTTAACATGGTCAGTTTCTATGCTTTTAAATGTTCTAAAACTATTTTGAGTAATAATAGTACTAATATAAACTAAGGAAGATTATTTCTTCAATGCAATCCGAATCCTTACGTACCAGCGCCGCTGGCCAGCCGGCCAGAGCCAGCCAGTGCTCTGAACCAAAGCCGCATTGACGTTAGGGCTATCTCGATTGGTGTGTATCGGTGTCGATATGTACTAAGCGTACGTACGTGATTTATGTTGATGGCGCGAAGGCAATAGTCAGCGTGAACCGTATCAAGAAGTTCAAACCGGCGAGCGTTGGCGACTTCGAACCCCGACGTGCCGAAAAGCGTCTACTGGGAGGCTGTTGGAGCGTGCGCCGGCGAATGGTAAGTTGTTTTTTACGCATCAGGGGCTCGAAGCACAACGTATACTGCAAACCGTTAATAGGGAGTTTTCGTAGATCGTTTTCGCTGTCCAGCAACGCCCTCCGCGACTCGCTATATACCCGGAACTCTACAGTCAAGGCTATCGGCGGGCAGGCGCATCTTCGTTGCGGAGGGGGAAACGCGGTCTACGAACACTCCCTAATGTTCGCCAGCCCCCGATTCTTTGCAAATTCCACGCGTCCAAAAATTAGCGAAATTTAAGGACACGTGGAAAGCGCAAATTTCGTGGGCCCCTGTTCCGGCGTCCCCCGTTTCGGCGTCTAAAATTCGCGAAATGTGGTGGGCACGAGTATGTCCTTGCGCCCGATTTGTGAAGAACTGGGCGGCAAGAGCAAAGGGTTTTACGTTGTTTAACTACAGGGCGCTCCAGATGGTAGCCACGACACTCAAAATAAATCGCAACAAATCGGCTTTGTAAGCTATGACAAATTTACCACATAAGTTCGACTAGGTGGTGCATTTAATGTGTAAAAATATCGAAAAAAATAATTTTTGAAACAAGGGTTAAAGCGCAGGCTAGCTGGTGAACGGTCATATTTATAAACCCCGATAAAATGGGGGGAAAGGGAGACGAACACGACGACTTTGAGATGTAATTCAGTGTGCATGTTTTGTTTTACAGAGACACGAGCTGAGCTGGTTGCTGCTTTAAAAAAGGAGCACGTGGCCATCACTATGGTATTGAACTCAAGGTTCGAGGTTTATGTGTGCCTTTAGGCTGTTTTTCTTACCTCATGTTCGACTCTGTTCAGAAAGAGGGGGTTCGTCTTTTGTTTCCCTTTTTCAAATCAGCAGCATACTTCACTTCCGTTACCAGTGGGCAGTAATTGTGGGTAAAATTGAACGGTTAGGCTAAAGAATATCTTGCATTTTGTTCGCTTCATGAGTAATTGTGTCCATTCATTATGGCTGGTCAGGACTATTTGTACAGACACTTTTTAAATTGCTTGCTATTCTGGTACACAGATCTGGTGGGTAGATACGCTCTATGAAAGTGGACCACAACCCGTAATTTAACACACAAAGTGCCGCAGCTTGGCCACTCCTGGTCTCAACTGTGCTGTAGCCACAGTTGTCCCTCTTCAATTTCAAGAGACACTCTCCTGCTTGTTTCTCGACCGCATTAAATCTGAATTCGACACTCTTCAGTCTTACGAGATGTGCTCACCTGCTCTAAGTCAAGTCAAAATCTCGCTGTACACGAAGTTACATCTCTTCTCCACTATAGCAAGACGTCCTCATTTGTTTGGCGTCCTGCTTGCGTTGCAGCCGAAGTTTCCTCTCTTTAATCTGTTCATCCACTTCAATGATCCTCTTGTTGCTACTTGCCTCTCCAGCTTTCAACAAACATGTTTTATGTTGTTCCGAAGTACCCTAGGCACTTTGCTTTCACTGTGCCTCAGCACGCTAGCGTAATGTTCCTCTGGTGAGACCTGCTTTCGCATACCGACAACGAAAGATGATACTCAAGTCTAGTTCACAGAGCTCTCCTCAGATGTGGCTACGTGCGACTGCGACCAGATGCGGCACACATTGCTATGGCAACAACGGCGTTGAGTCACTGGCACGTGCATCAACGCAGCTCTTGCCTGCAACCAGTAGCTCTTTTGCAAATGCTTACCCATGTATGCTCGTAGTGAAGCGGATACGATGCCCAGCTTAGACTCCAACAGTTGTGGGTTTGAGGCGCACTGCCGGCGGCATGTTTTTTTTTTCTGAATTATAATGTGCCGGCCCATGCAGTTTTCAAAAGCAGTTACAAATACTCGGACCAACGGATGCCTAAAGTGCATATGCTTTGCTTATAAATGCTATCGTATTTAAAAGCACTGAATTGCAAGTACAAAGCAACTGAGAGTTTACGTTCCTCATAGAAAGTACACTGGGTGCAAAGTAGTATAATCATATTTTACTTTCTAACTTAGAAGTACCTTTTAACACAATATTTTATCATACTATTTCGTTTACCTACACAGTGTTTTCTGCCAACAGGTATCGTCCTTTACACACTAGAGTATGTAAAAGACGATATATTAATTATTTCCTGTACTGACAGTGAATACCGGATATCTTGTCAGGGGCGTCTGGAAGCATTTCTTCAGGGAAGGGGCAATCACAGGTATAGGGCTGAAACCTACACCCAAAAAATAAAGGGGGGGGGGGCAATTTAATGTGAACTATGTGTCTCAATTAAGTGTTGGAGTTTATATTAAATGAATACTAAAACACCTGGACCTTTTTCTTTTTCAGATTCAGATGTCGCCATCCCCTGCAGTGAATGGCAAGTACAAGAAAAAAAAAAAAAAAGACAGAGGTCAGAACGTCCACTGTGTCGCTTGGGGAGCATGCCCGACTAGTTGAAAAGCTGAGGTCGGCAGAGCAGAGGGTGCTGAACCTGGAGCAGGAGCCCCAGATAGAGAGGACGCTATCAAGAAGCAGCTGCTGGCACTACTAGGTAAGCATGGAGGCACTTTCAGTTTCTTACCTCACACACTACACATTATGTGCTCACACTTTATCTGAGGGATCAAAAGTAATTTTAATTTTTTTTTGGTCGCAAACAGAAGTAAGCATATACTACAGGGGTGCCTCAATGTATCAATGAGTTTAAGAGGTGTCTATAATTCTCTTTTCTTCTCTTAGGGTGCAAATGGAGCTTTGAGAGTTTGTTTCTTGTTGCTGATGGCGATGAGCCCGTTTTGCTCGGCAGCACTTTTGCTTTGATTGAAGAAATATTTTTCTGCAGTTTGTCAAACAATCATGTCCATACCAAGACACTATGGTCTGTGCGCATAGATGAGGCTTGAAGTGAAAGTTTGTTCTGTCGGTCAAAACATTTTAAATATGCACTTTCCGATGAGCCCGGCCAGGACACATCCTTTCGTCACTGGGGAGAAAGTTCTTTTTGTTGAAGAGGAGGGAGTGAGAAAGCTGGTCGTAGGCATGACCACAGCACCAACAAGGCTGAACTTTAATCGGGCGGCAGATTGTGCATAGCGACGCAACTGTGCAACTGGTTAAAAGGTGAGCAGACGATCTGCTACAGCATTGGATTTCGTCAGAAAGATTGAGCTTATATCTGGCAAACAGTTGGAAATGCTTGGCATGAATATTCATTAGCTATTCACCGGTATTTTTTTTGTAAACTAAACAACCTCTCTGCCGCCCACTGCCGGCGAACTTGAGCGCATTTCTTTTCTTCCTCTTTTTCTTCTTTGGTTTTGTTTCTCATCCTTTTGTCTTGTGTCCTGCTCGCGCTACTTTTTCAGTCCCGGTGTGTTACGGAAAAACAAATAAGCACACTGCCGGTAGTCTTCTGTGGCATGAAGTACTATGAAGCCCTCATGCCATCAACGAACCAGGAAAGTGCTGAAGTCCGAATAATCAAGCTTGTCTGAATTTTTGGCGTCCGAAAAATCGGTTGTACCGGTACCGTGTCTTGTTTCTAAAGAGTGTTTTATTATGTTGCAGTGGACAATGTCCCGTCTGGCGGTGCTGGGTCAGGTCCTCCAGCTTGCCCAGCAGTGGTTCCTGCAGCTGGCGCTCCTGCTTCAGTTCACGTAGTGCGAGCTGGTGTGGATCACGCTCGACCCGTACCGGCCGCTGATGCTGTTGCTCCAGCAGCGGATCTTGAAGCAGGCCCGCCGGAGGCATTTCCCGAGTGTGTGCCAGTGCTTGGAGAGGTTGATGACGAGGTAAGTTCAGAATTTCATGGAATATTCATTCCAGATATTGGGCAAGTGACTAAATTTTATTGTTTCCACAGCTCTTTGAATGAGGTTATTTGTATGCTTCCTTAAATTGAACCGTCGGGCTGCTTCAAAATGCTGATGAATGTAAAGAGTAGGGCCGGGCATTGATAAGATATTTCTTCCCAATTAATTGGCACTTTTCTGAAACGTTTTCTATCTAGTGTCCTTGTCTTATTTCGAGCTTTTTCATAAATCATGTACCAAGTAGCGCAATTAAAATTGTGTTATAATTGGTACCCTTCTTTCGCTTTCTCTCTTTACTCTGAACTCACTTAAACGGACACTTACACCCGCCAATAGAAGTTTTCATTTTTTTGCCAGCCGATAGATTATGGTTTCGAAAGACTACCAAATTAATATTTTGCAACAGTCACATATATCTTTATTAAAGCCAAAAAACGCAACTGCTCAGAACCGAAACTGAAACCCGCGCACGGAGGTCGGAGAAGTGGAGAGGAGAGAGTGAGTGTGCGGAAGTCACGTGGCTACACCCGACCGTAAGCTTTTTGTTTTTCCCACCGTGTTTTTTTTTTTTTTTGTGTACATAGCAGACGACATGCGTGGCTGGAACTGTTTGCTATGCGATTCCTTTGCAGTTATGTTTGTTCCACTGTCTGTTCTGTACTTCAAGATGAGTTGTTCTTTACATTGAGAAGTTGGAGATGAGTAGTGAGTGCCCGTGGTGAATTTCAGTGATCGGCTGCGAAAAGAATACCCCAAGATGTTGCGTGAAGAGCTGCCTCGCATGTCCTGCGTCCGAAAAAAGTGGCATTGTGCGGCAGACGTCTGCACAAGTTTCCGAAAGATCAATGAGATCGAAACCAATGGCTGGCTGCATTTCCTGTAGAGCATTTCTATCTATTTCTAGGTTCACCTTTGCATGATGTCTTGGTGGAAAAGGAGAAACTGTTCTACGTCAGGGGAGCCCGGGGAGACTCCATGTTCGTTAAAGAGGCCACGAAGTTGATCTTCGGCAGGGAGAACCTGCATGGGCGGAGTGTGACTGGGGTGCCTTGCCGGCGCTTCAAGGGCGCCGTCGCCAAGAGGGCCCTGACTCCAGTCAAGTTGGCAGCAGTAAGTGCCCACTTCTCACAGATGTCTCATACTTGGTGAGTCACTCAAACCTTATGGCTTCTGAAGTTGCAACCTGCTACGTCAAAATTTATATGATAAAATATTCCAAGGCTTTCAGAACTTTCAGTGTTATAGGCTGTTGAAGGGTCACAGTTCGACTAGTTCGAGCTTTAGGAACGTGAAGCTCCGAGCGCAAAACCGAAATGAAGAAGCCCTATCTCTCTCTCTTTGTTTTTAATATATGAAGAAAACTAAAGTGACCTTGTCACAGTCATCTAGGTCCCTTGGTGCTTTCTGATGTATTCATACTGAGGAGGTTTTAGAGTAACATGCTCCGCATCGCAAATATCTGCTAATCCCTGCAAGTTTTGGGGGAGGTCCATGATATCAGTGGCCTGCTCGCAGGACCTTCTGCTGAGGCACTCATTTTTTCTTTTGAACGAAAAGCTGGCACTAGCAAAGTTGTGAAAGTGAGTCTGTTTGTTCTCTAGAAATGCTGCAACCGAACTATGTTTGGCTCTGTCCTTTGAGTACTGCCCATTTTTTCTGAACCGCCTTCTCATCGTGGGTGTTCCTCCTTTCTATTGCTCAGTTTTCTTACCAGGGAACTATCTCGTATGAATAGACCATTGAAGGGTCGTAACACAAATATTAAATTAGTTAAATGATTCTTGATGTCAAATCTGTGTTGTCAATTTATATACATGCCCAGAACAACAATTGCGGGTCAAAATATTTCTTTCGCACTAAAACTGCCGGTCGAGAATTGTGTGTTCAGTGTTCCTTTCACTTGTTCCCATGGTGACATTGTTAGGCATGAAATAAGTTAGAGGTAGTAGGCAATCAGAGGCCCATGTTCATAACTGAAAATACATATTTATATTTATAGAACATACTTTTATTTTAGTTGACAGGCAGGCGAGCTGGTTAAGGACAGACGTCGTAACACGGGAACGTGGGGAAAAAAAGGGACAGACAGACACGAAGCTCCGGAGATTTGTGCCTTTCCGTTCCTTTTTGTCCCCTGCTCCAAGGTCTATAATTTTCATAAACACTGAAATGCAAGGAACACACTGTTGCAAGCAAACTTTAAGTGCATAGTTGTGGAAAGTCGCACTAGGTCTTTTCGATTTGCTTGCACTGGCCGATCTAGTTCAAATAGTGTAAGAACTGACTTGTTAAATTCAACCGGAAGTTGCATGGACACTGAACTGGCCTGTTCGATTTATTCCAGTGCTGCACGAGCTCAGCCTCAATTCCACAGAATCTTCGGCTGGCCGAAGTCAGTTCAGCGTTCATGCAGTAACAGATGGCAACTCTTCGGTCTTTCGGAAACCAATTACAGGGTCGTTTGTAACGCTGCAGCTTAAGTTCACGCAGCCGCAGCCCGACTTGCGCACTGCTTCTGCACTCCTCTGAACTCGGTCTGAACTGGTTCAAAACGTTCGGGCCGAATCATGCATGCCTGCTGTTGGGTCTACATCTTCAAAACTTCGGGTTCGAATCCCGACCGAGGTGCCCGCAATATGACGGAGGCTTATTGCGGAGAAGGCGCCGTGTAACCGAGCTTTCTGTTGCAAGTCAAAAGATCCCCAGGTGGTCCAAATTAATCATCAGTCCTCCGCTGGAGCGTGCCAGATGCCCGTCGTAGGTTTGGCACGTAAAACCCCCAAATTTGATTTTCAAAACTTTGGGGCCGAATCATGCATGCCTGCTCTTGGGGTCTACATGGTATCACAAGATATTAACAAAGCATAAATTGTAGTGGAAATTGCTTGCTTATAATTGCAGGAAGTAAAATATTCAATTTTTCAGGAAACTGTAGATTATACATGACTTATTGTTGTATTCTTTTCCCCTGCAGATGCCTTCAACGAGCACCTATGGAGGCATCCTCGAGAGGCCTCTCCAAGGAAGAGGACAGCTCGGGTGAATCTACTGCAGTATGCAAATTTGTTAATATCCTACTGCAGGATATTAACTAGAAGTTTGACTTCTAAGCTTGCTTAGAGGTTAAGCTTCTTGTTGGTGTTCTGCAGATGCCAATTTGCGTTCACTAAATACATATATAATCTGAAATGACCTGGCTCATGCTCATTCTTTGCATGACAAATGCATGCGAACTGTTAAACCTGCAAAGATACATCCATCCGTTTGCAAACGTTGGACACCATGTTGATTCCTATTACTGCATCAGAACGGATAAACCTTTAAAGATATAGGTTTCTCTATCTGAAGAGATGAACATGCATAAATATTGGTTCCTATATCTAAATAGGTCAACCTGTAAGGTACGGGTTCCGATATCTAAACGGGTCAGCCCGTACAGGCACGGTTTCCCTTACCTAAATGGGTCAACCCGTACCGGTACAGGCCCCGTATCCGAACGGGTTCCTGGATCTGAATGGGTCAACCTGTACAGGTACGGGTTCCCAGTAGCATACGGGAGACCCGTATCCCCTAACACCGTATGTGATATACAGGTCAACCAGTATGAATTTTTATACGGGTTTTTTCAGTAGGGTACCGCTTTATCCAGGGAGCATCTTCAATTCGAATGCATCATCATCCACGCACAGGACCATGCCGCGATAATGAAGCCAGACACGTCACCTTCCTGCAACACCACGGCGACTAGTACCGTGTTTGGCTACCAGATGCCTCTCTACACCGGTGGATCACGTGAGACAAGCACGTCACCATCTGGGGCTATTGAAGCATAATACATCAACAGTCTTTTCAGTGAGCAGGTCGGCAGAAGCGCGTCTGCAATGCCTTACATGCTGTTCCACTTCTTTTTGCAGGTCTTACTGCTGACACATGAAACGACTACCGATATATCCAGGGATCATTTTCAAATTTATTGCATCATCAACCACGCAGAGGACCGTGTCGCGATTATGAAGTTAGACACGTCACCTTTCTGCAACATCATGATGACTAGTACCGTGTTTGCCTACCAGATGCCTCTGTACGCCTGTGAACCATAATGTCCCTGAATAAGGAAGGTAGCGACATCTTCTCCCTCCTCCTATGACGCGCACACCTTTTATCTTTGTTTTGCTCTTTCACACCCGCACGTCGACTGTAGCGCCGCCTGGATCGCTCCAAGATAGCAGGCGGCATTCTTCAAATGATGTCGCTCCATTTCCGTGTACAGGGGCTTTAGTGAACCAAGTGGGACATCCACGTCACAATCTGGGGCTATAGAAGCGAAACACATTAACAATATCTTGATTGCGCAGGTCGGCATCAGCGCCGCTACGATGTCTTACATGCTGTTCCTCTTTGCACAGGTCTGTCTTGATATTAACGAAGGCTGTTGTTATCGCTCGAACGATCGTTTCTTACTGCTGCTGTTTCCCCATACTTTTTGCAGCATAATGTTGAGTCATGTGTTTTTTCTTGTCGATCCTTGTTTTATTGTTTTCGACATAGAGCCAAATCTTGGTCCTGTGAATGCTGAGAAGCTGGCTCAGTTTAAAAAAATGTTGCAACTTCTGCAGAACTTTAATTCTATATCATAAAATAATGAATCGGGCGAAGAAAGTATACTGAAGTCTATTGCCGAAAAAAAAGACCCATCGCGAAAAAGGCAACGAAAATTGGGCAACGTCTTACAACTTTTGGAAATAAGGCAGGCTCTTTAGAGAACGAAGTGCGAGCACTCAGGCAAGAAAGCGGAGTTGAGAGGAAAGCTAACGCCGAACTGCGTTCTCTGCTAGACCAAATAAAAGATCAGTCAGAGCGAAACAACGTGCTTTTCTACGGGATACCTGATGATGCCGCTGAAACGTGGTCGCAAGCAGAACGAAATATTAGAATTTCCTTATCGAATTGTTTCGGTGAGGAAAGGGCGAACTCGTTTGCCACGTCTTTTGATATCAACCATGCTCACAGACTGGGGCAGTTTCATGCCAACAAGTGCAGACCCTTCATCGTAGAGTTTTTATACTTTAAACCAAAAGACCAAGTGCTGCAAATAAGGGCTAAGCTTAAGTTAGCTAACATCAGTGTTGGCGAGGATTTTTCCTTTTCCACACGCTTGGCGAGTAGAAAAGTATTGGATTTTGCAAACTGGCATAGTACCATTTTGAAGCTTAACTATAGCAAACGGTTCGCAAGCGGTGAATGTTACATCTACGATCATGAAATAGGCCAAGTCTTGGAACTGTCTCACCCCCGTGCTCTTCATCTTCCTGTACGTCCCCCTTGGATACCTGAGAGCACAACAACTCCCGCTCAGCAGTCAGTGAGGGGCAGTGGCAGTCGTGATGTCCTATCTAACGCAGCCGTGTCGTTTACTAATATACGTAACCTTATCAGAAAGCGTGACGAACTATATTCTCTGATTGATATTTCCGATGCAAACATTGTTGTACTAACCGAAACTTGACTCTCGGCAAAGATAAGAGAAGCAGAACTTTTTCCTGTTCAAAAACACTGCAATATTTTTCGACATTACAGGGAACTAAGAAATGGCGGTGGCATATGAGTAGGTGTCACGGATTGTATTTTGTCATTCCGTGTGGATACCATCTTTAGCATTGAAATTATTATCGTCTGTATCACCATTCATTATCGAAGATTCACTCTGGAATGCTCTTATTGTTCACCTTCTTGTGATGTCTACTCCGTCAAGAAAATATATGATGTGCTCAATAAAACTGTAACGCGCTTTCTTAATACACCGCTTTTGTTACGGGGTGATTTTAACTACCCTATCATTGTTTGGTATTCAGAATGTCCCTGTCTGATCCTCTCTCATTTGAGTTAACATTTTCAGTTTAGGTTCAGATTTTCATTTGTCTCAATTAGTTGTCAAACCAAGAAGATTAACAACTTCTACACCAAATATTTTAGATCTTATTCTAACTACTATGCATATTCAAATCACTTACCTTCCTGGACTTAGTGACCAGTCGTTACTACACTTTTTTTGACCATTCACTTCACATGTAAAACAATTCGGAAAAAATGTTTCTCCGAATTTTTTGACATGACTTTGTGACCGGAGTAGAGACAATTTTGATATTATTATAGTGGATCTATGTACTTTTTCGGATCAATATTTCAGGGCTTTTTCAAGCGCTCCGTCGAACAAAACTGGGTCCTTTTTTAAAGAACAGATAAGGTTACTCACTCGAAGTTACATACCTTGGAAAACTTTTATTGTAAACTCCCATTTGCCATGGTTCAATAGAGCGCTCATGAGGCTTTCTAACAAAAAGAAGTGTTTGTTTAGATCCGCTAAAGGTACTATTTGTCCAGTTCGCTGGCAGAAATACGCTACTGGTGCCGAGTGTTATAAAAACGAAATTAGTAGCGCTAAACTGAAGTTCTTTAAACAATCATTACCATCTATGCTACAAAATACTCCTTGACAATTTTAGAACGTTATGTCAACCCATGATAGGCTATCCGTTATTTCACTTCAAACATCAAATAACACTCCAATGAACAAATCTCTGTGTGCTACAATTTTTAATGAAGTGTTTATTAAATAATTTTTTAATCCTCAAGCAACACCAATACGACCTATCATGCTAGCACTTTTTCATCGATGAAGCATGTTCTTGTGGACCCCAACGGTTTTGCAAATATTATAAATGGCCCTTAATTACCATCGGCCACTGGTAAAGACGCATTCAGTTCTAAATTCCTTAAAGCGACAACTGCATACTCTTTTTCAAACTTGCGAGTCAATTCCAACAGTCACTCGATGCCTCTGTTGCGTTAAACGACTGGAAAATCGTAAAAGTGATTCCTCTTTACAAGGCTGGTGAAAAGCACTCCCATAACAATTACAGGCCCATCTCATTGACTAGCTTTTCATGTAAAGTCTTTGAACACGTCATCTACACACAAGTTGCCTTCCTGGAATTCATCTCATTCGTTTCTGCATGTAAACATGAATTTAGTAAAAAACTTTTCTTGTGAAACACAACTATTCAATCTTATAAGCGACTTTCATGGTGCCTTTGATCAGAGATTTCATATGTACTGCATTTTCTTGATTTTGCAAAGGCTTTTGATAAGGTATCACATAATCTTCTTCGAACATTAAGTAAACTGAACACTGGTCCTGATGTGTGTTAGGATGGTAGCATCATTAACAGATTGTTCGCAGTTTGTAACTTGTAATATAGCTTGTAACTTCACTCACATCTGTTTCGTCCGGCGTACTCCAAGGGTCCGTTCAAGGCCTTTTACTTTTTCGAGTTTATATCAACAACCTTTTGAGTGTTGTCTCGTCCTCAAACAAATTATTTACTGACGTCTGTGCCATTCATCGAGCAACATCTAATGACTCTGGCCTCGAGCAATTACAGCATGATTTAGATTTCATATTAAAGTTGTGTGAGGTCCGGTCAGTGGAACAGAATATTAACATCTTCAACGGAATGCGCATAGCTCGTAAGGCTACTTTACTTATACGTATAGCCTTCGTAACACAACACTATAGGACGTAAAACCTTAAAAGTATCAAGGAGTGATCATAATTTCTGATTTTTCTCAGAACCTTTATATTATTTATGCGACTAACAACGCTAACCGCATGCTTGGTTATCTTAAACGGGATTTTTCTACGGTCCCGTTACCTTTTAAAAATATTTCTTTATAACACATTTGGGAGGTCAAAGCTTAAGTATGCAGCCTCCATCTGGAATCCCGGTGTCGCCTACCTCACTGACTCCCTCGAATTAATTATGAATTGATTCGCACGCTTTAGTTTGGCTAATTATGATCGTACCGCTACCTTAACATCAATGAAAAATACTTTATATGTACCCAGATTCGCAGATCGCCGAAAAATGTCTAGTATTAGTCTCTCACAAAACTTTTGCATCACAACAGTGTACAGAGACATCAATTGATAACCTCCCTGTAGTTTGTTTCTGCACGCTTGGATCAGCGTTACAAGGTAGGCTTTCCATTTCGCCGTTATAACAACTATTTGGTTAATTTGTATCTAGAGTTTCGAATAAATAGAATCGGCTACCTGCATCGCTTACATCAATTGTTGATTGTGTACCTTTTTGTTCAAATGTTACGAGCCATTATTCCCTTTTGTCTGACTATTTTGTATTTTCCACTGTTATTTTATTTACGTTTCTCACCACTTCCCTCTGTAATGACTCTTGTCCCGAGGATAAAATAAATAAATGCATCAAATAAATAAATGGTATGCGTAAACTCCATGAGAAGCTTTTTTTTTTTTTCACGCGAGACATGTCGATTTAGTTTCTGAGCTTTTTAATTCCATTAGCCAAACCCTATACAAGGCGAGTGTCTTTTCGAAGCAACTGTTCAAAGCAGTTCGATCCTGAGAAGATTTAACATCATAGAAAGAAACACAGTCGTCTCCAGATAATCTAATTAAATATCTATATCTTAGTCATATCACTAGCGTAAAAGAAGGAAAGGAGAAAATCGTTAGAACACAGCCCTCCTTTTAACAATTGTCTCCTTTCCTTCTTCGAGAACGATGAAACCTTTGGGTGCGGTTTTTCCGGTTTGTGTCATTCTATGTTCTGTTGCCCATCGAAAGATGTCCTGTTTTCCGTCCTCCTCGTTTTCGATGTTTTATTCTTTCAAGCTTTCGAGTCTTCAGTAACTTTGCTATTTAGTTTCAATACAGAGGTGCACTCCGGCTTTAATGTTAGATGCACCCAAATATTTAGTAGGCAGGATTTTAAGAATCCTTCTAAAGCAGAGCTATGGTCATGGAGCTTTACATAAGATAACATATGTATTCGATCCCCGCGACATATTGCCTATGCATGTTTGAATAACTAACTCAGAAAGGCTTTTTACGAGTACGCGAGATCCTGTGCTTCATTTGAATAATTTCAGGGTAATCCATTGGGTTATATTCATAATTGCTTTGAGCTTGTTTGTGGAAAAACTAGAAATGCTATAATGAATGTTACAACCTAAAACGTTTCCAAAGCACATCTATATCAGTACCACAACTTTATAAATGGTTGGATAAATCAAGTGGCCAGTGTAGTAATCTCTTCTACACGGCGGTACGAAAGGAGAGGACGCTAACAGCACTCACATGATGTGGCCGGGTAGGAAGCCGCGGCCCCGCGCGTTCGGGGCTTACGAAGAGTGAGACAAAGACATGTTGCCTGGTGGGTGTCCCGTAGTTCTCTGACGTCGCTGACGGACGGCGGCTCTTTTATTAACATATATCACGTGACATCATAGATGCATAAACACACATAACACAAGATAAGACAACCCGATAAACTCACCATCAAAGCATACTAGACAGAACACACGTTGTGCCACCTGGTGGCGAAATCACTTATCACAGATCACTACAGCCCGCCTAAAACATTATCGCACTGACGTCTTCTGCTTGGTAAAATCAAGCACGTTAGTTTGTTTTTATATATTTGAATATTAATTGGCGATTCTAGCAACTCAGGTTGTGGTCCAAATTTTTATCTAAAGATGCAACAAAAAATCATCGAACTTGCTGCTAAGAAAAAAATATACGACTATGGACAATGGGTTACCATGTATTTTAGGAAAAGTGTATTACTTGTGTTAGGTCATACGTAAATGCGATATTTAAAAAAAGCGTTCCTCAGTTTTTATTTCTCGTAGACATTTATTATAAAAACAAATTAATGATGGCAAATCAAAATCGCCTGCTGATAATATCGTCACGAATGACAATGGATGAGGCGGTAATAACTAAACAAACTAAACGTTTAATGGAGCGAACTTGTGCCCAAAACAAAACAAAATAAAATGGGAACAGAAGGAAATAGCAGAGCGTCGAGGACGTTGATCTCTGCGAAACGCAGGGTCGAGCGTTGGGGCGAGACTACCTCCGCTCGCCTTGCCTCCCCCTTATGTACCCTCGTGGGATTCTGGATCATTCGGCGTAGAACTTTCGGTGCGTAGAATATTCGGAACTAGATCAGACGAGAATGTTCTCAAACTTACGAGAAGGCCAAATTGAAAGTATAAACGAAAGGACAGTCCGCTGACTGGAATCGAACCTACACCTACCGCGCGAAAGTCAAGCGTGGTAACCACTCGGCCACGCATGGGCTTGTTCGCCGACGCGCGTGGCATTACTCTCCCCTTTAAAAGCGCATCGTCTCGATGCGACGTGCCGGGAAACAAAAACAGCAAAAGAAAAAAGATAATGGCAAACTACCTAGATTTGTGCAGCACAGTTCTATCGAGCGTTTTAAAAAACGCAATTCACAGTCCTATCGACCGTAGTGCGACTTGAGTCGCACGACGTGGATGACTTCCGGTCGTGGAGGGCGGCGTGATGAAGTCCGTGTTCCGTCGGGCATCACCTCGTAGTTTAGATCCTCGAGTCGTCGAAGCACTTTGTAGGGCCCAAAGTTGCGTTTCAGGAGTTTCTCGCTGAGACCGCGGCGGCGAATCGGTGTCCACACCCACAGCTTGTCTCCGGGCCGGAAGTGTACGTCCCGACGACGAAGGTTCTAGCGGCCAGTGTCCACACGTTGTTGGGCTTTAATCCGGGGTCTGGTGAGCTGACGGACCTCTTCTGCCCGTAGGGTAGCCAGCTGGGCATCGTCGCTTCCGTCGACAGCCGGTTCGTGAGGTAACATTGCGTCTAGCATTGTCGTTACTCTGCGACCATGAACCAGTTGAAAGGGAGTAATCCCGGTCGTCTCGTGCACGACCGTTTTGTAGGCAAATGTGACGTACGGCAACACCTCGTCTCATGTCTTGTGCTCCACATCGACGTACATAGAGATCATGTCGGCGATGGTCTTGTTGAGTCTTTCCGTCAGCCCGTTGGTCTCCGGGTGGTACGCCGTGGTGCGATGATGGCTGGTGTGACTGAGACGAAGGACTTCTTGCGTCAGCTGCGCCATGAATGATGATCCACGGTCTGAGATCAGGACTTTGGGAGCGCCATGCCGGAGGACAATGGACTCGATGAAAAACTTGGCGACTTCAACAGCCATTCCTGATGGAAGGGCTTTTGTCTTGGCGTACCGTGTGAGATAATTTGTTGCGACGATTATCCATCGGTTTCCTTGCGCCGATGGTGGGAATGGGCCAAGTAAGTCCATTCCAATTTGCTGGAATGGGGCAGATAGCGGCGCAGTAGGCTGGAGAAGTCCTGCCGGTCTCGTCGGTGGTTGTTTGCGTCGTTGACACTCGTGGCAAGGTTGGGTGTAGTGGTGAACTGTCTTCGCAAGCTTAAGCCAGTAGTATTTTTCGCGTATCTTGGCAAGAATTCCGCTAGCCAAGGTGTCCCGCCGTCGGGTCATCGTGGCAGGCTTGAAAAGTTTCTTCTCGAAGACTGGAAGGGACCACCAACAGCCACGCCATGTTGTTGTCGCTGAAGTTCTCCTTGTAGAGCACACCTCGCCGGGGGAAGAAGGTTGGCAGTGTTCGTACAAAACCGCGGGGAACGGCCCTTCGTTGTCCCTCTAGGTGCTCGATGAGTGCTCGCAGCTCAGGGTCGTCTCGTTGGAGTGCACTCTTAAAAAAAAGGGTATGGATAGTCCTCCCTTAAGGGAGGAACGGTCTTGTAACCTATGTTCCTTTAGAAAGGAAGACACTTTCGTCCCTGAAGCAGGGGAGCTAAGTTCCTCCGTCGCTTGCATCTCAATATGGCGGCCTCGAATCGAGCAAATCGAGCCCAATAAGGCTTGACCAGGACGCTACGTCTCTTGTACGGGACCAGAGGAGCATCAAATAAAAGCGTAACACGAGTTTTCGGCGAACTGTGTTTATTTCCGAAGCCAGATTCCCCCCACAGGTACGGAGACTTGCGTTTCGAAAGCAGTTGCTCAGTCTTCTCGTCGACAGCACTGCGATGTTAAACGGAGACAACCGACACCCAGTTACATCGCGCACTTTGCGTCTTACATTTGGTGTTCCTCGAGTCACAATTCCTTCGTCAACCGCACATCACAAAGAAATGTCAAACCAATAAGCGAAACCAAAAGCCGCTCCCAAAAGAGCAAACTCGAAGCCGCTGTTTATCGCGTAGCGTGAAAGAAGTTTAAATCGCTTGCCACCAGATGGCAGGGTCAAGCAGAGTAATTGCAACTTGATAGGATAGGTAACGCTAGGTACCGCCTAATTCATGTTCTACAAAAAATAATTTCATTTCCTCAGGCCACTATTGCGCTTGGAGATCCTCTACTATACACACACTACGCTTATTAGAAGAATCAGGTGAACATACATTGAGCACATACACGGCACACACAAATATCAATACAACGGAACACCACACTAACCCGAACACTACACCCGTGCTCTGCGTTTCCGTCTTTTATACTGGTCGTTTTGAACGGACGGAATTTCTCGGTGACTGAATAAGCAATAAAACATATTCCCAGCATGTTGATTTTTCTCCAGCAATGTCATACCTCTGAGAGTATTATGAATGGCTCAGGGGATGAATCTCTTATTAAAAAGCAAACGCTCGATCATGCCGTAATTATTTGAAAGCCAATAAATGAAGCCGCTCCAATGCGGTTCGAAGCCATGAGTTTGTTTCCCCGCACGGCACGTCGTAGCCTGCATTTCTATTGTAGTGTTTGTTTTTCTATTTGTGCTGTTCGCGCAAAGCTGCAATTGCCGTCTTGAATTCATCTCTGTAGAGCGGATATTCGTGCACTTAGCTGGAAGTGATGCTTCACGGGCTGAGAAATCGCTTTTCGATCAACTTGAATGCAGTCAAAGCCGCGACTTGCGGCAGGTGTTAAGTGTACGGAGCTACGCCGTGGCGAGCCCGAACACCTCTAGCGCTTAACCCAGCGCGCCTCCTGGAGGGCAGTTTCTCCAGGAACCGTAGTATATTTAAACAGCAAATTAAAGGGTAGCTTTTCTTTCGATTTTACCTACTATTGTTTTTAATCTTAAAATTCCACACTCTAAATATACGTACTTTCCGTCACAATTCCGCACTGTTGTCCTTGCCCCAGAGCGCAATCGCTTTCGGGAACGAGACAATTCCGACAGTCACATTGGCCACTTTACGATAGGAGCTTATACTGTTCAGACCAGCGTTCCAACATGACTATCCGCACGTTGATTGATTGCACGTAATCCCTCAAGTGGTATTAAACGTTTTAATGTAAAGCGGAATGTCAACCTGCGACACCCCGCCCCCTCCGATCACGGCCCGACCAGCGGAATCAATGCCCGACAATTTGCGATCTCATCTTCTTGTTACACCACTTATACGCGAACACACGGTTACATCGGCGATAATTCCAGTCTTCTGTTTACAACCCAGAACATTGCCAACACGATGTTGCAGCTATGTTGCTGACACGCACAAATACAGAACGTCGAACGCCGGTTGCACTCGGCATCGGAAAACAGAACCGAACTCAGCACGGAAGGCACCCAGGCAGCCGGCAGCACAACCTGCCTGTCTTGGACGCAGTTCCTGCGGTTTCCATAACGTCGAAAACGTCGACACAGTTCCGCGTGGTTTCGCTACTGTAGTTTTGTGCCGCGTGAGTCCCGCAATCCGGAGACGGCCATCCCCCAGTGTACGTGGCGCTGCTGGCACTGCTCTAGAACTTCGCTGTTTCTAGCGGCTTCGTTTCCTCGTTTGATAACATTAGTGATAAAAACGTCAATGCAACCGAAATGTACTGCACGTTTAGACTAGAAGACGGAATTACAGGCGGCCTTCGCTGCCGCTGAAGCTCAATCAACTCAACAGCTATTTATTAAACAACGTGCGCGACCTGCTCAAAAAATGACACCGAAAGAAGATGAGTCGGGAGGGCGAAAGCTTTCTCCCGTCTGCCTGGAGAAGGAGAAAAACGCTTCGTTCCTCCCCGTTTCTCGTGTCCGTTTGAGGGCGCGTCAGTACACTCTTAGAGAAAAGGGTCAGTATAGTCCTCCCTAAAGGGAGGAACGCTCTTGACACGCATGTTCCTTCAGAAAAGGAGAAACTTTCGTCCCTTAAGCAAGGGAGCAAAAGTTCCTCCGTCGACTGCATCTCATTATGGCGGCCACGAATCGAGCAAATTGAGCTCGATAAGGCTTAACGAGAACACTAAGTCCATTGTACGGAACGAGAGGAGCAGCAAATAAAAACGTAACACGAGCTTTCCGCGAACAATATTTATTTCCGAAGTTTCTTTACCCCTGCAGGTAAAGAAACTTGCGTTTCGAAAGCAAGCAGTCACTCAGTCTTCTCATCGTCAGGACTGCGATGTTCAACAGAGACAACCGGCACCCAGTTCGCGCACTTTATGTCTTACCTTTGCTATCCCTCGAGCCAAAATTCCTTCGTCAACCCTTGCGTCAACCTCACATCACGGAGGTGTGAAAATAATTCGCCCGCAAAACCAGAAGCCGCTCTAAAAAAAAAAAAAAGCTAATCCGAAGCAACCTCTTGGCTTACCTCAGCACGGTAACGCGAAATTAAGACGTAGCCGGGTAGCGTAAAAGGATGTTAAATCGGTTGCCACCAGATGGCAGGGTCAAGCAGAGTAATCGCAAGTAGCTAGGCTAGGTGGCGCTAGGTACCGCCCGATTCACGTTTTACAAAAAATATTTTTATTTTCTTACGCCACAATTACGTTTCCTTTTCTTACACAACCTCTAACACATGTAGACCCGTTACGCACACTACAAGCATCAGCTGAACATATATTGAGCGCATACACATGCATCGCACATACAGACATCAATACGACAGTACACTACCCCGATCACTACTCCCGAGCCCTGCGTTTCCGTCTTCTATACTGGTCGTTTTCAACGTACGGAATTTTTCGGTGACTCCCTAAGCAATAAAAAATATTCCGAACGTGTTGTTTTTTTTTTTCAGCAGTGTCATACATCTGAGACTATTTTTAATGGCTCAAGGAATGAATCTCTTATTAAAAAGAAAACGCTTTATCATGCCGTAATTTTTTGAAAGCCAATAAATCGAGCCGCTCCAATGTGGTTCCAAGCCATGAGTTTGTTTTCCCGCACGGCCCTTCGTAGCCAGTATTTCTATTGTAGTGTTTGTTTTTCTATTTGTTCTGTTCGCGCACGGCTACAATTGCCGTCTTGAATTAATCATTGTAGAGCGGATATTCACTCAGCTGGAAGTGATCCTTCAGGGTCAGGGAAATCGCTTTTCGATCAACTTGAATGCAGTCAAAGCCGCGACTGGCGGCAGGTGTTAAGTGTACGGAGCTACGCCGTTGCGAGCTCGAAAACTTCTAGCGCTCATCCCAGCGCGCCACTTGGAGGGCACTTTCTACAGGAACCGTAATATATTTAAACAGGAAAATAAAGGATAGCGTTTTGTTTTTCAAATTTTACCTGTGTTTTTTTAATGCTAAAGTTCCATTGTAAATATTCGTACTGTTCAGTCTTTTCCTCATAGCGCAATCGCTCTCGGGGACCGACAGTCACATCGGCCACTGTACGATAGGAGCTTACCGTTCAGACCAGCGTTCAAACATCCACACGTCGATCAACTGCACCTAAACCCTCAAGTAGTTTTAAACTCTTTAATGTAAAGCGGAATGTTATCCTGCGACACCCCGCCCCCTCCGATCACGGCCCCAGCAGCGGCATCAATGCCCGACAGTTTGCGTCATCTCATCTTGTTGTTACACCACTGATACGCGAACACACGGTCACATCGGCGATAATTACAGTCTTCTGTTCACAACCCACAACACTGCCATCATGATGTCGCTGACACACAGAAATAAAGAACCACGTTGACGATGTTGCTGACACGCAGAAATACAGAATCACGTTGAACGCCGGTTGGCACTCGGCACGGGACAACAGAACCGAACTCAGCACGGAAGGCACCCAGGCAGCCGACAGGAATACCTGCCTGCCTTGGACGCAGTTCCTGCGATTTCCATAACGTCGGAAACGTCGACACAGTTCCTCGCGGTTTCACTACTGTAGTTCCGCGTGTGTCCCGCAAATCGGAGACGGCCGTCTTACCCATTGTATGTAGCGCTGCTGGTACGGCTCCGGAACTTCGCTGTTTCTAGCGGCTTCGTTAGCTCGTTTGATAAATTTAGTGGTAAAAACGTCAATGCGACCGAAATTTTCTGCACGTTTGGACTAGAAGACGGAATTACAGGCGGCCTTCGCTGCCGCTGAAGCTCAATCAACTCAACATTAATTTATTAAACAACGTGCGCGATTTGCTTGAAAAACGAAACCGAACTTTGAAGGGTCGGGAAGGCGAAATCTTTCTCCCGTTTGCCTGGAGATGTAGGAAAACGTCTTTGTGTATAATAAGGATTTTAATTTTCCTTTCATCGGTGTGGGTTTGTTTATGTGTGTTTTGGTGAATAAAAATATTAAAAAAAACTTTACGAAAAAATTTTTTAAAAATCTGCTCCTCTGGGCATGGAACCTTTGACCACTTGGTCAGTAGCGCGATGTTTTACCCCTGCGCCAACTGAACAAGGAACAACTCGACCTTCTCCTTTTATCTAAACTTCCGTTCCTTCCTTCTCTGGGCAACTTGACTTCAACAAGGAGGAACAGTCGCCGTTGCTACCTTTCTCTTTTTTTTTTCTTGGAGTGTAGAAGGGAGGAAGACGCGCCGTTGCTACATTTTTCCTCCATTTTTTCTTAGAGTGTGCTGCCATGCCGCTGACATCCAGAGCGCCGAGGAAACACTCATCGTCGTCCTCTTTGGTGCACGCAAGTGCGGCCTTGACTGGGGCCCTTGACAGGCAATCGACGTTATTGTGCCTCCGGGCGGACTTGTACACTATAGTCATGTCGAGCGCCTGCAGTCGTAGGCTCCACCGGGCAAGGTGTCCGGAGGGGTCCTTCAGCTTCGCCAGCCAGCAGAGCGAGTGGTGGTCTGTGACCACGCAAAAAGGACTTCCATACAAATATGGGCGAAACGTTTTTATTGCCCAGATGACAGCGAGGCACTCCTTTTCAGTAGTTGAATGGTTCCCCTCCGCGTTAGACAGCGTCCGACTTGCGTATGCGATGACTCGCTCTGCGCCGTCCTGCATTTGGACTAGTACCGCACCCAGTCCGGTGTTACTGACGTCAGTGTGGATCTCCGTTTCAGCAAACCGGTCGAAATGGCCGAGAATCGGGTGCGTCTGGAGTCTTCGTTTGAGCTCGTCGAATGACCTCTGGTGTAATTCTGTCCACTCGAACTTTTCGGCGTCCTTCGTGAGGTGTGTCAGCGGTGCCGACAGCTTGGCGAAGTCTCGAACAAAGTGCCTGTAGTAGGCACAGAGTCCGAGAATTCTTCTCACGGCCGTCTTGTCAGACGGCGGCGTAAATGCAGCTACGGCGCGGGTCTTCTCGGGGTCATAGGTAGAACACCTTTGTCGTTCACGACGTGGCCAAGGAACTTGAGTTTCCCATAGGCGAACCGAAACTTTGTTGGCTTGAGTGACAGGCCGGCGGTCTTGATGGCGTGAAGCACGGCTCTAAGTCGTCTGGGGTGTTCGTCGAAATCTCGTGAGAATACCACGACATCGTCCAGGTAGACGAGGCAGCTCTGCCATTTCAGACCTGCCAGCACGGTGTCCATGACGCGCTGGAGGGTGGCTGGTGCTGTACAAAGTACGAACGGCATCACTTTGAATTCGTACACTCCGTCGGGAGTGACGAAGGCAGTTTTCTCCCGGTCAGGTTCGTCGACTTCAATCTATCAGTAATCACTCTTCAGGTTCATCGACAAAAAATATCGGGAGTGGCGCAGTCGGTATAACGTATCGTCGATGCGGGGGAGAGGATAGACGTCCTTCTTCGTCACAACCTTCAGTTGACGATAATCCACGCAGAACCGCAGGGTTCCGTCCTTCTTCTTTACAAAGACGACTGGGGACGCCCATGGACTTCTTGAGGGTTGAATGATGTCGTCGTCGAGCACCTTCTGTACTTGATCTTGAATCACTTTCCTTTCCTTTAAGAAAACTCGATACGGCGACTGGTGGACTGGGAGTGAGCCGTCGTCGATAAAAATGCTAAGTTTCGCCATTGGTTTTTGGCGAACTTTCGATGCCGTGGCAAAACGCTCACTGTATTTGGCGAGGAGATCAACCAGTTGTCGGCGCTTCGGAGCTGGGAGCTCGCGGTCGGTGTCAAGCGGCGGCGGCGTCTTGCTCTTCTGATGTGGCGACGAGGTTTCCTCGGAGATTGCGGTGGCCACGGCTGGCGCCTGAAGCTCCTCGACGTGGCCCGCGGTAGTACCCTTCGTTAGGTGCTGCGGCTCCCCTTGAAACTTGATCACAAGAACAGTTGTACGTCGTTCTTGGAGATCCGTTACGCCTCATGCGACACCAATTTCTTTTTCTAGGAGCATTTGGACGCTGCCTTCCAGAAGAGCTTCACCGTGCATGACTGCGTCGGTTATAACGGTGACGAAAACACTCGACCGCGGCGGTAGGTTCACATGGTCGGCGATAACTCGGATAGCGGTTGACGTCGTGTTGGTCTCCGCCGACGGCAGGACAGGCTTTCGCAGCGTCAACTGGTTTGCCGCGAGGTCGATGACGGCGCCATACTCGCAGAGGAAATCGACAAGTTCGCCCCATTAAACGTTTAGTTTATTCAGTCATCACCCGCACCTCCACCAAAATGTCACGAATGACAATGGATGAGGTATTAATAACTGAATAAACTAAACGTTTAATGAAGCGTACTTGTGCCTAAAACAAACAAAACATAACGGGAGCAGAGGAAAATAGTAGAGCGTCGCGGGCGTCGATGTCGGCGAAACCGCAGGGTGGAGCGCTGGGGCGAGACTGACTCCGCTCGCCTTGCGGGGTCCCTTATGTACATTCATGTGTTTCTGGATCATTAGGCGTAGAACTTTCGTTGCGTATAATATTCGGAACTAGATCAAAGAAGAATGTTCTCAAATTATGCAGGACAGAATAGCGCCTGTCCTGTATACTTCTTGTCCTTGCCTTTTTTTGCGCTATTTTATATGTTTTACTAAGTTGAACCAACTAGCCCAACAACGTACACTACTTAATGTTCTCGAACTTACAAGAAAGCCAAACTGAAAGAATAAATAAAAGGACAGTTCGTTGACTGGTATCGAACCTACACCTACAGCGCGAAAGTCAAGCGCAGTAACCACTTGGCCACGCACGCGCTTGCTCGGCGACGCGCGTGGTAATATTATACTGCCCGTCCTACAGTGCTTTAAAATATATGCCCTCTTCTAAAACATCCAGAGTTAATTGAAAAGTAATGATCTCTCTAAAAAGTAGGAGTTTTCAATATTTAAGTTGCACCAAAGTGCCTCAGCCTTTTGTGCTCTTCTACCTCAATAAAACAGTTCCCAAATATGCACTCTAGCAATACTTTCGCCCACAGTCTGCCTATCGTTCTTAATTAGTTCGTATCATGGAGGTAGAATTTTGTTTCTAACAATGTTTGAGTTAAGGCGGGTTTCAGTCATGCCGACAATGTGAGGATCACACGTCAACGGAATACGTCCATGCTCTATATTTTATTCATAATACCTCTTTTTCAGGTTTATACATGTGTATGTCCGTTTTTTTTTCCTTCTTGAAGCCTGTTGTGGCTTTTGCCATTTTGTATTTGGAGAATCGCATCGATATCTTTCATCCCTGACGCGGTCCCATCCACCAAGTTACGTTATCTACTATAATGTTATACAATCATAAGCTTAGCACATACGCCATTTTTCTTTTGCTGGTGAGAACTGTCTCACATATATTTTTCGCCGTCCGAGGCAGGTTTGAGTAATCTTCAGCAATGCGGAAATCAGTCCCCCGTTGTGAAGCCGGCGGGGTGCGAAAGGAAGACGTGGCGCGCTGCTTTTAGGAATACGCTGCGTGCAGGAAATGCTTCCGCATTCCTACACAAAAGCAGTCTTAAGTGTCTTTCTTTTGTTTCTGATATCTGCTTCAGAGCCTCCTTCTTCGAAGCTTAAATTTCTCCAATATCTTTTGATATAGTTTCAAGAATTTTCAAAATGTAGGAAGCTACATTAAATGCAACGTCACTACATAGCAACATGCACTTTTCGAAAACTACGTAGAACTCTTGACAAATGTAATTGACACTGTTTTTCCTGGCAGAATCCGCAAACAAACGTTGTTGCTTCTATGTGACTTAGTATCATGATAGGTTCCACCAACATGAGCACAAAGGACGAGCTGCTTTGGCGTCATGTCCCGAGGCGCAGTTAGGGTAACCGAATTGGCAGTCCGTGTGGATTCCTTTTATAACCTCTGATGATGAAGGCGCCAAAGATGAAGGGGCCTACCATTGGTACGGGCGAATCCTGCTGATCACCACTGATAGCACAAAGTTGAGGAACATTACAGTGGCAAATTCCCGATCGCAGATCGCCGCCCATGGATGCCAGGATGATGTGTCTTTTGGCAATCCCCGCTGTACATTTTCTTTGCATTTTAAAATTATTATTAATATAATTTACGATACATACGCAGTTATCACGTAATCTTTTATTGTGTAAGTTTGTGGTTTGTGTGATTTTTTTTTAAATTTTAAGACATCTTTAGTTATTTTGTTTTTACAACTTAAGAACTTCTAAATACTTCTTTATTTCATCAAAAAAACACTAAATTCAACTGACTACAATGGTGGTACTTTCATGAACCTAGACCATAAAAAAGTAATTTTAGCAACCAAGCGTCGCAGCTCTTGCTGCCAAAGCCGCAGAGCAGCTGTCATCGCTCTGACCGTGATACGATCCTCGCAAAAGCGGTTAACGCGGTATAAAATTCGTAAAAACAATAAACATTGCAAGAAGCGGATAATCTTTCCGTGAGTCCAACGGGGAACTACCGTATGCCGTTTCTCTCAACTGACCGTCATACACGTGCAAATATAGGTATTTCGCAAAACATGCAGTGCCGTCCGCTGTGTCGAAATTAATTCCTGAAATGCTACGTACGATCGATTGTAGCAGACGACAAAGGCGAAATTGGAGGTTTCTGCGAGGGGGCAAGCGCTGCCCTCTCGCTCTTTCATATGTCACCTGGTTAATGCCCTGGAATCAAGGATACAGGCCTTCGCGCGCGGCCTTTTTGGATATTTGCATGTCCATTGTACAGCCACTGTAAGCCTATTTTCTCTCTTTTCAGGCATGTTGTAAAGCTGTCACGAAGACGGACGGCATGATGAGTATCAGTTTTCTCGGTTAATAAAGAGATGAATGCCAGGGAAACCAACGTAAATATTGGAACACCGTGTTAAAAGGAAATGGCAGTAGAAAGTAATAAATATTTATAAAAAATATCAGCGAGTTTCTTTTCAAATTTTTTGGGGGTTATTTGGAAACTGGGAAAAACGATTATGACGCTTCAAACATAAAGTCATCTTCTAATCCCCTGACGAAACAGTTAGCCGAGTCCATTACAAAAAAACACCTGCAACATGTTGACTTATTGTGCGGCTGTGACCTATACAGCCTAAATACCGAACCTAGATAACAAAAAAGTCCTCTTAGTCACTGCTCGACACGCAGAAAGAAAGAAAGTGTGTCGGTTCTACTTAGGGGAGCACCTTTTGGTAGCGAGGAGCCTTATACAAAAAGTGAAAAGCCATTCGCATCGCCAGATGTTGTCATGTAGGATGAGTTCAGCAAGTGCGTCTTCCGCGCCGTGGCCAAGGCTACCCTATTGGAAAAACGTACAAGAAACAAACCTGCTGCTTGTATAGTTCTGGTATGACACCACTATAATTTCTTGTTATTATGTATGCAGCTAGTTTGGTTTGGCGTTCTGCATCACTGGAGATACCGGCACCGCTATGGCCTCGGGTCTGTCTACACTGGCAGCCAGTTTGCTTGCCGATATGATTCGATGTGGCTGGTATGATTTTGCGTCCGATGACGTAGGCGACCGCCCTCTTTCCAACAAAGACGTTATACCACATGACCACCGGTATAACCAAATCATACATGCAGAAAGACGACCGCCATCTTCCAACGAAATGTCCATCGTTTAGCACCGTTATCGTTACATACACCATACATGTCGAAAAAGAACATAAGTCGCGTTTACATGAATGCGACTTAGTCGCATTGACCCCAGTTGACGCATTCAATACGCAGTCATGTCAACGGCATAATGCGCAAAGAAAGCGCATCGCATTAAAGTCGCTAGACAGAGGTGGATCGAGATGGCGAGTGCGCATTCATTCAGCCCATGTAAACGGAGGTCGCATCGCATTTTGGAACGGGGAGGATTATCGGAAGGCGCTCGCTGCGGGAGCGTGTGAACAGCTGAGAACATGGCGGCGGCCAATTTCGTCGGCGGCGCGGAGGGCGGTCTCGCAATTTTTTTCCCGAGAACAAACGCAAGCTTTTATTGCGATTATAAGTAAACGGACTATAGCGGAGCTGCTCGGTGAGGGCGGCCCCGTCCAAACCTTTGCGAAGTACGACTCGCGCGTCCGAAGGGGTCACAAAGGCTTCGGTGCAAGCTCGAACGACACCGAGAGCTCCGAGCACTGTAGAGCACTGCATGGTAGCGCAGAACGAGCAGCTCCTACCTCGGTGTCGTTCCTGGCTGCGCAAGAGCCTCTCAGACTCGGGGTCCGGTTGGGCCGGTCGCGATCGGCGAGGTCTGGCGCGGCGAAACGCGGAGCCTTCCTCAAAGCGTGCGCACACACGTCGCCTCTCGTTCAGAGTGAACTGGCGGCCCAGCCTGGAGTAATAAACGCCTTAGTCTTGATGCTTCTTCCGTCTCGCAACTTCTTCCACAGCACCGAAGACAGCGGGCACGATCTTTACTTTCACTGATTGCGTCGAAAGGCCTCCACGTGCGATGCACCGGAAAACGTGGTACGGCGGGTGCCGGAAGGGAACTGCATAACTTCCAGCTTTCAGTCAACGTGCACGGCAACACACCGATCGTGACACCACGCCGCGGATACCGCATCGCCGGTCGACAGCGGCAAACGGCCCGTTGCTCGTATCGTGGGCCGTGACTCGTACTCGGCCAACTGGGCGTCTTTTCGTGACCCCTCGCGTCGTCGCAACCAACCACAAACCCACCTGCCCGAAACCGTAGCGACCGTAGCCTCCGTTGGAGAAAAGCGAAACCGAAACCTAGTGGATTCCGCTGCCGCGGCTTTTCTAACTTCGCGGCTTCCACTTCCGGTCGTCGCGGAGATGGCGAAGATAGAGCTGTGTGGGGGGTCGTTGGCTCGTTTACGGTTACGGGACAGATGTTTTGCGGTCCGTTTCTACTGCGTCTCTGGTTCTAAACTCGACGGCGCCTCTCATAGTTCAACCAGGTGTGGTCGGCCTGGGTCAGCGGGGCCGGCCCGCCTCGTGCGATCGCCGGACCGCCGGCGACTTCCGAGTTCTTTAGGCCTAGGATCCGAAGGTCTCCGTGAAACGGTAAGCGAATCTCGTCCCGTTTTCGTTCTACTTTTAGAATACGTTAGGTGTGTACGTGGCAATTTTGAACTAGAATAATTGTTCTTCATTGCGGTTTGTCATTTAGCGAAAATGTAAATCGAGCAATGAACGAGGAGCCATGCGTGAAAACGATGTCTGTACGATGTTAACTTCTACCTGGGCGGCTAAAAAAAAAAAGTAAAGACTGGTTACGGTTGGATGCGAGGCTGCTCTCAATGCAATGGTAAGCACTTAGAGCGCCTTTCTGAAAGGCATGTAAGCAATATAGCTATCAACGAGACGAGCGACGGCGAGAAGCTACGAGTGCCGGCGACGAGCGACGAAGATTTCTCACTGTCGCTGCTTGCGTCCCTTGGTTTTTGGGTTTCTAGAAAACGTCGCTCATCGTTTGGTCGCTTGCACCAATCGCTTTCATAATGTGTGTCTCGTCGCGCGGCTGACTACCGTCTTTATTCGAATATAAGTCGAGCTTTTTTTTTTTGGTAATCGTGACCAAAGAATTTCGACCTACATTCGCGACAAAATTTTGCGACCCTACCGGAGGCATGAAGCTATCGAGTCACCAAGCCAGCGTTGCCGCAGAGCCGCGCCGCTTCTTGTTTCAAAAAGCGTTTGGTAAACAACCGAAATGACCCGCCGCCCGCGGTGGCCGGTGCCGCCATCGCGCGCACCCCTCGGACGCCGGATTTCGCCATCGCGCCTCTAGCGTTCCCCTTGCTGGGCAACGGGGAAGGAGAGGAACGCGATGCGCCATGCACTTTGCCCATCCTCGCAAACGCGCACAAAAAAAAAAGAAAAAAAAAAGATGTTGCTTTTGTTAGTTGCTTGAGGCGGCTCGGCTCGCGTGTTGCTCATGGCGACACGGCGGCTTTGCTTGCGTCTTTGTAGTTTGTCTTCCCTCGCTTCGCACCTTTTTTCGTTCCCTCTTGTCATTTTACAACGGTGTCAGTGAAGTACTGTTGCGAATTTGCGAGGATGTCTACCAAGCTGACGAAGCTTCGGACGACGATGACATGCCCAGAAGTTCTGACGGTGATTACGTTTTTGGCATCGCCCCGTGATTTAGCTGAGAGTGATGTAAATAAAGGTTTGTTTCTTTCATTTGCCCAAAATTTCCCCTGTGTTAAAAATAAAAAAAGGTCGACCTATATTCGAATTACTTTTTTTTTTATTCTCGGTGGGTCCAATAAATATGGTTCGACGTATTTTCGAGTAAATACGGTAACTTTAATTCTTATTTTGGGTTACGTCGGACGCAACTCGAATGCTTGACAGTTACGTTGGGCGTAACTTTAATTTTTATTTCGGGTTCCGTCGAACGTAACGTTAGACACTGCGGTATACACTTAAGCAAAATAGGGGCTGCTGGTTCACAGGGTGTCGAACCGGAACCGAACCGAAGACCGGAACAGAACCGTTATTTTTAGCCGAACCGGAACTGAACCGAACCAAAATCTTCGCCGCCATCTTGAAACTGAACCGGAACCGAACCGAAAAAAATATAACGGTAACCGGTTCAAAACGGTTCAAGGTAATTTTTTTTGTTAGTATCACAAAATGAACATATGGGCACCCTACTGAAAAAAACAATTTGGCGCCTATATGAAAATTAACGGGTTCATACCGGTAACAGTTTAACCATACCGGCCACCAGTTTGTCAAAGGGGTCGCCCGTATGGATCAAAGGGGTACCCGTATAAGTCATAACGGTCACCTATTTGGACAAACGGGTCAGTCCTTTGGTAAACGGGTCGCTCGTCTGGGCAAATGGGCGACTCGTTTGGGCAAATGGGCGACTCGTTTTGGCAAATGGCCCTACTGAAAAAAATCATATGAATTTAAATAAGAACTGATATGAAATACCAAAAACTAATATGAGACATACACTGTAAAAAATGGGCCGTCAAAATTACGGTAAGTTGACTGGCATTCTGGCTGCCAGCAACTTCTCGTAATTTATACGGGAGACCGTAAATTCAAATTTACTGCCTGACCGTCATCTCCCAGTAAATTAAACGGTCGCAGTAAAAAAAGATACCGTTAATTTTACGGGGCGATGCTGAACACACCGTAAACGAGATTTACTGACTGCCGCTAAGATCACGGCATGGTGGCAGTTTATTTGCCGGTCAACTGACAGCTAATTTAATGGTCACCGTAAAATTGTTGACCGTTTAATTCACTGCCAGTTGGCCATCGTAAGAAATAAATTGAAGGTGCAAAATGCTGGCACAATGAAGCGCTAACACTTCGTACAACATGTCAGAAAGTATGCAAAATTCGACAAAAGTAAGCATTGTCGGATTCTATCATCTTCGCACCGCATTGTACGACATGCTTAGCGTTTCACCGCACATGTTTTGCTGCTTCGATTTACTTCCTACTACTGGTCAACAGACAATGAATCAAACAATGGGTCATGAAGTCTCCTTAGGTTAGCCATTTTGTGCCTGTAATATATGTGGCATGCTGTTTATTGTAATTGTAGTGTGGTCTTCATGTCTGCAATGCGATCGTTGTGTATGTACATGCAAATGCAATTAAGCCAGAACACAGCATAAATTATGTGTAGGATAGAAATAAAAACAGAACATTTATTTACTTGGATGATGAAGACCCAGGTCCATATACCCTCTTTTCTGGAAAACAAAGAAACCAGTTATCAATATAACATATATAAATGTGCCAAAATAGAAGCAATTTAACAGATATGTTGTATAATGTTATCCACGCTTTATTCACTGTGGAAAGAAACTAATGATGCTGATATTGCTTACAATGTTTGAAAGAAGCTTTATGTGACAACTGAACCCCCCCTCTAGCTTAGCTTGTCCTAATCAAGTAAAACTTTATTATATCTCAGTAGCTATATATTGGCCATGTAGTACATGTATTCTGGTTTTCTCGAATACCATTTCAGTATCCCAGCACAGCCCCTATATACCTGGGCAAATGCATGAGAGGATATGCACAAAGTTTGGCAGAGAGTGCTGCACAAAAATACAGCTATTTTATGGGAAAGCCTACTATTTACTTACTAGACATTTTTCAACTTAAGAGCTGAGTGAGTTTGTTTTCAAAATCAGGGGTTGACATTAATTAAGCAGCACACATAGAAATTTACTCCTCCTCTTCATCGATAGTTAAGCTGGTTGACTCTTGCTGGCACTAACGTAGAACTAGTCTTTCTCCACCACCAGAGACTGCAATTCTCTTGCCACCGTGCAGTAATGAAAAGGCATCATTAATCTTTCTCTGACATGTTCGCACCCTAAGAGATATGAATAGTCGTGGCCGGTTGCATCAGGGCGAGCTGCGAACGTCAGGCTTAGCTGGCAATAGAATCTCTGTGCACTGTGCCTAGTGTCACTTCAGATAAACAAATGGTTAAAGCAGTGTGCTCAGCACTTCAATTTGAGATGATATCCAAAATAAACAAGGACAGCTTGTGATGCAGCTGCTACTTACATGCTTCTCATTTCATCGACCTATATTTGCCATGTATCAGGTGCACTATACCTAGTGTGGCATCATTTCTCTTAAAATATATGACTGCATGTTAACCATGTCTCATTTCTAGCATCACATAGACATTTTTTCATGTAATTATAGGCAGCGTAGTAAAGCTATGCTTGAGTTTTAAGTGAGGCTAGGTAAGTTATGTTTCAACCCAATAGTGTTAATGCAGCAAAAGAACCGGCGTCCAGCGTCGGCATGTCGAGAAACCCCTCAATGTTTTGCGCCACGATCCCTTGTGCATGCAAGGGATCATAGGATTCCCCCCCCCCTCCCCACTGCTGCCCTCCCTGCCCTTGCCCCCACCTCCCCTCTCCTCCTCCACCCCCTGCCCTCCCGCCATCGTGTCATACATTAAGGCCAAGCATAAGTGTCCCCCCTTTTTTTTTCACACAAGCAGCTGGGTGCTCGATCATTATCATACTCACCAAATTTAGACCCAAGTGCCATTGCTTATGGCTGCTGAAATCTTCCTGGTGCCAAGACCTTGCGTTGAATGAGCCCGAGCCCCATGTTGCATGCCTCGTTCCCACATAAGACGACCGACCTTCAACAGACATATTCAAACAGAACAGAATGAGTAGAAAACCACAGACTGAAAAAATCAAGGAAAGTAACTCCGAGCTAGTGCTGATGTGATGTAAACGGTCAGAGTAATTTCGGAGCACCTTCTGGGCCAGCCAAAAATATATTTTTAAGCAACAAAAGGAAGTTTTGGATTTTGAAAGCACACTTCCTATTCATTCTGTTATGAATACTACATTAAGATACATCTGTTTGCCTGTCAAAACTAGAAGACAATGCCTGCTTTCCTTTCCCACCCCTGTGTTACCACTAGTGTCGAGTTCAGGGTAAAAAATTCTGTAATATAGTTATTCACAACAATTGCATTTAACAACGATTTTTATGTTTATTCTAACATGTTAATTTAACTAGTAATATATCCGTTCAAGGAATATTACTACTTGATATGTCCGCACTGTTATCAACAATACTAACATCTCCATCATTTAATCCATGCACTAAATAATATGCATGTTCAAATTTGCGGGCCATGTTAGTGCGTGAACTTTTTAGGAGACCCTGTACTAGCAAACGACTTGGTTTTTGAAATCTTACACCAACTTAGAATTTTCAGATTATCATTTCTCAACTTCCCTGTCTATTCAAAGACATGTGGACCATATGTTTAAATGACAACTTTCCTTCCCAAGCATGAGCCTCTGCTACAGCGAGACGAGATATGCAGAATCAGTGTGAAACCTGTGGGTACCACCTCTTTGTGGTGCACAAGTGTATGGTTAAGAGTGCGCCCAATGGTGGTGGCTAACTAGATTGGACAGACCACGCATAATGCCAAAAATTCCCAAACTTGAAAGCACAGCATCAATTTTACAAAAGTAAAATTGAATAGTATATTGCCCAGAGCAGCAATAAATTTTGATTATTTGCTCAAGCCCACTCTGATGGTCCAGCCATGAAGCAGGGTCTTATTCACTGCTTTCTATAATAATGGGATGAAGTAATGTGTGGCGAAATGTAGGCATGAGCAGTATCACAACAATGTAAGAAAAAATTTAGGCAAGCTTGATTATGCTCACAAAAGCTATGAAAGGTCAGAATGTGTTGGGCTCACTCAGATGTATGGTGTGTGTGGTTATGTGACCATCTGACTATGACCGATTCACTATTTGCAGTATGGTCAGGTGACCACACACTGGTGATGGTTATGTGATCCCATTATTCCCAGAATGGTGACAAGCTGGGTGGGACTCTGCGAACAATGATGGCGAACACTCATTCGCCAGAATCAATGAAGAACCATTATTGTAAACTACCTCATCACATCCCCTCCCAGACGGGTAACAGTTGCAAAATTGCCTTTAATATTTCACGAACTAACCTTTCCAGGTACCTGTCTACAGCCGGAAATTTTGCTCTAAAATAAGCTGTGTGATATCATTGTTTTGATATCCAGCAGAGATAATTTGATAAAGGGGCCGACTCACGAGAAGTACTAATCAAGCGCCAAATTCAATTTTTTGTTTTTTGCAAAAATTGAAGTGAGAGCATTTTTTTTTTGTAAATCCATCACTGGCAGAAAAACACACTATACCAGTGAGTAATGCTTGTAGTTTGCTAAGTGGTCTGTTACAAAACCTTCACATACTCTTCGTTAGTGGTAAATGTATCCCTGCATCTATCTATCTCTGAGAATTATTCTTCCTCTCTAGTGACAGTGGACTCTTAAGGCTAGCCCACATGGTGCGCTTTTCTCCGCGTCTGCGTCGCGTCAGCGCCTGCGCTTTGACGTCACTTCCGGCGCCGGGACGAAACGCAGCGTTTTTTGGCGCATTCCGGCGTATCTGGAGGAGCCAGATATTTTGCGTCCATGCGTCGCGTCTCGCGCTCCGTCCAGAAGGCAACAACCAATGAACCGCCGTGTTCACTAGTTGCAAGGAGCGTTTGAATTTTCTCCACTGTAGGACTGTAGTTTTCGCCACAGACCTCGCGACAAAGGCGATGACAATAATAATAATAATACTTTTTATTTGCACATATTGCGATACCCACTCGGCAGCGTGCGAGGCTAGGCAGAAAGGTTGAGACACGCAGGTGGGCCTGCTAGCACGCCGCCAAGTATGGAAAGGGATACGGGAGAGGAAAATAAATGAAAACACTCAAAACAGGAAGATACACATACAAAAACGGGTAACAGCCCTGTGCCATTCCAAGGCAGAGCGCACACGCGCACGCACATACGCACACCCGCGCGCGCGGAGTTTACGAAATTTTTACGGTCGCGGCCTTAAATAAAAACGGCTTTTAGGCCCCGCCGACGCTAGCAGCAGGGCGAACATGGGTACTTACGTCCTTCCGCCCGAGGATATCAGTTTACCATACCTTACACAAGTCCAGGGAATCCTCCCTGCTCCGCGGGAGAGGCTGACGCTGCTTCAGCGGAACAGAGAGGACCTAGCGAAGTACGAAAGCGTCCTGCACTCTGGCAGGCCAAATGTAAAGAATACAAGGACACCGAGAGACAAAGGTACAAAATTAATACTACCGGCAACAACCGCAACAACGTAACCTCTGTAGCGGCCAGCGGCCAGCTGTGAATGTTTTGGCGCGGGCGATGGTGATGCCAATGGCGTATCGAAACGTGGATGAAGCGTACGCACTAAAAAGGATGAAAATTAGTTAAATTGAGCTTCATTGCGATTGCTGTAATAAAAATGAGTGCTTACTATTACTAAAACTAAATATTACGGCATGTAGCCATCACTTACCGCGCGATTTCTATTTAAAATTTGATTTTGTTTCTTAAGCGCGTCTGGCTACGTTGGATAGACGTAGCCAGACGCGCTGAGACCTGCTTTATATTTAGATATCAGTGTTTCTAGGTTTTTATTGTTCTAGGATTTGACATACTTCTTTTGGCTTTTATTTGGAAATTTATCTATTTATTTATTTGAAATACTGTGGACCTGTCGTTCTACACAGGAGGGGAAAAAACAACAAACAGAAATAACTCAATCATGCACTCACCGTATGAGGCGAGTGCAGGTAGGTTGCAGCAACCCACACATGCTCAAAAACATTTCCACATGCAAAACTTAACCAAACAATTGATTCAGCTGTGCTTCAAATAATTGAGGACTACAACAATTGACAACTTGCTCAGGCAGGGTGTTCCACTCAATAATAGTCCGACAAAAGAAAGAGTATTTAAATACATCATTTCTGTACTGGTAGGGTTCAATTGCTTTAGTATTGCTTGTTCTTTTGGAGCGTGATGTTGAAGGCAAAATGTACACTTCAGAATTAATCTTTGTCAAGCCATTATTAGCAACCGCGTATAATTCCTTTAATCTACACACTTTCCTTCTTTTCTCTAAACAATCTAGCCGCACTTCATTTCTCATTGCCGTAACTAACTCTGTGCGCCTATACTCAGAAAAAAAACCGAAGTGCCAGATTCTGTATCCGTTCAATTTGCGCAACCTGCTGCTTCCTGTATGGGTCCCATACGCACCCCGCGTATTCCAAGATCGGACATATATTTTCAGTTTTATCGGCAAACATTTTTAGAAATGAAAGCTTACCGTTTTTTTTTTTGGTGAATACACATCGACTACTTCCATTTTTCAATGAGGTCGCTCCAAAACGCAGTACATTAGACAGATATCTTAATCATATATCCGCAGCAATAATTCCTGACATGACAAACATAACCTTGGTTAGAACTTTGTAAGGATGACGACAAATTCTAAACTGTGAAATTCACAAGCGTAACTATTGGCACCTTTCTGCTCTTCATATTTATAGGATTATCAAAACTGCTTCCCACTAACCAGAGAGAAGCTTGAGGAGGCGCTAAAACAGCTCCCCTCCTTATAAAAAAGAAACAGCGGAAATCAAAGGGCGTGACAAACAACAAAAAACTCCAAATCTGGCTTTTAGAAGACGACACCAACTTGATGCACAAGGACTGAGCCACAAAATGAATGCAGATTGCATCCACGACAAACCCAAGTACTCCCTAAAGAGTATTGTCCTGCAGACCCTCCACCAACAGAACACTTCACAGTTACGTAGGTGAGATAGTCGACTACTCAGTCAAGTGCGACGAAATATCCTGTCTCCTCTTGGCTTGCCATAGTGGCCTGAAATACTGACCTTTCTCGTTTAAAACTGAATTTACAAAAATTAAGTTGCCACTTTTACTGCTTTAAACCAAAAACGCCAAACACCATTTTTATTTATATTCTACTTCTGCATTAATAACAAGTTGTAACATTAGAACTTGAACTTCTGGAACTTAGTTCGGGGACAGGGCTAATTTGTAGTACATATAATGATACAATCTATTCATAAACATACCCAGTGCTATAATGCAAGGAGAAATTGGCAGGTCCTCCTCGACTTCAGCAGCAGTTAGAAATGTCTGTAAAAATTGAAAGACGCATGGTTATGTTAAAACAAATCCCCGCTTCCACAACCACTAATTCTTACAAGGCCGCTGAAAACATTGGGCACTAAAATGACAGAAGAGACCAGAAGGGACGAACAAGAAGGGCCATGCACACAAGTTCCCTCACTGGGATAGCTTCGGAGTCGATGCACACAAGTTCCCTCACTGGGATAGCTTCGGAGTTAATGTCTCTACGTTGCAATGAATATGTTGAACGCATGAGCGTAAGGAATTCATCGGTGTTGGCTGGCTTTTCACGAAACATTGCCTACAATCTCTCTTTGTCTCTGTTCATCTCCAGCTCTTCCTCAGGTGTTTAATCTGGAGAACTGCTCTGACACATTTGTTTTTATACAGTCTGGTTGGGACCCGCACGTCAACAATATAAATTCATGCGAAAATATGTTTAGAGCAATATTTATCGCGTGATATTTATTTTAATTTCTGCGCGCAAAGTTCATGACATCGTGAAATGGTCATACATTCTTTCCACCTCAACGAGATGGTTATACACTCTCTCCACCTCATTGTCGAGGCTTAAAAAATAAAATGCAAAGCCGATCCACCTCTCCTTCACGTGCCTGAAATGCCGAGAGAAAAAGCGAGTGGAAAGGAGGTGACTATCAAATAAATTGCGTCTCACGCCATCAATATTGCTCTAAAGAATATTTTTTTCTTTTTGCGTGAAATTACTTTTTTGACACATGTGCCCTAACCACGCTGTTTAAAAAAAATTTGTTTTAGTGGTTTTTTTAAGACATTCTGGACTTAGGAATGATAAATTGTCATGGATATGGTTAAACAATTTTTAATCAGATATTCCTCCTCGCAAAACCACAAACTCTGACAATGTGCCATTGTGGATAGCATTCAGTGCTTAGCAATTCGCTTTAGGAAAGAAATTAGGTTTAATGCAACATGCATTGGCAGGTAACAACTTTAGGTTATTGTGCAAAGGCAAGAAGAAATGGTTCAAGAAGTCAAGAGTGCTTAAGATTGTAGATACTGTCAAAATGATTAAGCTCTCAAAATAGCTGTATGCAACGAAAAAAGCAACAAATGCTTTACTACATTTTGGGTGCAGTGCTAGCAGGAACTCTGACCTGGAGTAGATCAGGCTTGAAAATAAAATGCTACCACTCACATCTTTCCTCAGAATGAGGCAGTCCCTCTCTTCGCCGAACCATGTCACAAGTAGTATCATCAGTGCCAAGCACCCAGCTTCTGGACTTGCATTGTCTCCAGCTTTTGCAATGTCTTCCATTAGCTTGGTATACTCATTTTCTGTCCTCTTGTCCAGTCTCATTAGTTTGAGAACTACATCCTTCTTCTTTTGCAGCGACTCCCTTAGTCTGTCTTGAATATCAAAACTGCATAGGGCACTAAAGTGACAGAAGAGACCAGAAGGGACGAACAAGAAGGGCCATGCACACAACAGTTCTCTCATTGGCATCACTTCAGAGTTAATGTCCCTACGTTGCAATGGATATGTTGATCGCATGAGCTTAAGGACTTCATCGGTGTTGGCCGACCTTTCACGAAACATTGCCTGCAATCTCTCTTTGTCGCTGTTCATTTCCAGCTCTTCCTCAAGTGTGTAACCTGGGGAACTGCTCTGACACCCGTAGCTACACTCTTTCCTCTGTTTTCGATTTGTGTGCGTCGGCACTGCTATCTTTTTCGTGTCTTCACGTCTCACGTTTTCCACCCTGGCAAGAAGCTGGTTCAGGAGAGAATCATGTCCTGTTCCAACCACTGTTCCATCCAAGACATCTTTGAAAGACAATGGGTACTGGTCCACCACATTTTTTGCAATCATGTCCAGCTGCTTCCTCAGTGGCCATGGGCACATTTCCATTGACGTCTTTATGATGAGTCTGACCATTTCCCTGCGATCTTTGGGCAAAGGCCGTTTGTTTTCCTTTAGGGCCTGTTGTAGCCTTGGCGGCATCTCCTTCCACTGTATGTCAAAATTGTTTGCCCAGGTTGAGTCGACATGGTAACTTGTTTTTGATGAGGTGCTGGCTTCAGAAGAGGTAGCCCCAAACTGTTCTGGAGTTTTGCTGTCGGAGACATCTACATAAAGGATTAAGAAAACAGGAAGTTTAGAATATTAGTGTGGTGAGTGCGTGAGGGGTGCGAGGGCGGTGAGTGGCGTGAGGGCTATGAGTGCGTGAAGGCCGTGAGGGCAGTGAGGGGCATGAGGGCGGTGAGTGGCGTGAGGGCCATGAGTGTGTGAGGGGTGTGAGGGCCGTGAGGTTCAGTGAGGGTGAGTGAAGAACTGAAGGTGAGTGTGACTGTGAGGATGAGGGTGAGTGAAGTGCTGAAGGTGAATGTAGCTGTGAGGGTGAGTGAGGGGCTTAGGTGAGTGTGGCTCTGAGGGTGAGGGTGAGTGAGGGTGACCTAAAATGCTGACCTCTGAATTTTGGTGTCCTGGGCTCTTTAAAGGAGCTGTGCAACGATTTTAACGTTGGAAGAATTGGGATCTTTTACTTTTGATATTCACCTTGTCACAAATGACAGAAAACACATCTCCTTTCATCGAAATGTTGCGATTCCGCCGCATGATAGCGAGGCAAAACTTAGAATATTCACCGACCTGCAGCCGCGAGCGGCGGCCATGAGAAACACGCGGCATGACGTCAATGGGGAATCTTGTAAAAAGATAGCAAGTTGTGCGAATACCTGCTCGATAAAAGGTAACTTTCTTTATAAATCTTGGCGTTCCAACATATATATAAATGCGTCAAAAACCTGGTATCATCGGCAAAACTTTTATTATACGGAGTTTTAGTGGTACAATCTATCCTAGGTCCACAGAACCGTGAGCTCTATCTGCTCCCGCGAACAGCCGCCAGAAGCCGGAGGCGGAGGGGGACAGGGCCGGTCAGGTATGGCGGGACCCGGATGAGACTTTCCTCCTTTCACCATAGTGTTCGCGCTGCGCCCGCCAGCACGTGGTCACGAGGTCGCGAGCGGATGAGTTCTCGCTTCTCACTGACAACTGTAAAGAGAGAACTTTTCCGGAACCCCGCACCTACCCCATCAACGTCACTGCGCACGTGACCTGGAAGACGACGTACGAGTTGAGAGGCGGCAGAAACCTGGATCTTTTTCATTTTTTAAAATAAAACTGAGGTATCCAGGCAAAATCTGTTTTCAGAAGTGTCAGGCATCAACTTCCATAATTATTTAAGAAAGCCCTGAAATTGTTGCACAGCTCCTTTAAAGGGCCCATGAAACGATTTTTGGGTTGGGATAAATCATTTTAGATTGGAATTTTACTAATAGCACATCGTTCAGTGGACCAAAAGAAAAAAGGTAGAAAGTCAAAAGCCTGACTTTCAGTGCGAAAATTTGAAAACAGAGCGGACTATTTCGTACCTCCTCCCCTTCGCAACCTCTCTGCCTTTTCACTGTGATACATCCGCGGTCCCAAAAGCGTGTCATCGGGTCCAAACTGACGTCACACGCAACCGGACCTCACTTATTCCCTTCACCTCTAAGCTGACATTGTGGTGGAAGCTACGCGCTTGCCGGACCAATCAGCCGCCTCCCTTTCATCACCTGACTTCATTCTCTGCAGCCACATTTGACACGCTCACGTGGCAAGTGTGGCTGGCCCAAGGAGCACATAGCTTCAACAGCACTGTCAGCTTCGGAATGAACGGGGTGGGGAAAGCAACTTTTGTCTGAATTTTGAGCGACGGGCTAATCTTCTAGGGGGAGAATGGATATGTCCGGGATTACACAAACGAGAGTGCAAGCAAGAGGGGACACCCCCTGTTCGTCTTCTTTAACTGTTTGGTGGAATGCGCGATTTATGAGTTGAGGAGGAAAGCTAAACAGGAAAAAGTTGGAAAAGCGTTTCATGACCCCTTCAAGCATAACCAGAATGTTTCGACGAGAAAGCTGCTCTCCCACAAGTTCACCGAACATGATTCGCTGCTGCAGTTAATTGTCGCCAAAATTGTTAATCTGGATTAAACTACCTGCGGAACACAGGCTCTCACTTGTCACAACCACAGTATGTCCGAAAATGCAGTCTGTTTATTTAGGCGTCAATTGTGTTTGGCGTCTGGTTCCATTCGGTGTTGGCACATCTGCAATACTTTCGTTTCCAGATAGTGGAAAAGTTGACCGGCCAGCTAATTGATTTGTTGGGAGATTGGAAAATGAGCAGCAGAAAGTACTAAGATGTGAGTAAAGTAAAATCTGAGAGTTTGTGTCACAAGAATGATAGTATGTCAGCAAATAGGTTGATCCTCACAAGGGAATGCAACCTTGTGTCCAGCAGCTAATGTGCATCCAGCCGTGTGTTGGAGTTGAGTAGGTACTTTTGGCACCTACCAAAGACTTGGGTACATATTAATTGTGGTCCGACTTAACTGCACTTTGAGCAAATAAGCCCTTCAGCCTTGTTCATATATAATTAGGGTTCCATGTTTTCGAATGAATTTAATAAAACCCAAAAAACGCTCGCAGCTAAAACTTTTTATAAAGCTTTTTTGTCAATTCGGATTTTTTCTGAAAAACGCTGATTTTGGAGGTCACGATGGCAAACAAATCTTAGTTACTTTGCCTATGCCTGATCAATGCGAAAGGCCACTAGCCTTGAGGAGATGCGTGACGTTGACGAGGATAATGTATTTTTCGGTGACGACAGGAGGAGCTAAGCATCCGACAATATTAGCGGTTTTCCTTGTCTTGAGTTTAGACTGTACCATTTCTGACTTCTACAGGAAGTAAGGGCGGCCTTTTTTCTGTCACAGTGGGTGTTATGTTCCCGTCGATTTCATGGGAGGAGTGGCTGCGAGAAGCTGAAGTTTTAACATTCTCCCCTGCACCCGGTTTACAGCACATTGGTGTAGTATCTGTGATAGTGAGGATACGTTTTGGGGACAGAAGCACTTACACTAAAATACAAACACTGTATGCTTGTGTTTATTACATCAGGCTTGTTTGTAATACATCCAAGTTTTGAACTGCAGGGCAGTGCTCTATTTAAATATTTTATACAATAAAAATTTCTGTCAGCGTTCTTTGATGTTTCTTTCACTGACTATTATTTATTCCTGTTGTAATTTTTCTGATTAAATACTGTGAAATTAATATCAAAATATTGTAGAATTGAAGATTGAAAAAAAAACATTGAATTTTTAATAAAAATAAAACTTCGAAAAACATTTTCCAAATTAAAAAAAAAAGATAAACTCCAAAAACACACAACCCTACATACTATAATGTATTGCAGAGCATAATATGCTCTGCAATACATAATATAATTGCCAGTAATAGTCTGAGTAGAAAAAATATTGTACTTACTCTGTGGCTTAAGCTAGGCGACGAGTTTCCTGGCTTGGATTGGTTTGAGTATGCTTGCGAGGTCTCCCTCAGTCAGAAAGTTGAGCTCACTTGGGCACTCTACGCCAAGGCTCATAAATTTGTTGAGGACGCTCTCAACCTCACCCGAAGTCAGGTTTGGCAAGGCCGCAATTATTTGTTCTTTGACGGCCTGCATCCTACGAAGGAACCCAGTGTTTTGGGATGATCATCATTGCATTCTGTACCTTATACGCAGGTAGTGGGTAATAATCCGTTAGTTGATCAATGTGCATGCATGCAAACTGCTCTGATGCATGCACTGCATATGAATGCAAATGTGGCAAATATGTTGTGCTATAAACTTTCACAGCAGTGAAGAGATTATTTCTGTTATGAATTATCAGCAACATTATTTCACCAAAGCACAACTCATTGTCCATGCAGGTAGGTACAAAGGCACCAAATGAGTAGGATGTCCCTTTGTATGAAACCTCATTTGTAACCATGGTGTCTTCTGACGTGAAGTTAAAACTGCCTAAGCATTTCTGGAGAGCTTCCGAGTAAGTTGAAATTAGAAAAGGCATTCCTGCCTTCATTACAATGTCAGGATCGAAAAATGCCTCAGAGTGCAGGTATGCCTGCAACAGCTGGTGTCGTTCAGAAAGGGTTTTGTTCAGTGCCTTGAAATTTTGCAGGCGTCTCACACAATTTTTGAAAAATGAGTGTTTGCTTTCAAACCTCAACGTCCACAGGTTTATTAGTGGACCAAGCTGTGTGATGAGCGTGGAGTAGTGAAGCAGGTAGTGGTGCTTTGGTTTCAGAGGTGCCATAGGAAATAACTCTTTGCGGTCTGCAAGGTACTCTTCAACTAGCACATGGAAGTAGGCAACCATTTCTTCATTTACTTTGGGAGCGCAGATAATGTCAACCACCTTCCTTAAGGTAAGGTAGAGGCACCAGATGGGATCTTTAGTGTCAACTTTATGGCTAACAAACAGAGGAAGCAGGCGCAGCAAATTCCATGTTTTAACAGCTTCACCAACTAACTTATTTCCTTTTATGTTTACTTCACAGGGTTTGCTAGTTGTGTCAGAGCCCAAGAACTTGAAAGATGCTATCCTGAAGTTCAGGTATTTCAATGAGAACCACTCGCATGTCTCTGTAAAGTGCTTTATGAAAAGGAGAAGGTCGTATGAAACAACACCTTCAAAAAGGTCATGTGCTATGCAAGGAGGAAGTCCCGAATCACATACATGAAAGAATGTCAGACTGTTAAATGGGCTGTTTGATTTCACCCCTTCAACAGACGACCCAGTCTCTTCAACCTCCTGAACTGCCAAACCATACTTTTCTGCAGTCCTTTTTTCACCAAGCCGACACGGATCCTCTCTGAACTCTTTTCGTGTGAGTAGGCAATAGCGGCAAATGAAAGTGGAGGAACTGAAGTTTTCGGTGAAGCCCCCGATAAAGTGAGATCCCAAGTTATCTCCGAGGATACATACGACTGTCCCCTTGACGTGCACACCATCAAAAAGAATTCCGTTCAATTCGAGATCGAGCAGGTCACGTAAAAGAAGAGAAAAAATTTTTTCGATTCCAAAAGTTTTGATGTCTTTCTCAGCAAAAAGAAGAGCCAGCTGAATGTGATCTCTGGTAGATCTGCTGTGTTTTTTTTAAATTTGCAAGAGTGAAGTAGACACCAACAAGTTTGTGCTTCTTCCTTGCGGATCCCAAAGGATTCACAACCTCAAAAGCGTCCTGATACAGCAGTAGCTTAAATGTTGGCAGCCCAGTACTAAAGAGAGGATTTGATTTGTAGGCTGAACCGTCTATATGTCTTGCATGTAGCTCGCGTCCCTGTCATCTAAAGACGTGTTAAGAATGCAGTCAGCAAGCGAACCATCCTGCAGTAGGCTTTTTAAGCTTTCCAGTACTGGCACATATTGAAATGAGCGATCTCTCTTGTTTCCGTCACGCCCAAGATAAATCTGCATTGGCTGGACGTATGAAAACTTTTGTTTAAAGTAGGCTCTTCTTTTGTGTTCACTATTGAACACGGTAGTATTCAGACTGCTGAATACATCGTGGCTGTTTGCATCCGCAACAATTTCTTTAGCATCAGCCGTCCCCAGGCGTTCCTCCAACTTGTCATGCAAGGCTTTAAACATGCACTGCTTACTCGAGCCATGCAGGTTTTCGATTTCTTGCCACAAATGCTGAACTGTGGAAGCAGGTAAGCAGTACTTAGATTCTAGCTTTAGGTAAAAGAGAGCCAGATCGTACTCGACACACTCTTTTAACTCACTTGGAGACGGTGAAAACTGAGGGGTGCCACCTACAGAGTTAGCACCCTCCATGCTCGCATCTTTTGGAGAAGCACTGCTCTGACAACCGGTTGCAACTAACACGTTTGCCTGTTGCCCTGAAGAACTGGTTGCGCCTAAGGCGCTTGCCTGTTGCTCAGAAGAACCGCTCGCTTGTTGGGCTGATTTTACATGTTTTCTTGATAGGTGAGACGCAAACGTAGGTTTCGCAGTGAACGACTTGTCACAGCTAAAATACGGGCAACTGACTGACTGCCCATTGTCGATGTGCTCTCTAAGATGAGTTACTATCTGAGCCCTACTCGAGCACTCGCGAACGCATCCGTGCACGCCGCAGTTTACGTCACCCGTTAAATCGAGCCGAGGTCCACTCGCGCGCAGTTGACCTTTATGAAACCGTAAGATGTGACATCTGAGCCCTACATAAGTAGTGAACTGCAAACAACAAGTTGCGTGTATACATGGAATCTGCCGCGCTCCGAACTCGTGGCTGTCATAATGACGCACATATTCGACCAACGTGGTTGACCCCTTTGAACAAACACGGCAAACAAACATGGTTGTTCAAGCCGTCGCCTCACTAAAGCGAGAGAAAAGAGCTAAGACCGACAAATCGCGAGAATGTGCAGTATTAATCTGAAGCTATCTTTGGCTGGTTCTCAATCGCTTGTGCTCCCTTCCCGAAAAGGAGCGCGAACGACGATCGCCAGCCGGCCAGCGATGCACTCCGTCAACGCACGTGCTGCCGGTTTGTCGGTGCCGGTTCTTTCTCGATCTTGCCGGCCACGGGCATTAATTTTCTCAGAATCGGATCGTGCTTGCCACATTCATATTCAAAATGATACTCACGTTATGTTCGTTTACTATCGGGCCCGCCAAGCGCCTCGGCTACTGCGCCGTCAGCCGTCTTGGTAGCCACGGTCGTGCTCCCTACCGCAAACTTTCCTCGCTTTGTTTTCTTCCTTCGGGAAACAAAAGATGGCGACCCGACGTTGGGAACGGCGCGAAAGCGCGATGGGGAGGGCTGTGGGCGAGGGTCAAGGCGCGAGCCGCGAACTGGAGAGCAGCCCGACGACGCAGGCGCAGAAGGCCTCCAACACATCACGTGCGTCCCGTGCGTGTGTCTGGAGCGTGGTGCGGAGTGTGTAGCGCGCCTCGCTTGGGGCGTTCTGCTTCTTTCCTTCCGTCGCCGTACCTTCTCTCGCTCCTCTTCTTTCCTCCGTCGCCGTACTCTTTTCACTCGAAAAACATTGTCAACGTACCGTATCTTTTTTTACGGTGGGCGCCCCGTGACGTTCACGGTCAGGTGACTGTTTATTTCACGGTCATTTTTTACAGTGTATGAGAACTGATATGAAATACCCAAAACTTATATGCGGCATATCAGAACTGATATGAAACATAAGAAAACTTATATGCGGCATATCAGAACTGATATGAAACATAAGAAAACTCATATGCGGCATATCAGAACTGATATGAAACATAAGAAAACTTATATGCAGCATACAAGTTCATATGTGATTCAAATGAGAACTGATATGCAACATAAGAATACTTATATGAAGCATACAAGTTCATATGTGATTCAAATGAGAACTTATGACACACATATCAGAATTTGGAATGTCATATGCAGCCTAAATGAGAACTGATATGACATCCAGCTAGTGCATATCAGTTTTGAAGTCACGTGTTTTTCTCACCATAACACCATCATATCCCAGCTAACAATTCATGTTGTGGAGACAGTCGGCGCAACAACGTTTCGCAACAGAAAACAGTTTTACTGCAATCGCGCAACAATGTTGTAGCAACAGTCATAACACTGCAGAAGTGTCCGCTGCTAAAGAACTCCGGCAACTGTGTCGGTCAACCATTGATTGTTTCATGCTCGCAACAGTTACCGAAGCATTGCCTTCACCCAGCAAAATGTGTGCTGTCCTGATGTTGCTAAACTGTTCCCGTGGCAGATTCAAAAACGGTTTGCGTTTACACTGCCAGAATGCAGTCGCCAAACCTTGCTTTCCAAAAGTGTTCCAACCGTACGACACAACAGTTTTGCGCTAGGTTGGGATAGATGTTTCGAGGAATTGTTGCGGAAACACTGGACACCATTGTTTGTTGACTGTTGCTCAAATCCTATTCGCCAGACGTTGCGTGCCACAACGGGACTGCAGCTGTACATCCGTTTTTGCCAACTGTTGCCGCATGCATCTTCTCAACATTTTGCACTGCTTGACCAGGCAGCGCTCCTCGCGACAGTGCTCCCCTATGATCGGGGCAACAATGTCTTCCTTTTGTTGCTAGAGTCTGTCATGGCCACAGCTGCGTGGCATAGCTTTGCGGGTGTTCCTTACTTGTCTCGCAACAATTAAAGAACAGTTGAGAAGCCTTTCCGCAACTGTGGCGGGCACCTCATAGCGGAGCTGTAGTACAGCCAACGTTACGAAACTCGGTACACTGCCATAGAACATTCCCCGAAAAAATGGCACCAATCCGTACAGAGAAACCTGAAGATCGCCGATCGCAACGCCGCCATTCCTCCAGCCTCGGCCACTGAGGGAACAGCGCAGCTGCTTCGACTGGTTCGAAGTATCGCACTTGAATCGTCAACGGATACTACTCAACTTTGGCTTCTATCGGCAATCTCGTAGCCGAAACAGAACAGATACAGTGGAAGGGATCCAGGTAAGAAAAATTTATTTGACACCACTGCGAGTTTATACAATGTTACAAGGTATACAATGTTATATGCTCTACACAAAACAATGTTCACGCGACGCAATGATCACTCCGGCCGTCGCAGCCGGCGAGGCGGAACCGGAGTGCCCGCGGTTACAGCATGTCCAAGGACAGGCAAGCCAAATGTACCTGGCCGTTGATCACCGTCAGGAACCGGCGCGACCAACGCCGCAGGAACTCACACTCCCCAAGGAGGAACAGCTCACACTCCAAAAACGTGACCAGCTCCCGTCGCAGTCTCCATAAAAGTGGCCACATCGCCCGTTGGCAACGCTGCCGCACCTTCGAGGAGCAACGGTTGCGCCACAGGACCCATTCGGCCAGCGCTATCACAAGGAAAGCAAAATTCCCTCGGGGCCGACGACCCTGATTGACATAAGGGCGCACACCAGCGTCAGGAAAGTCATGCGCCACAAGGCGCCAGAAAATCTGCGCCACCCCGCACTGCGCCGTTACGTGGACGTTTGTCTCCACTGCACTGCAGTTGGGACACTTAACATCACTGACCAAACCCCAACGGAAAAGGCGGTCCTTGGTTGGTAAGACTCCCCAACCTTTCTTCCACTGGAAGTCACATACTTCTCCTGGCAGGCTACCGTGGGGGAGGGGTGGTCCTATGTACGATGGAAGCCCCGGCACTGGCGCCGGAAACTGCGACGAGTAGAGGATCTCAACAAGACGAGACGCCGGAGCCTCAACAATGTCTTCTTTTGACACATGGGCGCGCAGCTGCCGGAAAGTCTCAATAGCAGCTCTGTAGAAAGGCGGAACCGTTTCCACGCGGGCGCCAATGTAGGGCGGTTGCGAGGGTTCCAGGTCACTGTACAATGTCCCGAGAAAATACACCGCCAGTGGACGGGACGGGTTGTCCGTGTCATCGAGAATAGTCAAGAGGGTCTTGAGAGCTAAAGTGGACGCTGTCAGTTTTATACAAGGAAAGCTCCAGCCCCCGCGCTCTCGAGGGAGGCTGAGCGCGGGGCGAGCCACCAGAGCCGTCTTGCCTGCCCAAAAGAAGGACACGAGAGAAGAGCGCGCCTGGCGTATAAACGGAGAGGGCGGTGAAGCTACGCGCGCGACATACCAGAGTCGCCCGCAAATCACTGACTTTGCCAAGTAACGCCGTACAGCCATTGGGAAGGCATATCCCCGGGGCTCTTCTACGCACGAGTTTATGTCACGCGCAAGCGCCGACCACGTCTCGCGTGCCACGCCGTGGTCACCCCCAAGATTTTGACAGTTGCGTCAACAGGGAGCGGCAAGGGATCGGGCAGGGGATTGCCAATGCAGAGAATCTTCGACTTGGTGGAGTTTAGCTCTGCGCCGGACAAAGCCGCATAGGTCGCAAAAACCTGAAGCGCACCCAGAACACTGTCGCCATCCCGGGCGAAGAGCATCACATCGTCAGCGTACGCAGTCGCCTTGACCTGACCCGTTCCTGGGAGCTGTAGACCACAAACGTTCGAGGCTCTCTCAAGTCCAAGAAGGAAAGGTTCCAAACTGAGCATAAACAGGAGCGGGGAGAGAGGGCAACCCTGACGAACGCCCGCGTGACCGGGAAGCGTGCGGCCGGGATTCCATCGACAAACAAGTCGCTTTGCTTACCGTTGTAGAGACACTCGAACAGAGCAATGCTTTTCGGAGGTAATCCAAAGGCGGTCAGGACCCTGAACAGATATTTGTGTTCTACGCGATCGAAGGCCTTCGCCTGATCAAGGGATACTAGCAGACCGCCTGTCCGTCGGGATCGCGTGTACTCCACGAGGTCCCGCGTAAGGGCGACCAGGGAATGGATGGTGCGACCTGGAACCGAGCATGTCTGACGCAGGTTAATCAGTTCTGGGAGTACGGTCCGCATCCGCAACGACAGAACAGCGGTCAGAAGTTTGTAGTCCGCGTTCAACAACGTAATTGGGCGCCAAGCACCCGGGTCGCCATGGCTTCCCCCTTCCTTGGGGAGAAGAACTATTTGACCAAGCCGGGAGGATGCCGGAAGGCACTGTTCCTCAAAGAAAACCCGTAAAACGCCGCAAAAAAAAATCGCAAAGAACAGGCCAAAAGGTCCTATAAAACTCTGTTGGGAGTCCGTCCGGCCCGGGCGCCGAGCCTGATTTCATTCGCGAAAGGGCGTGTTGAAGCTCCGCCGGGCTAGGGCATTGCTCTAAGGTCGAACCAAAATCGTCGGGAACTGTTGGAAGCCCACAAAGAAATGGGTGGTCGAGTAGTTCAGGGCGACTAGCCTCATCTTCTGCCTGCGCGAGAGCCCTAAAGTGGGAGGCAAAGGTTGGAAGGTGGACTACGTCTGTGGGGATGCTTGTCGAGGGAACAGGGGCAGGGTTCCACAAGGGCGCGCTATAACCGGGCCGCTGAGCCCGCCGGGAGTATTGAAGGACTTCGGGATGAGTCGCTGGACAACGGTTTACCCAAGAAACCGTAGAGGCCGTTGTATCAGTGCGGAGTAGGCACTGGTAGCGCTGCTGAAGTTGTGCCAAGTACGTTTGCATAAGAGAAGTGGAAGCATCACCCCTACGGACAATGCGCATGCGGATAATCGTATCCTGAAGGAGCGCACGACGGTCCGCTCGAAGGTGCCGCCCCTGCATGGAGCATAAATCCCGCCACCTGCCCTTGAGGTGGTCCCACGTGGCGGGGGTCGGGCGCATTCCAACAAGAGACTGTTTTATTAGGTTGGACAGCGTCGTCTTGGCGGATTCATTACGCAAAACTCGAACGTCCAGACGCCAAGGACGCATGCCGCTCGCCTTGGGTAGAGAGAGAGCGACGATGACGGGGCTGTGATCCGACACGCGAACCGGAGTCGGGGGAAAAACAACCGCGGTGCATGACGTCAGCGCCGTGGTCAACCGACGCGGCACGTAAACGCGATACAAGTGGCAGCTGGTTCTGCCGTCGCTCCATGTGGGTTGAAAACTGGCGCCATGAAGGAAAGACCACGCATCCTCAAGTGCAAAATGACGCACCAGTCTCTGCAGTTCGCGCGCATTCCAAACTGATCGTCCCATTCCCGGGCCCCGGATGTCTGTCATCGAGTCAAAAACGCAATTAAAATCTCCCACAATGAAGCAAGGACAAGCATCGAGTAGATGGACGTCGAGGTTGTTAAAGAAGGAATGCGAAAAAGCGTGGTTCGCGGGGGCATAAACGTTAATAAGCCTGTACTTTATGCCCTGAAAAACAAAATCAAAACGGATCACCCGACCCTCCGTGTCAAACAAATAGGAGCCATGACGCAGCAGTTCATGGTTCAAGACCACAATACCTACGCCGCACGAACTCTGCGATGCAAAAGAAAAAAAAGACGTCACAGAAAAGGCAGCCTCAAATTCTGCAACCTCACGCCGGCTTGAAAAATTTGTTTCCTGAAGGCAGAGGATATCGGCAGCTGCTTGTTTGGCAAAGTGTAATATCTCCGTCTGCTTCGCCCGGTTGCAAAAGCCGCGAACGTTAAAGGAAATAATTCGCAGACTAGCCAGGAAAAAATAAATAAAAAGAAACAGTACCTTGTAACATCTACTCACTAAACGTCCTCAGCCGAGCTGAACGAGGTGTCACGTGAACTTGGTCGCGGCTTCTTGGGGCGACGACCAGCCTTGTCTCGTCCTCGAGGGGAACGAGAGCCGCTGCTTGAGATGGCGCGCTTGGCGTCTGGGGCCTGTCCCCGGCGTGCGTCTGTCGGATCTGAGTTGCCTGCGAGGTCCGAGGGCTCGGAGCTGTTGGTCGAGTCCTTGTTGCCTGCCGTCACTGGCGCCACGGAAGTACTTGAGGCTCCCAGGGGAGAGAGGGAGGGGTCCTCCGCCACAGGCGACTCGTCCTCCATGATGACGAGGCGCTCCTCGTCGCTAGAGACCTCGGGGTCCTCCGTCACCTCGCTCCACGGGGTGTGGGTGTCCACAGCACACAGGCTAGGTGCCGGTGTGACGAGTTGCGTCTCGGGGGCCATCGCACCCGCTGCGTCCGCCAGCGGAGCCGGAGGCGGTCGTCCCCCTGACAGCGCGGACTGGGAGTTCTTCGGGTCGACGTTGGCTTGGGGCTTGGATAGGGCTGTGGGCGCTCCTGTCTCGGCGGCTGGGCGAGGGGGAGACACCTCATGTGCTGGGGACAGCGGAGAAAAATCAGACGAGGCTGTCCCAGCGACCATAGACGAGTAGCTCCGCCGAGCCACGCAGTCCAGAGTTGCGTGGGAGCCGCCGCATCGCCGGCAATCAGACGTGCAACCTTCCGTAGCGTGTCCGATAACAGCGCACCGGTCACAGTGCTCTGTCGTGCAGTTGGCGCGAGTGTGCCCTTCCAGTCGGCACCGCCGGCATACCCGCTTGATGCCCGGGTAGTCGAAGGTCGCCCGGTGGCCTCCGATACGAAGGAAGTAAGGGCCGGGTCCGACTCCTTCATCTCGATTCTCACATATCTTGTCCCGGTCTTTACGGTTGGTGTGCTGCGGTACGTTGCATGCGTGATTTCCAGGACCTTCCCGTGAGCGGACAGGGCTTGAACCAGCAGGTCGTTGCGGACATAGGTGGGCAGGAACATGCAAGTGACGTTCGTCACCTGCGGTCCGGCTGGAACGATGGGGACTTGGGTAGAGGCGATGGTGATGACGCCGGCTTCGGTAAGCTTGGCGGCGGCGAGACGGCTGTTGATAACGATTTCAAAACTTTGCGCACCAAGGTGCTGCGCTGAGTAGACTTCAGGAAGTCCGACAACGCCGGCGACAGCATGGATGAGGTCATCCGGCGAGGTGCCCAAGGGCACGACAACGCCAAAGGCGCGAGCCTTCGGCGGGGGGAGTGCGGCGCTGACGCAGCAGCCATGACGATGCGTCTCTCTCAACGCAAAGACACGTACGACGGACCAGGTTACCCCTGGCCCGCGACTAGCAAGGATCCAGGGTTGCCAACCCCCGTCTCCCAAGCGGGCGTGCCGTGTTTTATAACAGAAGTCAGCACGCGCCCAGGGCGGGACGGGCTACCCGAAATTGCCGGTGATACGTGGTTGTATAAACAGAATATTAATTGTGCCGCGAAACCTTGTAAACTAAATTTTTTTAAAAACCATCACGTTCCTGCTATTTGGTATCAATCTCCAATAAAAGTTCCTGCAAAAAAAAGTTTTTCCGTTTCTTTTTATGCAAAAAACAAGCTTTCTAAAAATCATGGTAACCAGAGTCCAGATGCTGGCCGGAGAAGTTACTGTGGATGCTAGTAGAGGGCGCCACCGCCGCCTTGTTGTGGAATTCGCCGGCACCGCCAGCACCGCTCCGTAGACTTGTGCGAAGCTCTGTGCGACGACCGCCGCTTTAATGGCATTTCTTTTAAAAAGAATTGTTCCGAAATCATATGTCTGAGGAGTATCATGAAACTGCCTATTATTCACGTGCTCCACTGCTGCTTGTGGTTTTCTAATTGGGTAAGTGGTACGATATCACCTTCCGCGCCGTTATGAGCACTATCACGCTACCGTGCCGCTGAGACAAAATAACCACCCAATGACTCAGCTGAAAGTGATATATTCAAAGATTAGCAGAACATCCCACTCACGTAATACACTCCCCCACCTCCTTTGCATTTATATTCATATCGTAATCCGCTTAAAGGAGTCATGACATTACTTTTCATTCTTCCTTAGCTTTAATCCTCAACTCAAAAGCGGGTTGAGAAATCACGTGGTCGTGACATGATTTTGCATCGGTGCGATGACTCGAAGCTTTCACCGTGTTTTTGAGCACACCGAATAACTTGTCATTCGCAAGTGATAATAAGTTCCGTCAGGGCACTCACTTACCACGAACGCGAATCCGCATAGTTGTTAACGAGCGCACATATAGTGACGGAATTCTCGTGTGCAATGCGTGAGGTCGGGTCTCTGAGAACACGAGTGTATCACAGTGAAAAGGCGGAGAGGTTTCAAGGGAAATAAGGTACAAAATAGTCTCCTACATCTCTCAATGTTCGTAACCGAAAGGCTGACTTTTGACTTTCTACCCTCTTTATTTTGGCCCACTAAACGACATGTGAATAGTAAACCCCTAATGTAAACTAATTTCTTCCAGCCCAAAATTAATTTTATGTCGAACAACGAGGATAAAAGGCGCGAACACAACAGGACGAAAAAAGAACCACGTTCGACGCGGACAAGCGTCAACTTCCAACTGATTTAATGAAACACGAGATATATCAAACTGTCGATCCCCATCGCCTAAACACATGCAACAGCTAAAGGTTCCTATCGCTCATCGCACGCAGCCCTCAAGAAACACAATTTCTTTATTTAGCAGATAAAGGGATGGCTGCTAACGGATTTGTCAGCCGCTTTGTGTATACCGAAAGCTTTAATTTATCCCCATTCCATTTTCTTCTTCCCTCTCTTAATAAACCTTGTGGGCTCTAACAAAGGTTCACACCCGCATCGTTCGCAGTGCTCCGCAAGATGCTCACCCGAATTATTGCGTCCGGCTAGCTTGTGTTCCCGCGCTCTTTCATTAAGGCATCGGCCGGTCTGACCGATGTAAACTTGGCCGCGACTAAAAGGAATCTCATAAACCACATTAGTTACGCCCAGGGGCGGATTTAGAGGGGGCGTCCGGATGTCCTGACCCCGCTCTTGATTTCTGTATGTGTAAAATTTAGAGCATAAAACGAAGGAGATGGGGAGGGGGTTCCTAGACATATGGTACGCTGACCTACACCTGACCCCCCCGCCCTCAAGAAATTCCTGCATCCGCCCCTGGTCACGCCTTTTAATATTTTAATCGATCTGTACGAATTAACCCCAAACCAAATTTCTATTTAATTTCATGGCCCTCTTAAATTTGGAAATCAATAAAAATAAAAGCGCGTCGAAAAAAAAAAAAAAAAAAAAGCCTCGCGGAAAGTTTGAGTTTTTTTCCAAAGAGGGCAATGTAAATTACCTCGACGCGCAAGTTCGGAACTGAGAGTCTAATTTTAACATTGCCGCTTTTGTTCCGGGAAGCGGTCACAACACATGAACATGTCGGGACCACACCAAATCTTGTAAACAACTTTGGAACGCCGCCCAGTGACGGAACCTTACATTTTTTGTTACGTCCCTGTTTATGTTCGAAGTAAAACGGTGTTATCTATCTCATCAGGAAGACCATTTTTAAAGCAGCACTCAAAAAATAAAAATTGCAGAAAAAGTTTTTTTTTTTTTATTTACATGAGAAACTAGAGAAACACGGAAGCACACTATTTAAGTTTGAAACACTTTGGGGGCTTTTGTAATCGAACTTTAAACTCTAGCCAGCTGACATTATAATCGCTCTTTTGATTGTTATGTAAACCTCAGATACAATGAATACAAGTATGTTTTAGTGCATTGCCTACGAATGACAGACAGCTACTTTGACGAGCTCTGACTGGGCGCTAAGCATAAATCAAATTTTCCTTTCATGCTTCCCATAAGACGAGCGCAATCCTTTATCGCTGTCCATAAACTGTATCCCTTTCCAAGTGGCAGTTATATCACCGTTGCGAAAAATCGTACAGAATTCCCGTTTTGCTACCAGCATATATATATATATATACACTGTGGGTCGCTACCTAATCGACGCCCGATCGGGACGTGCCTCGCTCGCTCCCCAAGAAGTCACCCACACAGTGCGTGTTCAAAAGAGTTTACTGAAACTCACGCCGTTGGAGAGCCGCTCGTCGCTGTCGTCCCTATGACCTCCCTGACCGGTCCCTTTCAAAGTCGCCAGCCAAAGACCCCTTCCTTTGTCTCCGTTCCCCTTTTAAGACCTTCCCAAGTCCTTGTCCCGCCGACCGTCCAATCGGGAATCTTGCTGCGAGCCGACCCTCCGACGTCAGCGCTGGGTGAGGGGGCGCTTGCCCCGTTCCTCCCGGAGAGCTCGGTCGTTCCGCGACAGGAGGGCGACGGAAAACGGGAAGGTCACGGGGAACGAAGGAGCGCCCGACAGTACGGCGGCGGGGACCGGGAAGGTCACGGAGCGCGGAGGAGCCAGGGAGAGGGTCCCCACACCTCCCCTCCCTCAAGGCTCGGACCCCGGGGGGCCTGAGTCGGCGGAGGGTGGACGGTCCCCGGCCAGGAACTCCTCCAGCTCCGCCATCACCGTGTCCTCGGCGGGCGGAGGCGGGAGGGGTTCGGCCGGGCAGGCGAGTGGCACCAGCGGGGGCGGCAGCGTGTCCGAGACCGCGGTGGCGGCGGTCGCAGCGGTAGAGGCAGCGGCGGTTGAGGCTGCAGAGGTGGCCCCCTCCTCAGGAAGCTCCCGGGCCGCCGGGGGCCAGGAGGTCGGGCCGGTCCCTCTGGAGGAGCCGCAGCGCCGCCTCGACGCACGTGGGGGGGCCCACCGCCCTCAGCAGCTCCTGGTCGCGTGGGCTGGCCTCGTGGGTCTCGCGGTGAACCACCGGCACCCGGCAGAGCCAGCAGGGGTCCTGCAGGTCCGGGGCCAACTCGAAGGCGGACAGCGTGTGCCCCAGGAAGGGCGGCGGGACCTCGACACCGGGCGTGTCGTGGACCGGTCTCGGCTGGTCCCGCCAACGCTGGCGGGACACGAAATGGAGGTCCCGCTGCCCGTCCCATGTCGTCCAGGTTGCCACGGTGTGGCATGGCCGCCGGCTCCAGGCCCGTCCCCCCTGCGGTGACGGTCCCTCTCTTCTCCTGGAAGGAAGTCGTGCGGGGCGAAGAGGCCTGCTCGAGCCTGGTCCTCCCCGCGCAGGCGGGCCTGACCCACTCTGCGGTGTGCCAGCGCGGTGGCTCGCGGAATCCGCGGAGCCCGCCTGGCGCTGTCCGGACCCAGCGTCCGACGCCCGATCGTGGGGCCACCTCCATGGTCGCCGACCTCGGGAGTCGGGCCGCCTCGACCCCGGGCGCCCACCCCGGGTACTTGGGGGAGCATTAGCGCCCCCGTTCTGGCCTGGCGGGCCTCCTGGGAGGGGTCGTCCCCGACCAGCGCCGGCACGTGCTCGGCGTCCGGCGTCGTTCCAGAAAGGCATTCTGTGGGGGGGAAATACAGTTAAAAACACAGAAATGGATTAAACCCTGCGCCGCAGATTGTAGTGACGGCAGAAACTCCTGTTAGAAGTGAGCTCGCCGACAGTGTCATGCACCGTCCGGCCAGCGCGCTCCATCCGTGCTCCGGACTGCGTCTGCCGTCCGGCCGAGACGGGGCTTTCCCCGTCCTCATCAGCCGCTTCTCGTCCATCGCCGTCCTGGTCGCGAAGGTAGTACACCTTTAAATCGGTCACGTGAACAGGGCCAGACTCCTCGGTTGTGTTCGACCGAGTGAGTCTGTACGTAAGCCGCGACACTCGCGTACTTACCTCGTAGGGCCCATCCCACTTCGGAGCCAGCGATGCTGCGAATCCGCAAGCTGCATTACTCAGTGGGTGCATTCTCCTCAGAACCAGGTCTCCGACGTTGTACTCCAGGTGGCGATGGTTCTTGTCGTACTGCGCCGCCTGCTCGATCCTTGCGGCATCGAGGTTCTCTCTAGCGTCGTGCAACGCGCCCGTCAAGCGGCTTTTGAGCCCGGCCGCGTACGTAGAGAGTGGGCGACCCGATGCCCCGTCGCTGTTTCTTAACCCGTTCTCTAGTGGAGACGGGAGCTCCTTACCCAGGTTCAGGAACGCTGGTGTAAACCCGGTTGATCGGTTCACTGACGTCCGAATGGCGAAACCCATCTCGACGATGTGTTCGTCCCAGTCCCGGTGTCTCTCCGTCAGCGCGATCAGCATGCTCTTCAGGTTGCGATTCACTCTCTCAGTGATATTGGCCTGAGGATGGTACGGTGTCGTCCTCTTGTGCTTAATATTGAGGGCCAAGCAGGAGTCCACGAAGACTTTACTAGTGAAATAACTAGCATTATCGCTCACTAGACACTTGGGCGTTCCGAAACGCAGGAAAGTGTCTAACAACTTTTCCCAGATTCGCTCCGAGACCAGTTTTCTCAGGGGGTACAGCTCCACCCACTTCGAGAAATGGTCAGTGACCACCAAAAGGTACTGATTTCCCCGAGGACTCCTCAGCAGCGGGCCAACGATGTCGCACGCGACTATCTCCCACGGGTAGTGACTCATCACCGGCTGCATCAACCCCGGAGGTTTCCCGCCTCTCGGTTTCGCCTTCTGGCAAGCTGGACAGCTACGACAGTACCGAAATACGTCCTGCCTCATTCCCGGCCAGGTCGCGACGCGACATAACTTTTGAAAAGTCTTGCCGCCGCTGCCATGACCCGCCAGAGCCGAGTCGTGGAAGTATCTGAAAAACTTCCTGCGTAGCTTCCTAGGAATCACCACCCTGAAGGGAGGGTCGTTCCCCTCCTCTTCGTCGATCGCGGGGATATAGCGGAGCAATAACCCATCTTCGCCCAGCAGATACGAATCGAACGGCGCGCCGATTTGTCCGTCAGTGTTCCCGGTGTCAACCGCAATTTCCGCAAGTTTTCCCAACACCCGCTGACAAAATCCATCTGCTCCCTGGGCCTCGACAAGCTCTGCCTTGATTACCACTTCCCCCAAGCCACGATCCTTTGCTCCCTCGTAGAGTGACCCACCGCTGCTACGAACTCCGGCTGCTTCCCCTCCTCCCAGCTATTCTCTCGCTTTCCCGCGATCGCGGGGGGCTTCTCCCCCGCGCACGGAGGTATTCTCTATCGTCTCCCGCGCTCTTCGCCCCCCAACGGTCGCGTCTCCTCCTCCCGACCACCGTCCTGGGGTGCCCGAGAGAGCGCGTCCGCAACCTTGTTGCTCGAGCCCTTTCGGTATTCGACAGTGTAGGAGTAGCGCTGCAGGGTCAGAGCCTAGCGAGCCAGCCTTCCCGCTGGCTCCTTCAACCTCTGGATCCATGTTACCGCAGCGTGATCCGTCTGTATGACAAAAGTCGTACCGTCTAGATAGAGATCGAACTTTTTCAAAGCGAACATGACGGCCAGCCCCTCCTTCTCCGTTACGCTGTTGTTGCGCTCGGGCGGTGTAAGCGTTCGGCTCGCGAAAGCCACAGGGCGCAACTGCCCATCGTGCTCCTGTAGCAACACCGCTCCGACACCGTAGTCGCTCGCGTCCGTCTGTACGACGAAATGCCGGTTTAGATCTGGTAAATGTAAGCTCGCTGTATCAGCTATTGCCTTCGCGAGAGACGCGAAAGCCGCGTCGTGCTCCCTCCCCCAGATCCACCTTGAGTTTTTCCGCAGCAATTGGTTCAATGGCTGTGCTAGCTCCGCGCATCCCGGAATGAACTGCCGATAAAAACCGACCATCCCTAGAAACCTCTGAAGGCTCTTTACGTCACACGGCGCTGGATAATTGAGGATGGCCCCCAACTTATCGTCGTTCGGCTTCAACGTACCGTTGTCAACGATAAAGCCTAAGAGATTAACCCTCGAGGCTGCGAGCTTACCTTATCTGGGTTGATCGTCAACCCAGCCTCCCCCATTCTACTCAGAACGATCTCGAGATGAGTTAGGTGCTCTTCGAACGAGTTCGAGAATACTACGACATCGTCCATGTAAGCCATGGCAAAGTTAAACTTCGCGTCCCCCAGCACGATGTCCATCAGCCGCTGAAAACTAGACGGCGAATTCGATAATCCGAACGGCAGGCGGGTAAACTCAAACAACCCCCTGTGACAAGTGAACGCTGTCTTTTGGACGTCGTCTGGTGCTACCTGGATCTGCAGGAAGCCTCTGCTGCAGTCCAGCGTGGTAAAGACCTTCGCGCTACCCAGCGAGTACATGATGGACTCAATAGATGGAAAAGGATACGCGTCCCTTTTGGTCATCTCATTGAGTCGGCGGTAGTCTACGCAAAAACGGGCTGTCCCGTCTTTCTTCGGCGCTAGCACTACCGGAAATGCCCACGGGCTTTGCGACGGCCGTACGGCCCCCGTGTCCAACATTTCATCGAGAGCCTTATCTAGGAGAGCTCGCTTGTGCACACTCAGCGGTCTGGGGTTACAACCCCACGGCCTAGCGTCTCCCGTGTCTATCTCATGTTGTAAAACATGCGTGACTCCCGGCCTCTCAGTAAACATAGCTGCGTGTCTAGACAAAGCGTCCGCTAACGATCGCCTTTGTTCGGCCGGCCCGTCGAAAGAAGCCACGATCTGTTCAACGTTATGTGGTACGGCCCGCGCAGCTAACACCTGCTCCTCGCGCAGCCTAGCGAGCGAACATTCCGATCCCTTCCCCAAACTAGGTGGGGCTACAAAGGGGATGAGAGGGGTCAGCGGGTTGTAGTGGTACCCGTTATTCTTTAGGTCTAGAATGATCCCCTCTCGGCAAACGAAGTCCTGTCCCAAAATAACTGGGATTGACATGCCCGGCAGGTAAACGAAGCGCTGCCTCCTTCGCTTGCCGTCGAGGCCGAGGTGAAGGCGAACTGCGCATTGCGCCTCGGCCGATCCCGCCGCTAAACGCAACGGAGTTGCAACTTCGCGCATGCACAGGTTTCTTTTGCGGCAGTCCGTATACACGGAGTCTCCGATGAGAGAGAGGGTTGAGCCGGTGTCGACTAATGCTAGATAATCTTTACCACCGATCTCTACCCGCACGTACGGACCCCTTTCAGGTGTCGAGTCCTGAGCCCGACATGCCGACGGCGCGAACGCTACCCGATCGCTGCCCGCGACTTCCGCCCCGTCGGCGAACTGACCCGGGGCCTCGGCAGCGGCCGGCAACCTTGATTCGGGCAACCCGATTACTGGCGCCGGCCCCGCGCGTTTTCCGAGTATCCGGATTCCGCTGCCCACGTGCAATGCCGCCTGATGTGCCCAGGCTGGTGGCACCTGAAGCACCTGACTTGGGCGCGGTCGTCGCGTGCTACAGTTGATCTGTTGCTAACGGCACGCGGCGCGCCGCCTCGCCGAGCGCTGTTGTCGCTGCCGCGAGCGTCGTAACGCGTTACGTCTCCGCGGTATTCGACCGCGCCGCCCCCCCTACGGGGTTGCGCCCCGGCTGAGTGTGCGCTGGCTACCCTGCGCCTTTGCTCGAAGCCGAATGGGTCGAGGGCCCGAGGTGGAATGGCTCCGCCATTCCCGCGATCCGCGACGGCCACGTACGCCGTCTGCGACTCGACGTAACCGTCCGCGGCGCGTCCCGTCCACGCGCAACCCGGCTCCAAGGACTCCTTGGCCCTTGGAGGGGGCCGATACTGCAGCTCAGCGAGCAAGCCTGTTTGAACCGTGCGCGCCTCTCTCGCCAGTGCTTCGAGGTCTGCGAAATCGCGTCCTCGAAGATACGCCTTAAATCTGGGGTGGCACTGGCGGATCGCCCTCGCTACTTTCTCCGCGTTAGGCGCGGAGGGTTCGGCCCGCGAGTAGAGCTCCTGGAGTGCACGGACGTACTCCACGAGGCTCTCATCCGGGTGCTGAGTGCGGCTCGCCAGCTCGTCGCGAATCCGCATCTCGTAGTCGGGAGGAAGGAGTTCCTCCCGAAACCGCGCCCGGAAGTCCGCCATTGATTGGAACGGCGTTTGCAGCCGTCTCCAACGCGCGGCGTCGCCCGTCAGTGCAATCGGCACGATCTGCAGCAGGGCTGTTGCGTCCGATGCCCCCAAAGCGGTTACGTACGCGTCTAAATCCTGCAGGAAATCGTGCACCGATTTCCCGTCGGAGTACCCCGAGTACGTCGGCGTAGGCAAGCTCAACCGCGGGCGGTGTATCGGCAAAGGCGCGGCACTCGCGACGCTTGGGGCTGTCCCCATCTGCCGCGACATCGCGTCCATCATCCGCGTCATCGCGCGCATCAGTTCACCGGCGTCTAGCACGCCTTCCGTCGCTGGTGAAGCTGGGGGCGAAGGCCCAGTCTCCGGGGGCGCGCGTGAGCCCGAGTCTCCGCTAATCGGAGCAGCCCCAGCGCTATCTCGCCCAGGCTCGTCCTCCGACGAACCGTCCTTACTCGCGCCGGTGGTCGACCTGGTGTCGACCATTGTCACTTTCTACCAACTCGAACACAATTCGCAAAATTCGAGCACGCTAACCTCCAAAATCCGCGAAAACGGAAAGTGCGCGACCTCTCAGGGAGGAGCGAAAGCAACGGCCAACCGATCGGGCTCCCACGTGGGCGCCAGATTATGTGGGTCGCTACCTAATCGACGCCCGATCGGGACGTGCCTCGCTCGCTCCCCAAGAAGTCACCGACACAGTGCGTGTTCAAAAGAGTTTACTGAAACTCACGCCGTTGGAGAGCCGCTCGTCGCTGTCGTCCCGGTGACCTCCCTGACCGGTCCCTTTCGAAGTCGCCAGCCAAAGACCCCTTCCTTTGTCTCCGTTCCCCTTTTAAGACCTTCCCAAGTCCTTGTCCCGCCGACCGTCCAATCGGGAACCTTGCTGCGAGCCGACCCTCCGACGTCAGCGCTGGGTGAGGGGGCGCTTGCCCCGTTCCTCCCGGAGAGCTCGGACGTTCCGCGACAGGACGGCGACGGAAAACGGGAAGGTCACGGGGAACGAAGGAGCGCCCGACAGTACGGCGGCGGGGACCGGGAAGGTCACGGAGCGCGGAGGAGCCAGGGAGAGGGTCCCCACAACACAGACCTCAAGCCAGCTCCCCTGATCCCATCCGGGTTCTGGTTTATATGGGCAGCAGAGAGGCCGTCACTAGGCTTGGGCTCACACCCCGTCAGGGCTCCCTCTGCCAGCGCATTAAGACCCTATGTGCTGAACTGCTCTCCACCCGCAACATAAAGGTGCGGGTGGGTTGAGTACCGGGACACGCGGGCGGCCGAGGCAACGAGGCCGCTCATGCGTGTGCGAGCGCGCAGTCAAGCATCCGCTCCGACCCGGATATTTTGGTCCTACCTGCACTACTCGACCCCGATCCCTGGGAAAAAAAGGCAGCAGCTAAGAAGGCGGATCGCCTTAGTGTCAAGGAGCAGACCCCAGCCAACCCTTCACCCCCACCGAGAAATCTGCCTAGAGGTGCACAAGTGCTCATTCATAAAGCACGCACCGGGGCGGCTATTACTGAAGACGTCCTGGTCCGATGGAGAACCTACACCCCCGAGAGAGGGCGCCCGCCTGCTGCAGAATACTCAGGCGATACATCCACCTCACACGCGAGTTCCCACTCCGAGTTAGTGGAGTCCACCGAGGCTCCCAGGCCGGCGGTGACCTGCTCTACATGTTCTACAGGCGTTCCCCCCACGGTCCGACATCTACTGTGGGAGTGTGCGGGGCTCCAAACTGAACGGAGTTGTTTTCTAGACCCCAATGTGCGTGCCTACGAGGACTGGATTAACCCCAAGAGTAGTTAGTGCCTGTGCGAAAGGGACGCTGCTGTCCCTCTGGGACTTTGCGCGCGCGACGGGCATTGGCCGAAGGATATAATAACTTTAATTTTCGTTTTCTTTAATCCGCCCCCTCTAAACCGTCCCCCCCAGGCCGTCGCGCCATCCTTATCTTAATAAAGCGTAAGAACAACAATATATAAATATAAATATGTATACTTTTTTTACATTTGGAGAACAGTTAGTGTTTTTTCGTTAAAGGCCCATGAAACGAATTTTGGGCTGGAATAAATCAATCAGACCGGTTTCGTGGCCGAGTGGACCAACTACCCCTCTCTAGGCAACTGTGTCCACAGTAAAGAAAAAATATTGAGCCACCATCTTGGCACCACGTGCCTGTGAGTTTCGGACTCTGGGGATATTCAGTGACAAGCTGATAGCCATATTGCTGTATCAGAGCTGTGTCATGACTCTTGGAAACTTTGTATGTACTTATCATTCTTATCACCACCCTTTCTGTTTTGCACCCGAAGCATCGGCTGCCTATATTATCACGTCCCTGACAATAAACGTTGTTCACAACCCAGCATGTCTCCGTTCGGACGCGTCGTAGCAGTGGCGACGAGAACGAATCAACGCGGGTAGTGGCGTATTGCCACCCTGGGTAAAGCATGGCGTATCAAGTGCCGCAGTTCGACGATGGGAAAGACAAGTGGGCCTCGTAAACCATCCGGATTGAATCCTACTTCGAAGGAAACGAAATCAAGGAGGACGCCAAGAAAAGAGCCCTGCTGGTGTCCGCCCTCGGATCAAGAACAATTGAAGTACTGAGTGGCCGATGTGCTCCAAAAGGTGAGCGAATTAACCTATAAAGAGGTCGTGACAATTCTAGAAGATTTCTACGCGCCACCACCAAACGAAATAGCAGAAAGTTTCAAGTTTTATCACCAGACCCAGAAAGAGGGAGAGTCGGTGCAAGAGTTTATCGTGCAACTCCGACGCATAGCTGACAAATGTAATTTTGGAAACATGCTAGACCGGATGATTCGAGACAGAATTATGTGTGGCATTCGAGATACGGATGTTCAGAAGCTGCTGCTGGCACAGCCGAAGCTGACATTGCAAGAAACTGAAAGAATCGTGCGAGCCGCTGAAGCAGCCACGCAAGGCGCGCAAGAAATTAAGCAACCGGAGCCGGCAGAGGAACCAGCCCCAGCCTTGAACGCGCTCACCGAAAAAATGCGAAGATTCAACTTCAGGAAAACAGATAAAGGTTCTCGCGTGCAGGCTAACTTGTGCGGAAGATGCGGGAACGCAGCGCACGGAACAGAAACATGCCGGTTCATGAACATGAAGTGCTTCCAGTGTGGAAAGAAAGGTCATGCAGCCCGAATGTGTCGCACGGAAACCAAGAAACAAGCCAAAGCTTGTTCGATACACGGAAACGAAGCCAGCAGCGATGAGAGCGACATGTCACTGCAGCTGTTGACCTTGAAGTCGTATCTCTCAACAGACGAACAGTTGGTTGCACCTGTGCGCAGGAAATTTTGTTGGGGTGGCGCCGACATCGTCATGGAGGTGGATACAGGTTCGCCGGTCTGCGTAATCTCAAGGGACGTATATGACAGGCACTGCCATGGCTGGCCGAAGATGGAACGTTCGAGACTGAAGTTGTCATGCTACCTGGGGAAGCTGCCGGTGGCTGGTAAGCTTACGCTTGCCGTCAAGTATTGTGACCAAGAGGTGACGGCGACACTGACAATCCTAGACTGCGCAGGTCCAAGTGTATGTGGACGCGACTTAATACAAAAGTTGAACTGTCTTGGAACACCTGTTTTGAAGTTAACGGCGGCAACCGAAACCGCGCAGGACGTCGAGCTGAAAGAACTACTGTCAGAATACGAGGAGTTGTTCAGTGACGGACTGGGTTTGCTGAAAGGCCCGCCAGCGCATCTATATGTGAAAGAAGGAACTGCACCCAAGTTTTTCAAGGCCAGGCCTCTGCCATACGCCATGCGTGACAAAGTGTCTAATGAACTGGACAGACTTGTCAAAAACGGTGTTATCTCTGCGGTTCCTCACGCGGACTGGGCAACACCAATTGTCCCTGTTTTAAAAAAGGATGGGACCATAAGAATTTGCGGCGATTTTAAGTTGACCGTAAACTCAGCCTGCTGCACCGAGCAATATCCACTCCCCGTAATCGACGACCTGTTCGCGGCACTCAATGGGGGCGACAGGTACAGTACGTTGGACCTTCGAGATGCGTACAATCAAGTGCCACTCGATGACGAATCCAAGAAGTTAATCGTCATCAACACGCACCGTGGTCTCTTCTGTTTCAACCGGCTGCCATTCGGTATTTCTTCCGCACCCGCTATCTTCCAGCGCAAGATGGAGAGCCTGCTGCGAGGAATACACGGCGTACAAGCGTATCTCGATGACGTCATTGTCACGGAGAGAAGAAAGGAAGACAGGAGCGTGCTCAAGCAGGTGCTGCAGCGTTTCAATGAGAACGGAGTCAAGCTGCACAGAGGGAAGTGTAACTTCTGGCAGGACGAAGTCTGCTATCTCGGGCACCGCATCAACAAAAACGGCCTACACTCTACGGAAAAGAACCTGGCGGCTATAATGGAAGCAAGGAGCCCGAAGAACGTAAGTGAACTCCGCTCTTTCATAGGACTTTTGACCTACTACAGCAAGTTTCTGCCCAACATGGCTACCCTCTTGGCGCCACTGTACAACCTTCTAGCGAAGAATCAACGCTGGAAATGGGACCAAGCAGAGGAGCATGCTTTCAGAAAGGCCAAGCGGGTGTTATGTACGGCAGATGTTCTTACGCATTTTGACCCGTCTAAAGTTTTACGTCTCGAGTGTGACGCATCGCCTTATGGGGTAGGGGCTGTGTTGTCCCATAGTTTCGGACACGTGGACAGACCAATAGGATTCAGGTCCCGGACGCTATCAAAGGCAGAAAGAAATTATTCGCAACTTGAGCGTGAAGCATTAGCCCTAGTGTTTGGGGTAACCAAATTTAGAGATTATCTGTTGGGGCGGGACTTCACGCTCGTTACCGACCACAAGCCCTTGGTAGGGTTGCTGAGGGAGGACAGACCTACACCTGTCATGGCGGCGGCCAGAATTCAGCGCTGGGCGTTACTGCTAGGGGCATATCAGTACAAGATAGAATACAAGCCGGGGCCCCAGAACCAGAACGCTGATGCACTGAGTCGTTTACCGATAAATGTTCCTGACAAAGAGACGGACGAGCTGCCAGAATATGTGCTTTCAGTTAACCAACTCGATGATACTATTCTGTCAGCACAACGATTGCGGTCATTAACCTCGGAGGACCCGCTACTGTCCAGGGAGAAAGACTATGTGCTGCACGGATGGGCAAAGCACCTAGAGGATGACGACCCACAAATGCAACCCTTCTTTCACAGGAAGTTGGAACTCACCGTAGCCCAGGGTTTGCTCTACTGGGGGCACCGGGTCGTCGTGCCACAGACAGCACGTGGAGCGATGCTAAAAATGCTGCACGAGACCCATCAAGGAGCATCGGCGATGAAGGCGGTCGCGCGGACACTTCTTTGGTGGCCAGGGCTCGATGGTGAGATTGAACATCTTTCCCGGAGTTGCAGTGCGTGTATGCAGGCACGGCCGATGCCGCCATCATATGTTCCGGTGAAGTGGCCGGAGACGGGAGAAAAGTGGTCGCGATTACACCTGGATTTCGCGGGACCGGTGTCGGACGCCATGATATTAATTGCAGTGGACTCTCACTCAAAGTGGATAGAGGCGGTGGCCATGAAGAATTCGACTGCCGATTCTACAATAGCAGCTGTGCGCGAAATGTTCAGCCATTTTTGGGATACCGAAGACTATCGTGACAGACAACGGGACTCAATTTACGGCAGAATCGTTCTCTCGATTCCTCGCGGGAAATAACGTAGAACATCTACGCACTGCTCCATACCACCCTCAGTCCAACGGGCTAGCAGAAAGAGCAGTCAGGACGATTAAGGATGGTCTAAAAAAGGTCACGCATGGTAACCTTGCTACGCGTTTGGCTAAAATATTATTCGCGTACCGCCGAACTCCTTTGGCTGACGGTTCTTCGCCATCACAACGACTGCTAGGCTACCAGATCAGATCTCGTCTAGACGCCTGCCTGCCGTATCCTGGTGCTTCATTGGTGCCTTTGCAGGAACCCCGTAGCAAGCTGTGGCCCGGAAATCCAGTTTGGGCCCGGAACTTCGGAGAAGGAGAAAGGTAGTTGCCAGGGACGGTAACTACAACGACCGGAGCAAGGATGGTCTCAGTGGACACACCGTCGGGAGAAGTCCGACGTCACATTGACCAGATCCGTTTTCGAGAGCCGCTGGCACTCAAAGTACCAGGGACAGCTGCAAAGACAACGCAAGGCGCTCGACAAGATGCAGTACAAGATACAACACCTGCAGAACCAAATATCAGCACCACCCAGCCGCCAGAGTTGCGAAGGTCAACCAGAGAAAGGAAGCCTGTAGATCGCTATAGCCCCTAGGGGGAAGGAATGCTGTATCAGAGCTGTGTCATGACTCTTGGAAACTTTGTATCATCCTCCAATGTGCTTATCATTCTTATCACCACCCTTTCTGTTTTGCACCCGAAGCATCGGCTGCCTATATTATCACGTCCCTGACAATAAACTTTGTTCACAACCCAGCATGTCTCCGTTCGGACGCGTCGTAGCACATATGAAGCAAATTTCATGTTTCAACTCGTCGCTAGAGGATGGAGCTCTTATCGTACTTAGTTTAATTAGGGAGCCTTCATGTGCGCTTTGCTAGGGTGATGCCACCCTTTCTAATACCGCTCGCCGACAAACCAACAGCCATTTTGGTTCTCGGCGATAATTCGTGGGGCTTATAACCCTCCCGGAAACAAGCACCTTATCTCACAAGTTCGGAGCAGCGTTGTGGAACCCACGGAGGGAGGATTAGCATATTCCCCCTCGGATGGGAGGACCGATGGACACAAAGGTCACTTTCCGACGCAGAGGGAAACAATGAGAGGAAGAAAATGGCGGTGGAAGAGGATTCATAATGGAACAGCGCGAATTTTTGCAGGGACAGAGGAAGATACTGGACAGGACGAGCGCTGACTAACAACTGAAAGGTTTATTCTCAGGAAACCACGAAGAAAAACATACGACAACACGACTCTCTAATCACGAATTCAACCTCACTGTCCAGCTGGACTGTGAGGTCGAATTTTTAGATCGGGGATGACGCATATAACATTGTGTAACTGATAGCGCCCAATCTTTTGAGGCGCATGCGCATTTCCATCGTGATTAGAGAGTCGTGTTGTCGTATGTTTTTCTTCGTGGTTTCCTGAGAATAAACCTTTCAGTTGTTAGTCAGCGCTCGTCCTGTCCAGTTTCTTCCTCTGTCCTTGCAAAAATTCGCGCTGTTCCATTATGAATCCATACCAACTCGCCCAGTTATCCTGTTTACTAAGGTGGAGGAGGGTCTGGGAAAGGGAAACAGGCAGTTGGCATCACTCTATGCGAAGCGCGCATGAAGTCACCCTAAGTTTAATTCCTCCTCGCCCCGCGTTTTACTCCTTTCCGTAGAAAGCCATCCTCCTTGCCCTCCTTCCGCACCCCGCCCCCCACCGCCATGTCTGGGCGAGGCCCACAAGGCGCGTCCGCCTTCGTGCCGGGTCGTACTTATTTTCTATTGCATACGGCGGACTAGAGTTTTTATTTTTTTATTTTAATATGAAGACCTTTCTAACGTGAAGAAACTAGCTTTTGTGCAGATTTATTGTAGCTCTAAAGCACGTGAAGAGGTCTTGATCAGCAAATATAATAACGCAAGCAGAGTTGGAATCGCTTGGGTGTGCAGGCAAGCTTTCTCTAATTCCGCTAAATGAAGAAAAAAGAAATGCCAACGTAGTTTTGAATATTTTGGGAAATCGGCGTGCACTGCAAAAATATATTTTGTTTACCCGCTTATTGCAGCAAGAGCTGAGAGCAGGCACACAATAGACTGCACCTCTCCCTGAGTGTAAAGAGGTTCGTAGGAGGACTGCGTTGCTGGCGGGAGCTCGTGCCGTCGCTTTGAGCATGGATTGAGCACGCGCCCGCAACAATCGCAGTCCATAGCGTTCGTTCTACTAAAACTTTTCATTTTCTTGAATAAAGTGCATTTGCAGACTCGGCATCACTCGAGTTAGGCAAATAAATGACACCACAACGCGTGCAAAACCAGGGCTTTTCGGTGATTTTAAGCAACTGCTCGTTTTGCCAAACCAGCGGCTTGCTTTACTTCGTATACATTTTATAAACGTCCAATACTACCTAAGACTGTGCACATGCGACGACTGCTATTTACGCGCCTCGTGCATATAACTACCCACCAAATACATTCACTTGTATCGCCTCAGTTAAAATTAAAAAAAAAAAAAAAGAAATAGCGTGATCGGTTGCCTTGGCAGTGCGTTTCTCATTTCGCCCATTTATTACCAAGGCCCTCTTCATCCTTACTCTGTTTCGAGATATTGTTTTGACGTCCTCACGCGCAAGGTGCGCCCTTGAGTTCACTTGCAAGGCATATAAGCTTTACCGGACACCCGCGGGCGTGCCTTACTGCATGAGTTACATATGAGGAGAGAGTGATCTTTCAGCAAAGCCTTAAAAAGACAATAAAAATTTTTTTCATTGTCAATAAAAAAATGTATTAATCAGAAATGACAAATCACATACAAAGATGAAGACAATAAAATATATATTGTTACAAGGCAAAATATTGCACATTCGGAAGAGGTCGGTGTGAAAAAATGGAAGGAGTTATAAATGGGCTTGAGTTTCCTGAGGTCAGTCTTTGCCAATATCACTGGCTCAAACTGATCGTTCGTGAAGTGAACCTGAAAAATAAATGCAGCATCGCATATCTTTAGTTGCCACTTGTGAAGCATCAATCGCGGAAATATGTTGCACAACAAAAGTGCGAGTTGCTCGATCGTTGGTGACTCTTCTTTCACTGACGCAATATGCTCCTGGTAACACTGCAACCCACTTTATTTTAGTGGCACTTCAGTCTCTCACGAATTGTTCTTAAAGGGGCGGTGCGAGAATTTGCGGACTTTGGCTAATTAATTGCGGGAATCGATCCCGGCCACATATAAAACGAAAGACCGAAAACTATTCTTTCCTGCTTGCCCTAGTTTTCATTAAAAAAAATAAAAGAAATTGGTATCTCTGGCACCCCTCAACTCAACATTGAAGCGGCACCAGCTTCGCCTGTGACGTCATTCGGAGTGGCGTTGGTTTCCGGTTGGGTTCTTCTGGCTTCCGTTTCCCCAGCGCTCGCCGGCTCGCCAGGCTCGCCGCTCTCCCGCTCTCCCGCCGATTCCCGACCAACATGGCGGCATGGGCGGACGGCCTGAGCGACGTCGAGCGCAAGATGCTTGCGTATAGTAAGTCAGTTGGACTTGTGCGGCGGGCAGTCGACGCGGCGGGCAGTCGAAGTCGAAGTCGAGGTCGAGATACCAGGAACAATAACGATACCATGATACTACGGACCACGACCAACGCACTCCGTCGAGCGAGGGAAAGACAAAACGTCCGGGTTGCTCGTGTAGCCGCCGTAGGCCCCTCGGGCGTCGACGGATGATGGCGACGGCAGGTTTTGTTGACTTGCGGTAGATCGCGCCACAAGTAATTCATACCCTTTTAGCAGCAATATTAGGCTTTTGAAGCGTTTCTGCATGCCTAAACAACAAGATTTTTTAAACTTAACCTTAAATCAAGCTTACAATTGCCTAACACTATCACTTACAAAAACCACTCCGAAGGCGTCACACCACAGGTTCCATTTGCAACCACCATGTGGCCGCAGGTTGGGAAAAAAAGCGTTTTTTATTTTGCGATTACGCAGCGAAATAGAGGTATTTTGGGGTATGGTGGCACTTTTTCTCTTACTTATGCCGAAGTAAACAATATAAAAAATACAAGCTGCACATTCGTTCAGTGTTAAAATCATTGCACCGCCCCTTTAATTCGGCCGACTCAGTGTAAGGGAGCGAGTCAGCTTTCATAATCAAATACGCGGGAAAAGACGTGCCAAAGTTCTTCGCGCCGGTAATTTTGTTCCGTGTTTATCTCGTCTCAAGCTCTTATTAGTCGATCTTCATCGGCGAGACCGATAGAGACAGTTAATACGATTCAGAGTTTTACAATGACTTACCTGTCAAAGTCTCCCTCCGGAGGCAGTCGAAACTTTTCCGGCCGATCCGGTTGAGCCCTTCGAGTGTTTTTGTTTTGGTATATCGTTCAGTCACTCCCGCCGCGGCTATCCGCTAGCCGCTACGACTTCCGCTCTATGTGGCGTAGCGGAACCACCACGTTCGGAACCCTCTACGGACTACAGCGTTACGAGAGCTAACGCAACGCCACTAGCGGCTCTTTCGGACACTAGACTCGTGTAAAACTGTATTCTAAAGGACTTCTTCGCAACAATTTTATTAACGTCGTTTTCTGAATAGAATATTTTGTTCTTTATTGAATAACGTGCTAATCGTTGCTTCTTTTGTAAGTAAATGACTATTATGTTTGTAATTGAATACAACTGGAGGGCCAAACTGTCGAAGCTAAACCGATATGAATCAAGCGCCAAAGCCACCGAGAAAAATCTTCATAAATTAATGAAAATTACCGTGGCTCTTCTGTTGTCTTGTTCACCGAAAATGAAACGCCACGGAAATCCCTCATATCCTCCTGCTTGCTCGCTTCCCTGGTCAGTTTTGTCCTCACGACAAAGCGGCCGAGCACGAGGCCGCCACCTTCGCTCGCAACACCACAAACTGCAAAACTTTTCTTCTTTTTTAGATGCGGAGCATCTCTTGCTCGGGCTATGTCCCGCGGCGTCGTAGTCCGCACTCACACTACGCGTGCGCAACTCTCCTCGCTGCGCGTGCGTTCTCTCTCTCTCCAACAGCTGCGCGAAGTGCACGCAGCTACCAGCTGCGTCCCTCTCTCCAACAGCTGCGCGTGAGTTCTCTTTCTCTTCAACAGCTGCGCGAAGTGCACGCAGCTACCAGCTGCGTGCACTTCGCGTGCGTTCGCTTCTACTCACACCGCGCGCGCAGGCGCAACTCTCCTCCTCTAGTTTCTTCTCCTTCAAGTTTGAATATAAGCAGCGGTAGCGCGCTGCGCGCGTTCAAGGGGAGGAAGTGGCTGAGTGGGCTAACGCGTCTCAGCTCGGAGCGTGGAGCGAAAGCTTGCGCTGGGAACCTCCTGGGTTCGAGTCCCCGCCACCCCCGCCCGTTTCGATCTGGATGAGTTTCGTACCGGCACGCGTTCGTGTGATGACTACTGCGTGATGCACGTTAAGAATCCCAGGTTAGCGGTTGTACTGTACCGGCTAAATTTCTCACCTACAGCTAAGAGACCGATTACCCGTTGAGGCGCATTTCATCAAGGCAGTATAAACATAAAGAGCAAACCAATTTCTGCGCGCGTTCAGTTCACCGCTGTTGACTCCACTTCACTTCGTTCTTCCGAAGAAGTGTGATGGAACGATGCTCCGCATCACCCCATGGTTCCCCTCGGGAAGATGGTGTAATTTTTTTTTTTTTTTTCTGTGGCCGTACTTAGCATGTTTGCCAAGGAGATTAGAAGGGGAGGAGGGGGAGGAGGGGGAGGGGGCATGACGTAAGCCGTGTAGCCTCCACAAGCCATGCTCATTTTCCTCCTTACCCTCCTCACTTATCGGGCCAACGTGACTACAGCACGTGACCTTCGCGTTGTTGATGGTTGCGGGTAACAGGGAGCGTGGTGCTGGAGGATTTTATTTATCAGCCATCACAACTAGAAACTCTAGCCCGCGCCCAGCCGACCGATTCTACGACTGCTGCGCTTCGTTATGTACCCTCAACTGTAAAGTAAATGCATTCTTTTTTCTACATAGCGTTACCATCCTGAAAAGGATAGTATTCAACCTAGGCCACTAGCGCTGTAACGATTGCCTGTTGGTGTGTTTAGGGTAATGTACAGCGCATCTGAGGGGAGCATTCTTTTTGACCTCCTGGCCACTAATTACTACAGTGGCCAAAGCAAGAATAAATTATACACACACATGATTGCGTAACTTTGTCGACCCGACAGGTTAGACCAGGGCGGTACACAGAAAATGTCTTTTTTTTTTCTTTTGGTGGGGGGGGGAGGGTTTCCGGAAAATGGTGGCCATCTTGAATGGCCGTTTTTTTATATTTACTTAAAAAAAAAATAGAAGCATATGATCGGCCTATAATTAAAGCGAAGCTGAAGAGTTTTTCGCAAAAAATGAGTTAATGGTTGATTCTGACGTGTTTTGGCCTGCTGAGTCTAAATATCGCAACCATTTGACCCAAAATAACCCCTAAACGCAAAAAGAAGCGAAGAAAGGAGAAGCGATCGCCGCAGCGGCACGCCATTGGCTAGTCACGCGTGACGCGCCACTACGTCATAAAAGGACCATCTCGATTGTCGTTTGTTCCGTCGCCTGCGGATGTAGCCGGACGCCGGGTCTTCTGCTCTTGTAAATCAGGTTCGGCTTCTGATTTTCCGAAATCTTTCGGTGAATCCGAAAGAGGAATGTGTCCAGACGACCCTCGACGTGACGTAGTACGCGTTCCAGCCGTCGGCAAAGCAGAAAAATGACCCCCTGCAGTAATAAACGCAGACACGAGAAACCGCTTGCGGGGACGCGACATGGCCGGCTTCATACCTCCAGGAACGTACTGATTGCTACTTATTGTAACCTAAAACGTTGACAATAAACGGAGTGCTATTGACGGGACGCGTCAAGCCGGATAAGGTTGACCGTCCCCAAAACGGTCGTCAGAGGACAAGAATTCTGCACACATCGGCCTTCGTTCTTGGCAGCTGCTGGACACGTGAGCGTGCAGGCTGCATTGTTCACCAAGGCTGAAGTTGTTTGAAGGGATAGTATAATCGGCTTCGGGCGACGGGAGAGCTTCCCCTGAGATGAGACGGCTGATGAGACAAGGGCCGCCGTCCTGCCACCGCCATGTCCTTTCGAACTATACGAATAATTGCGCAGAAGGTAATCCTTGTGATAGCGGTACCCTCTCCTGCGTTTAGTTTGTTTGCCACCAACTATTACGCCATTATAGCTTTAGGAAAAGTAGAGATATGTGCCCGGCAGCCATTATATTTGATGTCGAATTCGTGAAAGCTTCCTGGGCTCGCATACATTCGCATACTTCTACCAAGATTTGTTGACCGCATCACACCACCACCAGGCATTTTCATCGTCCAATCGCATTTGTACGGCACAAAGAACCATTGCATGACACAAACGTTATTCCCGACTTTTACGACCCATAGGGGGCGAACTGGTGCCTATCAAAATGGCTGTCATCTGGATGATCCTCGTAGAACGGCGCCGTACGAGGCTGGGTCTGCGACGCGTACGTAATTCTATTTCTGCTACATACGAGCAGCATTAGAGCCTTTGCGTTATTTTTTCACGCCAGGAATGTGTAGGCAAGCCCATTTATTGAGGCGAATCATCCAGCAGCTAGGGAGCGCGATTCTCACACAGCGGTACCACCATCGCTGAATGTTGCGAATACGGAAAACACTGCGCGACTTGAAAAAAAAAGAACTCAATTCAGAACAAAAGGCTACACGCTTTGTATTTCTAAAAAGCTCTCCTGAAGAGAATATAAGCCTATGGAAGGAAAATTTAACGAAATTTACGTTTACGTTTAAAAACTATATAACCTCAAATATTATCAGCAACTATAAAAAAAAAAAAGAGGAAAAAAATGTTTATGCTAGAACAAGCTGCACCGTGAAAGTATCATTATGAACTGCATGACCACTTATTAGAAAAAGTCCTCTCTCCCAAGTGACTGGGTAGAGGAGTAGATTATAAGCAAAAGAAAATAATCTTGGGATACCCAAGATTCTTTTCTTTTGTTTCCCAGATTCCCCAGACCTAAGTCGGTCCGGAAAATAGAGTCACTTCAACAATATAAAAAACCAACACTAAAACACTAATATAAGGCGGTTAGCACAAGAGAGCCAGTGGAAACTCGCTATTTTGCTACATGATCGCGGCTTTTCTAGTACAGTTCTAATAACGTAATGGCTTTTTTCTAGAACAGTCGACCTAAAAATCCTACCTAGTTACGTTTCCTCTTTTCTCGGGACTTTTAATGCGCTGAATCGCCTTCTTACGTTCAAAGATTGTCTCCAGAGCGTCGGGTTCAGGCGAGCCTTCTTCAGACCCAAACCCATGCGTACGTAGTTTTCATATGCGCCGTCCGAAACACGTTTCGAACAAAAAACGGTGTACTTGTTCAAACCCAGCCACCCCTTTAAAATCTTAACGCCGGAGTGAAAACGACGATAAGCGGGAATACTGCGGCGAGCGCTGTTCGTGCAAGCCGGCGGCTACACATGAGTACGGCATCCTGCAACAACACGATTCAGTTGGTTTGGTGCCACGAGAATTCTTCAAACACGTGAACAAACAAGAGAACGATCAAAACGTCAGGCGTCAATAGCACGACCGGTCAACGGAAAAAAAAGCAAGCGCTATGCGGCAGCAGAACGAAGACGGCTCGAAATTAGCCAGTAGAGCAGCCTTCGAGGGAAGCGCGGCCGGCCTCGGCGGGGCCCCCCAGCCGGTCCTTTTGTGACGTTGGCTGGCGGGCTTCCTCCTCTCTCCCCTTTCCCTCTGCTTCGGGGGGAAAGAGATAAAGGCGCTTTTCCGGTTAATCCTCGCAGAAAATGACCAAACGAATATGATATTCGTGATGGTTGAGGACGAATTAACCAGGCTCGGGCGTTTTTTCTCATATTTAAAACCGCTTCAGCTTCCCTTTAACAATTGCGAGCAACTAAATTTTTCACATGCACCATGGTCTACACTGATTAAGAGTCTCCCCCTCCCCCGCAGTATGTAGGGTTGTTGCCTGGCTAGACCAAAAGGAGGTAAAAAGAGGAGGCCTAGCTGAGAACAGACAAAATGGTCTAGCACGCTGGTTGCACACCAGGCGGTCGGCCTGCAGCGTGCCACTCGACATATACACAGCGTAGGGTCCTTTGTCAAGGCTAGTGGTGGGGCCGTCTTGGGGGCTCCGTGGGGAACGTTCAGGAAGGAAAGAAAAATACAGGGAGAAAAGGGACGAAGTAAGAACAGGGGTCTCCGGGTTGTGAATGTAAGAATCCCATAGAGGGCCTACACACACACACACACGCACACGCACACACACACATACAAACACATGCTTTCAGCTTAGGACAAAAGTTATTTATTTTCCCAAACTTCGCCCCAGCAAACATTACTTTGGAGAGAGGGAACCGGGGGCAAGAGAATAACAAACACCTTTCCAAAAAACACTCGACCCCAGGGGCAACAAACCGTTTTCGAGCCCAGTCACTGAGTTTGAGGCTAGACTCTCACCGGCGTCCCTCCTAACACTAACCGAGGGGACTGTGATTTCAATAGGCACAGCTAGAGTAACTGTATATGCTCCGCTTGCGGAGCAGAGTACCGCAATGGTGCCATTCTGGAGCCAAGCACTGCGGGAAGCCACGGTCGGTTTTTGCAGGGGCACGAAGGCGCAGACGCGAGGCGGCGTGCTGTCGTGCTGCGGCGCGCTGCGGAAGGAAAATAGTGCGGCGACGAGCCGCGTATGCGCCGTGATTGTTGTCCTGTCGTTTCCTGTTTCCCTCTCGATTGCAAAAAGCGCACCTCCTGCTTACAAACGGGAGCTCGCCGACTAGCCAAGATGGCCGGATGTGCCGGTCGCGTATCCGTATCGCGTATCACTCCGCGAGAGCCGCAGACGCGAAGAACGCGATCGTCGACCGTGTCGTCTGCTCCGCATACCTTGAAAACGGATGTTCCAAAACATCGCTCGCGCTATAAAAAACGGGATTGTACTGTACCCAGTTGATACACATAATGTTCAATGATTTAGGAAGCTTTGGGTTCGTTCGATTTTGGTCTAGGATCTATATTTTGCGAGCGCAAAGCGGAAAATACGTGGCCCCCAAAACGCGGCGCTCTGGAAGGTCGCTTTCCGGCACTAAGGTCGGATCCAGTTCTGCCCACGTGACCACTCCTCCGCCAATGCGGAGATGGCGGCGAAAGGAAAAGGAACGCGATACTCTGGCTCTGCAAGCAGAGCCTATACAGTTACTCTAGGCACAGCCTGCGTAGGCGCAGTTTCAAACGCTGCTGGCGGCTAAATTCTTGTCTTTTCCTGCTATATTTTGTGTTTCATGGTACATGTATTTTCACGGGGACATTGAGAAAGCATTGTGCCAGTTTTAAAAAAAAAGCAAAAAAAGAAAAAAAAACTAATCTATTTTTGTTGGGTACGCGCCCAACAGAACGAATGCGACTGGAATGTATAGTTCTAGTTATTTTTTTTTTCTTTCTTACGATAAGTTTTGACGGCGCCGCGGGATTCGCCGCATGTGAAACGACAAAGCGCTTTCCTGACAAAAACAAATTGCAACAGAAGAGGGCCGAAAGGCATGCATTTTTCACGCTCACAAATAACGTGTTTGCCGATGGACAGGACACGGACATACAATTGAGGAAGTGTTAACATTCGAACAATATATCGTACGTACCACACGATGCAGCGTTATCCAAAATGAATTTATTTGAGAAAGATCTCAAATAACACAGTCACAGTCGACGACAGTCACATCTTGACGATCGGACGGAATCCGAGATGACTTCGTCTTGGGGCACGTTTTTGGGAAGAGCTTCCCTTTTTCACAACCGCACCAAGGCAAAGCCTAACAAGCGCGACCGACCTGTTTCTCACCCCAATCCGGACATCTGTTTTTGGAGATGACTGAGGATTCTATGCGGATTATCTCTGGGAGGGGGAAGAACAACGTTCGCGAAATCCCGTCGATGGTCGTTCGACGTCCTTCACCTCCTTCGTTTCCCGTGAATGTCGAGCAGAAAAGCTTGATTGGCAGGCACTTACCAGCCTTATTTCTCACAGTGGAAGATAACACAAAAAGGGTACACAGCACGCATAAAAAAAATAAGTGGAAACTTTCAAGAGGGGTGAGAAAACGTCGAATGCAAAACCGCAAAAACGTAGGTAGAGAACCGCGCTGAGCGGGTCTTCACAGTCCCAGAGAGTGGCAGAAAATTTCTAGCTGATAAAGGGCGCGAGAGTCGTACCAGCCGCATCAGCATCAGCAACATGGCGGCGGCCTAGGAGCGTTTTTTTGGAAAGGTGTCGGGACGCGTCGTTCTCTTTCCACCCTCTTTTCACCGCGCGAAACACCCCATATTCCCGGCGGGCCCCCCAAAGCCCCGCAGGCGTCGCATGCTCGCGGTGCTCTGGGAGGTTGAACTAACGAACAGAGAACTGATACGAGCTTCCCTCAAACGCACGTGTTTATTGCTCGAGCGAACATTTCCTCTGTGTCACCTTGTCATAGACCGCAGACGGCGCTACGAGCCATCCCAGCCAATCCAGCGCTGAGAGAGTGTCACTTTACCATCTGCGGTGTGCTATCCGAAGCTCAAGGTCATGTGATTCGTTCTCAGCCCTCGATTGGCGAAGACGGTCTCTAGGATTCGCTATGGTCAACTGTGCGGTGGAACGGCACCCAGGCGTTTGGATGAGAGGGGAAAACAGGAGGGTTCTGAAAAGACCAGTCGTGGCCGGATGCGTTGCGGTTTTCGGCGCGGGGGGAAGAGGCGCTGGAATTCACGCGGCTCTGGTTAGCAGTAATAGTAAGGTGTGCACACGTGCACATCTAACAGCTTTGCTGGAACTCCAGCGGGTCCCTCACTGGGTCCCCCGATCCAGTGACTTTAGTGAAATCGAGGCCACCCCGGGCCTCTTTCGAAGTTGCTCGTCCTTTCCCCAGCCGACAGTGAGAGGGGGGGGGGGCCGGCTCCAATATGTTTCGGGGGGGGGGGGGGGGGGGTTCTAACCCCGAAAGCGTCCCCCTGGGTAGAGCCCTGCCCAATACTTACGCATTCTTACAGCGATGATTTCCGCGCTCGCCTGCAAATGATAGCAGCGCTCTCATCGCTCTCATGTTATATCACACTACAATACGTTTGGCTTTTTATTTTCGTTGCGGCCGCTATGCAGGTCGTTCACTGGGACGTTTTATTGCGGTCGTGACAAATCGAACCTGCTCAACTTGACTCGAGGTTGGGAGATGTTTTATTGACTATTGGAAGTGCACGCAGCACATCACGCTCCATTTTGATGGGGTCCAGCCACCGCCGTGACCTACGGCCAAAATCCATCGTTTTCGCAGTTCGGGGACCGTTGGAAATCTAAGAGAATTTTTGACCGATTCTTGTTATCGTAAAACTATCTGTGTGTCATACTTCCAGGGCTTACCGGTGAAAGGTAACCCGCCCGCTGAAGAAAAGCCAGTCGGAATGCGGCAGCCAACCACGCTGCAAGCGTCCATTTCGTAGTCGCCGGAAATTAGTGTCCCGACGACTGCAGGCCTTCGTTTTCTCCGTTGCGATTGCGGCGATAGCCCTAATCGTCCCGTGCACAGGTCCCATGTGCCAGCAGCGGTGTGTCGTCTGTTCGTGATCCGCCTCAGCCACTTGTTTGCTTGCTTGCTTGCTTCACGTCTAGCCTTCGATCTGATAAAACCTACCGGACGGAGCGCGCGCAAGCCTGTTAGGAATCATTCTACAGTCAACCATCCATCTCGTATGTGACATGTCACGCGCACCATGCAATTGCCAGAGAGGTCTACGATCACGTTGGCCACAAAATCGTTTAAACTTTTTATGACTAGGCTTCACAAGTATTACAACACGCCCCCTCCTATTATTTAGACCCCTTGACGTTAGCCATAAATCGCTACCTGTCGCAGTCGTGGAACGGCTTTATCGCGGCTACTTCTCGCAGCAGCAAGATATAACCTACCTTTCAGAACCACGATCGCGAAGCACACAGACCGGACTGGCGCAGCGTGGCGGCCATCTTGAATTGCGTCCCTCGCTGGATTTCCCAGCCCTCATCTCGCCAAGACAGGTTCTCACGAGACCCACGCTAGCACGCCGCGCTATGCACCTAACTATTTTGGTCCGATAGCGCGCCTCCGCTAGCCTCCGCAGCTCCGCAATGTTTCCGCTAGCAGCGCGCATGCGCAGTAGCGTCGTCGCTCTAGCGTATAGCGTAGCGGGAGAGCCAAAACTATTTACTAAAACTCAATTGTCTTCGTCTCTGGAGATTTTTTTCCCCCGTCGGGACGGCGAAAACGGTCTTCTTTTGCAATGCTGTTTGTGTAGTCCTTAGCACAGCATGATGGCATCGCGTTGTCGTCAAGGTCCTTGTAAAAAAAAAAAAAAAAACGGCCGGGCCGTATAGCAACGGAGCCACCGCTACGCCTCGCCCAGTGATAGCGTTGGTTTCTTGCAGACCAGCGAATCGCGCGGGATCATTCAGAAGACAACGGTCACGTGTCGCGCCCGAGAGAACTTTTGAGAGGGAAAGGGCACGAATTAGGAGAAAGTTCTCTTCCCCATTTCAGACAATGGTTTGCGTTAACCTTCATTCTCGGTAAACGCGAGCGGCCCAGCTTTTAAAAGTGAGTTTCCCAACCCCAGAAGGAAACGCGCTGCCTCGCCTCGCCTTCCTCTTTTCTTCGGCTACATCATGACACAAGAGAGCAAGGAATCTCCATCCGTCCGTCGTTTCCGATAGCGTGTCCCATTATGCCTCTCCGCGCCGGCTGAGGGCGTTGTGAATGATTTCAAGAGGTATTTTTGATGTGTAATTATACACATTTTTTCAGCACTGAATTCATCACACCGAGAACAAGTTCACGAATACACATTGTTTTATTTCAATTAGGTACTGCACTTAGTGGGGATCCGCATCAATGTTGACCGCTCAAAAATCAAAAACCCGCAACAAGGATCTTGGAAAAATCCATGAACACCAATACAGAATTCAACGCTGTGCAAAATGACTTAAGTTCTGTATTGACTTGGCGGTAAAAAATATCATCCCCTTCAATAATAACGCTAAATTGGTTTGGGAATATTTACGCAGCGTGATGCTTGTCCGCCTGGTTTTTTCATGAAGTTACGTTAACACAACATAAAAATCGCTAAAAAATCTCGCCGCCTGCAAGACGACACAACTACCGCTCCATCGGCTACACGTTTCCTTTCTTGTGCTTACCGCGGAACCTAGGTTATTTATATTGAAACAATTAAAAAAGATATAAGACATTTTATCCCGCGAGAAATTAGGCTAACAGAACCACACAACCACCACATGGCCCACCACCACACATAAACCGACGTCCGCCCGCTCGCCGGCTCCCCATCCCGGAGAGGCCGATTGACGAAAGGAGTGAGAGAAATTCGAAGGAAGAATAGGGAAGGGAGGGAGGGGAAAGGGGAGGAGGAGACCGAAAGTGTAAAGGTACAAAAGGAGCCAACAGGGCAGGAGGGACGACGAAAGAGTTATCCGCCAAGGTCGTCTAGCCCAAACTGGAAAGCTCGGGGCGTTAGAACGCGATCTCTTGTTCGGAGAGCGTCAGCGAGGAAGAGGGAGCGTTTACATCTAAGCCCTTTGTGGCGCACGGGACGACCTATAACTTTTCACAGCCAAACCTTTGGCTGTGAAAAAAAAAGGCGCGCGTGTGCTGGAACCTGGGCGAACACCCACCGCACGCACGTCGATGCACCCAGACTTGCGCCCGTTCCTTCAAAAAATTAATTAATTACAGTTACGATTACTTGGCCTAAAAAGTAATGGATTGCCGTTAAAAATTGATCCCTGTAAAAATAATGGGATTAATTGCTTCGTCACTTTTTCGTTACTTCAAGGAAACACAAAACCACACTATGTACTGCGTGTGTGAAGGGGAAAATTTCGGGCCCCATCAAAATTAAAACAAAAATGCAACACATTCAGTACTATGTACGTATCATTTTAGGCTAATATTTTCAGGAGAACGAATCTAAAAAATTATAAAGGACTTAAACATGTGCTCAAGATAAACGAGCCTTGCGCTGTATACAAGCATTACAGAACTAAATTCCATGAACATGCGACGAATCCACTTGGGCGGTGGGGGCACGCACACTATTCGAATTAATCCGAGTTTGGAATCGGCGTGCTTCAAAACCCTATTCCTCTAAAGAGATAATTTTTCTATGTTTGCTCTATGTTGCCCTAAATAGGGGCTGGTTTACCCACTATATCGGACTGGCTCTGAGACCAAGATGCGGCACTTGCTTCTGGGTACGTTTCAAAAACTCCTTTTTGATGAAGGCTGTTATCCGATCAAATGACCCACTTGATCTTCTTTCTTGGTCACCAAACTTGTCAAATCAAGACGTCATACGAAATTTCAATGCCCAATCCCTCAACTGAAATGATTTTGCCGTTTATAACTTATTTAAAAAAGAAAAATTTTCAGTGAACAGCACGCTTCCGTGTCTTTCACGCGTTTACAGGGGGCTTCTCAACTCCAGCGTGTAAGTCAGCCACTGTTCATTCTCAGAAAACTCGGGCTGTGTTCCCTTTCCCAAAAATTTCGGTTTAGTTCCCGCAGGCGCAATCCGCTGACGAGGACCCCAGCTTGGATGTCCCAAGCCGTTTTGTGTTGCTCCCCGACCAGCTTATTGCCTGCTGTCGAAAGCTACTGTTTAAACTGACAACAGGGTTGTCGCTATTTTTTTTTTTTTTTTGTTGTTACAATGAACTCCTGCCATCGCATCCCTTATGTTTTCGCCCTATGCATCCACTAATGCGAATTCAAGTGAAAGAAGCCACATAGCTGGTTGGTCCAGCCAGTATTTAGCTTTCACAGCGCTCTCAAGGATGAGCAGAAGCTAGCTCTCATTAGAGCTTTCTTTTCCTATTTGCCGGGGGGAGGGGCGGGGGGCGTGTGTAGGCAAAAACATTAACAAGCAAAAGGCAGTTTCGTGTAACAACAAAAAAAAACAAAGAAAGAAATTCTGATTGTTTTTTGGGGGACAAAACTCAGTGGGGTGGGGAAGAAAGGAGGGGGCGAGAGGGAAGAGGGGAGCGGACGCATGTATCAAGGTCACAGTATTCGCGGTCCTACACTCTAATGGTGAATTCCACTCGTAGATCTGGAGCGCTTTCCAAAATCCGCGAGGGAGGCGAAATTCCGCTCCGTGGGACCCGCTCCGTATCGACGAGGGGAAGATAAACTTGCATTTTTGGAGCGACCTCCCCCACACCCCTCCCCACCCCTTCTCCTTCCGCCGTTCAAAATGGCCGCTGCTCGAACTTGACCAGCCCACCAACGCCTCAGCCGGCTGATCTTTCCGACGACCAGTGACGACTGTCACTGCTTAGCTGCAGGAGTAACACGCGACACAGGCCGGGCGGAATTATACGTACCACGGCGCCCATGTCACAAATAGCGAAGACGTCCGCGTTCGGCACCGTCACATACCTTTCGGCCGCCTCGAAGCGGCGGGGCACGGACAGCGATTGCCAGCGGTGGAGTTCAGATTGCTAGTACGACTTTAATAAACACAGAGGTAACAAACCATCACTTGCGCGGTCGTTGCCTAACCACTTCTTGCTTTATTTCACGGGAAAACGCCGATGGAATGCAGTGTAAAAAGGTAAACAATCACTGGCTGCAGAATGAATAGGCCTAACCTTGCGTCTGCCTCCGGCTTTTCTGTCGTTCTCTTTTTCGTTCTTCCTCGGTGATCACAGATGTCAGCGCTTACGATTTGCCACGCTCCACATTCCCGGCTTTTAATCCCTGATCTACGCGAGGTAGAAGCGTTCGAGCCGTCACAGTCCAGAGTAAACAACCGACGCACCCGAAGAGATCCAACTCCACGACCCGACCGTGGCCCGACCGGCCCGCCGATCTCTCCAACCTCGCCGCGCATGCGCACCGCCGATTTAGACGGAAATCACGTGGGCCGCACTGTCAATTTCCGGAGAGATCTGTGAAATCCCGCAGAGCAAGTTCGGCGGAGTTTGGGGCGCTCCGTGGAGCGGGCGCTGCCAGAGATCTACGAGCGGAAGATGACCAACTTGAGCCAGATCTGCGAGCGGAATATGCGCGCTCCAAATGGAGCGCTTTTGGAGCGCTCGAGATCTGCGAGCGGAATTCACCATAAGAAAAAGTGAGCACCCCCCCTCGTCATCGTGCGTTTTGACGGCTGTAACTACCCCACAGGCTTACTTAACGACCCACTGGGCTCGAGCCATTGAGAGTTAGCACCCTGTTGGCAGGTGACAAGCATGGGGTAGTCACGTTTTATAAACTCTTGAATTGAACATTCAAGTGCATGCAGTCGTTAGTAAAAGTCACTTCAAAAATCTCAAAAAGTACTTGAAACTTGTTTTCTTTGTGCGTTGGTTATCATTTATTCAAATTTGAACCGGTCGAAACAAGCGTGTGGCTCAGTTCACCTAAACTGGCAGAAAACAAACAAGTACAGGCAACCTTGGTAGGCACCTGCTAAAATCCGAGGCAGATAAAAAGTATCGCGGTTGTCCTTTTTGGTTCCGTCGCGGGTTTTACCATGTACAGCAGTAAACAGCTGGCAGCTGGCGTCGTGCTCGAGGAATTTAACCAAATCTCTAGAAAAGCACAGGAAGCTACGCACAGGCGTGGGTTGACCTGAATGTTCGCCGGACGAGATACTCTCGTCGTCTTTTATTGTGCGGTTCAGTAAAGAGTGTGCTCTCAATAAAGGTGTGATCGGTCAGTTCTGCGTGCAGATCAGTTGCAACTGGCCTCCTCGGTTCCGCTGAACTTGCGCGCCTGTCGTACCCAATTTTTTTGCTTTCAAGTGCAGCGAAGTATGAAGCATTGAACACCACGACTGAAGCCGGACAGGACGAACGTACACAGATATCTGGGATCATGTCCGTGTAGTTCACTACTCCTCTGTCTCGAGGTACATGATTCGCCTTCTCTGGTTCATTTGGCACATTTCATCGAGCATACTCGATAAAAAAAATGCTTCAAACAAGGCCGGTTCAGACACTAGCGTTTGACAGCGTTGCGTCGAGAACCGAAAGCCACTCACCGACACGTCTGTGCTTCATATCAAGCCTGGAATCCAATTCAAGGACTCACCTTGGCACGCAGTCAAACACTACTGCCTGAACCAGGATTTAGATAATTTAGCACACGTATTTCGCGTTCGTTGCAGGTGAAGCACGGGCTCGAAAGCAGCAATTCTGCACTGTCCTCTTGGTGCGAGCGCGAGCGCACAGAACGGATAATTAGCGAAAAGAAGAAAACTGAAATCACGCTTCGGGGAGGACCGGCGTACGGGCTTCACTAAAATCACCTGCGCGTGCTCAGTGTACTCAACGTGCACCCAACCGCCGCTAAAGTCAGTCTGGATATGTAAAAACAGAAAAGAAAATGCATCAGTGTGTTCAGAAAGTTGTGATTGCAGAAGTTGGTTTCGATAATTAATACAATTAATTAAACAGGCTTCTGTATACTTGAAGTGTAGGCAAGCGAGAAAACGAAACTGTTCAAAATGTGACGTGTAGCAACTATTCAAATTTATTTATAACCTGCAGTTCACTTTTGCAATGGCCCTACATTAGAGATACGAGCGCTTTCCTAAGGGCAGTAGACGAAAAGAATATATACGGCTAAATCTTGCACAGTCTTTTCGTATTTATGCAAAATATGACAGTGGTCACCATCCTAATCGGTCACACAAAATACAGCAGTATATAAGCTGGTGGTGTCGACTAAACGTGTGTATAGAAATGTAGAGGGTCAATATGTGATGTTGTATCTTGTGCTGTTTCTGAATGCGTTGATGTAAAAAATGTTGTGATGTCTGTATGTCGTGTATGGGTGAAGTGTGGCGTGGGATATGTACATACGATATTGTCTGGCGAGGCGCTCCGAGCAAGACATGCTGGTTTCTTTTTTTCTTTAGTTTGATCGCTGTCCGTTAGGTGGCGCGTGTCGCCGCCCAATTCAAGGAGTCGTGCGTTTATGTGTCTACTTATTTGAGTGAAAAGCATGAAGGCGTTGCGTTCCATGGCTCCACGTAGCAGCCACTAAGGGTTCGGTCCTCGGCGTCGCGTCCAAATGGGATCAGTCCCATAGCCAGTTGAATGGGTGTTCCGTGCGGTGAATAGCGCCAAGTGCGTGCACAGACGCGGTGAGGATTACCAGGGACTTGAAAGTGGATAACGAATGCTAAAGGGGTGTCCAAACATACGCACATTCGCGTTTGAACGCGTTTGAGTGCGTTGCGGAGTCCTTGCGGCCAGGCGCGGTCGCTTGCGGAGCGACGCGCGCCTCCCCGCAACGCTCGGTAGCGCGACGCAAGCGAGTAGAGACTCGTTCAACTTTCCGAAGCGTTGCGGTGCGTTCGGGCGCGTTCGACCAATCAGAAGCCGAAAGAGGAGAGGGGTGACGTGTTCGCTCGCCCCACCCGGCCGACTCGGCGAGACGTATCCGGTTCGCCGGTCGCAGTGCTTGCATTCTTGTTTTGGGGAGCGGTGGAGACTGTATTTTCCAAGTCTGCGATGGTTCAAGCTTTACAAAACGTCGGGGAAGCCGGCGAGATTGTTCCAAGATCGAACGCTTCGACGCTGTCGCCGTGTGCCGCCATGTTGCCTTGGATTTCGCTTACTATTGGTGAGCCACTAGCGACGATAGCGCGTTCTTATTGGCTCTTGACTGCGGTTGACTGCGTGTCAACGCAACTGTGCGTACAAGTTTGGCGCAAGCGGTCTTCGCAACGCAACGCGTCCGCTTGCCGCTACGGAACGCACCGCGCTCAAACGCGAATGTGCGTATGGGCCTTAACAGGTGAGCAGGAGCGTTGAACGATGGGAACCGACGCCGCTTAAATCGGTGATGCTTCGCCTCGCCGCTGTCAACCGAAAACGCCGGATCACTTGCGGCAAGCACAGCAAGCAGATGCTCTGTTCAATAAAGACATAATTCCATTTGTCGCTATTTTGTTTCCTTCTTTGAATGTTTTCTGGCCGTGAAGTAAATGCAGCCGGCCTCGCGAAAGCAATCGCGAACAAACCCCTCGAATGAGCCCCCCCCCCCCCCCCCCGCTTATCTCACATCGTCGCCCCTACTCGTATTAGGTGCGGTGCCGGTGCTTCGAGGCGCGTTTCGGAGTGCTTTGTGCGCACGGAAGACAGCGAACGGGCGTACGCACTTGAGAATCGTATTTTAGCAAAAGCAGTCCAGCTCGCTAGGCCTTACTCGTATTGCTCCACTGTCGCTTGCCAGCCGCCATGTTGCTTTTGGGGGTGCTCACTGTGATTACCTGCTGATTGCGTGCCGTGTGACTGCCCATGGGGTTGTTAGTATAACGAAGGGGGGTAGCGATATCTGTGACGGCGTCTGACTACCCCAAGTGTAGTACCCTACGACAACCTTTTTGTTGAGAGTGTAGTCCTCACGAACCCCACGCGAAGGTTTTATGGGCCATTGGTTTCCTGCTCTTTTGTGCGCTCGAAGCAGCACCTTCGTTTTCCAAGAAGTCAAGGCCTGTTGCCTTCATGTAGACAGTCGAATCCGCCCAGCTTGGCTGACCGTACGAACGAGTCCCGAAACGGGCTCTGGCTGGGCTTTTGTGCTTTCCGTGAATACCTTTCCATTCCCACGCCAGCACATCACCCGAGTCTTGTGTTGGCATGCTAAAAGCGTGAAGGCCATTGCATATCCCTTCTTCCACTCTTTTTCTCTCTTTGATGCGACGGAAGAATTGTAACGAGTAATTTCAGTAATTCGTTACTGTAAAATTAATGAGGTTACATTACAAAGTACATTTTCAAAAGAGTAACCGATTAATTACTAAATTACAAGAAAAGTAATTAATTACAAGTAATCCCATTGCTTGTAACGGATTACTTCCAAGTCTGGATGCACTACGATCGGGTGCGCCGCGCCAAGTCCTCCCTCTCCTGCAGGCTCGTTGATACACCTGCCTGTCTGCTCCCCAGTGTTGGAGGTAACGCGTTACTAGTAACGACGCTACTGGTAACGCGTTACATTTTTCGCTAACGCAGTAACGTACTCGTTAGTATTCTGAATGACTAACGAGTAAAGTATTTCCGTTACTTTTTTACGGTATCGGCTGTCAAATTTCGTTACTCGTTACTTTTGACCAAAACTGGTGAAATCCTGCACGAGCTTATCTCAAAATCCTGCACCAGTTTATTCCTGCACGGAACCAGCATCCGTCACAGTAAAGTTTAAAAAAAAAAACACAAAAAAATCTCACTTCTCGAAGGCGAAAAAAACCTTCGGCTACCAGTTAATTCCGTTCATCCTCCTTTTCTTTTTTTTTTTCATCGTGTCACCACCCACAAGGCTTGAACGAACAACTGCGTTACAGCCTCCTCCCCTCCCTCCCCTACTTTGTGCAGCAGAAGTGGACAGCGGGGGGGGAGGGGGGGAGGGGGGGGGGGGGGGGTGCCGTGGAGAGACATCCGTGTACAACAGTGGACAACTAGTGGCGAAGCGATTTGCTCATTTCTTTAGGTTAAAAAAAAAAGAAACATCCTTTGTGGAATATTTTTACCCTCGCTCTCCCCCTCGCTGCCTGAAAGTTCCCGACACACTTTTGTACACAGAAGAATCTTTCGCTTGATTAGTCTTTAATTCCCTAAGGTCATGATAAAAAACTAAAAAAAAATTTATACTTGGAAAAAAAAACATACAAACACAAAACCTTTTTTTTTTTTCCACAGGAAAACTAAGAGCTACTGCTGGTAAGAGGCAGCAAGTGATTATAGCTAGTGTGCTGGTAACCGGTGTCCTGTTCCAGATAGTGAAGTAAATCAGTCTCTGGTAATAGTATGAACCGGACTGTTACTAAAACCGGCGTACAGATGAGGGGTGTTGGTTGGCTGGTTGTGTTCCAGCAGTCCTCGTTCGTATGCTGTAGTTTATAAAAGCCGATTGACTACCATCTCCGACTCATTCTGCGCGTGAGATGGGCATGAATAATGAAAGTCCGTCGCCATGGCCAGCAGGTCTGAATGAAATGTATCAACTAAAGAAGACAGAATCATGTAATTTACAGTTTCAATGCCTAGTTTGCATGCCGAAAATTAAGCTGCTTCGGGCATCAAAACACTATGAAACTACTCTGTAAATTTTTATCTTTATCCAAGCTTGTTGAGGCTTATCATACATCTCTGCCAAACATATGTACTCGAACAGAAAAGTAACGTAAAAGTAACGTTCGTTATTTTTGAAAAGTAACGGTAAGGGTATATCGTTACGTTTGTAAAAGAGTAACGTAGCTCGATAACGCGTTACTTTTTACCAAACTAACGAGTAACGCTATTTCGTTACTTTTTTTCTGTAACGGGCACAACACTGCTGCTCCCGCAGGCGGTCGTTGATACACCTGCCTGTCTGGCCTATGCATTCTCCACCGTAGGTGAACGGGATCGAGTAGACCCTCTCTTGTTTACGTGGGACGAACTGATGCCCGCGCATATTAGAGCAGGTCTTATTAAGGGGAGTGCAATTAACCATTTCGTTAACTGAGTTTAGATTTGCAGCTGAACGCCACCCCTACTTCGAATCTGGACGCGAGCGCTTTTAGCCGATACGCTGTGTCGTGTGTATAAGGTATGACGGCCAGCTTTCCCTTCCCTCGTCTCGGTGCCGGTGTCGGAGTAGGAGGGGCAAAAATTAGCCTCTTGAGCTAGTTGTCCAGCAGGTCGTCGGGAAAGCCGGCCTTCCTCAAACTCCGCGTCTGCAGCCGGACACTATTCTCCGCATAACGGGGGCAGGATTTAGAACACACTCACGTCATAAGGGACTTGACAATCCCTGGTTTAATTAACGGACTTGGAGTGAGCGCTAGCGAAATGCAGAACTGGCTTCTTCCGTCCTTCGCCCAAACTCCCAGCAGTATCCCCCGGGATGGATTGCCAAACGAACGTCTAAGAATTGGAGAGTTCCGTCGGAGCGGTCCTCTTTTTTAAAGACGAGGCCTGCGGGACCCGACGAGAAGGCCTCCAGGATAGTCTCTGGGTAAGTCTGCTCTTCATGCATGATTAGGTAGTCATCTACATAACGGTACGGCCAGCAGTCCGGCGCGGAATCATTCAGTCGCTCCCTGATTGCGTTATCTACGTACGTGAGAAATAAATTGAGCATAGTTGTAAACTTGAGACTGGGAAGGATACGAACAAAAAACAAAACACTGAACAAAACAAACGAAGTCTCAAGCGAAAAAAAACAAAATGGCTCGCTTTGGTTTATAAAGCCTTGAGCTGAGACAGGTTAGCCCTATGGTGCCTACATGTTTTCGCTCCGCTTTAGGGTGGCGCCAACTTTTTGTTACCTTTTCCCAGATACTCTCCCACCGCCAATTTTTTCCACTTCTTATTTCGCTAAATGTAAGCAACGTTGAGCTTCTGTATAGTCTCAAAACACCGACAACACCGTGAGACCACTTCCGTTTCCGTTCACGAGAGGAGTCGGAGGCTCAGCAGGATGGCGGTCGTGGTGGCTGTCGCTCTCTTTATTCGGGGGTTTCATATTTTGAAGTTGCAAGCAGGAAGTGTGCTTCGCTTTTAACGAAACGCGAGATCCTGCGACAAAATGAAACGCATCAGACCGGCATCGCCGGAGCCTTGCCGTTGGGACGAGAGCGGTTGGCGCTCCCTAGCCCTAACGAGGATTGCAGGACCGGCGAGTGTACACTCTAAAAAAAAAAGGAGTCGACAAGTGTCGACTCGACTCTTTTTGGAGAGTATCTGGGTTGTCGCAAACCGCACTCTCTATGAAGAGTAACGGTTACTCTTCAACGACGAGAGTCAGTTTAACTCTCTCATGCAAGTGTTCACTTAACTCTTCTATAAAGAGTCACGCCAATACTTTTGGAAGAGTCAGGACTACTCTTTTGATGTGTAAGTGTGAGAGTTAATTTCACTCCTTTGTGTAGAGTAACTATAACTCCATAAAAAGTGTTGTCTAAACTCTTTGACGAGAATTAATATCACTCCCTTGTGTAGAGTGACTATAACTCTATCAAAAGTATTGCCTAAACTCCTTGTTAACGAGTTAAGGATGCTCTCCAGGCAGAGTTACCTGCAGTCCTTCATGTAGAGTAACTTCAACTCTATTAGAGTGTTGCCTTAACTCTGTATTCAAGAGTTACGCAAACACACCAGGAAGAGTTACCTTCACTCCATCGTGTAGAGTAACTACAACTCCATTAGAAGTGTGGCCTAAACTCTGTATTCGAGTTAAACATACTCTCCCTGAAGAGTTGATTTCACTTTTTGTGTAGAGTTACGAGAACTCCATTAAAAGTGTTGTCTAAACTCTGTAGTAAAGAGTTAAAAAAACTCTCCAGGAGTTGCTTTCACTTGTTTGTGCAGAGTAACTACAACTCCTTTAGAAGTGTTGCTTAAACTCCGTATTAAAGAATTAAGCATGCTCTCTAGGAACAGTTGTGATGACCATTTTGAGGAGAGTAAATACAACTCCATTAGAAGTGTTGCCTACACTTTGTACAGAAGAGTTAAATATGCTCTCTAGCAAAAGTTAATGTCAAATAACAGCACACTTGAGCAGTTTGTACGACCCCTTTTCAAAGAGTGCTTAACTCTTTAATAGAGTTAATTACTCTCCACAAAGAATTGTGTAAAGTACACCCCCGTTAGAAGTGGTGCCTAAACTTGGTGCCTAAACTCTGTATAAAAGAATTAAACACCCTCTCCAGGAAGGGGTCACGCAAACTCTGCTCAATTATACTGTTATATGTTGTTTTTGATGGGTGAAATTTAACCCAGTAAAAAGTAACACAAACGCCTGAAAAGAGAATTAAAAGAACATAAGTGTAAAATTGGCTCTCTGTTAATAAAAAGTTTGCTGGGAAAAAAAAAAAAACTCTACTGGCAATTGGCATTCCTAGCCAGTTGAAGTGCGACCACTGTACTTTTCTTTTTGCAATTATTTTATGAATGTCAATATCTCCCTTGATTTCACTGTAATGTGGAATACTTTTGGCCTTATTGCAGGAGTTGTTGCATACAACTAGGTACAACTCCTTTGCAATGAACAGTAGCCCTAAAATCTAAAAGCGGCTATGTACATGTTCACAAGATGGTTGCATAGGAAATCTGGAACGGCACATAGAGCATGAGCCTGTACAGAGGCTACAGGTCTTCATGAAAAGTCAGCATAGAAAGAATAAAAACAGTAGAAAAGAGCTTAATAAACCAAGACTTTAATTTCAACACATGGCAAAAAAAGCAAAACTGGCACCTAAATACCCTCTGGCTAAAAGTTTCTAACTCTGATATCAGAACCAAAGCCAAGACGGACTTTATCTTGTACTTCAAACCAATGAAGTGCCCAATCACTGCTAGTGACCGGCTTGCTTTTTGACGGTAAGATATGTCGTGGACCCAGTGCAGCGCAAGAACGAGCGCAGCACCAGCCACAATATCCGTCACCTCAAAGAAGTGGTCCTCCGCCAGCAGAGTTATGGCACTTGAGTCCTCGTCATCAATGCGCATCACCGGACAGGTCGATCCGTCGTGCCCCTCCTCCTGTGAAGAATGAATGCATAAATGTAAAGTCAGCAATATTAAAAAAGTAAACAGCTTGCTAAGTGCCCTTAGTTAATACCAGCGCACTCATTTGCAAAACAATAGACCATTTTCGAAAATCCCAGGAGCCATTTATAGGATATACTTGAATAGTTGGCTGGGACTTGCTTTTTTTGCCGATTGAACAAGAGTCCAAACCGAACACTTAGGCAGCACTCATGGCTAGCTCGTTCAGCCTTAACCATCCAAAACCATTAGTACCCCTTCTGACATGAACACGTAAGAGAAAGATAATCCACCATCTCTCTCCCTCTCTCTCTATTTTCTCCTTTGTATGCAATGGCAGCCGTAAGTGGTTGCATTCATTTATGGCATCCCCAAGTTAGCACCCCCCAGGCACGTAGCCAGGGGGGAGGCCTGTGGGGCCCGGGCCCCCCTCGAAATCTTCCATTTTGCTGGGACCTCCTCTCCCCCCTCCCCCTCATACAGCATTTTGTCATGGGCGGGCCCCCCCGAAACCAAATCCTGGCTACATGCCTTGCACCTGCTGCCAGTGGCAGGGGGTACAGGGTACAAGGGGAGGGGGCAGTTGCCCCCCCCCCTTTTTTTCGTGATATTTGAAACAATTATAGCAGACAATATGGGAGAGGGGGACAGTGTTTAGCTTCCCTGCACATCACCCCTCCACCTTCCAAACGGAAGCAATTCAGCTGGCCTCTGCCCACAGTGGCAAAAGACATAACTCTATATTTATACAGACTTTCCCGAAGGGTAGGATGAATGCAATTTCTTAACATCTGGATTTGTCCAAGTGGAATTGTCAAAATTTTATAGATTAATTAGATTGAACAATTTATTGTGTTTCGGTGCTGACTGCAAATATAATAGAGTTTATTTTACAACTTTACACAAAAAAGCTAGCAAATGCATGTAACATCTCAGTTTGGGGAGACCATTAATTAAATGCAATTTCAGCTCTACAAGGAGCTAATTTGCTATAAAGTACCATTTAACCTTAATTAAAAAAAACAATTATACACACTAAAATGCACAAATTCTAGAAAAAAAAATATATATAAAAGTAGCCAAACCCAAGAACACACGGGTTTTGGTTCGCAAGAGTTAAAATAATTGATAAATGAGCCACATGACAAAACAAAGAATGCATTGTGGCATGCTTAAGCTCCCACCACAACCAACACTACTAGATAGTCAGCAAGCTGTTCATGTGTGCCACTTCATCATGCAGCTAGCTGCACAATAGATGTGGCCTCTAAATTTCTCGTTGCATGTGAATGAACTGGTTGCACCACTCTGAATGCAGGTGCAGGCACATGCATTGCAAGGTCGAATTTAGAGCTCTTTTCTTTTTTTTTAATAGTAGGAAGGTGAATCTATAAATTGCTTAGGCCTACTCTCGCAACATCATAGTGACCCTGAACTTTTCATCTAACCTTAAAAAGCCTCTGAAAAAAAAAATTATTTTAAGCAGTTTGGTTGGTACGCACGTGTCAAAAAATAAATTTTATGCGAAAAAAAGAAAAGTTTAGAGCAATATTGACGGCAAAAGATTGATCTGAAATTATGCGGGCCAAGTCCATGACATCGCAGCATGGTCATTTGCTCTTTCCACCTCAACGTGAAGGCGAAGCCGATCCACCTCTCCTCCACTTGCCCGAATGCCAAGAGAAAAGCAGTTGAAAGGAGGTGACTACTGACTTAATTGCAAGGCACCTCGCGCCATCAATATTTCTCTAAAATTTTTTCGCTTCAATTTTCTTTAACAATCAGACTTAAAAAAAAAGCTTTTTTTTCTTTTCAGGGGTTTTTAAGAACTGATAATTACAACCTTGTCATTTAAGTTAATGCCTATATTTGTATGTTGATTTGAAAACAAAAAAAAATGTTTTAAGGCTTACGGTATTTGCGGCACAGAAATATGTAGTCATAAATGTACCCATATTGCCTCCATATTATTTACAAGTTAAAAATCAAACCGCTGGCCTCCCTCTTCAGCTCACCAGTGTCAAATGTACTACTAAATTAAGTTGAATAAATACCCTGTTATACGAAGGAACATGATAGTTGAACAGAACATGACATTTGAATGAATCAAGAAATTAAAATAAATCAGTCACATAAAAAGAACTCGTTGAGTAAAGACAATTACTGGCAAAGATATTCAAATATTGCAGTGACGTAACTGACACTCCACTCGCACCCAACATGCCGAATCTTGGCAAATAAGGACTAACTCAACGCTCTGTGGCATTCGGCTTTGGACCTACTGGGAGGACTTTACTACAGCACACATCTACCACCAAGAAGACAGCCATATTTTAACAGCAAAAATGAAATAAACATGACTTCGAATACAAAAATAACCAATCATAACGTCTCTCACGGACTATTAGAATAAAAAGCACTTACAAATAGCGCTTTACAGGGCCTTGTGCCGTGGATTACACGCTGGACTCGTTGGAAATTCCTGGTCCAGAGTTAGACACAATCCAAGCTCATGGAATCCTGACAAAAAAGTACATTCACTGTAAAAAAAAATCCGACAAATTAATAGAAATTGCCACCTAATTTTTGATGCCGGTACAATTACCGTTGTCTTCCATAACGGTCACAGCTTTAACTATGTATTACGTGCATGAAAGTAATGAGGCCCTGCGGTTTTCCCCGTAACTTGACCCGTAGAAGCATGGCAGAAAACTATAACTCTCAGTCACTGTACTGCACATGATGCACGAATACGTGAATTGTTCCGGCATCAAAAATTAGCTGACATGTTGTTCGTAACTTGCGACGGCGAAAAACCACAACTCTCAATCACAGAGTTGCAAGTGACGCACGACGAGGAGAATCGTTTAAATTAGCTGGCGTGTAGCTCGCACCTTGCAGCAACGGCCAGAGCCTATTGAACTGCTAGCTGCAGTGACTTAACAAAATGGACGTCTCAGTGAACAATAAATAGAGCATTTTACTTATATAATTATTGTTCCCCAAAACGTCCGTTTTATTAGATCATTGCAGCTAGCAGCTCAACAGGCTCTAGCCGTTGCTGCAAGGTGTGGACAACACGGCAGCTAATTTTTAATGTCTGAATGATTCACGGCAGCTAATTTTTAGTGTCTGAATGATTCACGGCAGCTAATTTGTAATGTCTGAATGATTCCCGTTGTCACGCATGACGTGCAGCTCAGTGATTAAAAGTTGCAGCTTTCTGCCGCCGCAAGTTACGGACAACACGCCAACTAAGTTTTGATGCGGGAACAATTCAAATTAAATATCTAGTGCCCATGAAATGTGATTAGGTTGTGAGGCCAAGTTACTTTCAGGAGTTAACGCCAGCTGCGCATCCCAGCAGTTAGCAGGTGCCTAAACACTGTTAGAAATTTGAAGCAAGTGCACACAAGATACAGTACTAGGTAAAACATGTTCATACCTTTTTTTCTTAAGAAATAATTAGTGGGCCATTTCCAGCTTTCATGTAGAAGGCAATCTCTGATTTTCAGAGCAATGAAGTCCATATGAAGAACTACAGATCCTGGAAAAAAAAGTGGAATGTGATTAGGTTCTGAACAGAATGCAATGACAAACTAAACCTCCCGATTTCTGCTAACTATGAGTTATACATAATCGCAGTGCAGGTAACTCAGATTCATTCTGCCAGGCACTAAACAGTGAAACCAACTTGTGACTTATGCTATGAAACCATTTTAACAAGGCAAGTTCGAAAAATACTTTTCAAAATATTTCCACATTCAATGAGTTTCTTCAAGCCTGCTGTCACAAGTTAATTTCAGAGGTTACTGCCAAGTGCACCTCCCAGAGATAGGTGTTTGAACACCGTGTTAGTAAGAAATTTCAAGCAAGTGCACACAAGATGCAGCACTGAGTGAAACATGTTTGTATCTTTATTCTTGAAAAATAATCAGTGGGTTACGTCCAGCTTACAAGTGGAAGGCAATGTTTGTAACTTGCACAGCAATCAAGTCTATATGAACAACTATAGAACCTTGAAAACAAAGAAAACCAAAAAATGTGGAATGTGGTTAGGTTCTGAACAGAATGCAATGACAAACTAAACCACCCGATACCTGCAAACTATAAGTTACACGCAAGTGCACTGCAGGTGCCAGTGTGATTTGAGAAAGCTGTAAACTCAAATGAAATTGCTTGAAAGGGCCAGGACACAGAAATTAGGCAAGTTAGAATATTCATTACATGACAGCACCATAGGTTACTGGACATACAGAAAACCTTTCAGAATATTTAAAGCTCCAATAATTACAAAAATATATCTTTTAATGTTAATGATTTTTATCTGGCGACCAGGATACCTAGGTGACCGGGCGATGCCTGAACATCGGACTCTGAGAACACCAAAGCTCATTGCAAGGGACCGCATACTAGCATTTAGCGGTGCACTGTCAAGATTGCGGGTGCAAACCGCAGTTCTCCAACACCATTGTATTATTTAAACACCAAAACCGAGTGTGTAGAGAAATGAAGGAAACCTATTACATAATAAAACAGACCATCTTGAGTGAGCCAACCTTCACTGACTCCAACGAACGGTGAGATTCATTTTCTGGATCTTGGTTAGCATGTGGAGTGTGCAATGAAGAAGAAAGAAGTGCAAAATCCATGGTGCGCCCTATGCCTGAGCGAATATAGTGCCAGCTACACATTCCAGTGAAAAATCAGTTGTTAGTCAGCACTTATCCTGGGTAGTCCTTCCTTTGAATCCATGATAAAGTGAGAGAATCAAGATTCAGTGAGGAAAGTTTTGATATTAAATGACAGAGAGATACATGATCAAAAGCCTTAGAGTAATAAAAAAATATGGCATCATATTTGGGGGTTAGTGTTCATATTAACATGAATATCATGGGTGAACTCCAGCAACTGCCTCTAGCATGATTATCTTTTACGAAACCTGTACTGATTTCGGTAGAAAAAGTTGTTAGTAGATTCCAGATGCGATACTACATGAGAAAATATTTAGAGTTCTAACAACTTGCATACAACGCTGGTTAATGATATAAGACGGTAGTTTCCCACAGAGTGACGGTCGCCACTTTTGTAGATTGGAACGACCTTCCCAACCTTCCACTCAAATGAGACGCAACCAGTGGACGAATGCTGGAAAAGTAGACTGCATATTACTGCGTGCTTAGGGGTAGCCCAGTGGGCACCGCGCCCGACTGTCATGCAGAGGTCCCGGGTTTGAATCCTGGGACGGCAGATGTTTTTATTTACTCCTATGACAATGCTTCTAGAAAATTTGAGAAGGCCGTGGTTAATTCTAGAACAGAATGTTCTAGAAAGGAGAGTGCTATAAAAGAAGCCCCACGTGGCCTTATGCAATCAGCTATAGCTTGTGCTCGACCCTGTTGTATTGAAGACACTCGACGCCTCCGACGTGCTGTTATTTCCCTTTAATTTGGGCAAAGTTTGCCCCATTAAACATTCACTTTTACTTCGCCTAGTCACCTATTTTTTGTGCCAATATTTCACTGGTTACATACACCCTTGGTATTTTCTTAGAATTTTTGTATTAATTGAGTCGACACCAGCCGAGCTGAAAATTTTGAGGTTATCATTAATATCGCAATTTCAGACGGTGTAATAGAAATAGGGTCCATATGCCTAAAATCGACATCTGGTACAAAAGGTAAGAAAGAACTATCTCCATCAGTAAAAGTAGACTAAAAGCAATTGTTAAAAACCGTAGGACATTCAGCGTCCGAAATAACACTGCCATCATTGTTCATCAAGAGTATTGAACGGAATGACTGATATGGGAAAATAAGTTTCCAAAACGTTTTTTCGTTATTCTTTAATATTAAAGGCAGGTCAGTTCTAAAATTTGTCTTCGAAGAAATGCATACGTTCGATACAGAGTTTGGCCCAAGAGTTATATTTGGTCCAGGCTGCCTCGAAATTCGAGTTTTTGGCTACCTGAAATAGTCTTTTCTTTCTGTTGCCCTAGTTTTCAAAATCTTCCTTGTGCCGGGGTTTAGTACTGTCTAACCAAATACGAACACATAGAACAAAGGCAAGAATAAATTCTAGCAGCTTTTGTTTGGAAAGTAACTAGTTGTCATTAACTGTACAATCAAAAAAAAAATTTACCACATAATAGTCAGAAAACTTAGAGAGAGCCGTGTTAAATTTGGCAATCACTGGGCCACAATACCACTAGCAGACATTAGTTGCTAAAATGACAGCAAGCTGAAGTTTTCAAATAACCAACCTGCAGCAAAAAGATGTTCGAGTGCTCCATCACGGCTGTGGTAGTGTGCCCCGAATGACTGGCATGGGATAGCGGCTTTTGTAGAGGCATTGCAGCTGACGACCAATGTTGGCAGGCTCGTAACTTGAAATCCACCAGGACGGGTTCTGGGAGCCGCTGTTTTCCCGCGGTTGGCTCGAGAATGATCGGTTCAGTGGCGTCCCATGGTCTGTCCAGCACATGGGCCCGTCATTGCTGGCGATGCTCAGAAGTATAGACTGCAACAAAAATATGTGTGAGTGCTCCATCATGGCTGTGGTAGCATGTCCCCCACCCCTCCGATTTCAGCTTTTGGAGCAAGTGATTCTCGTTCATCACCTTGTAAAAAGCGATGCAAGTACTATAGAAAACACCGCAGTTCCTCAAAGTGCCATAAAAACTATTTTAACTGTGATTATAATACAGACAAATATTAGCAGCAAAACGATTGTTGTTGGAAGTGTTGTAATAGAAGGGGATAGAAAGTAAAAACGCAAAATGCCTTTAAATCTCGATCCATTTACTAAATCAGTTCAGTCTTCGACAACTGCAGGGCAATAAAACTATTTTAACAGAGCGAATAAACTACACGTCACAACATGCACTTTTCCTTAAAGGGATGGTGAACCGAAATTTGGATTTCAGAAAACGATGCAGGAGCTGTAGATGGGACGCTACAATCCCTACAACACTACTCGTAAGGAGATATTTCGAATGGACGCCCGTGGAGTCAACGTATCTGGTTTTCTCCTCACTTCGCTTCGCCCCAACAAGGCGACGAGGCAAGGAAGACGCAAGACCATTCCCTCTCCTTCTCGACTCTTCTCAAAGAAACAAGACGTCAACATATCTGTCACATGCGCCTCCTTTTTTTTAAAAATATGGTCGAGATATCGCTATATGGGCGATGTTTTGGTGTTTGTAGCATCCCGTTGCACGCTTTTGCCGCCGTGTTTTGTGGAATCCAGATTTCGGTTCAGCATCTCTTTAAAATGCAAATATAGCGAGGAAGAATCATACGAGTGTTCCTCAAGTAATTGGGGCCACTGAAACAATGATTGACACCTCACTTCCTCCCATGCAAGGCATCAATAATTATTCCAGCCAAAGGGAAGCAACTATAAAGGGAAAGTAAAAGTTGAACACTTTTCTCGGAAAGTGGCTACTTTTCGCTCGAGCACATATTTTAATAGTTGCTTTTACGTAGGGAAATATAAGCGAGTAACTTGGGGTTCCTTAATTTCATAAAAGAACAAAATTGTTTCCGTCTATGGCAGAGTGCTCGCTCAGCTCACCGTGGGACAGAAGTGGTTTGTGTACCTCAGTCCTATTTATTATTGAGCGGTAACACATCATATTCGCTGAAAGTATTCAATAAATCATAGCGGCCAAAGCAGGTGGCACGTCATCGTCTGCTTCCAGCCAGCATCTAATGATGTCGGTGGCGCCATCCTGCGGTACGTTATGCGAGCACGGTCGTCGTTCGCCCGCTAGGCCTACCGCGAAACGAACGAACCACCGGTCCTATGACAATTTCCGGATCACGCATCCCCGCTTGCTCGCTGCAGCGCGAGTGCGGCCACCGAACAACCATCTTGCACATTGAAAAATTATTTTTGGAACGTGGCGGAGGCTGGCGGCAGCGAGCTGAAGACATGTTTTCTACTTGTTTGTCGTCATTTGCCAAACAAGTTTTTTAAAACCCTGTGTAAGCCGTGAAACTTGCCATTGAGAAAACGTGGAAATTTTTACGGCAGCAGAGTGCCACAGGAAAAAGGCACAACTTGTCGAAAGCAGGTTTCACCGGTCTAGTCGCGTGATCAAAGCTTCCCTGGCCCACAAAAGCACTGCGTCTCTGTGCCTTCGCATGCTCGGATGACAATAAGAATCAACGTGTAAATGTGTTTTGCGAGTACAATGTGTGTGAAGCCATAAATGTGCTTCTGGGGCAGCGTTTTACTTTACCCCGACGACTGTACAGGGTGTCACAAAAGAAAATTTACACAGTCTTTTTTACTGCAAATATGAACTAGGCATCGTCGAACGCTCATTCTCCGCCTAAAGGTAGAGCTAGAGGTCACAACCAGATGCCAAAGTTTCAGCCCGATCCGATAAATTAATCAAAAGTTATAAGTGATTTTCTGAAAATTTCATTGGGAAAATGGTTGCCGACAGAGTTTTCAAACACATGGGGCTCTATGGCACCAGAAACCGAAAACGGGCAAAAATGGGCTCCATTTTCCCATTGAAATTTTCAGAAAATCACTTATAACCTTTGATTAAGTTATCGGATCAGGCTGAAACTTTGGCATCTGGTTGTGACCTCAAGCTCTGCCTTTGGGCGGAGAATGAGCGTTCGGCGATGCCTAGTTTAGTTTTGCAGTAAAAAAGACAGTGTAAATTTTCTTTTGTGACACCCTGTATTTGTAACTTCCAGCACTCGCGGTCCAGAAAGAGCTTGATCCAGTGGCCAGTGGCAACGAACGAGGAGGGGAAAGTACACTCTCAGAAAAAAACGTGCAAACTAGCACCTTTAAGGGTTCTTTCGCTTGTCCAATGGGCGGCACCTTTAAAGGTGCAGAAAAGAACCCAATTAGAGGGTTCTTTTGAAAGAACCTTATGCCTGGTTCTTTTGGGATCCTTTAACGGTTCTTTTTTCGAACGGTATGTCGGGTTCATTCCGGAACCTTTTCAGTTCTTCCTAAAGAACCTGTTTGGGTTCTTGTTTGATCCTTTTTGGGTGCTTGTAATGAACCTTACACGGGTTCTTGTTAGATCCTTTTTGGGTGCTTTTCATGAACCTGACATGGGTTCTTGTAGGATCCTTTTAGGGTGCTTTTAATGAACCTGACATGGGTTCTTGTTAGATCCTTTTTGGGTGCTTTTCATGAACCTGACATGGGTTCTTGTTAGATCCTTTTTGGGTGCTTTTAATGAACCACACGTGGGTTCTTGTTAGATCCTTTTTGGGTGCTTTTCATGAACCTGACATGGGTTCTTGTAGGATCGTTTTAGGGTGCCTTTAGTGAACCTCACATGGGTTCTTGTAGGATCCTTTTTGGGCGCTTTTAATGAACCACACGTGGGTTCTTGAAGGATCCTTTTAATGAACCACACATGGGTTCTTGTAGGATCCTTTTAGGGTGCTTTTAATGAACCTCACATGGGTTCTTCTGGGATCCTTTTTGGGTGCTTTTAATGAACCACACATGGGTTCTTGTAGAATCCTTTTTGGATGCTTTTAATGAACCTTACATAGGTTCTTGTAGGACCCCTTTTGGGTCCTATGATCTTTAATAATACAATGTTACTGTTTTTAATGCCAGATAAATGTCATTTCTGTTTCCTCAGTACATGAATGTTTTAAGTTTAGCCGGAATATTTCAGATATCTTTCAAAACCTTCATAACAAAACGTCCGCTAGTGTTGGAGTAGACCAATTTATGCAATTATAGACTTCTGCGCCTCGGTTGAACCAGCGCAGGAACAAATACAAAGATCAGGTTCGTTTCGCACTCGTTTATTTGATCCATCAAGGCAATATATGACTCTTTATGAATGAAATATTTACAGAAAGTATCATAAACCGCTAACATTTATACCGCCAAAAAACTTTCGAATCTTTTAACTGGAATGGGCATATTTTCGCCGAGTGAACAAAAATGGTGCCCGAGAAAGCCCATGGTGTGGGCGATGCCAGTCGGATACTTTACATCAAATACGTAGTAAGCTGCCAGCAAGGTGCTGACAGCTTCTACCGTTGTGCTGATGCCGCTGACGATCCGTACGCCATCCAAAAAAATGTGGTGTTTTTTTTCTTCAACTTGTATGACTGGCGTCAGTATCCGGACTTCCTGGAACACAGAAAGCAAGATCAAAATTACGATACGTCGTGTTCCATGTTTCTCGTGGTTTGAACCAGGTGACTGCGACATTTTGGGCCACTTTTCAGGTCATTGAAATATTTAAATGTAACTGGATGATCATGTCCAGCACACTTATTATTTTAGCAATATTTCCGACTGAAATGAGAGCTGGTTCAGTCATTTAGATAGTAATCATCAACGAACCTCGGTTGTGAACAACAGCTGACGCTTCTCGTTGAAGATGAGGGGCAAGTTAAAGAGGGCCACCTTCTCTGGATCCTCTGAAAGCAAAACAGCCGCAACAATTGTATTGAAGTTTATACTAAATCTTGTCTGGGTACTCCTTTTGTTCTCTTACTGAAAAATATAATTACGCTATATGTGAATGGAAGGTATGTATGCCTTCGCCACTGATTTCTAGTGAGATTTGTACACAGCATGTCTGATGTCAGCCCTTCATATCTGACATCAGGGCAGCGGTGGCCTAGAACGGCCTTGACACCAGGTATGAAGGGCTGTCATCAAGGCCGTTTTAGGTGGCACACGACGCAAAGTTCACAGGTGTGGGCATTTAGGCTCCTACTAATCTCATGCTAATTTGGGCAGCGCCTTTGGCGCGCTCCTTCTAGAGGGCTCGAGCTTGGACCGTGGAGAGGGGAAGGGGCATCTGTTGTTGATAGCGCTACAAGCCGCCATAAGAGTAATGAAAGGAGCTCCCAGATTCTACCGACTGTCTAAATAGTCTAACAACCAAGAGCCGCTGTAGCTTTGTGTGGTTTCGAGTGGTTTGGGGCTTCTTTTTGCTTGCAATCTTTAAGCGCGTGTGTTCTCGTGCTAGCGTTTACCGCTCTAATGGGACGTCTCGTGTAGATCCGCAAAAAATTCCTTACAGATTTGACGCTGGGGATGTGCAACTCTAGCCCTGCCAGGAGTACAGTGCGAGCGCGCGCGCTGTAGCCTTGGCAGCGCTAGACTAGCAGACACACAGCGTCAAATTGACGCAGAATTTTTTTTCGAGCATGGAGCGGTTTCGACTCGCTCCAAATCCACAAGCAGAATATGCCATCAACCTTTTCGGACTCCTAAAGATACTTATGACAAATTCTGCAGCTGGATTTGAAGCGACTCGAAACCACTCCAAGCTCAAGCTTTCAGGGCGGCAAACGCTAGCACGCGCTTGCATGTAAACAAAAATTGCAAGAATAAAGCGCTCTGAAACCACCCCAGATACACCAGCAGAATGTTTTATTACTCTCTTTAGGGGAATAGCAGCTACTAGTAAATAGGAAAATAAAGCCATACTAAAGCGAAAGTAGTTCCCACCAACTGCCTCCACTTTATTTTCTCGGAAAACGTATTCCCACCTCTATTGAAACTTACTTGAAGTATATAATAACTATAAAAATGAACCAGCTCAAAACGCTGTATCCTTTGCTATTAGCCCGTGTGCCAAAGTCGCGTTAACTATGAGAACAGATATTTTACAGGTGTGTACCTTGATAAAGACAATAAAGTGTGATCATTATTATGTATCACTCTTCCTCTTTATGCGCTGTGGGGATAAACGTGGCAACTGATGTATGAAATAGTGCATTAATGCTGCACAATGGTGCTTTAGTACGTAAAACTCCACTCGCAGAGGTTCTAACAATGTCAGATATGGAAATTATACCTTCGATAAGCTCCTGGAAGTCCAGGGGGGAATTTTTTCCCTTGAGGAATAGTAGGGTGGACACCTCGAATGTTTTCATCTTTGTCCTCATATCCTCCAGGAAGTCCTTACCAAACGCCAATTTAGCGTCCTGCAATAGCTGTAAATTAAGAGTAGTGAGTAGTGACTGTCCCGTTACACGTGCCACGGGTTTCCAAAATTAGAGCTGTAATAAATACCCTCTTACATCAAGGAATGAATTTTATGTGAGGTGACCTTATAAAATAAAGCACTGAGAAGTACGTGAAATCCACCTCCACACACAAGTTATGCGACCGAGGTGATGATAATTGTCAGCCTAGATTGCCTAATTCCCTAAAATCAACTAATTAACTGTTCTAGTGGCCGCAGTAAATGGACACGCTTTAAAGTGACAACTTTAGTGAAAAGTGAAAAGGCTGTCAGATTCATAAATAGTTCCGTTTGGAAAGATTCTTCTAGCCCACCCGTGCTCCGAGATATCCCAGATTTTCAACAAAATTAATATATTTATGCACGCAAGACCATGGGGTTCGGCGCAAAGCTCATTTCCGGTGTAACGCAGTTGTGTGGAGAGGCTTGTCTTATAGCGAGGAGGGGTAAGAACCACAGCCAATAACTGTTCCCAAGAATGAAAAGGAAAAAATTAATCAGCCTCGCTTGGTACTCTGCCTTGTTGTTAGACGAGATACCATGCGCAGCGGGTGCGTCACACCGGGTAAGAGCTCTGTGCCTCGTGGTCATCTCGGAACACGGGCGTGCTAGGAGAATCCTTTGAAAGGGAACCACGTAGCAATATAATCGCCTCTTTAAAGGGGGGGTGCAACGATTTTCGGACTTCTGTCAGAAAATTGTAGAAGTTGCCCTTTGACACTTCTGAAGTAAAGAACAGAAATCCGATTTTGCCTACGCGTCCTAGTTGTTGCGTAAAAAAAAGATAAATATTGGCATTTCGGGCACCCCTCAACTCACTCCCAGTCTTCAGGGTCACACCTGGTCGCACTCCGAGTGACGTCTTTCGGAGTGTCGTGTAGGCTCCCGTGTGCTATCTCGGAGGACGCTTCCTCTCCCTCTCTCTGCTGACATTAGCGGGCGTTAGGCTGCAGCTTAGAGCCGCGCGAGGTCACGTAATCTTTTCGCCGTAGTTCCTTCGGCTGCCGCTTGGGGCTGTAGGTGGGGGAAAAAGCTCGGCTTTTGTTTTGCGATTATACAGCGGAAGCGTGACATTTTTAATGAAGGATGTGTTTTCTCTATCCTCCTGGACACAATAAACAACGTAAAAATTACGAGATGATAATTCTGTTAATCATAAAATCGTTGCACCCCCCCTTTAAGGTTCCAGTCCGCTTACTGTAGCCAGTAAAAAGCTCATTAGTTGATTTTAGTTAATTCCCTGTCCCCTTATATGTGACAATTGTTATCGCACTGATTTTCGCTGTGGCTGCATAAGCTATGTATAGATGTGGACTTCGCGTACGTCACAGCGCCTAGTTTTTAAAAAGTATGTAACGCTTTTGATCTCCGTGTATATCAATATCCTATTCTCTCATACTTGTGCTTTACTTGAGTTATCTGCGTCTTGGTTTTGCTAAGGAGAGTTTTCCGACGGCCGATATTATGTTCTATGTGAAAGCTAAGAACAAAGGCGCGGAGGTTCAACAAACTTCATGCAAGCTTATGACTAAAATTTAAGGAAACGTAAAAATTGCAAGGTATTTGACTCAGGCCAAGCTTGTCCGTCTTCCTCTGGGGAAGACCGCATGCCGCGCTGTGGTGTAGCATGTAAATCTTCCTTCAGCTATGTCTCACCTTCTGGACTGCACCCTCACAACTGAACAAAGACGCCGGTGGAAAGCTTCCGTAAAAACGCTTGCAGCATGTCGACTTACCATGCCAGGCAGCGTGACCGCTGGAAATTCCTCGATGACTGTGCGCACGCCAGTTTCACGCAGAATAAGATCTTGCCGTGTTTTGAACGTCCGCTTCATGCGGTCTCGAATCAGATCCATGTCCGCAGCCACTTTCGCTGTCTCTTCTTTCATTACGGCGATGTGGTGACGGATGCTGGCCTCGTCCTCACATTTGTTAGAAGAAATGGAGCCCTAGAAGAAAGCATAATTTGTTAGCTGCAGACACCGTTCAAGCTTGTAGGCTTTCAACAGACTGAACACAGCTTTGACTAGAGTATAATGAAAAAGCAACTTTCTACGTGGCTCGTATGCTGAACCAATTAATGGCATATTTTTCAGCAACGGAGTGCAGATAAATTTTGGTCGATTCAATCATAAATGTGCGTCTAGCACCTGCCTTTCTGCGCTTTCTTTTCCATACGCCCCAGTCACCCTTCAGCCAAGCTTCAAACAGGTTCGGTGTGTTGATCCCACAGAGGCTGGGCAAGGCATTCGACAAATAGCTCTCGCGACCCATCAAAATAGCTGTGGATGTAAGTTGCTGCCAGTAAGCTGAAACACGCGAGCTAAATTTTAATTATGGGGGCGGCGTGAACATTTTATATTCCTCAGCAGGGTGCAACTAAAAGCAGCTGTTCATTATCTGACTGGTGGACTATAATTACGCTGTACAGCTAATTTGCTACTTCTTTTGTGCAAGTAATGTGCGTCGCAAGTTTGCACCTGCAGCATTGCCGCGGCTATAGCGCAGTCGGTAGAGCGATTGTTTAATAACAGCGCGCCCAGCATTCGATACTCAGGCGCAGTATCTATTTTTGTACCTGTTCAAAAAAAAAAAAAAAAACGCTCTACCGGCTGCGCTACCATCGCGGCAACAGTCTCGACAGGCTCCTCAAACAGCCTTCGCAGCGGCCGTGTGATTGTGGTCCGGCGTTCGCAGAAAATAACTGCGGGATGACCGTGTAGGCCAACGGCGAAAGTTTTGGTTTCTATCACATGTAACATATTTATTAAAAAATAAGGAGACGTCGTAAGTTAAATGCCCCTCGTAAGGCACGAACGTTGGTGAGTACAATATCGTAATCATTGCTAACAACGGACAAGTGCAATTTACAACACAGGTGGCAAACCAAATCAGTTGCTTGGTCTCTAGTAGCGTTGACAAGATCATGCGAAATTGTACACTGTTTAAAACGCAGATAGTGAAATGGTCTACTCACACGGCGGCATGCCTTGGCAGACGGCCCCGCAATATCGTGTTCTGCTGAGCGCTTCCTTCCTCGGCCCTTAGTTCCATATTTATTTCTGTAATCCGTAACTTCCCTCAAGGACACTAGTGGCCTGCGTTCTTTTTTCAGCTTGTTTTGAACGCATTGTCTGATTGTGTCCTAAAAGGAGAAAGTAAAAGGACAGCTGCCTTAATTTTTAGCTTTCACACGAATCAACAGTTAAGAATTCTCCGAAGTACACTGCGAGACACTGTTAGCACGAACAAGCGACCCGGAGATTTTCCTGTTTTTTTCATCAAATGAAAATATACAATTAATACTAACTAGCACGGTGGAATGGGCTTGTTTTGCTCATTAACCAGTGCAGTAAAACTTTACATTCGTTTATATATTTTGTATGAAAGACGCAAAAAAGCGCCGATGCCGTGTTCGCGCTAACAGTGCCTCGAACTGTACAGTAAATCCTCGCGAATACGCACGTGGTTGACTGGATTTCCCGGCTTGTACGCGCGCGACCAAAGAGCTTCGTTTGTATTACGCCAATAGGAGTCTCACTAGGGCCATGCATTTCGTCAGATATCGCGTTTTTTTTTCTTTCGCCTTCTACTTTAATACGTATGAATGAGGTTTTGCAGTACCGCTCATGGCAAGGTAATTGCCTGGAACATATTTTATAAGCTAGAACTTGCACTAAAAGAAAGTCCTAAAAAATGCAGAAAATTTTTCGCGTATAGTCCGTAACCTTTGTTCCTGCATCATCTGTGTAATCGATAAGGGAATAGCAGAATAATAGGAAGGCTTCACGCGAATTATTTGCTGAACAGGCTCCTAATTTAATGAGAGCAACGTGCACTCTTAGCAAACACTGGAAACACTAAAGCAGACAACAATTTCTTTATCGAATGGTCAATTTCAAATAAACTATTTCATTTGATCTCAACACGGACACTTACGCATCTACCTGTGTCCTTGTCCTTCAGAAACGGATACCTTGCTCCAAGTGTAGCGAAAACGTCACTATACTGCGTCTTACTTGGGTACCTGTTACAAAGAGAAGGGTATAATAATTGAAGAGCGAATGCCCTCATTGCGTATGTGATACAAGCAGCAAAAAAATTATCACGTGAGCAAATGAAGGTGATTCGAGATAAGCTTTGGTTAGCGATTCAAAAGGAGTTAAAAATACACTGTAGGATAACCATGCGTTTTCTAGTAGAAATGCTCTGTTCGAATATATTATTGCTTTCTAACTTACAGTGAGTATTTCGTAATATCCTCTGCGAGAGCGCGGACAAGCATTGTACGAAGCCTTGACTGTCCGGGCTTGAAAAGGCTCCTGTCTTTTTCAACCAGGCCCCTTTGAAGAGCAGGAGGAAATGGCGGCAACTTATAAACAGAAGGCCATGTATCTGTTGGCGGATCTTGTGTGGATCCCAGTTCCACGATGAGCGGGAGAGCTTCCGGTTCCGCAGCGTTTGCCGAGCTACGAAATACGCAATGACATGTACAATGGTCATGCCAGGTTTGGGCGAGCTGCTATAGAGAACATTTTTTAATCTCCTCCTACCTTTCCTCGCGCAGATCTTTCCTTGCTCTGATGAAACGAAGCTGGCTCTTCATGGTCGGGAACAGTGTCTTTATCATGTCGTCAGTTAAATTGAATAACTCCTCGCCGTCGAGCTCGTTATCTGATGCAAAGCCAAGGAAATGGACACGTTAGCACTAGGTGTCAAGAACGCTTCGATTATTATTTATACGTAGAGGTCAGGTGGCTGGTTTGTCACTTTACCCCCGAACTTCCCCACACCCCGCTTGCCGTCCTCCCTTCCCGCGGTGCGGATTTTAACCAAAGCTGCCGGGAGAGCAGGGACTGCGTTACCGATTACCGATCTAGCTATTCTGGCGACAGCAGGAGATAAGAACGCGCACTTCCGAGGGAAGAGAGAGCACGAGCTGGTCAGGCTTAGCATTTGTTTCCGGAGATGCGATACTTCAGAAAAACCGTGATGTCACCTTTCGAATTTGCATATTTGTTCAAAGGTGTGTGATCAATCTCCGATCCAGGTTGGCACGAGTGCCAGTCGCTTGTCTCTTTGACGACATACGCGTGCTCATGTTCCAGGAAATGTGTGGGCCTCAAGAGCTTACCACATGACATCCACAGGCCCCTCACGTTTATGATCCTTTCAATCTCAAAGAAGAGCGGGATCTCTTCTGCGTGTAAGAGAGCTACAGGATACAGCAGTCCCACTTTGTACATTACGGAACCTTTCTTAAGCGCCTTGACTTCGACCATAATTTCCTGCTCATCGCACTCGGTGTCGAAATAGGCTTTGACGCTTTCCTGCAGCGACGTTGGCAAAGTCATGAAAGCCGCTTCCTTAGCGGCTGCCATGGGTACATAGCCTACGTCTAGGCTACTTAGGCGCTCGTAGCACTGCCGCATCTGGTGCCTTTTTGACAACGTCAGAGTAACGTTGACAAAATTACGAGTTATTCGGGCGATTCCTTTAAAATACTGGTGCTTCGCTTCAAACCTCATGCACCAGACGTGCCTCAGCGGCCCGTACAAGGTAATGAAGCGCGGGTAATGGACGAGGTAATGCATTTTTGCATGAAAATGACCTGGGAATATCTCCAGAAAGCTGTCCAAAAAGGTTTTGATTAGATGCTCAAGGTATGGCACCCATGACCTTTCAATTGATGGAGCGAAAACAATATCCGTTACACAGCGGAGGTGAAGGAACATTTTCCAGGTTTGGTTACCTTTTGGCACTTTGTGGCCGATAAGCAGTGGTAGGAATGTCAGCAACGACATTTTCTGGACAGCTTTGCCAGGAATTAATCCCCTTTTACTCAAGCTTTGTTTTGGTATAGGCACGGGCTTGTCAGTGCTGTCGGAAAACCCGTAATTAAAAGACTTGATTCGTTTGTTCAAGAACTCCAGTGTAAAGTGGCGTTCATCAATTAGCTTTTTTAGCGCAAGCTTGATCACGCGGGGTACAATGCCTTCCAGCAAGTCATGCATCAGATCAGGAGGGCAAGCGACTGTCACGTCGAAAAACTTGAGTTCCGAGAACGGGCATTCGCGAGTGACACCGTACACTTTGCTAAGTTCAGGATCCGCCTTTGCGGCTTGCAGGTGAATTTCATGAATATCGAGTGTCCTTAATTTGAACGTCGAAACATCTGTTTCAATCATAGTTTCAGAGGTGGCCATGCAATACCGACAAATTCTTCCCACTCTAAAACTTGTCGAAAATCCGCCGAACTGATGCGCTGAAAGATTATCCATGCAGACACATGCAACCGCTGCCCGCACTGTTAACGCTCCTACAGCAGTGTTAACCTGAATCCCATGTTCAAGCTTTTTTAAGTCTGAAACTAAAGGTTTTAAAACTTCCCCATAACTGTGATTCTTCAAATGGCTGTGCTTGAAGAGCATAGCCAAATGAATGTGCTTCATTTGGGAATGATACTGCGCAGGTAGGTTGCCAATAACGAAGTAGAACGCCGCAATTTTGTACTCGCTCTTTCTCGAGCCAAGCGGGTTCACTACCGTAAATTCGTCAGTGTAGAAGTGGAGACGCAAGGAAAATTCTCCACTTGCGAAGAGCTCGTGCCTCTGGAAAAGGCTTCCATCGCAATAGTCTGTCATGCACTCCCTGTTTTCCCGTCGCGCGTTACTGGTCAAGAGAGCCGACATTACGTCACCTTTTTTTAGCTCAGCCTCTATTACTTTCAAGACCGGGATGTAGTGATAAACTCTTTTCTCACCATCAGCGCTATCAAGGTGACACTCTATAGGCTCAACTAAGTCGTACTTGCGTTTGCAGTACGTTGTCAGCTTATGCTCACTGCTGACTGCCTCAAGGGCGTGTTCGAAGCACTCATCCAAACTCAGGATTTCGTTCAAGTCATCATCCTCCTCCGTGTTTAAACCAACCTTGGCCAAATGACTTCTCAGTATGGCTACGTAGTGACACGAAAAAAAGTTAAAAAGCGTGCGAATGTTTTCGGTGACATCCTCCTGAACGACACCCGGAACACAATGCTTCTCTTTCATGCTTAAAATGAAGCCACAAAGGGTGTCCCTTAACCCCACAAATAACTGCCTAAAATGCATGACAGAATTTGAGGGGGACACAGCAGCTACACGGATGTCATGTGGTGGATCGTTTCCCTCGTGACTTTGTTCATTGTCACCAACGTGCTCATTGACCGCCGTGCTACTGAAGTGCGAACTGCTCAAGAGATTGCCGTGTTTTCGATGCACATGCCTTCGGAAAGATTCAAACTTTTTGAAATGAGCAGTGCATGAGTTAAGTTGGCACGTAAGGGAAAAGTTTGGAGCTTGGCTATGTATCAGATAAAGGTGCTGCAACAGTTTGCCGAGAGAAAATTTAGCGATGTCACATATCGTGCATCGAAAAATTAAAGTCATGTTGGTGTGTTAAGCTGAAATAGAAATGATTTCTTTACTGAATAGCCAACGTGACGTGTCATCAATATAAATACAGATGCCGGGAGCACAGTACCGCCAAATCAGGCCCCTGGCTGCTCAAGGAATATCCTCGCGTTCGGTGCTTTATCGGGCTCAATTATGAGGCTCAATTTCCGAAAAACCGCTTAAGAAACAAATAATTTCAGAAAGCTGATGTTTCTAATTAATAATCGTTCTCCGTTCATCAATATCGGGCCTTTTAGCGGTAATGTGCCTTTAGCAATACTCTGAAGAAATTACGCATTACTACGATGGAAGCCTTACCTCGAAACGAAGAGCACGCTGCTTCTAGTTGGTTCTCAGTCAGCCATGCGCAGAGATCTTCGGTCGTCCACGCGCTTACGTTCATCGACATGTTGCTTCCAAACTGAACTGAACCCCCGTTTGCTTAAGTAAGGTCATTTATAACTTTGCTGTGGAGATTTTTTTTTTTTTTTTTTCAACTTGAGAGAGTGTGAAACGCAAGAAAAAGAAGTTACAACACTGGAAAGGCCATCCAAAGCGGCTGGGTTTGCTGACTCCAGAACAGCAACAACCACGGTCATGAGCATGGGAGGGGAAAAAGAAAAAGGGGAAGGGAAGGCACGTCCTTACACCAGGCTCTCCGGACACAGTTCACAGCTCCAAAGCCACACAGCAAGGGAGTCGGGAAAAACCTTCACAGCGGCTTAAAATCCCCCGCCTATACAGCGTCTCACCCTAAGCTGGGCTAGCCGCCGAAGCTACAAGCTGTCAGGTCCAACCAGAGGGCAGCGGGAGAAGTCACGAGCCATTCTGCACCGTCCGATCCGCCTGTCACCCGCTCGCGTTTTGTTCAAGCACGTGACTTGTCCAACTGGCTCCTGCTTGGACCTGATGGCCCGTAGCCTCGGCGCCTAGTCCAGCTTAGAGTGAAACGGAGGATAGGCCTGTCTGTTACTAATCTGTCCCTAGCCTTGACAAACGCCAACCGGTTCCAAGCCTACCTACCCGCAGCAAAGGAATGGATGAATAAATGGATAAACTTTTTTTTCAAAAAAAAGAAAATGAAAAGAAACTGGGGAGCTAGCGGCCGTACTTCTACCCACTTGTGTCAACCGCTTTAACGCGGAAAAAGTGCAGGTGTAAGAAAAATCCACCAATCGCAATCAGGAATGGTTGTAATGACATCACTGTAGTGAAATTACAGTAAATAAATTACTTTCCCAGGTCATGAGCAAACTGATTACATTCCTGACCAAGCAATATAGTAATATAGTAAATTAAGCAAGAATGTTAAGTTGGAGGAAGTTACTCTATAGTTTCGAAAAATTATTTTCTCCCTAAAACTAGAGGTTAACCTTTTCGTAACGTAGAGGAAAATCACAAAACCTTTTTATTGCAGGTTTCTGCGAAACGGTTTAGAAAGGAAAAAGAAAAAAGAAACACGTACAAACGAATGTCATCTGCCACCCAAGCCTCGCGCGTTGGAACAAGACGGATGCACACTGAAGTAGCTAAATTGTATTACTAATCCTTTTCCCCGAACAATCGCAAATGTAATCAGATTAGGCTAAAACTGCCGAGAAGTACAAGTAATTGCATTCCATTGTAATTGATTTCGAGTTGTAATGAAATAACTATCAATGAACATACTCAAAGCAGTAACTTACGCACATTTTATTCACTTTATTGGCACACAGACCGGTGTTCTTCTTCCTTGTTCCTTTAGTTTTTAAATGCTAATTGAGTGAAAGAACCTTCACGACACAAAAGCCACTTGTAAAAGTTCTAGTCCTTAACATTAAACAGTTTTTGATATGCAGATCCGCATAGCATTCGGCTGCCTCTCGCTGTTGAGAGCGGATCGAAAGCAAAAGCACGCGCGAGAAAGGGAGAAAGGGGGAAAAAAAAAGAATCACTGTGGTTAAAAAAGCCGCAGGTCCATCTTTTAAACACCACTTACGAAAACTGTAGTGCTTTCTAGGCTACCGGAGGTCGCGACAATGATCCGCTTCTATTTATTTATTTATTTATTTATATTACCCTCAGGGCGTGAGCATTACATAGGGGGAAGTGGTTGCATGAGTTAAAAAAAACAAAAAAAACAGACACAGATACACAGGAAAATGCAATCAGTGAAGATTATAAAAAAAAATGCGTTCCAAGGTTTTTTTTTAAAAAGAACATGATCTATGATGGAGACTACGGGTGCAGCCAGGTGGTTCCAGTCAAAGGATGTGGGGACGGACGCACAATTTTAACTTATTGGGCGAAAGCCTAAACCAGCTTATAGGTCTCGTGCCACTCGCATTGTACAGCCGGTACTAAACCAGACGACGTGGCGCGAATAACACGGTTGTTTTCCTAAGTCAAGCGAAATCTGAAAAAGAGAGAAAGCAAAAAAAAAAAAAAGTTCACCTCGTCTTGGTTGAAAAACCACCAGCTCCTTTTTAAAACAGCACTTTAAGCCCCCCCCCCCCCCCCCCCCCGTTATGAAAAGCAGTCCCCCCTCCCCCGGCTACTGAAGGTCGCGATGATGATCCGCCTTTATTGTGAGGACGGGCACCCAAATTTCGCACAACAAGGGCTTGGGCGAAAGCCTAAGCCTGCTTAAAGGTATCGCGTCACTCGCATTGTACAGCCGGTACTAACTCAGACGACGTGGCGTCAGTAACCCGGTTGTTTTCCTAAGTCAAGCGGAATCTGGCCTCCAAGCTTTGTCTTCACATTCAATCTTTTTGTATAGGTGTGCTGTCGCTTTCGCCCTGGTCTTCTTTTCTTCTTGTGCCATCCGGCAACGTCAATGTCGCCTTGCTCCAAGGTACGATGCTTAGGTCACGGATGGGCCTCGTCTACGCCCTGCTATTTTTTTTTTTCTGTCCCCTCTCGGCAAGCTGGCATAACAAGAAAACGCGAGCTTTCTACAGGTTCCGGAAAGAGACGTCGTAATTTAGGAAAATGAGAGCAGCTGCAAAACTAAGGAGCAATGTTAAAAAAATAATTGCACTGAAGTAGTTCGAGACAATGAGCAGAAAATTATATCTTACACATTACGCAAAGAATAATTTAATTGCCGCAATATTATCACAGTGGCGTCATTACTCTCATCCGTGGATGTCATCATGCGTTTCATAGCCAGACAGTAGATCGGGTGGTAGAACCGCAGTTCCGTCGTTCCGTTCCTCTCCAGCTCGGCCACGCCTCAGTCAATGGACATTTTTCAGGAGAGTGGGGGGGGGGGGGGGGGGGGGGGGGGGGGGGGGGGGCAAACATTCAAGCTCCGCCTGATGGGTACAACAGCATACCGTGAACTCGCTCAATTACTAGTTCATTAATTAGTACATCTCTCGTTACACACACTTCTAATCATACAGTATGCTTTGTTTCGTGCTGAGCGTAGGTCGTTGCCAAACCTACTAGCGTGATTTTGTTTCTTCTTCTTCTCTGTTTCCCTTCTTCTTTCAACTGGCTGTTCGTGATTAGAGCTGGTGGCCCGTATCGTTGCCTTCAACCCAGATTCAGTTGAGATGAAATACAGAGCATGGCGGCTTGATTGTGGCTTCGACAAAGCCGCCGCAATCAAGCCGCCATGTTCTTCCCGAAAGCGGTGCGGGGCACGCGCTGCGTGCATTTCTACAACAATGAATGGCGCTACTTTTAACACACAAGGGGCTTTTTGTAGCAGTCGATGGCAGCGCCGCGGCATGGTTTCGACGTGAACCTTGGGAGTTGCGCTACTCTGGAAAGATTCAGTGGCTCGACGTTTGGACCAATCTGAATGTTTCGCTCAGAAGTACCACCACTACCGCGACTACTGCGCCGGCTTTTCCGCGGAACGGGAGCCTTAACGCTATCGCGTTAAAATTACGTCGTTGCGAAATAATATGAGACTATTTCCCCGGTCACAGCATCTCCGTGGTAACCCATGAATCTGCACATGCTGCGCGAGTTTGGCGGGTGCTTTTGGATGAGGTCAGGTTTCTGCGCATTCTTATTTTATTTTGCTCAAGCAGAACGTCTAACCGATCTCACTTGTTGTTTGCATGCGTATAAAATTTCGACCGAAGGGAACACCGCGGAACCAGAAAACACACGTTGATTGGCGCCATCTGTTGCAAAGAAAGCAAAACAGAAATGTGGAAGCGGATTTCGAAATGGGGGCGGGAGCGAAGGTCTCCGTAAAAGAACAGGATATTTTAACGCCATAGAGTTAGAGCTCCCGTTTACCGGAAGAGCCAGCCTAATAGTCCGTCAGGTTGCTTATTAGTGCAGGTCTAGTGTATGTTGTGTGTAGCGTTCGGCATGGGGAAGGCTGGTGGCGCCAGCGCATATCTTCGCCCTGCGTTTCTTCGGCACGAGGGCACGTGCGAACCAAATGCTGCACTTCGTCTCAACTGTGGATTGAAGCCAGAGCTACAGACCGCCAGCTCAACGAGGGCACGTGCGAACCAAATGCTGCACTTCGTCTCAACTGTGGATTGAAGCCAGAGCTACAGACCGCCAGCTAGTTGCGAGAAGAAGAGAAAGAAAGGAGATAGAAAACTACGCCAGCAGGTTTGACAACGATGAACGCTAAGCACGAAACGAAGCATGATGTATGACGAGGGGTGCGTGTGTGCATAATGAGAGTTGTACTAGTTAATGAAACAGTAATTAAGCGAGTTCAAGCTATCGCGTCACGCCCTTAAAGGGGAGCTTGAGTGTCCCCCTCCCCAATTTGTTTTATTATGTTTACCGCCGAATTCAGAAACCTCACTCGAACTACACTCAAACTTAAGGGCCCCTTCACTTCCTCGAGGAAGGCGCGAGGGCCGGCGCTGGCCAATCGCGACGGCGGATGCGTCTTCGCGATTGGCCAGCGCCGGCCCTCGCGCCTTCCTCGAGGAAGTGAAGGGGCCCTTAAGTTTAAATGTAGTTCGAGTGAGGTTTCTGAATTCGGCGGTTAGTGTATATTTGTCGAGTTTCGTTGTAGTTCAGCAAGAGGGCATGTCGGACGCGCCTGTGGGCACGCCCTTCCTTATTTCACTGGTGAGTAGAAGGGGAAAGGCGATCAGGCTTTCGCTTTCTATTTCTGCAAACACTAGCCCACTTAATCAAAATCAAATTCTTATATTAGGTTTTATGAAAATTTATGGTAATTTTAGGACGCGGCGTAGCAAATGCTTTAATGCCGCTTGATGGTTCCTCTAACCAATTTAGCAAACGAGGAAACGTGGGCTACAGCTTGCAAGAGAGGCAGGCCCAGCTTCTGCAAGTCATCCTATCTCGGAGTCGCATCTTTCTCAACCTCGTTCCGTCCCACAGTACAACCAAATGGCAGTTACGGTCATGTCTGCAAGGAAGCTACTGATGAGTACTATTGCAGCGCCTTGCTGCTGGGTGAGGAACCGCGCACGCGTGCCTTTCCTTGTTTCGCCCCTCACGAGGTGCAAATCATTTTAATTTTTGCTATAAACCACTACTATCGTGCCGATGGTCATGTTTAACTTGGGTTGTCACCATTGTAACATTATAAAGACGTAACCTAATGAATTGCATTGGCCGTTGACGGTTCAGAAATACCCTTTTAAACCAGAGAAATTCGTAAACTCATGCTCCATGCGAATCATTTACCGGCTCCTATGACTCAGGTATGAACTAAGTGAAGAGCACAATGCTCCACCTCGATGACATCCAATCAACGCCATGACCAAATGCGCAAGTTCACTCTTTCCGCAGTTCGATGTCTCACGGAAGTCATTTACGACGGTTTTACAGGCAATATGTGACTTCACCTGCAGCCGGTACAGAGCCCGTCGTTCCAACCCGTCCTTTCCACGAAATTTTATTACCTGCTCGGCGCTTTTGAAAAACACTCAGGATAAAACCTAATGGGCGCAGTGAGCGAGAGCCTGCGAGTAAATTCCAAAAGCAACCAACCAACTCGCACGAGACCGGGCCCATATGGGTTGTGCTCAAAATCTTTCGTGTGAGCACTCGAGCTGCTTTGCCGAGCAATGTCACGTGACAGCAAAAAGGGGCCAACACTGAGCATAAGCAGATTTTCGAGCGCCAAGGTGACAGACGCTCGCTCTAGAGTTGTAGCGAGTAAATATTCGGAAACAGATACAGTGGCGGTTATAGTTCAAGCCTTTCACATTATACTACCGAAAAAATATTGGCTGCGTGCCCTCCGCCAGCATCGCAAATCTCCTTCGCTGTCAGCCACGCGGTTAAGAAGTTACAAACTTACGCGCGACGTCTTTAGGGACGTTGAAATAGATGTGGTTTTTGAAGAAATCAGCGGAGAAAGCAAAAGAAAATTTTCGCCACTTTTGGGAAGTGATGTCAGAGCTGCGTTGTATGCAGCTCCCTTGGCTAGGTGGCGCGAATCAACGCCCATTCCAATGTGTTTATGTTTAGGTATCATTCCATTTTACATAAAGAAAGTGACCGCCCCCCTCCCCTAATGTCCTTGACCGCGCCCCCAGGAACCGCCAAAACCGGTCGTCTGTTTGACCTTCGCTTTTGAAAGAACCTTTTCCCCCTCTCTTGTCCTCAACAAGAACCTTTTTCACCCCAAGTCAGCTTGAGAGAGGCCCAACAACTCTGCTTTTCTTTTTTTTTTCGAACAGTTCGCGTTTTCACCGGAGAAAGCACCTTTGTAAAGGTTCAATTTTCGAAGGGGTTCTTTCTTGGCAAGAAGAACCAATGTCCACCCGTTTGGCTCCTTTATTTCTGAGAGTGACACATCATGATACTGTTAGCGCGAACACGACATCGGCACATTTTACTTCCAATTAGTATTAGCGAGCACGAAATGTTTTTGCTTACATTATATGAGCTCTTTCCGTAGCAATAACAACTTGGATGACATCCCTTGGTTTCAAAGAGAAAAACTGGAAAAACCAGCGATCACTTGTTCGCACAAACTGAGTCGCACTCAGTACGTCTTTTTTTTCGTCGTTCGACGGTTTACAGAATATTGTGCACGATAGCTCCTCATCACTGATTAGTGCTGAACCATTATAAACCTACTTTATTGCACTTGACGTTTGAGCGCGACTCACCTAATTGTGATTGGCCAAGGGACTGCACACGACCGCGTGGGTCGCGCTTCACAAATTTTAATTCTCGCTGTCTTGTAGTTTTGCCTTCGAAAACCAAACTTGCTCCACAGCGTTGCTCTATTTGTGCTGCCATGTGATCCATTAGAGCAGATATGGAACATGGTTAATAGCCATGGTTAATAGTGCATAAGAGCAACCGTCCATACTGTTTTCCCCTTTATTCAAATCAACTTGCCGGAACAGCTGGACGACCCAGAACTCCGTGCCCGATTTATGATACAAAAACATTCACGCGCGACACACCTTCAAAACTTTGCCGCGGCACCGATTCTTGATCGGTATCCAAGCGCGCGAAGGCAGAGAGACGCAGCGCTTCGGCGTGCCAAGGAAGCTTTGATCACGCCGCGGTAAAATTGATTTTGACGAGTTGCGCCTTTTTCCTACGGCACTGCGCTTCCGAAAAACTTTTGACGTGTTCTCAACGGGAAGTCGCACGGCTTACACAGGGTTTTAAATAACTTTTTCGGCGAATACCGACGAACGAGTAAAACACGTAGCTTCAGCACGCTGCCGCCAGCCTCCGGAACGCTCCAGAAAGGCAATTTTTCGACATATAACATGACCGTCTGGTGGCCGCATTCGCGGAGCGGGGATGCGCGATGTGAAACGAACACACCACTGCCTAAGACAAGAACTTTATATATATATATATATATATATATATATATATATTTAGACAAAAAAAAAAGATGACATGCTCTTAAATTTCAGCACGCGGGAGCGCCCATTATAATTATTCAATGAGCGCGGTTCAGTGTTTTTGACTTCTTCCGTTCTTCTTACGGCGCCGGAAAGCGAAAAGGTACGAACAGGAAGTGTTCGAAAGAATCCAGAGCAAACCAAACTCCCATGGCAATGAGCCCTTGTCCTGCACACGTCAATCGAGTCGAGTCTGATGCGAGGAAGCGTTGACCTCGTGCGACTGAGTGGGGAAAGCGGAAGCAACAAGGTGGAGCGCGTTTTCTGACACAACACGCGCTATCGCGTTAAGTTACGCATCTTTCATTCCTTCTGCACTTCGATTATCTCTCAAGGCGCATGCGAAAATGAGCTACTTACCTTTTAAGTGCGGTTGAATGGTGACATGTGGTCGCGGCAACGAAGTCATGGAAGAGCTGCCGTCGGCGTGCTTAGGCAGGGGTGCCGACGGTGCGGCCTGTAAACATCACGTGACAGACGTCTTCGTCCGCGAGCTGAGTGCGCCGGCTTTCGGGTGGGCCTCCCTCCGCCGCTCCGATGGCGAAATGCCCCAAAGCAAAGAGATCTCGCCTCGACGGCGTTTTGGCGCGCGCGCCTCTGAACGCTTTCTTCTCTTCTTCTTTTTTTTTTTTCTTTTTCTTTTTCTCTTTTTTTTTTTTTTTTTAGTGTGTGTGATTTGCTTGCTGGGCTCCGTCACTCCTAAGCTGAAAGTGTAGAGGAAGCTAAGGGGTGCCCGGTGAACTAATCGCACGTCTGTCTTTAACCACGTGATCACGCTCCCTCTTGTAACCAGGCGCAGAGAGCGAGGCAGGTGATAACTGGTCCGGTGGGCGCTTAGCTCGCTCGACACTGTCAGCTTAAAAATGAAGGGAGTCCTCCTGCAAGGACGAGTCCTCTTCGCTTACAAAGAAGAGATTAGAAGAGATTGGTGATGGGTGTGGGGGGCAGTGTGGGGAAAACGGGAGGGGCACTGTTCTCTCATCACATTCTCTCGCCCTTTCCCAGGGAAAGAACGAGTTCTTGCACCAGGCCGAGCGACCTTGTAAGCATTCCGTTTCGAGGCCGTCGGTGCGTGCGCCTCCCGCCTCCCCCCCGTGCGGGGGAAGGGCGCTCGAATTCTGTCGTTTGTCTCTGTTGGTATTTGCTTGCCCGGTATCCAAAAAACCAAAGTGGTAGAGATTGCTTAAACATGACAGCTCAAGAGCAAGAAGACAAAAAGAGTCTGGCAGACACGACGCTCCGAACTCAGCTTGAACCCTAATGTCAACATTAAAACGAGAATAATAAATCAAATGTCTCCCAACGAAAAAAAAAAAAAAAGAGGCAATATGATTTTTAAGAAAATCGTCAGCCACTTCCCGTTGCCTCGGAGCACCAGCGAGGCTAACTAGGTTATGCCTCAACATAAACAAAACAGCAAAACATGCGCATAAAAAAAAAAAAAATGCACGTAAGCATGTGGATTGCACCAGATCTGTAGACTAAAATACCAACCACATGTGGGCGATCGTACAGGTGTAGCATCATTGTTCCTTAACCTAAAATGTTGAAGGTCTACAAATGACGGCATGATTACGTTACACACGCTCGCGTGCACACTTGCTGTCTCTTAATTAAAAGCAGAATGCTTCGCCATCACGGTGAGAACCCGGCCATATGATCTGGGGATTCGCGTCATGGGCTTCTGATCAAGCTAGCTTTTTAAAGGCGCGGCTAAAGGGTGGGGTGTCAGTCGTGAGGCATTTGACACGGGCTTTTGACATCGGGTGCTTTCGTGCTCCACCAGATCGTACACAGGGCATGAACTTTCTGTAAAGCGGTCTCCCTTGTGGAACTTGGCAGTCCACTGTGATAAGCGTTCGTATGATTTTTTTTTTTTTTTTTGCTAGATAAAATGTCTATTTTGGGCAAGTAGGTACCGAAAACAGAGGGGAGAATTTTCGAGGCATTCAAAATAAGTGCAAAAATGTTCCAAAAGCCGGGTGAATTCATGATTGAAAAGGTTTACTCCGACTTAACATAACAAATTAATAACAAAAGGTACAGACGTTTCGCCACCTATGCAGGTGGCATCTTCAGTATACACTGACACGTGTCAGTGTATACTGAAGATGCCACCTGCATAGGTGGCGAAACGTCTGTCAGTGTATACTGAAGATGCCACCTGCATAGGTGGCGAAACGTCTGTACCTTTTGTTATTAATTTGTTTGACACGTGTCAGTGTTTACTGAAGATGCCACCTGCATAGGTGGCGAAACGTCTGTCAGTGTATACTGAAGATGCCACCTGCATAGGTGGCGAAACGTCTGTACCTTTTGTTATTAATTTGTTTGACACGTGTCAGTGTATACTGAAGATGCCACCTGCATAGGTGGCGAAACGTCTGTCAGTGTATACTGAAGATGCCACCTGCATAGGTGGCGAAACGTCTGTACCTTTTGTTATTAATTTGTTTGACACGTGTCAGTGTATACTGAAGATGCCACCTGCATAGGTGGCGAAACGTCTGTCAGTGTATACTGAAGATGCCACCTGCATAGGTGGCGAAACGTCTGTACCTTTTGTTATTAATTTGTTTGACACGTGTCAGTGTATACTGAAGATGCCACCTGCATAGGTGGCGAAACGTCTGTCAGTGTATACTGAAGATGCCACCTGCATAGGTGGCGAAACGTCTGTACCTTTTGTTATTAATTTGTTTGACACGTGTCAGTGTATACTGAAGATGCCACCTGCATAGGTGGCGAAACGTCTGTCAGTGTATACTGAAGATGCCACCTGCATAGGTGGCGAAACGTCTGTACCTTTTGTTATTAATTTGTTATGTTAAGTCGGAGTAAACCTTTTCATTCAAAATCAGTGTAAAGAAGGATGACGGTTGCATCAGTGCGTCGTCGCTCGTTTCAGCAAATAAGAAATTCAGATTCATTTGGGGTGAGGTATAATAATGTGTGTACATATGTTCGTGTTTTCCAAATAAAATTCAGTAGCCAGTAGCGCTCCGAGTGTGCACTCGTGCTTCTTTGTGCTCGCTTTTTTTTTTTTTTTTGCGTTTTGCAGCTGACGTTATTTCCGGCTAAACTCTAAATAAAAAACAACGTTATCGTCTGCTATCAGTGCCTTGGTGGTGCCATGTTGGAGGCATTCGGCGTGTTATTGTGGCAGCAGTTGTGCCGTAAAGTCATAGAGCCGTCCTTGTATAACCACGTTTCAGAATATGTTCTTGTCCCGTCAATCGCAACGGGGTTCTTCACTGGACACGAAATGAAGTCCATAAACCCGTAGTTAGGGTACGAAGCTTTTCTCTCGGGGTCATAGAGTCAACTTAATAATCTGGAGCGAAAGGTCCCATGCATGGCGAGGCATTGACGCGGACATCGGCAGCCCCATTTGGCGGCCCCGATGAGCCCATATCGAGACATTTCTGAACGTAGCTTTCGGTCCCCAGAAACATACATACGGTCCTCATATCAAGATCGGCAATGAAATTAAAGAAATTCTTCATTAATCCTTTGCTCACGTGTTGTCATAAAATGATGTACTTTTATCCAAGTCTCCGGAAAAAAGTGCTGAGGTTTCGCGCGGGTCATCGAAAAGCTTTTGTCCGGCAGAGCTCTTGTTCGGGATTCATGGATTCATCAGTGACGATGTTTACATCGCCCGCATGGATTATAGTCACGTGACCTTGTGACTATTGTATGGAGCGCTATTTCCACTGTGGTTACGTGGTGGCTCCAATCTGTTGTATGGTTACAGACGACCGACCGGCGGACCGTTACGGACGCGTAAAGTGCGCAGGGCTCGCCCATAAATGCTATCGCAAAGCAAGCTACGTTGCGAAACGACACAGCGCTCGTTTTGATGAAACCGTCGATGGGACAGCGCAGTGCCGACGAGACGATTTTGTCGATGAAGCATCATCCAACAAACCGATTGCCATAGCGAATGAGACACGTCGATAAAACCCATTTTCCGGATTGCTAGTTGGAGGGGTTAATAATCATTTGATATGCGTAATACCGAGGCAAGAGAAAGCGGGTGCACTACTGAAGGAATGCCCCCACTAAACAAGAGCTCACGCGTTGAAAGCATCCGCCACAGTAAATATATTCAAACCAACATGTCCGAAAAAAAAAAAAAAGTACATTGGAGAGTGTTTACCATTTTACAGCGATAGCTCTTCGAACCTCTAAAACCCGCGAACGGTTCCACTTGCCTTCACTACAAAAACAGATCTCAGCTTAATATTTGAATGATTAACTGCCGTAAAATACCAACCTTTGAAAGACTAATCGAAAATTATTCATTCAGTTATTAGCGCACCCTTCCCACGGATATTTATTTGTTCTATTTATTTATAAAATTGCCTACAGTGTGCAGAGGGCATTATTTAGGGATTAATTTCGTACATAAACTACCAAATTGTCACCGATAGAGAAACACAGCGTCCGACTACATAAAAATCCAATTGTCAAATTGCAAAAAAAAAAAAAAAAAGAACAGGAATAATAAAAAGGAACACGATGCATCAGGAGCACAGCACTCAAATGTCACGCCAATATGGCACTATACAGGTATCACTGGTGACCGGTATTCTCGGAGATCACTCCAATCACGAATCAATTTTTTGGGAAAAAAGAATAAATAGAAGATTATTCAAACAATTACAATCTGTTTCTAAAAGTGGTAGCTTACGTTAATAGTGCTTACGCTACTTTCGCGAGCACTCTGCTCGTGAAATAGATGCGGGTGGCTTCCAGCTTTTCTCCTGCACTTCAAAATACTACTACAACACCAAAATATATTTCCGCGCGAATGCTGCACGTGCCCGAGGCTTGTCCTTAAACAGCAAAGGCTACCGGCACGAAAGTGCAGCCTTCAGAGGTGTTTTCGCGGAATGACCGCTTGCGCTAGAAATTTCTGTTTCAAAGGGAGGATTTCGCGCTAGCCCGCGCGTGTCGCTGACTGGTTGGAGCTAGGAGCACGAGGAGCGCAAGCTCATTCTACAGAACGCGCTATGAACACCAGGAATACTTCGTCTCAACTCAGCATGGACCATTGTTGGTCACACGTGCTAAAAGCGCGAGCTAATTGTTTTGGATGACGCCTCGGCGGGCACACGAGCGCTCGCGGGTGCACAAGCACTGAAACAGCATCTGCGGTTCATTCGGAGGTGAAACTAAGTATAGCGCGTGATGCACGTTAACGACCTCAGGTTAGCGGTCGTGCTGCACTAGCTACTCGTGTCTCATGTACAGCGTGAACCAGTGTCGCAAATCTTGAAAGGCAGACCGAGTTCACGCTGAATAATCTCTCACGAACAGTTTGACCTTTGAATCGAGTGTACACCAACTCATTGCGTGTAAACAAGCACGCGTTTGCACACAAGAGCTCCGCGTACGACGCGCTGCATGTACCCATTTTCCGAAGTGTGAAGCGTTCGGCCATGCTCCGTTCAACAGGCTGTACCACCGCCTAAGCGCGACGTCATAGATTTGGTGTAGGTGGGACTCTTGTTTAATTAACGATTCACTATGGCACATCGACTGTAATTTCGCCCTCATTTGCTTTGAAATAATGTTTTCATCCGAAATACTATCTATAGATTACGAATGGCGAGTCACTGATCATTTATACGCCAGGCGAGCACGGGATGGCGGCCCCTCTCATTGGAAATGCACCGGTGATTTTGGCACGGGTGTTTATATCAAATTTATAATATAAAAGCACTCCTGACCTGTCCTATCAAAAAGATGTTTGCTTTTTTTTTTTTTTTGGCAGCAATGACAGCAGGGTTGCACAGAAGCACATATGCATTTAAGCACGTCCCTTATTATAGGGAAAATTTAATCGAGAAAAGTAATTAAGGTAAATTAACGTAACGTTCTTTTGTATAAAAATAAAAAAAAAAAATTCTGCCATATAAGTGCACACGTCAGTACTTAAATGATTGTGTTGTTACCCATGAAGCGCGCGAGAAAGACCTTCTTGAGAAAAAATGTGAAACAGATAATTTTATAAATATATTAATTCATTCATTTATGTATTTTCCGTGTTTACAAACATAACAAATAAATTATCGTTGTCCTATATATTTATGCATAATTGCGCATGGAATACCTACTATCAATGACACATTCATAGTGTCACTAAATCTTAGCTCTGTGGAGATGCCAAAACGGTATTCGGTCATATATTCCTAAACCGTTCGTAAAATCAAAAACAGAATAAAAAAAAAAAGATTATGGCAGCGCTACTCTTCCTAGGCCCCATCGTTCGCAAGGCATCCGTTCTAAAGTTCCGTGAAGCTTGCTCGTGGGCAAAACGATCTTGTTGCTTTCAAGGTTGGAGGTTTCGCGCGCAGAAAGTGATGTCAGGCGATAACAGGCCGGAAATTGATTGTAGAGGTGAGCTCTTATTTCGTTCATCTCTAAGTTGACAATGCGGTGAAGCTAAGCGTTAGCCAACCATTCAGTGGCCTGACTCCTATCGCTTGATTTCGCTCGCCTCGCGTGTGTATGCGGAGAAGGGGTGATCACGTGGTGCGAGACTGACAGTCAAACGGTCTAACAAGCACGCAGTTTCCAGCGCGCTGTCAGCTTACGGGGGATAAAGTCCCCGATCCATGACTAAAGGCTTTGTGTGGCAACTGAGGACAGCGTGTGCTTCCGAAGGCGGTAATCCAGGGAATCCGGACTCAACGGGCGCCTCGCTCGTTCCTTGCGCACCTTGCACCCAGCTTGCACTAATGCTCCATACAAAAAAAAAAAAAAAAAAAAAATAAGAAAAAAATATTAACGAACTTTAGTGTCCGCAGCATGCCCATTCCACACTATCTTTTTTGTGTTTATTTATTTGTTTTTTCGAAGTTTTTTTTAAAGTTTTTTCGTGAAAATATTTGCGTCGTAAAAGAGCTGGTTGGTCGGTGCTGGTTTGTTGTCGATTCGGTAACTAACAAACACAGGAGACCAAATTAAAGTTCACAATCTTTCCACATCATGACTTTCAGCTGGCAGGATTGGTACCAAGACCAAGCTTATAAGTAAATTTGTCTGTCTCTAAAATACAGATTTATTTATCTTCTAAATTCCTCTAAATTTATTTACTCTCTAATTTCCTCTGGGTCCTCTAAATTCCTCTAAATTTATTTACTCTCTAATTTCCTCTGGGTCCTCTAAATTTTCGCTTGCGACACTTCCCTTACTTCCGAAGCACTTCGATGGTGAAAAATTTTTTGTGAATCGGATTTCTTTAGCTCACGGATGCGGCAGGCTCTGCTTCTCGGGACGCGCTGACCCACGTCTTCTGTACAGCCTATTTAGGGCATTTGGACGGCACTCCAATGTGTGCTTAGAGTGCCATCGGACGTGGACACTTGAACGCTTGGCAAGAGTACCACGGCACTCTATAGACACAGGCTTTTTCAAAGGCCGTGCTAGATGGAGGAAGCTACCACTACTTACAGAACAGACATTTTCGCTCATTCATTTTAACTGAGCTTCTGTCGTCCGTGTTTCGTACCTCGGGGGCATCGAACCTAAGAAGCTTAGCATACTTTTTAACATATCGTAGGGCGACATAGAGCAGTCTACGTTCTTCCCAAAATAATTGAGCTATCGCTTGCTGTGTAGAACCAACTGAACGTAAGGTGAACCCGTCAATGGCAGTTTAAATGTGGCTCTGTTGGACAGCGAAATAAGACTTCTGTAATACACACTAATGTATATATATATTTAAAGCCAGTGAGATCCGTACCACAAATATCGATATCCGGAATGCTACGCGGTGCTTCCGCTGTACATTAGGAACTGTTTGATGAACAGCGGAAAAGAGCAGCGATCTTGAATGTTCCCTTATATCGAAAACCATCCTGTCAAGGGAGCTTCGGAGAGCGAGGTTAAAACAGTTAAAGGATGTAGCCAACTGTGCAGAGTTAAAGGTTTAACCCCCCAGAGCTTTTCTTGAACAGAGCAGAAGACTGATCGACTCCCGCGCTTCGGAAAGTAAAATGTAAATATTGAAAAAAAAGGTAGTAGTCAAGCCAAGTTTATTTAATGACTCCAAACAAAGACCGCATAACAAGTTTGGAAATCATCGCTAACAACTTTTCCAAACGCTCTGGCTCCGTCGTTTATTTTCTCCACGGCGGTGAAAATAAGGGAGCCCCTAGTGTCACGTACCATAAACCTGGCTTGCCGCCATGTATAGGTTTTTTGAACCTATACATGGCTTCGAAACGAACGCCGTGTTTAGGGCGACGCTTTATGAAATGGTCGTCACGTGGCGTATGCAATAGACCGCGCGAAGCCGACCTCTTCTGTCGCGGAGGGAGGTTTTCCTCTTTGCTTGCTTTTAATGCGAATGTGGAAAAAATACTTTTTTTATACATATACCTGTTCCTACGATCAGTGAGGTCGGGCTCAGCAGTAACTTGAAACGACCCCCCAAAAATATAACAATGCCCCAAAAACATCCCTGGGCTACATAACAACCCTAGGCACTTATGTAACGAAACATAATCGCACACGCGCGTCAGCATCCGCTCATACACCCGTTTACACACTGATCTATATGTTTATTGTTTAATATATCTCTGTAGCAAAAGCATTAATTGCCTATTGCTTGGATAAAGGAGTGTCCACCGCTCCAATGATCTTCCTGCCGCAGGTAATAATTAAGTTAATAAATACTGAAATATAAACCCGTCAAGGCAGGCTGTACCAACTCATTTATTAAAACATCCTTGCCCATCTCCCCCCCCCCCCAAAAAAAAAAAAAAGAAAAAAGAAGAAAAAAAAAAAAGAAAAAAAGAAAAGCGGGTAGGAAAAAAAGGTTTCCCCGAGAAAACGAAAAAAATACCTGCGCCGAACAGCGTCGAACTTGCGCCGAACCCATAGCGGCGCCATCTATTGACAGCCCGTGATATCGCGAGGAGAAACTAACTCTCGTTACAGTTACTCTCGAGGTCGAGGGAGGGTTAAGTTAGAGTATCATCGAAAGAAGCGGTCGGGAAAGAGTAACTTCCATGCAGATAGAGTTAAAGGAGAGTAAGTTAGGGCACTTACTCTCCCTTGACACCTTTTTTTTTTAGAGTGTAACATAACGGTCGACGAAAACACCGCAGTTTGCCATGGTGACGAGGTAGGCAACACTAGTTTTATCGGCAGCAGGTATCACAAACGTTGTCGCCACCCTAAACAGCGGTACGGCGGAAATATGTAGGCAGCCTAGTTAGCCCACTCGGCCACTTCCTCAGCTAAAAACTCCATTTCACAGGACAAACTTATATGTCACTCGCTACCCTTGGTCTCCCTCTTTTTCTTCATTTTCTCAAAAGCCCTACCCCCTTCCCTCTTCCTTTTCCCAAGCCCCCGTACATTCCAGCTAACGATAAGCTCAGACGGCGTCAACTCAAAGTAGCCGAGCGGTCTCCTGTCAACACACATACACCGCGATGTCACGAGGTCCCCTCGGGTCTCCCAAATCAGTCACAAAGCCACCGACGATCCCCTGTCATGATGGAAGCATGGCGGAAAGCATATTGCTGGAAATAGAAGTCTATATTGTATTGCACTGGTGTGGCAAAGTACTACGTTTTTTTCTCTTATTTCCATGCCAAAATATGAACAGCGTTTAGAAACCGAACACTGTGTGTTTAGAGGAGCACCGAAAGGACATAAAAAAACGGGGCAACCTGAACGATACGAGTCGCCTTGCGCCACTTAGCTTGTCCTGGTTCTTGATTTTCTGGGGCCTTTCAAAAGTGTATGAAAAATTATGAACTGACTGACTCGACTTACCACATTACAGCAGTTCATTTTCATTACGACAGGCTCTCTTCCAGTGTCTTCCAGAGTTCAGCTTGTACTGGTCCGTTTTTATTTTTGGTTCCTTTCAGAAAGTGAGCTCTAAGCCACTGAACCAATCTACCACATTCATAATTTGCGGAAGCAGCGAAATGGAAATGCGACAAAAGGAAAGATTCGCCCGCGTTATTTGAGGCCTATAGACCGACACGCGGGCTTGACGTCACGGCGCTGCGGTGGCGCTGCGATCGCGCCGGAGCCGGGAGTGTGGGCAAAAGGGCGCACGTTTCGCATGGGCGTCATAGCATTTCAGCATTGCGCGAAGCTGTGTTGCCGTTAATCTCACCAAAATGTACACGAAAAGTAGCCGAGTGAGCTTCTACAAGTTCCCGGCAGACTCTGAAAGGCATAGAAGGTGGATGATATCCGTGGATCGAAAATTATGGTCGCCTCGCGCGAACGACCGTTCGTGCGGCAAGCACTTCCTTGGAGGCAAGTGTGGCTTCCATTTTAATCTCCGTCCCGAGGCTTTCTTATGTGCAGGGAAACCGTCGTCTGATCGAAACCAACAGGATTTTGTTCCCATGGTGTTTGAGCACAAAGCACCGGCCAAGCGCTCGTCGGAGGCTCGCTACGCCCGTGCTACCAAGCGTAAGGGGATCGGCGACAGAACGGCAGTATTGTAGGCGTTACCGAAAAAAGTAACGAAATACGTTACTCGTTACTTGCAAATCAAAGGTATGCGTTATTGAGCTACGTTGACTAAAATTAAAAGGAACGCGTTACCGCTACCGATCAAAAGTACCGCACGTTACTCCTGCGTTACTTTTTAAATTATGATTTAACACGTTTTACGGTTTTGACGATGCAGGTATGCATAAGCTCATATATCAAGAAACATTACGTTCATGCAGAAACTGAACATAAGTACTTTATCTCTTTTTACGGTTTAACCTAAATACTCACGAGAAAAAACGCAAAGAAAAACATGGCTTGATGCCTAAAGCACGGAAAAAATTGAAGTGTAATTGTAGTAACGAGTAATGTAACTACATTACTTAAAATAGTAACGTAAGTACGCTACCCGTTACTGTGTCGAAAAAGTAACGAGTAGGTTACTATGTTACTGAAAAAAGTAATGCGTTCCTGGTAACGCCGTTACTTGAAACCTGTTACCACCAAGACTGCAGGACGGACAAAGCGCTACTGCTTCTCATGCCTTGTGGTCATGAGGGTAAGAAAAATAGTAGAACTTGACTTGAAGACGCTGTGTGTATTTATTTAATTAATAAATACACTTCCGCAGACCCACAGTCTGCTGATCCCGCCGGCAGTGCGGAAACCGACTCAAAGTAATCGTATGCCTCTAGGGACTTGTACGCCTGCACCGTGTCGGCCGTGAACTGGCTTGGCGAAAAAACTAAACGACGACGTAAGCCGTCGACTTCGGTTGCAGCAACTTCACGTCGGAAGTCCAGCAGGCCTTGTTTACGGCGTACGGATCCTCGTAGGCAACGCCGTCCACGCCAAGTTTGATTCGATACTGCTGCTTTTCAGGCTCGGGTAGCAAGCTCAAATAGTCGGGCATAGCATACGACATACGTTGCCAGGAGATACGACTCACAAATTAAGCTAGAAGCGTCCTTACAACGTCGACAACGAGCGCACGCCACACAGCGCAATGGCAAAAACACGGACAGCCAGGTCGCTTTTGCCCACATAGCTACCGCGCATGCGCGGCCTTCCGGCCGTGTTGGTAAACAGAGCCGCTCCGCGTGTCGGTCTATAGAAAAGCGGACCGGATGGGAGGGGCCGAAATCTTTTACAAGAAACACGCGATCTTCTTTACAGTTCTGTCTAACAATTTGATATGATGCGCCGGCATTATTCGTTTAGGAATCAAGCGAAACTTTGTATCGGATAATTATACGTCTACGTTCACTCCCATTCGATGAATATCGTATTTTAGACTCCGTACACGGGTGGTTTTCAGTGGTGGGTTTCTTACCTGACCGCCCGCCAGAGCGCGAACCAGAACGCCCCACGGCCGCGAGCCGTCGCGCTCTTCCCCTTCTTCTTCGTATCAATAAACAGACAAATACCTGGGCGGAGCCGACAATCATGCTGGTGTCGGGAACCGGTAAGTATGAACCTTGAAATGGAGGCGTGACGCAAAACCCAGAGGCGTCTCGTTCGCCCACTTACGTTCTTCCCAGGCGGTGGGGATCGTCGTGTACAGGGGAATATCTTCTGAACAGATAGAAGTTACTCGAGCAAACTCGCATTCAACATCAATTTCTTTTCTTTCTTCCTTGTTCACAGTGTTGAAACTAACGCGTTACAAGTAACAACGTTACTGGTGACGCGTTAGTTTTTTTTAGTAACGTACTATCGTACTCGTTAAATACCAAATGAGTAACTAGAAAAGTAATGTCGTTATTATTTTACGGTATCTGCTATCAAATTACGTTACCCATTACTCGTTACTTCTGATTAAATATGGCAGCATTATGGTTCAAAAGTGAGCTAACGTTTATTCTGCGCACTACAAAAAGTGGCAAAGAAACCTCGACAAAGCTATGTATAAACGACGTCCTTTCAAACTCCCTCGGAAGACACTTTTCAACGTTCCCGCAACCGGGACCAAAAGACGCATGATTATCGCTTTGTCGAATTCTTGAGCGTCCGTGGTGCAGTCTTTGTATCGAAGCTACTAAGGCGCCCGCCGCCGTGCCCTGGAGGAGCAGCCGTCTCACTGGGAAGAGACATCCGCTCAGAAGGCAACAGTCTGCTGCCACTCGAAGGACTCTGCCTAATCGTCCCTAGCTACTCCAGCTGGTCAAGTCCTTCTCATCAAAATAAATAAATTCTCTTTCTGTCAACAACAGAAAGGATAAACTCTAAATTTGGAAGCATTGACGTTTCCACGCTTTGAACAAAAACAAGTGGCAAGGTTTCGTAGGATTGTAAGGTGTCCGTCACCAGAAAGACGTCACCATCTTTTAGAATGCCTGCCGCCGTGGTACAAAGGTACGGTCTCTCGTTGGGTAACGAATCCCGTTCAGAAGGTCGCCTCCCACTAACTCCTCTGGTCATTCTTTCTCCCATAGCGCCTCAAAAATTAGACAAAAGACTGCGTAACCACCACGGACGGCACCTTCATTGTATCGCAGTTAGCCCCAGCTCCCTGGCATTCAAAGACCGAATTATGCTGGACGCCGCGCCCGCGTTATCCTTCTCGCAGTTCCTGGTTGCGTGTGAAGGCTACTATACCATTCTTCTAAAGAGACACATTCATAGCAGTAATAGTGATGGCTAGAGTGCCTTCATGTGCGCTTCGCATAGAGTGATGCCAACTGCCTGTTTCCCTTTCCCACACCTTCTTCCACCGCCATTTTGTTCCTCTCATTGTTTCCCCGTGCGCCGGAAAGTGGCCTTTTATGTCCATCGGTAATCCCATCCGAGGGGGAAAATGCTAATCCTCCCTCTGTGGGTTCCACAACGCTGCTCCGAACTTCTGAGATAAGGTGCTTGTTTCCGGGAGGGTTATAAGCCCCACGGATTATCGCCGAGGAACAAAATGGCTGCTGGTTTGTCGGCGAGTGGTATTACAAAGGGTGGCATCACCCTAGCAAAGCGCACATGAAGGCTCCCTAGTGATGGCTTTCGTCTGCTTCACACTTACTTTGCCGCTACCGGCGTGAAAAAAGAAAAAAAAAGAAGGTTTTTGGGCATGAAAGACGGGTCACTACCAGTTCGGCTGGCCCTCGCGGAAGGGCCAAGCGTGGATTAGGGCCGAGTGAGCCGGAACTGCCGAGTGCGGGGGCTAGGCCTACCACTGCGAAAGGGCCGGGAGGGGTGTCGAGGCCGAAAGAGGGGGTTAGGCCGGGCACGGCGGCAAGGCTAAGGGAGGCGAAAGGGCCGAGAGCGGGTGTGGGGATTAGAGCGATCAGCACACGCGTGGCTACTCCGGCGTCGCGGGAATTCGTTGAAAAGAAGACCGATAGATGGCGCGCCCTGTTTTCGCTCCTTTTTGTTTGGGGACCTGTTCGATCGCACAAGTTTAGTTTGGAAACCTGTTTTTTTTTTCTTTTCTTTTCTTTTTTTAACGCACAGTTTATTAGCAAAACTTTCATAAGGAAAAATATGAGGGAAACCAGACCGTCCTTGGTTTCGAAACCCAGGACGGGTTGGTTTCCTTTATATTTTTAATTGAAAATCCACTCGCAAGGTAGGCCAAAGTAGCAGCCCTCTTATCCGCTAGGCCATGGACGCATGAGGTATTTTGCGTCAACTTTTTAGGAATATAAATAGAAAAAACGAGAATGCACATCTCGTTTTTTTTTATTTATTTATTATTATTTTTTTCATTTCTCTCTATCACGAATTTTAGCCATCTCAAATATACTTGCCGCAGCTAAAGGACAGCAAGATGTTTACTTTCAGTCATGATTAAAACTGTTGAGTCCCGCTACAACACCGGAAACAAAATTTTGTAATCGGTGCGAGAACAGTAGCCGTGGCTCCAGCCGGCCCGTTAAGGCGCGTTCACACTCTTGCAACCGAGTACGACCGAGAAAGACTTCTTAAGACCGGATGCGCTGAGCGGAGCTGGTCCTAAGAGATCGCAAGAGGCTTGAAAACCGGTTTGGTCTCTCTCGGTCGTACTCGGTTGCAAGAGTGTGAACGGGCCTTTACGCGCCCACTCATAACTACTCCATGGCCGATCGCACCGCTGAAGTATCGTATCGAAGGTGCAAAAACGGTCTGCTAAAACTGAGGGATCACGAATCGCAAAGCATGTTTGGAAGTCACTGCACGCTAGAGTTACACCTCTATATAATGACTGTAGAAGTCACCTGCGTCGTAGACGGAATCTGCGCGAGGAAGACCGATGATTCAGTTCAGCGAGAACGCGCTTGAGAGCAGACGACAAAACACATATCACCTCTAAAAAAAAAAAAAGCATAGTGCGTTATCTTTTACACGATTACTGCGCCCCAACTTCCAAGCAGCACACCATTGTTTGACCAAATAGGCCCGCAAATGGCAAACATTGGCTCCAATGTTGGCCTAATGTTGATTTTCTCGCAACCGCTACCCGATCGAACGTTGGACCATTAACTAATGCCAATGTAGGACCACGATTCAACCAATATTTAGGCTAATATTGGACCATCATTTATGCCATAGTTCGACCGCCTTTTAACCAAAATGTAAGCCCAACGTTGAGCCACAATTTCACCAACACCTAAGCCATCATTGGACCACTACTGATTGTGAATCCTACAACCAATATTGGCATCAAACCTTAATCACTGGCTTATCCAATATTAGCTCCCAACCTTATGCCCTGGCTATTTAAATTTTGGCATCCGATTTCAAGCGCGGGTTGTACTATTTTCGGCAGCCATTTTAGCGGGCATACAGCTTGCTTTTCAGATGTATTTATAGTGGTCAGTTGAACACTACATATACATCTGAAAAGAAAGCTGCAGTAAACAAGCCACATTCACTGGGGAATTTTTTTTTATCGCATCCAGGTAAATATAGAAGCATGCAATTCAAAGTGTACCGTCTATACATTTTATTATGTATTACAATTAAAGAAAAATTAAAGCAAAAATGAGTGCCAGGATTCACCCCTGCAAGCTGTGAACCGGGCAAGAACGTGATGGCCGGGATCCCACGCAGACTTCTGGGCTCACGGTTCTGAAAGAAACAGAATCGGGGGCCTCGATTCAGATGCCAGTTCCCGCTAGGCCACCTCATACCACTGTAATTTTAAATATTCATTTACCTTTCATCTTCAGTCACTCAGTTCTCTCTTACCTTTGTCAATTATGAATATCCAAATAAAATATAGCTTTATTAATCGTCGCCCTTTAATCAACTGTTCGATTAATCGATTCAGTTGCTCTCTAACATAAAATCTCAGAAATGCCTACCGACTTTTTTAATGTTTACTTTTCTATAATGAAAACTTTCTTTTCCAGCGAATATTTTTCGTTATTTTGTATACAATAAACTTGAGTATTCTAGGAGATAGCAGTACTGCCTTATATGACAAATAGATGAGCAAGTAAGACACCTGGGCCGACTTGCTGGAATCAGCGTCCCAGTCGACAATGGGTGAAAAAAAAAGCACTGCAAAGGGTGGGACGCGCGAGCGTCTTGAGAAGAGGTGTGAGTCGCGCTCAGCGTCTGCGCTGGCTTTGGCAGTGCTTTCCCTAGTCTCAGCTGAGACGCTGTTTCCAGCAAGCCGGCATAGGCGTTAACTGTTGTTTTGTTCGCCCGACTTGTCCTAACTCAGAGCTCGACCGATCTAGTATTAAATACTGATAGTGATTAAAGAAATTAATAAAATAGTAGAAAGATATCAATCCATAAATCGCTTTGCCCTATTCTTGCAATATCATAGGGTTCCTCAACTTTTCATCTAACCTTAAGACCTGTTAATTACAATCTCACCATTTAAGATTACACCTATATCTCTACATTGATTTGGAAAAAAAAACTTTACATTTACGAAATTTGCGGCACAGAAATATGTAGTTAGAAATGTGCTAATATTTCCTTCATAATATTTACCAGTTATAAATCAAATCACTGGCCTTTTTAATCTCACCAGTGTCAAATGTACAGTCGCCGGCCATATGAGCTCCCCCGGCCGAACGCCGACCGGAGCAGCGAAAATCCCGCATGCGGCGCGTCGAGCGTTGCCGCGTTCTGGGAGCCGGGCTATTGGGACCAAACCATTCAGTTATTAAAGGGGAGGACGCAGGAAGTTTAATAGCATTCCGCGTTTTAGAACGTGAATCTGAAGCACGGCAGATTACAATCCCGCTTCCGGTTGTAGGTAAACACAGACGTCTTATCGCAATTCTTCGCTGAATAATATCTCTGACGTGTTATATGCTACTTTTTTATTTGAAAAATTTGTTTGCCATTTTAAATAGTTCCTACCCGAAGAGTAATCCTACGCACAAGCCCCCCTTTCTTACAATCTTTCTCCTACTGAAAAAACCCATATGAAGTTATACCGGATCATACCTGTCCGGTATATTTAGACCGGAGGCCCGATAGCATTATAGCGGCGGCCCGGAGTAGCTTTACCGGGACCGGTGTCCGTTGTCCGGAGTCCCGGTGACGCCATAGCGGCGGCCCGGAGCGCTTTACCGGGACCGGTTTACTTAGCCCGGAGCCCCGGTAGCCTCATAGCGGTTGCCTTAACTGGTGTACCGGACTGTGGCTCCGGTCATAGCGGCGGCCCGGAGTAGCTTTACCGGGACCGGTGTACGTTGTCCGGAGTCCCGGTGACGCCATAGCGACGGCCCGGAGTGTTTTACCGGGACCGGTTTACTTAGTCTGGAGCCCGGTAGCTTCATAGCGGTTGCCCTAACTGGTGTATTGGACTGTGGCTCCGGTCATACCGGGCATTACCGGAACTCCAGGAAAGCAAAGCGGTCGCCCGGTGCGCTAAGGCGGTGAACCGGATACTCATGTCCGTCACCCGGTAACTCTACTGATAAGCGGGAAAGCTGTGGCCGTTTATCAGTTCGTGATACCGCGGCGAAGAACTGAAGCGAAAAGGCCGGCGACTCGCGAAAAACGGAAATGTTTTAATACACCTGGTTTCTACAAATTTAAAGCAAATTAGGGACAATGAAATAAAAATATCTACATAAAAGTGGAGCACGCATTAAGAATGTCTGCAATTGTAGTCTGTATAAAACAAAAAGATATATATCAGAAGTACAAAAAAGGGAATTTCACAGATCTTTATAAAGAGACACAGAAAAGGTATTTATTTTCGAAATTTTTACTCACCCATCTATTGTTCAATCTGCCCCCACAAGATATTTGTAGCATCAAATCTCCTTTATTTTTAATGCTGCTCAAGAATAAGATACTCAGGTTTGCTGCCAGCTTTCCAGTCATGTCGTTACGCACGAGGTTGTTTTAAGGTTGTAGAGCAGGTGTCGCCAAACTTACTGTCCAAGAGCCGCAATCAAAATTGGCAATTTTTCTAGAGCAGCACTGGGAAGGGGGGGGGGGGGGGGGGTGACAGGAGGGAATATTGTTCTTTTGGCCTTTGCAATAACTGATTGTTTAGCAAACATACAGGAACTATGTTTCACGGAGCTTTGGTTTCCTATCTGATCAATGTCTACCTTCATTTTCTGTTAAGTAGAGGGGAATTTCACACAAGTTGCCACACAAAATTGATGCTGCCTCAACCTAGCAGGTGGGAAGGCAGCAAAGTAGCGAATTTTAAAATCGAGATGATGTTTTCATCTAATTTGTTCCCTTCTGAACAGATCTTACTTAGAAAAGCTGATCAACATTGTATTTCATGTCATGTTTGCCGCCTGTTTCTTATTGTAATGTTTTCATCAACAAGCTTAGTGTTTCGTCCCAACTATTTAAATTTGGGTGTCCTCAGATAACGAGATCACTTGGCCAATGAAGAGCCGCATGCGGCGAGCCGAAGATTGGCCACCCCTGTCGTAGAGCATCTAAGGCACATATTCGTAATAGAATTAATCCTTGCAATGCGACTTTCATGACCAATCTGGACACAGAAAAGACGGTACTGATTTCAAGAAACTTTGAGTGAGTATAGTCATGACAATCTTGACTGCAGCAGCACTACGACATCACAGGTCTCTGTTTTGTTTGCCTCAGAGTGAAAGGAAATAAAGAAAATCGGTGCTAAATGTCTCGACACTATATATCCAACGTATATCATATAATTTTTCTTTCCTGTGTTTCTTTAAGACGCTTTGAGAGTAATTTCGTAAAGAACTTGGAATCTTAATCCCGCAGGGAAATGGGAAAGCTATTTAACAGTAATAATGCATGATACAAAAGTTTATTTAAATAAAAAGTAGAATAGCATTGGCACTGCAGCTTAGAAATACTAAAACACTAGACAAATTAAAATATTGCATAACACATATCATATTCCATAATACACATTGACAAACTATTTACATTTAATATTGAACACAATCTTTTCTAATGTAGTCTTAAAGGGCCCCTGAAAAGAAAAAAAAATGTTTTAAACAGTCTAATTGGGACACGCGTGCAAAAAAATAAAAACAAGGCAAAAAATTAATTTTTTAGAGCAATATTAATGGCGCGAGATTTATTTCAAATTCTGTAAGCAAAGTCCACGACGTCACGGGTCATCCTGGAATGACCAAGTCGGTCGTGAAGGCAAAGCCGATCAACCTCTCCTCCACGCGCCCGAAATGCCGAGAGAAAACAAGTGGAAAGGATGTGACTGCCCACTAAATCGCGTCGTCAATATTGCTTTTTTTTTTTTTTTTTTTTTGTAAAATTAATTTTTTGAGACGCGTGTCTCAACCAGATTGTTAAAAAAAAACTTTTTTTCTTTTCAGGGGCTCTTTAATGGCCATGAGCTGAGGTGCTCTGTTGAAACCAGCTAATTTCACTTTTGTTGCGTTACATTGTCTCTTTTGTTCCCACAAAAAACCAAATAGAGAAAGGAATCGATAGTAAATGCACGACAGATGCCGATATTTGCCTTTAAAATGAAGAAAAATTTAAATGATCTTCTAAACCTCTGAATGAGTTCACAAGCATGTTTTCACTTATGTCACTAGCTTCTTTTCCCAAATAGTCATACGCAAAACTGCACTTTGTCATTTGGTGAATTCCTAAGCAGCACTTTGTCCAGAATTACAATCTGTAGTAATGTGCCGGCTTAGAATGCTCAGTCACGTTCTACAACATTTGGCAAGTCACAAACATAGGTGGTCTCCTCGGGTACAAAGTTAATAAAAATGCACACGCAGGCCACAGCCTTAATGTCGATGGCGGTCAGTGTCGCTTGTCGAGACAGAAAGCACTCGTTGATGTGTCTTGGAAGCCTGACATCAGCCTCGACCTCTACAATCTTTTTGCACAACAACACAGATTGTGTTTCACTACCAGTGTTCACTTGCAAGATGCGCATTATCTTGAAATGTTCCCCTGTTTTAGTCAGAATTACACTTGAGTCACTTTTCTTGGTTCTTGAGTACTGGTCGCTGTTGTACACCATCTTGTCTAGTACAAACCGCTTGTACTCGAGAACAGTGGGAGGTAGGGAAATGCCTGCCACTTCAAGTGCAGCTTCTTCCTCTGACGTTAGCCGTCCCACAGCTGTGGGAGAGCCCAGCATACAAGCACCATCTGTGTACCAGTACTTCTCCACCCTCTTGAAGCCCAGCATGTCTTGGCAAAGCTTTTTTGTGGCCTCATGAAGTGGAATGCAAGACAGAACCTGCCGAAGTTCCTGAAGGACAACAACTCTTTCCACAATTTGCATTGGAACTCCTTTAGCGGCGGTTACAGACTTGACTATTCTTCCGTTACCACTTTCTAACACAAATGCTCAATGCGCCCACAGAGGCCCCATCTGCTCCGCTGCCTTCTGAAGATGGAGCAATTGATGAACATTGTAAGTCATGCAGGACTCTTTCTTGTACAGGCGCTCCACCCTTGCCACGAACTTCTGCAGAAGGTGGCCTGAAAATATACAAATATATTTTTGAAGACATATCTTGGCAGACACATTCAAGTGAGAGGTCTCTGGGTTTTGTTGCAATTGTATCCAAATTGTCCGTTTTAAAATGTTTTGCATAATACAGTATAGACCACTTACAACGTAACCGCTTATAGTGCAGGACTGGGTATAACGCGGCTTTCTTAAACCACCGGTTCGCCTCCCATAGAACTCCATGTAATCACATACCGCTTAAAATGCGGGCGCGCAAAGGGAAATACCAGTTATAGTGCAGTTTCTGGAACAGCCCACAGACCGTGCCGACCAACCAGTGCAGCGAGCAGGCTTCCCTGTGCGACACTAAATAACGGCGCTGGCCGCAAGCGGCACTCGCGGGGCAAGGAAATTGCTCGAAGAAGCGGGGAGAAGCGAAGAAAGAGGCTTCAGTTGCCATAGCGACGGAGGGACGAAAAATTTGGGGGGGGGGGGGGGGGGGGGTTTACGTGCCAAACCAACGACAGGCATCTGGGCGGAGGGACGCACGCACGTGTCATTCACATGTGTGCGTCCCTCCGTTGCGTTGGAGACAACCGCAACGACAGACCAATTGCAGGTTGAGGAGAAGCATGCCGGTCGCGGGCCGGCTTCTTCTATCCGCAAACATGGCGTCGGTTGTGATTGTCGACGTAGACGGCGTGGCGAAAGCTCATCGTTCGCGTAAAAGCGCTATCCTTCACTGTGAATTTTCGTTGTGTGTTGCTACGATAACCCAGCACGTACTAGAAGGGAAGATCCACCTATTCGTGTGGCGATGTCGTGGACGCACTCTCAAGACGGCAGAAACGCCCGTGCCGTCGTGTTTGTTTACTTCGACTACAGTGGTGCTTTCTTAGCATTTGTGTTTTCGAACATCGCCCGGATTTCTTATTTGGAGCATTTCATGCCTGTGCTAAAGTTGAAAGTATTACTGGTGCGTACCGTATAAAAGATGTGAATTTTCACGCGTTTTCATCACAGAAGAAAAGTGATTAGGGTTAGCAGTCCTGAATGCTCGCAACGTCCGTCCGCAACCCGCGATGCCATTAAAAGGCTGCGCCAGGCAAAAGTCGCTAATTTCTTTCAAAATGTGTGAAACACTTGAGAGAGAGGTGTACTAGTCTGGTGAATTAAAGACTTTCCTCAAACTACGCTTTATTTTTCATGTAACATAAAATAAATTATTTTACAAAGGTAAGTTGTCTCATGGCATGTATTTTGGCCTGAAAAATTTATGTTTTGGTTAATATGCGGTACCGCTTATAGTGCGGATTTTTGCGACTCCCGCGACATACGTTATATGCAGTTTACACTGTAGTGCTGTGCAATTAAACCTTTAAAGGTACTTCACAAGCAGCAAACAGAAACAAAAGTGCTGACGGGTTGTGAGGACCTTCCATCATGTGAAAATGTGCAGATCATCTAGGTACAGACAAAAAGCGCAAGCTCCACGATAACTACTGGCGCCAATCTCCTTACTACACATCTTACAGCTTGTTCTGGCCACAGCTCGTTACACTAACACGTGGAAACAAAAGGGTCTGTTGACATTAACCACACAGGAAAGGTAAAGTATGACTGCCTCCCTAATGACCTGGGGTTTGCACTGTAAAAATGTTAGATCACCCAAGGGTAAGAACTATTCAATGTGCCTCACTTCAACATAGCTTTCACAATATCCCCATATTAGTATATTCAATTAATTTATTTTAAAGGCATCAATGACATCTTTAGCCCTAACCTAAATAGTGGGGTGAGAAAAGGACAGTACAACATGAATTTCCACTCACCCCACTCTCCAGGGTTCTAGGGCCCATACAATGCTATTTGAGCCACTGCTTTTTTCACATTATTTGGATTTCCTATTGGCTAGCCAGAATTGGAAAACAAGGGGTAAACCCCAAAATATTAAGGCATCATATTTTAATTCGACATTGAAAAAAACTTTTCAAACTACGGTGGCCTCTCGTGGTGTTAAATGTGTGCGGCCGGCTGGTGTCTGCAGAGGTGTCCGTTTCGTGATTGACCAAAGCGTTCAGATGTTTCTTTGTGGAAGTGAAATAAAAGGCTGGATTGGGGGAGCCGTCCTAAGAAGGTAGTTTTTATGAAGCTACAGGGACCAAAAGACAAATAATTTAAGTTTAAACATTGTGGACACAAGAAACAGTAGGTCTGTTTGATTCGCCTGAACTGGCTGAACTAGTTCAGCAATGCAGGAACTGGTGCATTCGATTCAACCGGAAGTTGCACGGCCGCTGCACTGGTGCGTTCGATTCATCCCAGTTCTGAACAAGTTCAGACCCAGTTCCTCAAAATCTTGCACCAGCTCCGAAGTCAGTTCGGCGTCCGTGCAGAAGCACACGACAAGAGCAGACAGCGATAGCAGACGACACTCCTTGTCCGTCTCTGGTCGAGCGTTGGGGTGCCATTTTTCGCAGCTGCTTAAATGTCCCTGCAATGTTTAACTATAATGCCAATACGGAGGTTGCATTTCCTCTCATTTATGATAATAAAGTACCTGTGGTGGACGCGGAATTGAGATCATAACCGAGGGTAGGAATTTAATTGATTATGCTATTCTGGAAGAGTTTCAGGCACCTGCTCGTGTAGGTTTGGATCCCTGTGGTAGGTGTTGAAATAATGGCTCCCGTAACTTGTTTCTTTTTGATGCTATGTGGGGATCCAAAATGTTGATATTCTTCCTTACAGACACGGGAGAGGTATTGCACTCTTGATAGTACCCGCTTTCAGTTGCTCTTGGATGCATACTGACGACTCCGATACATTGCAGAGGTCTGGGATATAGTACATTGGCCCTCACATGCCCCATAGCTGAGCATAATACTGCATGCTTTGTCCGCTGGTATTTGTAGACGCCCACTAACGGGTTTAGAAAAAATGCCGAGAATTGGCATTGGCTTGGTAGTTTCACGCAGGTCTTTTTTGAGAATCAGAATAAACACTTCAGCTTGACGCCAAAGTTGCAGTCGATGACTGCATTGGCCAAAACGCTCTTGTCAGGCCTTCGTCTTCGAGGTGACCGCTACCGACCGCGCGCTGCCGCCAGTATCTCCCAACGCAAAATCATCCTGATGCCGCAAACCTATCATCGAAATGCGAAACTTGAGAGACTTGAAATGAATCTACTATTGCTAAATGAATGTGAAGGACACGAACGCTTATGGAAATGACAGGAACTGAACGGCCGTTAAAAATACAGACAGAAACAGATTTCGTGCCGAAACTTTTTAGTACACTCAGATAAAAAATATTCACAGAAAAGATTCCGTTATTATACTTTAAAACTAAGGAAACACGAATAGTCTCATCAAACCACGACTAATTAAATGTAGCCTACAACGTGGCGTGGAGAAACAAGAGCCAACGGATGCAGACGACACCCTCCGCTTCCGCTCGGAAAACCGATCCCAGCGCCAGTCTTAGCACGGCGGCTGCAGTGGTTCTGCGCCGCCGCTGCACGACTCCTGCGCTCCTCTGAACTCAGGCAGAACTAGTTCAGAACTTTCTGGTCAAATCGAACAGACCTAATGAACAGCGCCTCCCCCCAGTGACAGTTCGAACTAACATGGCCGCCTCTCCGTCACTCGTGCTGGACCGGACGGCTCCATTACTTCGTTGCGACAAGAAAAGCAATTCTGTGTACCGTTTCCACGCGTCCCAACTTCAAGCATCCAGATCAGGGAAAGAAGAATACGAGGCTGCAATTTCCAGAACGCGGAAGCGACAAAGCAACAACTCTGTCGATCAATACTCAAGCTGGCCTACACTACAGGCTAGACTTAGCGTCCCTCCGACCTCCATGTGGGGCGGGAGGGCGCTAACTCCCCGTAGAGTTTGAACGCGAGTGTGTTCAAACTCTACAGGTATACCCTTTCTGTGTGAACAGCCTCAGCTTTGACCTCAATTGCTTCAAAAGGCAAGGTTCGTCCCCTCATAGTTCTTGTGCCATTTTTGCAGAGGTGACCAGCTGTGCTGTTACGAGGAACATGTTTAGTGCAACCTCTCGTCGCACAGTGATAATTGCGTTGATCAGATCTGCTGTTTTGTCCAATATAGAGTACACATAAAGGCTTTTGGATTACCCTTTCATCATGCAGTAGGTATGCCTTAATTCTTCAGTTGTTCATTTTTATTGAAATGTGAAAGAAACGACAACATGAGTGTTGTCTTCCACTTTCTCTGAGGCAGGTTCAAGCCTAGAGTCTTTGCCAGTGTCGCCAGTGGCCTTCCGACGCCCCGCCTTCCTACTAAGAATACGGAGTTTGAAATTGGATAGCTCAGGTGCATTCCTAGCAAAATAAAGGAGCAATGGCTCATTTCGAGTGCTTTGAGCCGACGATACATACACAACTTCAGAGGCGGCCATGAGCCTAACTTGCACCCAATTGGCCAGTCTGTCCGCTCCCAACCCTCCTGTCACTGTGCCTACCACCTTAGATGCCACAGAGAGTGCATTTTTGCTTGTTTTTGCTTCTTGCACTTAATTTCGATGTATGTACATTTACCTTAAAAATATAAATTGCCGAAAAATATTTTTTCCTCTGTGTTACTAGGTTGTCTGAGTGCAAGTGCAAAACCAGCTGAAAAATCATTGCACAGTCCCTTTAAAGATGTCATTTTTAAACCAGCTCGCCCGCATCCTCAAGTTAACTTGAAGAACATGCATGTTAATTGCTTATTTATTACACTTTACACTAAGTAGCTGTGGAAATGGCAAAACAGTGGGGGAATACAGTGGTAGCGAATGAGGCACAAATACAATTTCAAACATGAATTACAACATTTCGGCAAAATAAATCTGCTAGGTACGGAGTGTGACACTGTTAGAGTGTACTCTAAACGACTTAATTTTGTGGGCTCAATATTCATGAATTTTGCAAAGCGCTACTTAGAGAAATATTTCACAGTCATAGGCCTTCGCAATTAGGAGTGACAATCAATGAGCGCGTTAAGTCGGCGCTCCTTTACTCCTACTCCGACGCTCCGAGTTTCATGCTCCGAGCGCAGCAACTAAACGGCGCATATCGTACAGGAGCGCGACACACCGAGGCTGCGTTCCAAACCTACTCGAATAGATCCGAGTTACCCTGGCGTTTTATGGCACGTGACCACAAAAATAGAGAAACGCTGGACGCGGGTAGGTCTTCGATAACCACCTTTACCCTAGAGTTAGATCGAGTAAGTTTTGGAAAACGGCCAGAAGCTATCGACGGGCCACGGCCCACAGGAGCTCCTTCCAACCGTGGATACGGGTGGCAGAAGCCGAAAATATTTCGAAGATAAATAATTAGGCCCGTGTAGAGCGGCAGAGTCTAAAGCAAAAGAGACGGCAACGTTATGAAGTTTCTACGAACGTTTTAATATTCCTGAAAGGTTTAAACTCGCTTCGTGCACATATGTGGAAGGTTACCTTGGTTGACCTGTTTATTGACCATGCATGCTGTTCCGATTTCAATAAAAGACAACATTCTTGACCCCGCTCGTCGACGCAGGAAAACCCTCAAATTTATCAGATTCCCTGGTTCCGTCTCGCGGCGAGACGGAAGCTACGCCGATACCGGCACACCGTTGTTCGATTGCACGTCAATTCGTTTTTAGGCGGTATGCATGAACAAACCTTTACCGCAAGGCTAACTGGTATTTCGGCTTTCCAATCTAAGTATCTTTATTCGTCGCGGCCGGGCTAAGCATTCGAAGCAGGGCGACCGTCTGACTGTCTTTTCATCACATTTCTGTCGCCGAGCTATCGGCACGCTCGTTCGAAAGATCAATTCGTTTTTAGGAAAGACGCGGTCACTGATGTTTCAGCTTTCCAATCGAAGTACCTATTCGCTGGGCTAAAGGCCCGTTCACACACGTCGGTTGCATGCAGCTGCGTCCACAGCGACCGCTGCAACCGGTACGACTTTTGCAACCAGTGCGTGCTGCGTGTACACACACATGGAACCGACTCATGCCACACTCATGCCGCTCGCCGTGAACAGCCAATAGAAAACCTGCCAGAGCTTTTGCCCTCAGCCAATAGCAATAAACCAAGTCTTCCTTGCTAAAATGGCGGACGGTGGCATGGACGCGCGCTCGTCGGGTACCTCACCGCCGTCGGCTCTTCCGCTGCACGAGCTTCTGCTTTGCGTGTTTTTGGAGTGCGTGCGCAGGTACATTGCCCGCGCGGGCAGGGGGACAAATTGGGCTTTGGTGGCGCGGTCGACGGCTGCAGCGCAACTGCTGCTCAGCCAAACAACGCGTCCTCCTCGGGAATGGGTTCGGTTCCTGTTGCGATCGCGGGAGACCTTCGGAGAGTTTCACCATCTGGTCCGTGACCTGCGTCTCGACGACGGACGCGATTTCTTCGCATACTTCCGGATGACACGCCAGAGGTACGTACATACCTCACTTTTTACCCGATTACCTCTCTGCGGCGTCGCGGCTGTCCTCAGCCGTAATAAATATTTTATTGTTATATTATTATTATTGAGCGATAAGCAATGTCTTCAAAGACCCATCGATTACCAAACTCGAGATTGCCGCCGGAATGGACCATTTTCGGTATTCCTGGTTTCAGCGCTTCGACATGAAAATATGTTCGCGATCTACGAACTCGCGAGCGATCATGGCAGGTTTTTAAAGAAGCGGCCCATGTCGGCGCTCGTGTTGTGCACAGACGTGCATCACCAAGACCTCTAGAACCGGCAACTTCCGAAATATGTTAATTTAAATCAATATTAGTTCTGCGGAGCCGTGTTCCGAATTAACAAAGTGACCTTGTAGATTTGGAGAACACAGTTGTGATGACTTAATTTGCTAGCATCCAACCAGTGATTTCATCGTAAAGTAGGACGTAAAGATGCAAATATTAGCATAATTAACGAGGTTGACTGTAAAATGAGCTGGCGAAATCGGCGCATATGCTCTTGGAGGTTTTGTTTTAGCGTAAAAATTTAAAGGCGTAGGTGTTGATTTTGTAAACTGTATCATCTGCAGATTTGACCACCTGCTCTCCCTGGTTGGGCCTCTTCTACAGAAGCAGCTGACCTCTTGGCGAAAGCCGATTCCCCCGGCTGAAAGGTTGTCGTTGACAATCCGGTAATTTGAGTGATTTTATGACTACTATGAACGCAACATTAAACTTCACCTCTGAGAGCTTCCTTGATTAACAAAAAAGAAAATAGCTAATAGTCTTGCATTCCTTCAGCCACTGTCAGTTCATTTGTGTGAACATACTTACTAAAAAAAGTGTCCTATTAGTTCAACATAGTACATACCATAGAATACCGTGCATCTGCCCATTCCACATTCTCTCGCAATTATTTCTATATTTTAAGTGGGTGCTTGCCCGGTTTTTTGCGGTACTTTTCTGCTTCACTCACAGCCAAAAATCAGACATTTTTTTAGTCATCTCTTTTCGTCGGTAGAGATCTTGTAATGAAAATAAGGTATTTGAACGAGCTCTGCCACAGGGTGGTAGTGTCTTGGCGCCATGTTCGTGGTCACCAGGCAGCTCGGTGGACGTGCATTGTTGTGTTGAACTGGCCGGATATTGAGTCAATCAGTGCCACCAAACTCAGATTATTAATTTATTAACCAGCGTATGTCTGTACGGGAATTATGCTTTTCTGGCCATTCATTTTATTTTGTGTCTCAATATGGGAACGCACATTGCGAGCCAGAATATTCAACTGCGTCGTGTTTGAATCCAACAAACGCACAAAATGGATGCCCGTTGATCAAAATGTTGCTTGAGTTAGGTATTTCTTGATACTGAAAGTTATCATAATACAATGCAATACAACCGAAGCGAAGAGAAATGGAGTGGTTTCTCCGGGTGAACCGCAAAGATGTGAACGGCTCAAGAAATCATTATAATGTGTGTGGAAAACACTTCATTTCACATCATGCTTTGCTATGCTTTGAGGACGACTGATCTGCATAAGAAATGAAGCAAATCAGCTGTAGAATCCATGCCATCAGTAGTCAAATATTTACCTGCATTGCAATGATGACAGTGTCTGAATGAACTCGCTTTCCTTGTGGCTCACCTAACCAGCCGCGGATAATACAATTGTGGCCGTTGAAGGACTGCTACAACTTAAGCTTTTTTCGAGTCACAAAACTTGTCCGCAAAACAAGATAATTGAGAATGCCGCACGTGTAGGTACGCTGCCAGGTGTCGACGTTCACAACACATTCTTGTACATGCGGTATAAATGTACCAATGTCATCTCCCTGTGAACATGATGCTGGCTAGTCAAGTTTTGTTTGTTTGAAATTTTGTGAATGGGTTTTGCTGTCATCACACCAGTGGGAAAACGCACCATTGCACAAAAACGTCACGAGGAGGCACTTGTATGACATTGCCCGAATAAAAACGCTGGTGTCGCAGATTTCACGCATACCGGCAATCAATAAAAGTTAGCAGATGAGGCGAGTGCCTTGAGTTTTTTGACATTGTGTGAATATCTCCCATATGATATTCTTAGTGCATCAAGACCAATGCCCTGACAGGACCAGGCAGGAAATAAGGACTATTGAAACTAGTAATGTTGCAAACTTTATGGGTTTGCAACATCGCTATATTTTCCGACCTTTAAATTGGGAGGTAGGTACCCAGACTTTTCAGAATTGAAAGTGCAAAATCATAAAATGGAGGTTCAAGAAACTGCAGTCACGGTCCAAGTGTGGAACCCAAACAGTCTTGCGAACAAATACACTTGTATGGACATGTTTACAGACAAGTACCGAGAGCCTCGACACCATGATTTCTGAAGAACCCACTATGTCGCCCAAAGTTTTTAGAGGTTCAAGGCTTGGAGGACCTTGAACTTCATTGAATTTGATTTATGAGCTCAGTCAACTCTACAAGTTTCAAAGAGTGAAATACTGAAACCCAATTGTTTCTTCATTAAAACCACCCTCTATTAAACTTCTTTTAGATACCTTGCTCATGGGTCCTCGCAGCTCATATGCTCGATGGGCTACCGAATCGGCCGGTCGACAACATCCGTAATTATCAGGGAGACGTGCCTGGCTCTCCACAAGGTGTTGGACCCACTATACCGCCCTGTGAGTATGGTGGCAAAAATTCTGCCGACACCACTATGTCTTACGACAAATTGTTTAATTTTAACGAGTTTATGTACATTTCAGTGACCAGACCTTATGACATTTTATATCATTTCGGTGATGTTTGCTTAAGCCTTTTCCCAGTATGCTAACCTAGCTTGACAAACACCAGGTGGTTCCAATGAAGCTCGGTGCAAGCCTGACATTATATTTCTATTCCCCGAGCATACCGAAGCAAAGTAAGGGGTGCCCACATGCAGCACCCTTCGTTTGGAAGCCCGGCTTCTACCGTGGGTGGTCCTAGCTGTGAATGTTGCCATGTCCCACGGCCACCAGAATCTGATTCTGGGCCCAAGTATGGCAACGAGTGAAGCGAGGCTACCTGGGAAGCAAATTATCATCTCAACAAAACGTCGCAGGACCCATGCGGCCCGCAAAGAGAGTATCTACGAAATGTTGCAGTGTCTACGAAATGTATTCAATGCAATGGGATAAGCTGGCGGGCTGTATTAAATGTCAGTTGTCAGTTAGCACCCTTCCTGTCTACCTCGTCCTTCCTTCCTTGTTGTTTTGCACTATTCTATCAATGTATTCAATGCAAAGTTGCTTACGAAATATCGCAGTGCGTTCATTCTTTTTAGCTGCACCGATTCAGAAAAGTGCAGGGCGGTGAACATCCGGTATGTGTATTGACATAGGACCGGAAGTACACCACCATACACTTCTCCGCACCGGTGCAGCTAAAAAAAATCCACCCAGTTTCGACGAAACGTGTTCAAGAAATAGGAGGCGATGCGAAGGTGTTCACGAAACGTAAAACTGTCGAGGAAATGTGCTTATGAAATGCGAGTCGACGCAAAGTTGTCCACGGAAGCAGTTTTGATGCAACGATACAAACCCCTCCGAGTATGCATTTTTTTCTCACTGCTATTTTCTATTCTGCATAGACAACGCATCTACACCAGATAAATTATAAAGCCTCTTTTGTCTGGACAACAAACAAGACATGCATGTATAAACGCATTTTTACAGTTCCTAAATTTATTTTTCGTTAAGCACTGCCCTTTCCATTCTCTGACACGTGTACTCTTTCTTTTTTGCTCCTGCAAGAATCGAAAACAAGGCTTTAGAAGTTGCAGGTCTAATTAGTGTTGTGGGGTATGTTGGAACTTAAATGAGATTAGCTAAGAGTACTTGATCAACTGCTCTGCAGGCCCCCAACACTGCCCAGTGGGAGCGACTTGCAGGGGAGTTCGAAAGGCTGTGGAATTTCCCGAACTGTGTCGGAGCCTTGGACGGCAAGCATGTGGCCATCCAAGCTCCACCTGGTGCAGGCTCCGACACTTTCAACTACAAGGGGTTCCACAGCATCGTCTTACTTGCAGGCTGTGACGCCACCTACAAGTTTACGCTGGTAGACGTTGGGCAACCAGGGCGGTATAGTGATGGAGGCATCTTCAGAAACTCTGAAATGGGGCAGTCCATACTGTCTGGAGGACTTGGTCTCCCGCCGGCTGGACGTATGCCCCGGACATCAACCAAACTGCCTTTCGTCTTTGTAGCAGATGAGGCCTTCCCCCTGCTCACTAACCTGATGCGCCCTTACCCTCGGAAAGATCTGAAGTTGAAGCCAAGGGTGTTCAACTACAGACTTTCCAGGTCGAGGAGGGTCATTGAAAATGCTTTCGGCATCCTAGTTGCACGTTGGCGCATCTTCAGACAACCAATCCAGGGGTCTGAGGAGACCCTGGATGCCATTGTCTGGGCATGCGTCAACCTGCACAACTACTTAAGGGTGTGCGATGAAAGCGAGCAGGGGGAACGTCGCTACTGCCCTGCTGGTTATGCTGACCGAGAGGAAGCGTCGGGAGCCATAACCAACGGTCAGTGGAGGGCTGATGCCGCTGACGGGAGTGCACTTTCTGATGTGACCCGTTTTGGCTCAAACAATGCATCAGATAGCAACAAAGCAGTGAGGGAGAAGTTCACTAGATACTTCTGCTCCTCACATGGCGAAGTACCTTGGCAGTACAAGGTGGTATTCAGAGGCTGCATGCCTGAGAACTAGGTGCAATAACCCACTTAAAGGAGCTGTGCAACAATTTCAGGGCTTTGCTTAAATTATTGTGGAAGTTGATGCCTGACACTTCTGAAGTGAACTACAGAAAACAGATTTTGCCTGGATACCCTAGCTTTTATTTACAAAAATGAAAAAGATCCAGGTTTTTGCCGCCTCTCAACTCGTACGTTGTCTTCCGGGTCATGTGCGCAGTGATGTTGGGGGGGTAGGGCGCGGGGTTCCGGAAAGTTCCGGAAAGTTCTCTCTTAAGAGCCATCAGTGAGCAGCGAGAACTCATTCGCTCGCGACAGCGTGACGACGTGCTGGCGGGTGCCGCGCAGACAATATGGTGAAAGGAGGAAAGTCTTATCCGGGTCTGGCCATAGCTTGTCCGGCCCTGTCCCCCTCCCCCTTTGGCTTCTGTTCGTGGTAGCAGAGAGCTCCGACGGTTTTGTGGACCTAGGATAGATGGCGCCACTAAAACTCCGTATAATAAAGGTTTTGTCAATGATACCAGGTTTTTGACGCATTTTTATATATGTTGGAACGACAAGATTTAAAGGAAAGTTACCTTCTATCGAGCAGGTATTCACACAACTTGAAATCTTTCTACAAGATTCCCCATTGACATCACACCGCGTGCTTCTCATGGCCACCGCTCACGGCTGCAGGTCGGGGAATATTCTAAGTTTTGCCTCGGTGCTACGCGGCGGAATCGCAGCATTTCAATGAAAGGAGGTGTGTTTTCTGTCATTTGTGACAAGGTGAACAATATCAAAAGCCGATGTTAAGTCTTTCAACATTTAAATCGTTGCACAGCTCCTTTAAAGAGGTTATTTTAATATTTTGTTTCCACTACATAGTTCCTTTTTTAGAATTATTTTCGTTGAACAGACGCTAGAGAAAGGGGGACCAAGCACCTTGAATGCATTTTTCAATGTTGTACTTTTTTGGGCATAAATTTGGCAGGATAACTATCGTTCTGCCATGGTTTTAGCTAATTTAACGAGCAGTTCAACTATGGAATGTTTTTGTTTTTCCCTTGCTTTGCTAGATTTTTTTTTTTTTTTTTTTACGACGACATGGCAGTGGTTTGGTAAGACTAAGTCGCTGAATGTACCCAAGGTACCACCGCATTCCATAGCGTCTGCTTGACTGGACGTTGAGCCAATTGAGCTTTTTGATGACTGGCAATCTTGTTCTGTGGTTGTTCAACTTAAGCATGTGCAAAACATTTACGCACATGAAGAACTGATGAGAAACTACTCAACATTTGCTGGGTCTTTTCATGTGGAGTAGCTTTTTGTGTCTGTTTTTGTGCAGATGATAAAGCAAAAGTCTTCTGTTTGTTTTGGCCATCAAAGATTATGAATATTAGAAAGAATAAAGCATATGCAAACAAAAAAAAGGTGTCCCCCATGAATCCAGATCCAACTACTGACTTGAATATTGATTCATCATCTCACATCACAATAGTAACACTTTATTACATAGTGCCTCAAAATGATGGCTCCCGAAATCACAATAGCTTCGTTGCACTGCCTCAAAACGACTGCTCCCGACATAAAAAAAGTAATGCTGCTTTGCACTTTTTCGCGATACGACGGCACAACTTGTGACAACAAAATAGTAACTTTGCTGTTCTGTGCTTCAAAAAGGCGGCTTCTCAGATCACAGTAGTAGCATTTCATTGCACTGTGCCACAACAGGACTCAAAAAAAACAAAAAAAAAAAAAAAAAACAGCAACTTTCCTGCATTGCGCCTCAAAAGGACGGCTTCTGAGATCACAGTAGTAATAGTTCATTGCACTGTGCCGCAACAAGACGGCCCCTCAAGAAACAGTAACTTAGCTGCATTGCGCCTCAAAAAGACAGCTTCTCAGATCACGGCAGCAATAGTTCATTGCACTGTGCCACGACATGACGGCATGACGACCCCTCAAAAACAGGAACTTAGCTGCATTGCGCCTCAAAAGGACGGCTTCTCAGATCACTGCAGTAATAGTTCATTGCACTGTGCCACGACATGATGGCATGACGACCCCTCAAAAAACAGTAACTTAGCTGCATTGCGCCTCAAAAGGACGGCTTCTTAAATCACGGCAGTGATAGTTCATTGCACTGTGCCGCAACAAGACGGCCCCTCAAGAAAAAAAAAGGAACTTAGCTGCATTGTGCCTCAAAAGGACGGCTTCTGAGATCACAGTAGTAATAGTTCATTGCACTGTGCCGCAACAAGACGGCCCCTTAAAAAAACAGGTACTTAGCTGCATAGCGCCTCAAAAGGACGGCTTCTGAGATCACAGTAGTAATAGTTCATTGCACTGTGCCGCAACAAGACGGCCCCTCAAAAAAACAGGTACTTAGCTGCATTGCGCCTCAAAAGTACGGCTTCTGAGATCACAGTAGTAATAGTTCATTGCACTGTGCCGCAACAAGACGGCCCCTCAAAAAACAGGTACTTAGCTGCATTGCGCCTCAAAAGGATGGCTTCTGAGATCACAGTAGTAATAGTTCATTGCACTGTGCCGCAACAAGACGGCTCCTCAAAAAAACAGTAACTTAGCTGCATTGCGCCTCAAAAGGACGGCTTCTGAGATCACAGTAGTAATAGTTCATTGCACTGTGCCGCAACAAGACGGCCCCTCAAAAAAACAGGTACTTAGCTGCATTGCGCCTGAAAAGTACGGCTTCTGAGATCCCAGTAGTAATAGTTCATGGCACTGTGCCGCAACAAGACGGCCCCTCAAAAAAACAGGTACTTAGCTGCATTGCGCCTCAAAAGGACGGCTTCTGAGATCACAGTAGTAATAGTTCATTGCACTGTGCCGCAACAAGACGGCCCCTCAAAAAAACAGGTACTTAGCTGCATTGCGCTTCAAAAGGATGGCTTCTGAGATCACAGTAGTAATAGTTCATTGCACAGTGCCGCAACAAGACGGCCCCTCAAAAAAAACAGGTACTTAGCTGCATTGCGCCTCAAAAGGACGGCTTCTGAGATAACAGTAGTAAAAGTTCATTGCACTGTGCCGCAACGAGACGGCCCCTCAAAAAACAGTAACTTAGCTGCATTGCGCCTCAAAAGAACGGCTTCTGAGATCACAGTAGTAATAGTTCATTGCACTGTGCCGCAACAAGACGGCCCCTCAAAAAAACAGGTACTTAGCTGCATTGCGCCTCAAAAGGATGGCTTCTGAGATCACAGTAGTAATAGTTCATTGCACTGTGCCGCAACAAGACGGCTCCTCAAAAAAACAGTAACTTAGCTGCATTGCGCCTCAAAAGGACGGCTTCTGAGATCACAGTAGTAATAGTTCATTGCACTGTGCCGCAACAAGACGGCCCCTCAAAAAAAACAGGTACTCAGCTGCATTGCGCCTCAAAAGGACGGCTTCTGAGATCACAGTAGTAAAAGTTCATTGCACTGTGCCGCAACGAGACGGCCCCTCAAAAAACAGTAACTTAGCTGCATTGCGCCTCAAAAGGACAACTTCTGAGATCACAGTAGTAATAGTTCATTGCACTGTGCCGCAACAAGACGGCCCCTCAAAAAAACAGGTACTTAGCTGCATTGCGCCTCAAAAGGACGGCTTCTGAGATCACAGTAATAATAGTTCATTGCACTGTGCCGCAACAAGACGGCCCCTCAAAAAAACAGGTACTTAGCTGCATTGCGCCTCAAAAGGACAACTTCTGAGATCACAAGTAGTAATAGTTCATTGCACTGTGCCGCAACAAGACGGCCCCTCAAAAAAACAGGTACTTAGCTGCATTGCGCCTCAAAAGGACGGCTTCTGAGATCACAGTAGTAATAGTTCATTGCACTGTGCCGCAACAAGACGGCCCCTCAAAAAAAACAGGTACTTAGCTGCATTGCGCCTCAAAAGGACGGCTTCTGAGATCACAGTAGTAAAAGTTCATTGCACTGTGCCGCAACGAGATGGCCCCTCAAAAAACAGTAACTTAGCTGCATTGCGCCTCAAAAGGACAACTTCTGAGATCACAGTAGTAATAGTTCATTGCACTGTGCCGCAACAAGACGGCCCCTCAAAAAAACAGGTACTTAGCTGCATTGCGCCTCAAAAGGACGGCTTCTGAGATCACAGTAATAATAGTTCATTGCACTGTGCCGCAACAAGACGGCTCCTCAAAAAACAGTAACTTAGCTGCATTGCGCCTCAAAAGGACGGCTTCTGAGATCACAGTAGTAATAGTTCATTGCACTGTGCCGCAACAAGACGGCCCCTCAAAAAAACAGGAACTTAGCTGCATTGCGCCTCAAAAGGAAGGCTTTTCAGATCACGGCAATAATATTTCATTGCGCTGTGCAACAACACACAACTCCATAAAAAAAAAAAAAAATTCACTGCACTGTGCTCCAGAAGGACAAGTCTTCGGATCACAGTTTTTACGACACATCCGTGTCCGAAAGAAAAAGCAAATGTTGTCATGAATAATAAATGAAATCTTCAGGACATGCTAAGTAGTGAAGAGTATAAAAAATATAAATTTCTCCAAATACAACACAAGTGATGTCTAGAATAAAATGTCAGAGTCGAAAAGATTATATACACACCATCAGCGGCTGAATGGCAATGAGAACACTGACTTTAAATGGGTGATGCATGGCAATAAAATAGCCAGAAAAGAATTTGTAAAGGCAAAGTTGCAGCAAAAAGCAGGACATCACCTATTTATCACATTTAAATGAAAACTACAAGGGCATAACAAGAAAGTAACATACATTTTTTTTAAAGCACTAAAATAAAAATATGTTCACATAATGTATACTAATTTAAAAGTAATGTTCATTATTTTAATAATCACCTAAGGACTAAATGCATCTTGAAATATAACTAACTTGTCCATGCGCATATAAAAAATTCCCTCAATTCTGCACCTACCGTATAAAGTGGAATATAGGTTGAACCGGAATATAAGTCGACTCCCTAATTTACAAGTTGCAAAAAGTGAAAAAAGAAAAGCTTTTATGGCAAGAAAATGCAACGTTACCTTGGTAACAAAACCGGCCAAGTATACGGAAGGACGAGAAAACACGGCATTAATTTAATTGCTTTGCACGCAATAAAACAGGAAGTGTACAAACGCTACAACTCAGATGCTTCAAAACCTTCGTCCGACGACGAGTTCACTGAAGCAATTCAAAGGGACGACGCCGTCCCTTTGAATTGCGCCCTTGAGAGCCCGGAAACACGAGCGACCTTGACAGCTTTCGTAGGAATGCACTTTGACGTTACAGGTGGCAATCTGGCGCTCAGACATCGAATAAAATTTGCCACCTTTGTTTTCAATTCGAGGTACACCGCATTCCTTCCACAAAATGAAGTTTTCTTTACCTTGCTGCACGCCGCCCGCTTTTGTCTCTGCTAAATCTAGTGGAAAACTTTCCCCGCTAAATGTAGCGGAAAAATTTCCCCGCTAAATTTAGCAGAAAAATTTCCCTGCTAAATCTAGCGGAAAAATTTTCCCACAAAATCTAGAGGAAACATTTCTCTGGGGGCCACATGACACCCCCCCCCCCCCCCCCCCCCCGAGAACACATGACCCCCAGTACCCTTCCCTCCTCCTCCTCCTCCTCCTCAAGAGCTGCGCTCTAATTCGGCATTACAGGGAGTTGTAAACGGCTTTCATTTTTCCACTAATGACCGTTATATAAAACGAGGATCAACTTTTTCATGTCCATTTTCAAAAAAAAATTTACCTATATTCCGGTTTATACGGTAGTCGATGGTGAACCTTACTTTTTCATATGCCCTTGCCAATTACAATAGATCCTATTCTGATGTGATAAGAGGTAGACGGAATTTTACATTTTACTCGTCGTTTAGGTGATCACGGCGTCTCTTCTAGGATTCGTGGACTAATTTGAGCAAGTTAAATTTGGTATCGCTGAGCTCATCAGGGTGCACGCGCCGTAGCTCGTGGCACAGGTGGACTGTAAATGCCATTAACGGGTCCGTCACGTCCAACTGCTGTTGCAGAGGCGCATTCGCCATCTGCCTTGTTGATTCTGCGATGAGATTTAGCAGGGCAGAACTATCTAGTGGCTGAGGAGGCCCTGTCCACCTTGCGCGCCTCCGAGCCGGCGGGTGGGGTGCTGGCTCAGCAGGAGCGGGCTGCTGTGCTGGAGGAGGCTGCTGGTCTGGAGCTGGCTGCTGCAGTGGAGAGAGACCTTCACAGCTGGTACCAGCGGAGGCTGGTTCCAGCTGTGAAGGGCGTGGCGGCTGATGGTCTCGTTCCAGCTGCAGCAGCACCTCGCATGTTGCTGACGGAGCCAGGTCATCCAGCGTTGTGTCCTATAGAAAGGACCAGGTCGGGACAGTTTCGTTAAAGGGGCCCCGCAACAACTTTTTGACTGGTTTTTCATTTGCACCGGACCTGAGTACACTGATCGTAGTAGCCTAATGACACTTTTCTTTTCTCGAATTCCGTTTTATTCTAAAAAGTTATAGGCAAATTAGAATTACAAAAACAAGCAAAAAATAACCTCCTTCATGACATTGTAGGTCGTGGCTTGAGTGGCCGTGAACTAGAGGAAGGGTGTGAGCTCATCGAGCGTTCACGGCTGCCGCACTCCGTGTCGATGATCAATACTTCGAAAAGTATGAATATTGCAGTAAATTTTGAAGCCAATATCAAATAGCGTATGATGTGAAACTAGTACTTGATAATTAGAACATTTGTGCAGCCCTACTCATCGCACATAATACTGTACTTTCTTAAGTTTCAGTGGCATCGCCAAGAATGCCACGTGCCAGACACTTTCAGTTTCCTTTTTGAGAACAGCTCCCTTTCAGCGCAGACATGGCACGAATTGTGCACAAATACAACCTTTGGAGCAGCATGTAGCATGGTTTTCGTTCTGACGCAGTTTGGCGAAAATGGCGCAACCGTTCCACCACTGCATGTGGTACGAGTAATGAAAACTGTAAAAAAGCCTTCAACCTAATTCAAGGTTAAGGAAGCAGAGTTTAGCACAGTAAGCTCTCACTTAAGCGAACGTCGGTTGAACAAATATTTTAGAATAACAAACTTTAAAATAATCCCCGGGCATTTTCCTATGCATTCTATGCAAAAATGTTTCAGTTAAAGGAATTAACGAATTTCGGAAACGCTAATATTTCAGCCCAACAAACTTTATCGGTGGACTAAGGAATATTTTTGCAATCAGTTCAACGAAGTTTTGTGCTCTGCAGTGCTGGTGTATCAGCACTGCACTGTATCATCGCTGGCGTTTACAACACTGCCGAGGCAAAGTGGCGGTGCGGTAGACGAAAACGAATTATGTGGTGCGTCTGTTCTTCTTTGTCATTGGTTCCGTTCGGCCATCTTAGCTTTGGGTAACAACGGCAGGACGGCAGTTCGTGTGCCCACTTTCATAATCAGTACAACGAAGTGAAAGCAATTGCCTCTATCAGACAAGCTCAAAATCCTTCAGTGTCTGGACAACGGTCAAAGGGAAGTAGACGTTGCGAAGGACTATAGGATTCCACCATGAACATTGTAAACGATAGTGAAGCAAAAGTTGAAGCTTGAAAGAGAAACTGCATTCAATCCCAACAGGAAACAACTCTGCACAAGATATTTCGGGCCAGTGGATGATGCCCTGCAGGTATGGCATTGTCACAGCAACAAGCTGTGACAGAGGAAGTGCAAAAAAAAAAACATAGAGTATCTGGACTGCTTTGTTACTTCATGCACTTTAAGAGTGCCAATGCAAATGAAAATTAAGTTCTTTTTTTTTTCTTCAAGATGAGAAAGTCAGCAACGTAGCTGTTATGCACTTTGTATATATTGATGTATGTGACTCCATAAATTGCATCTCACACTTTTGACTCGATGTATGCTGTACCCTATGCTGTTCCATATTCTAGTAAATATATTCAGTTTCTTTCAGTTAAGTGAACTATTTCCTTGGAGTTCACTCAAGTGAAGTTGTACTGTATTTAGCAACGCATCATCAAAGCCAAATGTTGACTGCCACATTTGTCGCATCCATTGAAACGCTGAAAATATTATTTGAGTGCTTTCAAAGAAGAAATAAAAAACAATTCACCACAGCAATAGCCAGGAACACCGCATACGGAACAAAAAGCAGCATACCGTATTTACTCTAGTAATAGCCGCACTATTTATGAATAAGGACCTTGCGCTTACTTTCCCACAGAACACATATACAGCCAATAATTGCATTGCGCATAAATAACATAGCGAATAACCAGATACAGAACACGATTCTCCATACAAATGCAATCGTCACAGATGGTATCTTCGCACAACAACATTATCTCTGTCCTGTAAACAGCTGGAATCATGCTGTCGTTCGCGGTGATTGTCAATCTTTGTGCTCTGCGGAAAAGCGAACCCTCACGTTTTCTTCATAAACAGTGCGACTCTCATTCGAGTAAATACAGTAAATGCCGTGGCATAGCAACATTGGGTCACGTCCAGCTGAAAAATGGTTGTGTCAATTTAACACTACGTATTCTTCTACTTCTAATGCTTCACCCCTGTGTGCAAGAGTTGACTAGTCCATGAGAGTTGTAACAGACTATAGTCCGTTGCAACTCAAGAGCAGGAGACGGAACCCTCCCCTCTTTCCACATTGCCACAGCAAACGCTGGGGTCTGCTCTCCTCCTCCCTACCATTCACTGTACTAATAAGAAAGGGCTCCGTCTCCTGGTGTTGTGTTGCAATGGACTATAAAGCGCCCCATGCCAGATATCAGCGGCTCTGTCGGCATTCACATTGTCAGAGGCTGAAGTGTCTCAAATTGCACATGTCCATGGAAACATGTTGGGAATTATCAAGAAAGAATTGTGAGCAGCTAAAACATTACGTTGGTGCACTCCATGCCGTTGTCTGGCTCCGTGGCTTCATCAATGTCCTCGACCTCGGTGGAGTAGGCCTCCATGAGCAGGTCTGCGCACGTAAAAAACAAAGCATGAGTGTCGCTGTAACCGATAACTCCGGCAGAGTGATTAAGGGACAAGCCGCCCCTCACCTGTATAGTGCAGAAGAAATAAAAGGTTTTGCACGCATGTGATATATTTTTTGTCAGACACATAGCACATTTTTAAACCATCCTGATGGTATTTTTAATGACCTGAAATTTTATGGTGCTTTTGACATAAATGTCAAATGCACCATATAATGGTGCTTTTGACATTTATGCAGGCATTGCCCCCTTTATGTTCATAACCAATGCAATGAACTGGATAGGGGGTTAGGTGCATAATGGGTATCACTGCACGTACATAATGCAAATATCAATAGTCGCACCAAGAACAACTGATTTATTTATTCTTTTTATTTATTTATTATACCCTCAGGGCCGAAGCATTACAGTGGGGGTGGGCAACGGAAGTACAAAAACGCTAAAAATGGTTAGTCCGGCACAGATCATGAATAGTAACTTGTTAGTGCTTCTTTAAAGAGAACAAAATCGCCAATGGTCGCAATGGGTGAGGGAAGGCCGTTCCATTCACGAGATGTTTTTGGGATGAAAGATTTGAAAAAATATTTGAGATGGAAGTGGGTATACCAACTTTGCAGCAGTGATCGAGGCGAGATGATACGTATATGGGGGCACTGATTAGTTGCTCTTTCGAGAGTGAATTGGCATAGTAAATTTTATGAAATAAACAGAGACGGGAGATAGTGCGACAAGTGGAGAGATAGTGCGACAAGTGGAAAGAAGGGGCAGTGAGAGACTAGCTTTCATGGATGTGACGCTTGATGTACGATGGTAGTTTGATAATATAAAACATGCTGACCGGTTTTGGATGGCTTCGAGCGCTAATATGAGGCTTTCTGCACCGGGATCCCAGACCGAGCATGCATATTCATGCTTTGGTTGCACCAGTGTTTTATAAAGTAGTAATTTTAACGATGATGGAGCTAGAGAAAAGTTACGTCTTAAATATCCAAGCATGCAGTTATTGTTATTAACAATATATTTGTTGTACAAAAAGTTAGGAACTCATTTAGAACTATTTAAATTTCACAAATGACATCATGGAAGTCCTGAAACAGTTTCATCATTTAGCCACCATGTCACTAGACTGCAGAGGTTTTATGAAGCACAGCTTCTCAGCTAAGAAAAGCTCGTCATTTTTAATATGTAAGGAAACTTGCCTCTGGGGGTAACCCTGGCCCCGGTTGGCTGAGCCGCAGGGCCAGCAGCAGCTGATGACGACGGCCCACTCGTACTGGCGGGCGCTTTGGGTCTGGTAAAAGAAACCGAAAATGTGAAGCATTCATACTAAGAATCAGATGCACTGGTTACAGTAAAAGATCTAGCATAATACCGTCGGTGCTGGATCTGGCCCTGCAAAAAACTGAGCAGCTTGTAGAGGGGCCATGTCGGCTCCCTCTCATCATCTCTTCCAGCTCCACTCCGGCTGCTGGTTTTTTTTTTTTTTGAGTTCGCGGGCGAACTTGGCACGTAGTGCCCGCCATGCCTGAATGCAGGCGTCCGAGTCTCTGCCTGCAATGGAGAAAGCAAATGCTGAGAAAAAGGAATGTCATTTTTTGGCAGGAAATAGTCATTGTATGATAGCAATCCTAATTAAACTAGGTTTCACATACGTTGTGAAGCTTAGTACCGACGTACTGTGTCCACCATGCTGATATATGATTTACTGGAAACGTTTACTTCACTCTGCGAATTTTAAAACACAAATGGTACTCCGAATCCTCATCTACTTGTAACTACCACCGCTGCAATAAGCAAAATTATGTCTGAAGTGGTTCGATCTGCCTACATGCTTTCTCGTCACGTCTGGACGCCAAGCAGAAGTTGATGCATCCAGAATAGCGACTGACAGCGCGAATGCCGCATCATCAGTTGCTTGCCGAAAAATAACTTGCGGCTGATGATTGAGTGTTCGCGAGATTTGCACGCTCGTGCGTTTGTTTTTCCTCGGCGTGTGCTCTCATTGTTTACCCGACGAGTACTTTTACCCGCGTTTTCTTCAAGGAATGGTAGTGTGTGCATGCGATTTCTTCTTTTTTAACGAGTTTGTGAAAACGGAACGCATATTGGTATACTTGCACGCCGCATTTATTTATTGCTTTTCTTCGGGGTGGAGGGTCATAAAAACCCAGGACACATTACATAATGAGAATCTGCCGACGGCGAGCAGCACTCTGCGAGCACGAACAGGCCGCGGCCGACGGCCCCGCGCGAGCTCGTCCGAGTCTCGACAATACGCCGCTCGGACAAACACAGTGAATCGGGATACAGATAAGCAGTACGGTGGGTAAATATGACCTTTTAACATGCCACAGGCAATATTAAAGCGCCGAAAAATCGAGGACACGGGGAAAAACGCAACTGTTTGCTTCCTGTCTCCGTCCTTTTGGCGCTTTGAAACCGGCGTTCTGTACTGAGACAGTACTCACCGACAGCGATTCCAATGGCGTGCCAGGAGTTGGCACGCTTAACTGCGTCCTTGTAGTCCAGGCGGCGGGCGTTCCACAGCCACGGGTACTTTTCTACTTCATTGATGAGGTCCTCCTCGGAGCAGACCTCACCCGCGTACCTCGCCTCCGTCGCCATCTTGTCAGAACGATGCGACGAGGCGGGCACGTCGTGATTGGTCGGTTGTTTTGGTTGTTTCGAATGCATCGGGGAAGGTTGGGCTCGCTCCAACTCCTTGCGTCGCGAACGGCACGCGCGTGCGTCCCTCCGTCGCTATGGCAACTGACGGTTGCAGACCCTTGGAACGGTCGTTTCGGTTGTTCCGGTCGTTCCGGTCGCTACGGACGCATGTGTGTGAACGGGCCTTAAGCATTATAAAAGGGACAGAGCGGTCCGAATGTCTCATCTCGACAACTTTTCTGTCGCTGTGCTATCGGCACGCTACCGTTTGATAGATGAATTACTTTTTCAGGCGAGATTCACGGACAAACCTTTTTCGGAACGCTAATTGCCGTCTTGGCTTTCAAATAAAATCGTTTTTACCAGCTAGATTAAGCACTAATCAACTGAAAAGGGGCAGCGGTCCGGCTACGCCTTTCGTCTCGACGGTCTCAACAGGAGCGCAGCCATCTTGTTTGTTTACATGACGTCACGGAGCGCGAAGAAGTCACTCGCGCTCCGAAAAATTCTCGGTGCACGAAGAGCGCGCTCGAGTGTCAGTCTCCGGTGGCACTCCTGTCCGTTTAGTGAAAGGAGCGCCAAACTCTCGCGCTCCGGAGCGCCGACTTAACGCGCCCAATGTGTTCATATTTATGGGGTAACTTATTCGTGTGACCAAATTTTCTCAATTTTTATTAAACCGACAATTTCTTGAAAATCAGCCCATCACAAAAATTAAATAGTTTATGGTGTTACAAATGAGGTATATACAGCGAACTGTTTTTTTTTAGGCTGATTAATCTGCTCAAAGTCCTTGCTTGTAAGCAAAACTAAGACACAGTTTTAAAGAGGTTTATGCGCATGGAGTCTGGTCTGGTTGTTTCTATTTTATATTTAAACACAAAATAAATGGTTACAAGCACTCCTCATGCTTGCCAGGTTGAAGTGATGTAATCTGGTTACAAGTGCCCGTGTTGCATGGTCATGCTAAAGAATGTTTTTTAAATTGCAAAATAATGATGAAATATTTTGCTGCAAGGCTTAGGGAAGTTTATAAATTAAAGATGTTGGAAAAATTTATTTTGAAGCAAATCTAGTTTCATAATGTGACCCCTTTAAAAAGATTGAATATTATGAAACACAAATTCATACCAGCGTGCTCCAGCTGTCTTGGAATGAACTCCTGCAACAAGAGGATGTAGACCGCCTCCACTAGGCAGCGGAGATGTTTCCAGTAGCGTTGATCCAATATCCCCAAGGTGCACGGTAGGCAGTAAAACAGCAGCCACTGCCTCCACTCGCTTGCCTTCCAAAAGCTCCTGTCGCCGACAGGCCGAGGAGGGCGAGTTACGGAGTGCGGGGGCCGGATACTCAGCAGCCGCTTGTTTACTGTGGCCACCACAGAGGGACTTCCTGCAAGACAAGTGTAATGTTAATAAAGCAGAAGACCAGAACAAACTCAGTCCTATGCATTAGTGTCGCAAAGGTTTTGATTACAACTGCCTTCTCTAACTATCTTTCATTGTAGTCACCCCATCTGGTCTGGCCATCATTAACAAGATAGAAAAATCAATGACCTCGACGCAGAACAGACACTTTGGCATCGGGTCCCCTTGCTTCTTATCTAAGCAGATAGATTACGAAGTTTAACGTCAAAGTTGCGTTGTCTGCACCGGACAAACTAAAGAAGTTGTGTCCGAAAATTAACAACAAGCAGAAGCAACAGGGTGTGTGCGGAGTTCAACATCAACAAAAATACGTCGAATGTCAATGTGCAGTCGTATACGAAATATTGTTTAGTTGTGGGAAAGTGTATGTGGGTCAGACAGGAAGGTGTGTCAACGATCGTCTAAGAGAGCATGCCGTGTCACTAAAGTCGCCGCCAGCAGGCCACTTTGCGTACATGTCAGGGACTGCCAGTGCTCCGTCTTGTTCAGGAAAACAAAAATCCTGAAACGTTTCGGGGAACGACGAACTCGCGAGCTCTACGAGGCACAGGTTATTCTGTTCAGTGGGGATGCCTGCATAAGCGCGCCGTCCGTGGCCTTGTCACCAAAAAAACTTTAATTTTTAAGTCGCGATCTTTAACGATCCTTAGCATCTGTGAATATTTTAAACGTAAACTTCCTCTTTCTTTTTTCTACCGTAGTTTCTATTCACGTCCTCCCAGGACTCGATCGTTTTCAACAAGTCATTTAAGCGAGCAACTTAAAGCTTGGTATTCTTAGCAATTCATTTTCAGGCTACTCAAGCTATAGCATATGTTTTTGCGGGTTTTTATTATGCATGTTTTAAAAGCATTCTTGGATTCTTTTTCCTCTTTCACTTTTTCATTAAACGTCAGTTGTTAGTTCAGCGCTCTATCTTGTCTCCCTTGTCTATCCTTCCTTGTCGTATTTGCGCTGTTAATTCAACAATATGATCAACCAACTAGCCCACCAGATGATCGAGATTTGTATTGCGATCGCTGTAAAAAAAACATGATAAACTATTTTTTCAATACTGTTAATCCCAGAGCTCGGGGCCTAGCTTTGACAAAATCCCAAAATGGAGCATCGCGGCTAACGGCATAACGGGACGCAAAGCTGCCCGAGTTTTTGTCGCAAAAGCACATTTTTTGCTTAAAACAAATGAAACATGACTTATCTCGTCGGTGCTGTTATTAAAGATCAATGAGCAATTATTTTTGCACACTGTAATTCATTAAATTCTAGTTATAAAACTATAAGGTCATGTGTCTAGTGGTCAAAAATATGCAACTTGACAGCGGCCAATTGGGGGTCACCGCCCCCTTTCAGCTGCCAGTTTTTCGCTCTAAGGCCCTCTACCTTGTTGTTCTGTACATATGCCTGTCTGCATACATGCTTGATCAGGAACATATATATGACCAAGTCACTTGACATCCAGCTACAAATCTCCAAGCGCATTTATAGTAAGCTTGAGGCAGCTCATCTGCACTGTTATCATTGTGTCAGTATTCACTGCAAGTGTATATTGACAGCTTACCGATATAGTAGTTCTCCCGGCAGTTGGTCGAGCTGAACAGGTACTCTGTGAACTGCCTGGTGACACCCAACAGCACACAGTGCATGTAGTCAACGGAGAAACCCCAAACCAGGTTGAAGTGGGGAAGGTCGGTGAGGGGGGAAGGTCCCTTGACTCCGTTGACCGACGCACCGGACAGCAAGGCGAGCTGCATGTCTCTGCGCACCCCTTCTGGGGTCCTCTCTTCATCAGGTGTTGTGCCCCGATAGCGCAGGCTTCCTAGAAATGCAAAACAATATTAGCAGGTCTCAGCTTTGAAACTACCAACAAATAGAAGTAACCAGTGCACCCAATTGGAGCTATAAGGTTTTATGGTGAATTCCGCTCGCAGATCTCGAGCGCTCCAAAAGCGCTCCATTTGGAGCGCGCATATTCCGCTCGCAGATCTGGCTCGAGTTGGTCATCTTCCGCTCATAGATCTCTGGCAGCGCCCTCAAACCCCGTCGAACTTGCTCTGCGGGATTTCACAGATATTTCCGGAAGTTGACAGAGCGGCCCACTGATTTCCTTCAAAATCGGCAGTGCGCATGCGTGGCGAGATTGGAGAGGTCGGCGGGCCGGTTGGACCACGGTCGAGTCGTCGAGTTGGACCTGTTCGGGTGCGTCGGTTGTTTACGCGGGATTGTGACGGCTCAAACGTCTCTACCTCGCGTAGATCAGGGATACAAAGCCGTGACTGTGGAGCGTGGTAAATCGTAAGCGCTGACATCTGTGATCATGAGAGGAAGAACGAGAAAAGGAACGACGGAAAAGCCGGAGGCAGACGCAAGGTTAGGCCTGTTCATTCTGCAGCCAATGATTGTTTACCTTTTTACATTGCACTCCGCTGGCGTTTTCCCAAACAATAAAGCAAGAAGAAATTAGGCAACGACCGTGCAGGTGATGGTTTGTTACCTCTGTGTTTATTAAAATCGTAACAGAAATCTGAACTCCACCGCTGGCAATCGCTGTCCGTGCCCTGCCGCTTCGAGACGGCCGAAAGGTATGCGACAGTGCCGAACGCGGACGTCTTCGTTATTTGGGACATGGGCGCCGTGGTACATATATTTCGCCCAGCTTATGCCGGGTGTTATTTCTGCAGCTAAGCAGTGGCAGTCGTCACTGATCGTCGGAAAGATCAGTCGGCTGAGGCATTGGTGGGCTTGTCAAGTTCGAGCAGAGTCCATTTTGAACGGCGGAGGGGGAAGCGGTGGGGAGAGGTGTGGGGGAGGTCACTCAAAAAATGCAAGTTTACATTCCCCTCGTCAATTCGGAGCGGGCCCCACGGAGCGGAATTTCGCCCCCCTCGCGGATTTTGGAAAGCGCTCCGGATCTACGAGTGAAATTCACCATTAGGTAATCTAGAGCATACACAATTACCGCAGCTTCAACATGATTTAAGATTGCATTACTTGCTTTGAGAAACTTGTCTCAATTTCCTGCAGATGTCGGCAACAAACCTTAAACGAACTGATGAGCGCATTGGTTTAAGCTGAGAATCTATAAAAAAACACAGATCCTGTTTTGTTATCGTGCCTCTTTTTCTTTTTCTTTTTTTACGTCCTGAAATTGCAAAACGCTAAGCCGAAACGAACCACTTCTTGTATTCAAGGGGATTCTTTCACACGCACTACATGGGATCATGATCGGATTGGCGCAATGCATCGGGAAGCCGACGGGGGCACGCACTGCGAATTTCTGGAATGGTCTATTGCAGGGGTGGCCAGGATGACCCAGCCTAAGAGCCGCAAACAAAACCACTAAACTCCAAAGAACCACAGGGGGGGGGGGGGGGGGGGAACTCGTGTTCAGAGCAATAAACAAAACTCGAACTACTTTCAATCTACCTGAGTCAAAAGCAGTGGAACTGTACGTAAGGTAGCAGTAGCACAGGACTACCAAACCTCAACCTGTATTTCAATATAAAACGCGTTCATTTCTCTTTTGGGAGGGGGGTTAGGGGAGGGAGCCCTAACCCCCCTCCCAAACTAAAGAGTGAAAAAAGGCTTGCTGACAGACACAAAGTGACTACAGTAAGTCCAAAGTCCTTACCCTCCAGGTGCTCTCCACTTGCCAAGCACCAGGTGCACCCGAAGTACCCATTGTACTGCACGTGGTGTCGGACCTCGGCCCGCGCAGGTGCGTCGACGCAGCAGCAGAGGGCGTGGACCTTAGACGACAAGACGGTGGAGTTGTGTTCCCAAGTCAGCAAGCCCAGCGACGTCACTTCCTCGACAAGCTTGGTCATGAAGAGGCTCATGTCCGGGTGGCTTGAGCCAAACCACAGTCCTCCCAAGACACAGTGGTTGAACCGCTCACTCGGTGGAAGTTCATTAACAATAAACTGAACTGGCCACACCGACGCTCTCGAGGACTTATACAAAGGGCTGCCATCCGTGTTGAAAGTAATGGTGAGGTCAGTCCATTCATGTAGACCACTCTGCTGAAGGTGTCTGTAGCCTGCTGCACTTGTAATGTCTTGAATGACATCTGAAGGTGTCTGAGCTTCTTCTCTGAGCTTCACCAAATTCTCATGAAGCACCTGCTTCGTCTGACTGATGATATGTCTCATTTGGTCGTGCAAATTCATTGTAATGAAAAAAGCAGCCATCGCTTTTGGCCTGGGCAAGCTCGAATGTCATGGCACATTTGGAGCACACTTTCCTGGCTTCACTCCCGCTGGCATCATCAATGGAGGATCCACACCCTCTACAGTAATAGTGGTATCTGACCACGTTTTCAGTCTTAGCTGCCCAGAGCTTCCTAAAAAGGTATTTGCTGCGTGGTAGAACATCACTTCCAGCACCAAACAGTGTGTTTACTAGGTGCAGTAATTTGTCTAGCGCAGTCCAGGGCATGTTTTCTGAAGTCAAGAAGGCCATGATGAGGGCCACAGCCTCTGCTTTTGTTGTTGTTGAGTGTGGTAAGGTGCTATTCCCATACTCAGCAAAGCTGTCCGCGAGACACTGAGCTTCATCGTACACGGGCGCATCCGACACACTGTCAGAAGCGTGACTGTCGTGATCAAGTGTCATATTGATGCCGTCGCCCTGATCAACGGGATTGCCAAACTCATCTTCAACAACCATGCCGTCCTCTCCGTCAAATGTTTCTTCAAGGAAACCGTCCGCTTCGGCTTGGCCACTCTGAACTTATCATTTGTGGGCTGGTCGTTCCTTGACGTAGATGGCGAAGGTTCGTTCACACACGTGCCGTGGCCACTCTGGCTGGTATCGGCGCACTCGGCAATCCGTGCAGAATTACGGTTGTGCGTCGTACGCGGCAGTTGAAACGGCTCACCACTTTCCAAATATTTTTTCCTCCGTTTGTTCGGGGTGGCCATGGTATTTATTTGGCCGACACAAGGGAACTGAAAGCTTACAAAAGGCGTTGGGCCATATGCACACTTTTCCCTTTTCCCACGTGTGGAACGGTGGAACCCAGTGGGTGAAACACTCTCCTTACTACAGACAACATAGAGTTTATGTATACCAAAGCTTGACACCGATCGTTCGAAGCGCTCTGGCTTTTGCACACTGCGGCTATATTCTCAACTACTAGTGTGGAGACTCGCCGCAGCGCGCAAGAAGGTTGGCATTCGCAGAGCTCTGCGCATTCGAGCGAGAGATGAGTAGGCCAACTTTCCGTTGGTGCCGTTGGTAGTTCGCCAACTGATTCGATCATGCAAGGAGGCGAAACTGGATTTAATTGGATTAGGGAATAATTTGTCTTATTATTTTTGGTTTAATGCACTATACTTGAATAATAAAAACTAAATAGGTATTTAAAATTGGACTTAAATCTTAGTGAATAAAAAAATGTTTAAGGAAATTTTGTTTTTATTGTTTTTATTTTCGATATGTATGCTTTATTAGGTGAGCAGTACAGGTCGGAGACGCCGTTCAATGAAATGTCGGGTCGTAGCTGTAGTGTGTGTGTAAATATTGCTTTTATTATAAATTAAAATAAATAAATAAATAGTGAGCTGCAAGGGCGTTTGCGGGAAAACCGAACAGGGAGCTCAAACCCCGCCGAAACGCGCTAGCTGTTCGGATTCGCAAGTTTCGAGAGCATGGCGTTACATATAGATCAAAGGATAAAGAAAAACGATAGTTCCTAATGGGACCGACGTCCGCTTAAGCAAGTAGTAATTGTAATAGTAATCTTTATTGGTTCAGGAGAGCCGTGGCACCGTGGGAAGGCGACAGCCCGTGCCATGGAGGACCGCGCAGAGCCTGGGCCCGTGGTGCCGCGTCTAGTGATGATGATTAAGGGTGGGGAGGACGACGATGATGCTGAAATGGAGCCCGCGGGCGAGGGTGCGGGCCCATGTTGCTGGTGATGAAGGCCCGGTCGGCCCAGTGCACTTCAGTGGGCTGCTCGCCGGGTCGGTCCTCCGTTCAGCTGGCAGATATACGTCTTGACATTGAAATTGAACTGCGGGTCTCCGGTTAATTTCAATAAGAACGCTTCTGCGAAGGAAATACATTCTCGCTTATTCTTTCATGATGATAAGTATTTTCACCGAAAGAAACATTACCCCAAATTAGGCTTAGGTGTCCGTCGACTCGCAGAAAAATTCGGTTTTTCTTTATTATATCTTTATTCAGGCAAAACATCGCGTCCTGCTCGAACCACCAGTACTGCGTTCCGGCGGATTGAGCTCCCTGCGACGTCTAGTTTATTTTCTCGGTGCGAAAAACACTGTTCGGTTTTTTCGCAAAAGCCATTAAATCGGGTACGGCCACGGTAGGGACAACTGGTACGCCTCCATTGTGACTGCTAGCTTTCGATGCTTGCGTTTGCCCGCTTATGTAACATAGGGACGGGAATGCAGACTGACCGAAATCCGGTCTCAGGTTTGATCAGAACTCTAGATGCAGTGACCGGCGATTGGAGCTGGAGCAATGGCTTTCTGCAAAATTGCCGTGTGAGAAGCGCCAGGTGTGTTGGAAGCTTGTTTTTGACTGCCAGATTCCCTCCATGTTAGTGTATGTTTTCTGGTTTAGCATATGTTGGGGCCTACCATGCGGAAGTCTGTCCCGTTTAATTTCTAGCGCGCATGGCATAAACGAAGAAAAAAGCTGGCACTTTCAACAGGCCTTGATATCAGCATCACCATGCATTGTGACTTTTCGTATCATAAGAGTGAAGCGAATGATGCATACAAGCACTTGGGAAAACCTAATTGTGCTTTCGGGCAAAGGCGCCTCCGGTTAACAGAGGTTATTGGCAGGTTAATCAGATACGGGCCTCACAAGCTTGTTGTACGGGCTGTATGCCTTTCTGTACGTGCCTGCGTTTCGAGCGCTAAACCTACGTGTCTGATTTCGGCGTCTTCCTGAGTAGCGTGTATCGTACTGGTGGGAGCAAAATGACAAATTATTTTAATCTAACACACTAAATACACAAATGAACACAGACACCCCTCGAGGTTGCACGGGTGGACACGTTTTGCCAATATGTGCTTCTTTTCGTGTTTTTGACCTCTTAGGCCTTATTCCCTTGGGCCGGGCGCGCTCTATCCGATCTGTAAGATCCAAGCAAACGTTCAGAACACGTGCAGCGCAATCTCGCGCTGCCTGGGTCGTTCCTTCTATCAATCTCCGTCTTCGCGTGTCTCGATCTCGATGAACACAGTACCGGCGTGGGTTCGGCTTATTAAGCGGTCTTGTGTAGTACCGCGTGGACGTACTGCGCAGAGCATTTGACGAAATGCCATTTTAAAGCAAACGGCTGCCTAAGCACGCATACAACCAAGTTGACTGACTGAGCTAGAAAAGAAAACACGCGGAAGCTTTCGAAAGAGTAAATTCATGTTATGGCATTATCATTTCTGCACCGCTCTTTTTGTTCGCCAGGATATAATTTACCTCTAAAGATTTAGGTAGGAGGATAGAATATTGGTGGAAAAGGTCTAAGGAGAAAGCAATGAGTTAGAACACTAAAGGTGGGTCTCTAGTAGGGACGGTACTAAAAACAAAATCTATGAAATTAAAAAAAAAGGCAAAATATTCTAAGCAAAACCGCTAGGTGACGCAAGCTACCACCCACTACAGAGATCAATGGTCTATTCATTCAAGCCAAGCGGCCAAGCCCTTGGGCCAACGCCTCCTCCCCCGCGCAGCGCTGCCCCGCGCCATCCTATGCGTCTTCGTTGTCGCTCGTGGTGCGTGTTGTTGTTACGTTGTTGCCGTCGTGCCCGAATCGTATTGACTCCGCTACTCCGCCACGCTGCTTTGCTGCACACCGGTCGTCGGGATGTATGCGTACGTTGCGTTTGTTGATGGTGGCAAGGCTGTCGTCAGCATAAAGCTGATAAAAAAGTTTTCACCTAAAAACACAAGCGATTTTAACCCGGATGTTCTTAAGAACGTGTATTGGAAATCCAGCGCCGACGACGAAGGGTATTGTAAGGCCAGTGTGCAGCTGCTTTCTGGTAAGTTTTTTTTTTTTTTTGTTTCATTGCACTATTCGTGCCGACTCAAGATTTGTAATCTCAGTGCATGAAACTTACCACTGGCTTACCACGGCTCATATACAAAATGGCGGCGCCCATCGGATACACATGCATTTGCAGTACACGCATGTGAAAGCACTGCCCAAGCTAGTGCACGAGCGGGATGGCACGTGATGTTGGGTCTTCGGCTGTCGCGCCCCAGGCTTCGCAGGCTTTCTTTCATGTCTGCGTCGGCGCGCGGATAATCTCTATACATGTTTGCAAGTACGGCATCCGGGCGCCGGGGGCCTTGCTATCTGGGGTGTATACACTGAAGGCACGACCAACAGTTGATTGGCTAGAATTTCGTGCCGTACAGCAATAGGGTTTGTGCAGCAAGGTTACAAACCTGAACATAGAGAGGTGACACAAGGCTTCTCACATGCTTGCTTTGGTTGTCGCACCCTGCTTGTTTACTGAATCGGTTCTTGAACTTTCTCTTGCTATTGCTACAAAACTCCTAGCTAATTTTGTGGTCAGTCACGGAACCCCATTGATTACTTTATTAAAGATACGCACAGGGGCACTTTCTTGCTTGCTTTCTAACTTATTTATGTAATAAAAACTAAAAGGCACGTAAAAGTTAAGAAACACGGGCACTGTATACAAAAGCAAATAGGTAAAGACACGATTGCAATATTCGAAACATAGACATCTGCAAATATGTCTTAATGTTTTAGCAAGTTAACAGTGCATTCAACTTATTTATTTTTTTATATACTTTTTCTGTGTTCATTGCCCTCTGCCATGTGGCAGGTATCCTGGAGACAAATAAATAGACACTATTTGTGTTCTTCCTAAGTGATGCGACGGAATTCAGCACTGGCGCCATATCCTTAATGTGAGGGTGGTTTTTAATAGTAATGTAGGGGTTGATTAAAAATATGCAAAATTGTGTATGTCTGTATGAGTGCTGGTCAATCCCGTTCTCTTTTATTAGGGAGATTTAGTAACCCATTTTTCCTCTCCGGTGATGATTTCCAATAACGGAATGATGCACTTGCAAAAGTGCCGGAGGGGTCGCGTGTATTGTAATAAGGGTTATTGGAATGGTCTGCTAAAACTATATAGGGTCTAGTCACCCGCCGCTCGCAAGTGGTGCACTCTGCGCATGCCATCATCTGTTTCCGTGGCAGTCCCGATACTGCTCCTGCGTCGGTCGCAGTACGCAGCGGTTGGTAATTTTTTGGGCGGACGCAGAAAACAAATATCAATGTCAAGGACTCCTTGCTGTTGGAAATGGCAAAGCTCCTGAGGGTGCACACCCACGAATCCGACAAAAGGTTGTCTTTTTCCACAGGTAAACGATTGATTTTTGATTGTGAACATGAAAGACCTCGACACCCACCTTGACAGGCACAGGGTAGGCTCACGGAACTTTGTTTCAGCTAAGTGCGGGCGCATTTTGCCGTTGCCCAACTTCGTCTTGATTTGCTTGTCGCATCAGCGAGCTAGGCCTACTCGCGACCGAAAAAGTTTAGTGACACCACGAAATGCCAACATGCATTTTTTTATCTCTCTAGTGGCGGCAAGTTGGCATTGACAGAAATTTCTTTTGTGGGCAAACACTGCCATACAGTCCTTCACATTTCAGAAAACTGATCGCCATTTGTGGGTCCAACAGCTTCCGCGGAGCAGACGACATGCAGCAACCGTTGCATGCCGTCTGCACCGGTTCTCTTTTGAGCGATTCGTTGCGTCATACGGGTGCCACAGCAAGCCTCTTTGATTGCTGTAACCTGACTAGGAGCCTGATCAGCATCTGCTGAACTCATGCACGCTTGACACGCCCAACCCTGCTATCTGTTATTGGTTGACTCACCGGAGGCCAAGGCGTGTAATGTTTGTTGTCATTTCTGCGGAAGCCGGGGGACTCGCAAACAGCGTCTAAAGCCTTTCCAGATTGATGAAAGATGAAGACTGTGTGCCTCCGGTTGTAAATTTCTGTCAATTTTGTTTTGCCGTGGCTACAGAGGTAGAAACACTCACAATTGCGTCCCTTGAGAAGTGTCACTGAACTTAGGCCGCTAGTAGGTTTCGTTCGCTGGCGGACAATGTTGGGTAACGGCAAAATGCACCCACACTTGCCTGAAATGAAGTGCCAATTTTGGGTGCAGAGGCCTTTCTAGTTAGCAATCGAAAGCCATTTGCATTCTCTTCCTGTGGAGAGCGACCTCGTCTTGTTGCATTCACGGGTATGCGTTCCCAGGAAGTCCATGACCTTGCTATTCTCTCTGTGCTGCTTGCACTGCACCCTGATGTGGCAGATGCATGATACCACATTTGCCGGAAACCGCACGAAACACTAGCAACAGCTGCATAGTGCGGCCGGTATAAGAGCGGCGACGTGACTGGCACAGACACAAAGATGGCGACATACGCAGGGGGCATTACTCACGAGCCGCAGGTGAATAGTCCCTATTGACATCATACGAACAGGCACAGACAAGACTGACTGAGTGCATTGCTGCCATACGCAGTAGCAAATTCCTGAGCAAGAGGCCATTGTGAGAATTTGAGCTTCAAGGATGCCTAACAATTTGAATTCTGCAAAGCGATCCCCGGATCAGCATGGACCTCTTCAAGTGTCACTGCATACACCAGTTTAAACGAGTGGTGTACTGCATTCCTATGCGTATGACAGTAGAAGATTCTTGCTATACTGACAACTGAAAAAGAACGAACCATGGTCGTCTTCCGCGTGAAGGTGACACTGAGGGGGGTTTCATGCGTTACGCTCGGTGGACTCTGATGACTGATTGGGGGGGGGGGGGGGGGGGTGCATTCGACACTGATGGGGTGCAATGCTGCTCTTTAGACTAGGCCGACTCCTTTGGGGGCCCGTTTTGCAACCCCGATACGATTGGGCGGAGATTCAGTATTGGTGCCAGAGGAAGTGCTAACAGCCAGTTTGTTCTTGCTTGTGTTGCTTCGATCACAATGTTACTATTTTGCTTGCTTGAAGCTGCTCAAAATTGGAGTGAAACAAATTGTGTTGATGGTCGAGGTTTCACAGGTGTTGCCTGCAATATAATTTTTCAGAACATAAGTGAACTGTTGTAATTTTGTCTTACAGAAACACTGAAGGACCTCCTTGAGGAGCTGAGGAGGAAGCACATCCCAGTGCCCCTGATTTTAAATGAGAACTTCGAGGTATGTATGCAGCTTGGTTGCACAGCTTTCTAGCATGAGTAAGGTAAATTTTAAGCCCTCGCACAGTAATTGTATGTATTCTTGGGTGTTTAAAATCAATAGTTCTTTTGCGAAATCCTCCAAGCGCCCCGGCCTGCGTGCGACAGTGATGGAAGTGCTGCGCCAAATTGCGCCAAATTGCGCCAAGGACGCAATCCTGCTACATGTAGCGCCAAATTGTCATTTTACCGAAGAATTTCGCCATGCCTGCGCCGAGATGAGATGTAGCAATAAAAAATAAAAATTGAAGTCTTATCGAAGCGCGTGGCGGTTCCGCGGTATTTTCCGCGCCGCAACTGTTACGCAAACCGAGACTGCGAGGGCGCATTATCATCATCATCATTGAAAGGAACAACGTTAGCAACATCTGAGACCAAAGCCGCAGAGGCTAAGCGAAAAACCATCCCACTGAGCAGCCTATTTAAAAAAAAAAAGGCCGAGCTTGTGGATGTTTTCAATGTTGGCCCGCCTAGGGTGCCTCAATGTCCTTCTGTTTAGGGTGATGCCAACCATTGTTATACCCGATGCCGACAGCACGCGCTCACGGGAAAAATACAAAGAAATCGACGTGGGACAAAATGTCGCCATAGCACAGTCAGCGCCACAAACGCGTGCAGGGGCACGCTCTTTCACGCGCTTCTGAACAAAAAATGAAAATAAAAGTGTGGGTCAAAATGGCCGGATGTCTCCACCCTAAGTACAGTGTTCTAGAGGGTGTAGTGGCAAGAGCGGCGCCCGCTTACAATGAAGCGCGTGAAGACGGTCGACGTAGATACCGCGAGTGGCGCTGGAGTTCTGTGCCCTAGGAGAATTAATGGCACGTGTGCGATGAACGAAGAAGACGACGAGGGAGACGCGGTACGCTTCTCCAAAATGTAGCACCGTAGAACTTCTTTCGCGGCTATTAAGCCTGCAGCCCAAGTGATAGCGTTGCTGAACGATCTGTCAGTACTGGGGGGGGGGGGGGGGGGGGGGGAGTCGATATTAATTAAATACTCTTCCTCAAAACACGCAAATATTTCAAGTAGAGGATAGCACACACTCTAGAGGCATTAGTCCAAAGGCTGAACTAGAATTTTTATGGTGTACCGCAGGAAATGCTATCAGCACGAGCCCCTTGCTCTGGGGCAGATCTCGGCGGCACAAGCTCTCGTGCAGTAAGGGCAGCTGTCAACGTTATGAGCTCGCGCTTCCAGCCTTCGCTGCGGTACAACATAAGGTGAAACGGAGTATACAGAACTACATTAGCAGTTGTTTCGCACCGGGAAAAGCTCCAGTCAAACCACAGTAGTAAGCGCCGAACAGCGCTGATGATGGGGCTGACGGGGCCGCGCTCCTAGGGCACAGAACAGCAGCGCCATGGTGTCGTCTACGCGCAAAATCTTCACAAAGCGGCCGCCGCTCTTGCCACTACAACCCCCTCTAGAACACTGTAACCCTAAGCAAAGCGCACATGAAGGCACCCTAGGCCCGCCCTGTCCCCTTGCGCTAGCTACCAGCGAAGTCAAAGCTAGCGCGAGCCCATTGCTCTGTGCATTCCTGACTCGTGCGTGGGCACGTGCAGTGTGGGCAGCGTTACGGGCTCCATGCGCGCGCTTGTAGCTTCGGCTGCGCTCACACCGAAGCTGAAACGAAGTATAGTTTAGTTGCACCAAACTCTGGATGTAGTGCTGGTCTGGTAAAGCCTCACCGTCCTTTTCAGAGCACAAAGCACTGCGCGACTTGCGCGACTGCGGTGTCTGCCCCGAGGGTGTCGCTTCTCTGCAGCGCGTCCGTGCATGCCAAGGAGCGCACTCAATGGGTTAACTCGCCGTGGTCCGATCGTGACTTCGCCAGCACATCGAAAATGAATCGGAATTTTTGAAGCGAATATCAGATACCGCAATATTTGAAGCTGCTGTCCGAAAGACAACTCTAATCTGAACTAGAACATTCCACAACAGTGAGGGTCGTTAGATGCTGCTGCAGATACCTTAAAAGAAGCGCAGGCTGATAAAACTAAATATACTGTACCATCAGAACACAGTGTGACATATTTAATTGTATTTTTTTTTATCTGACAAGCAGATAAACTTTATTTAAAAAAATGTTTTTCTTGTGTTTACTTTGTTGAATCTTCTATATCTTGTCTTAAAAAGGCGACAGGCGCTGTGTTCCAATAATAGAGATGGGCTTTATATATCAATGCAGCATTATTTCATTTTCAAGTAATATGCCAACATATGCCGGACCCTGCTCCAAAAGGGCCACTGCCTGCTCCAAAACAGCATTTTGCCTGCTACAAGGCCTGCTCCAAAAGGTCAAATGGCTCTTCCATCACTGGTGCGAGGAATTATGGGAGAGACTGTCCCTCGCCTGGCCGCTCTGCCTTGAGATCGCATTGCCTTGTCGCTTGCCTCCTCTGAATCCTCTGTTTTTCGATTCCATTACCTATTTTTATCCATTCCAGTGTATTTTTATTGCTTCTAATTGTTTCTATCCTCTTCTTCACGCATTATTTCTTGTATATATATAATATTTGTCTTTATTTTGCGTTGTTCGACGGGAGTGCCGACGGACAACACGCCGCTTCATGCGTCGTTCCTGGGGTGAGTACTACCGTTGCTACCGATTCTTATCGCGCTGTTAGCTGTTAATTTCGGTTCATTTGACCCGCGTGCAGTCAAGAGGAGCCGTTCATGAACACCCCGGCACATGTCATAGGGGTAGGCAGAGCTCTGAATCAACAATCGCGGCGCGAGAGCCCAATGTGCTGTGATTTAACCGCCCCCGCTCGCTCCGTTGACTCGCATTGTAGCGTATGCCTTTGAGTGCCGCTTACTTGAACAAGATACAGCACGCCGCTTTGTCGCCGCGAACCATTTTCTGAATGTTTGCGAAACTGAGGCATATGCAATGCTGCGGCGCCTGACAACTGCGTGCTGCGGCGCGATCCCTTCGCAAGCGCCGACGGCTCAATGCCGCGGCTTGAATGCGCCTATGGCACACCTTCGTAATCTATCTGCTAAGCGGTTGTCCGTTGCCAACGCCCTTTTTCAAGTGCAGAGATGTGTTGTCGCAAATCATTTGTTCGAATGCCTGCAAAGCCGTAACACTGTTCGTCATATCCAACGCTTCGGTGCCTGACAACTGCACGCAGCAGCGCGAGCCTTTAGCAAGCACCGACGGTTCAACGTCGTGACTTCTATGCACCTTTGGCATGCATTCACGATCAGTCTGCTTGGCGGTTGATCAGTCTGCTTGGAGGCTCAATGTCGCGGAAGCGGCGACATTGAGCCGTCGGCATTTGTGAAGGAATTGCGCCGCAGCGTTGCATATACCTCAGCTTCGCAAACATTGGGACAAATGGTTTACGGCAACAAAGCGGCGTGCTGTATCTTGGTCAAGTAAGCGGCACGCAAGGGCATACGCTACAGTGCGAGTCAACGGAGCAAGCGCGGGCGGCCTAATCACAGCGCACTCGGTTTTTGCGTCGCGATTGTTGATTCAGAGCTCTGCCTACCCCTATGACATGTGCGAGGGTGTTCATGAACGGCTCCTCTTGACTGCACGCGGGTCAAATGAACCGAAATTAACAGCTAACAGCGCGATAAGAATCGGTAGCAACGGTAGTACTCACCCCAGGAACGACGCATGAAGCGGCGTGTTGTCCGTCGGCGCTCCCGTCGAACAACGCAAAATAAAGACAAATATTATATATCTACAAGAAATAACGCGTGAAGAAGAGGATAGAAACAATTAGAAGCAATGAAAATACACTGGAATGGATAAAAATAGGTAATGGAATCGAAAAACAGAGGATTCAGAGGAGGCAAGCAACAAGGCAACGTGATCTCAAGGCAGAGCGGCCAGGCGAGGGACAGTCCCTACCACAATTCCTCGTGCGCGGGCCGGGGCGCTTCGGGGATTTCGCAAAAGGGCTATTGCGCCATATCACGGGACTGGCCAAAGCCTGCACTCGTCAGGCACTGCCATTGTTTCTGGTTGATGGCAGTGCGGCTTCCCTCATGTCGCCCATGTTTTTATTTATATTAGGGGTCTTGATAATTGTTTGTTATGCACCACAAATAAAATAAGGAGTCTGATTATTCATTGTGAACAGTTATAATAGATATAAAAAACGCGGGACATTGCAGTTGGTTTCTTTTTGGCTTCACCCCTTCAACTGGAAGCCAAATGGCCATGTAACACCATCTCAATTCAGTTTGGTCGTACCACAGTTAGTGGCCGCTAACTGCCGTTTGCCCAAACAAGGTTAAAACAGCCTGTGTCACTCAGGTATGGCACACATTCAAACACAGACACCACTACCTGCTGCCTAGAAGGTTACACTGGGTACCAGATATGGCTCCGATGCCTCTATTTGGCCAGCTAATCATCTTTGTCATTTTTTTATTTTTCAGGTGGACAATGCACCTGTTTTGAAAGAAAGAATGACAAAGCGAAAGCTTCCAAAAGGCTCTAGTGACAATACGGAGCCTGCGAGCAGTGGAGTGACGGCTGAAGAGTATGCCAGAGTTGTACAAAAACTGCAAGCGAAAAAACAAAGGATCTGCCACCTGGAGCTCGAGCTCGACATAGAAAGAGGCATTTCACGGCGTCTTCAAGAACAACTACTGGATCTCTTAGGTAAGCTTTTAAACACATTTGGAAGAGAAGCTTCTGGGCACTGCTAATTTTGGTCATGCTGCTACTGCTTAGGATGAGGCGTGCTTTTGCCATGTAGTGGCGTGCGATTGTCTCCCTGTTGACACAATGGTAGTGCTGGGTCAGACAAAATCTTTTGCATTATGGGGAGGTTACCATATGTTCAGGTGTTTTAGGGGTCCAATGCTTGAGAGGTTTGTGCAGAGGTGGCAACCACGTGAAATGGCAAGATGGCAACCATGCAAAAACCCAATCACGGCCTTTTACACTCTGGGGAAGAAAATGGAATGGCGTGAAGCCAGCGGAATGGCAAGCCAGTGAAGCGGCCAGGTTTGACCAAGTAGGCTTTGAGCACGCATGTGAAAAAATGTGTGTGGGCTGGCCAACATTTACATTTGTATCATTTTGAAACAGGTAGCAGATGTAATGGGAAATTTTAAAATCAATTATTCAGTTGAATTGATCCTTTACTTCAAAGTAAGCTAGCAACAAAAATGTACCACTTTCTCAGCGCTGACTATCAACTCTGTGTTGCAAGTTGTCTTCTTTCTCTGTGTTGTTTACACATCTACCAAACTTTGTTCTTCTTCGTTGCTGTTGCACAAAAAATGTGCTCGTAAAGAGAGGAGCAAAACAAGGCGACCAGCTGCATAGAATGAATTACTTCGACTAACACATTTTTCACCTATTTTCACAATTGTTTCAATTTCTCGTGTGAACTGGTAAAAGTGCTTGCCTATTACAATACATTTCTTTTAAGTCTGCTGAGCGTCTGCAGCCCTGCCAATGTATGCCTAGATACGCCTTTCACCACCTCCTCACGCGACAAACTATTGAAGCGGACACAATTGGGGTTCAAGCTAGATGAACAATGTGTTAGCAACCCTTCTATAACATACTGTATTTACTCGTAAAATGAACACACTGCCCCCCCCCCCCCCCAAAAAAAAAAAAAAAGATATCTGGGTTTATCACGCGGGGTAAAATGTTTGCTTTTACAAACTTTGTGAGAATGTCTTCTTAGGTGCCAATATAACATGGAAGGGTACTGTGGCACGTCTCCACTGATGGATGCACATCCACGACTGGTTGTGGGCGTGCAACAGTAATCATGCTCTATAAATTGCAATCCTTTTTTAGGGCGTTTTCGGCGTGCCTTTTGCCGAAGGAAAAGTACCCTACGAAGCTCACGCCGCACTGAGAGCGACGCGATTGTTCTTACCTAACCACTTGCATGATTTCACTGTCCGAAAGCGGACCGCAGACGAACACGAGTTAGTTGACATCAATGCATCCGGTGGGCGAAACATGTCCGAAGCTGGGCGATTCCTCGACCCCAGTTTTATTGGGTGTGCTCGCTACTCAGTTTCACTGTTCATCACTTCCGTTACTATGCACTTGCAGCCATGAGAGCGTATATTGCTATGCTTGGCTTAGTTTGGCCTGGCCACTTGGCGGTGAAAGAAAATTGGCTTGGTGGGCTTGGTGGCTAGCTGAGTTGGGCGCAGTTTGAGACTGGAGGTGTGTTTATTTTGCGAGGGGGGGGGGGGGGGTGTAATCTAAGAAAGAGTTGTACTTGGCAAAAAATAAAAAAGAAAGTTTGGTCGATGTGTACACAACATAGAGGAAGAAGACGAAATTCAACACAATGCTGATAGCACCGAGTGATTGGTACATTTTTGTTGTGTGCCTGCCTGCATGTGTGTGTCTTGAGTGGAACATACTTGTGTGTGTTGTAAATTAAAATAGTTTTCTAAGATTGCAGAAATTGTTTTCTAGCGAGAAACAAACCACTGGCTGGGTTTTAGGATTTAATAATATTTGGTTTACTAAACAAAGTTGTATTACTGTTATGAGCTGGCAAAATTGGGCTAGTCTACTACCAGCCCAGTTGGTAGCACACAAAATGGCCAGTCTCAGCTGAGACTGGGTGAGAGACAGAGTATTGCCAAGGCTAGTTCATCAGTGAAGTGGAACTCTACTTTGAAACTCAAGCACTCATCCTCTCCACTTTTCATTGGCTTTTTTTCACCTAGTTTCAGCTGGGACACCAGTTGTAGTAACAGGATGTTTAGCAACCGGGAATTGTCAGGGAAAATCAGGGATATTGTCAAAAAGTGAGCCCAGTCAGGGAAAATGAGCCGGAGATGCCATCGAGTGCCCTCAGGAAAGACTTGAGAACTTAGGGGCAGAAAAATTGCCAATAAATTTTGCTTAGAGTGGAGTGCGGGCTCTGCTCACCCAATGTAGCGTGTGCTACCCGATGCAAAGGGAACAGCCGATAAATCTAGTCCAAGCCTTGGATTGGGTTGGATTGAGGCACCACAGTAGGCTAGATCCAGTTAGAGCTACTAGAATTAGCAACAAATGGAAAAGCCGTAGACTCTAATCTGGTATCCTACATTCTGGCGGCTATACTGCCATTTGGTTATTGACGTGTGTGGCTGGGCGTCGTGTTTGCATAGTGTTTCTGGAAGTGGCCTTTTTACTGACGATGTCGGTGGCAAGGAAGTGCTGGTTTAATCCGAACTGGACGAACCCGAACCTTTCGGAATATGCAAGTTGGATTAAGCCCTTGAAAAATGATCCTCACAGTGTTCAATGCCTTGTGTTGTAATGGTCTTATATATTTAACCGCCTCTACAGTGGTCAGGGAATTTCACCTGAAATCGTCAGGGAATTTCAAAATGATAATTTGCTAGACACCCTGGGTAAGCCTACCTGATGTCCCGAGAAAATAATAAATGCGTGGAGAGTGCACATTGCTTCTGAGGCTTAATGTGCTTTTGAGACATCAATATAATGCCCACAAACTCCTTGAGTGAATAAATTTCTTAACATGTCCCCCCTAAAAATGGCAAGTTTAAGCTATTATGCTGCAGAGGACGTCTCCAGATGCATTTAAACAAGGTTATATCAGATTTTGCGTGCCATCTACCGGAAAACAAGCTTGCACATGTTTACTTTAGTTGCGTACGCTCAGTCTGCTAGAAACATGTTTCGCATGGGGTGGGGAACAGGTTTGTTCTCCTGGGTGCTATTTGAGCTGCTGACAATTAGTGCATTGTATACAATTTCAGAGAAGAATCAAGGAGGTGCAGTGGACACACAAACTGAACCAACTGCCGTTGCCCCAGCTGCAGCAGTTGTCCCCACAGCTGGACAAGCTGCTGCAGCACGACTGCCGGCCGCAGTGCTGCCACCTGCACGACTGCCGGGTGCAGTGCTACTGCCTGGTGTACCAGCACAACTACCTGCCGCAGTGCTGCCACCTGCTGCGGCACCGCCTGCTGTAGCCCCGCCAGCTGCTGCGGCACCGCCTGCTGTAGCATCGCCAGCTGCTGCGACACTGCCACAGCCTGCTGCAGCTGCTGGGGCTCCAGCAGCTCTGCCAGCTGCCGTGGCTCCAGGAATGGGGCTTGTTCACGGCCCACCAGAAGCCCCTTCCCCTTCCCATGGATTCTTGGGCCTCTTCGCAGAGGTAGATGATGAGGTAAGTGTTGAAGCAGTTATGCCGCCTGTAGGTGCAAACCATGATGCATAGCGCAAGTTTGTCTGCTTCTTTTAATAAACAAATATGTATTGTCCATTTTCAACACAGACCAGCCCACGAAAGCATGGGTATGCTTGTTACGCCACAACCCCTGCAAAGCATGGGTATGCTTTGCAGGGGTTGTGGTGACATCAGAATGCCAAGCTCCGATTGGCTCTCATCTGAAGGATAGTGGGTAGACCTCAAGGCAGCTGCTTTGATGTCTACCCACTATCCATTAATCAGAGCTCCGCGTTTTGACGTCACCACAACCCTCGTAAAAGAAGCAGACAAACTTGCGCTCCACAATAAAGGAAGCGGGGTAGAAGTGCTGCGCCATGGTGCGCCAATCCACTTTAGCTGTGCCAACCTGCTCCCAAGCGCACATGTTGCGCCAAAACTGACCAAAACATTTTTTTTCTTGTTAAAGTTGTTGGAGTTCTTTTTTTTATTGGCCACAGTAGTTTATCGTGTTATGCTTGTTTAGGTGATTCTGAACCAATAGGGACTTTTAGCAAATCGATACCGTGACCGTGAGGCAAGCGCTTGAAATCATGCTTCAAAGGCTCTGGTAATGCGGAACACGGTGAAGGTTTGCTAAAAGTCCGTATTGTTATGAAACCACCATACCAATGTTGTTGTGTCAGCGGAGTGTAGGTCTGATCTCCGAAAATGCAACATGCGTAGGTCGCTTTGTCAGAGTACTCATCGGTACTCTGACAGTCAACGAAACGACACCTCGAAGCCTCGTTTCGTCGTCATTCCTTACTTTACTTCTTCCTTTCTTCGCTTTTTCTTTTTTCACAGTGGCGTTGAGCATGGTTGCGTGTATTCGAAATACCACACACATGCATTAAATTGCATATACCGTAAAGTCTCGTACAAACGCCCAACCCCGAGAAATCACATAACTCGTTTTTTTAATCAACTCTACTGCGTGATCTGCGGTATCGGTGCGCGATAAACGTGCCCGCCACGGGTTTTCTTGTGCTTATCGTATTGTGACATGCGACTCTACAGTATCCTCAATATGTGGGGTATCTTTTTCCATGACATGCATATTCCTAATTCGTTCCCGCATTTTTTTTGCCTGAGATTTTTGTGTGCGATATTGGTTACCGTGACATTTGAGTTTCTAGTGGCCGGGTTCTTGTATGTATATCGCACCGTGAAGCGCGAATGCGTTGCATCTGCATTCTGCTGTGGTACCCGTGGTAGGGGAGTTTATAGCGAATTCCCACATACTTTCGCAGGCGCGAGTTCGCCATGTCTGCTATATGTATCATTAATGCAAAGACAGTGAGTGCGCAGGCGAGCTGGTGATAGTTTATCATGATGTTTATTTGGGTCGGCGTTTTTACAGCGCCTCATCATGGTATATAAACATACATAAGGGCCTGCTGGCATATGTTCACCTATCATCTAATTTCTGGCAAAAGCGACAAGTACTATACAAAAATTGAACAAACATTTGGCATAATATTTTCTTTTCTTTTTTGCATGTTTGGGGTGTGTGCTTTTGCTGTGACCGCTTCCATGCTTCTCATTCGTGTCGCAAACGTAACATATAGAAACAATAATTGATTGACTCGATGGTCTGTAGATTTTTTGTTATAAATGATATTTATGGCGAATACAGTCGCTGGCACAGAAACAGCAAGCTGGTGAGAGGACGAGAAGGTGGGAACATCCCGTTGAGCGAAGCAAATTTTAAACCGTTGTGCTAGAACGCATCCAAGCAATTGACTTGTGAGGAAAACCTTCCATTTTATGGTCTTACTTGCCACTTTTGTTGGTCACTTTTTCTTTATAAAACTCCTAAGCAAGTGTTTTTTTTTAAGTCTGTTATTTTTTTTCTAGTGAGGTTACAGTAAGCATTTCTGTATGAGCAAGGGTGGTATCGGTGGCATCGTGAAGGTTTCAATATTTTGCATTTATACTTTTATCAGATAGAGCAGATTGGTACTCTGTTTAGTATTGGAATAGTTTTGTTTGAAACAGGGACTGAGAAAATTTGTATTTTCTACTAACAAATAGTGTAGTCAATATTGGACTTTCTTCATCTTGAAATTGTTTTGTTTTCAACTTATTTTACATGCAATTTAGGTTGTTAATTATGCACACTGTTTTGTTTTTATGAGGTTTAAGTTGTGCTTCTTTTGTTGACTATGCCTTCTATTGGAAATCCGTGAGAGGAACTAGCCTGGTTACCAGGACAGTTCTCAATAGCTGCTCAATAGTTAAATTAAGATCTCTCTTTGGCAAGATTTGTTAGGAATTCAATCATTAAAAGTTGGCGAACTAAAATTAAACTTTACCAGGATGGATTTGTGGTAGATTACTTCAGAAATATAAATGTGCCTGCCGGGCTCTTATGCCGTCCGCTACCAAGAAGGCAGACAGGGTCTGTCATTGACTAGGTATTTGTAATATCAATTCAGCACCTAAATGTGTGCAACAGTGAAGGGGTAGATCTTCAATCCTGTTTATTCAGCATTCAATAAATGCGAGGCCCGCTCAAGTTACTGCATTTTATTTATATATTTGTGGATTATGCAAGTTGGCAGACCTACGTTCTGCAATCCCAGTGAGTCATGTGAGACAGAAGAACAGGAAAGGACACAGGGGACGAGCTCTGAGAACTGATGTATGTATGAGCCAATGTAGAGTATTTTTCTGAGTAATATACTGCAGTTGGTAGTCAACATAACACTCATCCTGCATTACCCCTTGCTCTTCTGTCTCGCATGTCACACTGTTTTTGCTATTAGTACTGTATTAGGATATTGTGAAGCATATAAAAAAAGCTGTGCAAGCTAGGAAAAAGAAATGTTGTGGGTGTTTGCGCTTGCTGAATAAGGAACTTCCACATGTTCTGACAATGGCAGTAGTGACAGATCTTTCAACACATTACTGAAGCTATCATAGTCCCTGCAGTCCACGGCACATTTTCATGAGTTAGGGAGCCATCAGCTGTTGCAGCATGTATCGAAAGCCATGTGCTCTGCCGTTTGAATTTTATTTGGACCCAATAGTACGGAGCGTTAAATTGGGCATATTAAACACGGCCAGCTTGCATTATGTTTGCTGCAATTGCAACATTGGAGCAGCTCCATGCATTTTATTAGCCCATTACCAGCAAGAGTATTTTTGTATTGTGGCCATTATAACTGCTTGTGTAGAATAACACAATTGTTATTCATACTTTCAGACCCACCTTGGTCACGGGATCATGGTCGCCACAAGCAAACTGAAGTACATCTTGGGTGCCCGGGGGGACTCGATGTTTTGCAAAGAAGCAACGAAGGTTGTTTTTGGCGCTGCAAACTTGCAGCGCCGAAGTGTGACTGGACAGGCATGTAGGCGGCTCAAGGGGTCAGTTGCGAAGCGAGCGCTGACCCCGAATAAGCTGGCGGCCGTGGGCAGTAAGTGCTTTTCCTCTACTCCCAACACACCAAACTCTGCCACTTATTTGCAGGCATTTCTATGACATGGCTCATGGTTGACCACTGCTAAAACTTGGTCTCAATAGTTATTTTATGAACATCAATCTTTCATTAGTTTTCATCGAAAAAACTAGAATCGCTAATCTCAACTGATAATTTTCCTAGGATATACCGTATTCGTCGGAGAAATATATTGGGCTTTAAATGCACGGAACAAGTTGTTTTTTGACACACCATGCTACAATTTACTACAGAGGTGCCCTTAGATCCTTTATTTATTACTTGAAAGTAGGAACTCATGAGGGAATCCCTGCTAATTCTTTTTACTCGTAATCATTAAATTGTTTTCCATGCACTTGTAGTGCTTGTTCCGAGTGAAAGACGTATGAAATGGAATTAAAATTAGATTGAATATTGGAGTCTTTGACTGATTTTTTGGACTTCGCAGGGACTGAAAAAACGTCCGAATAAAAGAGCAGTCTGAAAAATCAGCAGATTAAAAAACTTTTCTTTATTACGTCTAAGCGGGCCTATAAAAGCTGTAAATAGTTCCTTGCTTCAGGTTACGCCTTCGCGCCCTGTTTTAGGTTTCGCCTCCGTTTGCTTTCGAGAACTTTCTGTTAGTTTGAGAATCGCTGCCTTCTTTTCTAGCGCTATGGTCGAGTACTTTCTGCGCTTCTTATGCCCGTGTCCCACTGGAGCGACAAACCGAAACAAATGACAGCGACAAGCCTCAAACCAGTCTTTCACGATTTGAGATGCTTTGTGTAATAAAGGAGGCTATGCTCAAACACTAGCATCACGCACGCGAGCGTATCTTTGGCGGGCTTCCAACCGCTAGTGCTTACTTCACGAGCATCGAACGACTAAACGCCTGCCAAAGGTACCATCGCGAGCATGCTGCATGGGTTTGAGGCTTGTCGCTGTCTTTTGTTTCTGTCTGTCGCTCTAGTGGGACATAGGAATCAGCGACACATGGCGGCGACGGAGGAACAGATGGGGCCATGATGTCCAAGCCAGCGTAGTTCGAAAACACAATTCACCGAGACAAGATCGAGATGGGAGGCACAAGTCCATGACTGCAATGACGAATGAACAGAGCAAAATGGAAACAATAATGATGATGATAGTGACGTGCAGCTGAAGAGAAAAAAGCCGTACAGCGTCACCTAGCAGTAGGACTTAGCAGTATTTAAGTAGCGCTGCCAAACCAAGCCAATCCATGTGCAGCCAACATAGAATCCAAAATGGCTGCTTCTCGGTGGTGTTTCCCACTGAACGCTCGCGACAATTTTCTCAGAGAAATCAAACTTTCAAACTTCAAGCTGTCTGAAACATTGGTTGTGCATATGCACTTTTATATCGGGTAGGCCACGATTTGTTTGCTGTGCCACCTATAACCCCCCCCCCCCCCAAAAAAAAAAAAAAAACGAATGACAACTAGTATATTAATTGTTACGTTTTCCTGAAACATATATCTCTTTAGCAGTGTTTCCTCCAAAAGAATTTGCTTGGTTCTGCAGTAGTTCAAACACTTAACATGTCGTAACTGTTGGGTCGGTTGAACCTGGTACATGTAACTGATTGCCTTGTCATACCCATTTTCAGATGCCTTCCAGCTGTACATCACGCAGACATCCTCGGATAAGTCACCGAAGAAGAGGAGGGTTCTCATGAACAAATACATCGGCGAGCAACTGCACGATATTAATAGAAAACTTGAGTTTTGAGGAACCTTCGATCTAGGGTATCTAAAGTATTCAATATATATATGTCAACTCACCTGCTTTGGAGTCATTCTTTCTAGAGTGCTTTTTTTGCATGCTGGGGGCCTCGAGCAACACTGCCTAGATAATAAGTGTCTGCATCACCTCCTCTTCCTTAATGAAATGTCATCACAGTCGGATTATGCTGACACGATGACTGGGCCCGAGTCCCACCCTCGACGCGCTGATTGAACACAAGTGTAACCCAAACACTGTCACAGCACTCATACCCAATCTCGCTGTGAGGATGGTATGAAAGTGGTCTGGGGGACTTGCCTATCTAGGTGGTACTGTCTCGGGATGCTAACCTTTTGTGAACAGGAATTGCATGGCACCCGTATCTGCTGGTTTACGTAGGTCGACCTGTGTCTATAGTCGGGTTGACCTGTGTCTACAGTCAGGTCGACCCGTGTCGTAGGTCGGGTTGACCCGTGTCTACAGTCAGGTCGACCAGTGTCTACGGTCAGGTCAACCCGTGTCTACGGTCGGGTCGACCCGTGTCTACGCTCGGGTCGACCCGCGTCTACGGTCGGGTCGACCCGTGTCTACGGTCGGGTCAACCCAACCACAGACAGCATGCTTCAGTCGGGTCGACCCGACCCGACTGAATACGGGACCTGTATGTCCATAACACCATATGACCCAAACGGGTAGGACCCGTACTAAAAGTATACGGTTTTTTTTCAGAAGGGAAACCTAGACTAGACAATGACAAGCGATTTTGAACTAATTTATTTAATCTCTAAGGATATGCTATAGATAACAAAAAAATCGATTTGTGTCGAAGCAGAATAAAGATTCAGGGACTTTTCATGATCGCGTTTTATCGAAAAGCCTCTATTATTCTGCGCTCACTAGCGTGTTGCTTCGCCAAGGGTGACTCTCTACACGATAATTTTGCAGATGGCTTCCTGGTCGGCCACTTCTCGCTTGCCGAGGGATCATTGTTGTCATGCCTAATATCATATCAAACACAGGGTTTTACATTTGTAAGCATCGATCGAACACTGCTGCTTTATCTACGCCTAAAGCAAGCTCAAGTTTATCAGCAGTTATAACATCATCTCCGAACACTTGGGGCCAACACCCGAAGACGGCAATTCTACATGTTTTTGTAATTCACACTTCGAAAGCCTGGAATCCTGATAAAAGCTATGCGTTCACCCCTTTGATAACGGAGTGGTTTGGTCCCAATAGCCCGGCTCCCAAAACACGGCAACGCTCGACGGCCCGCGTGCGGGATTTTCGCTGATCCGGTCGGCGTTCGGCCGGGGGAGCTCATATGGCCGGCGACTATACTACGAAATTAACAGTTCAATAAATAGTCTGTTATAGGAGAGGAACATTACAGTTGAACAGAACATAACGCTTGAATCAATCAAGAATTTCAAATAAAGCACGCACGTAAAAAAAGCTTGACGAGTAAAGAAAATTACTGGCACTCCACTTCCAGCTAACAAACCGAATTTGGGGAAATAAGGGTTAACCAACGCTTCTGTGGTATTCAGCTTTAGATATACTGGGAGGTAAACATCTTGCGACACGAAGACACCCATATTTTAACAGGAAAAATAAAATAAAAATGACTTCGAACATAAAAGAATAACCAATCAGAACGTCCCTAACAATCTATATGAATAAAAAAAAATACTTACAATTAGGGCTGTATAAGGCCCGTCGGGCCGATCTCTTTGGGTTACAGGCTGGACTCGTCGAATATTCCTGTCACAGAGTTCGACGCAGTCCAAACTCATCGGATCATGACAAAGCGTACATTGCGTAGCAAGAACACATGTCCCCGATGGTCAAGAGGTCCTCTCTTTGTCACTCACATGGAAGGAAGGGTGGTTCGTTGCGTCTTCGGTACGTCGAAGGTAGTAGTGACATGTATGCACACTACAAAGGAAGGTCACAGGTGTGTAGGGGCTGCCGAGAGTATATCCATGGTTTGGACTAGAGCCACTAAATGAGCTGCGTCTAGAGTTTCGGCACTCCGTTCGCTGACAATGAAGCTGATGTAATACAGCCTTGCTTTGTCGCGAACTGTTTAAACATTTGTGGAGGACAAAAACGCGTTTTTTGTGATTTCAAATAAAGCTTCACATAACTGCCAACCATGATTTTAAGCCACAATACGGCCAATGGGGTGGTTATCATCTGAGCCCGTTCTCGTTTCGACGTTCTCACTTGGCCCTTCTCAAAACAACCATTCTCAAAAAGATCTTCTCGCTTTGACCCGTCGTATTTGGCCCTTTCCCGTTTTGTCTTTCGCATTTCAACCCTCCTGATTAGGGCCCGTTCTCGTTTCGCCCTTCTCACCTAGCCTTTTTCAAAACAGCCATTCTCAAAAATATCTCGCTTTGACCCGTCGCACTTGACTCTTTCTATACCAAAATCGTTTTTTAGGGTAATATTAATACATCGATATACTTTGTGTGTGTGTGTGTGTGTGGGTGTGCCACACTGTAGGCATACTCTCTCTGCTAAGGATTTTAGCAGTGCGTCGAGGTCGTCCTAAAAGGCTACAAGCTGACAATAAAACAGACCAACTATTTATCGCAGTAAGATCATATTCCGAAATGTCACGTTGTTCGAGGTCTCTCAACTTGGGACAATGCCACCACTTCTATAATGCAGTGGTTCTCAAAAGGGAGTTTGCGAAGACATCCTAAAGGTCCGCGAAGCCCTGTCTCATCAGTCACGCACGGCAATATTAGTTGTCTTTCTTCACATTGAGAAGAAACGTTCCACATTTCGGGAGAGTACTCTCGTGTGTATGTCAATGAGATAAGTCTACTTTACATCAGCAGTTAGTTATATCTATTTATTAAATCATTATCATGATAACTTATACCTTTCTATTCCCCGCTCCCCAAACGGGGTCCTCCATCATCTCCGCCTTTTTACAAGGCGTCTGCGAAACATCAATGGTTGAGAAGCACTGCTATTATGTATGCTATTTCTGTTCAAACAAAGTTTCCGAATTAACTGTTCATCGCTTTTTTTTCTTGGTTGCTTAGATGAAGGGAAGCAGGCGTCAATGTACGATTCTCAGTGCGTACCTCTACACATAACATATATCTGATGGTATGTTGGGAACCCAGCTAAGGTAAGGCTCATCAACAAGGCCGCGAAGGCGTAACAACGTTAGAAGCATGCCGAACTAGTGTCATTCGGTCGAAGCGCGAACGGGCGAAAAGAGAATGGGGTCCAGTTGCGAAAAACACGATTCGGATCTTATGAGAAGGTTCAAACGAGAAGGACCAAATGAGAAGGGGTCGAAATGTGCACGGTTCAAATGCGAATGGGATATTTTGAGATACCGTTACTCTGAAGCGTAGCTTATTTAGTGACACAAGTTTTGACAATCCGCATGTTCAAGATCACAATTGGTATTAAGACGGAATGCGCTGCTGGTGATCGGAGCTCTAAAAACACCGTTTTTGCCGTTTCCAGTAGAGGTAGCGTGAATGGCGAAGATGCCGAGCCGCTTCGCACGATAAAATCAGTCCGCTAAGCAATAAAATGCACTAAAACAACTTAAAAACTGGCACCACGATGTCCTGATATGCGCACGTTGATCTTGCAATTATTTTCTCTTGGAGGAAAGAGCTGTTTCTGCCCGTTTTCAGTTCCCGGTTGCACAACACTGTTCACGATGGCGAACTTCGTCGAATTTTGCCGAAAGTTCCCCGAACCAGTCGAACAGTCCCCACCGTCCTCCAGTCGACCCCTACCTTATCGCGTGGCCTTGGTCAACGTGACCTCACTTTCTGTATGTGTTTCGCGGGCTGGACTCCGTCACCCCTGAGCTGACAGGGTAATGGAAGCCAAGGTGTTCGGTGAACCAATCGCACGTCTAACTTTAATCACGTGATCACGCTTTTTCCCGTAACCACGCGCAGAGAGCGGGGCAGGTGATGACTGATCCGGCGGGCGCGTAGCTCCCCATGTACTGTCAGCTTGAATGGATTCCTTATCGCTCAAGGACGCCGAGTCCCTTTTGCCCACAAAGGAGATTTGTGTGGGTAAAACGGGAGGGTAACTGTTCTCTCATCACGTCTCTCGCCCTTTCTGAGGGAAAGAGAGGGTGCGCCATGGAGTTGAGCCGAGCGACCTTGGTAAGCAATCCGTTCCGAGGCCGTTAGGCTGGCCCCTCCCCTGTGCTCTCCCCTTTCTCAAATACTTCCGTCTGTCTCTGCTCAAATTTGCTATCCGGGTGTCCCAATTTCCAAAACGAATGAGGTAAAGTTTGCTTATATATATATATATATATATATATATATATATATATATATATATATATATATATATATATATATATATATATATATATAAAAGAAAATTTTAGAGCAAAAGGACAAAAAGCGACTGAGAGACACGAAGCTCGAAACTCAACTTGAAGCCTACTGTCAAAATTAAAGAGACAATAAAAATAAAATGGTTACCAAGGAAAAAAAAAAAAGGGTCGATATAAATTTCAAGAAAATTGTCGGCCTTGTTGGCGTTCCCTCAGAGCACCATTGAAGCTAACTAGATTATGCTTAAAAATAAACAAAGACAAAAAAGCATGCGCACAAAAAAAAAACAAAAAAAAACATTCACACAAACATGTGGGATGCGCTACATCGATAGTCTAAAATATCAACGACATATGGGCGATCGTACGTATGTAGCATGATAGCCCCACGTGCAGAATCCCTGTGCAAGCTTCAACCAGCATTGTTCCAATGACGGCATGATTACGTTACACACGCTCCCGTGCCCACTTATTGTCGCTTAATTAGAAGCAAAGTGCTCCGCCGTCACGGTGAGGACCCGGCCACCTTATCTGGGGATTCGCGTCATTGGCTCCTGATGAAACTGCCCATTTTAAGGCGGGGCAAAAGGGAGGTGTGTCAGTCGTGGTCATTTCACACGGAGCTTTTGTCATCGGGTGCTTCCGTGCACCACCCGATCGTAAATAGGTCATCAACATTCTGTAAAGCGGTCTCCTTCATGGAACTTCGAAGTCCACTGTAATAAGTGTTCGTGTGATCCTTTGCTGGATAAAACACAGATTCCGGGGAAGTAGGAATCCAAAAAAGCGGCAGAAAGTGTAAATGAGTATGACGGTTGCATGAGTGCGTCGTCACTCGTTTCATCAAATAAGGAATTCAGGTTCATTTGGGGTGAGGTATAATAAAGTGTGTATATATGTTCGTTTTCTTTTTTTCAAAATAAAATTCAGTTGTTTGTAGCGCTCCGAGTGTGCACGCCTACTTTTTTGTGCTCATTTCTTTTGCGCCTTTAAGTATAAGATTTTGCACCTAACTCACTTCTGGTTAAACTCGAAATCGAAACCAACATTGTCGTCTGCTATCAGTGCCTTGACGCCATGTTGGAGGCATTCTGCGTCTTATTGTGGCAGCGGTAGTGCCGTAGTCAGAGAGCCGTCTTTTCATAATCACATTTCAGAATATATTTTTCCCTAGTCAATCGCAAAGAGGTTTCTCATCTGACAGGAAATGTTGTGCATAAACCCGTAGTTGGGGTACGAAGCTTGTCTAACATAATAATCTAGAGCGAAAGTCCCATGCATTTGGCCACGACGGAATGGCGAGGCATAGACGCGTGGACATAACGGCGGCCCTAGTTGGCGGTCCCGATGAACCCATTTTGGTTCAGACGCCTTAATATGCACAAATAAACAGCAAAACGTATATAATTTCTGCACCACGCTATTTTCTTTTTTACTTTGCAGAAATACACCTGAATCACGCGTTGAGAAAATTAAACAAAGTTTACAAGCGCTCGAGTAACTTCAACTTCTGGAGGCAAAGCTAACACGCCTAAACCAGCCTATTTAAACATGCTTCCAGTAATAAGCTAAAGATATTTCCAGACTAAAGCGTGTTTCTCATGCAGCGGTTTTGGCCCTAGAGCGGCGCGATTTCTGCCGTCCCGGCGCTTTGGCCAGCACCAGCGGTTAAGCGGCACGAGCGCCGCGACTGCACAAATCGCGCCGCTCTAGGGCCGAAATCGCTGCATGTGAAACACGCTTACCTCTGACCATTATATGCCACTCCGTTCTTGCAATGTCGATGAGTAGATTCTGCATAACCTTTATGTGCGCGTTTAGCGTGACATAAGAACATTGAAAAAGCGGGTTCAAAACTTCGATCCACGAAGCTCCTTCAGCGTGGCGCAAGGGTGCTCCGGCAAGTTTTATGTTATCAGCTCCACTCAATATCGGTGACCTAAATTTTGGTCCCAAATCGTCGCTTCGCCTGTTATGGCTTATCTGTCGACACCTTTGTATGGTAAGGGGTACCAGTTCTCCTAAAAATGGTGCAATGTCCATCGTGCCCGCACTTTATCCCAGCCTGTCTTTAGCCAAAAAAATAGGTAAGCTTTTGTCGGTGAGCTTTTGTCCGGTGAGCTTTTGTCCGGCTACCTAGTGAGCTCGTGCACAAATAGAAACTCAGTGCAACGTCAATTGCTTTCTCATAGAAACGCGGTTAATTATTCTTAATTCTTTTTTTTAATCGCCTTGCAATTTTTTACATCTCTTTTAAGCATCTCTGATTGTTCTTCCCCACCATGGCAATCCCGTCGCTTTTGCTTTATGACATATCGCCCCCGACTACGTAATCTTTCAGGATTTTCATGATAAAATATATACCTGAACGTTAATCCGGGGTCACACTGCTCATAAATCCTACGAAGGACGGTCTGCAGACAGGTTCGAACGCGAGTCACCGCGAGGTCCGTTCTTCGAATGCTGCAGGGTAATGAGTTCAAGAAGAAACATGGCACGCGGAATTCGAAACACGGTTCTCGCGGTGACTCGATCGTGTCTGTCAGACTGTCTTTTATATGAGGTGTAAGCGGTGTGATCTGGGTTTCAATTTAGAATTCTGTCGGGCCTTTGGATAAAAAAGGAGCAAATCCTATTCCGTAGTTCTCCTCATTTGTATTGTATCCAAACGTTTGCTTAGTAGACTTTTTCTTTGCAAATTACCTAGATCGGTCGCACAGATGATTCGGAGTGCACAGAATGTGTAATATGTGCGATAGGCTTAGTTTCCCTCGTAGGAATACTTTTCTTTTTCTTTTTTTTTTTGCCACCTCAGACACCACACATCAAGTATGCTCCGAATTTATCCTTGGGATCATGGTAAGTTTATTTTTCTTCTGTTGGCTGGGGTGCAGAAAAAACTGAGGTTCTGCCTCTTGCCTTTCACTGTGAGGGCTCATAAAGTCGGAAGTAGTAGTACGCGACGAAATGAAGCTCCTGACCTTGCCGCGAGAAGACACTGCGCCAGCTCAGCCTAGAGGGGAGCCAAGAGGCTTCTATGCAAACAGGGCTTGTGCCCGTGCCCTTTTGGGCAAGCACATAGAAGACAAAGATGTTGAGACAATTTAGGAACACCGTGTATTATAGCGAAGGCTAGAGCACCAGTTCATAGCACTACAAGAGGATCTGGATCCACGAGAGCTCATGCAGCGGGATTACGTTGTTTCGCTTTTCCAGACTTCACTCTGCTGTGACAATCGCTCGCTCGCTCGCTCAAAATGTGAGTTAAAAAAAGAAAGGTTTAACTTTTTAGGCCGCGGTGGAAGAAACACATTTTGCCTCCACAGTGCTCCACGCCAGACTCGTCAAACCAAACAGATCTCCAAACAGAAAGGAGCGAAACCAGGGCGCGCCATCTATCGGGTTACTTTCCAACGAATTCCCGCCTCGACGAAGGAGCCACGCGTGCACTGATCGCTCTAATCCCCACCCCTGTTATCGGCCCTTAAAGGGACACTGACACCCCCCAAAAAATTTTTTTTATTTTTTGCCAGGCGCTTCATTATGGTGTCGGCAGACTACCCAATTAATATTTTGCAACAGAGTATCGTATTTTTTTAATAAAGCCAAAAGACGCAACTGCTCTAAACCGGAACCGAAACCCGACGGAGGTCGGAGAAGTGGAGAGAAGAAAGTGAGTGGCGGAAGTCACGTGGCTACACCCGACCGTGCGTTTTTTTTTTTTTTTTTTTTCTCCTTTCCGGTAGCAGACGACACGACATGCGGCGTGCGATGCGGCGTGCGGGAACTGCTCGCCGTGCGATTATTTTGCAGTTATGTTCGTTCCGCTCGTTGTTCTGTACTCCAAGATGAGTTGTTTTGTACATTGAGGAGTTGGAGATGAGTAGTGAGTGCCCGTGGTGAATTTCCATGATCGGCTCCGAAAAGAATACACCCAACATGTTAGCGTGAAGAGCTGGCTCACATGTCCTGCATCCGAAAAAAAGTGGCATTGTGCGACAGAGTTTCCGAAAGATCAACGGGATCGGGACCGCAATTCCTGTAGAACATTTACGGGCACCTCGGAAAGCGGACGCTACCTGATTTATATGCTCCTTGCATTTTGTGGAGAGTGATTACATTGAGTTCGCAGGTGTCAGAACGGAAATCCCGTACCATTTAATTCAGCGAAGTATCGTCCACAACGTTTGTTTGTTATTTTCTGTTTCTTCAGTGATGATTGTAAAAAAAAAAGAAGAAAATATGTAAATATGGAAAAATGTTTGAAAAAAAAAAAAAAAAGTTCCACGGGGGATCGAACCCGGTCCTACCGCGTGTGAAGCGGACGTCCTTCCCACTAAGCTACTGAAGCTTTTTTTTTTTTTTTTTTTTTTTCTAAACGAAACAAGTTTATTTACAGGTTATTTACAGACATCCTTGCAGTAGGTTCCGCAAACATTATACAAGGCCACATTGGAAAGTAATTCAGAAAACGACAGGTGGATAGCTCGTATAGAAACGTTATACAAACTGTAGAGACGAGTGTGAAAACAAAGACTATGAAAAGAGAGAAAAAAAAAGAAAGATACACTATCGCCGTGCGGTAAGTAGCTGTCACACAAACCTGACCAGATTTGGCGGAAACGATTGAGAGGAAACGCAAACGATACAGTATGAGACCGCGTGAGCAATTATGCAATCTGTACGAAAAAAAAAAAATCAATAAATCGAACAAAAAAGGACGCGAAGTTCCAAGGGGGGGGGGGGGGGGAGAGCCACGGTCCACTTTCGCGCACCGCACACCTCAGCCAACGCCAACGCGCCTACAGTTCACAGGAACTCGCCAGTTTCCCACGCCTGACGTGCGTCGTTGCACGCAGCGGCGACGACCTTCCTCGAGTTGTCGCTCGATGCACTCCCAATCACCCGCGTTCGGCTGCCGCGACGTCACCGATAGCACCCACCCCAACGTGGACACGAAGTAGCTCCAGGTTGGACGCGCGTCGAGATGGCATTGCACCATTGCGGTACGCGACTGCCAGATGGCGTGCAGGCCCAGCAGCATCATCACGTGCGCCACCTCCGTCTTATCCCTCTCCTCGAGTTGCAGATACTTGAAGACGCTCCACTCCACTTCGAAGGAGTCCCTGAGCTCAAACGTCGTCCTCATCTCGTCCCAGAAGAGGTAGGCATTGCTACACTCGACTTGGACGTGCTGGATGGTCTCGGGCGCCCCGCAAAGGTCGCAGTTTAGGGACCACGGCACGAAAACCCCTTTTGATGGAGCCAGGTTTTAACTGGAAGGACCTCCATGTGCATCCGGACGAAGAAGTCCCTTGTCGCCACAGGGATGGGAAGGATTCGCACGAGTTTCTAAAGTCGCGTCGCGTCGTCGGGCGTCGGTGGTTGTCTGTAGAGCGGTGGCGGGAAGGATGCGGAAACGGCATCCCAGTACAGCCGCCTCTTTCCGACGGTCGCCAGGTATTCCCAGGAGAAATGGGCTTGCAGAAACTCGATGGAGCTGGCGATTTCCTTGTAGAACCTCAGGGCGGCTCCCTTGGTCGTGCGGCCACTCGTGCTCACCATCCAATTCCCGAGATGTGGGAATCCAAGGTGGTGCAGCACGGCGATGAAGGTCGGGTCCTTTGCATCCCGGAAAAGCAGAAAACGCTGCACGTGCAGCTTGAGCACGATGTTAACGAGGCCCAGACCTCCGCTCTCTTGGTGCAGAAAGAGGTTGTTCCTTCGTGTGCTTTCCATGGCGGACTTCCACACGAACATGGCCCAGTTCCGGTGTACTTTTCCGGCCTGGCTGCCCGGGCAGCAGACGGCCTGAGCCCTGTACAGCACGGCTGGGTAGCTGACTGTGTTGCACACGTGAGCCCGGCTGAAGAAAGACAAGTTTCTGCACCGCCAGGGCGACAGCTTGGCGGCAACGGAGTTGGCGGTCGGTCTCCACACTGCGGTCATTGATCGCTGCGGGTCCACCGGCACACCCAGGTAGCCGTCGAGCGAAGTGCTCCATCCTATACCTCCGAAAGTTCTTGGCGTAGTCGCCCATTCACCGAGCCACGCCCCCGCCGACTTCTGTCGGTTGATCATGGCCCCTGAGGCAGCGCGGAACCGGTCCACGTGTCGCAGGATGGTCTGCACCTGTACCTTGGACGAGCAGATAAACGAGACGTCGTCTGCGAAGGCCAGAACGCGGACGTCTTCGTCCCCAAGCCGTAAACCTGAGATGGATGGGTCCGCATTGACTGCCCGGCAGAGTGGCTCCAACTGCAGCGCGAAGAGGATGGGCGAAAGGGGGCAGCCCTGCCGAACCGACCTCCCGATGGAGATGGGACCTCCCCTCTGGCCGTTGATGAGAAGGCGCGTAGAGATGTCTCGGTAGCAGAGCGCGATCCACTCCCGCAGCTCCTCCCCCACGCCGAATCGATCCAGCGCCGCCAGGAGGAACCTGTGGGACACCCGGTCGAAGGCCTGCCGCAGGTCCAGCTGCAGGACCGCCAGGGGCTGGTGACCCTCCGCCGTCGCCTCGCCGATCGCCCGCATGATGTGGAGGTTCCTGGATATTTTCCTCCCGCGAAGGCCGTAGGTCTGATGGGGCCCTATGATGGACTTGAGACCTGTGTCAAGTCGCCTTGCGAGGATCTTGGCCAGGATTTTATAATCAGAGCAAAGAAGACTGATGGGCCGAAAGTCCCCGACCTCGGAAATAGGGCCCTTTTTAGATTTCTTCGGGATCAGTACCGTGAAGCTTTGCCGCATGGTCGGAGGAAGTAGCCTTCGTCTGCGGATGTCATTGAAGACTCGAGCCAAGATGGGGCACAGAGCGTCAGAAAAGATTTTGTAAAACTCTGACCCGATGCCGTCCGGGCCGGGAGCTTTGTTACGGGACAGGTGCTTGATTGCATGTTGGACCTCGGCCTCCCGGATTGGGCAGTTCAAAATGTCAACCGCCCCCTCAGGAACCGAAGGAGATCCCCGGAGAAAGGGCTCGAAAGCGACATCGTCAAGCCTCTCCTCCCGGAAGAGCTCCCCGAAGGACGTCTCGAAGACGCCCGCGATGTCTTCTCTTGAGGTGAAAACACGAGCTCCTTGCCGCAGCTCCTTGATAGTGTTCTCTGTTGCCCTTTTCCGCTCGTGTGTGCGGAAGATCTTCGAGGGCTGCGTCTCTCCCTCGAGTGTCTCGACTCTGCTCCTCACCTGGGCTCCCTTGTAGCGCTCCTCCAGCATGGCCAGCAGGTGCTCTGTGCAGAGCTTGATGTCGTCACTGAAGGATCCTGGACTGCTCTCCTCCTCCTCCAGCAGTGCCTTGAGGGTGTTCGTGAGGTGAATCCGAGCTTGACGTTCCTCTGCGCCCCTGCGGCGGCCGAGCGCGCACGCGGTATCCCGGAGCTTGATCTTGAACTCCTCCCACGAGACCGCGTCCGCGCCGCCCTCCTCCAGGTTCTGGAGAGCACGCCTCGTCTCCTCAATAAAATCTTCGCTTTCGAGGATGCTGGAGTTCATCTTCCAAGGCGCGTCGCGCCTTGCCCGCACACTTCCGGGGCCCCCAGCAAGAATCTCAGCCGCGACGAAACCGTGGTCTGAGAACGGGACAATCTTCGCATCGTAGGACACGACGCTCCCGGACCACTCGCCAGAGACGTAAACGCGGTCCAGCCGCGCCTGCGACGCGCCCCTCCACCTCGTGAACCGCGGCGAAAACTTGTCAAGCGTCTCCGTCACGTCCACAAGGTCGAAATCGCGCACGGCGTCGCGAAGCGCAGCCGCACCCACGTCGGCTCTTGGGACTGCCGACCCGCTCACTCTATCGCGACTGTTAGTCACGCAGTTGAAGTCTCCGCCGACCACGAGCGTGGCGGGCGTGTCAAGAAGTGCGCGCAGTCCGACGAAAAAGTCCTTGCGCTCCCCCGGCCGGCTAGGGGCATAGACCGATATAAGGCGCACCAGCTGGTCTCCAAGGAGGCAATCGGCAAGTGCAAAGTGCCCACTCGCGCACAGTCTGGGGTCCAGCATTCGGATGCCAGTATTTTTTCTGACTAGGATGGCGGTTCCCCCGGAGGGGCTAGCCGTGAGCGTGTGAACGCACCAAAAAACGTTTCCGAAAAAACGAACAAAACTTTTTGCTTTCTCAGCGGAGCAGATCTTTGTCTCTTGTATGAAAATGACGTCCGCGCTCTCCTCATTAATTAGATCTAATAAAAAACTTTTACGCTTCGTGGCGGTGACACTTATACAATTAAAGGTTGCTATTTTTAAACACTTCATTTAAAATTATTGTATATAAACAGAACACAAAGAAGCAGCCAAGACCAACAGTACAAATGTAGACGTGATAAGACGAGATGAAAGGTACAAACACAACAACTAAGAAAAGAGAACGAAAAGAAAAGAGAACGAAAAGAAAAGCAACGAAGCACAACTACCGAGTAAAAATAGAAAAGACAGAGTTGAGGAAAGATAACTCTCACCCAAATTATGGAAAGTGCCGGGTTTCCTCACACATTCTTCAGCGAAGACCGATCCGTTTCGACGGGACGCGAGGCTGGGATTTCGGGAAGGTCTTTGTACTTTTTACGCGCACTAGACGCGCACCTGCGTTGGGCTCCGGCGGGGGAGCTTTCCCCGGAGCGGCTGTCGGCGCTGGCGGAGTGGCCTCCTCCGCTTCTTCCCGCGAAGCCGTGGGCATCGTGGGCTCGGAGATGGAAGCTGCCGCGGCAGCCCTCTCCGCCGACACCGGGTCGGGCTCCCCGACCGAAGGGCCCAAGTCGGTGTCGTCTTCGTTCGGTGGTCCCCCGCGAATGTCAGCCGAGGGGACGGCTGCCGAAGGGTCCACGATCTCGCGTAGAGTCTGCAGCTCCGGAGTCGGATGTGCTTCGTTTACCTCGACTACTGCGGCCCCCTCCGTGTCGCCGTCGTCCAGCAGCTCCTGGTGCCGCTCGCGCAGTGGCTCGTGCCTCGTCTTGGAGGCGTACGTTGGGACACAGTCGGCCTCGACGTGTCCGTAGCCCCTGCAGCCGCGACACCACGGCGCCCTGCATTGCCTTCGCATATGCCCCAGCTGGTTGCACCGGAGGCACATGGGAGGCCGGCCGGGCACGGAGATGAGCACGGGATAGTCGGCCACGTGTCCCTGGTGCGGCAGCTCATCCCTTCGGCCCCCTTTCTTTAGGATGATCCTTACGGACCGCGTAGATGTTTCGACTTCGTAGTCGTCGGTCGGCGACTTCCACATCTCCCTGGTGATCTCTTTGACGACCCCGAACTCCGCGAAGGCGGCGCTGACCTCCCTATCTGTCACGTAGGTGGGGAGCCAGTGAACCCGCAGCACCACCTCCGTAAAGTTCGGGTCGACCACGACGCACTTCCGGCCTTTCACCTTGACATCCTTCAGCGCGGTCAGCTTGTCCTTAGCGTCTGTTGAGTTCAGGGTGCACACAAACACGTGGTTGAACTGGAAGGCGCCCAGCCCAACCACGTGCTTCATTCCAACAGTCGACTGCAACATATCGGCAAAGTCCTGAGTGCGGTAGGAGCGTCCTCTGGGGTCCCCATGCAGGAAAACGGTCTTCTCGAGCCTGCTGCCACTTGGTAGTGGCGGCAGCAGCATCTTGTAGCCCGAATCTCCGGCGTTGCTCGTATCCTGATGCGCGCCCTCAACGGGGGCAGCCGCTCCGTTGGCCATTCAGACGGTCGCGTGGGGGGAACGGGAGAGCGGAAAAAAAGACGTCCGCTCCCACGCGCGCCCACGTCGGAACTACTGAGCTGAGCTGAGCTACTGAAGCATCTCTTATGTGTGGATCTCTTCTCTTTCCTTAGTAATAATTCAGCCGGTAAACTGTAAGTTGGAAAGTTTGCTGTCGATTTTTCTTTAGCAAAAGCACTCCCGGGTCAAAGTCGGGAAGCACCCCGCTTTGGGGACATTCGTACCTAGTAAAGAAATCGTACGCGTGCATATTCAACTCGAAGTAGACACGTCGTGCTTGATGTTTGCGTGAGCGTTGTCTTCAGCCACGAGAAGGGAGCGACGGCTCGGCGACGTCTTCGTGCAAATCGGCTTGGTGGCCCGGCGTGTCGAACGGGATGAATACCAATTCTTTTGATCAGTCCCAAATTTCTCTTTTAACGGTAAACAGAATTCGCCGGTACCGCGAACGACAGTTCTGAAATAGAGGTCCCACGCCCGTCGTCCGCTGCCATCGCCGTCCCCGCGAGTCCCACGCGAAACGACGAACGCACAGAATGCTTCCGGTTGTCTGTGGAACTTTTTTTTTCAATCAACGTATTTACAGCTTTTTAGAAGCCACAAAAAATGGGTTTCATATTTTTTTTCTATTTTTAATATTGAGTGTGTGCCTTCAGTGACCCACGACTTTGATTAAATTTGGTGGTCGCATCGATACCTTAGAAAACGGCCCGTGACCGCGGAAAAGAGAGTGAGCGAGACTCGAACCGGCCAGTTCTTGATCGGCGGTTTTCGGGCGGAAAGAAACTGAATTTCGAGCAGCAAATTCTGTTCTGGGTAGTTGAGCTCTCATATGTCACGTACAACTAAAAACCTCGGCGAGCATAAATACCCTGTCAGTGTCCCTTTAAGGCCCGTTCACACAGTTGCGTTCGGAGCGACCACTACGCTTACGAACGAATGCAACCGGTTGGAACGACGAGTTACCATAGCAACGAAGCGCCAAACGGTCGTTTCGTTCGTGTTCGTTCGCAACGCAAGGAGTTGAGCCGGGCTGAACTTTTTCGTTACGTTCGGGAACGACGGGAGCGACAGACCAATCACAGGTCGAGGAGAGCTCGGTCGCGCGCAGGCTCCTTCTATTTCCAAACATGGCGTCGATGGTGATCGTCGACATCGACGGCGTGATGGACGCGCTCATCGTTCCCCGCAAAAGCGCTATCCTCGACTGTGAATTTTCGTCGTGTATCGTTATGATAACCCAGCACGTAGTAGAAGGGAAGATCCACCTACTTGTGCGGCGATCTCGTGGCGGCACTCTCAAGACAGCAGAAACGCCCGTGCCGTCGTGTTTGTTTACTTCGACTACAGTGGTGCTTTCTTAGCATTTGCGTCCTCGAACATCACCCGGATTTCTTTTTTGGCGCATTCCTTGCGTGTGCTCAAGTTCAAGGTATTACTGGTGCGTACCGTATAGAGGATGCGAATTTTTTACTCGTTTTCATCGCCCGAAAAAGTTAATTAGTGTTAGCAATCCTGAACGCTCGCATCGTCTGTCAAATTATATTTCTACGTTGCTATATCGTTGCTAAGATTACATCATCTTTTATATTCGTAGAAACGGTGTGTGGCGAGATTTGTACTGTTGGCAAAGCTGTGTATTAAAGTCGTGATCGTGCAAGACGGCGTACTGCATCTTTTTTTTCTTTTTTTTTTTTTAAATGCACTACCCTGCAAGCGTATCCTGAAAAAAAAGAGTAATAAACCTTGAGGTCATAGAAGACGGTCTGTCTATTTTCTGTTACGCAAGTGAGTGGCAGCGCGTCCCCTTCTTTTTGGAGGCACCGCTGAAACAGCTGACGGCAACGGAGAGGCGGTCGCCGTGCTGCCGACCCGCTGCGCTTGTTGCAGTGGTAGCAGGAGTGTACGCGCGGCGCAGAGCGATCGTTCCGGTCGCTCTGGTCAAAACGGACGCGGTCGCGGATAACGGGTTCGTTGCAGATGTCTGAACCAGCCTTTACAAAGCTATTGTAGGCGCATAGCAGATCTTCGTGAGTGTACGCCGTAGCCGAAACCTCGGGCTGCTCCGGTGATGACCCCGCTACCCCGCGCCGGGCACGAAACCGTCCGCCATGTTTGTAAGCGTACCTGGGTTGCTTACTATTGGCTAGGACCAAGAGCTGAAGCTCGTTTCTTATTGGCTGTTGATTCGCGTGGTTGCATGCGGTTGCATGTGTGTGTACACGTCGCGCACAGTTGTCGTTGAAGTCGCAGCGGTTGCATTCGTTCGTAAGCATAGTGGTCGCTCCGAACGCAACTGTGTGAACGGGCCTTTACGCTTCCCTTAGCTTTGCCGCCGTGCCCGGCCTTCCCCCCTCTTTCGGCCTCGACACCCCTCCCGGCCCTTTCGCAGTGGTCGGCCTAGCCCCCGCACTCGGCAGTTCCGGCTCGCTCGGCCCTAATCCACGCTCGGCCCTTCCGCGAGGGTCGGCCCAGGGGGGATGCTGCCATGAAAGACGAACTTACGGTAAAGAGCTTATAAACGCCTGGTCACCTTTTATAATCATATATACACGTAAAGATACCACGAGTATGCATGTAATAATAACCATAGCATGGCCGGCGCTATACTTCGTTTATAATCACCAATAATCTTCTTTGGTTATAATTATGGGTTATCTTAAACGATCGGTGTCCTATTTTTGTTGCTTGTGTAGCCTAAACCGGGCTGTGGCTAAGAGCCGGTGTGGCTATGAGGTATGCTGTTTGTGAGCAGTCCCTGTACTGTACAGTTGCGTTTGTCATGAAACTTCTGCCTATAACCAACAAGGCCATTTTGGATTGCTTCTTATAAAAAACATTTTTATTGCGATCTCGCACTCAGTTTTCGTGCAAGATGGCAGCGACCACCGAAACTTAGTTGCTATGGCCCGGGCTAACGGCTGAAGTCCATGGAGCGGATTATGCGACAAATAACTGACGAACGCCGCCGGACGGCACGCTCGCTTTGCGCGTGACGTAGCAGCCACTGTGCTAATGCTACGCGCAGAGCAAAAGCCGCCGGGCAAAATTTGTCTATTTTTCTCTGTATATTCGTCCCACGGAGTTCAGCCTTAAGTGCTATGTTTAAACGGAGCGAAACGAAGTCATGCAATTCGCTGTTTAAATGTCTGCTCTGTATGCCGAAGCTCAAGCTGCTGAGCACATCCAGGACGTCGAACTCTAATTTGAAAAAGCACATTAAGAGTAAAGGCCTGTTCACACATACAGCGGAGCGCTAAGTTAGCGCTACATGAGCGCTCCAAGGAGCGCTCATGTGGCGCTTCCTGGCGCGTGACTTCGTTCTAACATAGCGCGCGATTAGCGCTTCTGTAGCGCCTTGTTAGCGCTTCAGTAGCGCCGTGTTAGCGCTTCAGTAGCGCTTCTTGTACCGCGGTGCTGCGGATTAGCGCGAGCACTGCGGTTCCGGTTCCTGTGGTTGGGTGTGCATCAGCAGCACCATGGCGGACATGTGGGACGCTGAAATAGAAATTCGACAAGTGCGCTTAGATACGCGATTAGTGCATATGTGTGTGGACGGCTTAACGCCTAAAAGAGCCTTCTGGATGCGCGAAATCTTTCTTCACCGCGGTGGAGAAAGATTTCGCGCATCCAGAAGGTTCGCTGGGTACCCGTCGGTATCTTGCGAGATATATACCAACAGGTACCCAGCGAACCTTGTTCATATAGGCTAAAGGACCGAGACACAGAGCTCTTCCGAAGGCCATTATTTTTAACTGCGTGTCTTTGGAACCAGGATCACGCATATCGAATAGAAAGCGATGAGGTCGTATCCAATCAATTAGTCGCTCAGAGTCCATGACTCTGAATCACCTGCCCGAACCTTTGATTGGAGAGCGGCTGTTTTACTTCCTCTTCTTTCAATGCCAAAGGAAAAACAACAACAAAGGAATCGCCGTGCACGCGCTGTTCCGCAGCAGCAAGCACGGCACAAAGAGAGTGAGAGCGCTAAGAAAGCGCTTCTGGGCCCGTTTGCTCGAAGCGCTAATCGCGGCTAAAGTTAGCCGCAGTACCTAGGAGAGGGATTTTGAGATCACGTGACTAACTCGGTAGGGATGCGGGGAAACATGGCGGTGCCCCAGTGAGTTAGCGCCGGTCGCTTTGGAACTAATATGTCGTTGTTGCTGCAATATCGGGCGCGTTTGTCAGCAACGTATAATGCAGAAGTCTTTCGCTTTGCTTTACTTCACTTAAACCGCAAAGCATGGGCAATGACATCGCCGCATTTTTTTAGATAGTGTTTCGATTCTGGACATTCCTAAGCCTAAATGAACGCGATAATTGTCGGCATGGCAACGTCTTTGGAGAGCGGTTTGTTGATAACAGACAAAAGCAGACAGCGTCCCGACAGACTTTTTTCTAAATTATCCAAGCATCGCGAGGAGAACGCTGGAAGTATAATGCTACGGTTCACGCGCGCTGGCCTTCCTCTTATAGAAGATTTGAAGTAAAAAATCATAATAAGGCTTTAACGAACGCGCGTGCAAAGCAAAATTTGTTTTATACTTTTTGCTTTAGAACGGTTACTACTGCAGACGCCAGCACGTGCGACGCGTGCAACTACAGTCGTAGCATGCACCTCGGTGCTTGGATAATTAAAAAAAAAATGGTCTGTTGGGACGCCGTCTCCTTTTGTGTGCTATCAACAATCCGCTTTAAAAGATGTTGCTATGTCGACAATTATCGCGTTCATTTAGGCTTAGGAGTGCCTAGATGCGAAACACTATCTAAAAAATGCGGCGATGTCATTGCCCATGCTTTGCGGTTTAAGTGAGGTAAGGCAAAGCGAAAGCCTCCTGCACCATTCGCTGCTGACTAACGCGCCCGATTTTGCAACCACAACGACATATTAGTTCCAAAGCGAGCGGCGCTCACTTATTGGGGCACCGCCATGTTTCCCCGCATCCCTACCGAGCCAGTCACGTGATCTCAAAATCCCTCTCCTAAGTACTGCGGCTAACTTTAGCCGCGGTTAGTGCTTCGAGCAAACGGGCCCTGTAGCGCTAACAAAGCGCTTCTGAAGCGCTAACAGAGCGCTACATCACGCGCTAGGAAGCGCCACATGAGCGCTCCTTAGAGCGCTCACGTAGCGCTAACTTAGCGCTTCGCTGCATGTGTAAACCGGCCTTTATTCTTCAATGTCACTTACTTTTTTTCCGTTAAAATGTCGTCGTTAAGCTTTCTTAGCCAAAAGAACGCACTTTCTCTCGAGATCGTTTTGTTAAGTCGCAGTTTTTCATCTACCATCTCATAATGCTCATTAATGTAACCTAGCAAAATGTCTTCGAAAACGGCTGTTTAGTTTACCTGTATAATTCAGAAGGAAAATAAATGAATCATAGAAGTTATAAAACACGCCTATGTGATATGTCTAAGGTTGCAGTTTATTTATACTGTTTTTTTTGTTTTTTTCTATACTAATGCGTGATGCAGTTTAGGTAATTTTTCGTTGTTCCACACGACCGATAGCTAGAAATTAGCAGCGGTGTTTCGCACCAGTCATAATTGTTTTTCTCTTCCGCCAGTCCCTCTATTCACAGCAGCTGACAGCGACAGGGTTCGTGGTGATTTTAGAGAAACGAAAGACCGAAGCTACAAACTACTTTCCCAACACACCCTTGAAGAAGCAGAGGAAAATCGACCGTATCCCGCTTCTCAAAAAGTGTTCGACAGTAGACACGTTTGTGGTTCAGACGCTACAGTCATATACTAACAGTGAAACAGGAAGTAACGACAAACTAACGTAAAAATAACCTCCGTTAGTCATGGCAAGTAACGATACCGGTATTTCGTTGCATTTACAAAATTGTAACGGAGCTCTGTAACACGTAAGCTTTTTCCAAGCTAACGAGTAACGCTATTCCGTTTATTATTTTCGGTAACGGGCACAACACTGCTGGGAGACATTTCCGGTGTCAAAAGGATCGCAGATACGGAGTCCAAAACATGATGATTATCGAATGGTAGTAAACGTAGACGTAGAATGATCCGGTGCAAAGTTTCGCTTGATTCCGAAACGAATAATACAGGCGTTCAACTATACCTTCATATCAAATTGTTAGACAGAACTGTAGAGAATATTATGTGTTTCTTGTAAAAGATTTTGGCCTCCTTGTACCCGGTCCTCTTTTCTATAGGCCTCAAATAACGCTGGCGAAACTTTCTTTTTGTCGCATTTCCTTTTCTTCGCTTCCGCAAATTATGAATGCGGTAGATTGGTTCAGTGGCTTAGAGCTCACTTTTTGAAAGAACCCGAAAATAAAAACGGACCAGTACAAGCTGAACTATGCATGAGGTTTGAAGAGAGCCTGTCGTAATGAAAATCAACTGCTCTAATGTGGTAAGTCGGGTCAGCGGGTTCATAATTTTTCATCCACTTTTGAAAGGCTCCGGAAAAGCAAGAAACCAGGACAAGCTGAGTGCCGCAAGGCGCCTCGTACTGTTGAGGTTGTCCCCGTTTTTTTATGTCCTTTCGGCGCTCCTCAAATCTCACAATGTTCGGTTTCTAAATGCTGTTTTTATTTTCGCACGAAAATAAGACAAAAATACATGATAATATTTCACACCAGTGCATTTCAATAGAGACTTCTATTTCCAGCAAGCTGCTTTCCGCCATGCTTCCATGTGATCCTCCAGGCCGAGAATGTTTGTGTACAGTGATTAAACTATTTACATGTAAATTGACATGCACTATAAATCTGGCACACTCTCTTAGAAGCCGCATGTTAGTGCGCCTGAATTCCCGCACCATCTTGACTTCTAATCGCGTGGAAGGAAAATGGAAATATCCTGGGCATGATTTGTGCAAAAGGCTAGATTCAACAGTCGCCTATTATTTCTACAAACCCCCTGACAGATTCACTACGATATACCGAATCCTTTCTCCAAGAAGCGAGGTTTTGGTAGAAATTCGTTGCTGGGCCGCTGTTCTTTGTAGTGGCGCGAGGAAAAAAATGAACAGAGAGAGAGAGACAGCGGGGGGGGGGGGGGGGGGGGGATGCAACAATTTTGGCAAGCTAATAGCCTATAGGTGGGTTGTTTTCTTTGTTTAGGGTGCTACAATATATGGTCTAAACAATTTTACGCACTTCCCACAAATGTTTCATCGACAATGACAGTTTGTAAAGTATGACGCACTGCCTCGGGTGCTTTGACCTTACGCACTGGAGCGTCAAGGACCTGTTTCTCCCTTTAAAATTTGAATCGACCACTTCTGTGGCATCACGACGAACATACTTTCACTATGAAATCATAACAAATAATGATTGATGATGAAATTGATTGGGTCCTAACAGTAGAGCTACATTATTTAGGTTGCAAATAAATGGGCGACGTTCATGCGATGTTTTTACTTCCAAGTTCGAATGTGTTGAGAATGAGTAGCCTAAAACACTGTGTGCAGGCTGCTTCCTGAAGTGGCCTGATATCTCCCCAATTCGGGAAAGGGGGGGAGGAGGGGGGGGGGAGAGAGAAAGGTGTGGTTGTTGTGGGAAGATAATAATATCTATTCTCACTCAGGAGAGCCACCGGTTATTCAAAAGTCGACTCGCTCATAACGGGAAAGCCTGTGGGGGCGCATCTATGGTAACTATGAGTAAAATGTGGTATACACCTATGTCACTGAGAAATTATGATCGTGCAAACGGTGGGGCGTTGCGGATGCAGGTGAAGCAAAGACTTATTTCACGAGTGCATCGTCTTTATTAGAAGCCAAAATTGCGGCTTGCTTCATCCACCCTCCTGACGTCAGTCTTGTCCAATATTTGATAAATTCGATAAAGCGTTGATCCCAGAAGCCCGCGCCAATATATAAAGGTCTTTATCAAGTTATAAAACAAACATCGAGCAGAGGTAAGGACGAATAAATTCGCAAAATAGTTCAAAATGGGATGAAGAACCTATGAGGGAAATCTATGCTTCGAACAGTAATGACGAGCATAGTTGTAAACCCAAGACTGGGGATACGGACAAGGGACAAAACACAGAACGATATGTCCGTGTCGTTCTGTGTTTTGTCCCTTGTCCGTATCCCCAGTCTCAGGTTTACAACTATGCTCAATTTACACCAGCTAGCCTGCACCCTCACCATTGCTTCAGTAATGACGAGATTAGGGAGAGCCACTTGATTTATAGGTCTCGGAAAGAAATGTATTATCGACGACCTGAACCCTTTATTGCACAAGCCAATCCTTGTGCAGACACGGGAATGGTTCCAGCAGCCGTGCGATGCCAGAGGGCGGCTGCTGCAACGACCCCAGCACACCGCGGCCCCTCGATCTCCACCGACCGAGCGGCCTCGGGCCTGCGATGGGCCGCGCTGGCGTCCTCAGTCTCGCGGATTGAGCGTGCCCGCGACAATGAGGGGAAGACACCTGGAAGTCTCAAGGTCGTTGTCGCGCTCGCAGCTAGCCGCATTCGGCGCTTTTTGAGGATTATCCGTACAAGAAAAGCCGACACAAAAGAAGCCCCTGACGTCACGTGACTCTTGGAATAGGGTGAGAAGAGGAAGGGCGCGAGGGGCATTTCCGGAAGGACAACTCCGCTTCATTTGTGGTTTTGAAAAACAATGCAGTTCTCTTCAGTAACACCTAGGAAGACCTCACGTCAAATATTACGACGCAGATTTGTCTAAATGTTTCCGACCCGACAGACTTTGCAACTCGGCAAGTTGCCGAAATCGGCTGAAGCGCAGACCAGATGCGCGTTTTTGCTCGGGGATTCAGGCGCGTCGGCGTCAAACTGACGTCATTTCCTGCGTGCGGGTGCGCGTTTTCGCAGGAGCGTTGGTTTCTAGCCAAGGTTTCTAGCCGACCCAGAACAAGACCCGCGCGCCGAGGTGTCGAAGCGGCTCTCGCCCAATGAGGGTCGGTCGAACTATCACGTGATCCTGCGGGGTACGCTGTTTCGTATTCAGCACATTTCAAGGTGTTCAAAAGCATTTTTATTTTCCATGGAAAAATTAAAAAAAAGAAGTGTTTCTTGCGACACACAAACCCATTTTATTTACTTACTCTTTCATTTGATTTTTATTTTGTTGTATTTGCGACAACATTTACATCGCGTGTTGAGAATTCTGATATCTGGCAACGCTGATAACGCGCGGCCGATGGTGCTTGGCTTTGACTGCATGCGGGTGCCCCGAGCTTTGCGAATTTCGCTCTCTCTCGTCCCGCTTTCCACTTTTGCTGGCACACCAGAACCGGAGCCGGCTAGCTGTGTTAATCATTATCAACCAGTTATTAAAAACGGAAGCTGACTACGTCTCTGCTGTGAGGCGTCAGAATTATTTTCTCCGAAAGATAGCTCCTTGTGGAACAACCTTCAAAACATGGTGGCTCTTCCAACTGGCGACTAAAAATTTACGCAGAAACACGTTTTCAACATATATTTTTTGCGGATGTCATATCTGGTTTGATATGAATCAACGTCGTCCAAGCTTGAGTCCGTGTGAACATTATAAAATTTCCATTTGTGCTGCAATGACCAAATTGTCCATCTAGCGTATCTTATAGTCTCAAGCGAAGAGAGAAGCTGCGTCATACTATGGCAGACGGAACTCACGTTTGCAAGTGAAATAAACGCTATCATCATCACCACTTCAGCTTAGCCTCGAACAGTACATTGTGGCAATGCTACAGTGCCCTTTCTCTGAAATGCTTTCGAACCCGGGTGCCGCGCGCACTGCAAACCGGTTGCGACATTGCAACTCGCTGGCAAGTATGGCGTCGGAGATGGACGACAGCGTATTCGACATGGTGAAAGTTTGTTGGACAGTGAAATCATTGATCGAAAATTGAATACAACGGCCAATCTCCTGTTGTCATCTGCGGCCGTGAGTTGATAGAGATCGGAATATTTTTGGCTGTGGCGTTCTCCCCCATGTCGCAATGGTAAACGTGCACGAATTAGCAGAAAAGATCCATAACCCGTGTGGTGGTAATATATCCAAACTCTGCAAGTGTAAGCAGTTATAGCGCGCCATCAACTAGTTAAATTTGAAACCGCAAAGATGTACAGCCCGGCGACTCGCCGGCTTTAGCAATTAGGTCTCTGCAGGCGCGACCGGGGATGCACCAGCTTTGGTAGCGAATGGACTAGCGAGCGTTGTACCTTCAGCCATTTTCCGAATTTTACTACACGGCAACGTTGCAAGAACACTCAGATGGGAAACTCACCGCTGAAACCTGGGCCCCTGGCGTCCACCGAGACCGAGCTAAATGCGACAATTTCGCCACTCTTAATCTTCTTTTTTTCTTCTTTTTTTACTGTGGTCACCTTCAGCTTGCAGAAAGCATGTTAATGCGTAAGAACAAACAGAAAACGCTTTTTTTCTTGTAAATTCTATTAGAGTTTAGTACCAAATGACGTGCGCGTGATCTTTTCTAATATCTTTAGCTTCAAGGTTTTGCAGCACAACTAATATTGTTTTTATACAACCTTGCCTGAGCGGTGATTTCTTTCAGGTAGAGCGTCCCGACCTTGGTGCGTCGCACCCTAAGGGAGTGGTTTTATAGTAACGTTGGTACACGGTTTCCTAGGCAACATGGAGCTCGAAGCCGTGCAGGCCCATTCACACCGGCGGTTGAGTCGCGTTTGTGGAAGAGTTTGCTTAAAGGGGTACGGAAACCAAATTCTAGAGCCCATCTCATTGCTTGAACTTAAAGAGGGTTAAAATAGGACTTCACCAATACCAATATTCCGCAGGATAACGCGAGAAAACGAATTTTAAACTGAATAAAACGATAACCGAAAACCACCTCGTGGACGTCTGTGAAGCTTCGATGGAATGTCGTGACGACAACATGCCCGTAAGAGCAGCGCCACAACGGGAAATACGGTCATTCATAGACATTACTTAGGCCTGAACGTAGTACCGAGGCGCTTTGGTGAAGAAAGCAGCAGTAGAGTTGGCCACCGTTTGTTTTAGTATCAGGTGGTTTTTCCGGCAACGCTCCTTGGGGGTGGTTTGGAGATCGTGTTCGTACGATGTAATATTCACGCTACGAAATGTCTGTTTAAACGGGCCCGCATGCCCACCTTTCCTGATCACGAGATAGCCGCCTTCGTCGACCGCAACTGATAACGAACTCGATCGCTAACAAGTCAACACAACTACCATCGTTGCTAAAACTTGACGGCCCGTACGGCTGTGCATAGCGGCGCGCATGTAAACAAATCCCTGCGGCGCTTTTCGGGGATGCGGGAGAGAGCCAACGTCCAGGAAGATGCGTTTGAAGTAAAAGAGTGTCAGCTAGCAAAATCCATGTAAATGCCTGTTCGCGCTGGGAGCAGAACCGCGCTGGCATTGCGTTCTTGGTAACCGCTTCGAAAACGGTCTTTTACAACCGATTTTATGAACCGTTGGGCCTCTAGACAATCGCAACTCGATGCTGACGAGACGCTCGCCAGAGAAAGATTGGACCAGCATTGAGTCGCTCCCAAAAACTGCTCTCACTCGACATGTTTTGGCGTATCATGTCGAAATAAAATGGACATCTAAAAAACGTGTACGTACCGAAGTTGGAAGGCAATCCATATGGCTTTTATTTGAGCTCTATAACACACACACACAAAAAAAAAGGAAATTGAATTGAGGAGAGTGTCCCTTCTCGACGAGATCGTTCGTCACCGCTGCACCTGAAAACAAGCTAGGTACGACGAGGGGAAAGACTGGCCTTCTTACCCCAAATTATAGGTCAGGGTTCAAACTATTCACACGAGGAGGGTCCACAGAGGTCGCGTGGGCGCATTCCATTCATCAAGCCATCAGGTATCCGTGGTTCTAGCGTTTGTCTCCGCCGCGGCGTTCAGTTTCAATTACTTTTTTTTTTTTTTTCTTCTTTTCTCTCGTTGGGACGCGCACAGAGAGCACATAGAAATGCACGTTGGTCGTCACGACGACGTAAGCGAGCGATGTTGCCGGCGATGTCAATTTGATCATAAAAAGTGCGTAAAGCTTTGTAGCTGTCGTAGGCGTGGTTGTAGGATCTTATCGTAGCGTGCGAAAAACTTGCGATAATTGCGCTTCGTGAATACGGAACTTTTCTGAGGTTTTGCTGTAAGATCGTTTTGTGAGGAAGCTCTGTTACCTGTTGCGGACGACGAAGACAAGGCAGACGGGTCGTACAAATACGACTCTAGGCAGAATCGCCTCTCGGCCATCATGGCCTGGTGATGTAGCGGCGTTGGTCGGCGACCATTCACTCGAAGCCGCTCCAGCCGCTCCGCCGGCTCTGCAATATGCTACTACAGCCCTCGGGTACTTCGACTATGCGAGATTGTAACACGCTGACGCCACCAAGTGGCAAGACTCATAACTACGGTATGCTTGGCCCTCCGAGGCATGATGACGTCAAGACCGCGCCGGATCTCTCGAGGTGCATCGCGCTCTTCGACGGCTGATTTTGAAGCGCTCGCCGAAATCCAGGCATTTAGAACGAGAAATACAGCCATCCGCTTGAAATATGACTATGTGATTATCAATTACTGGTTTATCTGATTCCATTTGACTTATCTCTAGGTGTTTCGTGTATATTTTAAGTTTCGATTCAGTATCCTTTTAAAGGGATACTGAACCAAGGAATTTAGTGTCCATAATAAGTGGCGCACGTTCTTTCTACGAGCCAGCAGCCGCCGGTGTGTACGAGCACACGCAACAAAAATGACGTCACAGACCTCCATTCGTGGTTGAGATTACAGTGAAATGTATGGGCTTCGGGCCAAAGGAGAATAAAGACAAGTTTTTCATCTACACAGTGTTGCCTGGTGTAAAAAGTAAGCGATGCATTGGTCTAACAAGCACGTAGCTTTCACTTGTAGAGATGAAAAGCCTATCTTTATTCTCCTTTAGTCCGACGCCCATGCATTTCACTGTCATCTCAACCGCGAATGGAGGTCTGTGACGTCATGTTTGTTGAGTATGCTCGCGCACACCCGCGGCTGCTGGCTGGTGGAAAGAACGTGCGCCACTGATTATGGGCACTAAATTCTTTGGTTCAGTATCCCTTTAAAGATTCAGTGCAATTGCTCGCGATTCGATGGAGAAAACGGGAGGATCTGCTAAGTATTCGCCTTTCGAACGCCGGTGTGAATGAGCAGATTTAAGCTGTGTCTTTGTCCTGTCGATCAAAGTTGCATCAGAAACAAATTGGAGACAGTTCACTACACATCGTTGCAATGTTTGGGTCTGTACTACAGTAATACCGCGTTGCATAAGAAACATGTCGTGCGCTGCAGTTGCGCAACATTTAAATTATGTCGTCTAGGAAACGTTGTGCCTTCAACCTTTTTCCGACTTTTAGCGCACGGTTTCCTAGGCAGCATGGAATTTGAAACAGTAGCCTAACGCTGTGCCTTTGTCGTGCTGATCAATGTTGCTTTAGAAACAGATTGGAAACAGTTCACAACACAACGTTGAGATTTTCACGTCTGTACAACAGTAATACCGCGTTGCATAAGAAACATGTCGTGCGCTGCAGTTGCGCAACATTTAAATTATGCCGTCTAGCAAACGTTGTGCCTTCAACCTTTTTCCGACTTTTAGCGCACGGTTTCCTAGGCAGCATAGAATTCGAAACAATAGCCTAACGCTGTACCTTTGTCGTGCCGATCAATGTTGCATCAGAAACAAATTGGAAACAGTTAACTACACATCGTTGCGATTTTCACGTCTGTACTACACTGATATCACGTTGCTTAAGCAACATGTCGCGCGCTGCAGTTGCGCAACATCTAAATTATGCCGCCTAGAAAACGTTGTTCCTTCAAACTTTTTCCAAGTTTTAGCACACGGTTTCCTAGGCAGCATAGAATTCGAAACAGTAGCCTAACGCTGTGCCTTTGTCGTGCCGATCAATGTTGCTTTAGAAACAGATTGGAAACAGTTCACAACACAACGTTGAGATTTTCACGTCTGTACAACAGTAATACCGCGTTGCATAAGAAACATGTCGTGCGCTGCAGTTGCGCAACATTTAAATTATGCCGTCTAGCAAACGTTGTGCCTTCAACCTTTTTCCGACTTTTTTGCACACGGTTTCCTACGCAGCATGGAATTCGAAACAGTAGCCTAACGCTGTGCCTTTGTCGTGCCGGTCAATGTTGCATCAGAAACAGATTGGAAACAGTTAACTACACAACGTTGCGATTTTCACGTCTGTACTACACTGATATCACGTTGTTTAAGAAACATGTCGCGCGCTGCAGTCGCGCAACATTTAAATTATGCCGCTTAGAAAACGTTGTACCTTCAACCTTTTTCCAAGTTTTAGCACACGGTTTCCTAGGCAGCATAGAATTCGAAACAATAGCCTAACGCTGTACCTTTGTCGTGCCGATCAATGTTGCATCAGAAACAGATTGGAAACAGTTAACTACACAACGTTGCGATTTTCACGTCTGTACTACACTGATATCACGTTGTTTAAGAAACATGTCGCGCGCTGCAGTTGCGCAACATTTAAATTATGCCGCTTAGAAAACGTTGTACCTTCAACCTTTTTCCAAGTTTTAGCACACGGTTTCCTAGGCAGCATAGAATTCGAAACAATAGCCTAACGCTGTACCTTTGTCGTGCCGATCAATGTTGCATCAGAAACAGATTGGAAACAGTTAACTACACAACGTTGCGATTTTCACGTCTGTACTACACTGATATCACGTTGTTTAAGAAACATGTCGCGCGCTGCAGTCGCGCAACATTTAAATTATGCCGCTTAGAAAACGTTGTACCTTCAACCTTTTTCCAAGTTTTAGCACACAATTTCCTAGGCAGCATAGAATTCGAAACAATAGCCTAACGCTGTACCTTTGTCGTGCCGGTCAATGTTGCATCAGAAACAGATTGGAAACAGTTAACTACACAACGTTGCGATTTTCACGTCTGTACTACACTGATATCACGTTGTTTAAGAAACATGTCGCGCGCTGCAGTTGCGCAACATTTAAATTATGTCGTCTAGCAAACGTTGTACCTTCAACCTTTTTCCAAGTTTTAGCACACGGTTTCCTAGGCAGCATAGAATTCGAAACAATAGCCTAACGCTGTACCTTTGTCGTGCCGATCAATGTTGCATCAGAAACAAATTGGAAACAGTTAACTACACATCGTTGCGATTTTCACGTCTGTACTACACTGATATCACGTTGCTTAAGCAACATGTCGCGCGCTGCAGTTGCGCAACATCTAAATTATGCCGCCTAGAAAACGTTGTTCCTTCAAACTTTTTCCGACTTTTTTGCACACGGTTTCCTACGCAGCATGGAATTCGAAACAGTAGCCTAACGCTGTGCCTTTGTCGTGCCGGTCAATGTTGCATCAGAAACAGATTGGAAACAGTTAACTACACAACGTTGCGATTTTCACGTCTGTACTAACTGATACCACGTTGTTTAAGAAACATGTCGCGCGCTGCAGTCGCGCAACATTTAAATTATGCCGCTTAGAAAACGTTGTACCTTCAACCTTTTTACGCATTTAGCACACGGTTTCCTAGGCAGCATGGAATTCGAAACAGTAGCCTAACGCTGTGCCTTTGTCGTGCCGATCAATGTTGCATCAGAAACAGATTGGAAACAGTTAACTACACAACGTTGCGATTTTCACGTCTGTACTACACTGATACTACGTTGCTTAAGCAACATGTCGCGCGCTGCAGTCGCGCAACATTTAAATTATGCCACCTAGAAAACGTTGTACCTTCAACCTTTTTCCGACATTTAGCACACGGTTTCGTAGGCAGCATGGAATTCGAAACAGTAGCCTAACGCTGTGCCTTTGTCGTGCCGATCAGTGTTGCATCAGAAACAGATTGGAAACAGTTAACTACGCAACGTTGCGATTTTCACCTCTGTACTACACTGATACCACGTTGCTTAAGCAACATGTCGCGCGCTGCAGTCACGCAACATTTAAATTATGCCGTCTAGAAAACGTTGTACCTTCAACCTTTTCCCGACTTTTAGAAAACGGTTTCCTAGGCAGCGTGGAATTCGAAACAGTAGTCTAACGCTGCGCCTTTATCGTGCCAATCAATATTGCGTCAGAAACAGATTGGATACAGTTCACTACACAACGTTGCGATGTTTGCGTCTGTACAACAGTAATACCACCTTGCATAATAAACATATTGTGCGCTGTAGTTGCGCAACATTTAAATTATGCCGCCTAGCAAACGTTGTACCTTCAACCTTTTTTTACCTTTAGTACACGGTTTCCTAGGCAGCATGAAATTTGAAACAGTAGCCTAACGCTGTGCCTTGTTGTGCCGATCAATGTTGCTTCAGAAACATATTGGAAGCAGTTTACTACACAACGTTGCGATTTTCGCGTTTGTACTACACTGATACCACGTTGCTTAAGCAACATGTCGCGCGCTGCAGTTGCGCAACATTTAAATTATGCCGCCTAGCAAACGTTGTACCTTCAGCCTTTTCCGACTTTTAATACACAGTTCCCCAGGCAGCATGGCGTTCGAAACAGTAGCGTAACGCTGCGTGTTTGTCGTGCCAATCACTGTTGTGTGAGAAACATATTGGGGACTGTTGCGCAAAATAGCCCAACACTCCCACAACATTCGGAACATTCTCGCAACATATCTACAACATATCAATGTTACTTGGGATATGAGACAAATACATATGCGTACCATTAAATGATGTTCACATGAAAACAGATACGCACATCCTTTATCTTTATCAGTCAACGAACATGCATACCAGGGCCAAACATACATTTTTATTGGCATTATATTATCACTTTGAATTCACCACAATTTGAACATATGCACAACATATTTACAAAACTTAGAGCAACAAATTTTGTGTTCTTTGCTATCAAATAAGCATTTGTTTCGAAAATATGTGCTGTCGTATTGCCAGTGCAATATCAAACAACATAACAAGGGAAACAATTATATAATTCTGAGTAGATGTCACACTTAAAATAGATAAGTAATGAATACAACTGTGACTACATCACACAAAAAATGTGCAGCAATCTTATTTTGCACCGCATTGCCATGTCAAATTGTGCAGTTAACCCTTTCATTGGCAACTTTTCTGAAAACAATAGAAAAAAACTACTTTTTGCTTTCTGCTATACAAACATATTAAAAATCACTGAAAATTTAATACTTTTAGACAATATGTAAAAAACGTTCAAATGATTCTTTAAAAACGCAAAGACACAGCATCAGATTAAGAAATATTTTTCTAGAGCTAAGTATGGAAATGAAAACAAAAATACCGTGAAATATCAAACATCTGCCATTCCACAAGTGCCCACCCCTCTATCTTTAACATTTGGAAAATGCATAAAGGATATATCTTAACATATTCATAACCTAAGAAGTTTTCGAGAACATGATAGCGCTTTTGACAAGGACAAGAGGGAGGAACAGACAACGGAGCATGCAGACTTCAACTGTTTAATTTTCAGAAAACGACATCTATATAAGCTCTGTGCCAACGTGCCAAACAACTAATACCATACGCTGAAGCTGCTCTAAGGAATTGTATTTTGATAATTTGGAGAGGTTCCTGCAAGCAGTTTCGGCATATGGTATTGGTTGAGTGGCGCGTTGGCGCACAGCTTAGATAGATGTCGTTTTCTGAGAATTAAACAACTGAACTTTGTGGACTGTGTTGCCTGTTCTTCCCTCTTGCCCTCGTCGAAAGCGCTACCTTGTTCTCAAAGATTTATCAGCAACTCATCCAACAGTCAACACCGACCTAAGAAGTGCCCATCCCCCAGTTTTACCATGATTATCTCCAAATTCTGAGCAGGCACTTGCTCGGGATTTTTCAGTAGTTAATATTGCTCATTCTCCATGATATTGTACCAAGCAGAGGTTATTGCAGAAGTGCACGTCACTTCCCACTTGGATGAATAACAAAGAATTCTTGAACATGTTCATTATCGTAACATTTGTCATCGCCATTCAGTTTGAAAGTTGCACATATTTTCCAACCCCGCATGAACAGAAAATGGCAGATGTTAGCATCACAAAGTTTGCAGCTAAACATAAAAATGTTTGTGACAACATTCTGGTGGGAATTCCGTTTCCCTTGAGCTCGGTTAAAAATCAAGAAGTTATTTAGGTGGGAAGTATACTTCCAGCAGTCCAAGAAAGGGTTCAAAAATGCAAAATGCAGAAGAGAAAAAAAAATGTAGAGCATAACTTTATGGTTTATCCTCAATAACTAGTTACAACATGAACACACAAGAGGCCACTTTTGCTATGAACAGAAACATGACGCGTGGTCAAGAAAGATCTGGCCATTAGTCCACTTCATTACATTTGAACACACACACACAAAAAAAAAATTGTTCTAGTCTCGCTCCAGCGTGTTTGGGAGGTGGCAGACATACCTCTGTTCTCTACCAAAATCAATTAACAAACAAGCACCGCGCATGTCCTCGGGTAAGACGGCTACTACAGAGTGTCCTGGTCTGCTTGTCTTCACAATATAAAATGGGAAGACTGAGTTCTGCACTTTCAGCTCCTCAAGTGGCGTGCACAGGAGGATGCAGCGCTCCACGTTCACGTCATCTACATGGAGAGCCCTCAAAATCACTACAACACTGCCATCATGGCAAGAAATTACTGTAGAATTGCTTTTTTTTGCCCTCCTGTACTGCGTGGTCTCATACACCTGGGAGTTCACAATGAAGCGCTCGTGCTTCAACGCACCTGAAGGACAAAAGCCAACTCTGGCAGTCATTGCTGCAGTTTCTGCAGGGGAAAACCTTTGCACTGGCGTGCCCCTCCCCAGGAGACATACTCCTTTAACATGTGTGGCTCTCCTGAGGTGCTCGTATCCTAAGACGCGCTGACACTTTAGCCTTACCGCCGCCGGGAGAAAGTCTGCCGCCAGCAGGGTCTCCAATTCCTGCCGCATGACCACCCGCTCTACAATTTGTTCCGGCACTCCTTTTGCAGCAGTTACTTGCTTCAGCAAGCGGCCATTGCCGTCCTCAAACCGGAAGGCCGAGTTGGCCCACAAGGACCCCATGCGCCGCACTGTAGAGGAGAGGTGTGTCAACTGATGCACGTTGAACGTCATGGCAGTCTCCCCATACAGTCCGGGCATCTGGCCAACGAACTGTGTCAGCAAGGTCTCTGAAAATGTATGGTATGGAATGAAACATAAGAGAAACAAGCCCAACAACGATTGCTTATTTCCATTTTCACAACAGCTAGCTATAAACCCGATACGGTTGACTCCCGATAATTTAGGACAGACGGCAGTTTATGGCTTTTTATTGTTTCAAAGCAGCTGTGATAATACTGGCTCGTAAACACGTAATATAGAAGCAGTCTTGGGCAGTGAGTAGTTACTAGTAGCGCGTTACCGGTAACTAGTTATTTTTTAGTAACTTGTAACTGTAACTAGTTACTTTTCAGTTAGAGGAACTTGTAGCTGTAACACTTATTTTTTTGCACAGTAACTGTAACAGCAAATACCTTTTTTTTATATAAAAAAAATGTTGAACAGCAACACTCGTTAAGGTGATTTCTTGAAACTTTTTCTACGTCTTGAGGTTATTAGATTACGTACATGCACCGCAGTCAAACGAAGATAAAAAAAAGAAAGAAAAAGAAACTGGCGATCAGACCTCCGCCGTGGAGGGAGCTGGCCTACCCTCGTAAAAAAAGACCAACACAGAGGGGCATACCGAGAATGGGGCACCCATAGTGACATCGGGAAAGAAAGGAAGCTGGCACCCACAGTGGTTGAGTACAGAAACATGTCTTCTTCATCTATGCCGACTCACTCTCTACGCGTGGGTGAACATCTGGATTGTGCGGCAATCTGGGGTCTTCATGTGGAGTCTTTTACTCTTAGTCATGTCTCGTTTATCCCAAACTTTCTGCTTTCGTGTCTAGAAAAAAACTGTCTTGTTGACAACTTTCGTGTTGTACACTCCACACCCCAAATAGGTCTTCTCTTCTTGACGAAGGAAGTGCACGGCGCTGCCTTTTTTTTTTTTTTTCATTCAGAGGATTAGAGTTTCCTGTCCCCTTAATTTTCAGTGAAAGTCTCCATGTGGTGCAGAAAGCGAACAGTGTTTCAATTAATTTATTCATTTTTGTTGTGTTTTCTTCAGAATGATTGCCTTTTTTTTTACCCTGAGCCATTTTGACTACCCACATGCCTTCCTACGTTTCTATTGAATAAACTCTATCATTTGGTTTGTAATCTATTACTTACTGTTTTAGACAGTAATAGAAAAGTAAAAATGTTACTTTTTCACAGTAACTGTAACAGGTTACTTTTGGAAGCTCAGTAACTGTAAAAAGAGTTACTTTTTGGCAGAGGTAACTGCAACCCTAACAGTTACTTTTTTGGCTTAGGTAACTAAACTAACAGTTAATTTTTACTGGTAACGTGCCCATGACCGTATAGAAGTAACCATTGCACACATTATTTTCTTAAAAAGGTCGAGAATCTCAGACACGATCCTTTCATAATGATACTGCCATTTCTTCCAATAAATATTGCTCGTCAGAATGGGTTCAAGAATTGTTCAGTTGTGGCAAGAGTCCGAGACAAAGAAAGATGACTTATAGCCACCCTTTCCCTGAAAGAGTACTTGCAAGGACCAGTTGCAGAAATTACAAGAAGTCTGCTGCCTATGGTTAACTGCATAATCCAAGCTTTTTGAAACGAGGGCCGTATATGCGATGCTCCACGCAGGGCATGTTCACGTTTAACGAAAGACGAGCAGAACCAGCTTCTTCTTGCTGCTGTGACTGTTAATCCTTTTCAGTCACGCATGAAGTCCCAGAGACAGTGGGCATAACCGTCTCCGACCACGCGGTGAAGCACGGGTTTGCTGTATTGCCGATCCTCTGCCCAGAAGCAGCTTATCAACGAAAACAAAAAGCGCGCCCTCCTTTGCTTCGCAGTCGATCACAGAACGTGGACTGCGGACAGGTGATCTTGACCGACGCATCTATGTTTACGACTCGCTATAACCAGCAGCTTCTAGTGTGGCGAAGCGACTACCACCAGTAATAAACTAGTTCCTTTCAAGACCTCTATTTCTAGCTAAAACGGCACTAGATTTTATTGTTTCTTCAATTAATAAGTAGGCAATTTGGTCTTTTTACAGATACCACCCTCATCTTGTGTGGCAAGTCGCCCCTAGTGGCAGCAGTCAATGTCTGGGGTGCTATTTCTCGAGAGGGGCTTGGGACACTGTTTAATGTTTAGGATTGGGGGAATAATGACGTGTCACAGTTACTGTGACATAGTTGACTACGTCAAGATTCCCTACATGCTCGCGGACCCAATCCCCGACACGAACTTCATGCTTCAACACGATTTGTGTCCCGTTCACACGTCTCACAAAGTCCGCGACCTCCTGGAAGGTCGCTAAATCAACGTGCTCCCACTGCCCTTGAAGGGTGCCGACCTCAACATAAGTGAACTTGTTTGGAGGCGCATAAAGATAGCGATGGTGCGGTGTCCTCTTTACACGGCCACTGCCAACGAACTGTGGCGTGTTGTCCACGAGGAGTGGGAGAAGCTCCGGAACGAACCAGACTATTGGCAAGGTCTGATTCCTTAACATCACTGATAAGAGCAGTGGTCGATGACAATGGGGCGATGACACATTATTAGGGTTGCTGCCAAGATTTTAGCCGCCTTAATAGAATCATTATGTTAATGGATCACCCAAACTAAAAAGGTTAACCTGAACATATTTTCTTCCTCGAGAGCGAGCTTTATTTCTTACTTAAGATATTTCATTCGCAGGAAGTTGGAAATTCAAACACTCCATTAAGTTTTCTACATTATTTGAAGTGTTATTGGTTAGTTTGTGTACAATATATGACTTTCGTGAAAAAATGTGTTTGTATCGATGCTATCGTGCAAATATAATCGTTTCTAATGGTCCAGTTTTTGTATTAAATTCAATGAATACTTTTTTGTAACGACTCAGAGAAGGAGTTGTAAATAAATAAGTAAATGTTTCACCACAGACCATTAACAAATCTAGTCCTAAATGCTTAAAAGCCTTCAACATCTGTCTGTTTGGTTAATAAAAGTAATCTACCAGATATGTAACAACCATCGGCAACGATTTGCTTAGTTGGGTATGTTCCCCTCATTGGTTGTTTGACTGGTTCATTTCCGAGTCAGGGAATCTACGTGCTGAAAGAGGCACCCACAAAAGCTTGTAAAGCAAACATCAGCAAGTGCTGTTGCAGCATCTGCTTTGCACCTAGCAGATGACAGGGAAAGATTTAAATCACACTCTCCTACCCTCTGCAGCCTCACTGCACAGGGTGGGCGGGGGTAGGCGCAGCTTTTATGAGTGCACCTGCCATGTGGAGCTGGGGGTACAGAACGGCCATGGCTTCCATGTTATAGCTAACAGAGTCCGTGATAGTACAGCAATATACTAAACAGTAAAATGGATAGGTGGACTAGTTAGTACATATTTAACTTGTGGAGCGCCTAAAAAACGAGGACACGAGGAAGACGAGACAGGACCGAGTGCTAACTTACAACTGAGCGTTTATTGAAAAACACTATTTGTACACAAATTCAGGATCGCGACACAAAAAGGAAAACTCGTTCTCAGTTAAGTGTACTGACAGTGCACTCACGCAGCCTATCCTCACCCTTTAAAGGGGTACTCCGCCGATTTTTGAGCTACCTCAACTAACTATATTTTCTGACTCCCCGGCCTTTGCCCTTCCTGGTATGCTATTTTGTATCGGTAAATTCATAATAGTTATTTCGAAATCGGCAAATGAAAATGATGCAAAAAACAAACATTCAAATATACCCGCCCTTTTCAGGGCCGTGACGTCAGTGGAAGGTTAGCTTGCCAGTCGGGCGAGCAGTCTAAAAAATAGAATATGCCAATCATTTGTTCCGTGCTGGAGCGCGGGGACTGGAGCGAGCTTCCAAAGCATTCATTTGACACCATGAAACTGCTTCGAATCAGTTGGGAACGAATTCTACAGTCCAAAGAGTGAACCCCTGCACTTCCAATGACGCCACTTTTTCATTGTTGCCAGTAGAGACTTTCAGTTTGAAAAACACGGTGAGGACAAAAATTGTAAATTCAATAACTTCGTGAAAAAAAATTATTTTGACCTAATATTTGGGATACTATTTTGGCGATGTTGTTTGGCGAGTTTAGCAAAATTTCAAGCAAATCGGAGACCATGAAGAAATCGGCGGAGTACCCCTTCAATGCAGTAGACCCAAACAATTCTCTCTCCAGTTTGGTTTTCTAGTTTTCCAACTATTTTTGTTTTGTCAAGATTATGCGCACACGGACACCTATCACAGTGAATTGCTCGATTACCCGACGGGGAACGTCTAACAGATAGGGCGTGCTCGCGTGCCCTATCGTTCAAGCACCTCCCCGTTTGCCCTACATACACTTTTCCGCAAGTCATAGGTATTTCGTAAACAACTGACGTTGCGCAGGCGTGTTTCTTGGCGCAAGCCTCACTTTTCCCTTTTTTGTTGTTGACTCTTCAGCAGAAACTGGACAGTTTTGACGGCGCAGAAAACACCACAAGCACCTCGAAGTTTGCGGCAACTCTTTTTAGGCCGTGGGACAGCCCGTGGACGTAGGGGAATACCACGGGTCTTGTCTTTTTCCTCTGGTCGGCCGCTTCCCCTCCGTTTCTTTTTTTAAGCTTTGAAACCAGGGTTTCCGCAACTTCTCTCAAAAAGTGCTCTGGATGGCCCGCCGTTTTAAAACCACCAAAATATGGTGTCAAAACGGCTGCAGTTCTTGGATTTAAACTTGCACTTCGACAAGGACCACGTATGCTGGAAGCACCAGCCACGCTCGAAGAAAGGCATCTTGCCTTTTTCGTCTGCCTACTCCAAGTTAGTCAAACGAGAAATTGTGTCGTCGTTGATGAGAGCCTCTCTAGACAAGTCGTTCAAGCCTAACATGGGCGAAAGCCTTTTTGATCAGGTGCGACGCCTTAAAACGATGGGCTATCCAGAGCATTTCTTGAAAGAAGTTGCCGAAACCCTGGTTTCAAAGCTTAAAAAAAGAAACGGAGGGAAAGCGTCGGACCAGAGAAAAAAGGCAAGACCCGTGGTAATACCCTACGTCCACAGGCTGTCCCACGACCTAAAAAGAGTCGCGCACACTTCGAGGTGCTTGTGGTGTTTTCGGCGCCGTCAAAACTGTCCAGTCTCTGCTCAAGAGTCAACAAAAAAAAAGGAAAAAGTGAGGCTTGTGCCAAGAAACACGCCGCGCAGCACACTGAATGCGCAACGTCAGTTGTTTACGAAATGCCTATGACTTGCAGAAAAGCGTATATAGGGCAAACGGGGAGGTGCTTGAACGATAGGGCACGCGAGCACGCCCTATTTGTTAGAAGTTTCCCGTCAGGTAATCTAGCAATTCACTGTGATAGGTCTCTGTGTGCGCCTAATCTTGACAAAACAAAAATAGTTAGAAAACTAAAAAACAAAACAGAGAGATTTGTTTCAGGCCTACTGCATTAGAGTAAAGGGCGCATCAGTGCACTTAACTGAGGAAGAGTTTTCCTTTTTGTGTCGGGAGCCTGAATTTGTGTACAAATAGTGTTTTTCAATAAACGTTCTCGTCTTCCTTGTGTCCTCGTTTTTTAGGCACTTCACAAGTTAAGCATATACTAAACAGTTTGTTTTCCAGACATTGTAGTTTAAATAAAACAGGTAGCCAATAATCCCATGCCACTATTTGCTTGCATACGCTCCTTTCAGAACAGATAAACTAAACATTTAAAAATATATTTACCGGCACGTCGGATCTGTGATTCGTTGATCTCTGGCAGCAACAGCAGGAAAATGGCTTCCGCAAGCCGGCAGAGATGTCTCCAATACCTCGGAGGTAGGATGTCCAGCGTGCACAGCAGGACGTAGAAAAGGAGCCAGTGTCTCCACTCACTTGCCTTCCAGAAGGCGTGGTCCTGGAGGGACCTTGGCAATCGTGTGAAACAATGCGGTGGTTTGATGCAAAGCAGGCGCTCGTTGATTGCCGTCAGCTGGTGAGGTTTTCCTGAAAACAGGAATTGTCCAACATTTTTATTTACTATAATTGAAGATCACTCATTGCAATGAAAACATTCATATTTGAATTAGGCCAGCAAATGATATACAAGCAGAGTGGTTGTTTGGGCGAGTTGGTTTGACATCTTATGCAATCTTGTGCACAGCAAGGACAAGGACAAAAGGGGAGAACAAGGACACAATAAGGCGCCTTGTTGTGTCCTTGTTTTCCCCTTTTGTCCTCGTCTTTGCTGCACACAAGATTGCATAAGATATGCAAGTTTTTGGTGGTTAAGCGCAGTTCTTAATGTAGCGAGAAAAAACAAAATTAAAAGAGCCGCCTGCGTAGCAATGGTCTTTTCAACCAGGTGTGATGCTTGTGTCTTTTCTCCCAAGCACTTTATCCAGGTTATAATTTGAATTTCACTCACTAATACCTGATAATGTGCTTGGGAAGCACCTTGGATGTGGGATGGTTAGCAGTGTTGCTGTTATGTTTTGACGCTATTAGTGTGACATACAACAGTAGCAATAAAAGCTGGTTCGCACAGTTGCGACCGCCTACGAGTGCGACCACTTGTGACGGCTTACGAGATGCCGCTACCTAGCTTCAGCCCTTGAACTATACGAAGCACGGAAACATACCGCCATGTTTTTAAAGCGGTAGCTTTATAGGATGACCATGCTCAACGTTGTGTAATACCTTCACTCGTGAGTGAAATAACATTGCGCCCTGCACCTAATGTGTTCGGCGACTGTAATCAGTGGGCATATCCTCCCAAGTTCTCCATCCATTGCGCGGACTATAAAAGCTGGGGGAAGGGGGAGGGGGCTCATGCAACACCACCTCTAAGGAGGCAGGCAAAGTAAAGGCGGGAGAAAGCCGGAAAGGGACAGCGAAATCATGTGGCGTGCAGTCGGCCAGTGAGCGTACAGAGCTCGTCATGTTTTTCTCAGCAGGCCGAAAAATCTTTGCCACATGCCGACGTGACCAGAAGGCTCCTCGCACTGCCCCGGTCCTCCTCACAGTTGTTGACAGTGGTGTAATCAGCAGGTATAGAAAGAGCTCGATGGGTCAAGCAGCAGAGCATGCCGAGGGCAACAAATGCACGAACGGCACCAGCAACAGCAGCTTTTTGTTTTCATTAACAGTGTCTCTGTAAAGCTACCGCATTTCATCGGGTTTGGTCAAATATGCAACGGCGCCGTGTTGTTTGCAGACCGGTGGCGTCGCTGCGTTTCCATAGGAGCTAAGCCTTTCTCATTCTTTACTTTTTCCTCAGGTAAGTTTGCTCTTTGAAAATTTTACAAAAAAAATGCACCATCTGTGGGCAACGCTGCACAAAGTCGTAGCGCGATAGGTTAAGAAACCAAATTTTCCGGTCAATTTAAAGAGCCTGGCGTCTCCTTGTTTCACCCTGTAACATGGTGCTGGAAAAACAAATTTAGTAAATATATAGTGACATTTAATGGGTTCCAATGCCATAGTTACCTCAAAATTTATTTTTACCATGTCCTGAACCCCTTTAACATACTGCAGTGATTGCAAAAAATGCGGAAAGCAACAGAGAGGCATTTAAAATAGTGAGAATGATGCATACCAATGTAGAAAGCCATGGTGGAGTTCGACGATGCAATCAGGGTCTCTGTGACCTGCCTCGTCACACCCAGCAAGGCACAGTGCATGTAATCAACTGTGTATACCCAGACAGGATCGAAATTTGGGACAGTGGCCAGTGATGAAGGTCCCTTCACCCCTTGCACGGCAACCCTGAACTGCCCTGCCAGTTCTGTGTTTCTCAGCACCATGGCAGCTGTTCGTTCAGGAGCTGGTTCCTGATCGTCTTCGTCATGCGCATACCGAATACATCCTGCAAGGAAATACCATTCATGAACAATTTAATAGTAACCTCTGAAACCTTGCATAAGTATGAAATACTATTGCAAGTATGCAAATGTTACTTTACAAAGCACAACACTCATCCCGAAGACAGCCAACTCCTTTAGAAGTGACATACTGACCTCCTTCGTGTTTTCCCTTGATGAGGCACCAGGGGCAACCAAAGTAGCCAGCATAAGTCACGTGGTTCTGGACTGCAGCACGAGCAGGAGCGTCAGCTGTGCAGCCGATGATCTGCACCCTTGAGGAGTAGTCTTTACCCTCGTAGCTCCACTCAATGGGTGGCACAGATACTACACTTTCAGCAAACGTCGACATGAATACCGACATGTTCGGATGGTTCCTTCCGAACCACAGACCTGCTAATGTGGTGCTCGTAAATCTTCTTTGCGGTGGTAGCTCACTGATACCGAATTGGATTAGCCAAATCGACGAACGTGACGACTTGAGCAATGGGCTATCGTCCGTATTGACGATCAGTGTCAGGTCTCCCTTTTTGATCACGCCATCCTGTCTTAGGCACCTGTAGTTCGATGCAGTCGTCACATCCGTTACTTCTGGCAAAGACAAGGACTCTTCGATCTTCTCCATGTTTTCACTCAGCTCTTTCTTCTCCTTCGAAATGACGTGCTTGAGCTGCTCGCTAACGTCTAAAATCGTAAAGTATGATCCAGCCTTCAGGACCATCTCCTGATTATAAGAAAGGTTGCACGCAGCACAGGCCAACCCTGGAGCAGTAGCACTGCTTTCGAGCAGTCTGGTGCAGTTTTCGCAGTACAGGTACTTTCTGGCTACAGCAGACGTCCTCGAGCACCACAGCTTCCGGAACATGTACTTGCTCCGTGGCAGAACATGAGTCGTCGCTCCATACAGCATGTCAACGAACTCTAGGATATGCTCAAGCAGAGTCCAGGTAACTCTGTGGGCGCTTGCTATGGACAACAACATAGCGACGGCGGCCGCTTTGGTTGTTGTAGAGTGCGGCAGAGTGGCGCTGCCAAACTCCGCGAGGCAGCGTTGAAGAAGACCATCGTCATCCAGCAGAAATGAAGCGGAACGGGTGCCTTCTTTCGCGTTACCACTCTCCCCCTCAGTGCTCCCCTCGGTATCACTCACATCATTTACATCCGAAGGCGATTCGTGAGAGTCGCCGCTCAAGTCGGCGGCCCAGCTCGGTTCTTCAGGCTCTTCGTCAGATGCGAACCATACGATGAGCTCCTACTGGAGCTACTCGACGAAACAGGAGGCTCGTCACTCTGTCCGGGACCGGCAGGTAGCGGTGGTGGTTCACTGGAGCTACCCGAGGAAATGAGGGGCTCGTCACTGTGTTCGGGACTCGCAGGTAGCGGTGGTGATTCGCTAGCTGCCTGTCGATTCGACGCCGAGTTTTGCAACTCAGAGTCCCGCTTGTTTTTCTCATGCAGACATTGCGTCGATCGAGAAAGTACAAAGTCTTCATCACAATATAGGTACCGTTTTCTTCGTTTCGGAGTCCTAGGGCTCGCCATGTTCGCCGCCGGCGACCACGGGGGATAGAACCAAAACGATAAGACCCTCTGGTTTATTGTGGACACGTCAGTTGTAGAATAGGTAGTCGCAGAGCGCAACACGTGAATCCCTTCAGCCTTGGCTTCGCTCGGCTACAGATAGAATCGTAAATTAGGATTGTTATTTTCGCACATGAATTAGCTCTACCTAGATTCCTGTTCTAAATATTATTAAAACTAGTAGTCACATCTTGAGCCATGCAAATAATTGTTTCTTTTTCTTTTCTCCTTATTTCATATTAAAACCGAAACTAACAAAGTATTTACTTTTTTTTTTCGGGGTATAGAATTCTACAATTATTGTTTGCTTTATTTTTTTCTTAATAAACCTAAGTACATTTAAAGATAAATTAAAAAAACACTAATGTTGACCAGCCAACGTTGGTTTAGTGTCGGTTTCTATACTTGTTCTTTTATTATTTTTTTTAAGAGAATACTTTTTACTTGCGGGGTTGTTCAACTGTGTTCAGCCTACTGATTATAGTGATTATAAAATTGTGTCCACATTATTAATGTACTAATCGCAGCTTTTGGGTACATATAAAACCGGCTTAAAACCGACTCATTGCCCGAAGCCGTAGGCCCAGAGGCCTACCGCTTTGAGGCAGTTAGAAACCTCGGGATGTAATATTTCGACAACACACACATAGTTTCTAAGTGGAACACAATTGGCGGCCGTAGTTGACGCCTGTTACGCTAGTTCTGCTCAACACTCTCTGAAGTCCGGACTCCGCACTCACGTGCACAGTCCTAACGGCGACTTTGTCTAAGTACCGTGAAGAATTTCTCCAATGACCAAAAACAAGAAGAAAACATACGTATCGGGACACTATGGCCGGCTTGCTCAAAGCAGCGTCTCAGCTCAGACTGCAAGAAAGAAAGCACTGCCAAGACAATCGCGCAAGCTGAGAGGCGCTTCAAATTCAGACTCAAACGTTAGCCTTGGCAATGCTTTCTTTCACCAGTCTCAGCTGAGACGCTGCTGACGCTGCTTCGAGCAAGCCGGCCCAGGGAGTTACGACATTTCGTTGGCCCTCTCAATGCACAGCATAAAACAAATCAGCGAAACGAATGGATTCCAGCGGGGTTCAGCACACAAGTATATATGATGGTGGAAGCTTTTAAGAAAAGGTTATGGAAAGTTTAGTTCACCTGAGTAAAACAAGTAAAATGAAACATCCTAATGTGCTTTGCATGTAAGCCTAAATATTATTTGTGGTCTCTGTGGCGCTCGTTTCGGCCAAATTAGGTCAGTATTATATTAGCCAGTTTATTTCCTTTCCATTCCACCCGTTTTTCAGTCGTAATAAATGAGAGAGTGGCCAAGAATATTCTTGATGACGTCCAGAAAAAAAAAAAAGGCTTAGGAGAAATTTGTTCATAATCAAAAACGTTTGCATTTTTTTTTTTTACTTTTGGGTGTTTTATGTTTCATACTTTCAAATGATTAATCCACCAACTTGGGGCACCCCTGTAGTAAATGTCAGCGCGATACGTTGACGCTCCAAAGACAGTTAAATATCGTGAACACTTAAAATACCTGGTCGGCGGTTTTTTTTTTTTTTTTTTTTTTTTTTGCTTGCGTTAAAGATCCGGCGATTGACAAGGGCGGCGAGTGTTCGCGTTGGACTCAATCAACATGCACGCGATAGCCAATCGAGCACTGGCTCCACATTTTGGCTGATGTTAGGGATAGTTCGAGAGTTAGGCCTAATACTGAAATTCTCGACTCCTTGTTCTCCCGATTTTGAGGCGTTACACGATATTCTGTTGGACGCCAATAGTAATGTCTAATAGAGCGGTAATTAGTTAGGAATAATGCTGTAATACTTAGCTTCTAGTTCTCCCATTTTGGGTGTGCTACACAGGAAATCAATGGTTACAGCATTCAATGTTAGACGCTAACATGCAGTTATCGTATATCTGGTTGAGTGTCTTTCAACTGGTGATCTTTTTTTTTTGTGTGAATTTATTAATTATTAATTTTCTAAAATTTAGGGAATTTAGGGGTTTTTGTGAATTTAAAATGTTCGAAGGGGGGGGGGGGGGGGGTCTCTGCTCTAATGTTCCTGTTAACTGCTCGCCCCTGCACGTGCATATACTGTGGTGCACTCAACGTTACAAATGCACCAGGCTTTGGATGCCAGTGTTGGCATGTCGCGGTGGGGCTTGGTAACCCACAAGGCCTCCTGCGTGTACGCGTTTTCCTGCCGTGAAGCGTGTTTCACATGCAGCGTTTTTGGCCCTAGAGCGGCGCGATTTGTGCCGTTGCGGCGTTCTGGCCAGCACCAGCGGTTGAGCGGCACGAGCGCCGCGACGGCAGAAATCGCACCGCTCTAGGGTCAAAATCGCTGCATGTGAAACTTTCTCTATGTGTTCACGTGCAACATACGTTGCACTTCTAATCGATGTAAACTTTATCTGCAAGTGACCATCATTACCTCGTTACTAAAAAAAAAAAGAGGTGTTTGCGCAGTTTTGCAAAGAAAATGAGTGTGAGTGTGATGTAGTTAGCGAGATTATTGTTACAGATTGCTCAATACTTTATTATTAGGCTCTGCAAGATTGAGTTCTTCGACCCCCCCCCCCCCCCTCCCCCCCCCCCCCCCCCCCCCAACGTGCACAGTTTTCCTACCTATATTTTGAGAAAGGCATTGTAAAGTTTTGTACGCTCCAAAACGAAACTAGTGAATAGCCAGAATAGCCGACGAATCCAAATCCAAGTACAAGCCGGGCTGGTCACTCGTGGGATTGTTTGGATTGTTCCGTAGCTTCGTGAGTCCACGTGGGAGCACCTGCAAGTTGTGTGAACGAGGAAGAATGTACGCTTATATTAGATACGCGGACAAGCAGACGTCTATACTTCCCATCTCATTAATTCAGAGGTTCGAGCCAAAGCATTTAGAGGATTTCGACCCCAAGAAGTCGAAACTTGCCTTCTGGCAGGGCCCTGATGGCGGCGATGGAGGATACTATGACGCTAAGGTTATAATGTTGGGAGGTGAGTAAACAATTCTACCATTTGCTAGAACCACAAATATATATTCAACTTTGGGTTAGGTTTTGTCTCTATTATCTAAAAGAGAACGAGCATTTGGACCAAGAGAAAGGACTAGATGTCATTTCTTTGTTTCACGGCTATCGGGCTTAAATTGAGCGTTCGGAATGGCTCTTTGTGAGGAGAATATGCGATGTTTCTTGATGGAGTGTTAAAAAGAACTGAGTTCAAGCTGGACAAGCGTCCTTCCTCCTCGCTGTGCGAGGACTTTGTCTCGTCGATGGGTGCATGTGCGAAGCGTCGCGATCACAATACAGTTGGCGGTGCAAGGTTTTTCAGGTTCTACAGGTCGGTGCATGTAGGACAGTCATTGCTGTCGCAGGGCTATGAGCACTCACGGTGAAACGTCCCAGCGGATGAGACCTTTCACTTAATTTTCATAGACAAAGTAGGCATCGCAGAAAGGTGTGAATGTGGTACTAACGCTGGCTTCCACGCCAATTGCAACAACAAACCGATGCTGAAGTTTGAGGAGATTGCCTTTTGTGGATCAAAAGATAAAAAAGGAGCACAAAGTTTCTTTATGAGAGCGCGTCCAGTTAGCCCTATTATAATTTTTTTTTATGGTGCCTGTAAGCGAAGATATAAAAGGAAAAAAAAAAGAACTAGAAAAAAAACAATTTTTGGGGGAAATTTAAACAGCGCAAAAGACGAGGGACCAGACAAAGAAGTGACACGGATGCAGCGTTGACTTACAACTGAGTTTATCGATCGCAGTATACCGTGAAATACTGAGTAAGCGCTCACTCAAAATTCGAAGAAAATCGCAAGAATAGGGGATAGGCACCTGTGAGGTCATCAATTTTACATATATATATATACTGTACATATCTTTTCAGGTGTTTCAAATTTTGGAGGTGGGCGCTTAGTGTGGAATGGGCGGATGCACAATATTCTACGGTTTACATGCATTGTCGCGAACAAAGGGAAGAAAAAAGTTGAAGGAGGTAATCAGCTCACATCACCAATAAAAAAAAATAAAAAAAGAGAAGGCTCCTCTACAGAGCCATACAGAGCGTGTGGTAAAAAAAACAAGCGAGTCAAGGAACTAGAAAATTAATTTCTTTGCCAGACAGGGCCACCGAAGGACTGCTGACAGATGTAGTGCCCAACCTCGCTATCTCAACAGCCTCAAGAATTTTTCGTGTCAGCTAGTACCTGTTACGCTTAAAGGGATACTACAACAAAATTTCGGCGCTCATTTTTTGGTCTATATGTGTTCAAAAAAGCAGCATCAGATCGAATATATTAATATCTTGTTAAAAAAGTCACGAAAAGGAATTTTAAAACGAATTAAACGATTAGCAAAGAGCACCTGGTGGATATCGCTAACACCTCGCTTGTAATGCCCGTCTAGGAACCTTGACAGCTAGTGACGGAGGTTGTCTCGTCTCCGGCCACGACGAGAGAAGAGGGGCAGGAGGAACCCCCCTCTTCCCGAGAATGCCTTTTGTGTGTCGCAGAAGTCGCTATTGTCCCCCTACAAGACTATAGAAGATTAACCCGTCACTCAAAATTCGTACAAAAGCAGCCACTTCGGTGGCTGGAACGACTAGGCCATCCTCTCGACGTCAGCCTCGCCGTAGCTTTGCTCGTCTTGAGACGACCTACGTCACGATTGCGTCGGATGTCACGTGGTCTCCGCTGGGCCTTCTCCGAGCGCTTGCCAGAGTGGGCCGTTTATAACGAAAAATACAGCCACCAGGCTCAAAATACGAACGTGCGATTGTCATTTACGGATATTGTGGATCATATTCAACCTATTTTTGAACACGACGGGAATATTTCAAATCTCGTTGAAGTATCCCTTTAACAACCTCACACCGTTGGAAGTCGGGCAGGCAGCCACAGTTGCGGCAATGAATGCCAAGATGACCAGACACGGTAGTGGAGACACTGTAGGCGTGATCTCTTAACCTGTCATTCAGACAGCGACCCGTCTAACCATCATAACGCTTGCCACACGCCAGAGGGAAAGAATAAACCACTCCCTCTTAACACTTGACAAATCAATCTCAATGTCTCGTTTTGCCAGCCGTGGCCTTCCTAGAAAAGGGGTTAACTGCTCTGCACAACCTTGACAACTTGCCAGGAGGAGAGAACAACACGTCCACGTCACACCTGCCTGCGTTCCGTTTTAGGTTATGGGCCAAGCCGTGCATATAGGGAATGACAACAAAATTTCTTCTTTCTCTTCTCTTTTCATTATTGGCCTCTTTTGCGCTCGTCACAGACCTGCTCTTAATATCCTTGAGCAGGATCTCAGTGACTGCTGTTATCACGTGGGAGGGGAATCCGGCATGTGTGAGGTGTATAGCAAGTCCTAGCGGGCGCGAGGACTTGCTATACACATGCTCTGCGGAAGTCTTGTTATCACAACATTCAACTTGGCTCTTATAGGCAAACTGAATGCCTCCCAGATGCCAGACTCCCCTCCCACGTGTTAACAGCGGTCGCCGGGTTCCTGTTCAAAGATATTAAGAGCAGGCCTGTGACGAGCGCAAAGGGGCCAATAACGAAAAGGGAAGAGAAAGAAGAAATTTTGTTGTCATTCCTTATACGCACGGCTTGGCCCACAACCTAAAACGATTACGGGCAGGTGTGACATGGACGTGTTGTTCTCTGCTCCTGATAAATTGTCAAGGTTGTGAAGAGCTGTTAACCCCTCTTCTATGGAGGCTACGGCTGGCAAAACGAGACATTGAGATAGCTTTGTCGCGGGTTAAGAGGGAGTGGTTTATTCTTTCCCTCTGGCGTGTGGCAAGCCTTATGTTGGTCAGACGGGTCGCTGTCTGAATGACAGGTTAAGAGATCACGCCTGCAGTGTCTCCACTACCGTGTCTGGTCATCTTGGCATTCATTGCCGCAACTGTGGCTGCCTGCCCGACTTCCAACGGTGTGAGGCTGTTGAGATAGCGAAGTTGAGCGTTACATCTGTCAGGCAATTCTTCGGTGGCCCTGTCTGGCAAAGAAATTAATTTTCTAGTTCCTTGTCTCGTTTTTTACCACATGCTCTGTTGGCTCTGTAGTGGTGCCTTCTCTTTTCTTTTTTATTAGTGATACATCTTATGGGCTGATTACTTCCTTTAATTTTTTGGTCCTTTTGTTCGTGGCAACGCATGTAAACCATAGAATACTGTGCGTCTTCCCATTCCACACTAAGCGCCCACCCCCAAAATTTGAAACACCTGAAAAGATATGTACAGTACATATATATATATATATATGTAAAATTGATCACCTCACAGGTGCCCATCCCCTATCTTTTCGTGATTTTCTTCAAATTTTGAGTGGGCGCTTGCTCGGTATTTTACGGTGTATTGTGATTTTGCGATCGATAAACTCAGCTGTAAGTCACCGCTGCATCCGTGTCACTTCTTCGTCTGGTCCCTTGTCTTTTGCACTGTTTTAATTTCCCGAAGTATGTCGTACCGACTAACCCAAGCCTCAACTTTAGCGCCGCTAAAAAAAAAAGTAAACCAAAACTTTTTTTTTTCTTGATCAGACTTCTGACGCCAAAGACATGAAAGCTTTCATCTCTTGCAGTCCCATGTAGTTAGTCAGCAGGAAAAGTTTGCGGGACATCGGAGTGGCAGCCGAGATGCATCGCTGTGCCTTCTGACAATGCACCAACTGCTATCAAGACCCATGGTCTGCACGTGCTCATCCCTCTGTGCTCGGCAGTCATGCATGTTTGCTCACTTCCATCCGATGCACTCTTGATACTGGAGACGGGCAAAAGGGGGGGTGCTACTGTTTTGATCTCCCAAACAGCAGCAGACCCACCTGCAGCAGTCATAAAAAGAACAAAATAATCAACCTTCTTTTCTTGATGCGAACTCTATACTACATCTCACAAGTTGTGTGCAGCAGAGGCAAAGGCACGAGCGCGTTGCTTTCAGACATGCCCTTCTTGCACCCATGGCTTTGTTGCACACACCTTGTGAGATGGAGTATAGGTAAAATTTCCTGTGAAGGCAAAGCCTTACTTAACATGGCAAGTTAGATCATTTATGTTTTATTGCATATTGCTGACCACTCGACAGCTTAGGTTACAATGAAAAGATAAGCTAGTCATTGCTGTCAAATATTGAAAATTTGTTTGCACTCTTCACAAATACCAGGCCATGGTACTATAAAAGAAAAAAAATTGTTCAGCTACAGTCGAGCAGGCCATGGTAATATAAAAGAAAAAAAAAGTTGTTCAGCTACAGTTGAGCTTGGAGCAAAACTTTATCGGGACAGTGATTGACTCGGCAAAAGGTGGCATGCAGGCATTGTCTCCCATTGCGGTGGCTGAGGCAGATGCTCGGCATAGCTGCTGACAAAGCAGCTCCTCGCACCTTTTTCGGTATATCGGGAGCTTGTCGAATGGAAGCGAGCGAACATATATAACTTTGAGAACTAAAGAATGTGCTTGTGCATGCAATGGGTCTGAATAGCTGGCCTGCGTCGTCAGATGGCGCAGCGATGTATTTCAGCTGTCTCTTCCATGTTCCGCAAACTTTTAGTGCCGACTGTATATGCTTATACCCCGTTTCACTAGTTGCGTGCATCACAGGCGAGGGTAACGCCGGGCGAGGGGAGAAAGAGAAAGCGCTAGGAAGCCTGAAGAGGAGTATGATGTAAAAATTAAATAGCGCAAAGGTTAGACAAAGGACAAAGGACAGAACATGGAGACAGGACAAGCGCTAACTCACAACTGGTGTTTTAATAGAAAAGAAGAGAAGGAAGCAGCATAGAAATACGCCGAAAAAGGAAGAAAGAAGATTTATAATTTTTCGGCGTATTTCTATGCTGCTTCCTTCTCTTCTTTTCTATTAAAACGCCAGTTGTGAGTTAGCGCTTGTCCTGTCTACATGTTCTGTCCTTTGTCCTTTGTCTAACCTTTGCGCTATTTAATTTTTACATCCTGCATATCCAACTAGCCCACCTCAATATCTTAGTATACAATTCCTGAAGAGGAGACGGAACCTCTTCTTTTCTCCAACGTTCTGAGCGCTCTCCCATTCTCCTCTCGCCCTCCGTTACATTCCTCTTCCATCCTGCCTTCTTAGCGCTCCCCTCTCCTGGCGTTGCCTTCGCCTGCGGTGCACACAAGTGAGACGGAGTATAGAGTAACCACAGAACAGTATACTTCGTTTTACCCTTACGTCTGAGCGCACACGAGGCTACAGTCACTCAAACTCAAGTGCACAGAAAACGCACTTAGGTCGAACACGTTCGCTGTGCTCGATTTGTTAAGCCGATTATAACATGCCCAGAATGACGACAGATGCTGTGATGCTCCGTGTTTGGCCGTGCTTGATTGGCCTCATCGGGAGAGCATGCCACATGGCGATGAGTTAACAGGTGCACCCATGACGACTCTCAGTGCACTCTGATGCATGCACAGATAGAGCACTGTAGAAATGTTTCCTTTACTACACTCAGAGGCATATAAATTGTAAACACAAGGCTGTTAGTTTCAGGCTTCTCTGTAAAAAAAAAAAGAAACATGCCACCAGTGCAGTATGACCCCAGGCTAGCAGTTGTACTGCAAGTTTTTCATCTACAGCGGAAGCATGGCACCCAGTCAAGACAGACCGATAACCCACTCTCTGAACCCCCTCAACTCGCTTATTGTTTCTCCCATAGCCTGACAAGTGAACTTCCAGACGATAGCTATCAAGGGACTCGCAGAGTGCTTCATGCTCAAGACATGGCTGTAGCATCATTGTTTATTTTAGAAAAGTACTACACTATGTCTGCACAAAATTTTAGGCATTGCACCAATTTATTATAGTTAATGTGAAAAAGTTGTTTTTCGCTAAACATGTTAACAGACAGAAAAGTGAGTGCTGTAAGAATGAACAAACGAAGGATCAAATCTTTTTTCATAAGGCGTTTCAAACATATTTTGTCCCGCCTTTCCTTATTCCCTCTCAGTTTGAATTTAATACAATAGTCTAATCTTCTGTCCTGTTGCATGTTTAGTCCAGTGTATATTTCTTTTGTATTTCTAGAAACAAAGACTCAGCTCATGAAGCAAATGGTGAAAGAAAGGGTGCCACTTCCAGCTGTCATTCTGCATGAGGCCATGGAAAGTCGGGAAACACTGAATGTGGTATGTATGTGCATGGTTTCAGCCTTGATCGGTTCCAAAAAAGGAAGCCAATGAGGTCTCCAAGCATCTTGAGTTGGGCGTGTGCATATATTTTATTTATGTTACTAAAGCTGGATGCCTGCTATAGTTTGCCTTGGCCTTACTTCAGACGGGCAACTTTCCCTGCAATTTTGGTTTTGCTGGCGTGTTTCCTTAGATCCTCATGCAACAGCACAAATGTCTGGGATTGGGTGTGGCTGAAAACAAGCGAGTATCTACGATATGTTTCAAGATGGATAAGTGCTTGATTTCTGTCCCATCCTTTTGCATGAACAACTGCCTAATTAAAAGTGATGGGACCAAAACAAATGGTCCTTGTCCTATCCTTTTGAATCAGGTCATTGACGACGACACCAGAGTTTTTTTGTAGCTCTTGCTTGCTTTTATAATAGCTTAATTTATTAAAGAATTTTATTGTTGTAATTTTTTGTTATATCTATGTCCTCCAAATCTGCGCAGGATGTGGCGGGACCGAGTGGTCTTCAAAAATATTTGAGAAAAACATCATCGAAACAGAAAGACCGCAGCTCTGAGACACAAGGTATGTAAATATAAATTCATACCTGTAAGTGTCAGAGAAATAGGTCAATGACCATGGCCAAATTTACTGTACTAGTATGACACCCGAAAACCACAATCGGAGATTCTCTCCTACCAGGAGTTGTAGAACACAGGCTCCTATGCTACTTGTAATCTTGCAAAAAAAATATATATATTTTTTTTTTTACTTTTTTTTTTTATAATCAAGTATTTATCCTGCCTCATTTGATGCTTCAATTTTCTGTCTCTAACCACAATTTCACTTTTTGGATTTGCTGGGGCTTGTGCTCTGTCTCCACTGATTTTCTTTCTGTCTGTAAAAGAAGTTTCTCTGCATTGCATATCTGCAAAACAAATGGAGTGAATGTATGGACCCATAAGAGTCTTCCTAATGAATTACTCTGAATTGATTGATGCCGCACGGAGTGTCTGAAATTTTCCACCTGCAGTAGAGATGCTGTGTAGCCCATGCACTTGTCAACTTGTTCACCTCAAATTGCAAAGGCAAAAATATGGTTGTGCAATTTTTCAAATCTTTTCAGCACTTGATACTTTAGCTCCATGTTGTGGATAAAAAAAATAAAACTTAAAAACATAAACAAAAAAATCTTGCTTGCTGTCTAATGCTTTTAAAACACTAGGCACTCAAGAAAATGAGCCTTTGGTGTCAGGTGTGAGCCATTTTTATTGAACTGTTTTGTTCACACTCATGGAATAGCCTACCAAAAGGGGGCGGAAGAACGCCAGTGGTCTCAGCGCGTCGTGGTATTCTTCCGTAGTTGTGTTTGGTCGCCAAGGCAACCAAGCGTTAGGTGGGTAGATGAACGCCTGAGCATGTTACTTGGTTCCCATAGCGGCGACAATCAATCCAGGCTGCGAAAGGGAACCGCGATGAGCTGAGGTCACAGGTGTGCTTCAGTTGCAATTCGGTTGGCTTTTGTATGGGGGGTACGTGAACAAACAAACCTCTATTTCTACATGTTATTATTATCAATAATGATGAGTCTTGAAAATGCACCATCATATAAATGATAACAAACTCTAGATTCAAAATTGACAAATTGAAGGCCGCTTCTTTCTTTTAAGACAGGCAGCTTTAGAGTCCATCACCGGAATCTGGGCTTGATCAACACCCCATGGACCTAAATGCAGTCTACTTTGATAGGGCATAAGCATCCTTCATATTAAATGTTGTCCAACTGTCTTATTTAATCCAAACACCTTGATCCTACATATAATGTTAGATGAAACAGAATGTGCAGTGTGTCTATGGAGATTTGCTAGGCTTGCAGTCAATTTTATGAGCTTTTAATCACTTGAGTGACACACTGTACATTATATGTCATCAGGCTTTACCCGTAGGATCAAGGTACAGTTAACGTTTTCGGCTCAGGCGATTAAGGCCAGTTTTCTTGTGATGCGCAGTGCTACACAGCTGTGGATTGATATTAGAAGCCAGGAAATTTGCACTCTGTTTAGGCACTCCGACCCACTCAAGGAGCAACTTAAAATGCAGGATATGAGACACGGAAGGGCCGGTGACTCGCAATCTTACGAGCACTGAGGCAGCGCAGCACTGTGTGTGTGAAAAGCCCATGGCATGCCCACCCTCACGGTGTGCATGTCATGAGCTTTATAAAGCCGCATGCCCTAGAGCTGCGGGGGCAGATCGACAGCAGAAAGGACACCAGCAGGGCGGGTAAATAGCGGTACAAATTGGGAATGCCGGTAAATTCCCATTCAATCGCTATGCGAAACAAGTAGCTGTGTAACATACGTATTGCTACGTATATGGCAACCATGTAACTTAACATTGTGTAACGTAAGGTGACGTAGGATCATATGTGATCAAGTATCTGTGTAAGGTAATGTGATCACATTACATGTCCACGGGAAGTGATCAAGTGACCATACGTGATCATGTGACTTTTTTTACCTGCCCACTGCCCGCTATAAGCTATGTATGCTTTCGTTGCCTTGGCCTTTGTATAAGGCAAATGGGCAAATGTGATTGTCGAACGAACATTTTTTTCATGCAAACACGGGTATATTCAAATTATGTGTTAAGGGTTTTAATGTGAAAGAAGCTGCGATGGCTTTTAATTTAATCAAAAACCATTTATTCTCCTTAATTATTCTTCGAAGGTGACGAATATTGTTACTCTTTGAGGATCACAAATTTCATTATTTAAAGTACAGATTAGCCAAAAAGACGCGTTAAAAACAGACTCTAAACCACTACCCTTCGCAGGCCGGTGAACGGGAAAATGGGGGAAGAGAGTGCGGAGTGACGTCACGAAAGGGGCGCCAGGGCGCTTTGCCTCACCGAACTGCATTGTTAAGGACTTGAACGAGTATGGGATCATGTCGAGGGTCCTCGCAACAAATTCTAATTGAGGGTTCATTGTGACTTCATCCTCTATACCCAAGAGAATGCAAGCCAAATCACCCAGATCTCTTCACGAACAGCGGCCGAATTATGACGTCATCAACACGTTTCATGTCAGCATCGGTTCGGTGTTTTTGCCTTTTGCCGTGTTTAGTGAGGATTATGGGATAAACGGTTGTGATATTTGGACTCTCCAGGAAAATCTAAACGGGAATTTGTCATTCACTAATTTTTTTCCTAAAGCTTTGCAGCTTCTCTTAAAGGACAACTCCGTTCAATTAAAAAAAGTTCAGGATTATGTATGATTCGACTTTAAAAAGCACTAATAAACAGCCCCACATACTTTGTTTATCAAAACATGACTTATTTGTGTTACCAATCTTTCTTTAAACTTAGCCGATACCAAAACCGGAACTTTGGCTGCGACAGGCAACATTGGTCTTGTGTTGTCAAAGTGTATAGCTACTAGCCAGGCTAGATCCAGCGCTGCTGAGATCCCCCGATACAAAGGGGTTAGCCCCAAATCGAATCCAATCCAAGTCATGGCAAACCTTTCGGTATGAATGATCACATGATTCTCCACTAGATCATTTAAAACTGCGCTCTCCCGTCTTTAGCGCCGATCAAGGCTATGCATGCGGACTCTTCTATTTTGCAGCTCATGACGGCATCTGTTGACTTCACCTAGAGAAGGAAAAAAGCACAAAAAGGGCATGTCTTTGACAAAGTGGCTCAATGTTGGCTGTGCAAACACTATAGTATTAATAACTGCGCTGTTGAATGCGCTTCACGTTTCCTGCTAGAGTTAGTCGATTTCAGTGACTTGGCTCTTTGCAAAGTTTTCCGCCCCACGTAAAGATATATAAATGGAACTAGATTGTGAGATTTGATGTGTCGTCTTCCTAGATGATACGGAAGAGGACTGCATCGTTTTCTGATTATCAAATGAAGTGGAGTTGCCCTTTAAAGAAATATGTCAAGCTGAGGGTTTTTTTCCCTGGCACCTAATGTTTTAGCAAGCCTTATGCGAATATGAAGTGTTCTTTTCGATTCTGAGTCTGGTTTTTTTACCCACAACAGAGAACTAAGATGTGCCATCTTTTCATCTTGTAGAGTGTAGTTTGCTCAGCTTTATGCTGTGATTTTCTAAAGAAATGCAACAGACATATGAGGAATATTTACATGATGTCACCATTCTGTGCGGTCCTATAGCCTTGTGGTTGATGGCATCTCGGTGCGCACATGGAAGTGCCAGATTGCATTTCTCCTTGTCATTCTCTCTCTTTCTTCTACGGTCAGTTCTTGTGTTTTTGATGTTGTGTTTATATACTACCGATAGTCATTGGGCTTTTTGCCGTAACGGGTTAAACGCATTTGCACACAATACCAGTGAACTGAACTTGAAGATCAATGATGTGCGAAAGATTGCAATTAAGGATGACCTCATGCGCAGGGCAAGTAAGGTTATGTGCTGGCCGTAGAGACCAGTAGCTGGTTTCATTTGAGATGTAAGCTGTGAACAACAAATGTCAGCGTTCAATCACGTTCGCATGACTATTGGAGGGAAACATTTCGCGCGAAATAAATATTACTGCATACTGGACATATCCAACTATTATTTTTATCCTACAATAAGTGTTCATCTGCTTGTGTATCTTTCCCATGACGGGCAGTAGCAATTATGCAAACAGTGGAATTGAAGCCCGAAATGTTACGCTCAGATTTTATGATGTGCTAACAACAGTTTCGAAAAAGTGTGCACTGCGAAATTTAGGCATCATACTATAGCTTCAACTGCTTATCCTGGACATATTAAAGTAAAACAAATAAACTTATGATAGAAGACAGTAGCCAACATGTTTTGGAGTAATTTGATTATTGTTCAAATCATTTTCTATGATTTCAAGTTTGTCAAGCTCTTGAACTTTACATGTTTCATAATTTGTAAATTTTGAAACTACTTTCTTGGATCTTTGAACCTCAAATTTGAAAAAAATATTAGCTCAATTCAACTCACAGAACACAAAACTAAGTGGCAGGTTTGTTTTTTTATCAAATGCTTTCAAATCTGGGTAAGTCGAAGGCTTGTGTGCATATGTACTAAGCATTTCTGAAAAAGGTGGGGTGCTTATGAATACATTTGGCAGTTAAATGCAGTGAGGTCCACAATGTTTCTCAAGCCTTAAAGTTTTCATGCTTTCAAACTTGTAACTTTTTGTTTACACAGAGGACCTCGTTCCGGCTGCAGACCTCAGAGACGCTAAAAAGAAAATTAGGGCCCTGACGAAGGAGTTGGAAGAAGAGAGGGCTCTGTGCCGACAAGTGCAGTATGCACTTTTACATAGACTTGGTAAGTGCAAGTTTTCTAATGTGAAATTATTTTTCAAGATCATATTTGAAAGGTTTTCAAGGCTCGGACAAACTCCCAATATTGGTGGTCTAATGTAGCCCTCTTTGTCATCACAGACGCACATGAAACAGGTCTAGCAGGTCTCAGCTGACCAGCTCAGAGATTGTCATCTACACTGTGTCGCAGGATTCAAACAAAGTGCATTTTCCAGGGGCATCACATGTGCAGCATGACTCTCTGATTGAAAACGATACACCCTCTCACAGATGTTGTGACACATGCGAAAATAGTTGTTTTCATGACTTCATTTGTTTCTGCAATAAGTCATAGTAGGGTGCATTGCAGTACAGATGCCTGACCTGGTGTGATTGGCCTCAGGTCCATGTATTTAAAAGGATACTGATCCAAGGAATTTAGTGTCCATAATAAGTCGCGCACGTTCTTTCCACGAGCCAGTAGCCACCGGTGTGCGCGAGCACACGCAAGAAAAATTACGTCAGAGACCTCCATTTGCGGTTAAGATGACAGTGAAATGTATGGGCTTGGGGCCGAAGGAGAATAAAGACAAGTTTTTCATCTACATAGTGGTGTCTGGTGTAAAAGGTAAGCGATTAATTGGTCTAACAAGCACGTAGCTTTCACTTATAGAGATGAAAAGCCTGTCTTTATTCTCCTTTGGCCCGAAACCCATGCATTTCACTGTCCTCTTAAGCACGAATGGAGTTTTTTTACGTCATTTTTGTTGCGTTTGCTCGCGCACACCGGCGGCTGCTGGCTCGTGGAAAGAATGTGCGCCACTTATTATAGATACTAAATTTTTTTTGGTTCGGTATCCCTTTAAGTGCAAAGAAATGTAAAGCGTGGAACATCTTCCCTCAGCTGGAAATAGCAGCTGTTTTCATCCTGGATGTGAAGCCTAGAAACAGTTACCTCCCGTACCTGCTGTCAGAGAGGATATAGTCATTTATGAGGAGCCTATTTAGCTATTAAGAGGGGTACCTTTTTCGGCCACAATGTGTGAAGAAGTAAAAGCGATAGGCTGTAGGGCGATTTCAGATAAGATCAAACAGAGGGTGGCTGGTCGACCTTTTTAATTTGCTTCATAATTTTATATGGTATTCCCAATGCCAAAAGTAAACAAATTAAAATTATTTTCATCTAAAAAAGACTATTGGGCGTAAAAAATCATAGTCACGAAGAGGTGGCAAGTCACATTTATGTGCGCACCTGGGGTGGTCACTTTTGGGGATAAATAACGGAAGTTATACTGCCTGAGTGGGTTTCATAATTTTTGGACGCAACAATAAAAACAATTTTGTTCTTGGAAAAAAAAATTATAATCAAAACATCAATTTTGACTATTCGATTGTTTTCTCTTAACTTCGCAGGCCTATGTCTTAGAACAAAATTAAGTCACAGACATATTTTGACACAATATTCTAGTCATAAGTGGAAGTAACTTAACACAAAAATAAAATTTATTTATGAAAAGATTGTTGCGATATTGACAAGCAAACACGAGAAAAGCACCAAACAAAAAACCTTCCCTGGACAATTAAAAAAAAATGCTCGATTTTCTTTTTTTTTAATTTTGGCCAGTCATTCTATATATGAGAAAGCAAACATTTTTATGTTTGTTTGTTCAGCTGGTTTCTCCTAATTATGTTTTACCAACGTGCTCAACTCTTTCCCGTAGCCAGTTTCTACTTTATTTGGAGGTTAATATCTATTAAAAACATGTTGCATCATTAGGATGGTGTAATAGAGACAGCTCCTCTACCGAGCACCTTCTCCGAGGCTCGGCATGAGCTGTCCCTATAGTGCAACACAGCAATTGTGACTCGTTTTTTTTTTTTAAGTTAACTTTTTATTTTTTTATTTGAGTAAGGAAAGTAATAGTTTCTCGTGTCAGCCTCAGATTTTGAGGGTTTTGTTGAGGCATAGTTTCGGTCGTATGAGCCATTAAAAAATATTAAATTTTTGGGATGCCAGTGTTTCTCTAAGGGTGTTCATGCCCATCTTGCAGCATCTGCAGTGGCGGGCAAGGGCGGCTGCGTAGTGCATTGCTTTCACTCGTTCGGGTGTTCAGATCTGTGGTCTCCTGCACAGCACTATGTGACTTATTATTTAAAGAGGACATTTTTTGCAAGTTCACAAATTTCTTATGAAGGTGCTTGTTTTGTGTTTTGGTATTTCAGGTGTGGTGCTCCCAGCATCCCCTGTAGAGAGCAATGACATCAAGGCATTTCCAGAGCAGTCTCACTCCCGAAGACTACGGCAGCTCAGAGCAGAGCAGCCCGCCAACATCAGACAAACCAGCCCTGCCCCTTCCCCAGCCCCTACCCAGGCTCCTGCTGTGGTACCTGCCTTCTCCCCAGCCCCTGCCTCGGCCTCTGCCTCGACCTCTGCCCCGGCCTCTGCCCCGGCCTCTGCCCCGGCCTCTGCCCCGGACTCTGCCCCGGACTCTGCCCCGGCCTCTGCCCCGGCCTCTGCCCCGGACTCTGCCCCGGACTCTGCCCCGGCCTCTGCCCCAGCCTCTGCCCCGGCCTCTGCCCCGGCCTCTGCCCCGGCCTCTGCCCCTGCCTCTGCCCCGGACTCTGCCCCGGCCTCTGCCCCGGCCTCTGCCCCGGACTCTGCCCCGGACTCTGCCCCGGCCTCTGCCTCGACCTCTGCCCCGGCCTCTGCCCCGGCCTCTGCCCCGGCCTCTGCCCCGGCCTTTGCCCCGGCCTCTGCCTCGCCCTCTGCCCCGGCCTCTGCCCCGGCCTCTGCCCCGGCCTCTGCCCCGGCCTCTGCCCCGGCCTCTGCCCCGGCCTCTGCCCCGGACTCTGCCCCGGACTCTGCCCCGGCCTCTGCCTCGACCTCTGCCCCGGACTCTGCCCCGGCCTCTGCCCCGGCCTCTGCCCCGGCCTCTGCCCCGGCCTCTGCCCCGGCCTCTGCCCCGGACTCTGCCCCGGACTCTGCCCCGGCCTCTGCCTCGACCTCTGCCCCGGCCTCTGCCCCGGCCTCTGCCCCGGCCTCTGCCCCGGCCTCTGCCCCGGCCTCTGCCCCGGCCTCTGCCCCGGCCTCTGCCCCGGCCTCTGCCCCGGCCTCTGCCCCGGCCTTTGCCCCGGCCTCTGCCTCAGCCCCGGCCACTGCCCCGGCCTCTGCCCCCGCCTATGCCCCGGTCTACGCCCCTTTGCCCGCTCCGGACCCTGTCCCAGTCCCTGTCCCAGTCCCTGTCCCAGTCCCTGTCATGATTCATGCCCAACACACTGACGATTGAACCAGGGTCCCGCCGCATAAGAGACGGGCACCTTGCCAGGGAGTTACTCTACAGCTTAAAATAGTTGTTTTCACGACCCAATAGGACGCAACTGCCGGAGTTTGTTTTTCAGGGCTATTGCGCCGGCGGCAAAATATTTACTTCTTTTTTTTTTCGCGGGAGTGTCACCGGCCGGCAGACCCGTCCACGCGGCGACGCTCTGCGACGGCTCATTACAAGTATGTTAACCCAAGCGTCTCCCCCTACATGCCATTTGCGGCGACGATTTTGGGTAACTTGTTACCAGGAAAAAGAAAAAAAAAAGATAATCATAATATTTTGTAAAACAATCTGCTGATGAAACAGCGTGTCTATAAAACGATCTGTCAATGAAACGTCATTCGATGAACTGATTGCCACCGTCAATGAGAGGCGTCTGTCAGAATTACGGGAAAAATATTTTTCCAGCTGCCGGGAGAACAGACAACGTGGCCTAGAATTACCCCGTACCTCCTTCCATTTCGCAGATCGCTTGCACGTTTGTACTTCTCTAAGGAACATGCTGTGTGTAATAAACTTCTGGGAAACTTTAAGAGAATATTTTGTGTCTGTTTTGCTACCTGTTTACAAACTCATGTGCGAGTACTTTTTCTTTACGCGTTCCCTTACTGTATTAAATAGGTTAATTCAGTTCGTGACGTTTTAAATAAGTTTGAGATATCCAAACTTCCAGACGATACCCATTCAGAGATAACGAATAATTCGCATGGGTGCCAGATGCTAGCTCGAGAGTGATTCATTTCAGCAAGCCTTTGTCAGTGGAGGGACGCCGCGGCTAGGCTTCTGCTAGAGCAAGTGAGCCAGCACTGCGTTTCGTGACTTGATCGCGTCTGTTCCTTTGCTTCTGCATCATAGATTCAGTTACATAGTTCAGAAAGAGGTAATGGTAGCCAGTCATCCTTGACTTCACGACGACTTTGTTGAGGTTGCGGAAGAACTTTTAGTCTATTGTGAGCAAAGCTCTTCAGAACATCGCGATGCCACTGAAACAAGTGAACTTATGTTGAGCCTTGACCCATTCACAACGTGCTGCTTGGGAGTGTGCTTTACTAAGACCAATATGGGTTTGAAAGCGTTGATCTTCGACCTTTGGATATTTTCGTAGATGCCATCAGTGCGAAGCTAAACATTGAAGAATTGGCAGCTTAAAAATGGTGTTGAAGTGGCTGCCAGGGTTTTGCGACAGGGGAGGCCGCAGGAAGAGGCGTTCGGAAGCCGTAATGGCTCCTCAGCCCCAGGACTGGCCCCAAGACTCTCCCCAAGACCCTCCCCACGACCAGGCATAGGCTTCCCGCTGAGCCTCTTCCCTGACCCCTTTCAATAAAGATTCCGAAAAAAGTATTAATTGATCTTGAATTACTCATTTGCTCGCCAGATAAAATAGTGCATAGACAAAGCATAGGAGGACCTTGCCATTTGTGCCCAGAATGTTTTTTTTTTTTTTTGCAGTGGGCTGCTAATACAAAACAGGCCAGGGGTTCTTAAAACCCAATGTTGGAATAACCAGGATTTAAACGCATTGCAATCATTGGATAGCCAGCATTAAAGATATGGCTTTAGCATTGGGACATGCCAATGAATTAGCTTGACTGCCAATAACGGCCTATTCAATGAATGAACTTGTATGCCAATGATGGCGTAGCCATTTAATTAGCCTGAAAGCCAAAATTGACATAGCCAATGACATAGTGTGGATGCCAACGATGGCTGAAATATTGGTTTAACGACGGCCTAACAAAGGTGCCAATGATGGCTGAAAAGTTGGTTAAAGGATGGCCTTACATTGGTGCCAATGATGGCTGGAACATTGGTTGAACGATGGCCCAACTTTGGTGCCAATGATGGCTGGATCATTGGTTGAACGATGGCCCAACGTTGGTGCCAATGATGGCTGGAACGGTGGTTGAACGATGGCCCAACGTTGGTGCCAATGATGGCTGGAACATTGGTTGAACGATGGCCCAACGTTGGTGTCAATTGCTGGGCCAACATTGGAAGACGTTGCGCTCCGCCAGAAAACCGATGTTGGACCAACCTCTGGAGCCAGCGTTTGCCATTGTTGGCCCAATGTAGGTCCAACATTGGTGTGCTACCTGGGTGCATGCGGATGACGTGGCAATTTTTCGTAGCGACAAAGACAGTGTAAAGAAAGCCGTAGAGTTGACAGAAATGTTTTGCGACCATACCTGCAGTTCTGTTAACTTTGAAAAGTGTTTGGGTGTTTGGCGTGGTGATTGGCCTTTCACGCCGACTGTGTATGAACGCATTACGTGGGCGGATTCACCGTCTCGGTATCTTGGGGTATTATTGAATCACTATCGCAACATTGACGAATACTGGCGCGACCAGGGCCGGTTTGCTCATCTTGCGGCTGCGGCTGCGGCCGCGGGAAAGAGGGATTTTTACGTCACGTGACGAGCTCCATGGGGCCAAGGAAGTACCTAGCGTCCCTGCCTAATGGCGGAGAGATCCGCATCGCTTCAAGCACAAAAGCCTAATGTCGCTCGCAGGAACTGATTGCAGGGACTTTCAACTGGAGTCCAATTGACCGCCCCGTTATACTGTAGGAGCGGCATGTAAAGTTACGGCCAGGGAGGGTAAATAGGAGCCAAAATAAAAAAAAAACCACACGAGATAAGAGCGGTAACAGCATATTTATCTACCTCCGCCGGCGCCGGCGCCTCGCGCGTCGACAATAAAGAAGAAAAAAAAAGTTCTGCTATGGTCGAGAGGTTAAACCGCCGGTACTTGTCGTCGCGGCGTGAAAGTTCCGGGTTCAAATCGCACTAAGGACTTCTTTTTTTTTCTTTTTTTTTGTATTTTGCGCGTGTCTTACTTTTTAACTGTGATCCCTTTTAGGAAATCATCCACTTGCACTACTGCGCCTTACACGGTTTTTACTGTTAGTCCCACCTGTTCAATCGAAACACCGGGAAGAAAAAAAAAAGGATCAAAGCAAGTTAACGCGCTAATACAATCATTTCATAATGTTCATTAACAGGAAACCAAGATAACAGCATCGCTATGGCTTTCACACTAACGGAGCCGAAGCAAACATCCTTTCCCCAGCAACTAGTTTTATGTGTTTTTAAACATACAACGCTCTTGCTACGAGTTTTTTTCAATGACAAGAGACGCCTATTTAGGACTAATAAAAACTGCAGTTGTGACAATTAAAAAAAACAAGCAAAAAGAAAAAAAAAGACTAGCAACTGTGGCTACACTGATTGAGCGAAATCCTACAGGCAAGGCAGCAAGTCAAACGTCTGAGAAAGTAGTAAAACCGAAATAAAAGCGATCCTACTTTTACTTGCATGGAATGTGATAAAAAGTATATTTGTACTCTTTACATTTTGTTGTGGCAATCGTTTTGTAATATTACCACATTACTTGTTGAATTTTAGTTACATTAGCGGACGATCACGACCGAATGCAAAAATGAATCAGGCGTCGACATCGCAAAGCCTCTCTCTAATGCAAACTCCTAAAATGACTTTGGATCAACAAATGGAATGAAATGATTGTATTAGCGCGTTAACTTGCGTTCATCTTTTTTTTTTCTTCCCGATGTTTCGATTGAACAGGTAAGACTAACAGAAAAAACCGTTAAGGCGCAGTAGTGCAAGTGGATGATTTCCTAAAAAGGATCACAGCTAAAAAGTAAGACGCTCACAAAATACAAAAAAAAAGAAAAAAAAAAGAATTCCCTAGCGCAGTTTGAACCCGGAACTTTCACGCCGCGACGACAAGTACCGGCGCTTAAACCTCTCGACCATAGCAGCAGGGGCGAGGCGTCGGTGCCGGCGGAAGTAGATAAATATACTGCTACCGCTTTTATCTCCTGTGGTTTCTTCTTTACTTTGGCTCCTATTTACCCTCCCTGGCCGTAACTTTACCTGCCGCTCCTACAGTATAAAGGGGCGGTCAATTAGATTCCAGATGAAAGTCCCTGCAATCAGTTTCTGCGAGCGACATTAGGCTTTTGTGCTTGAAGCGATGCGGATCACTCCGCCATTAGGCAGGGACGCTAGGTACTTCCTTGTCCCCATGGAGCTGGTCACGTGACGTAAAAATCCCTCCTGGCCGCAGCCGCGACCGCAGCCGCAAGATGAGCAAACCGGCCCTGTTGCCCTAATCTGGACACTTGGCAGAAAAGTCGGCGAGAAATTCGGCGGCTGTGATTGGCCGGCGCCAAGGTCAAGTGTGGCGTTGGCCAATCGCGGCCGCCAGATTTCTCGCCGTCGTTTTCGCCAAGCGTCCAGTTTAGGGCCCCTGACTGAGGCTTTGTGCGCGAAAGCGAACAAGTGGGGAGGTCATGGTTTATCAATTTTCGCGCTGCACCTGTGTGTAACATATTTCTTGCTGCGAAGATTTGGTATGTGTTGCAGGTATTTCATTGTTTACGTATTAACCTTCACCGCATTCATCGTGTATCTGCCGTTTTCATTTGGAGCATGGTATGGGAGAGGACGAGCCGAACGAATCTTTTCCGAAGGGTCAGTGTTGGCGGTCTGGGGCTTTCCAATTTGTTTGTAAGGCAGCTGGGTAATAGATTTTTATTTCTTCGAGACCAGAAAGATCCTTTTTTTGCATGGTCATTCAAGCATGGCTGCGCAGCGCTCTTCCTGAATTCATAGTTTCGTCTGGCATAGATGTCAGTGGTTCTGTAGGCGGTTATCTAAAAGAAGTCGTTGGTGCTTATCAGTTTTTAACAACGCGCTTTTCTTTGGAATACTTGTGCGGTGTCTCGCGGAAACGGTTGACAAAAGACATTATGAAATTAATCTTTCCCACTGCTTTATATCGTATGTTTTTCAGTGAAGGCCCAGGGCAGGACGTGTTAAAACGTGTCAAAAGAATGGCCATTCCCGCCTCAACAAAACTTTTTTTTTTTTTAAAGTTGCGCAGCCAAACCTTATCTGTCAAAGCTCGACTAGCCGAGAAAGGAGTGCCTATTGCGTGGACCGATAACTACATATTACGCAAAAAGCAAGGAACAATCGAACATGTTTTTCTAGACTGCTGGGATGCACGTTTTTCTAGGACGTCCTGCAAAGAACGCTCAAAAAGGACCTGCCTCTTACGCCACACGAAATTCGTTTTTTACCTGTTAAAGGCGAAGACGGTGTACCTGTAGACATGGTCATGCTGCTGGGCTTTCACAGTCTGTGGCGGTGTCGCATGGCCGTGCGCCATGCAGACGTCGATCTGCGCCGTGTGCACAGGTATTTTGCAGAGTAAATGTGCTTTATGAAGGAATTGTATGAGGTCCAGTAACCTTGGCCTGAATGGTTGCCACTTTTTGAGGGGCTTGCTAACCTCAAAGAATTTTAACATTTTTGCGTCAGCCAGGTGAGCTGATGGTTTTTAACCTCTTACTTTGAGTGAATCTTATTGCCTTCTCACTGTCAAAATCAAGCAATACGGAAACAAATAAGCCGAAATAGCTCAGTTGGGAGAGCGTTAGACTGAAGATCTAAAGGTCCCTGGTTCGATCCCGGGTTTCGGCAGATCATACTTTTGTTTTGTGTTTGTCTACCCGTGATGTGCAACAATCTTGTAAATCTAGTAAAGTCCTGCAAACACTGGTTAGATAGATGTGGATGTTTTAAATATTGCGTTATATAATGATTGAAATCCTCATTTTTTTAATACCACCGGTTTCGCCATACTGGTTTAACCCGAACCTTTTGCACAAAAAGGTCACGCTAATATTTTTTTTTTCGTTTGCTTTGCATTTGGTGTTTACTATGATATTTTTTTTGTATAATAATAAGTTGCACTCTTCTGAGGAAATTGCAGTGAGCGTTCTTTCTATCTTGAACTTCATTCCTTAATTTCTGAATCAGAAATAAAACAAAAAAAGTAAGGTACCTCTAAAAGCAAATGAGAACGCTAAAAAGGTAAAGCTTGTTTTCCTAAATGATTAAATTCTTATTTTTTTATGGTGCGGATCAATAAAAAAGTGGTTAGTTTAACAATGTTTAAGCAGGTTTAATTTGCAATTTTTTCATTGCATTGTTTTCGTAATAAAAAAAGACTGATTTATATATATATTTTTTTAATTTTCCTTGACTATATTTATTTAAATAACACCAAACTAACACCAGTTAAATAAAGTTGAGGCCTACGGATCCCCATGTGGCGGGTTCGAATCCCGGCCGAAGTGCTCGCAATCTGACGGAGGCTTATTGCGGAGGAGGCGCCGTGTAACCGAGATTTCCGTTGCACGTCAAAAGATCCCCAGGTGGTCGAAATTAATCATCTGTCCTCCGCTGGGGCGTGCCAGATGTCCGTCGTTGGTTTGGCACGTAAAACTCCCAAATTTGATTGACTTCAAGTAAATTTGATTTAAATAATATAAAAATGATATATTTTAAAATAACTTGAAGCTTCCACTGTACTCGTAGCCCTGGACAGAATGCGCTCCGACGCATCGGCAATTTAAACATAATAAAGGAGGAAAAAGACAAAAAGATGCTTATCTGCGTGCATTTCACAGTTGCCACCCACCAAACAGGATTTTGGGCCAACCTCCCAGGTAATCTGGTGCAAAACGAAGTCAGCGATGCCGAAACCCGGGATCGAACCAGGGTCCTTTAGATCTTAAGTTAAACGCTCTCCCAACTAAGCTAGTTCTGCCACGTGTTATCCTAAAGGTGACATAACTTTCAAGGTTAGAAATCACCACTACACGCAAATGAACATCTTATGCCGAAACTCCAGATCGCACCAATTTTTGTTTTGTTTTATATTTAGTCGTTTCTTTTAGGAAATCTCTTTTAGACATACCTTCATATGTTAATTCAAACGTTGAAGGATATCCGATAATAAAATTATTATTGCGTGTTCAGCTACTGTCGTTGAGTCAATGTTTCCTCGTAGTAAAAAAAAAACAAAACAAAACAAAAACGTGATCAGACAAGTGAATGTAGGTGTGCAAATGAGCTGGTGTATACGAAACATGAGATCAAAAACCGAGACTGTACGTTAAAAAACGAGAAAAGGAAAGAATGGTCTAATAAAGATACCTTTCCGTGTTTGTTTCGTTTTTTGACCTGAAGTCTTGGTGTTTTTGTCATTTTCCATGAGTTGATACGTGTGTGTCTGTCCCCCTTTTTTCGTCCGTTTGCCTTCGATTTTCAGTATGGGTAACCTAAATCAGCTCCCTTGTGTGTGAACTTCGTGAAAAGTGTCTGAACATGAAGGTTAGTCCAGCTAAAATATACAAGGATTTGTGCCAAAATCTACGACAGCAACGGTAGGTCTCTTTGGCCACTACTAGCTATCACCGTTATTTTGATCTGACAAGGTAACCCTGGAGCGAAAGGACAAAAGGAGAAGGCCGAAAAAGGACGCACTTCCACCTCCTCTTTTCGTCCTCACGCTTCAGTTCGTCATTCTGCTTCAACAGTAAATTTAATGACGTGAATTTAGTAATGCGGAGAGCATATTGTCTGTGCAGAACCACAAGTTATATTTTATTTTAGCATGACCTGGCATAGAGAAAAACACCATATATCGTGATGCAATAAAGCGACGTAGTGAGGCGCGTGACTTCTCTCCACAAGAGCGTTGCGTTTTGATTTATCTTGTCGCAAGCCTCACTCCGTCAACGTGATATATGGGAGTGTGATTGGTTGACTGTTTGATTAACTGGTTCTTGCCGCCCATGTGGTACACGTGTGGTACGCTTTTTTTAAAATCGTGTTTTGAAGCAGACTGATGAAAATATTGCAGCACTGCCCTAGCACTTTTTACGTAGTTTTTAGCTTGATTCGGCTAACGATCTCGGGTACAAAGCTGTTTTGGCGGCGTTGCAAACGCATCAGACAGAAAGAAGGAGACATAAAATTGCAAGCAGAATCGCGTATTTGAAACCTGCATAAGGTGGTACCATTCCTACAATGTCGCTGGAAAGACGGCAATAACACAGATTGCATTATGTGCAAGCGTTTATACAGAAGTCTCCGAAGACTCGCCACTAATCCAATTATGTTTTAAAAATTAGTTTAAGTATATTCTTTTTTACATTGCAAAGAACGACCTATCCTTTATAAACAATCTTGGGACAAATTGAGTCACTGGGTATCATGCAGTGGTGTATTTTCGCGCAATTTGAAAGCCGTACGGGCAGCAACAGTAAGTAGCTATCGCCGTCCAGAATCGTTTTTTTGCGATCGAGAAATTGACGAATTCGTTTGATACGACCTGTTAATTTTAGAGAAGAGTGGTGATCAATTTTACTGGAGTGCGTTAGGGGAAGGTGAGTGCGATATTGACAGAGTGGGCTGACGTTTAGTCGTGATGCAGATGAATTCTCCTGACCCAGGACGAATTGTTGGGTGCGAATAAATGTTTACTCTCTCTCTCTCTCCTGGTCGGATTTTGGGCGCCTCCGCTCACTAGGCTTGAAAACCGCTGGCAGAAAACTGTTATGTACTTCGGGCAGCAACTTTGGTTTGATTTTCGAGAGTAGCCATGGCCACAGGTATGTTCTTTGAGAAAAACGTTGCCACCTTTTGAGAGCTCAGCTCTTACCGCTCATTCACACCGGAAGCGGATCCGCGTTCGCAAAGCGGTTGCGAACCCGGTTGTATAAAGATCCAGTTCAATTGCACGCGCACTTGATGTCATCGAGTGCGCGTGCAATTGTACTGGATCTTTAAACAACCACATTCGCAACCGCTTTGCGAACGCGGATCCGCTTCCAGTGTGAATGAGCGGTTAGGCGCCCGTTTCCGGCTTGAGCGGCGTCGCCGTCGCCGTCGGCGTAACCGCGTGTTGCATTATGGGAAACGTCCCATAATGCAACACGAGGGTTCACCCGTGACCCGCGCGTTTCATTATAGAATCTTTCCCAAACTGACGTCACAGTGACGTAACGAGTGACGTCACGAGGGTCTCGCGTGTTGCATTATGGAAACATCCCATTATGCAACGCACGGGTCCCACTCGTGACCCGCGCGTTGCATTACGGGACGTTTCCCATAATGACGTAAGCGTGCGGTCACGAGTGACGTCACGAGGGGCCCGCGCGTTGCATTATGGGACGAGAGAAGAGGAGCGAGGTGGAGGAATAGGAGGGAGAAGAAGGGGAGGAGGAGGAGAAGCATATCCTTCCCTCACTACCCGCCCCTCCTTCATCTTAAGAGCTGCGCCCTAATCCGGCGTTACAAGGAGTTGTGAATGTCTTTCAGTTTTTTTAGGCATTTATTTGCCTTTTAACGAAGAGAAGTTGAAGTCTCGCAGAGAAAAACCCAAACCACTAACTGACGCTTTGTTGTCGGGATTCTACGGAAGATCCAGTTTAATCGCCAATCGTCGCAACTTCAGTATCTGTGCGGCACCTTTTGGCGCGATTTCACCAGTTCCCACTTACGAGTTACCGCGCATTTTGTGGCATGTAGCTAGATTAAACGTTTCTCAAACGAAGGCGTATGTGAAGAATCGCCGAACTACCCCGCAAAGTAATCCTCGTGGCCCTCTCAACAAAGCAGTAACTCATCAGAGCGTCCTCTCTCAAAAGTCCCGGCTCCACAGGCAGCGGGGTGTTCTGTTATTCACGGCCGTCAGCGGTCTGCCCGTGAGTCAGAAAGGAGTACACCAAGCCGAAAAAGACCCTTGACAACCCCAGCAGCGATAGCGACTGAAAATCATTCCTAGGGATAATCTTAAATATTTTTATATTATTGGCGCATTTGCAGAGAAATAAAATATCTTCATTAAGGCTCAATTGAAACTCCCTCCGAATCTATGACGCAGATAGTGAATTGGTGCTTTTTTTGTTTTTTGAATGACTTGAAACATCAAAGTGTGGTTAACTTTCTCTACTTTAATGAATCAAGGCAATCACGAGCGCTCTTGTCCACCAAACGGCCAATGAGCACCTACCATAGACTTATTACAATAAACGCTAGAGGTTCAGGTGGCGCCAGTGTGCTGTTGCATTTTTGAAGCTCACAGCAAGCAGTCGGAAATTGACTTCCGGTAATACATTTCTATGGGAAAAAGCGAGTGCATTTTCCCTCTGCGGTCGGTTATAACAGCAAATATCACGAATAATGTGTCCGTACTAGGCACAATGGAACATTTCTCAGTCACGCAGACAAAGTAATTGGTCCCACAGGGTGGTTTCATTTGAAATCGAACATGCTTGTCAGAGTGGGTCTTTCGATATTTTTTTTTTAAATATATGTAAATGCCCCATTTCTGGAAAGAACAAAACCGCTTTTCGAAATTTTTTAAATAATATTTCGCTTCACAAAAAATTATTGAGTGGAGCAGGGTGCAAATCTGTTTTTTACTCCGTGATTTTTCTACCCAGTTCTGTACGCTGGTATGAAAGCGGGAAGCCTACAAAATTCACAGTAATCTTTAGTGCTTTTGTATGTTATTTTGACTATTTTTTAGTTCGAAGGGAAATACTTTTGTATTTTTGTTTATTGAGGTAAAAAGTGTCAAACATCGTCCCTTTAACAATCCGGTGACATCTTCAGCGCCTTGTAACTCATGAGTTATTATATTTGTCACTTTTAAATACTATGCAGGTGTAGCCCTATGCATGGAATATCAACGGGCATAAGTTTAGTTTATTTTATTTTCACTGAATTTTTATATGAAATTTGAAATATCGTCGAAAATGAAATTAACTGATATTTTGAACCCACTTTATCGAAAAAGGCCATTTATTATTTTGTTCAATTTTCTTTATTATTGCTGCCGACCATATGAAACTTCAATTGGCTAGATGATATTTCCCCCTTTTTTGTTGTATCTTCTCTAGAAGTGATCGAAATCGCTCCCACGTTCTCGGAAAGGCCAAACGCAGTTTCCGCAGGTCGGCTTCGCTTCAACAACTATACTGCTTACTTGTGTGTTCAGATGCAGCGGTTAAATTCATTTTGATCGAGAACACTCGTGGTTGGCTATATATTGTATTTTCTTGATTTTTATTGACAGCAACTGACATTCCTTAGTCTGATATTTAGCGGTGCAGCGGATGTTCCATTATCCGATGTCTAAAGCCAGGGCACAAAGGGCGGAGAAAACGGAACGAGCTCTTCATGTAGCCAGGCCGGGGTCATATATCTGTTTGTGCTATACGCAGCTTGTAAGGCACGTACAGCACGCCCAGCCCTTCGCGCTATAGGCCCATCTCCGTTACACCCAGGAAGCATCCGGCACGGGCGCCAATCCATGATGCGTCTTCGCGCGTGTGATCAAATAACCATGTAATTGCCTGTTCTTTATTGTCAGCGTGTATGTCAAAAATATGTAATATCACATGCCCCTCTTTAAGAAGGAAAACCAGTTTGCAGAAAAAAAAGTGAGGAAAATGGTCTAAGTTTACATGAAGTGAAGACATTTTTTTACAGAACACAAACACCAATTGGCGATAAATAGTCCCTTTTACTAATTAACGCTAATATATTTAGGATTCACTTGTAAAACAATATGTTGTTGTGCTTTAAATAGTCCAGTTCACGAGCAATGAAGTACTGGAACTTTTTGACAACGGCTTCGGCTTGTATGTGCAGTAAAAAATAGAAACGTTCGTTTTTTTCAAGACTGATCGATATCTCTGGTGCCAAGAAGCAACGATTCCCACATGCACAGAAGGTTGCGAAAACAGCCACTTAATGTCTCTGTAGACTTTTAGTTTCTCCACTTTGTCGCACCGAGATTAAGGCAAAGATTGTACAGCCTTCGGGAATATGGAAAAGCGATTTGACGAATTTATTTTAGGTGGCTACGGTAGATTTGCTTTGGCTAGGCACACATTGCTTTGGTTTGGGAATAAATAAAGGTTTGTTCTATTTTATCCTTCAAAATAAAGCGCGTCCGGCCAAGGCGGACTTGGCACCGCTGCATAAACAGCATCGGCGAACGTGTCTTTCATATTGCCGGAGACTGTACATCTCGTGCTAATGTCCCCTTAGGCTCCTGGTCCGGCTCGCGAACTGTGCACCACAGATGTGAGGAGCGTAAACCTGTGTGAGCGCCTACTGAGGCCCATTCTTCTTTTTTGTGCTTCCCTAACTATATCGATTTCTTTCTCCAGTAAGTCGAAAAGCTAAACGCTCCTCGTCATTGTTTTAATTTTTTTTAACGAAGTCCTTTGACCTCCGCATCAAGGAGCCGTCCTGCGAACGAAAATTGTGTACTGTGGCGAGGTGCTTCAAGCCTTACAACCTGTGTATAACACAAACAGATATATGACCCCGGTCTGCCTACATGAAGAGCTCGTTTCGTTTTCACCGCCCTTTGTGCCCTGGCTTTAGACGTCGGATAATGGAACATCCGCTGCACCGCTAACTATCGGACTAAGGAATGTCAGTTGCCATCATTAAAACATTAAGAAAATGGAATATGTAGCCAAGCATGAGTGTTCTCAATCGAAATGAATTTATCCGCTCCATTTGAACACACAAATAAGCAGTATAGTCTTTGCAGCGAAGCCGACCTGCGGAAACTGCGTTTGGCCGTTCTGAGAACGTGGGAGCGATTTCGATCACTTCTTGAGAAGATGCAACAAGAAAAGGGGAAAATCGCATCAAGTCAATTGAAAGTTAATTAGATCGCCAGAAATGCTAAAAAAATTGAACGAAATAATAAATGGCCTTTTTCGATCAAGTGGGTTTAAAATACCAGTTAATTTCATTTTCGACGATATTTCAAATTTTATATAAAAAGTTCAGTGAAAATAAAATGAACTAAACTTATGCCCGCCGATATTTAATGTATAGGGCTACACCCGCATAGTATTTAATAAGTGTCAAATATAATAACTCATGAGTTACAAGGCTCTGAAGTTGTCACCGGATTGTCAAAAAGACAATGTTTGACATTTTTTATCTCAATAAAAAAAAAATTCAAAAGTATTTTCCATTGGACTAAAAAATATTCAAAATAAAATACAAGAGCACAAGAAATTACTGTGAGTTTTGTATGCTTCCCGTTTTCATAATAGTGTACAGAACTGGGTAGAAAAATCACGGAGTAAAAAACAGATTTTCACCCTGCTCCACTCAATAATTTTTTGTGAAGCGAAATATTTTTTAAAATTTTAGAAAAGCACTTTTGTTTTTTCCAGACATGAGGCAATTACATATATTGCCGCGAGCGCAGCTGGCCGAGAAGGCAGCGCGCTCGTGGTCTAACGGTTATCGCGCGTGCTTTCCACGCTGAAAGCCAGGGTTCGATTCCTGGCCGCGGAGGCGCATTTTTGTTGACTCCGTAAAGTAATGTTCTGGTAAATTCGAGAACCATGTTGCTTGTCCGAGGCCAGAATGTTCTACGCGCCGAACCTTCTACGCCGAACGATCCAGAAACCCACGAGGGTACATAAGGGATTCCGCAAGGCGAGCGGAGTCAGTTTCGCCCCAGCGTTCGACTGTGCCGCTACGCCGACTTCGACGCCCGCGACGCTCTGTTATTATCTTTGTACCCTTTTAGTTTTGGCACAAGTTCGCCACATTAAACGTTTATTTCTTTCTGTTTATTTATCGTTCTTTTCGTCACCACCCGTGACAATATTTAAAAAAAATCGAAAGACCCACCCCGACAAGCGTGTTCGATATCAAATGAAACCACCCAGCTTTTTTATTTGAAATTTGTGGCATGAAAGACGCTGCTAAAACCTCTTCGCACCTGTATATATGGCACTGTCGGTCACTGTTAGCGCGAAAATGGCATCGACGCTTTCCAGCATGGGAGATATACGTGCCAATGGTACGAAGGACTTGAGGAAACTCAAGAAAGACGGCAAGAACTACGCAGTAACACTAGCTAAGTAACTCTTTGTGCATGCAGATGATCAAAATTAATTGAAAGCCACGACATATTGTGAGACTTGGAATAAATAAGTACTGCTTTATTCTTTCTGCTCATGGATACGTGCGAAGATGCTTGTTCTGGGTTGAAATCATCACCCGCAGGCTCGAAATCTTTGCAAATAGGGGGAGCCTAGATCTAATAGGTGCCCTATAAAAACTGCCCCAGATAGGAAATAATAAAAAGACACACCTTTCGTAGCTCACATGCTTTATTTTTTGCGTTCTAATGTTTTTTTTTAACCGATCGTAAAGATGCACGACGGAGTCATTTTCATCCAATGACAGGACGGGCATATTACCAATATATAAGCACCACCGAAATGCTAGCAAAACTTGAACACACTCTACATTTCTTTCGATCATTAGTTTGCTTAGAGTCGTCGCTCGCTTTTACATGCCTTTCTTGCAACAGAGGTTTGGGCCTGAAATAGAGCGAAGTTTAACATCGTTCAGTAGTAAAGAAAAATGCTGTAACTAAAGCCATTACACTTTCACAATACCAATAAAGGTACATACTATCTGGTACAACCGAAATGAGAAAAGTTATTCATTTTATTTTTCGGCGAAGAGACAAAATTCACGCGCGTTTTCCCATAGGAATACACAGGAAGGCTGGAAATGTAGACTGCATGCTGTCTGCTTCAATTTTCAACCGGAAGTCCCGTAGACACTAGCGCCAGCTGAGCCTCTAGCGTTTATTGTAATAACTCTAAGGCACCTACTTCGCTGTGCGCTTGGCACACAGGATCACCTGCGTGAAGAATATGCGTCACTTTAATTTAATTTTTAGCAGTAATCTGCTTAGCGGGTCTGAAACGTTGTTAAAAAAGGCAGAGATAAAAATGAAGTGTTGCTGACTTAAATGAGCGTCGCGGTGGATAACCCCAAACTTTATCTCTCAACTAACGCAAAATTTAAAATTTACCGACAATAAAAATAACATAAAAAAAACTCGTTATAGCTTTCGCTAACTTTTTTATAGTTCTAATTCTTTTCAATGCTGTGAACATAAACCGCAAACGCCCCCATGTTAAAAAAGCAGCTATCTGCTAATGTTTTGTCACTTAAACTTCCAAGCTCCTAGATATTTTTTCAAACTTAAAGGCATAGTGCGTTTACAGATGTAAAAAGATAATTGCTCATGGGCCTCATCAATTGCTAAATGCATTTATTTTACAACGTCTCTATCTTTTTGACAAAATGCATTCGCCAATTGCATTGCAAAACAAAGCCTAAAATCCAAGTTCCGACCGCGGCATATCCTCTTTTATCTTAATTTTATTATTTTTTGAGAATCGTGCATTATGAAATTTGTATTATGTCACACTCATTACTTTGCAGAAGAGGATTCTACCCATGTGCGAAAATTATGAATGAGATAGAAACAGAAGACCCCAACCACTATTCGTTAAATCTATTATGCATAGGGCAGACCAAGTGTACGATTTTAAGATCTTACAATGTATTCATAAACACAGAATATACTTTATACCAAAAGCGAGTTTCGGTTCGTACCAATTACGAGACCCCATGCGAAAGATGCCTTTAAAAATAAGCAATTATATCCACCAAACTTTGTCATTTTAGATAATCAAGATGCTAAACAGAACAGATGTGACTGTAGATTACAGTAAAACAATTTACGCTTTCAAGAAACGGTGCCGAAGCTTTGTAGTGGGCAGTGGTATCTGCTTTTCAGTTGTGTAATATATGCTAAATTATTTTTCTTACATCACATACATATCGTTAAGTTCCATTGAGGTTCTTGTCATACATTCCATCCTCCTTCATTGCTAAACCAAATTGCGGCCATCAGTCTTATATATTTCTGTGGCCTTTTCTCTTTTTTTTGCAAGAGGTGTTTTTGCTTTTTTGGGTCCATATTAGCCATATGTCGCTTGTCTGTCATACGCGGTTACATTTGTTATACGCGACGACTCATGCTTGTTATGAAACATGCATGTGATTTTGCTGGTTGTTTTATTGTGCCCTTATTGCGATATTACGACGAATTCGTATGTGTGGCGTAGCAACGCTATACATGACTCAACAATTTGAGACCATCAAGAAAAGAAAGCTGAACCCTGATTAGGATTTCCCCGACCAAAGATGTTAAATATGCAAAGGGGACGGAACACTCCCGAAGCTTTACCACCTGATTTGGCAATGTGAGGTTCTCACCACACACAGGACAGATTCTAGGGCCCAGCTTGGCAAAGACACTCCTAGCTCCTACGAGGAGTGCGGATCAACCCTGCTGGCGACTCTGAACGACGAGTCCGAATCTCACGGACCCTAATCGATTACACGACGTCGGACGACCTCTGTCAGAACATCTAGAAAGGAGGCTTTCTAATGGGAAAGTCCCGTGAAAGAGGTCACGCGCGTGTGCGACCAATACTTCTTTTCTTATTAAACGTTTTACACATACACACATATTGTGCCCTTTATTTCATTTTTTTTTCCTTTTACTGAGTCTATCCTTCACAGTGTTGAACGCTGAACTAGCTGCTTCATTGCGCATTCTTTTGTTTTTCTTTTTTACTGATTTTGCCACATTTTTTTAATGCATTCTTAGCACTGTTGCTTTTTGAACTGTTGCGGGGCAGATAGTCTGTAAGGCTTTACGCTTTTACCTCTACTCCTGGGCGAAAATCACCCACTAAACATATAAAAATATACACGATACACACGAAATTTATTTTTCATACCGGTACACTGATACTTTTATTTCTGGCGAGCAATACCTAGAGCCGATACAAAAAAAAAAAAGTGTATCAAAAGATATTCTCGCAAATACATGTATCTCTCACACTGCCTATGCCTTGCCCCGACAAAGGAAGTGTGACGCTAGGAATAGCAAATATAAGTCGTGAAGTGCGCGAACTGAGTGGGGTTTCGGTAAGCTCCTTGGGACATGGAAGTACTGACAACCTGAAGACTGCATAACTGAGTTCGGCAGCGGTGCAACACAGGCACTGTTATAAGCATTTCTACTCTGCTCGCAGATACGCCCACACTGAAGCTAGGATCGGCAACGTCATCGCTTGACCGTCAACAGCGTGATCGACGACGCACGTGCTGGGAGAAGACAGCGTACCCAAGAGGACACGGGCCACAACATCTGCCATCGTCTACTAAAGGAGCGACGGTCGCCGCTTCGTGCTCAGTTCGGCAGCGGTGCAACACAGGCACTGTTATAAGCATTTCTACTCTGCTCGCAGATACGCCCACACTGAAGCTAGGATCGGCAACGTCATCGCTTGACCGTCAACAGCGTGATCGACGACGCACGTGCTGGGAGAAGACAGCGTACCCAAGAGGACACGGGCCACAACATCTGCCATCGTCTACTAAAGGAGCGACGGTCGCCGCTTCGTGCTCAGTTCGGCAGCGGTGCAACACAGGCACTGTTATAAGCATTTCTACTCTGCTCGCAGATACGCCCACACTGAAGCTAGGATCGGCAACGTCATCGCTTGACCGTCAACAGCGTGATCGACGACGCACGTGCTGGGAGAAGACAGCGTACCCAAGAGGACACGGGCCACAACATCTGCCATCGTCTACTAAAGGAGCGACGGTCGCCGCTTCGTGCTTAGTTCGGCAGCGGTGCAACACAGGCACTGTTATAAGCATTTCTACTCTGCTCGCAGGTGAGAGACTTTTCGCACCCCGAATAGTTTGTTTGTATGCACTGCTGCCGAACACAGCTTACCGTGTATTTCTTGTGTCTGTCTGGCCGTCATGACTAAGGACGGCAAGGAAGCTAGGGAATCTAGGGAGTTTGCAAAGGCGCTCGACGGCCTTCGTCGCGAATTGAGAGCCGACCTACGTAGTTTAAAGGAAAGTACGAAGTTTTGCAGCGACACTTGCGACAAAGTTGAGTCGATTGGAAGCGACGTAAAACAGCTAAGGAAGGAAATCCAGGAACTGACTAAGAGAAACTGTGAGCTGCAAGATGAAAATAAAATACTGAGTCAGCGGATTGAGGAATTAGAGCAGTACCAACGCTCAAATAACCTCGAGATAAAAGGAGTGCCTGAGGGGGGCAATCCCTATGACGTCATCAAAATGATTGGTGACGTACTGGAAGAGCCAATTTCAAATTCAGACATAGATATCTGCCATAGGGTACCAACACCAAAACCAGGCGAGCAAAACATCGTCGTGCGCTTCATACAACGCACGAAGAGAAATGCTGTACTTATGAAGGCAAAAAAGAAGAAGCTCACTGCTGCAGCCCTTGGTTACACTTTGGCTAGGACGACGACGCCTGTGTTCGTCAATGAGCACCTAACACGTCAAAGCAAACAACTGCTGGGGGCAGCTATTGCTAAAACGAAAGAGGTTAGGTGGAAGTACGTCTGGACTACGGGTGGGAAAGTGTTTGCGCGTAAGGATGATGGCTTGAATGTTTTAAGGATTCTGTGTACGGCTGATTTGGAAAGAATGGCATAGACTTTTAGCTTTTGCACTCGTCATTTGATACCGTTTCCTCACCTTTATGTATGCTGAGTCATGTAAATACTTTAATAGTGAGCAATTCAATGATAAATACAGAAATTACAAGGCATGTTTTTCTGCAATTCATCTAAATACCAGAAGTATAAGAAGGAAACAAGACGCCCTTGATTTCTTTTTTGATTCCCTTCGCTTGCGCTTTGATGCCTTGTTGTTCACGGAAACATGGTTGCGAAAAGACGAGATACCGCCGAGTTTTGCGAATTACAACTGCGTAAATTTAAACCGAGATAAAAAACGAGGAGGTGGAATTTTGATATATCTAGAGTCTTCTATTTCTTTTACTGTTGTGGACGAATATTCTGTAATCAATGCAGATATTGAGTGTCTAGTTGTTCGCATGGAAACAATGTTTGTTGTTGCTGCATATAGACCACCCACGGGAAACAAATCTGTGTTTCTTGATTTCTTTGACAACTTGCTTAATTTTCTTTGTTTAACGAAGCACTCTTTCATGGTTATGGGTGATATAAACATCGACACACTTGCAAATGAGTCTCACGCGACCGATTTAAATGACCTCATTCTGTCCTATGGATGTTCAAACGTGATATCGCTACCAACCAGAATAACAAGTGAGAGTGCCACATCAATAGACGTATGCATAACAAACATTAACCAAACTGAACTATACCCTGGAATTTGCACACAGGACATTAGCGACCACCTGCCCATTTTCTGCCTAAGCCGCCGTCCGAAAAAAGGCAAAAAAATTGACCCAGTTAATTACTGCTACCGAAAAATAAACGAAACAACACTTAGCATATTTCATGAACTCGTTAAGAGTTTTGATTGGACAGACGTTTACTTAGAAGAAAGCGCGGACACTGCTTATAGCAAGTTTTTAGGTGAATTTAAGAAGTTATATGATTGTGCATTCCCTATAGTACAGGGAAAAACGTCAAAACCCAAACTCCGTAAGCCATGGGTGGATGACGACCTATACAAGAGAATTAGAATAAAAAATAACATGTACCATTGTTTCGTGAGGTCGCGTGATAAAGCGCTGCTGAGTGAATTTAAAAAAATCAGGAATAAGCTTAGTTCCGACCTTAAAAGGGCAAAATCTGAATACTTTTTGAGCAAGTTTGATAGTATTTACAATAACCCGAAGAAACAGTGGGAAACGGTTAATAGCTTAACAAATAAAGACTACGTCCGGTGTGGTGTGGATAACATAACCATAAACGGTAGAAATATAGGTGGTGAAGAACTTGCAAATACACTGAATGAGCATTTTATAAACGTTGGTGCTCCGCGAGAAAGCGAAACTGACAGCAAAATCACTTCCACAAATAGAACTTCAAATATCTCAAGCTCTATAATGCTTGAGCCAACTTCCCCATGCGAAGTTAGTAATTTGATAAAAAATATAAAGACGAGTGTAGCGGCTGGGGCTGACGAAATAAAACCTTTGCCAGTTAAAATGGTGTCAAATATAATAAGCCCAGTCCTGGCACATATTATAAACAACATGTTGCAAACAGGAATATATCCAGACGAACTCAAAGTCGCAAGGGTTAGTGCGGTGCATAAAGGGGGAAACAAAAATGACCTAGAAAAATACCGACCAATATCTGTTTTGCCAATTTTCTCAAAAATATTTGAAAGCGTGATAAACGTTAGATTACAAAGGTTTTTTTTAAAATACAACGTAATCACTAGGTCCCAATATGGCTTTCAAAAGGACAAATTGACTGAGCTTGCTCTTACGAATATTAAAGACATAATTATAACCAACATCGAAAATAAACTATATACACTCGGGTTATTTCTAGATTTGAGCAAGGCCTTTGATTCGATACAACACAATATTTTACTGTCAAAACTGCAGACTTGTGGTGTACGTGGCGTAGCGTCTGACCTAATCAAGTCCTACCTCCGAAATCGTAAACAGTTTGTACATGTCAATAACGCAGCTTCTCGGCAATTAGAAATAAAACATGGAGTGCCACAGGGCTCCATACTGGGGCCACTACTTTTTCTAATATATATAAATGATATAACAGACATCCCAAATTCCCCACATATGGTGATGTACGCTGACGATACAAATGTTTTCTTCTGCAGCAATACAAAAGTGTCCTTAGAACAACAGGCAAATGATTATCTTCAGGAACTTTCAGACTGGCTGGAAACAAACACGCTTAAACTAAATGTGGACAAAACAAAGTACATTATATTTGGACCTATCAATAAGCACGACAATAGTGTAATACATCTGATATATAATAGCATTCCCATATCTCAGGTTATAGAACAAAAGTTTCTTGGCGTCTGGTTTCATGAAACACTTACTTGGAACACTCACGTGAGCAAATTAAAAGGGGACCTATCGAGAACACTAGGCTGTATATATAAAATAGCAAATTTATTACCAAAATGGCTTATTAAAAACTTATATTACTCTTTGTTTTACTCAAAACTCTGTTACGGAATTATGGCATGGGGGACAACCACTTCCACAAATTATAGCAAATTAATCATTCTCCAGAAAAAGGTTCTGCGCATTTTAGAAAACTATCAAGGAAATGTTCGTGATTTTTATAGCAGTCTATATTTTGCAAAACATAACATGCTTAAAGCAAACCAGATTTATTACTTTAAACTTATGCAGACAATATACAAAGAGAAACTCTATCGAATGGATGAAGTGCCATCGCAACCCTATCTTCTCAGAAACGCCAAACACAAGGCTCCTAAGGTCAGGACAAATTATGGAAAACAAAAACTAAATTATCAGGTTCCTACATTACTAAACATTTTTGAAGGGCGTACTGATTTTGCAGTATCATTTAATAAATATAAAAGTAACATCAGACACACCCTTGTACACAACGATATATATTACGCGTAGTAGAAATTGTTTTGTTTTTGCGCCTACCAGTGTTGCAATGACGAATGTGTTTGTTACATGGCTGTAACCTTTTGTGTACATATCTTTTGTGATTTTCTTTCTTTTTTTTTTGCTCTTGCTCCTTCGATAATTTTGGATTATACGTCAGTGATTACGAATCAATGTCGTACAAATGATAGTCATCTTTGTGTGACATTATCTAGCTGGGTTTAGAATTTTAAAACGTTTTCTGAATTGTTTCCTATTTATTTTGCTTCTTTTCTTTCTTTTTTTGCTCCTTTGTTTATTTTGTGATTATACGTCAGTGATTACGAATGAATGTCGTACGAATGATAGTCAACTTTGTGTGGCATTATCTAGCTAGGTTTAGAATTTCAGAGCGATTTGTAAACTGTTTTCTTATTTCTTGAAAATATTATACTCATCTGAGGACAGATTTTGTGTAACAAGTGTGCATGTTTGTAGCTATGTAGATGTATGTATTTTGTTTACTTTTTTTACGTATATGGCAACTAATGCAAGTTGTGCTGTAATGAACTGTGGGGGGTAGAGGCCCAGTCAGGCAGAAATGCCTTTTGTCTCTACCTCCCTACCGGGCCTAACCCGTAAGAAACCAAAAAAAAAAAAAAAAAAAAACGTAAATATATCCACCTGCGCGAGATGGATGCTTCGGCAATACATACGGCCTATGAAACGCACGTGCTACGTTCTTATTTACTGCTCATCGTGCACCGAAGGCACCAACTTGGTTCGACGGGTGCGAAACGACTGACCGCTTTTCTAGCGAGTTCTGCTAAAAAGGCACTGGGGATAGCCAGTGGTGCGAGGTATTTGCCTGTTTGAAAAAGATGCTGACTCCAAAGATTTGACCCGCGGCAGCATTCCACGTGGATACCAATATAGGCGTAGAGTCTCGGTGTCATCGTTATGTCTTTGGTTGAGCTAAATTTGCTCAATCCGGAGCCGCCCTATTCCGACGCAAACGAGAAAACTTTGCTCCCTCCGTATGCATACGCACATATGTTGGTCCGTTCCTTGAGAAACATAAGGGACAAGAGCTTTCCTCCATATATCGAGTAATATATGCCCTTTTTCTAAGGGAATGTGGTGAATGATTGTTACTTTTAATACAATGATTTTACAGTTAGAAAAGAATATATGCACTTACACCTCTACGCAGCACATAGCAGGAAATGAGAGCGTGGTTTCACATTCTCGTATGAGGTCCTGAATTATAATAAGGTGTCTCGTGTTGATTGGTAAAATCTACTCAAGTATTCAATGGAGAGACTGTGCGATGGCCTTCCCTGTTGTTTTTTTTCCTACCTTTATCGGGAGGGTGTGACAATGCAGCGAATAAATTATGGCTCTCAAATGATAAGTTCTGCACTCCCGCATTTGCTAATCACTCTTAGGAGCAATAACACTGATACAGAAAGTCTAACTTTTATTAACTTGCGCTTATTATATTCTTGTATGGGATCATTTTTCTTCTGAACATTTGCACAGGTTACTCTAAGTTTTGAGCACTAATTTGTTACATCGTTGCCTCTAGCACGCTAGTATGCATGCTTTCTGAATGTCTTCCCGCACGCTTGCTGCTGGCCATCGTAGGGGCCAGGGGACTCGTGCATCTGATTACTGCAGCGTTTTTTCTTTCACTCCACCATCGTAAAGAATGGAAATCAAGTATTATTATTATTACTATTATTATTATTATTATTATTACTATGGGGGGCCACGCAACTCCGCCTTTGCAGCTAGTTAGCAGCGCCACCAGTGAAAGTGTTAATTAATTTGACGTCGTATAGTGTGGCGCTGCCTTCTAAGACCTGCTCTAACAACCTCGCCTCGCTCCGGAGCAAGAGGTTGCCACTTCGACATTTTAAACGTACCTGCGTCAACCGTTGCTCGGATCGTGTTTTCCATCATTCGACCCACCGGAGTTGGAGCTCGAGTTCAGTCGTGTGTACCGCTGTTGTAAGTGGCAAAGGAGGCAGCATACCACCATGCGTCTCGTTTATGAGCGCTTGGAAACATATCTGCGAAGCGTTTGTGGCCTCTACGAAACGTTTGAGTGTTTGGCGGTTCTAAGATCACTACGGGACGACATTCTAAAGTGCCAGTAACTGATCAAATCTGCATGAGAAGTCTTTTTTACGTACCTCTAATTATCAGTTTCATCCTCGCTCGCTGGAGAATCGAATCGACGTACTGAAATTTCGATGATTGCGGCGCGTTTTCGCAGCGCATGGAGAGAATCTGCAGAATTTACTATTGTGCAAGGTAATATAAGATCATTGCGAAAAAAACAGCGCGATAGGACAAGGACAAAAAAAGGATTAATACACAGGACGAGCGCTGCGTGCACGTAGGACACAGGTTTACAAAGGACAGCGCTTTTTCTCCGTAGTTCTCCCCTTTTGTCGTTCTGTCTTTAGTGTGGTTTTCTTTTTTTCATGACGTAGGAATCTGACTCCTCAATTACCGGGTTTTTGTGAAAAGAATTAGCGCCGACTGTAGCCCGAAACGTTTTGTATAGTACTGGGTTCATGTAAGTTGACATTGATTAGAAAGGTTGCCTGCTGAACAGAATGTCTATGCCTGTGTGGCCGTTGCTTACGCGAAACGTTCTTGGAGAAACCGCACAACGGTTCCACCGTCTTGTCGCTTGCTTAAAATAATGCAACGCACATGACACATTAAAATCAAGATAGGATTTTTGCAATGAAAATTGTGGCGAGGGTTAAAGTATTTTTAGTGATAAACGTACGGGTCGAACGTGTGTTGATGCTATTATATTGTACTTTGTTTTCTTAACTCTTCAATAGTGCACAAAAATTAAATAGATGAATGCAACAATAAATGCATGTTTCATGCTTTTAGGCGCAACAAGCCTACAGTACACACAGGGTACTAGTCGTAATTTGTGTGTACATATTAGCAAGTCGTTAGCTTCTACAGAAGCTTCGATAGAAAAAAAAAGAGAAAATTAAACGAAGAAAGTTAACACTGCTTACGTGTAGGAATGCGTAAGCATTTTTACGCGCAGCGCATTCCTGCAAGCAACGCGCCACCTCTTTTATTTTCAAACGGCTTCCGTGGTGATGCATCTGCGTAGCTGTGCTCTTCTTTGCGTTTTATTTCTGAGCTGCGTCCGCTTTGACTTTGAGCGCCCCGACGGCTTCCGTAACCAAGCATCTGCGACGCTCTGCTTTTGGCCAATCGGAATTCACGTGCAGTTTTCGCTGCTACAGGCAACGGTTACCGACAACGCCGGCTTCGCTCCATGCGACAGATGAGAAAAAAAAAAAGTAAGAACTCTGCAGCCAACGTACTACTTTCGCCGTTCACGTGAGGGTATAAAGGTGGCATTATAAGTTCAAAAGAAAAATGTTGAAAATAATTTTATTATCTAAATTCTACAAGTTTCTGCAAAAAGTACTGTAGGTCGGAGCTTTTAGGAATCCCAAAAACGAGGCAACGAGCTAAATTTGAGCAGCTAAAACTTCCGAAAGCAAACATCCTGTACAGGAGTGACAGCGTGACGTCACGCGCTGCACGGAGCAATCAGGGTTGGCCGGAACTTTGAATATCCTTGGAGCATCTACAGTCACACACAACTTAAAGGAACACACACACAAAAAAAAAAATGTTTTCATGGGGCTAGATGGAAACCATGTTTCATTTTTCTTTTTAAATATTTGTTTGGGAAATATTTACTTGGTTAGACGAAATTTATGGGGAAGGGGGAGGGGGGCGGGGGTAGCTCTGCACTATGTCCACCAATACCCAAAGGTGCTTAGCTAACTAAGCACCGTTTCTCGGCTTTTATTGATTGGAGAGATGATTGACCTGTGAAATGTTCGTTTTAATATTATGTCTCCTTTTCGTAATAGTATTTCATCGAAATTTTTATTTGGAAAGCAAATGACCTAGATAGCCGACATTGTGTTCAAAATTATCCTTAGATTTACTTTTCCGTTTTGGTTTTAAACGATAAGGAATATAGCTGCCAGGGTTTGCGGTGTGCTCAATGACCTACGCTAGTTGACCTCGTTTATTCTTATGAGTGCGACTCGTTTTGCGTTCGCCGAAGTCTTTAGAGGACGATCTCCTCAACCGACCTGTTCGTAGAACATACCTGTCGCAAATACACGTCTCCGGAAGCTCTGTGCGGGTGCATATTTGTGTAGCGGAACCGGCCTAGGCTTATCCATCAACATCATCCATGTTGATTGATCTTGCTTGATTTGTTCGTTTGCGCGTGTTGATGCTGCATAAGCATAGAGGTTACCGTAAAGGCGGCCCCACTGCCTTGTCGATTGTGCAGCCATCGTGATTGCAACCCTGCTTTCCATACCGAGATGTGAGCCTTTTGGCTAGAGGCAATCGCGTGCTCGGGTCGAGTCAAGTTTGTCCACGTATGCTAACGTCGTTTTGCTTCGAAAGGAAAGTAGCTCTCCAGTTATACAGTGAACCTGACCTACTAAAGCGACTGTGTTTAGGCCGCGTTTTAATTGTGTGCCATGACGCTCGCCTACCCTAATCAAGCATGCCGCGCAAAAAAAAAAGAAAAAAAAACAGGAAACTTGGAAGAACTGTTTGTTTATATTATTTAGGATTGTTTTACTCCCCTCTGTCGCTTTACACCGGCCATCGACAGACGCTGACATACGCTTGTCTTGTAGCGTGCCTCGGGCACGATGAAACGCTGGAACGCCGCTTTTACAGTCTCGTCTTGCGAGTGTTCTAAATCCTTTTAGACCGAGACAGAATAGTTGATGGACGAAGACGAAAACGGACGCCGACGCGCCGCTTTCATGTGCTTTTGTTACATGCATTGCAGACGGTCAAAGGGCGGTAATATATCAGCAGACGATGCCGGAGGGTGCCACGCGTCTGCTTGCACGACTACACCCCTTTCACCCTTAAGCTAGTCGGAGGCGGAGTCTAGAAGCTCCGCCTTCAGCACGAGCTTTCTGTCCTTGATAACGCAAGTGTGAAGGCGCAGGCACGCGCAACCAACGCACCGCGGAAGCCTAGGGAGCCTTCACGTGCGCTTTGCTAGGGTGATGCCACCCTTTGTAATACCACTCGCCGACAAACCAGCAGCCATTTTGGTCCTCGGCGATAATCCGTGGGCTTATAACCCTTCCGGAAACAAGCACCTTATCTCAGAAGTTCGGAGCAGCGTTGTGGAACCCACGGAGGGAGGATTAGCATTTCCCCCCTCGGATGGGAGGACCGATGGACCCAAAGGCCACTTTCCGGCGCGCGGGGAAACAATGAAGAACAAAATGGCGGTGGACGAGGGTGTGGGAAAGGGAAACAGGCAGTTGGCATCACCCTACGCGAAGCGCACATGAAGGCACCCTACGGAAGCCAACGCGCTCGCGCTGAAGGCGGAGCTTCTAAGATCAGCTCTAGGGTGAACGGAGTATAGCAGGCGGTGTCAGACGCCTGACTAGACGCACTGGATGTCGCGAAATAGAGACGCTAGGCTTGCGAGTGTGTTCGGCCGAGCCACAAAGCCAATCCATTCGTGATGGGCGGGGCTACTGATTTGTCGTGGAGGCGTGGAGTGGGCCATGACCTCCACTTAAATTGCGTTTAAAGGCGTAAACAATGAGCAATTTTTGTTTTCGTGAAAGAATTACAAAAGACGAGAAGGGCAGGAGGAGGATGAGGGTGCAGCAGAGGAGGAGAAGGAGAAGAGATCTGGAGGTACCTATATGGGCCAGTTGGTACACATCTACGGTGGAAAAGCGCCGAAAGATACACGGACAGATATAACGACAGCAGGAGATGGCGCACTCTCAAATAAAGTTTATTTGAAAAGTACACACATATATGTCCGACAGGCATACTGATCGTCACTCATCTTTGCCCAACCCCCGTTTCAAAAACTCATATTCATCTGTGGAACTGAGGAAATTTTGATAGTGCAATCACTTCCCCTATATATACTTTTAATCTCAAAAACCTTGCGTAGTTCACTCGACACTTTGCTTTTATATTTGGTTAGGATCAAAGTGTTGTGGAATGACGGCGCGCAAGGGCACCTGCTGCAGAACCGCAAGATGCCCGGACGATGTCGTCCTTGTTGTCGGAGCGTGCTCTCGTGCGCGGTCATTCACGCATCTGCCAGATTGCCCCGCATAACTCGACCCACATGTCACCGGAATTTCAAAAACTACGCCAGTCGTACGTTCCACGTACCTATTTCTGTGCTCGGTATCACACGCATATGCGATCGGGCGTGGGTTGCTGATTTTACTGGGTTACACGCCATCTATTTAGGTGCACAAAACACTATCGGAACATTGTAACGCTGTGCCACTTTGTTCAGATTATGTGCGACTGAATGCAGGTAAGGAATAACAACCGGCCTTAGTTCCCTGTTTTCGCGGCGCGGCCTCAGCGCTCGTGTATTTTTCGGTGCCTTTCCACCGCAGAGGAGTGGAGGGTACGGAGGAGGAGGGGAATACCCTCCCTTCCGTAGCTTCCCCTCCTCCAGAACTGTGCTCTGGTTCCGCTTGCAGAGATTCGAAAACGTCTTTCATTCTTTAAAAGAAACGCAGTTAGAAGCTTATGATATTCATAATTGTTGTTTTGTAGTTGTCTCTTCGACCTTATTATTGTCCAACGCCTCAATCTCATTGGAAGAGATAATAGGATGCTTGTAACCCGCCACGTCCCGCGTTTATGAAGCCGTCAGTGAGAATACGGAAGTTAGTGGTGTCTCAGATGGGGTCATCACAAAATACGTATAGATGTAAGGAAGCTAAAGTCCATTAGCCACAACTTACCGAGGCAGATGTCAGTACCTGAGGAGAGCTCCCGAATATTTCACAGGTTGAACTGGCCAAGCAATGCCGGACAACGAGAAGATCTCGTAAACAGTGGCACATGCAGATCTCCGCGTTTATATCACCTCGCTGATAAAATTCTGCGGGATATACTATACATCGTGGCCGAAATAGCTCAGTTGGGAGAGCGTTAGACTGAAGATCTAAAGGTCCCTGGTTCGATCCCGGGTTTCGGCAAATTTGTTTTTGCTTTTGTTTACTCGCGGTATGCAACAATCTTGTACATATACTGGAGTCGTGCGAATATTGTTTCAAATGAAGGCAGATGATTTAAATCTTGCTCTACATAATTATTTAAATCCTCATATAAATCGCACCGGTTTCAGTATAATGATTTAAATCAAACATTTTCCGCAAAATAAACCTCAATATATGTTTGCCGTCTGTTTAGTATTTGGTGCTCAGTATAATTATTTATGTATGAATTAAGTAATCATCAGACAAGAAAAATTCATAACAAACTGTACAGGAACACAAAGTGGCGACCTTCTGAGCAGATCACAGTGAGCTTTCTTTCTATATTGCACTCAATTCCTCAGTTACAGAATGTTCTGAAGCAAGCGAATCAGAATGGGAAAGAAAACAAGAGAAGTAAGGACCTATTGCAAGCAAAGGAAAACGCTATCAAAGTAAAAGATATTTTTCCCAAATAAATATTATATGATATTTTTATGGTGCGGTATATGATATTTTTATGGTGCGGTATAAACAAATGGTTAATTTAACATTTTAGCAGGTCAAGTTTGCTGTAAGTCTTTCCCCTGTATTGCTTTTATTGATAAGAGATATTGTTGTTTTTTTCCGGATTTTTTTTAAATTAGTGGTAAAGGAAAGGAATTTGGATTCAATGAATTAAATCTGATCTATACAATATAAACATTATGTGTCCAACCTTCAAAAGAAATAAGCGCAACTTTTCACTCTACTCATAGCCCTCCACTTCATGAACTCCGACCCATCGAGAAGTAAAAAATAATAAGGAAAAACACACCTTAATTATGGAAATTGCTTATCTTCTTTATTGTGAAGTCGTGACCAACCACGCTCCTCGGCAACCTTCCGGGTACTGTGTGTAAAAAAAGTATGTCCTGCCGAAACCCGGGATCGAACCAGGGACCTTTAGATCTTCAGTCTAACGCTCTCGCAACTGAGGTATTTCGTTTTTTTTTTTGTTTTTTTTTTTTCTTTTTTTACTGAGGTATTTTGGCCACCTTTTACGTTGAGCGTCACTTAACTTCCTCGGTAAAGGCTAGCTCACATGACGCGTTTTTCTACGCGTCTGCGTCGCGTCTGCGCCTGCGCTTTGGCGTCACTTCCGCTGCCGGGACGAAACGCAGCGTTTTTAGGCGCATTCCGGCGTATCTCGAGGAGCCAGATACTTTGCGTCCAGGCGTCGCATCTCCCGCTGCGTCCAGAAGGCAAGAACCAGTTAACGGCCGTGTTCACCAGTTGCAAGGAGTATTTGAGTTTTCGCCACAGTAGGACTGCAGTTTTCGCCACAGACCTGGCGACAATGGCGATAATAATAATAATATTAATAATTTTTATTTGCACAGATGCGATACCCACTTGGCAGGGTGCAAGGCTAGGCAGAAAGGTTGATGAGACCCTTACACAGGTGCGCTGCTAACCCGCCGCCAAGTAGGGAAAGGGATACGTACGGGAGAGGAAAATAAATACAAACACTCAAAACAGAAAGATACACGTACAAAAACAGGTAACAAACCTGTGCCATTCCAAGGCAGAGCGCGCGGACATCCGTTTACCGTCCCTTTTGCACAAGTCCAGGGACTCCTCCCTGCTCCGCGGGAGAGGCTGACGCTCCATCAGCGGAACAGAGAGGAGTTAGCGAAGTACAAAAACGTCCTGCACTCTGGCAGGTGAAATGTAAAGAATACAAGGACACCGAGAGGCAAAGGTAAAAAAAAAAAATTAATATTATCGGCGAAAGCGCACCCTCTGCAGCGGCCATCTGCAAAAATGTTTCGGTGCGGGAGATGGTGATGCCGATGGCATGCCGAAAGGTGGATGAGGCGTACGCACTAAAAATAATGAAAATGAGTGAAATTGAGCTTCATTGCAATTGCTGTAAAGAAAATGCGTGGTTACTATTAACAAAATTAAATACTATGGCATGTAGCCATCATTAACGCGCGATTTCTATTTAAAATTTGCTTTTGTTTCTTAAGCGCGTCTGGCTACGTTGGGCAGACGCTTTAGAAACGCAGACGCGAAGCGCTGCCCGGTAGCGCTGCCTGCGGTTTGACCCGGAGCGCGCGTCTGGCTTAGCGCGCGCGCCAAGCCGAAAGGCGCAACTAGACGCCAGGAAAGACGCGCCATGTGGGCTAGCTTTAAGGGATCATCACTACACGGAAACAGACACCTTGTGCCAAAACTCCAGATCGCATTAATTTTTCTTTTTGAATAGTTTTTCGTTTTCTGAAGTTAGGTATTTTAGGCACACCATCATATGTTAATGGGATACTACAACAAAATTTCGGCGCTCATTTTTTGGTCTATGTGTGTTCAAAAGAGGAAGTATCACATGGAACATACCAATATCTTGTTAAAAAAAGTCTCAAAAAGTAATTTTAAAACGAATTGAACGATTAGCAAAGCCCACCTGGTGGATGTCGCTAACGCCTCGTGTGTAATGCTCGTCTAGGAACCTTGACAGCTAGTGACGGAGGTTGTCTCGTCTCCGGCCACGACGAGAGAAGGGGGATGGAGGAACTCCCCTCTTCCCGAGAATTCCTTTTGTGCGTCGCAGAAGTCGGTCGCTATTGTCCCCCTAGAAGATTATAGAAGATTAACCCGTCACTCAAAATTCATACAAAAGCAGCCGCTTCGGTGGCTGGAACGACTAGGCCATCCTTTCGACGTCAGCCTCGCCGTAGCTTTGCTCGTCTTGAGACGACCTACGTCACGATTGCGTTGGATGTCACGTGCTCTAAGCAGGGCCTTCTCCGAGCGCTTGCAGAGTGGGCCGTTTATAACGAAAAATACAGCCACCGGGCTGAAAATACAAACGTGCGATTGTCATTTACGGATATTGTGGATCATATTCAACCTATTTTTGAACACGACGGGAATATTTCAAATTTCGTTGAAGTATCCCTTTAATGCATTCAGTAAAGAATATACGACGATAAAATTATCATTCCGTCTTGAGCTACTATCGTTGACTCAAGGTTTTCCCGTTGCAAACAAAGAAAAAAAAAACATTGTTCAGACTGCTGAATGTAAGTGTCCAAACGAGCACATGTATACTGAACATGACAAGAAGCCAATACTGTAGGTTAAAAAATACAAAAGCAGTGGAAGGTCTGATAGAGAGACCTTCTAGTGTTTGTTTCGTTTTTTAACCCATAGTCTTTGGGTTTTTGTCATTTTCCATAAGTGGATACGTGTGTGTCTGTCGCCATTTTGCCGTCCGTTTGCCTTCGGTTTTTTGTATAGGTAACCTGAACCAGCTCCCTTGTCTGTGAATTTCCGATAAGGAAAGCGGGACATTCAAGACAAACTGACAACACAGGCTTTCGACTTTCAACAGAATATTTACTGGTTTGACTTCGCCCCCCGAAGCTCGACGGGGGCGCCTGCGAGGTAGAGAGGGCGAGAGAAACGTGAGTTATGCGGCCCTGCCCCTGGCATAGAGAAAATCACCTCCCCGACGCCTCGTGGAGTTTTGGGAGGTGATAGGCGAAGTCAAACCAGTAAACGTCCCGTTGAAAGTCGCAAGCCTGTGTTGTCTGTTTGTCTTAAATGTCCCTCTCATCGTAAATTAGAAACCAACACTCTCAATCAGCTACACTGTATCTGAACTTCATGAAAAGTGTCAATATGAAGGTTATTCTAGTTAAAATCTACCACGAAATTTGCCGAAATCCACAATAGAAACTGTGTGTTTGTATGGTCACTCCTCGCTACCACCGTAATTCTAAATTGAAAAGGTAACCCTGCAGCGAAGGGACAAAACGAGAAGGAAGAAAATTACGGAACTTTCTCTCCTCCCCTTCCTGTCCTCACGCTTGAGTACGTGCTTCAACGAAAACAGTAATTTCAATGGCATGAATTTAGTAATGCGACGAGAAAATTTCCTGTGAAGAACCACAAGCTTTACTTTGTTTCTATATCACTCGGCATAGAAAAAAGCACCAGATATTGTGATCCAAATGAATCGATGTAGTGAGGCGCGTGACTTCTCTCCACAACAGCGGTGCGTTTTGATTGTGGTTGTCGAAGCCTCAGTGCGTGAACGTGATTTATGGGGCTGTGATTTGATGACTGTATAATCAACTTGTTCTTGCGGCGTGCTGCACTTTTTTTTCCGTCGTGTTTTGAAGCAGAGTGATGCAAATATCGCAGCGCTTCCCTAGAACCTTTTACTTAGCTTATAGTTTGGTTCGGCTTGCAATCTCAGTTGCAACGCCGTTCGCGCGGCGTTGCAACCGCATGAGGCACAAAGCAGGACACAAACAATAGCAACCAGAATCGCGTACGTTAGACCTGCAAAAAAACGTCCCATTCCTAGTCACGGCAAAAGCAGTGGTAACTCAGATTGCAATGTGTGCAAGCGTCAATAAAAAGGTTTTGGGACACTCGTCACTAATCAGATTCTTTTTTTAAATAATATTTTTAGACAATTCTTGATATTGTAAAAAACAACCAATCCTCCATAAACAGTCCTGGAACCAGTTACGCCACTGGGCATCATGCACTATATTTTCGCGCTCTTGGAAGGCATTACAGGCATTATCAGTAAATAGATATCCCCGTCCGGAACTTGCTGTGTTCGCGATTGAGAAAATGTCGAGATATTTTGATTCGACGCGTTAGTTTTAAAGCAGAGGCAGTACCCGGTCACTGCCATAGACCCAATGGAGTCGATTTCTGGGAAAACTGGGCGCTCAGCAGCGCTTCCGTGGTCGGAGGCGCTCATTACTGCAGCGAATCGAAGCCTCATTGCTCTATTAATAGATTGAGAAACTTAAATAAGCAGCGATAATTATGTTCATAAAATGAAGCGCTAACGTTTTAATAATTACTTTTGACGCCGTCGAGCTAGCTGGAGCGGCTTCCTAGCCGTTTGCAAAGACGAAGCCGCTCAAAATCCAACATGGCGCAGCCCTTCCGCCGTGCCCTGCCGCTGCTCCCTACCGTGGTACCGCCGGTACCGCGGTAGGTTTTGTTTGGAAATTTACGGTTCACGCGTGCCATACCATGTGTTATGGCAAAGAATTGTAAGTTCTGCTTGCCTACCTTGTGTCCAGCAGTTGACAGTCCGTTACTTGTCGTCAGCGTCTTCCAGGGAATCGAAACAGATGCAGCATTTTTGGCACTCGTTGACGCATTTATTCAGTCATTTGCATGACAAGGAAAAACAATTTACACTGTCACTTTATACAAGCGTTGCTATGCGGAAAAAAGTATTAATAATGAGCGCAGTATCTACGTTAGCAAGACGTGCTACAGTGAAGATACAATATGCGACACTGTTAGCGCGAACATGACATAGCTTTTTCACTTTGAAAGGCTATCGGCGCGCACCAACTATTACTGCCTTAGTTCGCTAAGTGACTGCTTATAGTTTCGGAAACCTCAGACGCAACTATGGCGCGAGAATATCGGTCTTCGCGATTGAAAAACACAATAGTCATGTCTCGCTAACATGGTCGATCGTTTCGGTCACGCCGCTATAAATCTCATATTTTCGGGGACTGACATGTGTCCCCATACAATTCTAACTCGTCACGTTAAATAAAGAGACCCGAAGTACGTACTATGGACAGCTAGCTTGGGAACGAAATGGATAAATACATGTTTTTTTTTAATCTTTTTATTGTGGTCTGTAAGGAAAAACGAAAAAAAAAATGGGGGGTAAATATATTAGTGAGGCAAAAAAGAATGACGAAGGTAGAAAGTTGGGCGAGTTGGTGATTCATAATGATTAAAAAGCGCGACAGGACAACGGACACAGAATGAGACACAGCACTGTGTCTGTGTCTCCTTCTGTGTCCGTTGTCCTGTTGCGCTTTTTAATCATCATAATCATTTTCAAAAAAGAATAGTAAAGCTCTTTGGTTACGGAATTTACCCAGAGCTGCGCAATTGTTAGATATGACAATGGTGACTCAATGCTTACAATTTTCAGGGGTTTCCAGCCTGAATCACTTGCAGTTCTTTCCCTTTCCCAGTTTCAGATGACAAAAATAAACAACATACCACCTTCATTGTTTATTCTTTGTGATCTTGGCAGTGATTCAAGATTATGGATGACCAACATTATGGAGAATCGTTTTGGAAACTGCAGATGTCCATATTAAAGAGAAAATACTGTAACAGCAAACAGAAATGTCTGTTTCCGTTACATTAAAACACAATAATCATAATTTCTGATATCTGTTACATAGAAGCAAACCCAGTGTGAAGTAAATATGCAGCCTTGCCGTAGAATTGTATGCAAACAGCCCTATTGGTGAGGCAGGCATGTAGCCAGGGGGGAGGCCCATGGGGCGTGCCCCCCTCCCCCCCGAAATCTTCCATTTTGCTAGGACCTCCTCTCCCCCCTCCCCCCCATACAGCATTCTGTCATGAGCGCCCCCCCCCCCCCCCCCCCCCCGAAACAAAATCCTGGCTACGTGCCTGCAGTGAGGTATGTCTAAGAAGATATTTAAATGGTTATAGGTTGTGGAATCTCAAATACCAACTTGAACGTGTATTACGGTAAAACATCAATTCTTCAACCTGTGTAATAAGACAATAATGCAAAATTTTAGTGGCTCAAATATTGTCCACCAAAACTTGAGATCTTAGAGAGTGAAACTCTCCAAATACGTAGTTTGAATTCTGGCTGCCAAAGGTCCTGGAATCACTGGTTCGAAGCAACAGATATTTCCCCCCTCGCCCTCCCACCCTAAAAAGAAAACTGCCTAGATGTTGTTGGCCACCAGCAGGCTAACAACGTGTCTAAACAAAGTGGATGCTCAGAGGCTTCTGTTAGTCTATGATCTTGCTCCATAAAAATCGTGCAAGGAGTAACCTGCTGACGCAGTGGACAACATTGTCTCTCAAGGGTCTCAAGAAGCAGCGCCAAAAGATTTCATGCTTAGTTGAAAGCTTGTGTCATTCTGACTGGTTCATGCAAATAAACAGTTAACACAATGAATTGTAATTTGGGCAAACTTATTCGTTGCTTACTTACAGACTTGAACCAAAATCTTTAGCGACTTAATAATGTGTAGACCTAGCTCTCTGTAGACCACTTTGGTATTTCTCTTGGCTTCTTGATGAGCTTCCGATACCTGTCGCTTGCACCGTAAAGTTGAACCACGAGTTGATCCAGGTTTTCTTGGTGTGGCCACCGAGATCCTATGATGCCCATGGGATGGACCAACCACTTCATTGCTCTTTCTCATTTTTGCTGTATGTGTGTTCTCTACCCTCTCAGGATCTGCACAGGACAATGTAAGAACACATTAGTTTGTCTCGTCACAACACATACACTTGCAGAAGAGAAACAGGGCTATGAAGTATTGCAGAGGGCTGCTCCTACTATCCTTTTGTTTTTGTTGCAATTCTCTTTGCCCCAGCCACTCTCGTTTTACATTACAGTTGATCGTAGATTAGACTGCATAGATCACTACGGCGGAACCTAGCATGCTGATGGTTACATATTCAGGAAGCTTGATAGGTAGGCCAACAATCAAGCGCACTTCACGAAAAAGTTACCACGGACATACCTTTTGTCTATTGGGGTTCCCTGTCCATGAGGCTTGTTGGAGTGATTTTCATGCCTTGAGAATCTATGAATACACCAAAAAGAAAACAAACAAACAATGCAAATGATGCTATTTTATGTGCAACAAACGAAAAAAAATGCCTAACGCGAGTTTTAATTGTTTTGAGGGGAGTGCGTTGGGAGGTGTAAAAACTTTCGAAATAATTACACATGGAAGAACTGATAGCATATCTCGCGATCAAGCTCTGCTGTCTGCATTCCGCCATTCTATGCGTAAATCTTTCAAGATTTTAAAAGTGTCTTTAAAAATGATTTTACTATCCAGCTTTCTATTTATTTCTGTAAGAAATAAAACGTGGCAAAACTAGTCGCAGGGCTGTAAAATAATCTACACGAGATACATTAATAAAAACGGGCAGATATTATAAGATGTGAACTCCGAAATATTATAAAACTGGGAGAAGAATATTTATATAGAGACCACAATTTACTCGACGGGGATGGACACTGCTGTGAACGAGATCGACGAGAGGTAGAGGAGGTGATATTTCGCCAAGAGTCTACAGATCATAAAATATATGCAGGACGGTCTTAATCCACAAAACCGTGCTAAGAACGCTCGCCGCGAAATGCGTACATCGCAATGAAATCACGGTGACATTTTGTAAATTTCAAAAATGAAACGATATATTCAATTACCTTAAAGAGTACAAAACCCTCAAATGGTGCAATTTGTGGCTGGAAGATCAGCTTAGGAAAAGTTTCAATTGGGGTGAAAACTTTCAAACTCACCGTCGTCAGTTGGGATCCGAACGAGCGGGTGCTTCTTGTCCCCGACGCTGCTCGGGCACGACTTTGCGTAACCGCACAAATGAGGTGGTTCAAAGACACGAAAAGCTTTCCACTTGCCCGAAAGTGCGAGGCTCGCGCAATGCGATGATCGAGGCGCCAAAGCTTGACGCTCCGAAGGCGAGCGAAAGCGCGAAAGCGCCGAGCGACCCAGCAGACCCACGGACGCCTCCACAACGGTCCACCGGTTTCAGAACGCGCAGAGCGCAAGCGCGCATGCGCACAGGCAGCGGTTTCGTTTTAGAAACGCAAAAAACAAAAAAAAGCAAAATTTTGAGAGTGTGATGTTGACATGAACTTTTAAAAAAATATATTATATTTTTAGGAATACGTAATTTGTATTTAGTAAAATAATATGCAGGCATAACTAAAGTTGAATGATGTTTGATTCATTATTGTTTTGTTTAGTTTTTAGTAATGAGCGCCTCCGACCACGCGAGCGCTGCTGTACACCTCTATGGTGGCGCCATCCGTGTTCGAGCCGCGCAACTCGCTCTGTGTCCGGAGGTTGGCAGAGGGGTGATCAATTTTACTGGAGTGCGTTTGAGGAAGGCGAGTGTGATGTTGGCAGAGTGGGCTGATGTTTTGTCGTAGTGGAGATTAATCTTCCTAGTGGGATCTTGGCCACCACTGCTGATTATCTTCAAAACTGCTGGCCGAAAACTGTTGTGTACTTTGGCCAGTGACTTTTGATTGGTATTGGGGAATAGCCATGGCCACGTGACAATTGTTTGAGAAGAAGGTTGCCACCATTTGTTTTTCAGACGTTTCTTGTCCTCTTGACATAAATACGTGAAGTCTCGCCAAGAAAGGCCAACATCAGAAACTGGCGATTTGTTTCGGGATCTAGGGAAGATCCAGGTTTAATCGCCAATCATCGTAATGTCAGTCCCTTTACGGCACATTTTGGCACTATTTCACCAGTTCCTGCTTATGAGCTTCCGTCGCATTGTGTGGCGTGAAGCCTCTCAGGCTGCATAGCAGCGGGGTGCTTTTTATTCACGGTCATCGACTGTCCCCCCGTGCGTCCTCTCTTTTTCAGAAAGGAGTAGACCAAACCAAAACGACCCTTGACAACCCCAGCTTTGTTAGCGGCTTAAAATAAATAATTCCTAGAGATCGCCTTAAATATTTTAAGCTTGGGAACTGCGTATTTGCAGAGCAATAAGTTATTTTCAATGTGGCTCATTTGAAACTCTGGGCGAATATATGACGTGGATAGTGAATCGGTGCTTTCCTTGCATTTTTGTGTGACTTGAAAGAGAAAAACGAGGTTAACTTTCTCTACTTTGCTTTCATGAATCACCATAATTACGAGCGCAGTTGTCCACCAAACGGCCAATGGGCTCCTACTTCGTTTTGCGCTTGACACACGAGATCATCCTCTGCGTGCAGACTCAATACTTTAATTTTATTTTATTTTTCAGCAGTATTCTGCATAGTGGGTCAGATAAAAATAAACTATTGCTGACTTTGATGAGCGTCGCGGAGGGTAATTCCAAACTTCTTCATTTCTTAACTAACGCTCTAGATCGTTAGAGGTAGAAGCTTCGCGTTCAAGCTCCCACGCTCGCTATAACGCGAAGGTCACGACTTTTGCCATCGCACGTCCCAGCTTTGGCCCTGCGATTTCTCGACTCCCCGTTTCCTTCGTTAGAGGTACTTGCAGATACTTTACCAGGGAATACATCTTCCTCTGCAGAAATCTAATGACCTTGCCGCAGACGGCTATTACCCAATAGGAACAGCTGGACGCGTGCAGACTCGTTGTTTTTATCTTTGAATTGGGCGAAGTGGCTGCTATCGCCTATCGTCGTGCAGACGACAGTCTTAGAGACGAAGAAATACAGCAATCTCTGGAGTATCGGTGAATCTGGTAGATCGGTGCGTCGGCTGCAGCCCTCTCCCATGGCGCGCAGTGAATGCACTGAGCGCGACGCGCTTGCATCCTCTCGGAAGGGGTCTGTCCCCCCCGCTAGGGAATGTTAATGGCGATGCGCGCTGTCTAAAGCCAATGATCGGAGTATAATGTATTCTTCTAGTAAAGGTACTGGCTCGTTCTCGTCCTCGCCTCCTTCATTATCTGCTTCCGCTATGCGCGATGGCACTCGCTCAACGGCACCCAGACAAATGCTCTTCTATGCAGAATACCGTCTGAGTATACGTTTGAGTGTTAAATAATGATATATTATTACTGTCGACGCTCACATGCATAAAATTCAAACTTGTCATGTTTGTAAAAAATTGGGGTTATGGGGATATTTATACAGCGTGTAGTTGGTCAGCCATTAAGGTTGCGACGAGTCACAGGCTGTAGATGAGCAATCTAGCCATTGCAGTACAACCGCTAGCCTGAGGTCTTTAACGTGCACCACGCAGCAGTGATACACGATCGCACGCCGGTACGACGCTCATCCAGATTGAAACGGGCAGGGGTGGGGCTCGAACCCAGGATACCTGGGTTCTGCAGCGCGAGCTTTCGCCCCACGCGCGTTGAGTTGGGTGTGCGCTTTAGCCCACTCGGCCACCGAACCTTATATTTTTCTTTGTTTGTTGTTTATTTCCGGCTTAGACATCGACAAAATGTTACAATAATGATAAAACACTCACATCAGTCATTCTGCAACTAACGCGACATGGTTAAAAGTACTTCAGTTGGATAACACCTTCTAGTGCAGATACCCAATCAGGAACCTCAGGCTGAGCCTTCCACACTTCTACCATCCGTCGAACAAATTCTCCAAAGTACTCATGAACCGGACGGACATCCATAGCGGCATGACGGACAGCCATGCGAGACATCCTAATGCTATGTAGGCCCAGAAGCATGACGAGATCATAGGTACACCGTTTTCATTATCTATGGCTAAGTACCTAATACCATGGGAATCCAGAGGTAGATATTTTTTCAGTGTTCGTTAAAGCACATCCCAAAAAAAAAAACCCGTCCCAACATTCTAGGAATACGTGCTCAACTGTCTCTATTTTTTTCACACAAAAAACAATTTACACCCCAGGCTACAAACATACCCTTGTCTTCCATCCAAGTTTTAACCGGCAAGACTCCCATGTGCAATATTAAAAAAAAACGCTTTAAGACACGCCGCTACTGACATTCTCTTAACGCGCTGAAGGACGTTCTGCCACGGGCCCACAGAATATAGGAATCTGTACAGCGGGACGGGGAAGACAGCATCAACAAGGGCTCTATACAATTGCTTCCGAGTTACACCACCCAATTACTCTAAAGAAAAACGTGTGCACAGAAAACTTTTCGCTTGAACAACCTCGCGAAAATACCCATGAATCCCTCCAGTCAAGAAACACTGAGGAGACACAACAATATCTGGTAAGGCTCTACCTAGGCGTACCTGACACAGTGTACCTGACACAGTGTGACACGAATAAAAATAAAACGATTTACAACCTGTCTCAAAAAGAGGTGTGCCAGTGATAGGCCTCCCACACGCACGCGTCGAAAGAGGTTCGTCCGGCTTGATCATTCCCAGGACGATCCTTAAATAAATACAGCAAAAATCCGGTGCATTGTTTGTACGTTGATACGCGAACAATGCAGTACCTGCATTACGTACCACAGCTTGCAGACAAAGAACAGATTGCACACTGTGGCACGCGCGAGCATCGACAAATCTCTGCCTTTCCACTTTTCCGCCTTTTCAAGTAACTCAACAACCTGCCTCTGCCAGTACGGATCACTGTCACGATAGTTTTCTAAGGGGACCCCTAAGTACTTGACCGGCGTGGTTACCCAGCTGAAGTTTTCATACAGTCCAGGCGTAAACTCCCACTCACCATGCTAAAACCCTAAACACTTCTGCCAATTCACGGCGCTTCCACTGTACTCGCAAAAGCGTTTGATAATTCGCACTGTTTCACTAATGCTTTTCCTATCTACACAGAATATAGCAATATCGTCTGCATACGATAAAACGCGCACCTCACACAAATTCAGTGCAAATCCGTGAATGATTTGGTTTTTTATTAATACTCTGACAAAAGGACTCAGTGTATATGCAAAAGAGAAGAGGCGACAGAGGACACCCTTGACGGACAGAACGAAGAACATGAATGCGCTCGCTAACAGCCTTATTAATAATTAAATTCGTCGAACGCCCTTTGTAGGCCATACGGACCCCTTCCAAAAGAATAGAACCTGCATCAATATGTTCTAGTATTGCTGAAAGGAGTTCATGTGATACCCGGTCAAACGCTTTTTCCAGATCAATCTGGAGCATTGCAGGTGCATACTGTCGCAGCACTCGAGTACACACCGAGCTATATGAATGTTGGTTACTATTGTTCTTCCTTTGATTCCACAAGTCTGGTGGGGCCCAAATATGTCCGTGATTACCAACTGCAACCGCCTGGCTAGTATTTTCATTAGTATTTTATAATCTACATTGGTCAAACTGATAGGTCGGTACGACGCTACCTGTCGCCGTTTTTACGTGTCATCGGTTTTAGGAATGAGAACAGTATGCGAGCGGGAAAAGGACGGGGGCAGCCTTTTTAGCTTATAAGCTTCACGGTATACACCACATAGCACAGGACTGATTTCGCGCTTAAGCCCTTTATAAAAGACAGCCGTCAGACCATCTGGGCCGGGTGATTTTCCAGGGTTCAGATTATCAAGAGCTTTCTCGACTTCTTCTACACTAATAGCATCCTCTAAAATTGTCATTGTTTCGCGGTCCAACTGTGGTACTAAGGACAGAAACTCTCTCCTAAACATATTCATATTTACCGGATGATAAGAAAAGAGTGTTCTATAAAATTCAACAAACGCGCGTTCTATATCTGCGGAGTCCCATGGGTGACTGCCCCTCGATACTCTATTTCTGCTATCTCGTTCCGATTGGCGTGTCTTTTTTCCGCACTGAGTGGTCGCTTTGTTGGCGCTTCGCCCAGAAACACTTTTCTTGCTCGCGCGCGGACAAGCGCGCCATGATAACGTTTCTTGTCTAAAACTACAAGTTGCGCTTTCACTGTGAAGATGTCACTCTTAAAAACGCCCCAGGCCGATCGACTTTCTTCTTCAATTAGCATCGCCAGGTTCCGTCACAGAAGGGTTTCGCGTTTTCTTTCATTATTACTTATAGCACTCGTACGTTCTAATGCTTTCATTTTCACCTCTTGCTTAAAGGGCAACTCCGCTCAATTCCGAAAAATTTAGGCTTCCATGTGATTCACATTCACAAAGTAATACTCAACAACTCTACGTCTTCGGATTCGCGAAATGTGGAATAATATTTGTGTAATCCTAATTTAAACATCAGCAGATACCGAAACCGAAACTTCGGTTGCGTCAGGCAACATTGGTCTCGGGTCGTCACAGTCATGAGCACCTCACGTCGAACCACGTGGTCTTGTGACGTTCGGGAGGGAGCGAGAAACAGGACACGCGACGCGGGCAGGTCCTTTTTTTATTTTTTTTTTTTTGGACGCGGGCAGGTCGCTTTGCATGGCGTGGACGGTGATGGCCCAGGGGAGAGGGGGAAGGGGAGAAGACGAAAGAGGAGAAGGGGAGCGGAGAAACAGACCGATAAGCGCGCAGGGCAGCGGTGATCACGTGAACGCCCGGTCAGCCAACACCGGGAGGAGAAACTCATGACGTCATCGTTAAATTTAGCTCTGAAAAGTAAAAACAAGCAAAACGTGAGAATGAAGTATGCATGCCTCTGACGTAGTGGTTCAACGTTGGCCGCTCCAACTCCGTGGTATTGACTGCGCTGATGATTGCGCCTCGCGCCGCACGCTAGAGTTGGCAGATTTCGGCGACTTGGCTCGCTTGAAGGTTCGCTGGCCAGTTTATTAAATATATAGACGGAATTAGATCGTAATATTTGACATGGGGTCTTCCTATATGATACTGAAGAGGGCCACATAGTTTTCTAAATATCAAAAATGAAGCGGAGTTGCCCTTTAAACAGTTCCCAGCTCCCACCAAAATCATTACCGTCGCCGTCAAAAACCTTTCCCAAACATTCTTTGACACCGTCTGTGAAAGCATTATCCTCCATTAACTTACCATTCAGTTTCCAGAGATCCCAAGAAAAAGCTCTTCCTTGTTTGTTGTCAGCAAGGGTGAACGACACTAGACAGTGGTCACTAAATGATACAGGCAACACATGATATTGGCCACAGAGTGGCAGTAGCTGTAGTGAAACGTAAGGCCTATCTAAACGAGCATGACTAGAGCCCCGAAAATGAGTAAATTGGACATTTGACGTACCAGCCAAAATGTCACCTGCATCATCTAACCCGTATTCATTAATGATATCATTTAACACCATTGTACTGCCGTCCCTGAACGGAGGTCACTCGATTTATTACGTGCGGAGCACACACAATTGAAGTCACCTAGAAAGATGGCCATACGTTCTGTATCGAATAAAGACCGAATACCTTCAAACAGGTGTTTTCGTTCTCCGGCACTGGTATGAGCGTAGATGCAGATGATGCGCCACTTACGCGACGCGAAGGTAATATCGCAGACAATCAGCCGTCCTGTTGGACAGGACGTAACAGACTCAACCACTGCCCCAATACTTTGACGTACTAACAGAAGACTCCCCGCCGACATCCCCACCGCATGACTGACACAAACGACATAACGTGCTGTGAACTGACGCACCATGCGCTCTGTCTGGTCCTCGTTTTCAACTTTGGTCTCTTGCAACGCCACAACATCAAGATCCTGCTCTGTGACGAGGCGATACAGTTGCCGCTGTCGTCTTCGGTCCGCAAGGCCCCGAACGTTTAAAGTCGCAACTCTCACAGGCTTTGGAAGTGATATCATCAACTAGTCAACCAGACCAAGCGCATGGTGCTTACATTTGAGGAACTTCGTAGTACAGGGTGTCCTTCCGCGGATTTGCCTACTGGGACAGTCTGTCACCGTACTGCTACAAAGATGCCCGTGGCTGGCTGACGACGCGTTTCTTTCCAACCACCTGCACTGCCTTTCGAGCTGGCGTAGGGCGTTCCTGCTTGAGTTCCAGGTCAGCTTCATGACGGCACTTTCCAGACGCCGCCTGAGCTTCCATCTCCGTTAGCTCAGGATGGTCGACCGGTCCCGCGTCGTTGCCTGCACCACTGTCTCCCGCCTCGGTTGTCGGCGAGTGTTCGACCGCCGGAGCAGGAGGTGCGGTGAACTCCTGCGACGGTAGGTGTCCGCTGGGTTTCGGGGGGGCGGTGTCAGACTTGCCAAATCCCGTGTCGCTGCCGGGCTGCTCGGTCGTTGTCACGGCAAACGCCGCTGCTAGCTCCGCATCATGCTCATCCATTACCAGCTCGCTCTGGTCGTCGGCTGTGCCCCCCGCAGCTCGGGCATACGAACGGGCACAGTCAATTCTTTCGTGTCCGTAAGCTCTGCACTCGGTACACCTGGGGGCACGGCAATCACGACGGATGTGCCCTGTCCTTCGGCAGCAAAGGCAGATGGGGGCACGGCCTGGCACCACCACGAGGACTGAGCCACCCCAGGGCGCATCTGGTGAGGAAGCCGATCGAGGGCGACACCCTCCCGAAGGACCAGGCGCACTATTCGGGTAGTGGACTCCACTCCGTCGAAACCCGGCACTTTCCAGCGGTCGAGCGTCACGTCCTTGACCTCTCCGTATTCCGAGAATGCCTTTCGTATGGCGTCATTCGTAACGTCAAACGCCACCCAGTGAAGCTTCACTCTGGTCTCTTGCCTGGTTGGGTCGATGACGAGGCGTGTACGGGCCCTCACGAGCAGCCGTCCTGCCTCGAGCAGCTTTTGCTTTGCTGCCTCGGTTCGTAACTTGACCAGCCAAACGTGAGACCTTTGATATGCCCCTATTTTTGTCACCTCCTTGATTACTCCAAGCTCCTCGATCGGTCGTCTAAAATCCTCGATGCGGTAGGGTCTTTCCGCAATGTCACAATGCAGAATGACTGCACGCTTCATCGCTTCACCCGTTGGCAGGGGAGGCAGAATGATACGATATTCCTTGAGCACCGAGATATCAGATTCACCACGGCCATCGACGGCCGTTATCACAGCTCCAGCGGAGCCTTCCATTCTGCGACCGCTCCTATCGGCTGCCGGAAACAGAATCGTCGGCCACCGAACCGCCCGTGTTTGTAAACGACAGCATGCAAGCTGCCGTTTCCTTTCACGTTTGATTCGTGAGCACTTATTTCTGCATTAGTAAGGGTATTTACGACAGACCAATCAGACCTCAACGCACATAAATTGCGTAGCTAGACATACGGTACCACAGGCACTTCCAATTATTATTTTTTTTTCTGAGAGGGAGAACGGAGACGATGTCACTTTACTTCGGTTTACCTTAAGTCCAGACGGCGCCGACTCCTTGAGCTGATGGAATCAATCAGACAGCGTCAGAACTGCACCGCCATGTTGCTGTACGTGTCCTGTCATCCTCGAATGAATCGTAAGAGAAAATAAACCAGTGACTTGCACTTTTGATGTTGCTTGATTGATCACATTACCTCGTGGCGTGGGTTGCGGCTGCACTTCAGCTGATACGAAGTACAAGACATCAAACGACGCGGGCCGTCTGCTTTTTGCGCCTAAATCCAGATGACGCCACAGGTACAACCCTCATTTAATTTGGTGCGTTGCGTCGGAGCCCTCCCTAGACATCCACAAGGCTGCTCTACCTTTTTCACATGAACAGAGCTACGTGCTCACATTTTGCATGGCAGCATCGACTACAGAAATACCTCTTCGATAATAAAATATCATCTGTTTAGGTCCAGGAGCCTGCGTCCTTTTCAGTTATATGGTAAAATATATAGTGATTTATTTTCACCTAAAACAGCTGCGCAAATGGCGGCGTGCCAACCAAAACCAGACAGGTAAAAACCCTTACCCGAGTGCGCGTACTATATATATGGCTTGTACTACCGCGTCCGCGGGCGGCCGTTTCAGTGCCTTTGCTGCTAAGCCTGTAACTCCAGCAACCAATATTTTGCAGAAGGGGCAATATGCGAAATATCAGCACCCCTAGCGCTCTAGGTGCACTATAAGAAAAAAAGGGTGTAGTCGGGTGCATCAGGCGCTCATGCACCCTTTTCCTGAAAGACGCACCCTCCGTTGCGCAGCCAGTGTGCTTGTACACCGGCCAAGGTATAGGATGGTAGCGAAGCGTCCATAGAAACCCATAGGCGCAAAGATGGCGGGTCATAGGGCACAGCGCCATCTGTGAGATGCGCGGCATTGTCATTAGTCATGCTCGCCTGTGACGTACAGGAAGTGACACTTTATTAAAAAGGAACACGATATGACGCAATTTCCTCATGATTGTGACGTAACGATTGTTTTTGGTGCAGATTTTAAATGATTTTCAACGGTGGCGCGAAATTTAAATGATATTTTCCAGATATTCTACACGCCTGCGCAAGTATCGTCCTTCATACCTTGGTTCACGCGTCATAGCCTTGTTTGTACCAATCCCCCCATGTAATTCCTCTTACAAAAGGACCAGTTTTTTATAAGTTCTGGAAATCACCAATAAGTTCCTATGGTTTTCAACTAAGCAGTTTGTTACCGCACGCCTATGAAGGCATACCTATTATTGCAACAATGACTTGTTTGCCAAGAACGACAAAAAGGCACAAGCTTGGTTTACACAGTTTATTATATACGAACTTACAACACCACCACTGAACACTTAAAGATAGACATAGCGTTAAAAACAGTGAAATAAGGTTTGGATAACTCTATGCATGCACTTAATACTCTCAACAGGAGGCACATTTACTCATTTATCTTGCACTGTTCACGTTGAGAGCTCATAACTAGATTTAACCATATCAATCACAAGTGGAAGTGCGGGGCCATGCATGTTTTTTTGCATTTGAATGTCCACATGAATCAGTGCTTCAAGAGATTGAAAATTGAAAGCTTTTGTTATAGTACATGCACTCGCCACAAAAATTGTGCCCCGCAGCTTGAGTGTCTATGTGAGCGCTAGTACGCAAGAAACTTCCACAAATAGACAGGAAAAAAAGCATTAGAAAAAGGTCATCAATTCGTTCTGTTGCATATTGTTAGCACCATACTGACTCACTGATTTACCTTTCATCGCAGTTTTATATACTTGTGTATACATCAGACAACCAAACATTAGTCCAGGTTTTTCTTTCAAGTCGTCACACTGCACAAGTAAACATCGAGGCCAACGCTTGTTCTCACACACTCTTCAATCATGCACAGGGTTTATAGGGTGTCTACCAACCTGGAAGACCTAAAATTCTGAAGTAAGGCGGATTATATTGAAAGGACAAAGTAATATCGAGAAAACCATAAAAAACGTTCCAGGTCAGTAAGAATGATAAATGAAAATGGGACGGCAGGGTGCAATGAAGCCCGACGATTGCACGTTGGTGTCGCTGCATTGAATAACATTGCCCGACACGTCACTAGGCAGCGCAGGCCACTAAACACTCCCTGAACCGAACTAACGGTCAACATTCTATCGAAATAATCAGGAAAACCTTGGGAAAATTGGGGAATTCGGAATAAGTGATTTAGTAGGCACTCTGTCCCACCATTCAAGTGAGCGACGTCAGCTAGAACTATACAGCGAGGGTCGAATGAATCTAACATTTTAAATAGAATGAAAAAATCAGTTTTGCATGCTGTGACACTAAAATTTTGATATTGATCCATGAAAACTCAAGTTCATATAGTTTAACCTGGTGGGAGTCGAGGGTGAAAGCTGGCGCGAGACAGTGCGCGCCGAGCGAGGCTGGAACTGGGCGAGGCTGGAACTGGGCGGGAACGACGGAGCCGGGCTGCCTGGCCTGGGTCATGGCGAACCCCGGAGCAATCCACAAGCGTAGTTCGAAGTCTGGACTGGTGTAGACGACGAGTCCTGGCCATCTGGCCTGGGCCATGACGATCCCGGAGTGGTTCCGCAGCGAGATTCGAGCAGTGATAGCCTGGGAGAGCCAGCCTACGCAGCTCTGGCGTGGGAAGGGCGCAAGGGCGATCCGCAGGCCCGGACACGGACTCCCGACTGTTAGCTCTGATCGGCGGGCGACAAGGGTCGGCGTGCCCGGACTGCCGGCTCTCCGACGACGGGCACACTCTCAGAAATAAGGGGTGTAGGAGGTACACCCCTTGTCCCCTATGTAACACCCCTAAAACAACAATTCGACGTTCAACCCCCTGACGTCGAACCGACAATACCAGCTTTCACGAGCGGCTTGATGGTCGATATAACTTATTATAATAGCTAATGTACTCATTAAAGACTACAGTAACAATCAAGAATTGTTGGTCCTGCTGCAAAACCTTAGTGTTTTTTTGTTTTTCTTTTTTTTTTGTTTTTAGTTTTTGATACGCACATTAGCTATTTAGTGCGTTCTATCCAAAAGCTATCAAGCTGCTCGTAAAAGAAGGCATCGTCAGCTCGACATCACTGGACTGAACCTCAAAATGTAGTTTTGGGGTGTTACATAAAAGATGAGCGGTGTGCCCCGTACACCTCCTATTTCTGAGAGTGCAACCGGGAGGTAGAGTAAACCCTATCGCTGTCTTCTCGTTGCAGTATGTCACTGCCCATGGGTGACGAGCGGAGTGCGTACCAATCGGGCGGCGATTGTTAGTAGAGCGACCTCCATAAAAGAAACCCACAGGCTAAAGGCATTCGCACGCCATGGAAGCAGCCACTTGGCTATTTGTTTTCTCATGGGGGAACACCTGCCAACATTTTGTGAGACCCCCTGTTCCAGTGCCACAATTTGCTTGCGAAATCCGGCCTGGAGCCAGTAGCTGTCATATGTGACTAAGGGAATCAAAATGTTGCTATTTTTAATGACCTTGTTACCCCTCAGAACTCCTACATAACTGTGAATGAGAAGCCACTATTTTTTTTTCTACTTGATGTTCTGCATTTCCTGAAGTGCTTACAAAATATGTTCTTCAAGTACAATTTTCAAGCTGGGGACCACACGTTGAGAAGCTCTTTCCTCAGGTAAGCCTACAAAAAAGACAAGCAGCTTTAAATCTGATCCATGCCCAAGCTCAGTGAAAAGCACTTTAATTTGACTTTTGCCTCCAAAATGTCAGTGAAGCTAGCAGCGCAAATTTCCAGTAATCACTGTGCTGCTCCAATGTTTGCCATGGTAACTTTCCAGCAACTGCCAATTGAAGTTATCCACACGGCCCCGTTCATTGAAAGAATGGATCGTCTTTTTGATAACTTGAACAGCTGACAGAAACGTGGGAAGGGTGCATATGTGTCTGCAATGCACGAAGGCCCTGTTCACAAAGAGTTTCAGAAGGAATGCCTTATGTTTGAAAGCCTTAACGTTCTTGGGTGCCCACGGCAGCCTGCTTGCATTTGCGGTTTCTGCTTGACCATTCGGTCTGTGGTGCTGATTTTTGAGCACCTGATATTTGAGTATGGTTTCAGATATCTTTTGACTCGCCATCTCACCCAAAATGCACTCAAAAACACATTCTGCATAATAAGGTCAAAGTTTGGTGCGAACGCCAATTCCTCTTGCTGGCAGTTTCAGGCAGCCTTTAGGCATCTCCTAGTGAGCAACTTGTTTAAACTGTCCGACAAGAGCAACTGCCAAAAGGACATGGCAACTCTTTTAATGGCTCTTCCTGTTGGTCTCTCAGCTCCCTCACCTTCACTTAGTCTAGGAAGCTCACTTGCACAATGTGCGGTTGACCTCACATTCTGTAGCTATCCCTCTTTATTATCACTTAACAACAAGGTTTACTTTGCTGGATGGCTGGTAATAAGGTTTGTCAAGTTTCGTACATGTCGAAACGTGACTCTACAATGTGAATTGCAAATCAAGAGAGCCACTTTTTTATGAGAGCCAAGTGTTGGTATTTGAGTGAAAGGAACGGCTGAAGGAGACTTTGGAAGCCTCTCAGTCCCTTCACCTTCCTCTGTTTCCTTCGTTCAAGCTTGTGAGAAGGTTTTTGTGGCGTCAGCTGACAGTCTTGTTTTAAAAGAAGTCGTTGGGAAGGCGTTGTGTATCACTCTTCATGAGAAGGTCCAAAAGCTGCTGACTCTCTGCAGTGAGGATGTCTATGAATAATCATTTGCTTTGTTTGCAAGGGTGAGGCTTCATTGGTTTGCCTTAAAAAGAATACTGAGCTCCTTGATTCAGCTGTGAGACGCAAAACCAAGCAACAAGTCCAGAGGCTGTGCAGATGAGACAACACTTCCGTTATGCCCACAGAGAGTGCCTTTAGTTTATCTTGTGTGTTGCATTCAATGCTCGCGCTAGCATACCGGATTGTGTGAGTACATACCTCTAAATTATCACACGCCCTGCCGAAACTGTCTACAGCGGTGACCAAATGAATATAGCATACTTTAAATAAAGTGTAAAAGCCCGCTTCGCATGCTCAGACAGTGTTATTAAAGTATAGGTTGTGGGTTTCTTTATTGGGGTCGCTCTACTAATAATCGCCGCCCGATCGGTACGCACTTCGCTCGTCATTCAGGAAGTGACATAACACAACGAGAAGAGAGCGAATGGGTTTAGTGTACCTCCCGGTTGCCCATCGTCGAGAGCCGGCAGTCCGGGCACGCCGACCCTTGTTGTCGCCCGTCGAGCAGAGCTCGCAGTCGGAGTCCGTGTCCAGGCCTTCGGATCGCCCTTCCCATGCCAGCGCTGCGTAGGCTGGCTGTCCCCGGCTATCACTGCCCGAGTCTCGGTGCGGAACCACCCCAGGATCGCCATTGCCCAGGTCAGATGGCCAGGGCTCGCCGTTTCCACCGGTCCAGATTTCGAACCTCGCTGGTGGACCGCTCCGGAGTTCGCCATGGGCCAGGCCAGGCAGCCCGGGTCCGTCGTCCCTGCCCAGCTCCAGCCTCGCTCAGCACGCTCTGTCTCGCGCCAGCTCGTGTCTTCTCCACCGACAGCCTGTCACGTGCCCTCTGCCTCGTCTTTCACCCTAGCTCCCACAAGCCATAAACACAAGAGCTTTGTTTCCGAGGTTATGGCCTCTTCAAGTGTTCCTTTCTTCGAGCCCTTCAATCCTGTCCAGAGAGGGGTTGTACGAGAGCTCTTTCGTGACGTGCATCTCGTTAAAGACAATGATACATGACTTGTCTTCTGGTGAAAAAGAAGCTGCACGTCTTTTGACATGTTCGAAAACTTCTGGGTAAGAACCAACCCCCAGGGGAACACGCTGAAGCCAAAGTTGTAATGACCTAACGGATGGGAGCCTCAAAAACTGCCTACAATACCGGAAACCCCTAGGGCTGTGAAACTACAAGCCCAAGGCAAATTCTTTGTTCTGGCTGCACCACCGCCTGCCGAACCTGCTTGCATTGGACATCTTCAGCTAAGCTTCCACAAGGGCAGCAATGGCTGGAGACACAAGGCTACGTACACTTTCAACTATCTCAGTGACAGTCAGCATATGACGCCGTCGCTGGAATCGTTGCTGGAGTCTCTTGTTGTGTTCCAGAAGCTGTCGAAGTTTAGCCTTAAACACATCCGTCTTCCCCTTGACCTCAGAATGGGGAAGTACAAGTAAGCTTTGTGCATCATGACAGATACCTACGTTTGTGAGAAACTGCAGACGTCGAAGTTACCGAAGCATCATAATTGGTAAGGGAACGTTCCGGCGCCCACACATCGTTTCCTCTAGAAGGCAGACCATGTCCATCCATTGCGTATGTGTTATCCACTACAAAAAACAAAACAAAGAAAAACAAAGTGATGGAGCGGTTGCAAAAAGCTGAACTAGCTAGAGCTGGTCAAGTACTGACCAACAAAATAATCTTCAAAGACTGTCCTAAACAATGCACACTATCAAAACTTACCATGAACCCTGGGTGGAGGGCTAGTCTCCGTGCTACAGGTCAGAGCTGTGAGACTGCTCCCCATATATGCAAAGCAATGACGAGGCAAATAAAAAATCTGTCAAAAACATCAGTCATTGCATTGTTTCAGGATATTCCTGCGGCATGTGACAAGCTAGTTTAAAAACATGGTCATACATGTTTTGCATGTTTCCCAAGAAAGCTCAAGTACTGGGAACCCACTCTATCATAAAAAGGATGGCTTCTAAACGACAGTCCGAAATACATAAGAAACATGGCCTGAAACCCTTCTCCGCCAATATGCAATTGCTTTTTCCTTTTTCCGTAGTGCGGTGCGTGTGACACAGTGATGATGTGGGCCCACCGGTGCTACTGCTGCTGGCCGGTGTGGGCTCGCCCTCGCTGATCAGTTGGCCATGCCGCCCGTTCCCGCAGCTGCCGTGGTGTCTTGTTCTGGAGACTTGTGTTCCGGCAGTATGGAACCCAGACCCTCCGCCTGAATGTGAAGCAGTGTATTACTTTACATACCCTGGGCCAAACTGAACAGGCCGAAATGTCTTCAGCGGACATTTAAGAAAGAAACAAGATTACAGTATGATGTTAGCGATAAGCTAGTGGCATCATTGTACCAGGTCTCCCGTTTGGGCCCAGCGAACGCCATGAGCGCGGAGCACACCTCTGTGCCCGTGAGGTTAGATAGGTTCACAACGCAGGCGATTACATTACTAGATTCTCGAGCACGGAATACACAGCAAGTAGACCTGATAGTAGCGAGCATGTTAGAGGAACGACACCAAACACGTTTAAAGCAGAAAGGATATTTTAGTGTTAGTCAGACCATAATATAAAGGTTCGTTAAAACTGAAATGTTCAGGCATTGTTTCTTCTTGGGATTTTGTGGTCACGCAGCCGTTCAGCAGAGGTCGCGCATGGCCGCCACTAATATCTGAGATTACCTTTGTCTCGCGCAGCTTGGAACGAAGACTGCGCCCAAAAAAAGCTCGATCAACGGGTGCCTGTTAATAAATGAGCATGCATGAGGGCCCGTAGAAGAGGTCAAGAGCTTACCAGACATCACCGGACATCAGGACATCACACACAGTTGCAGCAGACACAGCTGCTACAAGTTTCCCTTACAAAGTCCACAGGAAAACGATGGAGTGTTATGCCAGCGGTGCAGTCATCACTTGGGCATCGCGCTACCGAGCAGCGTCTTTTTACATGCGGCAGGGTCGTTGTCCCGACGAACGTTGAACGCGCCCGGCGGGCGCTCGACGACAAAACCCGCAGAACGGCGCTATAGGCTTCAACCAGTACAAACCGTTCTGCACTCGCATACGTGGGAAAACTAAAAAGGCTATGAATTCTTTAAAGGGACAATGAAGACGATTTTATTTAATTTTTTAAATGGTGGTTTAATGCTTCTTGGGAACATAGCATGCATGCCCAATTTTTTGTAGACAATTGTGACGCGTATTTATGTGCCTGCGAAAGCAGTAAAGAAACCGAAACTGAACAATCTCTATTCTCGTTTCTGGGCCTCCGAAAACGGAGGTGACGTAGGAGTGACGTCAAGTGTGAATAGTCGGTATCGGTAGTATTTAGGAGGTCGAGACTCTGGTTACAACGGTGGGTTATAGCAGCGCGGTGGCGCGGTCGTTTCGCCGAATCTGTCAACATGGACGGCAATGCCGCTGTCGCGAGCGAGTTCGAGCTTCCGTTGAGTGACCGAACACCAACGGAACGGGAGTACATGTGTGGCGGCCTCTGCCATCACCCGACGGAGACCGCCCACCGGCAACGAGCGGCCCGCATGCCCAAGGACGGACGCGGGGGAGATGCCGAGGGGAAAGCGGCAGCGATCCCGCCGTTCCGGGATCCGGTTCCTCCGCGGACGTCCTCTTTTCGTAGTCAAAGAACACGAACAGAAACCCACACGTGAAAACTAGCGTCGCCCGAACGAATACTGGTCTTCAGTCGACCGTTAGAACAGCCATCTACAGCCACCATTTTGCAAAATCTTTCGAGTACCGTGTTCTTTTTTAATTTTATTTTGTTTGCCCATAGTTGCTCGCTGCTGGTTTCGCGTCCAGCGTAGCAAAGAAAAAAACAATGATGCTGCTTTATTTACGGTTTAGTAATCATTTCCGGTCCGATTTATACTTTTGATGGTTATTCAAGCGGAAATTAGAACAGTATTTCTAAAAATCGCGAACCAAAACGTGACCGAGGGCACGTTTTTCGTTTCGACCAATCGCTGACGCGTTTTTTGTGACGTCGCGCTTCTTGGCCCCGCATCGGTCACGTGAGCCCCGCTTCTCCTGGCTTCTCCCGCAACTCTTGGGGCGTCGCCCCAGTCGATCCCGGTACGATTATTACCGCGACTGTTTAATTGATTTGCGCGGCACACAAGCGCCGGTTTCGGCTGAAATTTGGGCAACGTGGCCTGAGATGTGCCTGGAACCCAGTTTAATCGCCAAAAAGACCTCCGAAATTGCCTTCATTGTCCCTTTAAACGATTGTAAAGTGAAAGTTTGACGGGAGCTACAGAAATGCGGGCACACTGGCAAAAGCAAACAATGCAAACACGAGGCGTATCAGGACTGCGAACTTCTGCCGACGGCGTAAACACCCATAATAGCGACGTTGTAGAGGTCGCAACGGGTATGCGCAACATAATACATATTAAACATAACCTAAGAAATTCACCCTACGGAACATGCTTAAACTAAGTTCAACGTTCGTCGGGACAACGAGCCTGCCGCATGTAAAGAGACGCTGCTCGGTATTGACAGTAGAGTGGACGCTATGTTTGTTTTAGGCCAATCGGGTCTCCGGGTAGGATCACGTGACTATAGTCTCCAAGCTAGAGATAAGGCAGAGCACGGCACCTGCCTGAAGGCCAAGGCCACGAATAGCATCCACTGCACTATTAACTTTGGGTCGAACTTTCAAGAGGATATAAGCTACAAATCCTTTCATTTTTGGGTTGCCCCTGAAGATAAGCCTTTGCGAGGGCGCCGCCTTTTGGCCTTGAAGGAGCTGCAATTTTCATACTCATTTCTTTTTCTTTCTCTCCCTAAGCTGAAAGCATGGAAGAAGGCGCGCAGTTGCCGGACCAATGAACCGGACGCTTTTTTTATGCCTCGACTCCTCTGTCTGAGCGCGGATAACGGCAGGAGCGTGATCATGTGGTAGAGGTTTCACGGATGACGTAGTAGCTTTTATCGACCTCGGAATGTCTGCTTTCCGGCCTAGTTGCTTGTGTGCTGTGCTGCGACCAGCGTGGCTGCCGTAGATTTCGCCCGCGACAACGTATTCGATTGTACCAAGATTTCCAGTGTTTGAAAAGTCCTACGCGTATATCGGCAACAGGGGATTTCTTCAAAAAAAGCCCAAGGAATTCATATGATGTGTTTAGTGTTCGGTTCGGACAATTACTGCTTCTGCCACATCGTGTTTAATCTTCACGGACCTCTTTCTTTTCGTTTTTGTGTTTGTGTGGTTCTGCAGTGCCCGTGTCGACATATATATCGGATTGCATATTTCAAGTACGGTATTTTCATCGTAAGTGCATTGCAACCTACTCCTTTGCAACAATTGACCGTTCCGTTCCGGATTACCTCTAGTATTAGGCAGTGTCTATTTTCTAGCAGCCGGGAGAATAAATTTCCCCGAAATTCTATCGGCAGTCCCCTGCCATTAGCTGTCTACAATCATGTGACAACTGCAGGTGGAATACTGACTTTCTTATTCTCCTGGCGTTTCGTGAAAAGACGCTTTTGTCGATGCACGTTTTGTAGACACGTTTCATCGTCACTCGTTACGCAAAATGGACGCTGTAGGGGCATTTTGTCGCGCGTGTATCTCTGAGGCGCGTGCTCACCGACCCAGCCCACCCGTTCGCGCCACTTCGTGGCGACAATCTGCGGCGGCTCATTAAAAAATGTTAACCCACCTGTCCCACCCATACACGCCACTTTTTGGATACATTCTGGGGTGGCTCATTACAAGAAAACAAAGAAGAGAAGCTAATATAGAAAAGCTAATCTGAGCGGTCGATAAAACGTCGTTCGATGAATTAGTGGCGACTGCCGGTGGAATTTTGTGGAAATAATTCTACCGGCTGCCGGCAGAACGGACACTACCTAAGACTCACCCCCGGTTCTTGTTTGCTGAGTAATCATTACAGTTGTGTAACAGCTTCTTTGTACGTCTTCAGATATCACGGATTGCTTGCAAGTTTGTATTTGTTTACGGAATAGGCTGTCTAATAAACTTCTATGAGATTTAAAAACAATACCGTGTGTCCGTTTACCTGCCTTTTTGCAATCACCGGGGCGCATACATTTTTAACTGTTTTCCTTGGTGTCTTAAATAGCTTTATAAAGTTATGAAACGGGTGCATAAAGTGGTGTAACAGTACACTGTTGTACGGGGAGCTCCTGTGTTCCCTTTGAGAGCAGTAGTACATTATTGAGCGGGGTGCATCTGTGTTCCCTCTGAGTGAGGCGGGTGTATGAAGCGGTGCAATGGTACACCATCGAATGGGGTGCATCTGTTTTCCCTTTCATTTCATTGGCTGTAGAAAGAGGTGTAGCCGTACACCATTGAATGGGGTGCACCTGTGTTCCCTTCGAGTGAGATTTGTGTAGAAAAAGGTGTACATTTGCACCACACCAACGGGTGTACACGTGCTCTCATATTTGGGGTGCACATGTATTCCCCAAAGGGTGTAGTATATGTGACAAGCACTTACACCCCTTATGGGTGTACCCCATGACACCCTTTCTTTTCAGAGTGTGCACTCCGAAAGGAGGAGTGCACACTCTGCACGCTCCAAAACGCCCAGTGGAATTCGCCAGTAGCTAAAGGGTGAGCAAAATATAGCAGGTGGTGCAAGACGCCAGGCTAGACGCACCGGATGTCGCGAAAGGTAGACACTAGGCTTGCGAACGTGTTCCGCCGAGCAGGCAAACTAATCCATTGGTAATGGCCGGGGCTAATGATTTGTCACAGGGGCGTGGAGTGGGCCGTGACCTCAACCTAAATTGCGCTTAACTGCGTAAATATTGAGCGATATTTGCTTCCCTGGAAGAATTACAGAGCAAAAAAGGATTATGAAGGATGTCCTCTAAAATAGATGTTTTTTTTTTTTTTTAGAGAGCAGCTTTTATGCGCCCGTTTCCGGGTTGAGCGGCATCGGCGTCGCCGTCGGCGTCGGCGTAACCGTGCGCGTTGCATTATAAGACGTTTCCCCATTAAAGTAAGACGGGAAACTTTCCCGCTGAATTTAGCGGGGAAATTTTTCTGATAAATTTAACGCGGAAATGCTTCCGCTAAATCTAGCGGGAAATTTTCCGTCTAAAGTTAGCGGGGAAATGTTGCCGCTAAATATTGCGAAAAATTTTCCCGCTAACTTGAGCTGGTTAAGGTTTCCCGCGAAATTTAGCGGGGAAAATGACGTCACAACTTCGAGTCACATCACCCCTGAACAAATTCAGCGGCAGGTGGCGAGGAAGAGGAGAGGGGGAGAAAGGGGGAAGGAGAAGGACGAGAGGGGCAGGAGGACTAGGAGGAGACGAGGAGAAGGAGAGGAGGTGTGGAGGTACTTATATGGAGCAGTTGGTACATACCTACGATGGAAAGGAGCCGAAAAATACACGGACTGTCAGAAAGACAACAGGACAGGGCGCACACTTAACTAAAGTTTATGTAAAAAGTACACATATATATACCGTATTTTCCGGTCCGCACCCGGTGTATGGTCCGCAGAGGCAAATTTGGGGTCAAAAATGAAAGTTTTTGCTCAGATAGTCCGCACCCGCTGCATAGTCCGCACCCAGTGCATAGTCCGCACCTGGTGCTTAGTCGACACGAAATTCTTCTCATACGCGGCACACCTTGACATATGTATGTTTTCTTAGCTCACAAAAAAGCCTACAATATACATAAATTATCAATAACATACTCTTTTATTCACAAAATCTGTCCCGTCTCGTCATAATCAACGATATTGAAAAACATAATTCCTGTATAGTCCACACGTGTAGATAGTCCGCACAGCCAGAAATTTCAACTTTTAGACATGTATAGTCCGCGGACTATAGCCCGGAAAATACGGTATGTCCGACAGGCATACTAATCGTCACTCATTTTTGCCCAACCCCCGTTTCAAAAACTCATATTCATCCGTAGAAAGGGCTAAGGAAGTTTCTATAACGCAATCACTCCCCCTACTTTTAATCTCAAAAGCCTAGCGTAATTCCCTCGACGGTTTGCTTTTATATTTGGCTAGGATCTTAGTGTTCTGGAGGCGCACAAGGGCACCTGCTGTAGTGAATCGCAAGATGCCAGGACGATATCGTCCTTGTTGACGCAGCGTGCTCTCGCGCGCGATCATTCACACATCTGACGGACTGCTCTACTGAACTGGCTCTTTTACTGCAAAAAGAAATTATCTTAAACATTTTTCAAAACAAGTGTATAATCTTAGGAATATTTAGATTTTTCTAAAGCCTTCGACCGGCTGAGTCATAAAGTTCTGTTAGAAAAACAATATTGTTATGGAATTTGAGGGCATTCCTTGGCTCTTATAGAAAGCTACTTGAGTTTCCGACATCGAACTGTTGAAATACACTTATATTCTTCAATGCTGAAAGCAGTTCGGACAGGAGTACCTTAAGGTAGTCTCTTGAGGTCATTTCTGTTTAACCTATATATATATTACATGGTTACTATCACAAGTAAGGCCTCATTTGTCATTTACGCAGATGATACCAGTATATTTTTTTTTCAGGAAAAGATATTGATAGTTTAATTATCGATGGAAACATATGTCTTGAAAAACTAAGTTGGTGGACTGTTTCCCATTCTCTAAAAATTAATAGAAGTAAAAAAATGCAATTATCTTCAAACCGAAAGGTACAGTGTGTAAAGCCAACACAAAAATTATGATGAATTCCTCAGAGGTTAAGTTTGTAACTACTGTTAAAACATTAGGCATGATTTTTTACGAACATATGTTACGGGACTCGCATGTTTAAAATCATACGTTGAAGCTTCGAGCATCATAGCTAATCTATATAAGCATCGCTATATATTACCAGCTTGTGTAAAACCTTTAATTTACAATGCATCATCTAATCTAGGTATGTCATAATGTCATCTAGTTTGGGGAACTACGACACGTATTAACGTCAATAAATTGTTTTTGCTGCAGAAAAAAAGCAATTCGCAAGTTATCTAATGCGTCGTATTGTGCACATACTGAACCTCTTTTTTGTGAACATAAAGTAGTGAAAATGAAAGAATTTTTTAAATAGAACCTAGCAGCTATGTGCATATGACATCATTTAAATTGCCTAATCATCCATTACGGAAAATTTACAAATTAACTACCAAAAATATTGCATGCGCAGCGCCGGAACTTTGAGGGTACCACGTCCATGAATTAATTACGGTCTACAGATAATTCAGCACACACTTCGAAGAGTATTAAAATTTTTCAGAGAACAAGGTGTCTGCATAGAAAATTTAAATAAGAATAGATTGCGTGAAATATTATCCTTCTATAATAACATACTTCTCGATGTGGTGCATAAATGTTCGTTTTTGTTTTGTTTCAAATCATGTAATTATATCCCGCTGACCGATCTGCATGTATAGATGGCAGGGGCTTCGTCAAGCTGCAATTCTGCAGCTTTTTCTCCTGCCTCCATCGCCCATTGTGTATTATGCGAGTAAATAAAATGAATTGAATTGACATAACTCGACCCACACGTCGGGGGAATTTCATAAACTACGCCAGTCGTACATTCCACGTACTCATTTCTGTGCTTGGTATCCCACGGATATGCGATCGGGAGGGGGTTGTTGATTTTACTGCATAGCCACCCCAAAGTTTTAGGTGCAGAAAACACTATCAAAACACTGTACCGCTGTGCCACTTTCTCCAGATTATGCGCGACAGTATGCATGTAAGGAATAACTACTGGCCTTAGATTCCTGTTTTCGCGGCGTGGCTTCAGCGCTCGTGTATTTTTCGGCGCTTTTCCACCGTAAAGGAGTGGAGGGTACGGAGGAGGAGTGGAATGCCCTCCCCTTCTGCTCGTCTAGAGCTGTACTCTACTTTCGTATGCGGAGATTTGTAAAAGTCTTTCATTCTTTATATAACGCAGTTAGAGGCTTATGATATTCATAATTGTTATTTTGTGATTGGCTCTTCGACCTTATTAACGCCTCAATCTCATTGGAAGAGATAATAGGATGCCTGTAACCCGCCACGTTCCGCGTTTATGAAGCGGTCAGTGAGAGTACGGAAGTTAGTGGTGTCTAAGATGGGGTCATCACAAACACGTAAAGATTGCAGGTGTAGCTAAGATCCACCAGCCACAACGTACCGAGGCAGATGTCAGTATGTGGAGAGAGCTCCTGTATACTTCACATGTTGGGCTGGCCAATCAATACCAGACAACAAGAACATCTCGGAAGCAACGGCGCATGCAAGTCTCGACGTTCATACCACCTCGCTGGTAAAGTGCTATGATTTCCACTTCAATCCGTGGCCGAAATAGATCAGTTGGGAGAGCGTTAGACTGAAGATCTAAAGGTCCCTGGTTCGATCCCGGGTTTCGGCAAAACGTTTAGATTTTTTTTTCTCCTTTTGTTTATTCGTAGTATGCAACAATCTTGTAAATCTACTGGAGGTGTGCGAATATTCTTTCAAGTGGAGGGATGATTTAAATCTTGGTTTATATAACCATTTAAATCCTCATATAAATCGCACTGTAATGATTTAAACCAAACCTTTTCCCCAAAATGACCCTTAAAATATCTCCCGTTCGTTTAGTATTTGGTGATCTCTGTGATAATTTATGTATCAATTAAGTAATCATCAAACAAGAAAGATTCGTAACAAACAGTACAGGAGCACAAAGTGGAGATTTTCTGAGCTAATCGGTGAGCCTCTTTTGCATATTGCACATAATTCCTCAGTTACACAGTGTTCGGAGACAGGTGAATCAGAACAGGAAAGAAAACAAGAAATGCAAGGACCCATTGCAGGCAAATGAAAACGGAATAGAAGTACTTTTTTTTTTCCTAAAGAAATAATGTATCATATTTTTATGGTTGGGTATATATTAATAAACAAATGGTTAATCTAACAACATTTTAACAGGTCAAGTGTGTAATATTTATTTCTTCCCTATTGGTTTCTTTGGTCAGAAAGATTGATTTTATTGTATTTTTTGTGACTACAGTGATTTAAATAAAACTAATTTGGCTTCAATGAAATAAATCTGATTTATGTAATAAAGCATTATATATTTGATCTTCAAAAATAAATGAATATAACTTTTCACTCTACTCGTAGCCCTAGACTGCATAATCTCCGACCCATCGAGAAGATAAAAATAATAAGGAAAATAAAACACACCTTGCTTATCTTCTCTATTTCTCAGTTGTGACCCAACCACGCTCTTCGACCATTCTTTCGGACACTGTGTGTAAAAAATGTCAGTCCTGCCGAAACCCGGGATCCAACAAGGGACCTCTATATTTTTAGTCTAACGCTCTCCCAACTGAGCTAATTCGGCCGTCGGTTACCGTGAATGAACGTGGCATAACATCCTAGGTAAGGGATCATCACTACACGGAAACGGACATTTTGCAAACAATCAAGAATATAGTAATAAAATTATTCCGTATTCAGATACTATCAGTGAGTCAAAGTTTTCTCGTAAAAAAAAGGACGTCTTCAGACAGCTGAATGTAGGTGTGCAAACAAGCAGGTGTATATTGAACATAACAAAAAAGCCAATACTGTATCTTAAAAAAACTACAAAAGCAGTGGAAGGTCTGATAAACAGACCGTTCAGTGTTTGTTTCGTTTTTCAACCCACAGTCTTTGGAGTTTTGTCATTTTCCATGTGTTGATACGTGTGTGTCTGTCGCCATTTTGTCCTCAGTTTGTCTTCGGTTCTATGTTTGGGTAACCTGAACCAGCTCCCTTGTATGTTAATTTACGATAAGGAAAGAGGGACATTCAAGACAAACAGATAACACAGGCTTTGGACTTTAAACAAAAGGTTTATTGGTTTGACTTCGGCTCCCAAAGCTCGACGCGGGCGTCGGGGAGGTGGAGAGGGAGGGCGGGGGGTGAGAGAAGCGTGAGTCACGGGCAGTCTTGGGTAGTAACGCGTTACTAGTAACGCGTTACTGTAACTTAGTTACTTTTTGGTAACTTGTAACTGTAACGAGTTACTTTTTAAAAATGTAACTTGTAACTGTAGTTCTATTACCTTTTTCTGAGGTAACGATGAAAGTAACGACGTTACTTTTGTCGCTACTTTCCAGTGTTTTATGAATAATACATCACTGAACGAGTGCAACTTAGCCATTCCTTGCACTTTTCAAATCGTCTATTCCGACATTTCGAGTGTCAAGCTGGCCTTGCACAAAGTTGTGAATACGTTCTTCTCGCGAGTCACGACCCGAATATAGCCACGTGTATATTTTATGAAAGAAAATATCTAGTTATCTTTAAGCACGCGCTTGTTCTTTGTGACTGAACACTTACATCTTAGTTTCTTGAAGCACTATCTATGTTGTGGTGTTTTTTTTTTCTGTGCGAACGCTTTTAATCGGGTGAACCAACCGTGAAACAACAATACACGTGGAGGGCACTGCGCATGTCTCGTATTTTGATTTGGGCCACTACTCAGGCATGGAAACTTTCAAACACTAACTTCGAGACGCAACTGCAGCTAAGTTACAATATGAAGTAAAAAGCGTACTTTTTAATTTTATGCAATAAAACGTCGTGAGGGGCGTTTTCTAGTTTTCTTCTCATTTTTTGTGTTATAGAAAAGTAACTGAAAAGTAACGTCGTTACTTTTTAAAAGCAACTGTAACTGTAAGGAGTTACTCTTTTGTTGCGGTAATTGTAACGGTAACTTTGCTACTTTTTTCTGAAAGTAACTGTAACTGTAACGAATTACTTTTTAAAAGTAACTTACCCAAGACTGGTCACGGGGCCCTGCCCCTGGCATAGAAAAAATTACCGCCCCGACGCCCCCGTCAAGCCTCGGGAGGCGATAGGCGAAGTCAAACCAGTAAACGTTCTGTTGAAAGTCGAAAGCCTGTGTTGTCTGTTTGTCTTGAATGACCCTCTTTTCTTATGGTAAATTTAAGAAAAAACACTCTCAACCAGCTACACTTTTTGAGAACTTTCTTGGAAAAAGTCAATATAAAGGTCATTTTAACAAAAATATACCAGGATCTTTGCCGAAATCCACGATAGAAACTCTGTGTCTGTATGGTCACTCCTCGCTGCCACAATAATTCTGAATTGAAAAGGTAACCCTGTAGCGATAGTACAAGTAGAGACGGAAAAAAGGGGGTGTGCTTCCCCCTTCCCTTTTTGTCCTCACGCTTTAGTACGTGCTTCAACGTTAACAGTAATTTCTATGGCATGAATTTAGTAATGCGAAGAGCGAATTGCCGATGCAGAACCACAAGCTTTACTTTGTTTCATTATCACCTGGCATAGAGAAATTCACCGCATATCGTGACCCAAATGAAGCGACGTAGTGATACGCGTACTTCTCACGTCAACAGCGGTGCGTTTTGATTTAGGTTTTCGCAAGCCTCAGCCCGTGAACGTGATATATGAGGCTGTGATTGGTTGACTGTTTAATTGACTTGTTCTTGCCGGTTACCGGACAAAAGTTCACCGGACAAAAGCTCACCCGTTTTTTCACAAACCCGGACACAAACTCAGCTCATTTTGTTTTTGCCACCCGGGCGCGACACGGGCAGGGATAAAGTGCGGACGCAATGGACATTGCACCATTTTTAGAAGAACTGACATCCCATTCCTTGCAAAGGTGTCGAAAGATAAGTCACAACAGGCAGAGAAGCAACGGCTTGGGACCAAAATTTAGGTCACCTAAACTGAGTGGAGCTGACAAGATCAAGCTTGCTTGACTGGGACCCTTGTTCGTTGCCCAAGAAACTTTGTGAACTAGAGTTTTTGAACCCGAAGAGTGACCGAAAAAGCGGGAAAATTTACCCATAATTCACCGCGCGGTTACGCCGACGGCGACGCCGACGCCGGTGAAGCCGGAAACGGGCGCCTAAGAGCTGCGCTCTGAAATTATGTTGTTTTCAAGCAATCATTCGGCCATTTTTATTGAGAAGTAACGAGTAACGGATAGCGTAATTCAATAGGAGATACCGTAAAATAATAGCGACAATACTCCTTAGTCATTTCTGATTCTAACGAGCACGTTAGAGCTTTAGTGAAAAAACTAACGCGTTACCAGTAACGTCGTTACTTGTAAAGCCTTAGTTCCAACACTGCTGCTTCAGCGGACCATTAAAAAAGAGCTCCCTTTTTCTCCATATGGCATTCGGTATTCATCGATAGTAGTGAACCGGCGCCATATGACATAATCGTGCTCCTGGGGCTCCATAGCATTTAGAAAAGCAGCATGGTTGTGCGACATGCAGGTGTCAGTGTCCGAAGCGTCCGGGTATACTTTATTGAGTGTGTGAAATACCTTAGAAAATCGTACATAAAAATAAACAGCGAAATCAATTGACTGGTAGTTCTGGATAAGCTGGCAACCTTAAGGCCTTTTTAACCCCACACATTATGGCTGCAAGCCAAAAGGTTGGCTGATATTCTTTTATCCTCTTTGTTGATCGTTGGTGCGTCTGTATCTATGTTTGTCTGTGTCTTTAACTGATTGCCATAATCTTATTTCAAAAACCACACCATCTTTATCGATTGATTCACGTAAAACCTGCAAAAAAACAAAAAAACAAGGCTGTGGCGTGGCTCAGTGTCAACGCCTTCGCTTCACACGCGGTGGACGCAGGTTCGAATCTCGCGGGCGGCGGACTTTTTTAAAGATTTTGAAACATCGCCGACGGACGCCCTACCTCGCCAATTACAAAATCAAGAACATATACACACTAAACGAAAATATACCCAGATGGAAGTACATCGCTTGTCCTCTAGCGCATTACCTTATGGGAGGTTTTTATACTCTGCAGCATGGGAGTTCAGAATGAACTCCCACGCAGGCCAGAGGTTTTGGGGGGGTGCAAGGGAGTATGTACAGAACTCCCAGCAGTACGGGAGTCTGTTCATGGATCAATGGGAGTATTTATTTACTTCCATCAGAGTGTTCCTATGTGGATCCAAGGGAATATTCTTTCACATCCTTATGGGAGTTTTTACGTGGACTCACGGGAATGTTCCTTTACATCCACCTGGGAGTTCTTACGTGGATCCACGGGAGTATTCTTTCACATCCAAATGGGAGTTTCTACGTGCACTTATGGGACTATTTTTTCACATCCATATGGGAGTTCTTACGTGCATTTATGGGACTATTTTTTCACATTTATATGGGAGTTTTTACGTGCACTTATGGGACTATTTTTTTACATCCATATGGGAGTTTTTACGTGCATTTATGGGACTATTTTTTCACATCCATATGGGAGTTTTTACGTGCATTTATGGGACTATTTTTTCACATCCATATGGGAGTTTTTACGTGCATTTATGGGACTATTTTTTCACATCCATATGGGAGTTTTTACGTGCATTTATGGGACTATTTTTTCACATCCATATGGGAGTTTTTACGTGCACTTATGGGACTATTTTCTCACATCCACCTGGGAGTTACTGCCGGGACCTAAGGGAGTATTCTTTCACATCCATTTGGGAGTTAGTACGTGGACCCACGGGAGTCTTCTTTCACATCCTCCTAGGAGTTGTATACCTACGGGGGTATTCCTTCGCATCCATCTAGGAGTTTCTTCAAAGCCAGGAAGTGTGGAAGGAAAGTCATAAGCAGGTAGCATCATGCACGAAATAAATTTATTGCGCTATGAATATTTTTTTCACATGTCGTGTAACAAGAGCTCATTTTGCCTTGGCGCAAACTGGCTTATACCCTGTTAGACGGCCATTTAAATGGCCTTCAGAGCAAACTCCTCGAAAAATGTCTGCGAACACCAAAGGGCACAGGCAGAGCCAAGATTGTGAACTGATTCACCAATTCTTTGAAGGAATTCATTCCGAAAGCCATTTAAATGCCTAACTGACAGGGGTATTTATTACAATGTAGGGTACGCTAGGCTAACTGTGGTACACAAGCCACGATTGCTCTGTAGAAATTTATCAATTCCAGTGCCTTCACCCGTGTCTTCATGTAGCAGTCGGCAAAACCACGTTCAATGAAAGTCAGCATCTTATGTGCCTTCTTTACATAGTGGATGTGGAAAATCCAGTAGACGGCAATGAGGTACGCCACATCCTGATGGAGCCATACCATAAGTACAAAGTTCTTCCTTAATCAGTCCTAAAATATTGAAATAAATTACCTCAAACTGGACAGAATTCGATAAAACATAATATGAGAGTCACAGATTTTTCACCTCAGCTTATTTATGTTAAACACTCTGACTGCTCCCTCTTAGACGTCGCAGCTTGCTCGTTATATGTAGTAGCGGCAGATGCAATTACTCTTCCTGCAATCAGTCCGCTGTTGGCCATTCTCTTTCCTGCGTAGTGCTGGAAGGGACCTGTAACCAAAAAAGCACAAGCATTTAAGTTAAAATGTACTCACAATCAACACAACAGATGTTTCCGATGTTATCGTATGAACCTTGCAAACCAGGTGGAGAGTGGACTTCTCTCAAAAAGTGAATTGAAGAGTTTCTTCAAAGCAATATCAATACTACTGATATTGAAAATATGGTAAAAGGGCAGAATGGTTTTAAAGTGATATAGCAACGAAATTGTAGTGCCTATTTTATTGTCTAAATGTCAACCATGTTTTTCCATACAGTGGAGACACCAATTTTTTGCTCAAAAAGACACAAAACATTTAAAACTAGTGTCTCAGAAGATCTCCCGATATGCATCACGTTCGTGACGTCTGGTTCTCCTTCAGTCAAGGCTATATGGGGGCTGGCGTGGCTGTGAGCTTCGCCACTTGATGACGTCAATGCACTACAAGCTGGTCGTTCGAGTTGTCCCTCCTCGCTCTCCGCAGGAGTTGAATAGGCACGGGAGAAAAAAGAAAACCGGTTCAGCCAAGTTAGACAGGGCTCAGGCGCACACAGCCTGCCACCATGCTCCCGTGTAGTGGTGCTGCTTCTATGTAGTGTGACGTGACAGTATTTGGTTTATTTAAATAATGTTTCGGCGTCTTTTTTAGCAAAAAAAAAAAAATCGGTGTCTCCATGGTGTGGGCAGAACATGGTTAACATTTAGACAATACAATTAGTGCTAAAATTTTGTTGTAATAACCTTTAAAAAAAAAAAAAAGAAAGAACAAGGTACACCCTTATTTTCAACAGTTCACATCAAACATGTTTATAACTATCTACCTTTCTGTGCTAGTTTCCTTTTCCATCGTTTCATAGTCTCAGTAACTTTAAGGGTGAGTGACAGTCCTGCAAAAATGTCATCAAGCATGTAAAAATTTTCAAAGCCGGAAAAATTGACAGCTTATTGCAAGCTTTTAAAAAGTCATACCAAACAAAACGACCTATTGCAAAAACTGTAGGATACCTGTCTTGCTGCATGTAAGCTTAAGAAATTAAAATTAGTATACATTTCTAGCGATTTACTCCTACAAACTATAATTTTCTTCACTCTCGCACAATCACTAGGCAGAAGAAGCAAACGCCCTCCCATTATCATAATTGTGTGCACTGCAAACATGCAAGAGTTATCAACTTTTTGAGAAACGACTATAAGGGATAGCTCACATATACGGCACAGAGCTAAATCAACAGTAAAACAGTGCTGACTTGAACTTAACTTAGTACTGATACAGCAGTATATGAGCATCAGATCATTAACAAAGAGCAAAGTCAGCACTATTCCCAGCACTTACTAATAGTACTGCACTATTGTAACGCCCCGAATCTGGGTGAACCCTTTCAAATCACCGCATAAATTGGCTTCACAATGTATCGCACTACGATTTACCAGAGAGGTGCCTGAAGGCGGTGAAAGCATCGCAGAAAAAATTTCAAAGAATGAACTTACCCGAGTAAAAAGTAAAAAAATTGGTTTGGCTACCTATGGCACCAGTGTGCTAGTATATGCGCACCCTCCGACTGGCACAACAACCGACAGATGGCGGCAACGGCACCGACGCCTTATGGCTGCTCAGTAGCTCCACGGTCACGCCAAAAGCACACCACATGTAGCTGAAATTACTCAACGAACCATCGGTTTGATTATTTTTGTGTCCATTTAATGTGATTTATTGGGGGTGAAAATAAAATAATGTTCTGACAATTATAGCACCGAAAAAGTGTGCACCATTTATGACTCAAAAAGGTTGTCTGATTTTGGTGTGACTGGGCGGCTGCTGAGCAGCTACAAGCCGCTAGGGTTGATGTCGCCATCTGTCAGTTATTGAGCCAGTCAAAGGGTGCACAGTTAGCAGACGGGCACCAAAGGCAGAAAAAAATAGTCATTTTTTACCTTTTACTCAGGTAAGTTTGTTCTTTGAGCTTTTTATGCAGTGATTCCAATACCTTCGGGCACCTCTGTCGTAAATCGTAGCGTGATGCATCCCCAAACCGACTTAATGCAGTACTTTAAAAGCTTCAGCAAGATTAAGAACTTGGCAGCACAGGTCTAGTGTATATGTGAACAGATCTTAAAGGAAAGGAACAGAAATTTAGATTTCACAAAATAAGGTAGCAGGAGTGTTCAACGGGGCGCCACCAACCCCTAAACACCACTCATAAAGCGATATCTTGAACGGATAGCCATATTTTTGTAAAATAAGGATGCGATGAGTGAGAATCGCGGCATTGTGTTTCCTGCAGAATAGTTGAGGAGGGGGGGAAACAGCCTCGCGGAGTCAAAGTGAGAAGAGGAGGAAACCAGAATCTCGACGTCACGGGCCTTTTTGGCCATTGTTCAAGCATGCTCTTCTTTCACAAAAATACAACCATCCGTTAGAAATATCGCTTTATGCGTGATGCTTTCGGGCTTGTAGCGTCCCGCCTAGCGCTTCTGCGTTGTTTTCCGAAATCAAAATTTCGCTTCAGCATTCCTTTAAAGGATGTACACCTAACAATTATATTTGGCAAATATATAACAAGGACTTACCTAACTTATACAAATAATTTCAATTTTTTTAGTTGTAATAGACTGATTTCACAGGCCAGTTTGGCTAAGCCACTGCTGCTGCAATGCATCAAGGGAACTTTCGTCTTTCTGCATGTGCCCCAACCTCGCTGGAGCTCTGCGCATGCAAAGCGCGAGACGGCACGAGGTGTCTCAAGCACTGCCACCTGCCTCTTGTGAACTAAAGTTATGGCGGCTTCACAGATGCACTGAACGCTAGGTGAGATCGGTCTATTCCACTAAAGACTAAAATAACCATACCAACAGGCTCTTATCAATCTTTCATGAGTCTTGATTGTTTCAAAAAGCAACATGTCCCCTATACCCTGTTTCATTATAGTAAGTTACAGCTCAAGAAGATGGGGCGAGCAGTGATGTGATTGGCCTAAGCCGTTTTGGAGCACCTTTCGGAGCAGCCAAAACAGTGTTCTGGAGCAGCAAAAGTGGCTTTTGGGGCAGCTAATACAGTGTTTCGGAGCAACAAAAGTGGCTTCTGGAGCTGATATTTTTTGAAAAATAAAAATTTATGTTTCAAGTGCTGGACAAACAAAGGGCACTTTGCTCGCCGCAGTAAACAAAGTATAGTCAAGTTAGACTACCTGGGAGTTTTTCAACATTTAACTGAAATTCCAATGCCATGCCACATTTTGCAATGCTTCAGTTAAGTGATACATATAAATGTACCCGCTATAGGTAGATAAGAACCAAACTGCACATATTAAAATTTATTCCAAAATGACCAGCTTAGTGTTAAATATCACAACATTAGGTTGACTAGCTATATAATAAATAGAAGTAGTCTCTAACTGTCGATACACGTGACCACTGCAGTGAAATGCGAAATTGTCACGCGAGCGGAGATGGTTGTTCGATCGAAACCATGCCACTCCGCTCCGTCGCCAACTAGTTCCCAAAATTGAACACAAAATGTAACTGTCCAGCATACGACAAAAAACAGTCAGTCCAGCCGTACGTGCTTCCCAGACTGGCTGGCAAGGTACAAGCTAAAAAAAAAAAAAAAAATTAGCACATTGATGCAAGATATTGCGAGCCAGTGTCAAAAAGTTCTCGGAGCACTTTGTGCAACGACTGAACTCGAGACAAACAAGCGCGCTGTGCGGGTTCACCGTGCAGACATTGCCTTCTTTGCTTTAGCTCACTTTTCTTCACTAACTTTCTTTCGCGACGGATTTTTCGCGCACCGGGGTCCCCCTCGAAAGAAAGCCCACCGAAAAAGCTTCGACACAACAGTCTTCGAGCAAGAGTTTTTTTTTGTAGTAGCGTATTAAACAAGAACAAGGATGTTGATGAACATTAGGGCGATCCTTACGTTTCAGTTTAGAAACCACCATATCTGCAGCGACGTGGCGACGGCAACAACCGACGTCGCGCGACCACGGCAACTTGCAGGCAGAGAGAGACCACATATAGTTTTCCCACGGCCGTTGGTTTGAGGAGCAAGTGCTTCAGCTCAAAAAGTAACTCCCGCCTCGCCAAAACGTGATTTCGCTTCACAGCATGAAGGCGTGGCTGGTACCCAACACGCTAGTGTCGAAGCGTCCGCACATGCCCGCGTCCATCCCGCGTCTACCGTCTACCATTGAAAAAGTTTAAAAAAGACGCGAGACGACGAGAGCGCTAAACGAGAGACGGCGGGAAAAACCCAGTGGAAAAACCATACAAGACCGGATGAATCACAGCAGAGCCATAAATGTAGAGAGTTTGGCCATTCGTTGGGAAGTATAGGAGACAAATGAGGAGGCGCCATTGGCCGAAAGCGGGCTGGGCGTGTTCCAGGGCGTCTTCAGAAATTTGAATGTGACCAACCAGAAGCAGGAAATAATACCCTGGCGGTGGTCGCAAGAAACAAACCTGATAACTGCAATGGAGTAACTCTCAATGGCTGAAAATATGGTACACGTATGTTTCAATCACGTCAATCCAAAATGATGGTGGACGAGTGCGACTAGCGGAACGATCGACATAATCCGTACGCCAAGCGCCGAGAATCTGCCGTTCGAGCGGTCACACTCTGCCCGCGCAAAACAGATTTGCGCGGCGCATTCGGTTCTTACATCTTTCTGCATGATCATGATCAAAACAACACGTGAACCCTATTTTCAACCACAAAGAGCTACTACACTTCACTCTTACGCGCTTGTTAAAACCATATACGAACATAGACTTTTGATCAGAACTGTTTGCTGCTACCACCGCTAGGGGATTCTTTTCGGCTTCTGGTTGGTCAAGAGAGCATGCCAAGCCCTCTTTCCGACTCTGCCGCAAGCCCCGACTCTGCCCGCGCCTCCCATTGACCAAACTCTCTACATATACGGCTCTGAATCACGGATGAACGATTGATGCTGGGCACTTTTTGTCGGGCGGCCGCTTGCGCCACCTAGCTCACGTGTGCTCGTTGCGGTACTCAGTTTAGTCTCAGTTTTGAAAGGCGACCAAATTTGGTCATTTGGCGCAGGCCGGGCGCAGATTACCCATATTTCGTCAAAATGTAGCAGGATGTAGCAGAGTTAGACCCTTGGCGCAGTTTGGCGCAGCAATCACATCACTGGGCGAGGGAAAGGAAGGCCGGGGAGGAGGAAGCAGACGGAATGCTAGATAGAAGAGGGAAAAACTTTCTCCTCTCTTCTCCAGCAATTCGTCTGCTTCCTCCTCCCCGGCCTTCCTTTCCCTTTCCTTACATTCTTGAGTTGTAACAGACTATAATTACGTGAACGACAGACAAAGGCAACGCCAGACGAGGGGAGAAAGGCCAAGCACTAGAAAGGTTGGGGAGGGGAGAAACCTACCCTCCTCTCTAACATTCCTAGTGCTCTCTCTTTCTCGCCTCTTCTTCTGTCCAGCCTTCCTAGTGCTTGCCCTTTTTTTTTGCCCGGCGTTGCTTCGCTTGCACTGCACACAACTAGTGACGCAGACTATTAGCAATGTGCACGACAAAAAGCGTCGCTGTAGTTGAGGTTTGCGATCCGCCGAACCAGAGCTTCCTGTATACTGATAATGCTTACCCAAATGCCGGCTAACGGGGAGGGAAATCCTGCCAATTACAGGAAGGTAGAGGCAAATATTGCCAATCAGGACAAGGGAAATTCTGTTTGTGACGTCACAAACGGAAACCATTAGAGGGTGCCAACGAAACATCTTGGAGCTAATGGAAGTGGAACATAAATAGCTCTGATGAATGCCCGGTCCGGTTTTCGAGCTGCGCAAGGGCCACTGGTCCTCTCACTCGAACAGTGCTTTCAGCTCTTCATTCTGGTACCTGGGCCACAAGTTGTGCCAGCAGGCTTGCAGCACCAGCTGAAGGAGTTGAAGGCCCACTTCTGAAAATACAAAGCATAAAAGAAGCCATCACTTAGAACAACAAAAATAATAAAATCACACAAATAATTATAGTCGAGCTTTGAAGATTCATCTCAGCCACCTAGGTATTGTTAAGATAGATGGACCTTGCAGCACAGTAAGCCTGTCAAATTGCAGGCACCTCGGTCTCGTTTACAACCTGGTAACTCGGAATCAGAGGACAAAAAATTGTAACAAAGCCAAGTTACAATTAGTGGCCAATCAGACAATAACCTCTCAATATTTAGAAAGCATTGACAAAGAAGATGAGCACAGCCATGACAATCTGCTTGACTCACAATACCAAGTTCAGTGTCAGTCAACCAAATAATGCTCTTATGCCCTTGAAAACTGTGGCACGGATAAAGACTACCACCAAAAAGATACCCTGTCACCATGCTAAACCTTGCTCTACAAACGGACGTGTGAAGAGCAACCCACAAGGGCCACAAGAAAGCACCTGCCTCTCAAGAACCTTAGCTTCACCACAGAAGATGGTCTACTTTGATAAAAAGGACATAGCCTTGCAGCTATTTCAACTATCCGCTCACGTGATGGGGAAAGTATATCAAACATCTATATCAGATCGAAGATATAGTTTGACGGTCAAGTTGACCAACTGATTACGCAGCTAATTGCACGGAACAGAGGAGCCTGCTTTAATCTGTCGGTTAGCAATTGTCTGCTAAACAAATTAAAGAAGCACTTAACCAATTTAAGTAGCTATTGCTACTTAAATCGGCATCAGAAATTGATTCCTCGAGAACTATTGCAGACACGTCCACATTTATGACCGTAAATAGACTTTCGTAGACATTGGTTTAGTGCCCCCTTAAGAAAAAAGGAAGACAAGTCATTCGAATACAATGCCTGTATGGGTAGTGAGCTTCAAAGAAACTGCTCGTGCAGCTAAAAGTCTTTTGATCGCCTTGTAAATGTGCATAATGGTGACGGGGTATCTCATGAGAGATCATTAATGCTGGAGAAAATTGAGTATGTCGTAGAGCTGCGAGAAGGAAAAAACGAGAAGGAGGAGGCAGTGCAGAAATATCAAGCGAGCATTCGCACAACCGAGTCGGAGTTGCCGGAGTCTTTCCTTTTTCGAATGTGCTGGCGAACTTCGGAAACCCGTCAAACAAAAAGCATATTAATTTTTTTTTAAAAAGGCGCCCACCTAATTGCTGTTAACTGCGGTACCTTCCTAAAAGCAGGGGGACAAAGGGGAGGCCTGGTCGCTCTGACGAAACAACAGATATTCTGTCGGCCGGTCACAAATTCCCCTCGGCTCCCCGCGAGCTGGGGGGATTTGAGAACATTCGTGATGCGGAGCACGTGAGTTTAGAGCTCGATGACGTTTAATCCTGTGCTCAGGGAGAAACCTAGTCGTGCGAATACTCTATTAAGAACTCACAAAAGGATGTTGGTCTGAACTCGAAGTTTCGATCGATCCTGCTTTGACTGCTCAAAACTGATATTGTTTTAGCGGTATAAATTAACTGAAATGAAACGTTTGTAATGGCTGTTTCACAAACTTGTGACTGCTTGTGACCGGAGGGTGCAAAAACAGATTTTAATCTCTTGCGACTGCTTAGAATTGGTAATATCGCTGCACAGTTAGTAAGAAGTTGAACAAGGCTTAAAATCCGGTTTTTACCCTCACTCTGGAAAGGAGAGGATGTAGTTGTGCACGCCCTGGTGAGCGAGATGGTTTCTAACTGCTCACAGGACACTGCTGCATCTCGCCGCGCGAGACCGCGCCAACCAGGCACGTAGCCAGGATTTTGTTTCGGGCAAAAGGAGGGGAGGGGGGGGGGGGGCCGGGGCCGCCTATGACAAAATGTTGTATGAGGGGGAGGGGGGACAGGAGGTCCCAGCAAAATGGAAGATTTCGGGGGGGGGGGCCAAGCCCTATGGGCCCCCCCACTTGCTACATGCCTGGCGCCAACCACGACCGAACCCCGAGGCTGAGAGTTTCCGGCATAAGCATGGAGAGGTAGGTACTGCTTGATCGGTGGTACCAGTGCTTGCAGAGTTCCTGTATAGGCTCCCTATGGGAGCCAGAGTTGCGTGCTCATCCCCGTAGCGCCGTCTTTCCTGCATGGCACGTTGATCCCTCATCTGACTGAATTCGGCGAATATCTGCGCCGCGCGTTCGAGGCTCGCCCGAAAGCAGGGGAATGTATGCCGGGGCGCACGCAACGTCTACTTTCCTGCACGGCATTTGAGTCTGCTCCTCACGTGATCGGATCTCGGCGATTAGCGGTGCGGCAGCATGTGGAAAACAGATGCGCAACTCTGGCTCCCGTAGGGAGCTCATAGACCATTTCATTTAGCTCTCTCAGGGCGGCGCCATTTTGTTAGACCACAGCACCCTCTCCACACATCCGGGAAGTTCAGCAGGGTCGGCGGGGTAAAACGAGAGAGGGCACGCTCCCGACTCTGCTAGCAGACGAAAAACAGGGAGGTTGCCGTTCTCCATCTACCAAACATTGAACTCTCGCTCGTGGCTGCCGTTATGAAGTGGTTCGCATTCTTAGAATATTTATGGCTACTCCAAAACCAGCCTTTAGTGCTCTGTTGTTTTATCTCAGTAAATGATCAACTAGCGTATCTTTGCCCTGTTACTTCAATAGCAGTGGAGTCAGCTGGCAACTCAACCACTGCGTCTATTGCGCCAGGAGAGCATGTTTTTATTTATTATTCCAGACTTCCACTCATCGTCGCTAAAGGCCCACACCAGTACCAACTTCGTATAGTAAAATAGCTACAGCGACCGGATTTAACATTAAAAACGAGCGTGTTCGTAATTATACTTAAACTATCGGAAAAAATAAACAAAATTTGCGACGAAAGCAGACGCTTACAACTCTTTCAACTCTCACCAACATTTATTTCGTCTCCGTTCAAACGACGGCCATCGAGCAGGTTCAGGGGAGGGAGCAGAGAAGGAAAAAGGAGGGGGGGGGTTGAAAGAGGAGGAGGAGGAAAAATGAGTTATTCGCGGCCTTCCCTCAAGGCCTCTGGTCCCTTCCGCCCAGTTCGGGACGGAGGAATTTCATCTGCCTGTCGGAAAGGGCTAGATAGAGAAGCCGAAGCGACGTTAGTGACCAAGCTCTTAAAGGGAAGCTGAAGAGCTTTTCGAAAAAAATGAGTTAATGGTTGATTCTGACTTGTTTGTGCCTGCTGAGTCCAAATATCACAACCATTTGACCCAAAATAATCCTTAAACGCGAAAAAAAGCGAAAAAATCAGAAGCGATCGCCGCAGCGGCACGCCATTGGCTAGCCACGCGTGACGCGCCGCTACGTCATAAAAGGACCATCTCGATTCTCGCTTGCTCCGTCGCTTGCGGAAGTAGCCGCGCGCCGGGCCTTCTGCTCTCGTAAATCGGGTTCGACTTCTGATTTTTCGAAATCTTTCGGTGGATCCGAAAGAGGAATGTGTCCAGACGACCCTCGACGTGACAAAGTACGCTTTCCAGTCGTTGGCAAGGTAGGAAAATGACCCCCCGCAGTAATAAACACAGACGAGGAACCGCTTGCGCGGACGCGAGATGGGTGGCTTTGTACCTTCAGGAACGTACTTACTGCTACTTATTGTAACCTAAAATGTTGACAATAAATGGAGTGCTATTGACGGGACACCTAAAGCCGGATTAGCGTGACCCTGCCCAAAACGGTCGTCAGAGGACAAGAATTCTGCACACATCGGCCTTCGTGCTTGCCAGCTGCTGGACGCGTGAGCGTGCAGGCTGCATTGTTTATCAAGGCTGAAGTTGTTTGAAGGAATAGTATAATCGGCTTCGGGCGACGGGAGAGCTTCCCCTGAGATGAGACGGGTGATAAGATAGGGTCGCCGTTCTGCCACCTCCATGTCCTTGCGCACTATGCGAATAACTGCGCAGAAGGTGCATCCTAGTGATAGCGGTACCCTCTGCTGCGTTTAGTTTGTTTGCCACAAACTATTGCGCCATTATAGCTTTAGAAAAAGCCGAGATCTGTGCCCGGCACCCCTTAATTTGATGTCGAATTCATGAAAGCTTCCTGGGTCTCTACATTCGCATACTTCTACCAAGCTTTTCTTACTGCATCACACCGCCACCAGGCATTATCATCGTCCGATCGCATTTCTACGGCACAAAGAATTGTTGCATTACACAAACTTTGTACGGAAAACACTGCGTAACTTGTAAAAAAAGAACTCGATTCAGAACAGAAGGTCACATGCTTTGTATTTCCACAAAGCTCTCCTGAAGAGTATATGAACTTTTGGAAGGAAAATTTAACCAAATTTATGTTTACGTTTAAAAAATATGTGGCCTCAAATAATGTCAGCAACTGTAAAAAAAAGTTTATGTTAAAACAAGTTGCACCGTGAAAGTCGCATTATGAATTGCATGACTACTTATTAGAGCAAGCCCTCCTCTCCCAAGTGACTGGGTAGCCGAGTAGAATAAAAGCAAAAGTAAATAATCTTGAACTACCCAAAATTGTTTTTTTTTTGTTTTTGTTTCCCAGACTTCCCGGGCCGGAGTCGATTCGGAAAATATGGTCACTTCAACAGTATAAGAAACCAACACTAACACACTAATAAGGCGGTTAACACAAGAGAGCCAGTAGAAACCCGCTGTTCGGCTCAATGACCGCGGCTTTTCTAGCACACTGCACACTTCTAATAACGTAACAGCTTTTTTCTAGAACAGTCGACCTACAATTCCTACCCAGTTACGTTTCCTCTTTGCTTGTGACTTTTAATGCCCTGAATTGCCTCCTTACCTTCAAAGATGGTCGGCAGAGCGTCGGGTTCGAGCGAGCCTTCTTCAGACCCAAACCCATACGTACGTAGTTTTCATATGCGCCGTCCGAAACCCGTTTCGAACAAAAAACGGTGTACTTGCTCAAACCAACCTACCCCCTTAAAATCTCGGTGACGAAGTGGAAAAGACGGTAAGCGGGAAGAACAACTGCGACGAGCGCTGTTTATGAAAGCTGGCTGCTACACACGAGTACGGCACCGTGCAACAGCACGAGTCAGTTGGTTCGGTGCCACGAGAATTCTGCGAATACGTGAACAAACAAGAGAACAATTAGCACGTAAAGCGATCGAGTCCATAGCATGACCGGTCAACGAATAAAAGCAAGCGCTATGCAGCGGCAGAACAACGACGGCTCGAAAAGACACTAGAGCAGCCTACGTGGAAAGCGCGGCCAGCCGCGGCGGGGTCCCCCACCCGGTCCTTTTGTGACGCCGGCTGACGGGCTTCCTCCTCTCTCCCCTTTCGCTCTGCTTCGGAGAGGCGTGGCTTCGGCGCTACTTTGAAAGCGCTGTTCCGGTTAATCCGCGCAGAAAATGACCAAACGAATACGATATTTGTGATGACTGAGGTTTCATTAACTAGGCTCAGGTGTTTTTTCTCGTATTTAAAACCGCTTCAGCTTCCCTTTAATGGCGTACCATTTGGCGACTTCCCTGCCAAATCTCTGCCTGTGTCCTCCCAATATGCGCGTACCTTCGCATCTGGACGAACAACCGTCGCACGTCATACGGTGTACGACTATTGGATGCATGGAGTCGTCGGGGAGTTTGCTCAGTGATAGGCGAGTCCCTTAAGGCGATGTGCGGTGTTATGCAAGTAGGGGATAACTGTAAAACGCTTTTTGTGAGTAACAGGAGCGGCTGGCGGTGCCCGGGAGGCGGTGATCAGCCTTTTTAGTGTATTTGCCACTAAGTCTTCAGGATACCCTGCCCTCTTTAGTTTCTCTGTTTGTAGAAGCATGCTGTGCGCACTGTGCATAGGAGCTGAATGGAGGAGACCGCGCCGGAGAGCTGGGTGTTCCGGTATGTAGATGATTATCTGATCGTGCACCCAAAGCAGACCCCTCCCGAGTCTGTCATTCAGGCCTTCGCTTCGAGACCCACCGGACTCTCCTTCAAGAGAAAAGACCCGTCTGAAGACGGTCTTCAATACTTGGACCTGCACCTGAAGATGCACCCCGATGGGATATGCTGGGAGTTCAGATAGTGCACAGAAAAGCCGGTCCGCCCTTCACGAGTGCCCACTCCAAAGCAGTAAAACGGGGTCTCGTGAACTCACTCCTAAAATCCTCTGGAACCAGGTCGTGCCCCCATCTCACCACGCACAGCGTGCTCTACAGACAGAGAGGCTAAAGAGGGCAGGGTACCCTGAAGACTTAGTGGCAAAGACACTAAAGAGGCTGATCACTGCCTCCCGGGCACCGCCAGCCGCTCCTGTTCCTCGTAAAAAACATTTTGCAGTTATCCCCTACTCGCACAATACCGCACATCGCCTTAAGGGACTCGCCTATCACTTCGAGATAGGGGTAGTGTTTAGCTCCAAGCAAAAGCTTCAACAAATGTGCAGAATGGTGAATACCCCACCCTCTGTGACCCAATGCAACAAAAAGCACGGACAGCAGTTTGTTAAGTGCAGGAAGGAGGTGGTTTATACCATCCTTTTTTCGTGGGGGGGGGGGGGGGGGGGGGGGGTATATAGGGGCAGACCGGCAGGCGCCTAAATGAGCGCCTGAAGGAACACTCGCGAGAGGTGAGCAAACCCCCCCCCCCGACTCCATGCATCCAATAGTCGTACACCGTATGAAGTGCGACGGTTGTTCGCCCAGATACGAAGGTATGCATGTATTGGGAGGACACCGGCAGAGATTTGGCAGGGAAGTCACCGAATCGTACGCCATTAAGAGCTCGGTCACTAACGTTGCTTCGGCTTCTCTAGCCCTTTCAGACAGGGAGATGAGATTCCTCCATCCTGAACTGGGCGGAAGGGACAGGGGCCTTGAGGGAAGGCCGCAAATAACCTGTTTTCCCCCTCCTCTTCTTTCAACCCCCCCCCCCCCCCTTTTTTCCTTCTCTGCTCCCTCCCCTGAACCTGCTCGATGGCCGTCGTTTGAACGGAGACGAAATAAATCTCGTTGAGAGTTAAAAGAGTTGTATGCGTCTGTTTTCATCCCAAATTTGTGTTTATTCTATCGGATTTAATTTTCGCCGGAGCGACCGAGCCCATGCTAGCACTAAATTTAGCGCATGAGTTAGCACGCGCTGTGCCAGGGTGTTTTAGAATAATGTTTCTACACCGCAACAGAAAGTCCTAAGCACCACGTGCTTGCAACGCCACAAAGATACAGTAACACTTTTTATTTTGCACACAAATTACTAACTTGAGAAGAAAAAAAAGTTTCTTGGTTCACATTAACATTTTAGATTTGTTTAAATATGAGAATGCAACGGAAGCAGTCGACTGGTAATGTCCACTTGCGTCGCCTAAGCAAGAGAGGTCTCGTGTACTGACCTTCACACTCCATAATTTCGCTGAGAAACGTTTGCGCGTCGCAAGTTGCCGGCAATTGTTGCCCACCTTGTTGGGTCCTATTAAACGTTTCTGATGCGCACCTCCTATAGCAGTGGTCTCAAACTCATTTGAGTCTGAGGACCAGATATCCCATACCGGAAAGGTCGAGGGCCAACGCAACGGGGGGAAGGGGAGTCAGACGATTTTAAAAATGAAAAGACCTCGTCCTCTATGCTTTTTGTAACTCACAGTTTTGCCAGTGACATGTTTAGATTTGATTGGTTTATATGACTACTTTGGGGCCTCACGTCATGTGATATCAATAATTAAAATGACACCGCCCCACCAGCATGCTAGCATTTTTAATGGAACAAGAGAGAAATTGCACTGTCGTTTTCGTTGCTTAATTCGCTCGGAAATTCACCAAGCCCAACATGTCTCTAAAAAATCAATCAGTTAATTTGACAGTTCTTGCTTTCCTGATGATTTTTATTACAACACACTGAGAAAATACTGTGATGGATCTAGTCCCGACCTCGTAGCTTTATCTTTGGCAGCTACTCCTGCTGATCGAGAGTTCGCGCAGCTGAGATGTATCCTGAAACGAAAAGTTTGCGCTTGCAGCAGTAGCGTAATTGTTGTACATTACAAAAAGCCGGGAAGCAAGAAAATAAAGCGAAACAAAGGGCAAATGAGCACAGATAAGTATAAACTATGTGAATACGTTAAAATAGCAGAGCTACTTTTCGAGCGGAAATGAATCGGCGTGATGAGATCACTATGGCGCATGCCATTTAAAGCGCACAGGAACCGGAACGCGTAGCCGGTTGCCTGCGGGCCGCGTCCCAGCGAGTCGCTGGCCGCGTGCTTGAGACCCCTGTCCTATAGGAATGCAATGTCGTCCTGCGTTGTAGCTCGCAGCTGAGATGATGTGGTGAGGGTCTAGGACAAATCGCCGACGGTCAACTCGTCGGCGGTTCATTCGTCGAATAGGCCGATTTGTCATAGGGCAATTCGCCGCACGAAAAATCGTTGCAGATGTTAACTGGATGCAGCTTTTTAAAAGCCAAAATATACCTTTTTCCCTGACATTTTAAAGCAAATACTGCGCCATAGCAATCCCTAAAATGAAAATAACTTGCCACTTTCACCGCTTTCACGGTGCCATGCATAGATTTTTTTAGGGGGGGGGGGGGCTGGCTGACTGAGGAGGCTGGGATCTTTATGACCAGGGGAGGGAGGGCTGAAGCCCCATAAGCCTCCTCCCTGTCCACGCCACTGCAGTGGGGGACGACCACTATGTCGCACACGTAACACTAAGGCGCGTGCGTGTTAAAGGGATAGTGAAACGAGATTTCGAGCTAACTAAACAAGGCCAAGCGGATAGGCGCGAAGTTGCAAAACCAAAAAATACCACACATACGGCGATATATCTAACGGATCGCCATATTTCTTTGAGAAAGAAGTGCGCGATTGAACTTGGCTGACGAGGCCGACGAGACAAGGCACGTCACGATTCCCATTCTCTCTCCTCGCTACGTCCCGCCAAGCTGGTGAACCGAAGCGAGGAGGAGAGAAGCGAGGCCGCTTCTCCTCATTCTCAAATTCTCCCGGAGGACAGTTACGTCAAAGAACTCGCTTGATCACACCCTTCTTTTCCAAAAGTATAGCCATCCGTTTGAGATATCGATGTACGAGGGATGTTTTGGAGTTCGTAGAATCCGGTTCAACACTTCTGCAGCCTTACTTTGCGAAATCCAAATTTCGGTTCAGTATCCCTTTAACCTACCCGGTCCACCCATTCCAGCCGCTTCGCGGCGACAGTCTGCGACGACTTGTTACGAAACATAAGAAATAAAATTAACAAAAGGACGATCCCGAGATGGCATATTTTTCAACTTGTCTCAAGGTCCTTTCCTGTCTTTGCACTCTTGCGATCTTTTTTTTTTTTTTTTTAGTTTTGTGGTTTAACGCGAGCGCTGCGCTTAGTCCAGATATAGAGTAACTGTATAGGCATTGCAGAGCTAGAGTATAGCATTCCTTTTCCTTTTGCCGCCAACTCAGTATTGGCAGAGTTGGTAGCAAAAAGCGGGCACCAATCCCCTCCCCCCCCCTCCTCCTCCCCCCCCCCGAATCAAAATCCTAGCTATGTGCCTAGCTGAGAACATGGAGGCGGTGAGTCTTGTCTTGTTGGCAGCAGAAAAAAAGTGGGCACAATCCTGGGTGTCCCTCCGTAAGTTTCTCTCGAGAAGAAACGCAAACCTTTCTAGCCATTGTAAATGAGCTGAATATTGGCGACTCCAGCGAAATCAACGCAGCGTAGCGGCAACACCGAGAAGCTCAGGAGAGGAGGTTGTTTCCACTCTGTCGTCTGCTATCGCTGCTTGGTTCACGTAGGCAGCATAGAAACAAACATTGTTTCCAGTAATTATTGTTATGCTTCCGCTGTGTCATTCCTACGCACTGACTAGAAGAAGGTTTCTACCGTCGAAAAATCGCTTTGCTTTCACATGTAACACCGATCTTACGCTGCTGTGAAAGAATTTATGGTGGTCAGCGTGCTGAACGACGAAAGCAACCTCCTTTCGCCCGCCATACTGCCTGACCGGCGCGCCCCTATAGTTCGCTGGAGTCGCAAATAGCTGAGCTGCTCGGCGAGGGCGGCACCCGCTCTGGCCTTGCGCATCGGAGGAAGCCCCTAGAGTAAGTTGTAAGCAGGAATGGCGTCGCGAGCTCAAAGTGCTGGTACTGCAGAAAAAGTAGTTCCTACCTCAGTGCTGCTCCTGCTTGCACTGGAACCTCTCGTCCTTGTGGTCCAACCATGATAGAAGTAGCTGTAGTGTCTTGAAAGCCGTTGGAAACGATCTTGCTCGCCATGTCGTGTGCAGTATTATTCCCTCGGTTCTAGAGTGGCAAGGCCCAGAACTCTCAGCGCTTTCTTCCATGCTGTAACTTCTTGCAGAGCATCAAAGACAGTGGTTAAGATCTTTATGCTATCAGAAAGGCCACCGCATGCAAAACACCAGACAGAAAATGTGATTACAATGTACGGCTTGAGTTGGAAATGCTGGTTTAACTTTGAGATGTAACACAACATGGTGCCATCTTAGCACAGGACTTGAGCATTAAAGAGGCCTTGCAATGAATTTTTTACTGGTTTTTAATTTGCACCGAACTTGAGCGCACTAAACATAGCAACTTAATGAAACTTTTTTTTCCCCCTCGAATTTCACTTTATCTTAAAAGTTATAGGCAAATTAAAATTACAAAAAATGCAAAAAATAACTTCCTTCATGACGTCTTTGGCCACTTCAGTGGCCGTAAACTAGAGGGGGGTAGTGAGCGCAGCGAGCGCTCATGGCTGCCGCACTCTGCGTCGACAGCTCGAGAGGGCGCCACTAAAGCATGTTCTGGATAGGCTGTAGGAGCAGGCAGCCAGGGCGGCTCGCATTGCATTTGCTGCACGATTAAACACTAATTCGGCATGACACTTCATTGGCCACAAACGACAGCAAACACGGGGTAAAGATCAGTTCAGAACAGGAGCCACTTCGCGCTGCCATATCGCGAAACGGCCAAACAGCAAGCCAAACCTGTGCCGAAGGCTTCGCAACGCTTGGAACCCGTCAAATCCTCGAGTCCGTAAATGACCGCAGTGCCACTGCATACATCCGGGACCTTTCTATGCTCGCCACTCGTTGGAGCCTGATCCTACTATTCCTTTCTAGTATGCGCCGCCTTTTTTACCGCTTGGAGGCGGGTATGTCGACAGGTCATTTCTGGTTTCCTGACTTTATAAACTGCATTTGTTTCTATTCTGATCTAAAATACTGAACAAAAACTACTTGCATAAATAATTGAGACGGTTCTCGCCACTTATATTTTGTGTTTCGACTAAAAGAAGCCTTTAGCGGCTCTCACCAGTAGTAAGCCCAGGAGCAAATACCTCGCATTTCGTGCACTTTTGGTACCGCGGAACACCCCCGTAAGTGGAGGAGGTTTCCGCGTCGTCCGGTTAAAATATGATGCACTGATAATTAGTTACTCTCTCCGTACCCGCTGGCTTGCCCGAACCAGAAGAGACGTGGAAACCGCAAAAAAGGTTGACGCTTAAATATGATTGCAGGGCCCCTTTAAAGTGAATGCTGGCGTATCGGCTTAATTCTGAGAATAATTAAAGTCTACGCACTCAAGTCGGATTTATGTAAACGTGGCAAACTTGGACGACATAAACGGGAATCGAAGGTAACAATACTGGGCAGGAGACTGAGGGAGGAGGAAACGAGAGAGCGTGGGGACATCAGAATGCCGAGCTTTCGTCTGAATGATTAGTGGGTAGATCTAAATGTAGCTGCCTTTGTCACTTGTCGAACGAGCTAGAATGCGTCTGGCGTTATGCTCTTGCATCAGAATGTGTTCGACACATGCAGTGCAGACCAAGGGCTTTAGGTCTACCCACTAATCAATCCGACCAGAGCTCAGCGTTCTGACGTCCTCGCGCACTCGTCTCTTCCTCTCTCTCAGTCGCTTGGCGCATTCGACATACTGAAAGCCGAGACAGGTAAAGGACAAACACAACGTCGCTATCCAGCAAACCGGCCCAGGTCACAAGCATACTAGTAGCCCTTCCCTTGGCAAATAGCACGCGCTCGCCGGGCGGATTCTTGTGCCGCTGGTAAATCTGGAGCCGATAGAGCGCTCGGCGAGCGGCCGTGTTTTCAGACCACGCTATTCGTAGCGGGAGCTCGCGCTGCAACTTCGATGCATGCTCTGAAGCGCGCGCCCGTAGCAGTACAAAGCCTCTGAAAACGATCTACTAAAATTCTAGCTCCAACCGATCCGTGGGAAAGTGGCGGAGCGCGTCGAGCGAGCCACAGAAGTTCTCTCTGCCTTTTTCGGAGTAGTTTATTCGGAAATCACTCGCAACATTTCAGTTTAAATATTTCTGTTGGCGATGTTGCGGCAGTCACGAAACTGATTGTGCCAGTGCCACATCGCAATAGAAAGTTACGTGGACATCTGAGGGATGCGGTACTGTTACAAGCCCCGTTAGGAGCATCAAAAGTAGGCGATCCGATACAACGCGGTGCCGTCGCACAACCACGAAGACGAGTCCAAGTGCGAAACAAGCGCTCGCGATTTGCCAGGGAAAGGGGCTAAAGGTCAGAGCATAGCTTAGCAAGCTTACGGCAAAAGTAACACTTCGTTCTGAACAAAGAAAAGAGTTGTGCTCACCGGCCGTTTGAAGTTTTCGTAGCCCTCTCGCTGCCAGCCAACGGTCAATGACTAGACGCGGCGTCTCCGGGATACCGTTTGACACACTTGAACAAAGTACTAGTAAGAAACGCCCATTATTAAGGTTCTGAAAAGTAAAAAATAAGCGGCGAACGCCCGCACAAGACGACGTAACCCGACGACTCGCCTCCGCAAGTTGCGCCTCCGAGAGCAAAGTTATGGACGCCCATTCAAAACAAGATATGAGCGGGGAGATTTTGGGCGATAGCTAGCGCCATCTGCCATAGGCACCCTGTTTCGGTTTCGGTTTCAAAACCGAAAAAGATAAAATCGCTCATCTGGTACAAATAGTACTTAAAACCACTAAAATCATCGGAACCTGAATTTGAAAGGTAGATTGGAGATAATGCTGCCTATCGCTTTGATACAAAATCTTTTTTTTTTTGCTGTTGCAAATGAATTTTTGAACATATTTATTTTTGCACGTGATTAGGGATGCCGCGAACCACCCTAGGTTCGATTTCGAAAGGTTGCGATATTTTCGACCTGAACTGATGCTCGAATTCGAAAGGTTTCTATATTTTCGACCGTACGGAGTTTTGAATTCGAAAAATTCGCAACTTTCCTAAATCGCGGGGTTTCGAAATCAAAAAGTTCGAAGCTTTCTCAGTTTCTAAAAGTTGGGGTCGATTATTTCGATTTTTGTTTACTTGAGGTTCGATAAATTTGAAGATTTCGAACTTCCCTAATTTTAAATTCCAGAGATTCGAACGTTTCGAATTGCTTTAGATGTAAAATCGAAAAATTCGAGGGTTTCGAATTTTTAAAGACAAAGGTCGATAAATTCGAAGATTTCGATTTTCTTTCTGCATAAAGTTCCAAAAGGTCAAAGGTTTCGATTCTCTTTCAGGGATAAATTAAAAAAAAAAAAAAAATCTTTGAAGGTTTTAAATTTTTTTTATGTCCAATTGCGCAAAGTTCGAAGTCGGGTTTTCATGTTCCGCCACCAGTTTCAGTTTCAAATAACGTTTTCACGCCACACTGGTTTTCACGAAATCAGGTTTAGAAAAGTTCGGGTGTGATATTTAGACTGCGCGAAGTTGGTCAGGCAATTAAATGAGACGACGAGTGTCCGGGATGTGCTGGAATATGTGCCAGTGCAGAGTGACGTGTGACAATAGATCAGTAATTGTGACCGACGGCTGGGGGTGGTCATTAACGTGCATCACGAAGTAGCGATCCTACGAACGCACTGTTTAACGATACTCATCCAGTTCGAAACGGCCGGGGGCAGGCAGGTGGTTGAGGCTCACAAAAACCTTGAAGTGATCTGGCAAACTGCCCTCCTACCCTCTTGCACGCTGGTAGTAATCCGATCGAACGCCGCCCGAGTGACGCTGGCATATAGTAAGTTTAGTTTGTACATGATGCAAAATCCTGAGACTGGGAATGAAATTTTGAAGAAAAAGTGTAAGAAGGCAGAAAGAAGGGGACAGGACAACGCCTCAAACTCAGCTCTGGGAATGAAATTTGAAAGAAAAAGTGTAAGAAGACAGAAAAAAAGGGGACAGGACAACGTCTCAAACTCAGCTCTGGGAATGAAATTTGAAAGAAAAAGTGTAAGAAGACAGAAAAAAAGGGGACAGGACAACGCCTCAAACTCAGCTCTGGGAATGAAATTTGAAAGAAAAAGTGTAAGAAGACAGAAAAAAAGGGGACAGGACAACGTCTCAAACTCAACTCAGCTGAAAACTCAGCTCAAGACAACGTCTCAAACTCAACTCAGCTGAGTTTGAGACGTTGTCCTGTTCCTTTTTTTCTTTCTTCTTACACTATTTCTTGCGACTTTCATTCCCAGTCTCGGGATTTTGCATCATGATCAACATACGCCAGCTCGCCTGCATCGTGACAATTTTTTTGTTTGTAATTGCTTTGGAGGTTTATTTTCCGGGGCGGAAGAAACGCCGAGCAAAAAGCACAGAAGTTGATGCAACTTGGGGTCGAGGAGCGTTCTACAATACCAGTGGCGTCGGAAGAGAAAAAACGGGGGGGGGGGGGGGGGGGGGGGGGGGCTCCAGTACCTCCCCCCCCCCCCCCCCCCCTTCCAGATATTTCGGACTGTTAAAGAAAACAATACAGGGAAAGAGGGCATGGTCTAGCTTATTTTAATCTGAAATTATTTATGCATATGTATAGCTACTGTCGCTCTTCACTGCATAAAAGACCGCGTAGATGGTCATTGTTAGAAACTCGTTGTCAGAAGGCACTACTCGTCACATGCTCGGTGGCTCGGAAGTTCAGAGCTATGTATTTTCGACCTAAATAACTGTGCCACTGGTAAAAAATAATCAATAAATAAACATAACAATAAATGCAAAAATAAAAAGCTGGAATGAAAAAAGATCTATCAAGAACCAGCCGGAAGTGTTGTATTCTTGCATATTCAGAGGCCCAGAACTATGAAACAAGTTTCTCCCACCAAAATGTGTACAGGCCAAAAGAAACACGTCCCAAAAACGTAAATTGAGAAAAAAATGTTTTTTTTTTTAGGACGTGCTGAACTTGAACAATTTTAGAAATCTTCCCCATGAGTTGATTTGTTCCTCAACGGGGGGGGGGGGGGGGGGGGGGGGGAAAGATATACATTATTTTGTAATCTGCAGATGGTAATGATATGTACTGTCTCTGGTGTTAATTTAACTGCGATACCTCAAAGTATGTAGGCGAAAAAAATTACCAAGTTTAGGGCATAATTGCCCGTAGGTACATGTTTGGATATTTCTTCGAAACTCGTCTTGAACAACAATAATCATATATTAAGACGACACTCACCTAGGCTATACATAGATCATTCTTAAAAAGTTTAACATCTCTACCATAAATAGCTTCGGCTATAGCGCGCTTCAAATATGGCACGAACGACAATTGTCAAAACACCGCCGTCCTTCCTCGCTCCTTCGGGAATCTATTTCTTTAAAACCAAGAATGCCAGATGATTTAAATAAACGGCATTGTCCTTCGCAAGGAATGCGGCACCGCATGTAAAATTGCGAGAAAAAAATATTACGAATGTACCTCACTGCTTGAATCCAAATGAAACCGCCCGCCGGTCTTTCGAAGTTCCACGAACTTCGAACTTTTACCCTAAAAGCTCGAAGTTCGTCAAACCTTTGACGTTTCAGGAATCGAAAGTTCGACAATTTTTGAATTCTGTAGATTAATAGGTTCGAAAATTTTCGAATTTCTTAGCGTAGGAAGTTTGAAAGTTCGAAAAGCTTCGAACTTTTTAGTGCAAGAAGGTCGAAAGTTCGAAAATCATCGATTTTTTAGTCTATCAAGTTCGAAAGTTCGACAAGCATCGAATTTTGCCGGGTAATAAGTTCGAAATTTCGGAAAGCGTCGAACTTCTTAGTTTAATAAGTTCGAAAATCGACTTCCGTCGAATTTTTCGAAATGGAAAGTTCGAAAATTCGAAATCTTTTGAACCACTTCAATCGATCATCGAAACTTCGGTCGAAAAAAGTTCGCGGCATACCTACACGGGATTAAATATAAAGATGGACGACTTTATTTCACAGTATGATTGAATTTGTTTATGTGCCTAAATCTTGTCACTTTACCTGTTGATATTTCACGCACATTTTACGCCATATCGAAATAAAAGGGCACGGCGAGATTGGTGCGTTTTCCACCCATCGGAGATAACACGCCAGCTCGTTGTCCTTTCTGAGCATTGCACGGCGATCCGGTACGCAAACAGTTAGAAAGCAGTCCGCCAGTCCCATAGCCAGGAAATGTTTTCAGGGGATGCTTTCCTTTGCCCAGACCATCCAAAAGTAGAAAAAAAAAAAAAAAAAAAAAAAACCAAGAAAGAGGAAAAGAAATTCCGCAAACACAACTTTAGTTGCTATTTTTCTGTTTCTCAGAAGACAAGAATTCAACGTTTTTTATTTCGTCCCTCCGATCTTTAAAGAGGGGAACTTTACTGTGGAACAACGAAAACACGCAATCATAAAATATAATAATGCGCTTTGAACAAAAAAGTCTAGACAGGCTCATAAAATATTCCGGTGCGTTCACTTCTCTGCGGAACACTGGGGTATCCAATGACTGAAAACTACGTAAGAGTGCCAAAGAATAGCGAAGTTTAGAATACGATTACACATAAAAACTCCAATGCGCACCGACCGGGGTAACGAGCAAGTGAAACGTCACGCTCATTGTTCCTGCGCACATTTTTCAGAAATGATCGTATTGTGGTCATGTTTCGGGTTTTTTCCGTTCTTCGTTGTCGTTTTACGAGAAAGTGGCAGAGAAAAGTACCAGTTTCTATCGTTTTGTGGGGTCTAAACATTTAGTGGAAGCCGCGGTCGGTCGATCGAAAGCAGCGAGAGGACCCTTTCGGAGCTGTCTTGGATGTTCCCGTGAATGTTCAAAAGCGCAACCCCTATACTCCGTTCACCCTTAGCTGAGACTAGAGGCTCCGCCTTCAGCGCGAGCTTTCTGCCCTTGCTGGCACAAGTCTGAACGCGCAGGCGCGCGCAAACAAAGCGCAGCGGAAGCCAGCGAGCTCGTGCTGAAGGCGGAGCTTCTGGTCTGAGCTAAGAACGGAGCAGCAAGCGCTCCGGGGACGTTGAAGCTCTCAGGTATGGCTTCCGTCTTCGGAGTCTCGAGACCGAACGTTCCGCCTCAACGACGCTAACGGGCATGGTGGCCAGGATTTGCAGCAGCCGGTTGACATTAGAATACGAGACCTGGGGACCTGGGGACCAAGGCAAGTTGTCTCTACCGGCGACACGCGCTAAGCGGTGCGGTCCCTTCACATCTGTGTCCAAACCAGAACTTCCTCAGACAGTTTGTTTAATGAAACGAATGCTCCGCACAGGCTGGTGATTGGCCCAACCCGAGGATTGCGACATTGCAACCGACGTCGTTGGCCATGACATTGCTCTCGCCTAGGGCGGACGATGCTGCCTGACGTGAATGTGCCGATTCTGTTGGAGACGTTGATGGCACGCTTGAAGTTGTAGGTAAATAATCATTCTTTAAAAAAGCGTCAAGCGACAGCTTTGGCTATTGAATTAATTTTTGAGAGTCTATATACGTAAGGGAACTTTCACGACTCACGTGTTGAACTCAAGATTATAAACATTACCCACTGCAGCGATTAAATAAGTAACCTCGGTACGCTTTGAAACCAAAAGAATTATGAGCATTCCAAAGTGCTTCTACGGTGCATATGCTGCCGCTTTTCTCTCCCGCTTCTTTTTTTTTTTCTTCTTTTTTACATTTTTGTGTGCCCCCAAAACAAATAAAAAACGGGACAACAACAAAAAAAAAAAAAAAAGAAAGCTAAGCTGTTTGTCATTTTGTCGTCCTGTTTGTAGGGTTGTAGGGTTTGCAAAGTCAAAGTATTGCTATTTTGAAATTTTGTTTCGCTGCCCTGATAGTGGCGTGGAGTCCTTGAGGCTCAAAGAGTAGGGGAACTTTAGTCAAGCCGCCTGCATTCTCCGAGGCGAGGCCAGCGTCCTTCGAGGTTAGGATTTCGCGGCTTATGTGACGTCAGGAGCGGAGTCATCCGCACCTGCGAGCCCGAAGAAAGGCTTAGGTTGCTAATAACACTGTCGAGTTTGGCGAGAGCTCTTCGGAAAGCCGGAGCCGGACTTCTATTTCTCACGCTCACGCAGTCCACGGACAGTGTTGTCATCTTCGTTTTGCTTTGGAATGTTCCGGCCCCTCGCCGTAGTGGGTTGTCGAACAGAAAGAGAAGCACATAGGACTTTTAATGCCTTCACAAAACAAGAAAAAAAAGAAAAAAAAAGAAGCTGACAATGGAAAAGGGAAAGGGGAGAAAGAGGAAAACCATGCAATTTCGAAGGTGTTTCGACCCTTGAACACGACCTGGCTACGCCACTGTCTGGTTTATCAGCGCGGCCAACCAGCGCACCCCGACGAGCTGCCACTGCTGCCACCTTGAGCATGCGTGTCTTCGCGGCAACCGCGTCGTATTTACACGTACCGTATGTCGGATTCCCAGTCGGTACCTTTTCGTTCCCGTGGTTTGGACCCGCTTCAAAACAACGATTCGGGGTAGTGGTTAGCAGACCGAAAACAAACAAATGTTGGGGGATAACGAATGCAGACCAGCATTTATTTTCTCCAAAATCTCACACAAATGTGACAAAACACAAATCACACTATCGGGTTTGTCGAAACTAGCTGCTTGGCAGATTTTCCGGAGTGGTGTCAAGCGACTCTTGTGATTCCGCCGGAATGCTTCGATGAAATCGATATTCCACAGCGACCTCTTTCTGACAGATGGCCAGTCTGTTCGCCGAGTCAAGAAACTGACACCGAAGAAAGCGGACGAAGCCCAATTACACAACGTACGCGTTTGAAATTACAGCGCATTTCAGAGAACCTTTACAAACAATGCAAAAATTCAGTCCCACTTTCATCGCGTACCGCTACTCGTTTACCTAGCCGAGACACTCCAGATGAAAATTTCTGGCCGGCTTGGTTAAAATGTTTCATTGGGTCCACCGTTCCCGTACATTCGATGGCGCTTGTTTCGACCGGGAACGGCTGCCATATACGACTAGCACATGATAAAATATAGCACACACATGAGGTCATCCTTAATTCTAATTAACTCTACCTTTGACGCGTCATGGAGCTTCCCGCTTTCGCCGGCACCCCACCACCACCACCACCGGCTGTTAGGCCTATGGGCCCGGGCTCGTTAACGGATAGGCCTAACGGCGGTAGCACATCCTCGGAGCAGTCCACGTCCACGCGCACAATCGCCCAGTCGTGCGCACGAACGTTAAAAATGCACACCAGCACGGAAAAACGTGTACAGCAGACGACACGCGGCACGAACGGCAGGTTCAGATCGCAGAAATGAGCGCCTCGAGCACCACACTGGCCCCAGCTGCCCCGAATTCCGTTCTCGTACATTCGATGGCGCTTGTTTCGACCGGGAACGGCTGCCTTAACGTACAACTAGCACATGATAAAATATAGCACACACATGAGGTCATCCTTAATTCTAATTAACTCTACCTTTGACGCGTCATGGAGCTTCCCGCTTTCGCCGGCACCCCACCACCACCACCACCGGCTGTTAGGCCTATGGGCCCGGGCTCGTTAACGGATAGGCCTAACGGCGGTAGCACATCCTCGGAGCAGTCCACGTCCACGCGCACAATCGCCCAGTCGAGCGCACGAACGTTAAAAATGCACACCAGCACGGAAAAACGTGTACAGCAGACGACACGCGGCACGAACGGCAGGTTCAGATCGCAGAAATGAGCGCCTCGAGCACCACACTGGCCCCAGCTGCCCCGAATTCCGTTCTCGTACATTCGATGGCGCTTGTTTCGACCGGGAACGGCTGCCTTAACGTACAACTAGCACATGATAAAATATAGCACACACATGAGGTCATCCTTAATTCTAATTAACTCTACCTTTGACGCGTCATGGAGCTTCCCGCTTTCGCCGGCACCCCACCACCACCACCACCGGCTGTTAGGCCTATGGGCCCGGGCTCGTTAACGGATAGGCCTAACGGCGGTAGCACATCCTCGGAGCAGTCCACGTCCACGCGCACAATCGCCCAGTCGAGCGCACGAACGTTAAAAATGCACACCAGCACGGAAAAACGTGTACAGCAGACGACACGCGGCACGAACGGCAGGTTCAGATCGCAGAAATGAGCGCCTCGAGCACCACACTGGCCTCAGCTGCCCCGAATTCCGTTCTCGTACATTCGATGGCGCTTGTTTCGACCGGGAACGGCTGCCTTAACGTACAACTAGCACATGATAAAATATAGCACACACATGAGGTCATCCTTAATTCTAATTAACTCTACCTTTGACGCGTCATGGAGCTTCCCGCTTTCGCCGGCACCCCACCACCACCACCACCGGCTGTTAGGCCTATGGGCCCGGGCTCGTTAACGGATAGGCCTAACGGCGGTAGCACATCCTCGGAGCAGTCCACGTCCACGCGCACAATCGCCCAGTCGAGCGCACGAACGTTAAAAATGCACACCAGCACGGAAAAACGTGTACAGCAGACGACACGCGGCACGAACGGCAAGTTCAGATCGCAGAAGTGAGCGCCTCGAGCACCACACTGGCCCCAGCTGCCCCGAATTCCCGAATGGGGCGCTCGCGCGTGGGCTTCTGGGTAGTCACCGCCGTCGGGCAGCGCTCTCCGGGCTCGTTGACGACGCGAATAGAGCATTCTTGGCGGCGACGTGCAATGTTCGCGCTCGTCGCTACGAGTGCACAAAAATTGAGAAAGCTGCCACGCGCCACCGACCTGTGCGCACCCGAACTCGTATGGACCAAGAAAACGCAACCTACGTATCCATCCGTGGATCGCGCCGTGTTTATTTACTTTTTTTTTTCTGCTGTGGCTTGGAATCGGGAAGAAATCTGGCCCCGCCAGGTACCGACGCCGGTATTTCCAGAGAGGGGAGGTTAGCGTATCAGATGTCTTTTGAAACCCCCCTCCCCCCCCGCCCTTTTCCTTTGTTTTCCCGCCCTAAATTTTTACACATGCACAAATCAAGAGGTAGTCAGAACATCTAGACAAACCTCCCCGTTCCCCCCCCCCCCCCCCCCCCCCCCCTTCCCCCTCTTAATCCGCCACTGGGCCCCGCGAACGGCTCGCTTATCCTTTTGAGATCGCGTGAAAGCTTTCTCGAGAGGCCGTTGGCTGTGTTTTTCGTGAAAACCCAGGGAGATGCAGACGCGCATTTTTCGGTCCTGTTCAGACGGCGCATTCATTTCACGAAACTCGTTTCGCGAGTCAAGATGCGCCAGAAAAATGCATCGTGTGAAAGGGCCTTTAAACAACACACAATGGTTGCACTATACTTGAGTCTGCCCGAAAAGAGCTGGATTGTCTTCTGCTTCCCCATAGTACCCTCAACTTTTGAGTATTCGCCAGATTGAGCGAAAAGTTCGTACTTTGTGATTGGTTTTTCACTGATGTAATATTTGTTGTTCGAGAGCGTCGGGATTTTGTACAAAAACCAGCCCTAAAACGTCTTGGACCCATTATAACGACCTCTTCCACGACGGGAAACCCGTTGGTGCCAGAGCCGGGACTGAGCGGGACGGGGGAAACGCCGGCTGCGTCAATGGCGGCCGATCTCCCGCAGACGGGTGGACGGATGGGAGTATTTTCAACTCCCATTTCGTCTTGCGGAGGGTTGTCATACGAGAACTCCAGTTTAAAATGGGAGTGAAATCAGGTGTTGTCGCTTTTATACCTCGTCTCTTAGCGACCAGAGTAAAGTGGTGGTTTCTAGTTTTTATACTCCCATGTGCGGGAGTGAATGCTTTAGGCTTGGGAGTTTAATCGGTATCTTATTCTTTAAAACCCCCATCCGGGCTACTTTTCGTTTACAGTGTACTATAACGTACTATTGTATTTTCGGAGGTGGCCGGTATTGGTAGTGAGATGGCGTTTAAAGAGGTGCTGTCGGGTACCGGCGCAGGTCTGCATAAATGGCCTTGAATGCCGTTGGTGGCGAAGTCTTGCCTTGTCAATGTCAGGAAAGGAGTGGCAGCCGCTGCTGCAGCCGTCGTCGTGGTCGGGGAGGAGACGTCGGGCTCATCCGCAAAGGGTGACCCGGTAACGGCGGGGGCCCGCGTCTGCGGGGGCCCCGCCGAGGGCGAGGAAGGACACCGCTGATTGCCGACTTGTTTATTCCGAATCCCAGGGCCAACTGTTCCAAAGCGATACTAGCATGCACGAGCTGAGCACGCGACACTGCGTGTGGGGCACGCGCTTCTCTGGTTCAGAATTCGCGCCGTACGACCGCTCAACTCAGAATACTACACGTACGTTATTTCCAGTGGGGCGAATAGCCCATAACAGCTACCGCTGTAAAAGCTGGGATGGACAGTATCGGTCGATTTCGACTGTTTCTCCTTGCTTCGTCTTGTATTTCCCAGCAAATACCGAGAGCTGTAAAGGAAGTTAAGGAAAGATCGCAACAATTGATTCAATAGGCCTTTTAGATTAAACTCGATACTGTTTAAATTGAGTTTCCTTGCGTAAAACCCTATCAGAGAAATTTTATTTTTAGATCTGCAACTTCATGTCAAGCACTTGATTCTTGGTATATTCTTGGTACTCCGCTTCCTATTTGGGTACGATGTTTCTTTAATCGGGGTTAAATTTAATAAGTCAAAGATATCAGTATTGAATCGAAATGTATTAATAAAAGTAATTGAAGATGATCAAACACTCTGGCTGCATTTGTATATTGTGGTAAAATGCTTTTCTAGAAAGAGTAATTGGATGGGTAATGAAATAAAGTTTCGTTAAAATTTTTGTATTTGTATTTTGGAACATTTTTGAAAGCATTTGGCCCATCTCAATATTGTTCAGCATAGTCACGCGGCTGTGTCGGCTATTCTAGAAAACCTTGCTGCACATGCATCGTAAATTCTGTATTTCGGCAAGGACTGCCGACGGTTAATACACGTCGGGTAATAGGAATACACTTCAAATGTACTTAGCACCCCATATTAGTATTTTTAACACGACATCTTCCTCAAAGCTACCTTTAAGTGGACTTTTTGTATTAGGCGTGTACTGTTTCTTAAACGGCAATACAGAACATGTAGATGTCCGTGCTTAAATCACATTGTTATAGCATTGCTGACACGTTTCCCACAGAAAATAGAAATGCATAAAAGATTTGTTTAATACACATGTATGGGGACTATATTTAATTATATAGGGTTATATAAGTTGCTTTATGTTTAAACAGATGGCGGTAGGCACTAACAGAATTTTCCGATGACCAGCAAGTTAGCAGTCAACATTCCACTCCACTGTCCTCACTACTGTCTAAGTTAGATGAATGCTATACCCACTTTCAGCTCTTTAATTTAATTTTGGGTAGAGTATTTGTTTCTAAAGTATCCAAGGAAGCGCTTGCCAACAAGCACAAAAATCTGGGGAATAACGAATAAAGACCACCATATTTTAATGGCCCAATAGGAAATTAGGCATTTTTAAAGCACATGAAAAAAGGGTAGTTTGGGTCGTTGATAAGACAAAAAAGGGAATGAAACACGTGTCAAAAAGATATCCTGCTTGTTGTCGTCTATTTTTGTCAAATCAAAGGTGTGAAAATGGTCCTTAGTATACTTTGTTTTCAACTTGACATAAAAAGGTTTTATTTCTTTTAGGTGATTTATCATTTTGTTTTCTTATTTTGTGCTTCTAATTGATCTAAAACTTTTCTTTAATATCCCCCCCCCAAAAAAAAAATTACAACTTAACCTCATCTTATAATAAATTACGTTCCTGTAGCATGCAAAGCTGATTTTAGCGATTTATATGGAGTGCATTAAATTCATCTCTTCATGATAGTATAATCTTGGAAATAGTCAATGGCCCGAAGTTCGTCGCGTTCAGATTTTACAGTCTGAACTGCAAAATGCACACAAGCTTTTTCCTCTCACGTTTAGCTAACTCCGAGCCGGTTGTTCTCGCGCGCAGTAGTAGATAGTCTTTTGCCTTATGAACTAGAATGTTACGAGGACGCAGCTGTCGAAAACTTCCTTTTCTTCTTCCGTGCAGGTTTGCGACGCAATCACCTCAAGCACGAAAGGGCCTTCGGACATTTACGCACCAGCAGAACCTTAACAAAAAAAATAACGTTATTGCAGGGCTTCATTCAAGGGATACCTAAGCTGTTTAAAGTTTAAACCAGAAAATTATAAAGTGGTTTCACGTGGAAAATTGAGAGCATGCGTGACTCCGCCCAAAGTACACCGCCCCTGAAGGCGGAGCTGTATGAATGGTCCAACTTTTAGGGCGGTCTTCTTCTAGCGTTTTTCGCTCCCTGGTGTTTCGGGATACAACACCATACAATTCATTGCTTTTTTCACACCTTACAACCTTATCCCATAGCGTCGTGTGCGGAACGACGCAGTAGCGGTACAGGAGAAAAAAAAAATAATGCACAGAACACATTTTTATGCTAAACCATATCTCACTATATAGAAAGAAAAAAAAAAAACATTGCTGTAGTAATATTTTACTTCGGTTCGGTGCCGGCATGACGTGCGCAGTACGCTTACGCCTTCTTCTACTTCAGATCGCTGCTGTTGCATGGGCCGGTGAACCAACGTATCATCGTCAAACCTTGGAACCGCGTGGATCGGAAGAAAGCCACCAGTTTTCATCGCAGCACCCAACATCAGCGGTTTTTCTGCAAGATGACTGGCGCGTCTGGCAACGGTGCGGTACATCGTATGACCACAGCCTACAAAAGGACGCATCACTCACACTTCGGACGGGGTTCGGTGCCGGCATGACGTGCGCAGTACGCTTACGCCTTCTTCTACTTCAGGTTAGTCCTGTTTATTACGAAGTTAGTCGTTGCTCGCGGAAACGCCAGCCGGCATCGTTCCCCAGTCTCTTTGAGAACTTGTGCTTTTGGTGCCGTAAAGTGCTACCCAATCCTTGTGCTACGGTTGTGGAGTTGATGTTGCTAATCTCTGGTGACGTTGAACTTAACACTGGACCCCTCACCGACGATCAAATTCAAAAATTGCTGAAAGCTCTTGATTTATTACCAAAATTAGATAAGGGACAAGAAGCGCTTCTAAGTCAAGTAGCAGAAATAAATAAAAACCAAGTTCTACTGGATAAGAAGATAGAAGCACTAAACGTGAAGTTCCATGCAATGGAAACGGATATCGCCTTACTAAAAAGCTTTAAGGATGAAATGCAGGATGTCGGTGCACAGTCAACCAGGCTATCCACTCAGCTTGCCTCGGTCTGCTCTAAACAAGACGACCTGGAAAACAGGTCGAGAAGAAATAATCTACTTTTTTATGGCATTATAGATGAACCTAACGAAACATGGTCCCAATCAGAATCAAAAGTAATTCAGTTCCGTAACGACAAACTTGAGGTGACTGTGGCAGCAAGTGACATCGAACGTGCGCACAGGCTTGGCCGCCCTAGTCCAGAACGAACAAGGCCGATAATTGTGAACTTCCAATCCTTTAAGGTTAAACAGCATGTTCTGTCCCGTGGGTTCAAACTCAAAAATAGTAACTTCTCTGTCGGCGAAGATTTTTCAGATAAAGTTAGGTACGAACGCAAGCAGCTGGTAGAGTTTGCTAAATCACAGCAAAAGCCGTTCAAGTTACGTTTTGATAAGATTATTATTGATGACAAGCGCTACTACTTTGATAACACTGAAGGGCGTGTAAAAGAAATGAATGCCTAGCAATCACCGTCGCCGGCTGGGCGCAAGATAAGAACTGCGCGTGAACTTATCGTCGCGATTGTGAACTGTCGCAGTGTGAAAAATAAAGTAGATGACTTGGCTGACGTCATTGCTCTAACTAAACCAAGTATCGTCATTGGCACTGAGTCCTGGCTGGACGATTCTATTAGCGACACTGAAGTGTTTCCTCCCGATTATGTTGCGTACCGCCGAGACAGAAACAAGCATGGCGGTGGTGTCTTTGTGTTAGTTCACGACAGTTTACAAAGTTCTGAGATCACGTTTGCTGGTTTGAATTGCGAATCTGTATGGTGTAAGATTGCATTAGAAAATGCTGAATGTATTGCTGTGGGCTCTTTTTATAGGCCTCCTGGTTCAAACGAAACTACAATCCTTCCCCTCTTTGATATTCTGTCATCTATAAACTATGGCGACCTTGTGCTTGGTGGTGATTTTAATTTTCCTGATGTGGAGTGGGCAGACGGTCCACCCATAACGTCGAATACATCTTCCGCTTACAGGACTTTCCTTAATTTTATTTCCAGCTTTGAGCTTTATCAGCATGTCTCATTCCCGACAAGGCTAGGCAAAACGAGGGCGAGTACGTTGGATCTGCTTTTTAGTAGTAGAAGGGGCCTCATAACGTCTCTGTCCAGTATTCCTGGTATTAGCGATCATGAAATAATAATTGGAGGCATAACAAGCGCGTCCGAAACCAGTGGGCCAAATCCACCTAGAAAAGTTTTCTTCTATAATCGCGGTAACTACCAGGGCATCTCAAGTAATCTTTGTGACTATTTCCCCGAGTTTATAGAGCTTTCCCGCATACTAGATGTTGAAACTCTGTGGAATCTCTTTAGGAATAAATTAAATTCTTTAGTTACTGCATTCATCCCCTCCAAAGTACTAAGCTCCAGGCGACGCAGAGACAAACCGTGGATGACCGCGGAACTACGCTCTTTGCACAAAAGCAAAAGGCGAGCATATTTGAGATACCGCAAAAACAACGATAATTGTTCTCTTTCACAGTTAAACATTGTAAGTAAACAATTCAAATTAGTGTCGGCTGAATGCAAACTCAGATTTCATGCGTCTTTAAATGATAAACTGAAAAGTAATCCAAAGGAGATTTGGAAATATGTAAAGTCAAAAAACAAAGTAGCACTCGGAATTCCCCCGATTAGTGACAGTGGTCAAGCTGTTACAGAAGAAGAAGAGAAAGCGACACTCTTTAATAATTACTTTCAATCGGTATTTTTGCCCGCAGTTTCTAATGAGTATCCGCTCTCTTATGATATCTCCCTAAACAGAATGGATGAAATTGAAATTTCTTACACCGGTATCTTAAAAATGGTAAATGGACTAAAAACAGACAAAGGAGGCGGTCCCGATGGTATACCCAATCGTGTTCTAACTGAATGTTCCGGCATCATCTCATCATATTTAGAAATCCTTTTCAAAAAGTCGCTTTCCAGTGGAAAACTCCCGAGCGAGTGGAAAACGGCAAACGTTGTTCCGATCCATAAGGATGGACCAAAAATGTTGTTCAAAATTACAGACCCATTTCTCTTCTCTGCACCTCTTCTAAACTAATGGAACATATAATCTACAGCAATGTTTACAGTCATCTAAGTAAAAATAGCTATCTCACTCCCTCGCAACACGGCTTTAGAAAGGGATTTTTTTGTGAAACGCAGCTGATTGAGTTTTATCACGATCTTGCATATTCATTTGACAACAGACTTCAAGTAGACTGCATATTTCTTGATTTTCAGAAAGCGTTTGATACAGTGCCTCATGCCCTTATCATCCATAAACTTTTAAGATTAAACTTACCGACTAACATTATCACATGGCTGACCGACTATCTACACCAGAGAAAACAATCAGTTTTAATCAAAGGCAAGCACTCAGCCCAGGTACCAGTCACATCCGGAGTCCCACAAGGGTCGGTATTGGGACCGCTTTTATTTTTGATTTTTATCAATGATATTACCCAGTCACTGAAATCAAAGATAAGGCTCTATGCGGATGACTGTGTAGTCTATTTTGAAGTTCGGGAAATTGCCGACTGTTGGGCACTACAAGATGATATCCGCCGTATCTCATCCTGGTGCGACACATGGGGCATGAAGTTAAACATAAATAAATGTAATCACGTACGTTTTACGCGCAAGCGCAAGCCTATCTTATTTACATATGACATCAGCGGAAACTCTTTGGCGACAGTATCAGATGTAAAATACCTTGGTGTATATTTTTCAGCAAACCTTACCTGGATAAAACACGTGGACTACATAACCGCAAAAGCAACTCGGATGCTTAACTTTATTAAAAGAAACTTCAGAGACTGCCCTATGAACATTAAAAGCACATTATATCTTACGTATATCAGACCTATCTTAGAATACGCAAGTGTTTCTTGGGACCCCAGCCAGGCATACCTTGTGAACCAACTGGAGAAGGTACAAAATAGAGCAGCTAGGTTTATAGCAAGTAATTACAATTTTAGATCGAGTATTAGTCAGCTAAAAAGAGAATTGCATTTAGTCTCATTGGCCCACAGAAGGAAGTGTATGCGCTTAAAGTTGTATCATAGCATATTTCATAATTACCTCGGCATAAATAAAGCTAACTACATGCTGCCTCCCCACTTCACATCAGGAAGAAGAGATCACTCAAAAAAAGTGAGAGAGTACAACTGTAGGACGGATGTATTTAAAACTTCTTTTTTACCCTCTACAACAACCGACTGGAACTCTCTACCGGAAGATACAATCAACATCACATCTACGGCTTTGTTCTTCGATAATATTGTAAATGGTGACTTCCTCAATTGATTTGTGCGTACTCATGCCCATGCCACTGTTCAACTGAGTATACCATGTAAATACTACAAATCTGTTTTGCGCGCTCATGTTATCGTGCCCTGTGATTTTGTACATTTGCTCATGTATGTGCATCCCTCCCTCGCAATAATACCTTAGTTAGGCGCTGCGAGGTAACCTGAATAAATAAATAAATGTATTGTTGCCGGTATTCGCAGCGACGGAAGCACGGAAAGGAGTGGCTATACCTGAGAATACTAAAGATTTGGTGAACCGTAACGGTTTGTGTCAACATTAGAAATGTTTATCTTGAGAATCTTTCCGGTAACTCTTTCAATATATTTGGAAAGTAAGATATCCTTGTCATCTTTTCATATTTCGTATTTATGAAGGGTTCAAAGTACTTTCTATTCAAACGGCTGGAACTACCGAAACTCGCCATGCTATAACTCAAAGAATCATTCTTTTTTTTTTTGCAAAACTAGCTACTCATCTGTAGTGTTGTGTTTAGACAGCTGGAAGTTAATTGGTTAGTTCCAATATCGGCGACTTTTCTCTCAGCTGTAGATGAGAAATTTAGCAAGTGCAATACAACCCCTAGACTGGAGTCTCTAGCGTGCGTCAGGCTGTAGTGAAACACGACCGCACGCCCCCACGATGCTCATCCATATCGAAACAGGAAGGGGTGGCGATTAAACCCAATATTCATGGGTTCCGCCACTCTAGTTTTCGCTCCCCCTGCTCCGAGTTGCTGTTCGCTATCAGAGTTCGGCAGCGGTGCAGGACTAACACACGTCTAACAGCAACTACCTCCGTTTGCAGAATTTCTGGGCCATCGAAACCAAGTGCTGCGCCAGTTGCAAGTCATCTCCTGCTGACTCCGCATTTCACCGCCACGTGTTGCCATCAAGATCGGAGACTGCAGCGCCACGAACGGCACCAACAAGCCTAAAAACATACAGAGCCGGCCGATTTTCCATCAGTTCGGCAGCGGTGCAGGACCAACACACGCCTGACAGCAACTACCTCCATTTGCAGGTGAGAATTCAATGAAAGTCTGTTACAAAGTTTTCTACAAAACCTTTTTTGTCTGATTGTACTGCTGCCGAACGCAGCAAATTTTGAGAAGTGTGTTGACTGTTTCAACTGTTCGGTTTGTGTTTCTACATCTCAAGATGACTAAAGATGCAAAAGATTTCACCAAAGCTCTTGAAGACTTACGACGAGAAATAAGAACCGAACTAAGCGGACTGAAGGAAAGCGTAAATTACTGCAGCAATTCATGCGATGACCTGAAAAAAGTCGCTGACAACATTAAGAAACTACGGAGGGAAGTACAAACACTGACAAAAAACAACAAAAATTTAGAAACTGAGAACCGCAAACTAACTAGCAGGTTGGAAGAAATAGAACAATACCAAGGGGCAAATAACCTGGAAATCAAAGGAGCGCCAGAAGGAGGCGATCCTGTCATGATTGTAAAACAGATTGGGGAGATTTTAGGCGAGCCTATAACCGACGCGGACATTGACATCTGTCACAGGGTGCCTACATAAAAACCCACAGAAGAAAACATTAACGTACGTCTTGTACAACGAAGCAAGAGAAACTCTCTGTTGCAAAAATGTAAAAAGAAGCGCATGACGACTTCAGATCTTGGTGCTGCTGGTGCGGCATCCCCCGTGTATGTGAGTGAGCACCTGACTCGATAAAGCAAACAGAATCTGGGAGCAGCGATCGCTCGAAAACGTGTCGTAGGATGGAAATTTGTTTGGTCATCGGGAGGAAGGGTATACGCACGAAAAAATGAAACCTCACCTACTATCAGAATTGCTGACCTCGACGACGTAAAAAAAATGACGGGGTAATCTCGGATATTCCCTAGATCTTATTTCAACCACAATTTATAATTTTAATGGATAAAACATATCCGATAGAATGTAGATATTTTGACGACTCATCATTTAATCTCACGTTCCGCAACTTTGAGAGTAGTTTTTCTGCAATCCACGTTAACACCAGGAGTATCAATAACAAACGTGAGGACCTGGGAATTTTTTTTTTAATCTTTGAGCATGCGCTTTGACGCACTACTTTTTTCTGAGACCTGGATTCCCAAAAATGCTGAACCACTTTACTTTAATGATTATAAATGTGCCAGTTTAGGCAGAGGAAATGAAAGAGGAGGGGGTGTTGCCATCTATTTAAAACAAAATATTTTTAGAGCGCAGCTCTTAGGGGCCCGTTTCCGGCTTGAGCGGCGTCGCCGTCGGCGTCGCCGTCGCCGTCGGCGTCGGCGTAACCGCGCGGTGCATCATGGGAAATGTCCCATAATGCACCGCGCGAGCCCCCTACCGGGGTCACGTGACCTCGTGGGGGGCACGTGACCCCCCCCCCGAGGTCACGTGACCCCCCGAAGTCACGTGACTCCCCTGAGGTCACGTGACCCCCGCCGATGTCGCGACCCCCAATGACGTCATCGTCACTGATGACGTCACCGGCATCCACATCGTCATCGTCATCATCACTGATGACGTCACCGGCATCCACATCGTCATCGTCATCATCACTGATGACGTCACCGGCATCCACATCGTCATCGTCATCATCACTGATGACGTCACCGGCATCCGCATCGTCATCGTCATCATCACTGATGACGTTACCGACATCCGCATCGTCATCGTCATCATCACTGATGACGTCATCAGTGCCGTCACTGATGTCGTCACCGGCATCCACATCGTCATCGTCATCGTCACTGATGACGTCACCGGCATCCGCATCGTCATCGTCATCATCACTGATGACGTCACCGGCATCCGCATCGTCATCGTCATCATCACTGATGGCGTTACCGACATCCGCATCGTCATCGTCATCATCACTGATGACGTCATCAGCGACGTCACTGATGACGTCACCGACATTCGCATCGTCATCGTCATCACTGGTGAAGTCATCCGTGACGTCACTAATGACGTCATCGGTACCCGCATCGTCATCGTCAATGATGACGTCATCAGTGACCTCAGTGATGACATCATCGGCATTGGGGGTCACGTGACCCCCAAGGTCACGTGAAACCCCCCCCTGGTTAGTTTAACCCCCCCCCCCCCCCCAGGGCCCTTCCCTCCTCCTCCTCAAGAGCTGCGCTCTAATTCGGCGTTACAGGGAGTTGTAAGCAGCTTTCACTTTTTTTGGTATGATGTTCAAAATTTCTCTGTGATCACAGCTGATGTTGAGTGCCTTGTTTTAGATGCCAAAACTGTTATTATTGCTGTTATTTATAGACCCCCCACTGGTAATAAGGAATATTTTTTAATTTTTTTGGAAGACTTACTATCTTTTTTTGGATCGACCTCCAAACCATTTTTAATTATGGGTGATACAACCATCGACCTACTAAAATGTAATAGTTACGTAATAGAGATGAATAATCGCTTATCTGCTTGGGGATGTACTAACGCTGTGACACTGCCCACCCGAGTGACTTTACAAACTTCTAGTTCAATAGATATATGTATAACTAATCTCAACGCTAGGGAGGCCACATCTGGCATATTTACACAAGATATAAGCGACCACATGCCAGTTTTCTGGCTGACATCTTTTTATCGTGGCAAAAATACACCGAAACGCGATACTTACTCTTAGAGACGCATAAATGAAGAATCACTGGAAAATTTTTTTGTCCTGCTCGAGCAAACAAACTGGGAGAACGTCCTTTTGGAACGTGACCCCAACCTTGCGTATGCACTTTTTTCTAACAAATTTAAGCTTTGTTATGACGTCGCTTTTCCGCTTATTCAAGTAAATAATCGTCAAAACCATGTACGAAAACCTTGGATTACAAATGACTTATACAGGCGTATTAAGATAAAAGATAGGATGTACCATAATTTTATTAAATATACGCACCAAAATCTTCTCATCGAGTTTAAAAGAACAAGAAATAAATTGAACTCCGACCTTAAAAAGGCCAAATCCGAATATTGTCAAAATATATTTTCAAGGGTATACAATGACCCAAGAAAGATATGGGAAACTGTGAACGAAATTACTGATAGGAAAAAACGTGTGCAGGGAACGCAGAGTGTCACTATCGACGGCAGGAACGTGAGTGGACAACAAATGGCGAATTTAATGAATATGCATTTTGTTGACGTTGGTTCACCACCAGAACACGAAGACTCATCGCAATGCTGTATCACAGAAGCAATGACTTCCTTATCAAGCACGATAATGCTATTTCCAACTATGCCATATGAAGTAGAAGGGCTTATAAGTAAAATTAAAAATAATGCCGCGGCTGGCGAAGACGACTTCAAGCCAAGGCCTGTCAAATATGTCTCCCAACAAATATCTTATATCTTGTCACATGTAATCAATCTTACTCTAGAAACTGGAATATTTCCTAACGAACTAAAAATTGCAAGAGTTACTCCAATCTGTAAGGGTGGCGGGGAACACCTTCTACAGAATTATAGACCAATCTCGGTTTTGCCAATTTTTTCAAAAATATTTGAAGGGGTTATAAATTCTAGATTAGACAATTTTTTTTCCAGGCACAATGTATTAAACTAATGTCAATATGGCTTTCAAAAATCTAAATCCGCAGAGCAGGCACTTGCAGAAGTAAAGGATAAAATTATAAGCAATATTGAAAATAGATTATACACCTTAGGCTCATTCCTAGATTTTAGAAAGGCCTTCGATACGATCCAACATGACATATTACTAATTAAGCTTCAAAGGTACGGCATACGTGGGGTTGCTTTGACTTTAATAAAATACTACCTTCAAAATCGCATGCAGTATGTTTATATTAACGACAATTATTCTAATTCACTCAAAATAAAGTACGGTGTTCCGCAAGGGTCTATTTTGGGCCCCTCTCTTATTTCTTCTTTATGTGAATGATATCACAAATATTCTGGGATCCCCTGAGCTGGTCATGTACGCAGACGGCACTAACGCGTTTTTTTGCTTCGACCTCTAAATCGGCCTTAGCATCTATGACAAATATTTATCTAAACAATCTATCAGTGTGGGTTCAATATAATAAATTACAACCAAACGTAAAAAAAAAAAACAAAATATATAATTTTCACTTCCGTTAATAGGTGCGACAACACTAAGGTGACAATATATTTCGAAAATCAAATTATAGAGGAGGTTACAGAACAAAACTTTCTTGGTGTGTGGTTAAATCGGGAGTTAAGTTGGAACACGCACATAAATAAACTGAGCTCTGAGCTATCCCGAGCCATCGGATGTATTTATGAAATAAGAAATCTCATACCTTTGTGGCTTAAACAAAATATATACTACGCTTTATTTTATTCCAAACTGTGTTATTGCATTTTAGTCTGGGGCACGACTTCGGCAAAGAATTATAATAGGTTGATCATCTTACAAAAAAAAAAAAAAATTCTGCGACTATTTGAAAATTATAAAGATAAGCCTCAAGATCTCCCAACTGAACCGCTGTTCAACAAATATGGCCTACTTAAAGTGAATCAAATTTATTATTTTAAATTGTTACAGATAATACACACAAAAAAACTCTTCGCAATTCCGCCAGAAAACACAACGTATCACACACTCAGACATAGAATCAGACGACCTCCAAAAATACGTACCAATTACGGAAAACAAACGACATGCTTCCAAGTCGCCAAAATCTTGAATAATACGGAAGATCTAATAGGTTTTAACTGCAATATACTCCAATTCAAAAAAAAAAGACTAAAGACACTTCTGGCGGGCAGTGACATTGTCTTCTGATATGTGTGTACTGTGTACTTATTAAATCGTGTCCGTACTTCACTTTTGATTTGTTAAAACATGTTTCTGACCAATTTTGTTTTTATCGTTCTTTGCTGAAAAAAATTATCGTGGGATAATTGATCGGTCCTGTTGTTTATTGTTTCTGAGTTGTATAGAATTTTATAGGTTCTTTTCTCTAATATTTGTGTTCAAAAATCTATGTACCATGCACTGCTGTGTTAGAACTGTAAAGGGGACAGAGACCTCGTCAGGCATCACGCCTTTAGTCTCTGCCCACCTCCCGGTCAATCCGGAAAGAAAGGATATAAAGAAAGAAAGAAAGAAAGAAAGAATCGGCCACCAATTTCCCTAACTCATCGGGCCTATATGAAGAATTGGCTGCAAATCTTCAGCTGAAATATGCCTTTCAATAGTAAGAGTTAAAAGATTTTGAATTATCGTGTATCCTGACGCTTTCGCGCTGCGATAGATAGCCTTATTCTGCAGGAAGAACCTCTTTATTTCCTTAGTCCTTTTTTGTTTTTTTAATATATTTCGTCTTAGAGAAATTGTATGGCAAACTCCTGGGCAACTATGTTGCATACGCAAAGCGTTCTAGCATTAAGGCTAGCCCACATGGCGCGTTTTTCTCCGCGTCTGCGTCGCGTCTGCGCCTGCGCTTTGACGTCACTTCCGGCGCCGGGACGAAACGCAGCGTTTTTTGGCGCATTCCGGCGTATCTCGGGGAGCCAAATAATTTGCTTCCAGGTGTCGCGTCTCCCGCTGCGTTCAGAAGGAAACAACCAATGAACGACCGTATTCACTAGTTGCTAGGAGCGTTTGAATTTTCTCCACTGTTTTCGCCACAATAGGCCATTGCCGCAAGGTCCGTGGCTTTCGTCACGGACCTTGCGACAATAATAATCATAATAAATGATAATTTTATTTGCACGGATTGCGATACCTACTCGGCAGCGTGCAAGGCTAGGCAGGAAGGTTGATGAGACCCTTTCGCAGGTGCCCCTGCTAGCCCGCCGCCAAGTCGGGAAAGGGATACGGGAGAGGAAAATAAATACAAACAGTCAAAACAGAAAGATACACGTGCAAAAGCGGGTAGCAAGGTAGAGCGCACGCACGCACGCACACGCGCGCGGAGTTTACAAAATTTGCACGCCCGCGGCGTTAAATAAAAACGGCTTAGGCCCCGCCAACGCTCGCAGCAGAGTGGACATGTCCTTCCCCCCGCGGACACCACTTTACCATACCTTTCGCACAAGTCCAGGGACTCCTCCCTGCTTCGCGGGAGAGGCTGACGCTCCATCAGCGGAACAGAGAGGAGTTAGCGAAGTACAAAAACGTCCTGAACTCTGGCAGGCGAAATGTAAAGAGGATACAAGGACACCGAGAGCGATTACAGAATTAATACTATCGGCAACAACCGCAACAACGCATCCTCTGCAGCTGCCAACTGTAAAAAGGTTTTCGCGCGGGAGATGGTGATGCCGATGGCATACCGAAATGTGGATGAGGCGTACGCACTAAACAGGACGAAAATGTGTGAAATTGAGCTTCATTGCAATTGCTGTAATAAATATGCGTGCTTACTATTAACAAAATTAAATATTACGGCATGTAACCATCATTTAACGAGCGATTTGTATTTAATTTTTGTTTTTGTTTCTTAAAGGGGCACTGACACATTAAAATCATATCTTTTTTTATAATCCGAAACGATTGAAAACGATGCCGGGACATTACCCTCAAAATTCCAAACTTGGGAATTCAGTATTTCTTAATTAAAAAAAAAAAACAATTTCCAAATGCCGAATTTGAAGCTCCCGCGTGATCCGCGCCGGTGCAGCGAGTCAAATTTTGCGGTCTCCTGCGACTCGGTTTTCTTTGGGACCTCCGCCGTTGCCCCAGCAACCCGAAGCGAGGAGGGGGTGAGCAGGCAAGATAGAAGCAGGCGCGGGAAAAAACCGGTTTGCCTCTGCTCGAGCGCCGCCAGCGCCGCCAAGTTTTCCGAAGGAGGATACAATTCAAGGAAGCGACATCACACCGATATCTGATTTTTGGTATTTCAAAAAGAGGGGCCGTAGTGCGTTCGCAATTGCGTTAAAAAGCATGTTTTACGATTGCCGTTATTAAATGTGTTAGAAATGTCGCCTAAAAAGCTTCTAAATTTCCTGATTTTTGACGTCACCGATCAAAAGAAGCAAGGAGGTGAACGCGGGAAATATAAACGCCAAAAATAAAAAGGCGTGCGCGCGCGCGTGGGAATTTTTTTTTGCGATGCGGTTTTTTTTACGTGTCTATGACTATAACTTGCATCGTATCAGACAATAAAAAATAATACGACCTTTGGGGTGTCAGTGCCCCTTTAAGCGCGTCCGGCTACGTAGGGTACACGCTTCGAAAACGCGGACGCGAAGCGCTGCCCGGTAGCGCTGCGTGTGGTTTGACTTGGCGCACGCGTCTGGCTTAGCGCGCGCGCCAAGCCGAGACGCGCGTCTAGAGGCCCGGAAAAACGCGCCATATGGCGTGACGAGCAGGTTACACGATGTCAATAGGGAGTTTTCGTACACTTTCAGAAAAAAGGGTGTGTTATTACAGCCTTGCTCCCATATAATACACCCCAAAATTTCAATTCGACGTACAGCACCGTATAATCGAAAAGGCGGCCCCAAATTTTACGAGGGGCTTGATAGCTGTGTGGTACAACTTATTAAGATATCTAATGCACGTATTATTGACTACAAAAAAAAAGATTATCGGAGTTTTCTTAGCCCTACTGCAAAAACTCCGTGTTTTCTTTCTTTGGTCTTTGATACGTACTTTAGCGATTTAATACGCTATATCGCACCGTTATCAAGCCCCTCGTAAAATGGGGGGCCGTCTGTTCGACTATAGGGCGCTGTATGTCGAAATGAAGTTTTGGGGTGTACTATATGGGACAAAAGGGTGTAAGGTGATACCCTTTTTTTAGAGTGTAGATAGTTTTTGCCATCCCGCAACACCCTCCGCAACCTGCTACGATACCCGGAACTCTACGGTCAAGGTCATCGGGGCGCAGGCGCACAAGCGGCTTCTTCGTTGCGGAGGGCTTAGCGGAGGGGGAAACGCGATCTATGAAAACTCCCTAATAACCCAGCTAAAGTTAGCGGGGTAACTGAATTTGTGTGTAGGTCACCTGAGGTTAATTTTCCCGTTAAATTTAGAGAAACTAAATTGCCGTAAAGCTTACGTGACATCAAGTTACGGGATGTCAATTTGAACGCTAAATTTAGCGGGGAAACAAAATGTGTGTGCAGGGTACGAAATGTTAATTTTCACGCTAAGTTTAGAGGGGAAATTGACGTCACGTGACCTGATGTAATGTGACTTACACACCAATTCAACTTCCCCGCTAAATTTAGTGGAGAGACTGAATTGCAGTTTACAGGTCTCTGATGCCCCATAATTCAGCTCTGCGCACTTTGCACTATATAAAGTCACAGACCTATACACCAATTCAACTTCCCCACTAAAGTTAGCGGATAAACTAAATTGGTCTGTAGGTCTGCCAGGTTCCAAAATGCAACACTGCGAGCGTTGCATTTATGGAACGTCACAGGCCACGGCGTCACGAAATGCGGCTTCATAAAATCCCAAGCAACTAACAAAAAAAGTTTGCCAAAAAAAAAAAAAACACACACACAAAATAACGCTATGTATATTGAGTAGAATTTTTACAAAAAGGCTTCTTTGCCAAAGGGTAAATAAATCCCGTCATCGTCCCCACTATATATAGTGTTTTCTGAGGGATGTCTCTAAGTGTTAATCACACAACAAGATTAATATCCCTGGCGTAGAACACCAAACAACTGAGATTAATAAAAACAACATGGCGAAGAACATCATGCACGAGGTAGCACCGCGGTAGTCACATCTTATGTATCTCTCAAGCTAAGCACGCGCGGTGCTGTTGTAACACCACATGCAACACTCCTCCAGGCTAGTTTAAACTACATTGACAAACCGTGTAACCATTTCGGAGTGCCCCGAGTTTTCTCCAGGTGCCGTCGCTCAGGCCAGTGAGGTGGTAGTGCTTCTGATTCTCGGCCAGGAGTACTGACAACCACGTCTGTTTCTACTGTTTCTGGCTCAACTCCCCAGCTCCGGCACTTGGTCCAGAGTTTCTGGTTCATGTTCCGATTCCGGCACTCGATCGGGCTGTCCAAGACACGGAAGCATCAGATCGATGTCGTCCATGCCGGAATAGTAGACTCGCGTGGCCTCAGGTGGTCTAGGAGTCGTTGCCAATTGAACGTACTACCGGGCGTTTTTACTCGCACTCAATAGAACTGAGGTTCTGCCCGAGACAGGATGACTCCTTTTGGCCAATGGTCTCCTGGGCGGAAGTTCTTGACATACACATGTTCACCAACAACAAACTGACGTTCTGTATGACCACAAGTTTACAGCTGCATGTACTGTGTTTTCTGAACATTTAGCTTAGTGGAGGGTTTGAAGCGATCCAGGCGTGTAGTCAGGCGACGTCCAAGCAGCAGTTCCGATGGACTTTGAAGAGTGGTGGCATGTGGCGTTTTTCTGTGTGTGAGCTGGAAACTAGTCAACCTATAAGGCTTAGAGGTCGACCCCTTTTTGCCATTCTGCAGGGCCTCTTTGAGTGTACGGACGAAATGCTCTGCTAATCTATTGCACGATGGATGAAAAGGTGCAGTCTCAGATGTCGCACACCGTTTTTTTTTTCAAAAACGTTTCAAAATGGTCCGAAATAAATTGCGGACCAGTGTCGGTTATGATCACATCTGGTAGGCCGAAACGGCTAAACATCTCTCTCAACTTGCCAATAGTAACTTCTGCCGTGGTGGTGCTCATTACAAACACTTCGGGCCATTTAGAATGCGAGTCGATACTGATAAGAAAGTTATGTCCCCGGAATGGTCCTGCAAGGTCAAAGTTCAGGTGCTGTCAAGGGCTGGTGGTCCACGACCAGGGCTGAGGTCGAGCTTGTCCTGACAAGCTCCCTTGCTGCTGGAAGGTTTCACATAGCTCGACAGACTGTTCGATGGATGCATCAGTTTGTGGCCCCCAAGCGTAACTGCATGTGATCTTTTCCATTCTGACCATCCCTGGATGCCCATCCTGAAGTTCATCCTATACACGGTCACGCAAGGGTGGATGCACTAGCACCCTCATTCCCCGCAGCAAACATTCTTGGTGTCGTACCAACTTCTGTCTTCGTGTGAAGAACGGTTTGAGACTACCTTCAACCTGCTTGGGCCAGCCTTCAACGACGTATCTTGCAAATTGACTCATTGTTTTGCCTTTTGCCGTAGCACAAGTCACTTATTTGCCACTTAATGAAAAATAGCTGAGCCGAAGGCTGTAAAATGCAAAGACGTCACCGTTGTCCTCTTTTGGTTCAGTTCGGGGTATGGGCAAAGAAGAGCGTGATAAACAATCCGATTCCACGTTGTGGGTCTCAGGGTTGTACATCAAGATGTACTGATAGGCTTATAATGTCATGGCTCATCTTTGAAGCCTTGCCATTGCCACAATCGGGATTCCTACCTTGGGGCCGAGGATGGTTTGCAACGGCTGATCATCCGTGAATAACTTAAATAGTCGACCAAACAAGTAGAAGTGAAAGATCGTCACACTGAAGATTATAGCCAGAACCGCATGCTCCAATTGGCGATAATTGTGCTCGCTGCCTCTCTCAGTGTTCTTGATGCAAAAGCAATTGGGCGCGTCACCCCGTTATCAAACACTCTGGACAAAACAGCACCCAGACCATGTGAGGAGGCGTCGCACGTAACCTGAATTTCTGCTTCCGACTCATAGTGTGCTAAAACCGGAGCCCCAATACGCAGCTTCTTTGCCGACTCAAAAGCATCTTCACATGCCTCGTTCCAGTGCCAGACAACCTTCTGCTCAAGTAGGTAGTACAATGGTGCCAGAATGGTAGACATGTCTGGAAGAAACTGGCCATAAAATGTGAGCTTGCCCAAAATTACCGCAAATGCTTCATGCCTTTTGGTCTTGGAGCCTTCATGATTGCCTGCACCTTCGTTTCAAACGTGGAAATTCCTTGGACGCTAACTTCATGTCCCAATAAATTCAAGTCAGGCTTGAAAAATTCACATTTCTCCTTCTTAATCCTGATACCTCTCTCTCGGAGCCGGCGCAGTACGTTCTCAGGGATCTTGAGGTACTGGTCGTTTGCTGTTAAAGTCATCAAGTTGTCGTCCAGATAACATTATTTAATCGATTCCACTGAGCATTTTGTTCTTTATCTTTTGGAAAAAGGCCGCTGTCGAAGCGATTCCAAAGGCCAGGCGCTTGACCGCATAGAAACCTATATGTGTGTTGATCGTCATGAAAAGCTGGGAGTCCCCGTACATTTTTACTTTTCGCTAAGCTCGGCTCAAATCGATCTTCAAAAATACCGTTGCCCCGGCTACCACTCCAAGGTCCTATATCTTGGGGAGAGGGTATTTTTTACTCCCAAACAAGAGTTTAATGTCATCTTGTACTCGGCATATCCCAGGCATCACACCAATGCTGATCCGACATTGGCCTAACGTTGGCAAAGACCGGCCTCAATATCGGACAATATTGGAAGCGCTACCCGATCCAACGTTCACCCAGTCATTGGTGCCAATTTTGGGTCATTGCTAAACCATAGTTCCAGCCAATGGTGGTTCAGTATTGGCAAATACCGGCGTAATATTGGAAAATACTGGAAGCACTACCCGATCTAATGTTGGCCGTCAATGCTACTGAGGTTGGGCCATCGTTGCACTCGCCCAGTTGTTTTCACTGGCCCAACTGCTTGCAAATGCACTCGCCAAGCTCTCTGCAAAGAGCAAGGTAAACAGAAACAAGGAATTGTTCCGAAAACTCCTAGAAGTTTATTGCACACAGCCTATTCTGTAGACAAGTACAAAATAAGCAGTTTGTAATATGTGAAGAGGAACTGCTCAGCTGAGTAGTACCTCAGTATACAAGTGAGAAGATTGCATAGCAAACAAAAACCGAGGTGATTATTGGGTAGTGTCCAGTCTCCCCGCAGCCCTGTTTATGAAGGACGAGACTTTCCCGTTTAATAGATACGTCTATAATGTGTTCTCAATTGAAAGGGAAACAAAGAGTGTACAAGAGTATCACGACCGAGGTCGTGGTCACGAGAAGCCTCACGAGATGCAAGAGGAGTCCCATGTTACTCGCAAAGGCCTGTACAACAAAACTGAGCGACGATGACGAAATTCCTAGCGAATGTTCTCGCTACGCATCTTGGAAACAACGCACAAATATGCCTGTATCGGAATGCTGTCACCACAAATGCAAGAAACGAGGCCATTTCCAACGAGCTTGCAAGAGTGTTCCGCGAAGCGACACACCACAAAAAAAAAAAAAAAATAGAGTACAGGGGTTTCAGAACTCTGCAAGCAGATGAAAGTGTGCATCAGTCATCCATGCACGCAATCCGAGGAAAATGAAAGAACCCGCTTTACTTCGTAACCATTTACACCGAAAAGGAGCCATTGCAGATAAAACTTGATACGGGTGCTGCTCTTTCAGTGATATTAGAGCGGCAGTATGAGCAATTATTGCCGTTAGTGAGATTGACAACACCGACAGTGATTCTACGCACATACAAGTGTAAAGCTGTATAACCATAAGGAGTGGCGGTGGTCAACATGCAGCACCAAGGTTTTGAAAGGATGTTACCACTTCACAAACTGGAGAATGACGGCCTGCCTTTAATGGGAAGATACTTGTGAGCTATCGCCGTATATGGCTCTCTGTGGTCAACCATAAGAAACCATAAAGCACGCTATGGCTACCTACAGAACAATCTATGTCTACAGAACGATAGAATCTCGGCCATTCAGATTTTTAAAGCTGTCTGTAGAATAACATGTGCCCGTAAAGCCATTAACTCGCGACTGTTCCATTTCCTTTAGCAATGTATAGAGAAATGCACATCCTTAATGCTATAATAGATCCGCGACTATTCAGTGTTCTTTAGCCGGCTGTAGAGGGGTGTACGTCCCGTATACACTCGCGACCATGACATTTTCTTTAGACAACTCAATGGTGTTTTATGCCACCAAAGCTATAGGCCTCCAACCTTTTTATGTGCTTTAGCCGGCTATAGAGGGGCGCAGGTCCCTCTATAGCCGGCTCAATGGTTTTTTATGTCGCCTGGGCTATAGATCCGCGACCCTGTTTCTTTTTTTTTTTTTCACTTCAGAGGTAGGAAAGTGGAAAAGAGTCATTCATGCACTAGCTCGGGGTGAAATATGTACGAAACTGGGGGTGAGAATTTTATTTGTCCAGCTTCATCACAGAAGCATCATTAGCTGCCTATAAGACTCTTGCAGTTTTTGCCGGCTGCTCTCCCTTCGCATTGCCTTACCTCGGCGTTGACGCCATCTCAATCTTGAAGTTGCTTTTTTTTTATTTATTTATTTATTTATTTTTCAATGTATTTTGTAAGGATCTGCATTTCGTGACGTTAACGCCTACTTTGTCCGTGTCCCTGGCATGTTTGTATTTCTTTCTGCGTGCTATAATTTCTTCTATCTATCTGGGGCCCCGCTCATAACACATTCATTGCAACATTGGAATCTGTTCAAAATCGTGCATTGCAACATTGGCATCTGTTGAAATTCTGATTGGAATCGCCTTTCCGCTGACATAGCCTCCATTACCGGTATTATTGATTTTGAAAATGCCTTGTTTGTTAGTTTTTGATTCACCATTTTCTAGTTGGTATTACTGTTATAACATTGTGTAAATATTTTTGAAGTGTCTCAGCAAACGTGCATTAAATACTGTATTATATTTTATGTATCAGCAACTGTACCTTTGTCACCTTTCCTCCCCCACTTTCCTTTGTAATGCCCTTCGGGGCCCTTTAGGGTAAATAAATAAATAAATAAATAAATAAATAGTTTATGTTTCTGTGCATATTTCGCCGTCCTCGACGCAGGCGTCAACGAACATAAAGCCACTGCTTACGCCGCTACCAAAATGAGTTCTATTCTTGTTACGAACGTCTCTCGCGCTATAAAGTCTTCTATTGGACTCAAATGAAGTCTCGAGAGGGTTGCTTCGACTGCCAGTGCACATGTCATCAGAGTAGGCAGAGCAACGGCGTAGCAATCGCGACGCGAGAGCCGACTGCGCCTGAATCTGGCCGACCACGCTCGCTCTGCGGAAATTTGAGCGTGGGATTCTCGAGCACCGTGAACTTAGTGAAGTTGCAAGAGGCTACTTTGTCGTCGCGAATCCTTTGCCCTTCGAACGCTTGCGAAGCCGTTGCGGCCGGCGTACCCTACACAGCATCTTTCAAAAACCGTTGGCGCAGCATCGCAACCTTCCGTCTGCGAGCGTCGGCAATTCATCGTGTGTTGAAAAGTCGGAAGATGTGGTGTCTGTTGTGTCCTTTATGTTTAACTCTCGCGTAAAAAAATTTGAAGTCAAACAACGGAACCTAAAAGTGTGCAAATAATCTTTAATTAATTGGTTATATATCTATTTATATATTTATTTGTGGGCATCGTGCGCAAAAAAAAAAAAAGCCGCCCTTAGTTCATTTTAAATTATAATATGTGTTATACGGCGTAAGACATAGTACCTGCAAACTTGCCGCTTTATGGGTCACTTTTGAGCTGGACAGTTTCTTTTCTTTTAACACCAAAGAAACTTTGGCGTTAAAACGCGTGGCAAGGTGTCAACTTGTTATCTACCGGATGCAGTGCAGATGTCTCGCAGGGCTTTTCCGCCAGACGGGACCTCAAATCACGGTTCTTGTCACGTGACATGCTGAAAAGACACTTGCTTAATAATAATTTGGTTTTCTCAAATCGTCCAAACGCTTTTCTTCTCAAAACACCTCCCGCCCCCCGGGCCCTCAGTAAGCCACGCTCGTAACAGGCTTCACCTTTGTCCAGACTTCACGAAATGCAAAACAGCTAGCCAAAGAACTATTCACGTTGAAATCAAGATGATCAAAATTGTGATTTATAACTGTGATATAAATCATATTTAATCCATGATTTTTTATTCAAACCTGTTTTATTGCGATTTAAGCCCCACTTTCCGCAAAAATCACCCTGAAAATAATGTTTTGCTGCTCGTTTATTATTTAAATTTTTCTCTGGACATATAGGTTTCTAGATAAACAAAGAATAATTAAGCAACAAAATATTCATGTCTGATGAACACGAGCAAAGTTCGGCGCTTTTCTGAGGAAATAGAAATGTAGTGCTTTTTTCTACCTTCTACAAAAGAAACAGAAATAGAAGTAAAAACACTGTTTTTTTCTTCTTGCACGACGACGCTTACAAGAAAAAATATAATTAATTGGACTGTGCTTTAAATTTACAGTCTTTTATTCCTTCCTTATTGTTTTCGTTGATCGGACGGATTGACCAACCGATGCATGTTTAAAAGCAAGTCTAGTAATGCTCACTATCTCTTAGCTACGGTGATTCAAAACCAAATTATTCATATTTAAATTAAATAAATCAGACTTTCATTATAAATATTTGATTTAAACGAAATAAAATTAATATGCCTAATTTAAACTTTTTAAAAAAATTTTAACACCTGGCCCAATGGACATTTTGTCGTGTATCGCCTTCTGACGTGCACACCGCTAGCCTTGTTTAGATGCCGTCAAAAGTTCAGCCCTGCGGCCTCGCTATCCAGAAGGTGTTCCATCAACACACGCCCCCAATAGGAAGGCCAGAGAGATGGACCTTTTGCGTCAGATACCGGAGGCCAGTGCGGGGCGCCTATTGGACACTAGTGCTGCGTCAGTGTTTGACTGGAGCTCGTGTCCTTACTGACGAAGCCGATTAAATTACAGCCGAATGCTGACATAGCAATCGTATACAAGGTGTGTCCCGCTCTGGCCTCCAGTGTGTGACGTATAACTTCCAGTGCTCCGGCCTTGGTACGCCGAGGGGGTGTCGACTCAACACAATTCGGGGCAAATTCTCGACCGCTGCTGTTTACACCGTTCCCTCTGGAACTACCTAGCCAGGAAATCGAAGACATGCACGCGAAAGGGCGGGACGAGGAACCTTGCACAGCTGCGTTCGACGAGGTTGCAATGTGCTCCAGCATGCGAGACCAGGGGCTCTACTAATCTGGACACTTAAAGAAAAAATCGCCGAGAAGTTCGCTCCCCGCAATTGGCCGGTGTCAAGGCCAAGGGCGTCATCAGCCAATCAAAACCGCCAAATTCCTCTGCCGATTTTTTTTTTTTCACCAAGTATCCAGATTTGGGCACCAAAAGTCTTCGGTGGGATATATAAGAACTCGCCACCGGCGACTGACGTTCGTTTCCGTGAGCGCTACCGCTGAAAATGAAGGCAGCAGTCCTTGTAGCCGTAACCGTTTGCCTTTTCTACTCGGCCGCGGGATTCTTCAACATGAAAAGTAGTAAGTAGCCCCTTGGGTACGGCAAACTAGTCGTCCGCATTTCCTTTTTTGGAGAGCTTATTGGTCAGTTATGTTTGCAATCACCCGCTTGTACGTGCTTTCATATTCCACACTTTACGAAATCTCTTAAGATATTACTAAGTTACTTTAGCCACAGCACGCGTGAATGTGCGCCTCGTTTTTTATGAGATGCAAGAAACCAAAGAAAGTGCGTGCCACTTGTGACTCCAGGTGGGATCGGCATGTTCATCAAGTCCGCGTGCACACATCCTTCAAAACCTTGTCCGAACGCATTCTTTGCCCTTAACTCAAATTCGAGGGGAAAAGAGATTTTTTTTTAAATCTTAGATCAAATAATAAGTTATTACAACAAATCAATCATTGCCGTTTTTGTTGTTTTTTTTTGTACTCGAGAGATCAGTCTTTTGCCTTTCGGATATGACGACATGGGTTCGATGTTGTTCAATGGCATCTTCGCCAGTGCAGTGCCACTCTTATGCTCCGTTTAAGTTTATGGCGTATCTCACCGGACGCTACGAGCCACCCCGTTTGCCCAGCGCTTTGAGCTTATCACGTGACTTGGTGCCCGTGCACCACTGCGCCTCTCCCGAGGATCACGTGAGACTTACAAGGCATTGGATTAGCCCGGCGGCTCCCAACGTCCCCTGAGGTCCACCGTAGGGTAATGCGGAGCATAGCCTAGGTCCTTTAACGTGCATCACACAGTAGTGTTTACAAGACCGCGCTTCATTTCGTGCATCTAATCCAAACCGAACGGATGCAGTGAAGTCAACCAGGAATAAATAATCAATATGTAACTGGCCTTTTTCGTTTTTTTTTTTTGTTTCTCTTTCAGTGTTTGAAATGTCCAAGGAAGTTGCCAAATGCTTTCAAAACAAAGATATGAACGTCCTCAGAGACAGATACATACAGGTTAGTACTTTATGCCCATTGATACAATCGGATAACGACCCCAGCTCGCGCCGTCGTATCTGGGCTAATCACAGGCAGAGCTTACGCAGAGTGAAATGACACGAACCTGGTATGATCTTATGTCATAGTACCACTAAAGTGACAAAGGGCTCACCTCAAGAACGTGCAGCACGTACGCGAATGTATCTTTGGAGAGCTTTCAATCACTCGAGGTTACTCCATGAGCACCAATATATTAAAAGTCTATCAAAAGTAGCACATTCGCGTGTATGCCGCACGTGCTGAAGGTACATTCATGTCAACTGTTTTGTTAGTAGCTCTGGTGGGACAAGGGAACGACAGGCACTTTTTCACGCTTGTTTTATCTTTTGTCGGCACCATTCCTTATAAAACGCTAGTCTACCGGTGGCTGTCTATAAATGGTAAACTATACTCCTGGCAGGGCTCTGTACCACCAACAGTTTTGATATCTCTCTCAACTCAATTGTGCATGTTTGGTCGTTTAACATATGAAAAAAGAATGCTAATTCTATCCTTAAGTGCGAGAAACAAAGCTAAAGTATATTTATTATAAATATTTTTTTATTATTATTTTATGAGCCATCCGAAAACATTAAATTCAAAGTGTGTTTTCGAGAGATTCGCCGTTTCGTGAAAAATTGTTTTTTTTTTGTATGTTTTTCATAGTTGTCTTGGGCAGGACTTCAACTTACCGACATGAAATGTTGAAACCAGCAGCGCACTTTTCAATCTTAAACCAGATATGCACCGGTAATTTTCCTTCGCAACATCGAGTTCGAGGGTAATTAAACAGTATACCGTATTTACTCCAGTAATAGCCGCACTGCTTATGAAGAAAACCTGAGGGTTGCCTTTTCCGCGGAGGACGCAGATTTCCAATCACCGCAATGGACAGCATGACTCCAGCTGCTTACAGGACAGAGATAACGTCTTCGTGCAAAGATACCATCTGTGAAGATTAAATTTCTATGGACAACCGTGTTCTCCATCTGGTTATTCGCTATGTTATTTATGCGCAACGCAATGATTGGCTGTATATGTGTTTTGTGGGCAAGTAGACGCAAGAGCCTTGTTCATAAATACTGCGGCTATTACTCGAGTAAATACGGTACATTCAAATAATTTTTTGCATAATTTCTCTTCGAAGGGATAAAAAAAGTGCCGTAGCCCGCCTTTTTTGTATAAATATTTGCAATATTTTGACACCATTTGCTTTCCCTTTCAAGGGGGTACCGAAATGCTCAAAGGACATGAAAAAAGCTGTGAGTTACTTCATCGATGGATAGATTTTCAGCTCTCCACAACTATATATGTGGCTTCATGTGGTGCACATCACACGTTTCGTCACAGAGTCACTGGCAAGTGAAGAAAAGCAGGGCGGGGCTTATCATGTTCATTCTTCTTGCTCAGTCATTGGTTCTTCGACGTTCTTATCAGATAATGCCGCTATCCGATTGGCTGAAGAGCGATAATAAGAGGTTCGGGACCCGCCATGCCCTGCGTTTCTTTAGCTCTCAATGACTCTGCGGAGCGCAAGTTCGTCTGCTTCTTGCGCAAAGGTTTCAGTGACGTCGGAATGCCGAGCTCTTATTGGCTTTGATTGGCAAAATAGTGGGAAGACCTCAAGGCATTTCACATTGAGGTCTACCTACTATCCTCCCAATCACATCCAGTCAGAACTCCGCGTCGTTCTCACGTCACCGATGCTCCTGAGCAAGAAGCATCGGTGCTCCTGAGCAAGAAGCACCGATGCTCCTGAGCAGGAAGCATTCTTTATGCGGAGAGCAAGACGACTTGCTCTCCGCATAAAGAATTTCCGCCTTGCGGCTTGAATAAATTTTAGACTCAATCTGGGGCTCTAATCTCTACGTCAAGACTACAAAGCAACGAGGACATGGCCGCCTGCTGCGAATGGCGAGTTCTTAGCCGCTGATCAATCGCACAAGAAGGTGATGACCCGGTACCTTGGTCCCGCCACGTATAGATTAGGACCCCAGGGGACCAGCCTTATTCTGTCAAAACCAGGAGCATAAGGCGGAACCTACTTAGCGGAATAAGGTATTGTATAAAATGACGAGTTACGTAACATTTGTCACACCATGCAGCTGAATGAAGAAGGCAGAGTGTATTTTTTACAAATCACAATAAAAAAACTAAGCAGCAAAAATAAACTTATGCTATGCTAGTTTGATAGATAGTGAGAAAATTCTAGCGCAAAGGATGCTGAAAACTGCGACCACCATGTTGCGAGTATAAACGAGGTGACTACTTGATTTTAATGTAGAAATGCTTGTTCCTCCTAAAGTCACTGGATCTGGGAAAGTAGCGCCATTTCCTTCTCATCTGCTAGCGAGACACAAACAAATACCAACATACAGACGACAAAACCTGTCAAAAAGATTGGCTCATCGCTGTCACTTGCCAAGGTAATCACCATTGTGGGCCCTTTCGAAGCATCGAAGCTTCGAAAGGGCCCACAATGGTGATCAAAACCAGTCGCACCAAGATTGCTATGGAGCATCATCCTACTGATAGCGTTCCTTGGCCAAAATGAGCGTCTTTGGCACTGTGCCTGCAATAAACTTATCACTCATGCTTATTTCCCAACATCTCTTACCAGGCACGTAGCCAGGATTTTTTTTCGGGGGGGGGGGGGGGGGAGGGGGGGAAGGGGGGAAGGGGGGCGAAGCGTCTATGACGAAATGCTGTATGAGAAGGAGGGGGAGAGGAGGCAAGACAGACAAATTATTTTTCAATGCCTCCACGCACTTACGTTACGTGTGATGGCTGTACGAAGATGCACGACATCACACGCGGCATCGGTGCTTAGGGGCATTGAAAAACAATGTTACTGTCTTGAAACACGCAAGAAGAGAAATAAAATTGTAGAAGATCTGAAGAAATAATCATGAGGGTAAAGTTCATTGCACGCACAGTGCCGAAGACGCTCATATTGACCGCGGAACGCTTTCAGTACGATGATGCTCAATAGAGATCTAGGTGCGACTGGTTTTAACGCCCCTTTCGGAGCTTCGAAGCTTTGAAAGGGTACAAAATGGCGATACCATGGTAACCGACAGCGACGAGCCAATAACACTGAGAGGTTTTGTCGTCGGCATGTTGGTATTTCTTTGTGTCCTGCTAGCAGGTTCGAAGGCAATGGTGCTATTTTCTTATATCCAGTGACTTTAGTACTATCTGCCTTTTTCCACTTCCTGGCTTTCGTATTGTTATGTGCTTTTAGTGCGCGTCAAATGCCACATCGTCATGGTATTTGAGCTGAGAGGGCGGTGGATGATACGTCCTTGTCAAAGCAACCAGTCGCATGCCTATTTGTCCCCTGACAACCCTCCTAGCATGCAAGTGCGCGCACAGAGAGCGATCACGTGGTTCGAGACCGACCTTTGACTGTACTCAATGACAGAATGAAAACGACAGAGAGAAATCTCAGCTTACCCGCTTTGAGCGCGAGCTTCTCTTCCTATGATAACACTTCGGCATTTCGTAAACTTCGAACGTGCATGCGCAGCCAATAAACGATAAAAGGCAACAAGCGCCTGCTGGAGGGTTGGCTTCTAAAAGGGACGCCCTGGCGTTTTCATCCAGTCGTGACTATATAGTCCAGCAAGCAGGTAGCTTCTGCTGTTTTTGCACTTAGAGCCACGGGAAACCTGGAAACAGGTTGGTTCGTCACAGTGGAGCCCTCGGCTTGGGATGGCACGCCGCAGGGACAACTCGTACTCACTGGCCACCAAAAGAAAGGTTCATGACGGACGGTACAGGTCATTGCCCCCAGGCTCAAATATTTCTTTACCGACTCGAACAATATAGCACCGTTCTCCTCTTCACCAAAACTAAAACTCTCCGAACAATGTGGCTATTATGTTTCTGGCGAACCTTGACAAAAGAACTCAGGATCTATCGGCGTGTTTCTACGAGAGTAAAAAATAACAGCATCGTCTGCGAAACCTCCGATGTATAAAAGTTAGTGGAACGCGAAAACGGCGCCTTGTCGCACGGGAGCTCTTTCTGAACGACAATGTGGACTTTACTATACTTCGTTTTACTATACTCCGATCTGATAGAGCCAATCAAGCAGCGCCTAAAGTACATCGTCATAAATCAATCACTGAGTATGATTTCGTGATTTCGAAGAGTCTGGATTTGGCTACATTTTGTTCGTGGACCGGTTGTATCTCATTTTGCCACAACTCACGATACGTTTTGTTTCTCGAAAAAGGAACACGTTGTCTCGTTTTCTTTTTTAACCAACTGCAAAAAAGAAACACGTTTTAGAAAATGTTGATATTTGCATAAAATATGAACGGTTGAACATAACAGCCAACAAAGGACTAGGACAAAGGAAAGGGACAAACATGACACACAAGCCGTGACTCGCAACATGTCATTATACCAACTAGCCCAGATCACAGTGCACCCTTAAACAACACGAACGCCAAAAAGATGATAGTGGTCTAGCAAGAAAAATGTGTTTAGCCAAGAAAATATAACATTCAAAAATATACGAAAGAGTCAGACGAAGAGGACGGACAGGACAAACATCTTTCGACTTTCATCCTGCGACCTATAGGCTCGAACGAAGTCATCGTTTTTATATTTGTACTTTATTCTTCTCCCAAGGTTCCGTGCATGATGACTGAGTTGGTATGTATCTCCTTTTACCGCTCTATAGAGGCGTACATTTCTTTAATCTTTTAAGTGAACACTTGCAGATGTATCGTGCATAAGTCGCCAGACAACACAAATGGTGCGAGCATGTCTCCGGCGTTTTTTATTTTAATTTGACTCCGTACAGTTGATTCACGAACAACAAATCTTATCGGTTAAGGTAGTGCCCGCGTCGTTAGCTAAGTTCATTCTACTTCTAATTTAAGACAGCCCAAGGAACTGTGGAAGGACGCGGGGCATGTCGGGATGATTGCTTGTTCGATCGTTTCAACTAGAGAATGTCGCAACATAGGATCAGCCCTACAAGCTTCCCTTTCCGCATGAGCGCGGTGCCTTCCATTGTATATCGGTTGTTTATGCTCACGCCACGCCGAAGTCCTATCGAAGGCAGTAAGATTGCGTAGGATGTGGTGCTTCTACAGAAGATGTTATGTACAACAGAGTATGTATAGGCATAATGCTTTGTCCAAATGGAAACAACAGAAGCAACTATAACGCTTTCGGTGTTCAACCATAACCAATTAATTGCATATTGAACGAAGCGGCAGGCGGAAGATCACTTTAGACTTTCCGCCAATTTGTAACCTCAAAGTAACACCTTCATTTATTTGACAGAACTGCATACAGATTTCTCGCTTGAACTTGTCACTTGTGATTCGTAATATTTTCACGGGAGATTTTTCCCTCGAAAATATTTTAGATGCCATTTGCCACGAATAATCATTTAGTTTGTTCACATATATTGATATGAACAAAAAAAAACGTGTTTATATACGCTGTATTATGCAGTAAGTGCCTCTCTGTGTAGAATCCAGCAGAAAAAGAAAAGTCAACTATTCTAGCTATACCGCATGCGATAAGTGGATGCTTATTTTTGCAATGTGAGCCAAGACCTCACTCTGATTCAATCACGTAGAACATTTGCCGATTTAAACGTAAATCAGTGGTATGGATATGTAAACGGAGGGAAGTTAGTCTACAATAAAATTAATATAGCGCATCATATATCCACGCTGCACACAGACAGTTTGGTCGGAGTGTCACCTTAAACAGGCATCTACGTCGAGACTGTTAACAATGGGTTGAACTCACATGCGTAACCTGGATTCAGGAGAGCTCCCCCGTAGGTTCGGATTATTTGAGACCGCACTTTTCCGCAGACGATTGCGCTCACCATGTTATTTTTAGCCCATTTGTGCAGCCACTGGAAACATGTCGGAACACTCTCGCGTTGTTTGCTGCCGTTTATTTGATTACTAAATCTGTTATTTTTGTTAGGTTCTTTCACTTTGTGCACCTCAGCTCTCCTGCCGAGAAATGGGCACTCATATCGCTATACATTTAATCCGAATGTGTTATTTCAATTTACTTTTTTTCCGATACCATCTACTTCACAGAAATGTATACTCTAAAGGCAGGCGCTACTTCAGGAATTGTGATCAGATGTGTCTATCTTTCAGACGTCAGAATCAAATTTTATTTAGAATAAACCTATATTGTAAAGCTCGAAAATAAATTTAGCAGTTTACACGGCTTCATGAAAATACACAGGTTTACAATTCTACAAGCTGAGCAGTTTGAGTGAAGAGCCGAAGACATACTAATTTTGGTGCATCTCGTTTCTAGCAATTCACCGAAAGCGACAAGGTAAGGTTTCACATATTATATTGGCGACGCACAATAAAAAATAATATTTAGAAACGTTCAGATGAACATTCTCGCGAATAAATAGCGCACCAACATTAAACAAGCCAAGGATTCTTCAGCTTAATTTCCAACACCACATGTTTCGCAAAACGTGTTACATAAAAAAAAACCTTCGAGTTACACAACACTTTGTGGACCTTATGTCCGGGTATAGAGATTACGTTGTATTTTAATGCAATTTTATTCAATGCGCATAAGTTGCTCGATGAACAAGAGCATCTCTTAATGCATTATCCACATCAATAAGGAGCTTGTATATTGTATGAGATACTAGTGGCTATTTTTTATTTTTTTCTTAAATGTGCGCGAAGTATTCGAGGTTCAGAAGTTGCCCAGTCCAACTACTTATTTTGTCCGACCGTCGAAGACCTGCCCGCTGCTTTAACAAAACAACTTATTCTTTGTTGTTTCAGGCATGCATTCAAGGTTCCACGGGCAACTTGGGGAAAGGTCGTTAGCAGATGGTAGAAGCATGAATGCCGAAGGGGTGGTTCAGATCTGTGCCATGCATTTGTTTCTACGAACATCGGGCGATGCTCTATGAATTATTAAAAAAACTATTGAACTACACTGGTGTCTCAGTTTATGCTTTTATATGGTGTCTGAAGTAACCAGGACCGATCTCAAATGGGCCGTAAAAATCGATGCCTGCCCATAGCAATCTAAAATTTTCGTCGTAGGTGGATTTCACAGGTCGATTTTATCATGTAGAATAACAAAGCGTAGCTTCCTTTCCGTAAAATATAGGGCCAAATGAACACCAGGGTCAATGGTGGACGGTGACGCAGACGACCGAATTGAGTGGCGGGGCTGGTTTGTCGCATGTATTGATAGATGGCGCTAGGAGCAGCGTTGGAAGGTGTAGCCGACAGCGCGAAAGAAAGCAGACGACACACAAACCAAATCCGTCGGTAGCAATAGCGCCGTCATTATGCAACCGCGTTTTTCGTTTCTTGGAGTTTTACTTTTATTGTTTGCATTTATTTTTATACCAAAGGTGCATCATAAAATTATTATGTTCCTTTTAATAAACCGCGGTCGTCACGAGCAGTCTCGATAAACAGGTAGCGCCATCTATCAATACGTGCGTTAAACGCGTCCTGCCGCACGGCTTGATGGTCCGCATGGCCGTCCGCCGTTGACCCTGGCAATTTGTTTGACCCTATTTTCTACAGAAAGCTTTGTAATATTACAAGATGAAACCGATCTGTGAAATAAACATTTGACGAAAAGTTTACATTGCTACGTACCTACGCCAGTTTTTACGGCCCATTTTAGATGGAACCTGGCTATTTCAAATATCCTATATATATATATATAGAAAAACACCGAATTTTTAATTTTTCTGAAAAATACATATTATGGCGTCGTTTTAAAAAAAAAACACAGTTTCGTCAACCCGAAAATTTGTCGGATATTTTCTTCTCGTCTTACTTATGAAGCTTAAAAAAAGGCAGCGGTGGAAAGCAGTGTTTTTCACATACGTTGTGGGTCGTATGTTTCCCTCAATCTCTCGCCGTGGATTTTCCTTCTACCTTATATTACTTTTTTAGCCAATCGATGAGTACAGTTAAAAGGCTCCGGTGTCATGAAATAATTTTAGGCGTTTTGATTTTTCTACAAAGAGCTCGAAAACGCCCCTTCGGTTCATTGTTGACGGAATTTGACGATTAGATACTCGTGATTTACTTGGGTTATACGACATATTTTATGTCGATGAAAAGTCCAAAACACGCTCTTTATATATTTTATTAAATTACTCAACTGTGTAAAACTTCCTTTGCGGTACGTTGACGTCGATATTATGCAAAAACAAAAAATAAATAAATTTAAAAACGATTTTCTAAACAAAAAAAAAACATTTCTTTTTTTACATTTTTCTCAATTTTCAATATGATAGTCGTCTACTAGAAAGGCATGTCGAAAAATTGTATATTTTGTTCGTATATTCTATTTTTAAGCCTCAATGTCGCAGAAAAACGTGTTTGTACGGCTCGAAACGGGCTTACCAATTGCGCGTCCTTACAAACTTGAAAATATTCTAGCCTTTTTTTCAACGTTCTCAGATGAAAATTATACTTCGTTTCAGCTTCGGTCCAGACGCAGCCAAAGCTACAAGCGCGAGCTCCGGGCTTTCAGCATCCCTGCCAAGCACGCGCGCTCGTGCAGTGCAAGCACTGTTCTGGGCCACAAGCTCGCGCTTGTAGCATCGGCTGCGTCTGGACCGAAGCTGAAATGTAGTATAAGTAGTTCCACCCTGTTATAGCTATTCCTCATTTAAATTTTATCATAGGTGGAAAGCTGCATTGGAGCAGTTCAAAATAGACAGCAACACTTCTTAACAAACCAACAGGCATCGTAAACTTTTGATGTGTAGAAATCGGCAAACGTCGTATTGATTCGATTAAAAAAAAAACAAAAAAAAAAAACACTGAATGTGGGGCATGGTTTTGTCATCTAAAAACGTATTAGGAAGGGGCCCAAGCATCAAGTTCGGGGGGGTTTGTACTGTGAAGTTAATGATTATTAGAAGCGCTCGTATTCTCCTCAGCTTCGCGGGTCGTGTTTTGCCCCCGTCTTCTTTTCTTACGGTTTTTCTGAAAACCCGTTAGACTTTTTTTTCTGATACTCATAGATTATGATTGACATTGAGAATATATTTAATTTGTTATTACTTTGAGGAGCTTTTGAATGCGAAAGGTTTCCTTTTCATAGTATTCAGAAAGTTTTGACGAGCTCGTGTATATGACCTATCCCAAATTACTTAACAAACCAGGCACCTCCTAGAAAACAAACATTGGTTCATTTAACACTTCTTAAAGTTTTATTTTACGTTTAACAGACAAAAATTCGTTAACTACGAATACCGTTTTTTTTTTAATCAATCTCCCAACATCAAAATTGCACACCGGATCAGTTTTAGGTTTCCTCGATTAAATGCTTAATTCGTAATAAATTTTTCGTGCGGGTCGAATAATAAAATTATAATGTTGGCAGCCTAGGAACGTAAAAATGTACGTGAAAGCCTGCTACCTTAAGTAGAACCAAAAAATACCAGAGATACACGACACGCCGCACGCACCCTGCACCTACTTTTTTCCAGTTTCTACAAACATCAGGAAATAGGCGTGGTGTGCCTTAGCTAGGCTGCTTTCCCTTGAGCACACGAAGACAGCATAGCTCAGGCGCTTATCGGGAACACCTCACGCAGTAAACCCCGGGTCAAATCCGGGGCCCTGATTGCCCAATGAACGTCCCGCTCTTTCGGAAGCAGCAGGTGACACTGACATTTGGCGCTGGTTGTGTGAGATAAGACGGCCCGTGACAGTAAACCGAGCAGCGAACCCTGTGTCACGAGTAGTGAAGTTGCACGAATGTGGCGTTGACGCGGGGTATACAGTGACAACCACCCAGGAGGATGAGGAAAACACGGCCTTATAATATCGGCGGTCAGCAACAGTTGTGCCGACGAAAACAACGCCGCGTGCGGGCTAAAACTGGCGGCGCGGGGCAGCAATCCCGCAGAAGCACACAAGATGATGGGCCGGTTCCGATACACTCTAAAAAAGAAAAAAAAAACTGTGCGTCTAGTTTTTCCCGCTACACTCGGAGAGCCAATCACCGCAACTTACGCAGGCAGCTTAGCGAATGACGATGCCGAAACATATGTTGATCAAAAAGAAAACAGAAAAGCGGTCTGAGTTTTGTCACTAAGCAATGCAAGACGTCACGCTTGGATTGCTTAATGTCATAAATAATTTTTGAGCGCTAAATTGTATTCCAAATTCCAAAACCAACTACCCCAACAATCTACTCTACTGTCATAACTCAGTCTGCGTTTTTTGGTCTAAACGTGTGTTTCGGCATCGACATTCACTAAGCTGCCTCCGAACGTTGCGGTGATTGGTCCTCCGAGTGTTGTGCGGGAAAGTAGACGCACGGGCTTTTCTCCGAGTGTAGGGATTTGAGCGAATCTTGGATTCAGCAATCCGCACACGCGTGAAACGATGCCGCGTATTTGTCCAAGCTTCGAATGTCCCCTCCTCTTTCTACAGCGTGTAAATCAAGAGAAGGTGTGGAGTCAGTAAAGGAGCAGCCTCTTAGTTGTCCAAACGGGGGCCCGTTTGTCTTGGTTCATGAAAGGCCAGTCAGGAGCCTCAGACTGGTCCCTTGGGTTTACTTCATGGGGAAACAACAATACACAGACCCGGCAACCTTGGTCGAGCGATGATGACAGAGAAACGAGACGACCTAATCCCTGAAACGGCACTGCACTATCTCTGCTTTATCCGCGGGCATCCGAGAGCACCGGAGGGTTATCTCGTTTGCAAACAGCAAAGCACGGAGGCTAGTTGCGTCGAAGGCAGCCTCCCTATTAACGATAGCCATATTTGTGAAGACTGGTCTTCCCCTGGGATGAAAAGTTTGTGCCGGCTGACGTGTTCTTGCGGAAAAGGCGAGGGGAGAGAGGGAGTTTGAGTAACTACCTCGAAAGCTCCTCCCCCGCATACGGAGCTCGAGGCATGTTACGCCTGGGTTTCCTTCTCACGCATAAAACTGCGCTGCTCGAAGAAGCGATGTCTACGAAGCAGACTTGTACCGTACGCATTACAAGTAATCAAATTACTTGTAATCGATTACTTTTTGGAGTAATTTTGTAATCAGTTGATTACTTTTATTAGGCAGTAACCACAAGAGTAATCTGATTACTTTTTGAAGTAATAAAATTACTTGTAACTGTTACAATCTGTCCACAGGACCCCCCCCCCCCCCCCCCCCCCCCGGGGCACACGCCTTTTTTTTATGAAATGACAAAAATAAAATTTCCTTTTTTTTTTTCGAACGGAAAAAAGAAAGATTTTTGCGGAGCTGTAGGAAACGAGGTCAATCTCTTTCTATGTACAGTTTCTGTGGAATGTCCGTTTTTTTTTGTTTTTTTTCGAGCTGGAATTGGGAGTGGGAAGCCCCAGGGAGGGCCACAGTGCGTGACAAAGGCCATTCAGGGCGAAGTTTGAGGAAGCAGAATGTAGCTTTGTGAGTCCTTCATTCAAACTAGGGAGCCCCTAGTTCAAACTAGCCCCCTAACGCACACACACACAGGAATAAAAAAATAAAAAAAATCCTACTTAGGTTACCTACTCGCAGCCCGTAGGAGAACCAGAACCGAAGAATGCCTAAAGCGGATGCAAAATATAACAAAGGCAGTTGAAATATTTCCCCATTTCCCCTAGGTGGTCTTTGTGACAAGCAATGTTTCGAGTTGAGGAGTGGTCGGGGCGATCTCTTCCGCTAATGGATACTACAGATGATCCGTTACAAATCCTGGAGCTGCTGCTTTTTTGTATAACATGCGAGCTCATCCACATGTGAATAATCAAATGAGCGATGCAAACTTTGAGCGACAACCCTTGCTCAAGCTTAACAAGATCTAAAACCCCCTCCGCTCTCCCCCCCCCCCCCACACACACACACACAAACACACACACACTGGCAAACGCCCAAATCATTAAACGTCTTCAAACGAATTCTATACTTGTGTCCGTATTGTGAAGGTGCAACGACCACGAAGAGGGAGCCAGTTTTTTCTTCTTCAATACTTGTGCAAATGTGAAATATAGGTCGGAAGTAGTTCATTGTTATGAGCGCTAAAGATTTGTCTTCACACAATAAAGTAATCGGAAAAGTAACGATTACTTCCTTAAGTAATGTCCAATTACTTTTGCCGTCGAGTAATCAAGTAATCTAATCGAATACATTTTAGCCAAGAGCAATAGTAATTGTAATCGATTACTTTTTTTTAGTAACGTGTACAAGACTGCTACGAAGCACCCATAGATTTGGATAAGAGGGACTCACGTTCCTCGTGCGAAGAATGGATGAGCAATTTTCGTGTTGCCTATGTTAAGTGCACGTCACAGCAGGAACACTACCACCTCCTATCCCTCTCGCCATCTCATACTTTAAAAAAAAACTCTGAAAAGTGTCACCGAAGCCGCGATGCACACTTTTAATAAGTCGAGGAAGCTGAAGAACGAGATGATAGTTTGAACGCAGCTGACCCGTATGAGGGACATCTTCCAAACGAAAAGGATATCGCACTGGCGCTTTCTTATTACACATCTGATGCCACTGACTGCGCGAGGCAAAACCTAATAATAAAGACGTTGTCCGATTTTTATTGACTGTCAAGACGCTTTTGTCACAAAGCGGTTTTGACACGATCCATTAGGGAATATTACAGGGGATTCAAAGGAGCCCATCCGAAATCAAAGATCGGCTTAACGAAGTTTTATTCTCTTCGTCTACTAAAAAAAAAAATAACGCCCAGTTCACGAAGAATTCATTTGCGTTTCCTGCGCTAAGTTTTCGCTCTGAGTTACCTCTCGAATGCAACTGGACGGTCTCTGACTTTTGAAGGCGTTCAGAAACCGTTCCTCTGTGAAAACCCTTCGAAAGGCTACGTCCTGCTAGCATGCCAAGTCTGCTCAAATAAGAATAATTTATTTCTTGCTATGCTAGGAGTCGAACTCGATGACCAACTGGACTGGCTGTTGTGAGAGTGTGGTGGCGAGTTGGTCAAAAACACACAAATACAAAGAACGCTCAAAGGAAAGCGATTTTGCTCCAGAAAGCTCACGTAAAGTAACGTACCGTGATTTTGCCTTTTGATTTTGCTAAACACTTTAGTGCTGTGATCCAACGCGCCTTAAGCAGATATTATTGGAAAAAATGAAAGCCGTTTACAATTCCCTGTAACACCGGTTAAAGCGCAGCTCTTGAGAAGGAGGATAGAAGCGTATTGAGGGATAGGTGACTCCTTGAGGTCACGAGACCTCAGGAGGGGGTCGTGTGACGTCAGGGGGGTCACGTGACCTCGGGGGAGGGGTCACGTGACCTGAGGGGTCACGTGGCCTCAGGGGGGTAACGTGACTTGGGGGGAAGGTCACGTGACCTCGCAATTACGCCGACGCCGACGCCGCTGCCGCTCAAGCCGGAAACGTGCCCCTAAGAGCTGCGCTCTAAAACAAGATGCTGTCTATTCTTACCTGCGTTGCTACAACCAAGCAAGAAGCGCTAGGCATTGGTGTTGTGAGCGACGACGTTTGCCATGACACGGCACGTGCGATGTTTGCATTGAACATCATCGAAGGGCAGCTGGAGGAACTTCTACCTTTTTTTTCTAAACTCGTTTCTGTTTGGGCCGGCGCTTGAGCCACTTCATAAACAAGCACCAGGGCTCGTTTGCTCGAAGCGCGGTTAAGCGCTAACCGCGGCTAAAGTTAGCCGCAGCACCTAGGAGAGGGATTTTGAAATCACGTGACTGGCTCGGTAGGAGTTCGGGGAGCCACGCATGGCCCCGTCGCTTCGTTTAACAAAACGGCTGCGGGGTACGCAGTTTCACCGCTCGCGATCGCATTGGTGTTTGTCCTCAGGGCCCCTTTGCTCGAAGTCGGTTAACTTTAACCGCGGTTAAAAGTTAACCGCCCTTCCCTGCTACGTACCTACAAGTCCCTAGCCAAGTTTGACAAGGGCTGGATGAGCGATAGCTTAGTGTTTTATTATAGGGTGATAGCTAGCGTCACTTACAGGTTGTAGCGAATATGTGGTTTCCGTGGAAAAAGTTTCCAAAAAGGGGGGACCCAACAACGCCCGCTACCGGGTTCTCGCGACGCAGCGCGGCATACATTTGAGCAGACAATTTTTTGTTGCTCATGGTAGAGGTATTGGTTAAGGTAAAACTCAATTCACCCTTGTTTGCAAAATTTCTAAATGCTTGGCTGTCTGAATTAAAGACAAGCCGCCTGGTTGACATTTTCTTCCAAGTTCGAAAAAGGACGACGAAGTTCAGTCCTAGAAACGACAAGGAAGAAGTCAGCAGTGGAAGGCGGGCGGTACACCGGAAGCATGCTTGGCCAGCATATAAGAACTTTATATAACACCGTGATAAATTGAAAAAACTGTAATTCGGCTCCAGTGAAAATAGACCTATTAGTAAATTACCCAAGCATCGAGGAGAATGCTGGAAGTGTAAATCTACGATCCTCGCGCGCTGGCCTTCCTCTTATAAAAGATTCCAAGTAAATAATCATAATAAGGCTTTGACGAACGCACGTGCAAGGCAAAGATTCTTTTAGACTTTTTGCTTTAAAACAATTACTACTGCAGACGCCAGCACGTGTGACGCATGTAACTACAGTCGTAGCATGCACCTCAATGCTTGGAAAATTTAGAAAAAGGTATATTGGGACGCTGTCTGCTTTTGCCGATTGAGTCAAGGCAATCCACTTTCCAAAGACGTTGCCATACCGACAATTATCGCGTTCATTTAGGCTTATACTCCGCGACAACTTTTCTTGGCAATGCAGTGGAAGGTACAGGCCCGCGTCCCCTCTCCCATTTTGAGTGTACGAAGGCTCTCCTCCTCCCCATTTCCGGGGAGAGGAGGAGAGCCCGCGCACACTCAAAATGGGAGAGGGGACGCGGGCCTGTACCTTCCACTGCATTGCCAAGAAAAGTTGTCGCGGAGTATAGGAATGGCCAGAATCAAAAGACTATCTAAAAAATGCGGCGAGGTCATTGCTCATGCTTTGCGATTTAAGTAAGGTAAGGCAAAGCGAAAGCCTCCTGCCCCATTCATTGCTGACTAACGCGCCCGATATTGCCGCTACAACGACAATTAGTTCCAAAGGGAGCGACGCTCACTCACTGGGGCACCGCCATGATTCCCCGCACCCCACTGAGCCAGTCATGTGATTTCAAACTCCCTCTCCTAGGTACTGCGGCTAACTTTAGCCGCGGTTAGCGCTTAACCGCGCTTTGAGCAAAAGGGCCCAGGTGTACGAGTTTAAGAAGAAGAATGTTGCCACCCAATGCATATACGCTGCGTTAGGGCATGGAAGAAGCTCGTTCAACGGATCGGGCGGCGTGCTCAATCATCAAACATCAATTCGTAAGTTGTCAAATACAGAGTTCAATCCTATACTAAACGCGCAAACGTTCGTCGAAGCGCTCAGCCAGAAAATCAAAGGAATCATTATACTCTTAGGGCGCACGGTGCATTCACGAGGGCGCCTATCAAACCACTCTGCCAGTTTGGCCGCGAGGCAGCTAAGCAGCTGCCTCGACTCAGACACGATCACATGGTCATGTCGCCGCGGGGTCGATCGGGAGCTCGAATTCGGCTCCCGACGTGCCGCTTTCTCTCCTAGCCACTGGATGGCGCTGCAGGCGCCCCCGTGGCGGGCGAGGAGAAAACTCCTCGCCCATCGATCGGGAGATATTAGCCCCGAGTGCGAACACAAGCGTCGCTGCGGTCGCCGCGCCCTGATTGGGTGAGGTGTACCGTGACGTCAGGGGGAGGACTCCATTCCGCGACCTCGTATCGGCTCGCTTCCCAGCACCGGTTTCCTGGTTTGGCGTTGTGTGCCGCAAGCTCTTCGAGGAGCGGGACTTCGTTTACCCGGTGTACAAGACGTTGAGTTAGGCCGACATTGACGTGCTTCCGTACATTTTATAAGCCTGCTTGTCCTTTTTACCTTTAAAATTGGGTTACAAATCCCGAAAGCTATTGGCGGAGGCAATTCCGCCGATGAACCTCCCCGTCCGTCCACACGACACAAGGCAATCTTGCGAGGGGTCGGTGAAGTGGTGGCGCAAATGTTTCAGACGCTGGAATTCTGTTCCTTGCATGTTCATGATTTAGGACGATATTACATCCCTCTTTCAAGGCATTTGAAATGGCATTTATATCATGGGCCTTTGGGTGGTTGGCAAATTAGCTCGCGACTCCGACTCTGCGCTGCCACTCTGCATGCGCTGGTTCGCAGATGTTTTAAAGGCCCTGCGTCTGATGATCTTTAAAGTGCTCGTGAAACAGGGTTCTTTTACATAAATGTAGCTTCTTCGTGAATTGATTATATAGTTTTTACACGTATGCAGGCATATTTCTTAGAAGATGCACAATTACTGGAAATTAGTTTGCATGGTAGCAGCAAAAGTGGCCGATTTGACCCCAGTTGCCTGTAGGATATGTATTGAACTGCCCAAAATATGCACAGCAATAGTGCCGTAATTTGCAATGTTCATACTTTTTCCTAACATTCTTTTCGGAAAATACACCGTTTAACCAAAATTATAATTTCCAATTCAAAGAGACACTGCTGCAGGTCCCCAAAAGCTTCCTCAGCCTCCAAACTCCCTACAGCTGGACTCTCTGACGACAGAGGAAAACAGGAGTAAAAGCAAGCATTCGAACGTGTGTTTAGTGGTAGATGCAGCACTAGTAGCAGAAAATGTGGAACCTGTGAAGGGCGACAGTCTACGTGAGAAAGGCTTCTGGTATTTTAGCTTCAGGGCAATTCGATTTCAGTAAAATCTCAATTTTAGACCTTAAGGGACTAATAACGAGCTAGACACCTTGGTTTACGTTTGTTATACATTACTTGAGGGTTTATATAAACAAGTCCACAGATACCACCCATGTATACTTCGTCTCTTCCTATGATGGACTAAAGGCCAAAGCTACAGGCCGCCAGGGCCAATCACGTTCCACGCTAAACTATGACATGCTTAACATTGATTAAGGATGGACAAATATTGCTCCTAATCAGAATCTGCTGCATCATTTCTATAGTTTCGCCACTCCAAAGAGTTTGTATGTCGTGGCTTTGTTTGCAATGTAAGAATGATGAGTCACTCCGTAACGTTCATCGAAACGAAATACCAGCCAATTTCTAAGTTGCTCGTGATTGGATCTGGTGGTTCCTAGCTTCTCCCTTTAGTCCATCGTAGGGTGGGACGAAGTATAGTTCATTGAAATACTATCCGAATCCAGGAAAGGTCACACGCGAGCAATGTATATAATAAATGTTCCTTGTCTTTTTACTTGGCCCCTGCACTTGGGCTGTCTTACTTGTGATTCTCTCCCCACGGCCCAGACTGTATTTAGCATGTTGCTCGAGCAGCATGCAGCTTTTCTGCTTCGGCGATCTTGTTTAAGAACAGAGATACAAAAAAAAAATTGTATACATAACCTGCCAATTCATCGGACCATCAGCACCATTTATTGTGCGAGATGTAAATCAATAGTGATGCTCCTGCAATTGTGGCCATATTTCTTTATTTTCATATACCAGCTGTGATTCATGTGTTTCCTGCCCTGTCTACCATGCTTAAAATGTTAGTTGAAGTTTCATCTGTAGCTACAGGACATACCTCAATAAGGGCACATATAAAAATTTACACTTCTTACAAAAAACACGCCTCAAAAAATTAAAGAGAAACGAGCGCGCCGACAGCTAGCGTCGTCACAGCCTCCACAGGGCCAGCGGAGCGAGTCGGGGAAAAATTCTCGCCTCGCCGTGACGTCACCCCGGTTCGCCGTAAGGGGGCGCCACGCAAACTTCTCGAAGCTAATACTCGGTGGGCCAGGGGGCGAGAGGCCTCTTAGAACTCCGGACGAGACCGAGACGCAGGCAGGCAGGTGGGTGGCGACCGGATCTAGGATATCGCGGGACGCGAGGCCTTAGGGCCTTCTTTGTCAAAAATTTTGAGATAGTGGCCAATTTTGCTTTTTGAAGCACTCAAAAACAATCCCCAATACTTTGTTTCGCGAAAAATAAAATATTTTTCGCGTAATTTTACTCTAGCCATGATCACAAACCGAAACCGAAACGGTGGCAAAGCCGGACAACATTGTATACTCGGCATCACTAAGCATGTACACCCACGCGATATACAAGGGGAAGAAGGAGCTCCCCTCTTATCAGGATCTTCCTTTGTGCCTCATGGATTAGCACAGGCGTCGCTATTCTCCTCCCAGAAGATTATAGAAGATTAACCTGTCACTCAAAATTCTTACAAAAGCAGCTTCCCTTTCCTCCTTTTACTTGGTGTTCAAAAGTATGCGATGTAACACAAGCCGCGCTCAACGAGGCGATCGGCTTATCAGTAGTATCAATAGTCGAGCGCCGGGCCGGCCGAGCGCGTCACTCACGTCTTTCACGGCGCTGGCGCCACCCGTGCTCTCCCCGGGAAAGAAAACAAAATTGAAAACAAAAAAAAAAATAAGAAGCTGTACATGCTTGATGACGTCGCGGACGTGCCTGGAGAAGGAATTTGGAGGAAGCGGAAATGCAGCCGGGCAGTGTTGTCTGGCCCGCACGTGTCATCCAAAACCAGCGGATTCGTGCTCGTCAAACTTTGACAGCGATTTTAATGAACTTCTAGGCGGAATTCCGTCGTAATATTTGCCATGGGGGTTTTGTAGATGATAACAAAGAGAACTGTATAGTTTTGCACTACTGGAGAAGAAGCGGAGTTGCCCTTTAACGTGCGTTTGTAAATGTTTGTGTAATGTCGCGTGTATTTGTAGTTTAGATTACGTGTTTTTTAGCGTTGTGTTTTATTGTACGAATAAACGGGGAGCGGAATCCCGCTCCTGTGAAAGAACCAGGCTGGACTCGGTTTGTTGACGGACCACGAGAGAAATGGCGAATCGGCGGCGGTACGCGATTTCCTACAAATGGCGCATCAACGTTGGGGCAGGCGAGCCGTAATTGACCTTTTTCAGAGATCGCTGGGCGCATGCGCCGACTCTGAGAAAGGAGGGGAAAGGGAAAGGCGCCATTTTTGCACAAATAGAAGCAAACATTGTTAAAGGGCAACTCCGCTTCTTTTCCAGTAGTGCAAAACTATACAGTTTTCTTTGTTATCATCTACAAAACCCCCATGGCAAATGTTACGACAGAATTCCGCCTAGAAGTTCATTAAAATCGCTGTCAAAGTTTGACAAGCACGAATCTGCTGGTTTTGGATGAGACGTGCGGGCCAGACAACACTGCCCGGCTGCATTTCCGCTTCCTCCAAATTCCTTTTCCCGGCACGTCCGCGACGTCATCAAACATGTACAGCTTCTTTTTTTTTTCCAATTTTGTTTTCTTTCCCGGGGAGAGCACGGGTGGCGCCAGCGCCGTGAAAGACGTGAGTGACGCGCTCGGCCGGCCCGGCGCTCGACTATTGATACTACTGATAAGCCCATCGCCTCGTTGAGCGCCGGCTTGTGTTACATCGCATACTTTTGAACACCAAGTAAAAGGAGGAGAGGGAACCTGCTTTTGTAAGAATTTTGAGTGACAGGTTAATCTTCTATAATCTTGTGGGAGGAGAATAGCGACGCCTGTGCTAATCCAGGAGGCACAAAGGAGGATCCTGATAAGAGGGGAGCTCCTTCTTCCCCTTGTATATCACGTGGGTGTACATGCTTAGTGATGCCGAATATACAATGTTGTCCGGCTTTGCCACCGTTTCGGTTTCGGTTTGTGATCATGGCTATACTCCGTTTCACCTTCCGTCCGAGCGCAGCGGACGCTAGGAGCCATCCCAGCCAATGCGGCGTTGAGGGAGTGTCATGCGACCTTGAGCTCCCTGTGTCGCCCCGCCCCACCGGCAGGTCACGCGACTTTCTCCCGGCGCTGGATCGGCTGGAATGGCTCGTGGCGTCCACTGCGCTCGGACTGAACGTGAAACGGAGTATAGAGTAAAATTCCACGAAAACTATTTTATTTTTCGCGAAACAAAGGATCGGGGATTGTTTTTGAGTGCTTCAAAAAGCAAAATCGGCCACTATCTCAAAATTTTTGAAATTAAGCGGAGTTGCCCTTTAAAATGCCAAATTTTATAAAGTTCTTGTAGCCTTTGGCGGGTGCATGGTGCATGAAAGCACCCGATGTCAAACACCCCGCCTTTTTGCCCTGCTTTCAAAAGCCTATGTCGAGAGTCCCCTGTGTCAGGTGGCTGGATCATCAATGTGACGACGGGACATTCTGCTTTTAACTAAAATACAATAAATGTGAACATGATGACATACCTGAATTTGGGGTAGGAAAAGGAAAACGTAAAAGGACACAGAAAAAGAACAGGCAACGTCTCTTGAGGCGTTGCCCGTTTTTCCTTTCCGTTTTCCTTTTCCTACCTCAGTCTCAGGTTTATAAAATTGAAAATGAGCGTGTTGGTGAAACATCAAGGATGGGGACGGATACAGGACTTCTTGAAAGAAGTACTTTTTCCGTCCCTGTCCTTGATCAAGCTTTCATGTATTCATATATCAAGTTTTCCATCATGTTGAACTTACACCAGCTCGCCTGCTCTCCGGTCATTTTTTGTTAACAGTAAACGTGCAAACGAGGTTGTGTGACGTAATCATGCCGTATCCGGTACTCAATTAAAAATAACAGCGTAAAGCTTTCCGTTCTTCAGTCGTGCGCTATGCACATTCGTTTCTTGCCACGTTAAAAACACTGGCAAAACATTTAAAGCGAGGGAAACTAATTTAAGCCTTACGGAGACAGAACCTTTATGAAATTTCTTGGCAACCAACCTGGAACCCCCCTGTTTGCTGGGCCCACTTTGTCGAAGGTTCGTAAACGTGCCGAATTCAAGGATGGATTGTTTCTAAAATACCGTTCCTTACTTTTTGACGGTGCAGGCAGTCCTTCGCGATATCAAGACGGCCCGGATTTCGCACCGTCCGAGTTTGCTTACACATTTCCGAATACGGCTATGTCCCGTGCCCTCACGCGGTACACAGGACGGCGAAGTGACGGACGATATAAGCTTGAATAACTGAAGCGATCAATTAAGGAGAGTAAAATCAGCTGTTTGTCGTGGCCGGGCCTTATAAACGGAGCTCAAAAGCTCGCAGAAGGTGGATGGTTGTGTCGGTATCCAAGCTGGTCACCATTACTTTCCTTGCATAACACTCTGCGACTCTGCTTTGAAAGCAGACCCCTTTTTTAGTTGCTTGCGGACTCCGGATACTTTTCGTCGATGGACTTGAAGAGCGGGTGCTGGCAGATTGAGGTCGACGAACGGGATCGTTAGAAGACGGCCTTCGTCACGGCGGACGGACGGTATAAATTTAAAGTTACGCCGTTCGGGCTATGCACAGCGCCGGCAAACTTCCAGCGCGTTATGAACACCGTCCTTTCCGTCTTTAAATGGCAGAGCTGTCTCGTCTACCTCCTCAACGACGTTGTGGCGTTCGCAAGCGAATTCGATGAGCATCTGAGGAGACTGCGAGCCGTGCTACGGGCTATCAAGACTGCTGGGCTCACACTCAATTGAATTCCAAGTGTCGGTTCGCCTATGGTGAACTGAAATTATTGGGCCACGTCGTGAGTGCTCCTGGTGTAATCCCTGATCCTGCAAAGACGTCCACTGTCGCCGAACTCCCGAAGCCATCAGAAGAGAAAGCCGTCCGAAGATTCCTTTGGATGTGCGCAAATTTCTGCAACTCTGACGCATCTGACGAATGACGACGTGCAGTTCCAGTGGGTAGAGGAGCAAGAACAGGCGTTCGACGAAGACAAGAGGAGGCTCCAGTCGCCGCCTATCCTCGGGCATTTTGATCAGTCGGCGGAAACAGAAATCCACATGGACGCCCGCAATACCAGTCTTGTTGCGGTACCCGTACAGCGACAAGAAGGAGCAGAGAGAGTAATCGCTTACACAAGCCGGCGCTGCCCAAGGCAAAACAAAATTATTCAACGATCGACAAGGAATGTCTTGCCATCGTCTGGGCGATAACTAAGTTCTGTCCGTACTTGTACGGGATCCCGTTCCGCGTTGTTATCGACAACCGGGCCTTCTGCTGGCTTGCAAACCTCAAGGATCCGTCAGGACGCCTCTCTGCCTGGAGTCTTCCACTGCAAGAATTCAACGTAACGATCGTGCACAACTCCGGCCGCAAGCATAATGACGCTGACTGTTTGTCTAGGGCTTCAGTCGAGCCTCCTATTGCCGGCGCCGACGACGATGACGACGCCCGTTTTCTTGGCGTACCTAACGCTACCGACATGAGGGCACTTCAACGCGACGACACGGAATTTACCTCCGTGATCGACTGCCTCGCAGGTCGAGGGGGCTCAGCCCCATGTGTCTTTCCTCGGTGACCTATCGAGCTTTGTCCTGCGGCCAGGCGTGCTTTTCAGAAACAATTTCGGAACCAGCAAAACTCTCTGGCTACTGGTTTTCCCAACCAGCCTCCGAAAAGAAATATTTCAAGCGTGCCACGATGACCCAACGTCCGGAAGTCTCTGCTAATGCAGGACCTTTGCCCGAATTCGTCACAAATACTACTGGCCAAAACTCCCGAATACTGTTCATCTGTACACACGGTTATGTCACGAGTGCCAACGGCATAAGAAGCCTCCCGCGACAGCCGCGGGATTCCTGCAACTGATATCGGCCCCAACCACGCAATTCCAACAGGTTAGAATAAATTTGTTTGGACCCTTCCCGCCGTCGACGTTGGGGAACCGCTGGATAATCGTTACTGCAGATTACCTCACCCGGTACGCGGAGACGAAAGCCCTTCCGTTGGGCACAGCGGTGGAAGTTCCCAAGTTTTTCATCGAGTCTATTCTCCTTCGATATGGCACCCCTGAAATATTGATAACCGACCTAGGGTCATCGTTCTTGGCCCAGCTGACGCAAGAGATCCTTTGGCACAGCCACACCGGCTATCGTCGGGCCACTGTGTACCATCAGCAGACCAACGGGCTAACGGAGCGGCTCAACAAGACGATCGGCGACGTAATCTCCATGCACTTCCACGTAGAACACAGGACGTGCGACGAGGTATTACCTTACGTCACGTTCGCCTACAACACCGCGGTTACGAATAAAAATAAAAACCGGGTGTACACCATTCGACATGGAGAATAGCAAAAAAGTGACGGCCATGCTCGGGACGATGATGCCCCACGAGCCAGTGGATGACGGAAGCGACGATGCCCATGCGGTCAGTCAGAGAGCAGAAGAGGCACGCCAACTAGCCCGCCTTCAATTCCACGATCAACAGAGTGTCGGCGCTCGCCGCGCCTTCCTTTTCAAACCCGGAGACAAAGTGTGGGTTCGGACGCCGATTCGTCGCCGCGGTCTCAGCGAAAAACTGCTGAAGCGCTACTTTGGGCCTTACAATATCATCCGCCACCTTGAATACCTGAACTACGAAGCTTTTCCTGACGGAACGCGACCGTCAACAAGACGTCAGCCACGACCTGAGGTTGTGCACGTGGTCCGTCTCAAGCCGTACTACGATCGATAGGACTGTGAAATGCGTGGACTGTAACTCTGTTACCTGCAGTGTTTCTTTTCTATGTATTTTGCAGTATAGTGTTTATTTCCACGCTGCGTCGGGACCATGCAACTTTTAAGGGGAAGTGATTCCGCGAGCGTGACCGAGTGGTTATCGCACTTGGCTTCTACGCCAAGTCCGTAGAAGCCAAGTGCGTAAGTTTGATGTGTGGGAGCCGAACATCAATTAATTTTGTTACTTTGTCAAAAAGTGTTTTACTTTATTTGATAAAGATTCTCCATTGTTCGCGTTACTTCCGGGTCAGAATGTTCTAGGGCTGAATATTCTAGTTTGAATGTTCGCGACACTTCCCTTCTCGATAAAAGGTGCTCCGCGTGGTTGTAGGCTCGCAGTCTTTCACCAGCGTTTGATCCTGCCACCTCGCCGTCATCAATGCTCGCCCTCGACGACTGTCATTATATTCTTTTGTTTTGGCACAAATCCGCCTTATTAAACGCTTAGTTTCTTCGTCACTTCCCGTGTTGCCAATTAATCGATGACAATATGAGAGATAACAGGTAGTCATGCTAGTTTATACTATGTGTTTTATAAAGGCCCGTTCACAGTCTTGCGACCTCTTAAAACTGGGTTCCTTAAAACTTGTTACAACGAGAGGACACACTGGCGCCATCTATTGGGCAGCAGTGTAAACTTGGCGGTTCGCCATATTTTTTCTTTATCTCGCGCATTATCCTTTCTTTCACGACTCGAAATACTTTTGACAACGCTATAAACGAGCCTTTCTTACAGGTATTACGCACATTTTACCTCGGAAATCCTGGGAACACTTCGCTCTTGTGAAATGCCGTTCCCGGATCACCGCATAGATGGCGCCAGCGTGCCAGTGTGTTCTCTCGTCCTAAGAAATTTTAAGAAGTTTTGACAAATCTGGTCTCTCTCAGTCACACTCGGTTGCAAGAGTGTGAACGGGCCTTTAGTCAAAACAACATTTGTGCCTCTTCAATATTGAAAGTCTACTAAGCCTGCTGATTTGAATAGATATGTTGCTTGTAGTTTCCCGCTCTTAAAGGGCAACTCCGCTTAATTTCAAAAATTTTGAGATAGTGGCCGATTTTGCTTTTTGAAGCACTCAAAAACAATCTCCAATCTTTTGTTTCGCGAAAAATAAAATATTTTTCGTGTAATTTTATTCTAGCCATGATTACAAACCAAAACCGAAACGGTGGCAAAGCCGGACAACATTGTATATTCGGCATCACTAAGCATGTACACCCACGTGATATACAAGGGAAGAAGGAGCTCCCCTCTTATCAGGATCCTCCTTTGTGCCTCCTGGATTAGCACAGGCGTCGCTATTCTCCTCCCAGAAGATTATAGAAGATTAACCTGTCACTCAAAATTCTTACAAAAGCAGCTTCCCTCTCCTCCTTTTACTTGGTGTTCAAAAGTATGCGATGTAACACAAGCCGCGCTCAACGAGGCGATCGGCTTATCAGTAGTATCAATAGTCGAGCGCCGGGCCGGCCGAGCGCGTCACTCACGTCTTTCACGGCGCTGGCGCCACCCGTGCTCTCACCAAAAAAGAAAACAAAATTGAAAAAAAAAGAAGAAGAAGCTGTACATGTTTGATGACGTCGCGGACGTGCCGGGAGAAGGAATTTGGAGGAAGCGGAAATGCAGCCGGGCAGTGTTGTCTGGCCCGCACGTCTCATCCAAAACCAGCGGATTCGTGCTTGTCAGACTTTGACAGCGATTTTAATGAACCTCTAGGCGGAATCCTGTCGTAATATTTGCCATGGGGGTTTTGTAGATGATAACAAAGAGAACTGTATAGTTTTGCACTACTGGAAAAGAAGCGGAGTTGCCCTTTAACAAAATAAAAATAAATATTCAATACCACAAGACTGCCTTTATTTTTCATTTTACAACGCGAAAAAACACAACAAAGATTGTTTCTTTTTTTTTTTTTTACATTTCGAAGCAACACGCAGGTCGGTATCTCCGTCTTCGGTCTTGCAAAACGAAAAGATTTTTTATCATATAGAGGCCTAAGTATAGAACATACGAACAAAATACACACTTTCTCGAAATTCTAGAAAAAAATATAATTTCTAAGAAAAGCGATCTTAAAGTTGATACTTTTTGGTGTTTGCACATCTTAACGTCAACGTACCACAAAGGTAATTTTACAGGGCTAAGTGATTTTATTATAAATATAAAGACCGTGTGTTGGACTCGCCATCGTCATAAAAAATGTCGATGTTACCCAAGTAAATCACAAGTATCTAATTGTCAAATTTCATCAACAATAAACTGAAGGGGCTTTTTTGACATTTTTAAGGAAAAATCCATAACGGCCCAAAATTACTTCAGGGCATTAGAGCCTTTTAACTATACTTACATAGTGGTTAAAAATGGTTAATACATGCATATTTAAAATCCATGGCGGGAGATGGAAGTAACCATACGACTCACGACCGATGTGAAAAACACTGCTTTCCAGCGTGAAATCTTTTAAGCTTCATAAGTCGAGAACAAAAAAAAAATCGTCGAAATTGCTGTTTGTGGCAACTGTGTCTTTAGAGCCGGCGCTATAAGTTATATTTTTTTTCTGCGAAAATAAAAATTCGACCTTTTTTTTCTGCATGATTTGAGATAAAATCACTCATATACATATTTTTGTGTGCGGGTGTCTGTGTTTGTGTCACGATCAAGTCTCTTGAGTAAATGTTCAATTTACTTTTCCCTTGAAGCACAATATTAAACTTCCGGCAATATTTAAAAACATCAAAACATGTTTATATACTAAACGCCACTCAATAACTAATATAGAAGCAAACATATATATACTCCATCTCACGAGCGGCGTGCAGCAGAGGAAGAAGCTTTGGCGCGAGCGCGCGTCTTACAGATTTGCTTTCCATTCCCGAGCACACACGAAAGAAAAGGAAATCTGAAAGACATGCGCCCGCGCCTATGCTTTCGCCTTTGCTGCACAGATCTAGATTATAGATTAAGTTCATTAAGGGAACCGGAGGTTTTGAAAATAAAATGTCGAGACAAGTTATACACCAACACTCTGCTTTGACGGTCGCCACTCAAATGGCGCTGCTGTCGGCACGCGGCTTGCGCGGACGCTTCACTTTAATTTGGTTTCTGCGCATGCGCAGTGCCCACACCTAGTGTGGGCGCTGCGAAAAATGTTCTGTGATCCCACGCCAAGATCGCCACAATGACAGAGTTGAGCGCGTGCCCCATCGTACAGCGTAGTTCGACAAGATGAATCTTCGGCCGCGCGACGTAGGTGTTTTAATTTGTTGGCATTAGAACGCTCGTTTTCACGAAAGCCCGCCGGTGACAGCCTGTGCGTCTGTTTGTCAGAGCCATGCTTGCCGTCGCGAGGCGTGGGGTAGTGAGGATGTATCGAGTTTACAGATTCAATCTCTCACCACGGCTGCGGGGACAGAGGGAGAGAGTGACTCGTGGGGACGTCAACGCTTCTGATGAATATATATACGAGCGTCGCACAGCTGGCGCGGAGCCGGAGACGAGCAGGCGCAGCGCTGCTTTGGAATGCAGCCCAGCTGAGTTGTTCACTCAGGCAATAAATGTGGCTCTTTTCGCGATTGGTAAAGAGGTTTGAAAAAAAGATTGGAAACGGATTAGAAACGATTCGAAAGGCGTCATAAACGAATAGAAAGGGGTACAGCATATAACGAGAAAAGGGGTGATAAACAAAAGGCAAGTGGTCCTAAACGAATAAAGAACCAAAGCTAACGCATTTCCATCCAATAAATCCTATTGATCGTCGAGAAAAAACTTTTCCTGCTTTTACTTTGGTGTTAAGGGCGACCTTTGAGCACTTAGGAACCATGTTTATTGTATCCGGCGATTGAAAATTGCAGCCTAGATACGCCCCTTCCGCTATATGAGCCGATGTCGTTTTGCGAAAATTTGTCGTCACACAAACCTCAGCAGTGGTCACGTTAGCCGCATGGGCTCTCTGGAATTTTGGGGTATAAGGACCGCCCAGAAGACAATCCCGTGCACTCAGCGCCGTCTAGCTAGCATCAGCGTCGCCGCCACAGCGATTTGCAGCACCTCCCAACGGCGGGACGCCAGCAAGCTCCGACGCCCAGATGCACCCGTCTGGCGCTTTGCGTCGTACTCTTGTCGAGCTTCAGCGTGTTTGCCGCTTGGGGCGGGTTAGAGATCCTTTAGCGATGACGTCATGCGCTGGCCTTGTTTTATAATTGGTAATGCTCTTCCAAGAAAGAAGGGGGTGGTTGTCTGGGACCTCAATGGACACCCTAGGGTGTCTTATACAAACAGGGGAGTGGGAGGTCTGTGGAAGACCATGAAAACGCTGCTTGAAGTCTTAGGACTTGTGTTTTCTTGTTGCCGGTGACAGACATTTACGTAGTACGGATCACTGCAGGTCACTATCCCGATACAAATATATAGAGATATAGTTTATAGTATCTTAGAGATAGGTTTGTATATCTAAATCTCTGTAATAAGGTCATTTAAAAAAAACACCACCAGAAATTTGCGCTAATCGTTGCTTGCTCCGATTGAACTCTTAGAGGGTTATGGCATTGCTCCCATAGGAGCGTTTGCTTTTGGACTACAGTGCGTCGGATGTTCCTCCTTGTGTATATGTGTTTATTCCTTTTTTTATTTATTACTTTCCCAAAATACCAGGTAGTGACTTGCCCCTGACTGGAGGCCCACATCTTTCCTGGCTTCCCCGTTACTCTCCGTCCCGAAGTGAACAAACGAAAACCAAGATATAAAAATACGGCAATAATGTCTTAACATGGCACTTTGAAAAATTTGCCATGCTAATGCTGTAGTGTTGACATATCACAAACCTTGCGCCAAAATGTCAAGATGACACCGTATAAACTGCAGGTTCCCCAAGCGCATGGCTCTGTCGTCGAACTACCTGGCTCTGTGAGTATAGAGGAGGCTATGGTATAACCAATGCTGGGCTAGTGCTTCTATACCCCTTGGCTGGAAAGATGCGATTTTAGTGCCTGTTTTAAAACCAGGAAGCTTCCCTCTAAGCTCTCATCTTTTCGACCGGTGAGCCTCACCAGCGTGCCAATGTAGACGATGAAACATATGGCCTCACAACGACAGAATAGGAGTTTAAACTCCACTGGAAAAATACTTTTCTAAGTGACCGGTTTTAGGCGGAATATGTCAGCTATAGATTTTGTGCTCGATACCGTGACCTGTGTAGAACGCGAGCGGAGCATTCACAAAACTGCAGTAGCAGTGTTTCTAGACTTTCAGCGGGTATTTGACACCGTTAGTCACTGCCATGTTATCGAAGAGCTTCAGAAACTAGAAGTAGGTGACCGAACAGGGAACTCAATAAGTGATTTCCTCCATGATCTATTGATGTACGCACGGACGCCCATGGCTTTACATCTAAACACTAAGTCTCACAAGGAGTTCCTCAAGGAAGCGTAGTAAGTCCCAGATTGTTTTACCTTGTCTTGACGGTACTCCCTCTTTATTACCAGATAATGTATTGATTTTCATGTAGGCCGATGACATGTCCATTTGCTAACCAAATGCTAATCCAAGTGCAGTTAAGACGCGTCTATAGTAATAAATTTTATTAATTGAACAATTTCTTAATGAACGAGGTATATCCATCACCACTGAGAAATCTGCGGTCCTTCCATTTACACAGCGAAGTCTCAGTAACTTTGAGCTGACGCTTGGCGGGATCCTTTCCCGTTAGTGAATAAGGGTTTGAATTTGGGCTATTTGATTGAACATGTTTAGGGGTTAAAAGCGCCGATCAACGACGGACGGGTAGAAGAGACACACACCACAGAGTGCACCTTACAACTGGTTTAATGTTTAGAAACACACACACCCACCGCGAAACCGACAGGACACACATCCATTCCCAATCAGCACACATCACATTTTCTGCTTTCACACTGTAAATGATCTTCTCCGAGTGCCCTATCAGTGATCCTGTATGAATAGGAGGTATCGTAATTATGATCATGCGCAGTGTAAACTAAGAAAATCTGATGTGTGGCGATTGGGAGTGAATGGAATGTGTGTCATGTCGGTTTCGTGGTGGGTGTGTTTTTCTAAAGATTAAACCAGTTGTAAGTTGCGCTTTGTGGTGTGTGTTTCTTCTACTCTTCCGTCGCTTTTCAGCGCTTTTAGCCCCTTAACATTGGTGAAGGTTCATTGTTTCCTTGGAGTGTACATTGATCGAGACTTGTCTTGGGCAGCTCATGTGAAATATTTAGAAGGGAAGGTAGCAACATGCGTCAACATGCGTGAACCAGATGGGGTGGCTCTTCGAAAGCACACTTTTAAATTTCCATAGAGCACTCATTACACAGTATGTTTTATGTTCTCTTCCAGTATTATGTGGACTCTCTCTGACTCTTGAAGTGCGACTAAAACATCTGACAACCCTCGGTCTAGGAATCTGCTTGGGTGTACCAAGAGACGCAGCAAGTTCCTTGTTGGTTGCAGAAGCGCACGCTCTCACAACACTGATTCTATGTGAACGGAATACTCGCCGCCATTTTATTGAGCTTCTTACACGACATCATGACCACCCACTTGTTGCAACTATCCGTCGTTTTCTATTGTGCATAACGTAACAACGGCTAATACAGTAATAATTCCCGCAAAGTTCGCGCCCACATATACGTATCCAGCTGCGCTGTGGAGACTCTACTCTGCAAATATTTCTACATCAGTACCTTGAATTAAAAAAAATATTGACTATACAACAAACTACGTTGGAGCATATGAAACTCTCAGCGCATTCGCATGCCCCGGATGACGTTACTGCAGTCTGCACGGATGGGTCAACAAACGATTTATTATCGACAATAGCCTTTTTAATTTTATATTTAAAAATATAAAAAAGACTTACTTTCACACAAGTCAAGCTGGACTAACACATAACGGCTTGCTATTTCGCAAGCGGTTCTCTGCTTTATTCAGAAAGCAGGTACTACCAGTTGGACTCTCTACATGAATCGAATGACTGCTCTAAACATGATAAAACAAATGTCAGAAAGAAGTTCGTTTTTTGCAATTTTACATTTGTTCCCAACATTCCAGAGCTATTAAAACTGGACATGAAATCAATTTTCAATCGGTCCCGCGAACCTGTGCCATTCAAGGGAACAAAGCGGCCGATATGGAAGCCAAAAATGCTCACAATCTAAATCTATCAAGACCGCAATTACTTTCACAAAAGGGGACACAGCAAATCTGCTGCGATCAAGGCAAAGATTCCAGGATACTTGTTTTCAAAACGCTTCTCAGAGCTCTCATCTCAAACAGATTGACCCTAACAAGAAATGTTGGATGCCCAGACCCATTTCAAGAGCTTCTGATACAGGAACTTTGATGCGGTGTTCCTCTTGGAGAACATTTTACATGTAGTATGACAAGTTACCTCCCCTTTGTGCACCACATTTGAAGAAATAGAAGACGCGGAACACATACTCTTCAACTGCCAAAGGTATACAGATAAACGAGACCATCTTCGACAACAAATATCCACCTTCGATGACCGCCCATTGTGCTTCTCAACACTTTTTGCTCTATGGAACATATTAAGTATCCAACAAACTGTGATCGGGTATCTTGAAGATTATCGTGCTGAAACAAAATGAAGTAGGAACTATTAACAAGAAAAAGTGTTATGTATAGTGAGCTTCTGGCTTGACGTCTCTCTGCTGCGGCTTATTTTTGGAGGGGACACGACACCGTTTTTTGGAGGATGTTGGTCTGACGACCAGATAGGTTGAGCACATTTTCACACTGAAGATGGGTGCTTAGTCCGGGGACGGTGCTTTCCACTAAGGATGGGTGCACGTATTGTGACGTAGGGCTTTGGAGACTGTGCATATACATATGACTATTTTATTGAATAAATGGAAACAAAATTGTTTTAGTCAAATTTATACGCTGCCTATAATTTTAATTAATCATCTGAAAGGGGGGGGGGGGGGGGGTTCGGCGCTAGTCTTGCATGCAGCTGCTAAAGTCTCCACTCCTAACGTTCTATTTTAATAAAGGATTATTCTCTCTCTCTCTCTCTTCTATTTGGACAAACATGACATCTATCATATCAAACTCCGTAACAATACTTTGAGAAAAAGACTACACATTACCGTAAAGGAGCTCGTCGAGGCGCAAGAGATTGGAAAGAGGACTTGGGTTAGACAGAGGCGGACGGGACGGGCACTGCTCAGGTGAATATATAGGATGCGACGCGCACTTTACACGAAAGGAAGTGAAATCGGAGCGGAAAGCGGCTCATTCAACGATAGCCGCGAAGATCCGGCAATGGCGATTCCCAGGAACATGCACCCGATAGTACACGAAGGAAAAGACTAGCCCGCGTCAGGTACGTTTGCAGACGCTATAAGGGAGACCCTGACGCACTTTACGCAGAGGCGGCCTCGTACTCTTCTCCCACCCCAAGCAGATGCATCGCGGTGTGCGGCCCGAACCGAGAGAGACGAGCCAAAGATCTCTGCTCGGATCACCGTCCGTCGCAGAAGCGGAGGAGGCGGCGACAGCCTTAGCCATAGGTAGCACCCAACACACGAGGAGATACGATCCGAACGAAACGGCTACCGTACTCATCGACTCTCAGGCTGCCTGCAGGGTCTGGGCAAGAGGACTCCTGTCCAAATGGAGTAAACGAATCCTAGTTCAGTTAACCCTCAGAAACCTCCTCTTGATCTCCATACTGTGGACACCCGGCAACACTCTTCGGGGTAATGATAGTGCAAACTCTCTTGTTCGATGAATCACCTCGGTAAGACTCACAAGGGGAGTTAGTTGAGGGAAACTCAACTAGACCCGTAGACGACCGGCAACCACCAGACGACAGAAATGAAGAACGCGACGCACAACGTCCGCAACTGGAAATTTTTAATCAGGTTGCAGAATGCTACCGATCCGGGTGGAGGATACATATCCACCTTTACACAAAGACCTAAAACGACGCGAGGCTTCTGAATGGAGGCTCACAGAAACACAGAATTTCCAAAACTTGCACCAAATTCATCCCTTCTTTCCTCACAGCTACCGGGGAATATACCGGGGCTGCAACTTTCCGACACCCACACTATATCACTGTACCTGGGCTGGTGCTGCCTCCACTCGGAGACAGGATCCGGCCCCATACCCCATCCTTCCACATCCTCCTGAGAGCCTGCCCTACTCAGCTCGGGCCCTGAGCAACACCGAGAGCGGATCGCTCGGGCGAGAAAGATAGCTGTAGCTTACGAAGACCTGAACTTGAAGACCTGAACCAAGGGGGGGGGGGGGGGGGGGGGGGGGGGGGGGGGGGGAAGCTCACAAATTTGAATTAATTAGAAGTTTTTACCACCCCCACCAAGTGCAGAAGGCGGAAGTTTCCTGACTTTCGGTAACGGTAGCCCTCTTCTTCTTTATATTTCCCCCTCCCCAGCACGCTTATTCGGCCATTAATCTCCCCGCTCATGTTTCGGTTTCGTAGCAGTTGAGTTTTCTGGCTTTATTAAAATTGTACGGGACGCTGCAGCAAAATATGGAATGGGTAGTGTCCTTACGCCTTTGTTAATCGCCCTGCAAAAAAATTTTAAAAATTGTGCGAGGATCAATTTTTTTTTTTTTTAATTCATTGAAGCGCTTGAGGGACTGCAGATATGTGTGCGAGCACGGTGTACAATTTCATTCAATTCTCAAATAAACAAATCGCGCGAATGTTAATATGCAGCACAAAAAAAGAATAGACTTCTAAAATATTTTGGTGTAATACCATGAACAACCGAATCGCAAGATGTTGCCGTTACCATTATTTCAAGAATCAGATCAAGTGAGTTAATCATTCGTTACCGATCTCCATTTTATCAAAAGCAACTATCCATTCGCTACGACGACAAAACACGATGCTTTCAGGAAACACACTTGCTAATTTTTCTGACTATTTTTGCCACCTTCTATGAGACCCGAATGTGCAATCATAAGTATTTCGCCACTTATCACGAATGTTAAAGGGGCCCTGCAATCATATTTAAGCGTCTACCTTTTTTGCGGTTCCCACGTCTCTTGGGATTCGGGCAAGCCAGTGGGCACGGAGAGAGCAACTAAATGTCAGTGCGTCATATTTTAACCGGACGACGCGGAAACCTCCTCCACTGACGAGGGTGACCCGCGGTACCGAAAGCGCGCAAAATGTGACGTCTTTGGTCCTGGGCTTACTACAGGTCAGAACCGCTCAAAGCTTCTGTTTAGTCGAAATACAAAATGTAAGTGGCGCGAACCGTTTCAATTATTTATAAACGTAGTTTTTGTTCAGTATTTTAGATCAGAAAAGAACCGAATGCAGTTTATAAGGTACGGAAACAAGAAATGACCCGTCGACATACCCGCCACCAAGCGGTGGAAAAGGCGACGCATACTAGAAAGGAGTAGTGGGATCAGGCGCCGACACGGAAAGGTCCCGGATGTACGAACTGGAGGATCCGACCGGCTCCGAGTGTTCCGAAGGCCTTCGGCGAAAAGCTTTGTCTTGCGGTTTGTTTGTTTCGCGGTATGGCAACACGAAGTGGCTCCCATTCGGAACTGATCTTTACCCCGTGTTTGCTGTCGTTTGTGGCCAATGAAGTATCTTGCCAAATTAGTGTTTAATCGCGCATCAAATGCTATGAAGCCGCTCTGGCTGCCCGCTGCAGTGCATACAGCCTATCCAACACATGCTTCAGTGGCGCCCTCTCGCGCCGTCAACACGGAGTGCTGTAGCCGTGAGCGCTCGAGGAGCTCACTACCCGTCCTCTAGTTCACGGCCTCTCAAGCAACCAAGGGCGTCATGAGGGAGGTTATTTTTTGCTTGTTTTTGTGATCTTAATTTGCCTATAACTTTTAAAATAAAGCGATTTTCGAGGAAAGTTTCACTAAGTTACTACGTCCAGTGCACTCAGGTTCGGTGCAAATTAAAAACCAGTAAAAAAGTGCTTGCAGGGCCCTTTTAAGCCAATATCGCTAAGCAAACTTGAGTTGTTATGCGTAATTGGGCTCAATGTACGCCAGGGCTAACGCTCATTCCTACGCCTCCTCCCTCCTTACTACTATACGGTACGCCGACAGGAAAAATAGTCAACACGTCTTACAAAATTAACTGCAGAAGCTGTATATATGATGCTGGCGTCGAATTCGGTTACATATAAAAGCATCGGACGACACTTCACAAAATAAGGCTAGACGCGGTGAAATGCGTCAAAAAACACAAATATAACGCCTTCGCGAAGGCGCGGACGTAGAGCGCAGCGGCGAGTTCCAGCCACCTTATGGCGGCTGCGTCAAATGATTTCAAGATGGCAGCACTTACGCGACGGAGACGGAAATGGTCGATAGGAATCCTTGCGATTAATTTTTTGAGTCAGAAAATCCGGTGTTCTTCCTTTGACTGCAACATCGACCCCTCCCAGCTTGTGTACGCCGCTGGTGTGGACGGTGGCTACTAGCCCCGAGAAGCTTGCATGGCGCCCCCTTACGGTGAACCGGGATGACGCCACGCCGAGAACAGAACTCTTTCCTCACTCGCCCCACTCGCTCTGTGAAACCTGTGACTACGTCAGGAGCGGATCCAAGGCGGGGGGGGGGGGGGGGGGGGGGGGGGGGGGGGAGGGAGGGGGTTGCGGCGGCTCCGCTTCCTCCTCCTTCTCGGAGGGCGATTTGACATGAATAGTCACCCGCACCCCCCCCCCCCCCCCCCCCCCCCCCCCCCTCGCCCAAATAAAGCCGATTACCGGCCTGCCAGGTGGTAGAAGGCCGGTACTCAAGGACGAGGGTTCAAAGTAGGGTAAGTCGCACCCTAGCAGGCACACTTGAACTCTGAACTTGGATAACCACTTCGTCGAATGGGAGAATAGTATCCTTACGAATTTTTCCGCCCCCCCCCCTTTCCCAAAACGGAGTTCTGGATCGGCCCCTGGACTACGTTAGCTGTCGGCACGCTTTTTGTTTTACTTTTTTCTGCGCGTTTTTTTGCAGGAAGTGTGAATTATCTTATATGGTTTTATTGAGGTATGGCCTGCAGCTGCGGGCGAAACTTCAACCAATGTTTCAGGCATGGTTGACAGTGCAGGCACGGCATGAATCACAGCTGGTAAATGAAAAGGAGGAAATGTTACCACTCATGCAGGAGCATCACGATAGATTTACAACTCACACAATCAATGTTGCTGATGGTCTAAATAAAATAGCAACTATTTCATTGTTTTTTTTATTTGTATTTCTTATTTTAGATAAAAACGCCGTAGCAGGAAAGCTGCATGCTACTCGTGCAACATGTTAAATATAGTCTGGGCCATAGAGACAGAATCACAAGTGAGACACTCCAAGTACAGAGGCAAAGTAAAGAAAGAAGGTACACAGGCATATACTGGTTATTTATTTATATATGTTTACATTGCTTGCATTTTACCTTTGTTGGATTCGGATAGTATTTTAATAAACTCCAGTGGGGGTATATGTGAACTTGTTTATAACATCCCTCAAGCAATGTAGAGCAAATGTAAGTGAAGGTGTCCTGCCCGTTATTTGTCTCTTCTCGACAATTCACGTTTTACAAACTTTGAAATTGAGATTGGAGCTCGATCAATTTTTCCTGAAGCTAAAATATCCCAATCTTTTTTAACGCGAACTGTCACCCTTCCCAGGTTCCAGGTTTTCTGCAACTAGTGCCGCGTCTTCCACTGGACAGCCGTTCGAATGCTTGTTGTTCCTTCTGTTTTCCTCTGTTGTCGGAGAGTCCAGCTGTAGGGAGCTTGCGGGCTGAGGACGATTTCGGGGGCATTAAGCAGTGTCTCTTTTACCTGGAAAGGACAATTCAAACGAAGCAGTGTATTTTTTTAATACACAATACTGCAATAAAGGAAGAATGTAAAAAATATATGAACATTTCGAATTACAGCACTATATTGGTCAGTTGAATAAATCTCATACAGGCAATGGAGGCAATTCAGCCGTTTTCTTTCTGATATCTTACGAACATATTTCCAGTAATTGTGCGTGTTTTCCGAAATAAAATAGGCTTCCATATATGTACGAACTATTTCCTTAATTCACGAAGAAGCTACATTTGTGTAAAACAACCCTGTCCCACGAGCATTTCAAAGGCCTTTCAAACCCAGGGCATTTAAAGCATATGCGAACCAGAATATGCATGTTGGCACGCACAGAGACGGAGTCGCGAGCTAATTTGCTTATCGCCCGAAGGCCTTTGATATAAATGATATTTCCAATGCCCGCAAAGCGGGGGTGTCATATTTTCCTTACTCATTTACATGCATACAACAAAATGTCGGCGTCTGAAACACTTACGCCCCGCTTTACCAACCTTTCGCATCATCGCTTTTTGTCGAGTGGACTATAGAGTTATTATAATGTACGCTAGAGGTTCAACTGGTGCTAATGTCTATGCGACTTTCGGGATGTAAATTGAAGCAGACAGCAGTCAGTCTACTTTTGCGGTGCTCCATGCTCCTGTACATTCATGTGGTAAAACGCGCGCGCATTTTGTCTCTTCGCCGCAAAATGACATAAATCACTTATTTTTTCTTTTTTTTTTTGTACCGACTAGTATGTACCTCTATCAACACTGTAAAAGTTTAATTGCTGTAGTTACATTCTTTCTTTTTTTTTTTTATCAGTGAACGATATTTAACTTTTCTGTATTTCAGGTTTAAACCTTTGTTCCATAGAAGGTGAGTAAACATGAGCGACGAAAAGTAAAATAAAATCGAAGGGAATGTAGAGTGTCATTCGAGGTTTTGCCAGCACTCGGGTAAGGCTTACATATTGCTACTATGCCAGTCTTGTCATATATATGAGAATGACTTCGTCGTCCATCTTTACGGTAAGAACATTCAAAAGGTAACGAATAAAGTACCTGGGCTCTCGAAAGTGCCTCTCTTTATTATTTCATACGCCGGGCAGCTTTTACCAGGCACATGTTTTCAGGCTTCTGCTTATTTTCAAATATTTCGAGCGTGCGGGTGACGTTTGGAAAGCAGAGCGAGCATCTTCGCACATATGCATGAGCAGAGAAAATAAAGTACTTATTTATTGCAAGTCGGGTTGTATTACGTAGCCTTCAATTATTTCGATCGTCTACATGCACAGGGAGCTATTTCTCTAGTGTTACTGAGAATTTCTCATCTACAGCTGGGAGACTCGTCGCCCCTGTGAGGCAGACCAAGTTCTAGGCTGTATAAACACACAAACAACCCAAATTTTTTAGTGTTACTGAGCAGTTCTTGTTGTCTCTCTTGGTTTTCTACATGGTCTTCGTTTGTCACGTATTTCACCAATGCTGATGAGCGGCGACGCCGTGTTCCCCCCAAATGTTTTGACAGTGCACATAAATGTATGTATGAAGCTTTTTTAGCACTGTGTTTTTTTTAAATAAATATAAAAAAACGCCGGAAATGACCAATTACTTCGTGTGCGTGACTGAGAAATGTTCCAAGGTACCTATAGTAAGTACGACTTATTTGTGATATTTGCTCTTATAATCAAGCAGAGGGAGAAAGTGCACTAATTGTTTACCATATAAAAGCGTTATTGGAAGTCAATGTTTGTCTGGTTGCTGTCTGCTTCGATTTCAACAGCACACTAGCGACAGTCGAACCTAGCGTACATCATAACTCTGTGGTGTGGACGGACGGGGATAGCCTTCAGAACTTTTAACACAACTATAGAAGTAAAAGTGACAAACAAACTTTAAAAGCTACGGAAACACGACGGCATGGGTCTTACCCAGCGTGTTGTAGACCGGGTAAACGAAGTCCGGCTCCTCAAAGTGCTTGCGGCACACAACGGCCGCCGTTGACGGTGCCGTTCCCATCCTTAGTTTGATTTTCCATGCTTTCTTTAACCTCAACGTCTTGGGGTGATGAAAGCTGAGACGGGATTCTTTTCTGGATTGGCACTGCTGTACAAAAGAGTAGGTCAGCATGATCGCAAGCCAGGAAACGGGGACAGGAAAGCGAGCCCTGACGATACTTGTGGCGCTGCTTGATTTGCAAGTTTTCGAAGAAGGCTTTCGACGTCCCGCAAGGTTTTCCGCAACGCGCTACGATACCCGGAACTCTACAGTCAAGGCCTTCGGCGCACAGATGCAGTAGCGTCTCCTTCGTTGCGGAGGGCTTAGCGGAGGAGGAAACTCGGTCTACGAAAGCTCTCTATTGACTCCATCAGATGGCAGCGTGGACTGCGATCGGACCTAATCTGAAACGGGGTATAACTCGTATCCGGTGAACAGGCGCTGTCACCCACGGCGCTCCGTAGGACGTAATTTCAATCGACTCAGAAGCCAGTCCCAAACTCAATGATCCTTCGTTCGGTCAGTAGCTAAGGCAGTGCTCCGAAACCCATCTCGTTCCCTCGAGGTGTAGCCGAAATTCAATTAGGTACTGGTGCCGACGCACTCCCAACGGATCGGACGAGAGGTAATTAAATTACCCTTGATGAGTGACAAGATATCAAATTTCGCGGCTTTTAACCAGGGCTTGGCACTTGATCAATGAACCTACCGATTACCAATTATGGCTTAATAGAGAATTTTTTAAACGTTTAAATTTTGACGAACAAAAACAATATAAAAAGTAGAAATTCAACACCTTCACACAAAAACGTGGACGAGAACACATCTACAAAAGCAAACTTTAGGAAAAATGTTGACTTAAAGTAAATCGCAGGGTAAAGATTTGTAACTTCAAGCAAGTGGAGGAGGTTATACGTGTTCGATTATATGCGTCCGTATAGCTCACCCTCCCCCACCACCATGGTCCTACCTCCCATATATCATCCTTGATAACCTCCCTAGACATATGAACTCCGAATCCTACACTAAGCGACGTGAGCCCAAAACAGAGCCTCAAGGAACGGCTTCAAGCCCTCTCACAAGACGGCCATGTCGTCATCTACACTGACGCCCACTTCAACCCCCGCGACCTCACCGCTCGCACCGCCTTCTACTCCCGCCAAATACCTATCTCCCAAACACAAAACTACACTGACGTCCCCTCCACCTCCCATGCTGAAACCCAAGCAATCGCTGATGCCATCAAGCTCCTCTCCACACACACCCCCTACCCCCTTTAAAACATCGTAGCCGACTCGCAGAAAAGCATCAAAAACCTACACACTCTCGCTATCCACCATGACTACGGCACCCGGCCTGAAGCGACAAATGTCCCTCCGCATCATCTGGACACCTGACCATGAAACTATCGCAGGTAACGTTCGAGCAAACGTGCTCTTCGTCGCTCCCGAAAACAAAACATGCATCGCCGCCTCCTATCGAAGTCACCCCATCCTGCCCCGTCACGCTCTCTCTCCCGATCACCGTCTGCAACACTACGACAGGCACAAACCGACTCTCTCCCAACCCAACACATTACGCACCGTATACTCAACCTCCGAGGACACCTATCCTGCTTTGCCTGCGGAGGTTACCGGAACAATAAACATGTCTTCTGGAACTTTCCACGTTCCGAACCCTTCAATCCTCCAGAACCCCCCCCCCACCACCACCATTACCTGGAAGGAATGGCTCACTCACCCTGACACTGTGAGCTCTCCCAGCGTCACCTCCAGGAGCATATATCCAGGGTGTCTAAAGACCTCACCCCAGACGCCCCTACTTAGCCGTTCACCCCTTAAAGGGCAACTCCGCTTTATTTTTGATATTTAGAAAACTATGTAGCCCTCTTCAGTATCACATAGGAAGACCCCATGTCACATATTACGATCTAATTCCGTCTATATACTGAACGACTTTATTTTCGCGGGCTCAAACTTTCGCGAATCGGGCCAAAGCGGAAAATTTGAAATTATTCGCGGGTTCTAATTTTCGCGAATCGAGCGTAGCTTCCGTAGTGTTCACATATTGCCCGAATTGTTCGCGGAACGTATTTTTCGAGTTTGTAGGCGATTCGCGAGAATAGATCCTCGCGGAAATTTAGTCGTTTACAGTATTTAATAAACTGGCCAGCAAACTTTCAAATCAGCCAAGTCGCCGAAATCTGCCAACTCCAGCGTGCGACGTGAGGTGCAATCGTCAGCGAAGTCAATGCGGCGGAGTTGGAGCGGCCAACGTTGAGCCACTACGTCATTCTCACGTTTTGTTTGTTTTTACTTCTCAGAGCGAAATTGAACGATGACGTCACGAGTTTCTCCTCCCGGCGTTGGCTGAACGGCGTCCACGTGATCACCGTAACGCGGATGCGCTAGTTTGCGCTGCCCTGCGCGCTTATCGGTCTGTTTTCTTCGCTCCCCCTCTCCTTTATCGTCTTCTCCCCCTCCCTCGGGCCATCACCGTCCACGCCATGCGAAGCGACCTGCCCCCGTCGCGTGTCCTGTCCCTTGCACCCCCGAACGTCACAAGACCACGTGGTTCGACGTGACGTGGCCATGACTCTGACGGCACGAGACCAATGTTGCCTGACGCAACCGAAGTTTCGGTTTCGGTATCAGCTGATGTTGCAATTGAGATTACACGAATACTATTCCACATTTCGCGAATCCGAGGACGTAGAGCTGTTTAGAAGCGCTTTGTGAAATGGAATCACACGTAAGCCTAAGTTTTTCGGAACTGAGCGAAGTTGCCCTTTAAAGCCGGAATTGCCCTTTAAAGCCGGAATCGGCACAATGAAGGCGTTTCTCTCTCTCCCTCTGTATAGCTCAGTAGATTATTGTGAAAATTCTATCAAGTTCGCTATTGCCGCAGCATCAACGAACACCTTTGCCTCTGCGGCTGAGGTAATAATTTTGTCAGTGCGGGTGACTTTTGACTGTTCTGAGCTGCAATCAGGGTTAATTTAAACTTACAAAATTGTATATTTCGCTATCTATCACATATTCAGTAAAAACAAACCAAATTGTAATTTTGACATTAAAATACAATTATGCATGGGAACAAGCGAAAGCGATTAACCTAATGAACAATTGATGAAAGGGTGGCGATCAATCGGGTTAAACTGTGTGATCGCCGACTAGTCCTACTCTTCAGTTCTGACCGGCTATAAATTACGGTACGGCGTACCAGTCGTTGATGGGCGCCGTGAGGCACTCCCGATGCTTGCGCATATTCGTGTCCTAATACCACTGCCCTACTGTCAGTCAAAAACCTGCGAAAATGTCCCACAGGTTGATATATATACCTCCTCTTGTGTCGGCGGCGCGCGTTCTCATACTTTTCGCTATCACGGGCTCCCTGGTTCACTGGGGCACCTGCCTTGCATTTTGCATCACTGGTCTTGTGCAATGGCATCAAAAAAAAAAAAAAAAGAATTTCATTATAATTTTTTGGGGGGTGCAAATTTTTATGGACGTTTTTGAGGACACCTGGGGATCCGCGGGTGAACCACAGTTTCAGAACCGCTGCTGCAACCACTACTTCAATAGGTAACCCCCAATCCTGACGGCCCGTACATCAAAGCTGTGCTTTGAGAACTGTATATCGAGATAATTACGAAGAGAGAAAACAACTCGTAATGGAAGAACGCAAATGAATCAACTGGGGGAAAAGGAAGCATTATCTCGAAGTGGACAGCGGTTTATTCAAAGATAACATTACACTTGCTCTTTAGCGTGAGGTCACAAAAATGAATGCAAGATTGTTGGCGTGACTAGCGATGGCCATGTGCAGCACGGCTTTCAGCACGTGACCTGAATACAGCGAAGAACTTCTAGAAGGCGCTTCCTCGCGATCTCTCCCACGTCGATACGACTCCGAGCGCAAGCTTGAAAGATGCGGCGGCACGTCTCGTGACTCCGGAAGTTCTGTCCGACCCTCGCCGAGAGTAAGTAGGGGTGCCATGGAGCGTCATTGTCGTAGCGCAGGGACCTGTGAGGTGCGGTAAGAAAAAAACATACAAGCTGAATAACGCCGACTAAGATTGGTAAGCAAAGAATGTGCGATGAGCCTTGCAGGGAAGTCAAAGGCGTCTGAATGGCACTGCCTACCGAAGATTCGCCTTTATTTGACACAGGCCGTGAGATGGCTCTACATGAGCTCATTCACTCGCCGCGCGAATAAACTCGCTACAACACCACTTAGAAGAATCAAACCCTCCGCCCTTGAATTTCGACGTCATCAGAGTCAGACCGAGGGCAGCCACAGATAGGACATGAGCGCTGTGTCAGCATTCGGCTGGCAGCCATGGCCAGACAAATGACGCGCGGCGTTGGGCTCGGGGCAAATTATCAAGTTGACGATATGCGAGTTTGATGACGTTTCGTGGATGGAGGGGAGGTCGTCCAGAGGCTTTCATTCGTCCAGGTGGTGGCTGAAGTAACTCCATCCTGGGACGCCATTCCCTTCCCTGCTTGATAGCCGGTCACAAAAAGATGCTAACATTATCATACAAACGACAAAATCATCGCAAGGCGAATGGTTGACTGGTCTCAGTTGCCATGGCAATCGCCATTTCGGTTTATCCAGGTTTTTGCGGCTTTGAGAGGGTCGTTCTAAACTAGTAGCAGCAAAATCGTGATTCAAATTGAAGAATGTGAATGAGGGCAGAATTCTCCTGCAGTCATCAGTATAAACAATTTGGAAACGTACCGAGTATCCTCGCTGTGCCTAAATGAAGCACGTTACAGCCTAATAGAAGCTCCCCCCCCCCTTTCCCCGTAAATCAGGCGAGACCTAAAAAAGCTCGTGTCGTGCGTGTAGCCATTTCCCGTCGCCGTGCACCACGTCGTGCGTATAGCATTATGCTTTCGAGTATTTTGGTCAAATAACAATATGACCGCAAATTCCAGCTCAAAACCTTTCACAGGAACATTAAAAATTACTTACAGAACAAACTGGATGGCCAGGTCACCGTCGTCTCCGAACACGCCGTCATCTGCCGCGGCTTCGCAGGCAGCCCGAAGAATGCACGTGTCCGCGTCCAACCTCCTCACATGGCGGAATCCTCTGATCAGCACGTCATCGGAAACAATCTGTCGCTTCACCCGACGGAACAGGCCACCAGAGGTACCGTAAAAGGGATTCTGCACCGAATCTGGGCTCCCGAAAACGCCCCCTCTAGGGCGGCCATATACGCCTCCTCCAGGACTGCCATAGAAGCCTCCTGCAGGGCGTCCGTAGACGCCCCCTCCAGTGCGGCCATAGAATCCTCCGGTTCCATAGGACATCTGGGAGGGAACTTGTCCAGGCACGAAACCTTGACCACGATTAGGGTAGCCGGCGTTGGGAGCCATGTATCCGTAGGAACCAGAAGGATTGCCGTAGCGACCTCCACCACGGGCGCCGAAGATTCCGGCCAAAAGCCTCTGAAACTTGTAGGCGATAGTTTCTCCCTGGCGAAACTGACCACGGGCGAGGCAAACGGCTCCGAGCAACAGGAGAGAAAGCAGGACAAGCTTCATGGCGCCTGCTACTGGATCAACTGGATGGAATGAAAAGGGAGAAGCATTTAGAAACAGAACGGAAGAGGGAAGATATCTCGGAGGCCTTTCTGGAGATATCGGTGTTTTTCGAGTTTAGTAAACCACCACGCGTATCAGCTTTCGATAGAGTCTAAGTGACCAGCTGCTGGCCGATAGGCACATGTTTACCACAAATAGGTTCGTCGAAGATTCTGCTTTCACGGTACACCAGTCAAGTGTCCCAAGGGTGGCGCCGGTTCTCGCGCTTTTGAAATACGTTAAACGTAGGTACAATTGCACGGACTCATGAATAGGCGAGCGATAAAACTGTTCGTGAGAGTCGTGAAACCAACAATGAGACGGAAGAAAACTAGTAGCGTTGGTAGTTGAAAGATGGCCCAGTGTCGTCGGCTGTACTACATGCTTAATATTTTGATTATTTTACATACCGAATATCAAATAATTTATATATCGATAATGCGCAAAGTCGTATAGTTTTGAACAAAACGTTTATATATTAAGATGCATTCATTATCAACTCGTCATACAAGTGTAACTAATGTACACATTGTAATAAATATTTCTAAATTTAAGCAATCATAAATATCTTTAACATGTGTGAATACAAGAAAAGTAATGTTCATGGAAATATTCACTTCTCGCAAAACTCGGGAACTTACTGGAGGAAGGAATCAGGCAGCTGTGTCCACCGCCCCGGGAAACTGCTGAAGAAATGGCACTGCGAGCTTTATCGGCCACAGCAACTACATCTCCACAGACTGCATTCTGGGCAAAATTTCCCTTTCCCTCAATGTGTCATCCTTGTTCACCATTGTCCGCGTTTACGGATTTGTCCACATTGTTTTCTTGCAGCCAAACACGTTATCTGTTAAGTACGTCCCCAGTAAACCCATTACAAAGAGGTCACCTCTCATGGGGTGATAATAAAAGAAGAAGGCGCAAGTGACTTTGCTTTGGGGACAATACTGCCACTTTCCTACGGCTAGATATGAATGGTTTTCTGTGAATCGGGACACTTAGGCTAGCTTGTAGAAGATGACCGTCTCCGGAAATGTCGAAATGCACAATGCACCGAACAATGGCTGATCTTTGTCAATCCGTTTGCTTAAGGACGACATAAAAATAAAAATGGGTCTTTTCATGCAGTAGTGAATTGATTGAACGACATCGGCGGCACATGCAGTCCTGAAAGTCTTACAGTAGACGGGCAGGGAGAGAAACTCAGCATGAATTGAGGGGGGGGGGGGGGGGGGGGGATAGTAGAATCAATTTAACGACATCTTTGTCTCAGTTTTTTTGTTTCGTTTTTTTCAAATGCCGGTCGACTGAAATTTTCTATTGCGTATTATGTGGTATTATGAAATTCAACTTTATCGGGCAAAATCTCGCCATAAGCCTCAAGAGTCAGGAAAAAACGATAAATACGCTTTGCGTTTTCCAGAGTTATAAAAAAAAATTTTTGAACTGTTGCAGCTTTACCGTCAAGCGCCGTCTCCGCGTTAATCGTTTACATTTTTTTTTTTTTTTTTAGTTTCCTTTAAGTTGACAAAAATACTGTTTTGTCTTCTGTAATTCGAAAAATTGTGGTGACGCAGGGGGAATGATGGGCAGTGGAGAACATCTGGCTCCCCGCAAAGTGGGCGCTGCAGGTTCTATACTTCTTCACCCGTAAGCGGGAAGTGTGGTAGGAAGTGCGCATTCGATGGACCAATGAACCCACTCCCTTTTATTGACATGGCAAGCCAGAAGTACACATGATGTACAAGAAAATCACAGCTCAAGTTTGTGGGATTGCCCTTGCTGCTACCCGTCTCGGAGAATGACACAGCACACCGGTTCAACAACACTTAAACATTTAATGAGCGCTATCGCCTGCGCCGCGATCCCAACAGCCCCCGCGCATCCGCTGCGACGGCCTTTTATCAGCGGCGGAGCGCCGCTCGCGTGGACAGTTGCCCTTGGCCCCCTCGTGGTCAAGATGACCACTTATGATTGTCGGAGGGGCAGCCTGGGCCAACCGCTCGGAATCGCCAGGTTGCCCACAAGTTTTATTACACCAATGTGAATAGGCCCACAACCAAGCAGAAGTACACAGCAATCGACAAAAAATTATTCAACACTTCTAACTACCCACTAACCCGCTAAGGAACAAAGGCACCCAAGGACACCAACACAAAAAATGGACCGTATCACCCCTTCCCCCGTGGCCCACAGATTTAAAAAAGGAAACTAGGGCATGCCACCCGAATAAAAAGGAAAGGAAAAAAACACCTAACCTAGATGAACCCCCCCCCCCCCCTCAAACCCGAATAGAATTAATAAACAGGGTTGCCAGGTGTTTGAACTCCAACCCGCCAAACGTCTACGAGATAGAGCCCAAAAATAGCCAAATGTCGATCCAGAAAAATAGCCCAAAACAACTTAGCATTTGAAGCGTTCATTTTGAGCAGAAAAGACACATAATACATTTTTATTCATCAAATGCCCCAGAAATGGCGTCCCTTGCACGTTCGGCGAACTTCCTTAAACGCTCGTACAAGCGCATGACAACATACCTTCCACTGTATTGGGACGCTTACTATACACGTTTGCAAGTCCGGTCTCAGCAGGTCTCAGGGCGCCGCCATCTTTTTCAGTGGGGTGCGCCCTTGGGCCCGGCCATAATCCGATTACGACGCCTTAGCAAGGCTTCGTAATCGGGTTATGGCTCGTCCAAGCGCACCCCAGCCAAGCAAGATGGCCGCGCCCTGAAGCCGTACTGGTGACCAGAATGACGTCACGGGAGAACTATGCAGAATTCCGAGAACCTAAAGAATGCGCAGAACAGGTGCTGTAAGGCCGCAAGGAGTCGCGCCATCACTTGTTGAGATGAAAGAATAACAGCACATGCTTGCACTCGGACATAATTCAGAGGTAAACAATTGCACAAGGCGCGCAAAAAGAAGACGAATTTGTTTGCTGTCTTAAACTTATCAGGGTTAAGGGACTGAAGCGCCAAATGTTCACATAACTTACTTTAAAAATACATTCGAAACTATAAACCCAAGTGCTTTCAGGCATTTTGGTTCCAGCACCAGTCAGAAATTGCCCAATGCACAGGTCAGTAATAGCCCAATGCACAGGTTAAAAATAGCCCAATACTAGCCAAATAGCCAACCACCATTTTTTCACGCCAACTGCAAATAAAACTAGCCCAATTTGGCTATTTATAGCCCAACCTGGCAACCCTGTTAATAAAGGGGCCCAACAAGAGTTTGGACTTCGGTCAAATAATTGTGCTAGGTGTTCCCTGTCACGTCTGGATTAAATAACGAAAAACCAATTTTGCCTGTGCTTGGTAATTTTTTTTTTCCTTAAAGGGCCCACGAAACGAATTTTGGGCTGGAATAAAACAATTTATATTGGGATTTTACTAATAGCACATCGTTCAGTGGGCCAAAAGAAAAAAGGTAGAAAGTCAAAAGCCTGACTTTCGGTACAAAAATTTGAAAACACAGCGGACTATTTTGTACCTCCTTCCCTTCGTAAGCTCCCTGTCTTTTCACTGTGATACATCCGCCATAGTCTCCTCTATACGGAGAAAGCCTGGCACATCGACGACGGAGCCATAGAGCGCGCGGCCGCAGGAACAAGGAGAGGAGGAGCGCGCCGAACGGTGACCAATATGGTAGCGCAGAGCAGAAAGGGCAGACCTAGACAGCGAGCGCTTGGGTCATGAGCGGCCGCTTCCCGAACCACGCTTGTTTTTGTGTTTTCGGCACCGTCGTTTTCGTACTCCGGGAGAAACGGGCGCGGCGATTCGAAAGGGCGCAGGGAGAAACGGGAAAGGGTGGACGTTGACTTTCTCCTCTCCACGATAGCAACAAGAAAAGAGAGAGAGAGAAAAAAAAAATTGTTTCTGCGTTTGGCCGCTCGCTCTTTTGTGGCGCTAGCGGGCAAGGTTCTCTCTGCTCCCGTTTCTCCGCCCCTCCTTTCCCATTTACGGCGGCCGTCTTTTCACGCGACGCGCCAGGCTTTCTCTGCATCCGCGGACACCGCAGGGCGTCACCGGGCCCAAACGAACGCCACACGACACCGGAGCTCACTTATTCACTTCACCGCTAAGCTGACATTGTGGTGGAACCTACGCGCTTGCCGGACCAATCAGCCGCCCCCCTTTCATCACCTGCCCTCATTCTCTGCGCGTGTGTACGCGCGAGAGAGCGTGATCATGTGGCAAAAGTGTGGTTGTCCCAAGGAGCACGTAGCTTCCACAGCACTGTAGGCTTCGGAAAACGGGGTGGGGGAAGCAACTTTTGTCTGAATTTTGAGCGACGGGCTAATCTTGTAGGGAGAGAATGGATGTGTCCGGATTACCCGCAGTCTCGGGGTTTTTTCAACCATGAACCAGGGGACTCCCCCTTTTCGTCTTCTTGAACTTTTTGGTAGAATGCGCATTTTATGAGTTGAGGAGAAAATCTAAACAGGAAAAAGTTCGAAAAGCGTTTCATGACTCCTTTAACGCCAAGCAATTATTGTTTATGGCGCCTCCAAAGCGCTTTCAACTCTTACAGTGTTCCGAGTCACGCGCTTAGCGACGTGTTCCCGGGTGCACTGGGATCACGGAGAATCCGGTCGTGTTCTCTTTCAAAGCATCCGCCGCGAGCGGCCTCTGCTTGCGATTCACATGGCGACCTTGAAGGTGCGGCTCCCCCTTTGCTCGTCGAATGTTTAAAATATTACACTTTTTTCGGCCGGCGGTCCATCCTACTCGCAAACCTTGAGCGGGGTAAGAAAGGGGGGGGGGGGGGGGGGGAGTGCGCTTGTTGCTTTTCGGGAACCCTACAAAATGACGAAGGGAGGCGAAGCAGTTGCTTTTGTTGTATTCTCCTTCTCGAGGCCACTCAAAAATCCCGTAACACCTCTTAAAGTCAGTGTTAAGAAAAGTTTTCTGGCTGGGGAGGAGGAAGCAGACGGAATGCTGAAGAGAAGAGGAGGTTTCCTCCTCTCCAGCATTCCGTCTGCTTCTTCCTCCCTTTCCCTCCTTTCCCTCGAAAACTTTCTTTAATCGGTATCTGTAACTTTCTACTCTAGTGAAAACCAGAGTGAAAAGGCTGGAAAGTTTGCAGCCATCTATGAACGACGGCGGCAACCGGCAAGCCGGTTGTCTGGTTGCCGCCGTCGCTCGTAGGTGGCGGTAGCTGTCCAGAGTTTTGTGTCGACATTTATTTGGTGACGAACACGAAACTAGCCCTTAATAGCTCCGCTGTAGAAAATGAAAAAGAATGCATAGAACCTGCGATTTCGCAGCCCACAGTACCAGTATTATGTTATCCCGGTCGGAATTTTTTGTTTTGTTCAATTCCCACGCTGGTGATTCGATACATCTATTTTAAAAGAAAGAAATATTTACCAAATAGTGCAGTTCACCCGGAGACAGACATCCGTCGTGGTGATCCGTGCTTCCCAACGCCTGCCTAGAGCAGGCGACGCATCCACACCAGCGATTATTTAAATTTAGGCCGTACGCTGGTAACACGATTTATTCTTCACTGAATCACCGAAAAGTACCGCAGCATTTTCTGCTAAAATTGTTTTCCCACCGATAATATGCGACAAAATAAACGCTAACATCTCTACCGTCTTGCGTGCAAACGTGGAGAGTCTATGGGGCGGCAATGCTCCTATCCCCGCTTTGATGATGATGATAGCGCGACAATAGCGCCACCTCTAGGTCGATCTCGAGATCCAACCGTGCCGCCGCTGGGCGGCCAAAATCGGAAACATGTGAAAGTGGCGATACCTCCCTGCTTCGCCTGTTACGTTCGGCGCCCGAAATAAGTGAAGCAGGAAGGTAAAGAGGATATTTTGTTTGGGCCCTTTTCATCTCTTTCGGTGACGTCTTCAAAACACTGTCAACCCCCCCCCCCCCCCCCCCCTCCCTCCCGCTGAATGCAAAGAGATACCTGGCCGAGTATCGCGTTAGAACCGATACATAGCAAGCGTATTGCACTACTGAGATACAAATACATTCTTGAAATATATTTCGATACAGAGATACAGATACTCAAAAAGTATCTCTGAAATAGTATCGCGATACATTTGTATCGCGATACTGCCTAGCCCTAACGGGCGCACGTTCAGAAGCCCGGATCTGGACGACGCAAGGCCGTTTCCGGCTGAGCAAGGCCCTCCTTATTAAATGTTTGATGTTCTTGTTGTTTATTCTTTCTAAAGGCTGTGTTGTATCGTTTCACACGAGTGAAAATTCAGAAAAGTGATAATTATGAAGTCAGATGCTTCCATAATCTTGGTGCTGTGGTTTCTAGAACTTTTAATCCCACATGTTTTTGTTATCTCGCATAATTCATTACTTCCATAAAACGTTGGACTTTGACTGGAGCTGAGGGTTTATTAACAAATTAACCCGACTGATCGCCACCTTATAATAGACTAATGAATCGATAAATCCGTTAACTGATTATTCTCTAGTCATATTAGTGTATGAAAGACGTTAAAACTTCACACTGCTTTTACTATTTTTACTACGTCATAAAAGGTTTATGGCATTCCCACTTTAAACTTCACGTTGTGACGCCTAAAGAAATATGAACACGGGAAGCCTTTTAAATTAAATTATTTTTAAAGTTTTTATTTAAAAGGTATAATTACTTTTGATGCCGATCACAAGCATGCCGAAATAGTTTACCGTGCAAGCTTGTGACCTAGGAGAAAGAATTACAAAAGAAACATTAAAGCAGGAACTTTTTACTTTTTCCTAATTTTTCCAGCACAAGATTTCGATTAAACGGCAAAAAGAAAATTGCAATTAAAGCATCACTTGATTAATTTGAAAGTTGATCGATGAACTTCCCAGTGCCGAATCCCGATATGCGTTAGGTGAGGGCGGACTCGGCGGAGGGTGATCGGAAAGCCTCATGAAAGACGCTAGCCCTCATCAGTAAAAGAGGGTCTCTGCAGCCGCTGTTGTCTCTGTCGCGGTGCGGGTCGTTTGTTGGAGTTGCCGAGTCTATTAGGTTTGAATAGAAAATTATTTAGGCCTATATTTATAATATTATCTTTTTGACACCCGCAGCCCTCACCGAAAAAAAATTAAGCTGGTGAACCCCGTTACCGAGAAAAGCATCTAATAACACACACGCTTCTGGGTTGCTCGGGTACACACGTTTGTTCCACTCGCGACATATATATATAATACAATAGGTTGCTTCACTTGTTTCAGTACTCCTGCCAACGAACAGATTGCGGATCGTAACTAGAATTGGCTCACTCCTCATCGCAACGTAGTGGAATTGTTCCAACTCCGAAAAACTTAGTCACACCACGGTACAGTAAAGGGAAACATTCGCTGCAACGGAACTGAATAGCACGGTAATTTCCAATACATGCGAAATATTTATATTACTGCAAAAGATAAAAGTAAAAAAAAAAAAAAACTTAAGCTTTTCCACTTTGGTCAAGAAGGAAGACCAGCGAAGCTGTACTATGGTGGGACGACCTGAACGGCGACTTCTCGGACGAGCTCAAGGACGACGCCTTGAGGGCGACCTCAAGGACGACGGCCAGGACGACCTCAGGGAAGACGTCAAGGACGACCTCAAGAACTACTTCTTGAACGACCTCATGGACGACGTCTAGGACGACCTCAAGGATGACTTCTAGGACGACCTCGACGACAACGTCTCGGACAACCTCAAGGACGACCTCAAGGACGACATCTGGGACGACACCTAGAGAAATTCAGCCTTTCCACTCTGGTGAAACCAGGTGGAAAGGCGGGAAAGGTTGCCACCATCTATGACTGACGGCAGCAAACGGCAAGCCGACTGTCTGGTTGCCGCCGTCGCTAATAGATGGCGGTAACTGTGCAGAGTTTTTTGGGGACATTTATTTGGCGGCGGACACGAAACTAGGGAAACTATCTTAACAGCTCCGCTGTAGAAAATAAAAAATACTGCATAAAACCCGCGATTTCGCAGCCCACAGTACAAGTATTGCGCTATCCGGGTCGGAATTCTTTGTTTTGTTAAATTCCCACGCTGGTGATCCCATACATCTATTTTAAAAGGAACACATATTTAACATAAATAGTGCAGTTCACCCGGAGACAGACATCCGTCGTGGTGATCCGTGCTTCCCAACGTCCGCCTAGAGCAGACAACGCACCCACACCAGCGATTATTCAAATTTAGGCCGTACGCTGGTAACACGATTCAATTTTTACAGAATCACCGAAGGTATATTGCACCATTTTCCGCTAAAATTGTTTTCCCACCGAAATTATGCGACAGAATCAACGCAAAAATCAAGAGCTTCTTGCGTGCAAACGCGGAGAGCCCATGGGGCGGCAATACTCCTATCCCCGCTTTGATGACGATGATAGCGCGACAGTAGCGCCACCTCTAGGTCGATCTCGAGGGCAATGAACTTAGAGGTGTTGACACCTAGGAGGTGCTGACACTTCTAACTACAGTCATGTCTCGTTAATATATCCACCCAGCAACATGGATGAAATTTTCGACGACCGGTCTCTCCAACGCAATTCTGCCCCGTTAATATTACCAACTCGAACGCCCTAGCTATTAGCGACTCCAACGAACTATAGGTGGCGCCACTCATTTTCCAAAATAGCGGTTATTGTGACGGTGGGAGATCCGTGCCGGGCTGTTGAGCCTGTATAGTGTGCTGGCTTCACTGAACGACACAACTTATTTATGGTAATGCAAGGAAGCTAGGGTGTTATGAGCGCAGGTCTCCTTTTTACCCTGAAATGAAAAACGGTGTTTATTGTAATATTTACGCAAGGGTGCGCGTTTTAATTCTGAAGCGGAACCGAAACTAACCTCTATTTGGGATTTAATTTGTCGATATAGGTCTTAATTTTGGATTCTTTCATAACTCAAGATGTGTCTCACATCGTAATTATTTAGTTATAGAACTTTACCATGTTCGATCCAGGCTGATATGTGTAGCTGTTGAAGAAATCATTGCTGATATTTGTGCGTTCTCAATCGCTGCCTTTTCTCGCTCAGATAATTGTCATGGGAAATAATGAACTGCGGGCCTTTTAATGGGTTTTGGGTATTTAGATGATTAATTGGTTTAACAATATTCCCTGGACAAGAATAAGAGAATAATTTCAATTTTTACAATATGTCCACAAAACGGATCAATTAATAAACGCTCTTCTCACAGCAACAACTTATAGACGGAATCTTAGTCAGACAGTTGAAGTATGTGTGTGTGTGTGTGTTTATAGCAACGCGTGACGCATAGGACTTTAAATTGCATTCAGTGTTTGACTATTTGTCTATCGTAATAACCATGTCAGATTTTTTCATATGCTAAAAAGAAAACAAAATTATACCTTTCTGGAAAGACTATTATGGTTAAATGGCGTATTTTTGTGATCTTGGCGTTAATTGGGGGCATACATTGCCGCGATTTGTATTAATTATATTAATATTTTATTATTTTTTGTATTAATTATATTAATATCAGATATTTTAATACGCAATTTTTCAAGCTCTAATATAATTTGTTGCTTATGATCTATTTTAAAACGCGCGAACAAATATGACAATCAAAAGTGTGCTAATTATCATCCCTGGTGCCGATTGCAGCATTTTTATTTACCAAGTAATAAAATTAAAATAGTCTTAAATCAATGAAAACGTTCTAGCTATGTGAGAAATCCATGTAAAATCACATTAATTTTGGGTATAGTAGATTTTGCTATCGAAGTCGCGTCTTTTGACACTCGGCCAAACGTTTAAAGTCGCCTCCAGTATCCTTGCAGACCAAATGCCAAAAACAACAAAAAAATAAAATAAAATAAAACTTTTTCTTAATTCTTCATTTTCCGTAACATTTAGTTACTTTCATTTTTCCACACAGTCGTTTTGCCAACCTCAACCTTTCCAGTTTGAAGGAACGCCTGCCTGCTTGCACGTCTGCTCACTGCAGCACGTTTTGTTGGCGTTGGAAGCCAGTGAAACAGCAGTGAGTTTTAGTTTTGCGTATACGAGTGAACGCAAGCGCTGTGCGTTTGTGTTAGCTTTGCGTGTTCCACACTGCGCGCGCGCGGAGCCCAAAATTGCGGTTTTGGATGGCGCATGGTGATGAGGCGCACGCACCACATGGGGCCCGCAACTCTAACGCAAACGCACACCGCATGCGTTTGCTTCTATGCACAATACTAAAACCCTCTAGTAAGGTACAGTCCCATACTGGCTACAGCTTTACGCTGGGACAGTGAAGAGTGTTGTCTGCATTCGGAAATGACATCTCGCGAGCCCTGATCGCGAGCAGTTCTGCCGTGCCCGCTGAGCAGGAGAATCGGGGGACCCTCACTAGGGCGCTTCCCGTTTCAGCCGCGGGAGGGCGAGCTTCGAGCTGGAGACGCGAATGGAGGCCGGGGCGCTAGTTCCAAGATGGCGGAAGAGACGGGGCTAGATTCTCCAGGATTTCCCGTGCGCCTGCTCGCTGACGCTAGTCAGTGAGCTAAAAATAATTTATTTATCTTGAAAGGCTAAACGGTCAATGCAGGAGCATATTACAGGTGACGGAGACATTGATGTGCGTTAGGAAAACGAACATGTTGATATTTACAAGTTGCGCAAATCTCAACTTGCGAAGCTGTCTGTAGGACCACCGCGTGTTGGGCACAGGCCACGTCACTATTTCTGGCAAAATATTTTTGAGGGTGATGGAAGTCAATCACGTGTGTGCGCTTTGCCTGGCTATTAGCACTTTAAAAAGTCAGCCGCGCAATGTTACCGTCAAGCTCCGGAAGAGCAACGTTCACTGTTCGCAGTCGTGTCACAGGCTCACAACCCGCTGTTCACCATCGCGGTTTTAGTGTATTGCAACACGTGATCAAACTGCGCTATAGTTAATGACATGAAGTTTTGGGTTTGTGTGTTCGCAGGCTACCGTACGCTGCATCATTGCAACCAGAAGTTCACGCTGCGCCTTTGAAGCATAATTTTCAGCGCATGCCAGGGGCGTTGAGTGCTCGCGGCAGCCGACGGTAACGCTATGCTAAAACTGACTAGTTAGGTCATCGGCGTGTTTAAGGGTTTTATTTATTGCTCTATCAATGAAATATTTTAATATACCGACCATTTTTCTACCTTGTTATTTGCTACCCTGCGACCCGCCTCGCCTATACTGCCCATTCTAATTTCATCACGAACAGCTGTCTAACACAGACGCACTTACAATGCTTCGAACATTTCTTTATTTGCCTTTATAATTACCTGAGAGCAAGGACGCGTAATCTGACTTTTGAAAGTGCTTGAAGCAAATGGTCATGTTCCTTGTAATATCCTTAGAACGCGGACTCATTCCCGATGCCTATTGCTCGACACATCTTTGCGCGACCAGTTTTCTCCTACTGAGGGCAAAGAAGAAACTGATCGTAGACCGTACGTTAGAGCTCTACACTACTAGCAGAAGCGCTCGCAGTCACGCTTAGCACAGATTGAGCTGAAGACCATAAGACCAGAAATCCGCAGCGTATACGATATACAAAAAGTCCTTAATAAAATTAAACATCGCGGCCCATTCGTGCAACCCTGTGGCGAAGTGCAACACAAAAATTCCTATTTTAACGCGTTTACTTTTTTAGTAAAACTGCTTCACGCACAAAAATGCCGACAAGAACCATGAGGTAGTAACAGCACCAAGGCATTGGGGAATTGTAGTAGACCGTTTCCGCAGCCCGCTAAGCACCCGGATAGCGCTCCGTAATCCGCCACAAGACCTTGAACTATGCAGACAAGGCTGGTGGCGCGCATGCGCAACTGCGGCGTTTTCTTCGGGGATAACGTAGCGGACGAGAAAAACGATCTACTACAACTCCCTATTCAGGCCGACAGTCCCTGCCACCGCCTGCGCTCCGCCGCTTGCGGCCCCGCTGCTCCGGTTCTCCGTTCATACGCGAGAGGGCCAGGGGCGGGCTGGAGTTGCGAATAAAAACTCGCAGTCGGGACTAAAGGCTGCTGGTTTGGTGCGAAATGGGCAAATACAGGCTTATTAAAGCGATATTGTTAGGGAACTCGTGGCACACCGGCCTCGGCGGCGTGCCAAAAGCCGGCGTGACGCGAATAACCCTACAGCGTTCAGGAGCACGTGTCACGCCGGCCACGGTGCCGTGCCAGAAAAGCTGGCATGACACGAAAACCTGTCGATAGGGTCACGACGTCAGTCACATAGCCTGCCCTTAGAAAAACAGGTGTCAACAATATTTTTAATGCTTTTAGGCTTATTACTGACTTTCCGGGATCCTACTGAATTTCTTTACCAACGCATTTGTTTTACGTAATGTCCAAAAAACTTGAAAAAATACAAGGTTTGTTTATAGACTTATTTTTACAACACATTAAAATAAGTTCAAATGACGTTTTCTTGTTGTTTTTTTCTAGAAAAATAATAAAAAAATCAAACAATGATGTTTTTGTCTAAATGATTTTATAAAACATTAAAAAGAAAAATTACTGACATTATGTTTTTGTATTTTTTACAAAAATAATATTTTTTTTATTATTTTATACAAAAATATTGAGGACATCTTTTTTCTATAATTCGGAAGAAAGTTCTGAAAAATAAGAGCGAAAATTTTTTCGAAAATGTAGAAGGGGAAAAGACATGTTCTAGAGATATTTCCCTGTTGACATAATTCTAAGAGTTCTAAAAATGTTCGTAGGTTGCTATGCACTTATGTTTCTGTTAATCTCGGAATATTTTTTTTTTTTTAGATTCAGAGGACAAAGAAGGTCCTTTTAGAAGCGCAGCTCTTAGGCGCCCATTTCCGGGTTGAGCGGCGTCGACTTCGGCGCAACCACGCGTTTCATTATGGGACATTTCCCATAATGACGGCACAGGTGACGTTACGTGTGACGTCACGAGGGTAATATTTTCACGACAAATTTAGCGGTAAATTGTTTTCGCTAAATTTGGCGGGAAATTGTTGCTAAATTTACCTGGACGTTTTCCATAATGACGACACACGCAACGCCACGTGGGACGTCACATGACGTCACAAGTTTATTTATTCATTTATTGATGAAAATTGCCGGCCGCCTGTGCAGGGGCCAAGGCAAAAACAATGAAAAGATAACTGGGAGCAAGAAAAGAAATCACATGAAAGCAGAATTATGTACCACAATGCAGACCCTAAGTAAACATGGGTAGATGTATACACATGCAAAGGCAAAGCTACCCCGCATATGCAAAAAAAGAAAAAAAAGATGATCAAGAAACATCAGCCGTAAAATACAGGGGTACACAATTTATCCCAACCAATCTAAGAACTTGCGTCATCAGTGACGAGTGACTGGAGGCCGTCTGAGAATGCAACAGGGCAGTCTTCGTTTACCAGCTGTGACGGAAGCTTGTTCCATTCAGTAACTGCGTGGAAAAAAGCTATACATATAAGCATCACTGTGAAAGAAAAACTCGTTCATCGTTTTGTCGTGTTTATTTCTAGTTAGTCGGTTAGAGTTGACTGTAACATAATCGCTTGACGACAGACCATTTGGGCTGTTGATAAGTTTGTGGAAAAACTTTAGTCTGTTAAATTTCCTTCGAGTAGCTAGCCTTGGCAAGCCGGATAGCCGATAGAGCTCAGTAATGGATGATCGGCAACGGTACCGGTTGTAGATAAATCGCAGTGCTTACTTTTGCATTTTTTTTAGTGCATTTATACAGACTTGCGACCTTGGATCCCACACTGCGTCTGCGTACTCCAAAATGGGACGGATTAAAGATTTATAAGCCGCCAGTTTAGTTGTAGAGGTGCAGTGGCGTAAGTTTCTACGAAGAAACCATATTTTCCATGAAGCCCTTGTGACTAATTAAATCGCAAATATCTGCGTTCCAGCTGAAGTTTGAGGTAATTGTTACACCGAGGTATTTGTATTCTGTTACTTTTTTCAAGGGTAGGTCGTCACTTGTGTAAATAAAGGAAAGTGGTTCTTTCGTGTTAGTGACTGTCATGTGGGCGCTCTTGGAAGCATTCAGCACCGTTTGCCAACGCTCACACCATGATGATATTTGCGATGGGCAATCGTTAAGGTTGACTTGGTCAGCACGACACACAGTGTCTGTAAACAAAACGCAATCATCCACGAAAAATCGACACTGTACAGATGGATGACTTATTTCAAAATCGTTTATAAAAATCGAGAACAAAAGAGGCCCAATCACTGACCCCTGGGGGAACGCCGGAAACAACGCGTTTCTTTTGTGACTCACGACCATTGGTGCTTATGAATTGTGTACGATTGCTCAGGTACAAGTCAAGCCAGGCAACTATTTTATACATTCCGCTGTGGGGACAACAAGCCCGCCATCGCGTTGAGTGTTGTGTGTGTACTGCGTGATCGCCACGATTACTTCCCGCAATGGTCCGTTATTGTTCCGTGCCACAATGCACGACGTACGCTTTCGAATAAGGTGTCAGTTTTCACCATTATCCGCGCGACAAAAAGCTAAGGGCACGCTGGGTGTGGAAGTTAAAAATGGGGAAGAAGTTGGCGGCCCATGCCATGGTGTGCAGTCGGCATAAGGCCAGAATTGGGAGACATTTGCTTTAGTTCCCCCAGGAACTCCCAGATGGCGCGATGAGCGGACTACAAGCGAAGAAGCGGGAAGCGGGGTCGGACGCGCTGAGCCTATGATCGCCGCTAGGCACCCTTCGTCTTCCCCTTCCTTCTCCCCTCGAAGTGAGAGAGAAGTTTGCGGGTGGGGTGGGCGGTGGTCAACTGGGTCGGCTGGTCGTGCGGTCCAGCCGTCGGGCACAGGAGCACATCGCTTCAAAAAGGAGGTGTTCTAAGCAACCAGTCGCTTACTGTTTCTGGCAGGGATTTTTTTTTTTTTGCTGATGTTGAAAAAGAATATTACTTTTATTTGATATAGGTCCGTCAGCTCTGACAAACTTATATTTTCCTAATTTAAAGGCAAATAATACGTGCCTAACAACACAAAACTTCAAACATATCATAGCAACATTGACTTTCGAGTGTATCGGTCGGAAGATCAAGATGCAGTATGGTTGTTTCCGAATATATGCGTATATGCTTACGCATGTAACCTGGATTTGCAACTAAAACGCAAGACCTTCTTACTCAGATTTTCAGGGGCCGCACTTGAAATATCCGACTCCGAAAGCTTTGCTAACTAAGCATGTGTTTTGTATAGAGAACACTAGTAACGTCGGTGCTATTATACTGCATAAAGAGGCCAATGAATAACGTTCGTGTTAGAGGGGTACTAAAGATTCTACTGAACGTGGATTCATCGGATGACTTAGTAATCGCTTAACGCTGTTTTATTCATGTTCAGGTTAGGAAATTTATAAACGTTACAATTTCAAAGCGGATATCTAGGCCTTCGCTGTGAATATTATATGAGCTTATCAGATTCACGTCTCAACATTAAAAGAACTAGCTTTGCCCCCTTTATCACGCGCTACAAATTGTGATGTCCTGATGATCACTACGTAGTTTCCACGAGCACAAAATTTTAGTATTTATTCCATTCACATTTCATTCTTCTGGATGGAAGTAAACAATCAAAACTCGTAATTAGCTTCTAAGGGGGCAAAAAAAAAACATTCGCACATAAAAAGAAAGTTTTACATCTGAATTTTACAGTTGCGACCGCTGAAGTTGAAGAAAACTTTCTGATACGCGGTCAGTTATCCAAAACTAAGGCGCGAGTTTGCCTAATTGTTTTTCTTCCAGGGTGAAAAGCAGTTTGCTGTAAAGAAAAGAAAGAAAAACAAGGCACAACGCTTTTTTGCGACATTTAGGGTTACATTGTCCTCAACCTACTTTCCTACGGGACAGAAACAAAGCAAACCCCTTCCTTATGCTTGCTAACAGCTAATATGCCTAGTGAAGCGTATGAAAGGGTAACGGCCAGTCCGACTAAAGAGCTAACAACAATCCTGTATTGTGACGACTGAACGTAACATATGAATATGACATTGAAAAAAAAAAAAAAAACGTTATGTACCTTGGGGTGGCGTTGGAACAGAGGGAGAGGGGACGGGTTCGATAGCCCGCCCCTCTCCTCCTATAAAAATTGCAAAAATTCGTAGTAAACAATGCGATGAGGGGCCAGAAAAACGCTCTCGACTCGCCTAACACGTACACACACATTATCACCACCGTCAATGGCCGTTGCCACTGTCACCCCTGATATGGAAGCCGGGTAATTCAGACTTGATAGGGCGCCTCCCCCCTCCCCCCTCCCCACACACACACATAGATACATCCCTCTTTCTCCCTCCCCTTTAAATATTATCGAGACAACTATGTGAATATGTAGGCCTGGAAGTTTTTACATGTTCGACATCAAATGGAGTGCTACCAAGTGTCTAACCCAGGGTTGGGCAGTATCGCGATACAAATGTATCGCGATAGTATTTCAGGAATACATTTCGTATCAGTATTTCAGTATCGCGATACATTTTTTTCACCAGTATCTGTATTCCTGTATCGAGATACATTTGGAATTTTTCTTTGTATCGCGATACAATCAGGATGAGATGTATTTCGTTACATTTTTTGAGAAATACTCCCCCCCCCTCCCCCCGCCCCCGAAAAAAAAAAACAAACAAGTGCGAACGCATTTTTTTTTTTTTTCTGGGGGCATCAGAGGCAAGAAGATGCTGGGGCATTGCTCCTATGCTGACCAAGGTTCCTTTTGATTCTGCAAACTAGTTTTCTATACGTCCTCTTCTCTCTTCTGAGAAGTGTTGCGTAGTCGGGGACTCGAACCAGGTGGCGTGCCAGGAGGGGAGTCAGAGCATCTTCTGCCGCAAGTCCTTAGGTAGGGATTTCTTGATTCATTGTTTGCTGGCATCCAATGGCCGCTGCTAACCGTCTCTTTTGCCTTAGCGTACAGAGTACACCCAGCCGGCAAAGCTGAGTCACATTCCGTTGCAGCACGAGCCTGGCGGTGGTTGACTTGAAATAGTAGGAAGACTCACACTGCGAAGTTCAACACATATTCGAATGCATCTGCGCTTGCGCCCGTAACATTGCACGGCTCAAGGGTACGTCATCAGCCGACGTGAATGCAGAGCTGGCAGTAATGTAATTACAGTAATGAAATTACAGTAATTTAATTACTTGTTCCAGTAATTAGTAATGTAATTCATTACTTTTTGTAGCAGGTAATTTAGTAATGTATTGAATTACTCCAGCGACGGTAATTGTAATTAAATTACCTAATTACTTTTTCGCACCAGGCATATATTTGTGTCCACAATACACAAGAGAGCTTTTCTTTTTATTTTACTTTTTATTTTTCCTCTACACCTTTCCAAAAAACGCTCTTTGGCCACCGCTATGTTGCTGATGCTAATGCGGCTGGTGCGACTCTCGCGCCCGCTATCAGCTAGACATTTTCTGCCACTCTCTTGAACTGTGAAAACCCGCTCAGCGCGATTCTCTACCTATGTTATGCGGTTTTGCATTCGACGTTTTCTGGCCCCTCTTGAAATTTTCCGCTTACTTTTTCTGACGCATACTGCGTACCCTCTCTGTGTTATCTTCCACTGTGAGAAATAGGGCTGGTAAGTGCCTGCCATTCGAGCTTTTCTGCTGGACATTCTCGGGAAACGAAGGAGGGGAAGTATATCGAACTAAGGCCCCTGGTGGAACGGCCCTCGACGCGATTTTGCGAACAATGACAATTTTTCTCCCCCTCCCAGAGATAATCCGCGTAGGGTCCTCAGTCATTTCCAAAAATAGTTGTCCGGGTTGGGGTGGGAAACGGATCAGTCGCGTGCGTTCCTCTGTCCATCGGTAAACATGCAACAGAGAGTTCTAGCTGCGTGCCATGAACTGTGTAAATGTAAATAAAGTTATCTGTAAAAGGAAGTTATCAATAGCTCCTTTATATTTAAAAGTATACAAAAGTAATGCGAAAGTAATGTCATTACTTTTAAAAGTAATTTGTAATGGTAATTAATTACTTTCTGGCTGTGGTAATTTGTAATGTAATTTAATTACATTTCAGCAATTTTCAGCAAAGTAATTAGTAATGTAATTTAATTACAAAATATGAGTAATTTGGCCAGCTCTGCTTTTTTTGGAGCAGCTTGGAAGAGAATGCTAAAGCGCACGGAAGGACCGCTGCCGAAGACCGGCTTGCTCGAATGCAGCGTCTCAGCGGAGACGGTCTTAAAAAAGCACTGTCAAGGTTGGAGCGCGCGAGCGCGTAAGACGTGATTTAAGATTGAGCGCTCCCTTTGACAGCGCTTTCTTGTGAGTATCCGCTGAGATGCTGCTTCGAGCGAACCGCTCGACTTACATTACGAAGCCTTCTAGAGATTCACCAACGACGTAGGTGCACTGCGAAGAAGTGCTTTAGTTCTCAAATTCCACAGTTCATGCTCTATTCGTAGCGTTTGAGAATTACAAAACAAAAGAACAAGTAGACGCTACAAATCCGACACCCACCGCCTCAGCGCTCACTGCCTACGCCGTAAATACAAAGCAAAACAACGGCAAGCAGACGCAACAAATCCGACACCCACTGCTTCCGCGCTCACTGCCTATTCCGTAAATAGAAGGCAAAAGAAAGACAAGCAGACGTTACAAATCCGACACCCACCGCCTCCGCAATCACCATGCAATCACTGCCTACTCTGCAAATTGGGCATACTACCAGCTCACCATATACTATACTTCGTTTCACCTTATGTCCGAGCGCGGACGATGAGCCGAAGGGCCAATCAAACAGCACAAAAAGCGCAACGTCATGGCGTGCTCTCTGCGTTTGATAGGACTAGCCGGCGGAGGAGCACGCACAGAGAGACGGCGAATACCGGCTATTCATATATCGAGGTGCAAGAGAAAGTAAGCATACCACGACGTTGTGCCTCTTTCGCTGTTTGATTGGCCCTTCGGCTCATAACATCGGCCGCGCTCGGACCTAGGCTGAAACGACGAACCTACCAGAAAAAGTCACGTGGCGGGGCCGACTCGTCCCGATATGCATATCGTTTCCGGAAAAATTGTGAGGAGGGTAGGTGGAGAGGCGGCTTCAGAACAAGTTGCCTTGCGGAGGCTAGGCTTGTGACCTAAAGGGAGGCTATAGGATTTGCGGGCATCTTCTAGCTCCGATTCCCACAAACCCTGTCTCCGGATGAATATGACACTGCAATACTTCGCTCTCGGCAAAAGGGTTTATTCACTCACTCATTGCCTTGGGGGGTTTCGGGATCGGGGGACGGTCATCAGCGTGGCCGGGGGAGAGCCCGCTGCCACAGCAGCTTCTCCGAGTCCCAGCGGTGGTCGTCCACACCGCGTCATGGGTACATCGTCGTCCAGGGTCGCTGTCCGGTCCGCTTGTCGAGTCCGCCACTCGACGTAGTGCCCGCATTCCCCGCGCCAGCGTCCAGCGCCGTCCGAGCTCGCCTCCATGACCGGTCCCTTGTCTCGTCGGCCGCCCAAGCCCTCTTCCTTTGTCTCCGTGCCCCTCTTAAGACCTTCCCAAGTCCCTGTCCCGCCGACCGTCCAATCGGGAACCTTCCTGCGAGCCGATCCTCCGACGTCAGCGCTGGGTGAGGGGGCGCTTGCCCCGTTTCTCCCGGAGAGCTCGGACGTTCCGCGACAGGACGGCGACTGGAAACGGGAAGGTCACAGGGAACGAAGGAGCGCCCGACAATACGGCGGCAGGGACCGGCAAGGTCACGGAGAGCGGAGGAGCCAGGGAGAGGGTCCCCACAGATTCTAAACTGAGACTGGTTACCGGAAGTGTCAAGCGACGTCAGACGAGTCAAATATTTCTACTAAAGAATATGACTTTTTGCAAAGCACATGAATTTGGTCATTGCAGCTTTGAACTGCCATTACATATTGCACAAAATATCGGAGCTATAAAAATGTGCGTCGGCAAGTATTGCTAGACCAGAGGTGGATTCAGAGGGGAGTCCGTACGTTCTTAACCCCCCCTCCCCTTAAAATTTGGGGGCGGGGGAAAGGGAGGGGGGTTTAAACATCTGATACGCTTACCCCCCTAGCAGCACCAGATTTGTTTAAACATAAAAATGCGACGCGAGCGATCGACCGGTCGTGCTTGCCTGCGTTGCCTCGGCAAGAGAGGTCTCGTGTACAAACTTTCGCACCTTCGCCAAGAAATGTTCACGCGTCGCAAGCGTCAAGTTGTCCGTGATCGTTGCCCACCTTACTAGGTTTTCCAAACCGAGTGCACTGTCGTCCTGCGTTGAAAATCGCAGTCGCGAGGATACCGCTCACGTTGCAGTCACGACGACGCCAAATTGGCCGTATAACTGGTATAACCGTGTTCCTGGAGCCGCCATTTTTTAACTCTGCTCGTCTTGGCTTTAGCCACTTTAGCCAACTTCTCATTACGAATCCACCTTAAAGGAGCGCAGAGCAGGGGGAGGGAGGGGGGAGAGAGGAAGGGAACGCGGCGCAACCACTGATCTCTATTGTAGTCCGTGATCTACGTGAGCGATCACGCGCCTGTGCGCTTGAATGAATCTGATAACGAGGTGCAAGAGAAAGTAAGCAAGCGACCACGTTTAGAAAGTTTTCGAGATACGACTTGATGCCTACCTCATGCTTCTCATGTGGAAAGAAAAGGTCGAAAGGTTGTGAGGTCTCATTTTTGCATGTAAATAACCGTTTCCTTCTTTTTTTTTTTTTTTTTTTTTCTTATTTGCATTTGCCGCCGTCCAGCGACCGAGCGCTAATGGCATGCGGCGTCTTCGGAGCAGAAGCTAACGAAAACGAAACACACAGTAATTACATTACGGTTATTACTTAATGAAATCGTACGTGACTATTTTGACGAATACCCACGGCCCAATCTTGGCACCGGAATACTGTAAACGAGGTTTTGTTCGCGGGATTGATATTTAGCGAATTTGCCAGAACGCTGCTTTGAAATATGTCGGGGAAGCGGACTTTCGGGGTCGGATGCAGATTGCTCGTTGGGCCCCGTGTGAGGGTGATGTATGTGCGTGTTATATTTTTCGCGATTGTTTTACATTCGCGAAACCCTGGACCTGGTGCCGCGAAACACAACCACTTATTCGAGTATACTATCGGGATAACCTTTCCGTGGTTGTTTTCTAGTTGAGAACATTAAACTCGTCACGAAATATAAGCAGCTCAAAACAAAATGTATATGTGTAGCACAGAGTTCTCACCAGGCAAGTTGTACCTGCTAGTAGCCCTAGTAGCACAGAATGTTGCTGCAACGTTTCTGTAATGAGACCTGCTAATGTTACATATACCTGGCTAATGTCCAAAAATTCCATATTGCTAGAACGTTGCCTAAAAACATTGCACTAACGTGAATAGCAAATGTTTGCCATATGTTATTTCTTCAATGTTACTGCAACGTGATTAAGGTATATTGCATACATGTGGCTAATGTCCGAAAATTCCATATTACTGGAATGTTAGCATGAAACATTGCACTAACGTCTCAGGAAACATTTGCCAGATGTCTTTTCTTCAATTTTAGTGTAACATGCTTAAAGGTGCACTAAAGACGTTTCTGAGATCGTCTGTTCTTGGTGATAACTCACTCTATAGAATCTTAGCATCCCGGAAATCGAAAAATTATGCTCGTGCGACGTCAAATTCCCTACTAAAAATGTGATCGAAGTTCGTGCCATACCCCTGACTGAGCGGAAAAATCTGGAGCACAGAATGGTCCTTTTTCCAGTAAGCTTCTGCGCATGCGCACACTTCCGCTGTCGCCATTTTCGCAGGACACCGGGACGCGGTGCCCTGCGAAAATGGCGAAAGCAACATTGTCAACATATATCTTTGCGCGTATTTAATCTATTTTGTCGCTTCGTGTTTTAGTATCGGTAGAATGAGGCATAAAAAGCACTGAAAGCCGATACAACGGCACGATACCAGTGTGTTTTGACGGGCGTAGGCATGTTGGGCTGCTCTCCTATTATAGTTCGCAGACAACTTCCCAGACGGTGCTCGTTACCCGAAAAAGGTCCATTCACCGGAGGCGGTGGCGGCGCCTCCGCTTGCAATTGGCAGACGCGCGCCCGTCGTCACGCCGCTGGCACCTCCGCTGAATTCTGTTCTCCAAGTTTTTCTGCTCAGAAAGGGGAGTGAAACGAACTTCGATCACATTTTAGTAGGGAAATAGACGTCGCATGAGTATTCTTTTTTTTTATTTCTGGGATGCTAACATCCCGTAGAATGAGTTATCACCAAGAGCAGACAATCTCAGAGACGTCTTTAGTGCACCTTTAATTAATATTGCCTAGACATCATGTCAATGTTTTTTGGAAAGGTATTAATGTTATGTGCCATCTACAGACATGCAAAATCAGACATCCTTTGCACGTAATTTGTCGCTGCAATGTGCAAATTCAGTCACTTTTGAAGGCTCTTGTACATCTGCTAAACTTTGGTGGCCTATGTCTGTCCTCAGAAACGACTTGTTAATGTAGGTCATCAGACTTCACCGGTTTAACACACTAGGTACTTTCAAAAGTGGCCGAGTGGCTAAAGGCGCCAAATCTTAGTTGATTTTGCAAGTCCCTGTAGAGAACACTTAACATATGGAAGCTGTTCAATGTTACTTGTCTCCGAGTTGTCTTGATACTCAAGTTGATGATGTAACTCAGCCAATTAAAAGAGTCATCACCTTTTACCTGAGAAAAGGACTTATACCCCCAGAGATTACGGCACTCAGCACCCTACAAATGCGCAAAACGCATTTGTAGGGTGCTGAGAAGTGAGTTGTGGCGGCAGGTCAGACTTTTTTATGACTATCTTCGAGTTCTGTGTTTGCGCTTGCCCGTGTCTACTCGCGTGTGATTGTCCCTTGTGTCGCGCAAAAAACCTCTAGACTGCGTCATGAACCAACTAGGTCAACAAGTTTTAAATGATTATTTTTATTTAGGGAAATCCCAATTTTTTTTTATATATATATACGGAGCTATTATGTTGTTGTTTTTTGTTTGAAATGCGCTACAGATCGCAGTCAAATATATCAAAAGGCGCGCTTGCAGCGCTAGCCGCCACGAGTCCAGATGAATATACTAAATTAAATAAGCATGACAACTTGTCTATCTACTTCCTCAGAGCAGCTGTTTACTTATTTCCTTACTTACTTACTTATTTCCTTACTTACTTACTTATTTCCTTACTTACTTACTTATTTCCTTACTTATTTCCTTACTTACTTATTTCCTTATTTCCTTACTTACTTATTTCCTTATTTCCTTACTTACTTATTTCCTTATTTCCTTACTTATTTCCTTATTTCCTTACTTACTTATTTCCTTATTTCCTTACTTATTTCCTTATTTCCTTACTTATTTCCTTATTTCCTTACTTCCTTATTTCCTTACTTACTTATTTCCTTACTTACTTATTCCCTTATTTCCTTATTTCCTTACTTACTTATTTCCCTACTTCCTTATTTCCCTACTTCCTTATTTCCCTACTTCCTTATTTCCCTACTTCCTTATTTCCCTACTTCCTTATTTCCTTATTTCCCTACTTCCTTATTTCCCTACTTCCTTATTTCCCTACTTCCCTACTTCCCTACTTCCTTATTTCCCTACTTCCTTACTTCCCTACTTCCCTATTTCCCTACTTCCCTACTTCTCTACTTCCTTATTTCCCTACTTCCCTATTTCCCTACTTCCTTATTTCCCTACTTCCCTACTTCCCTACTTCCCTACTTCCTTATTTCCCTACTTCCCTACTTCCCTACTTCCCTATTTCCCTACTTCCCTATTTCCCTACTTCCCTACTTCCCTACTTCCCCATTTCCCTACTTCCCTACTTCCCTACTTTCCTACTTCCCTATTTCCCTATTTCCTTATTTCCCTACTTCCTTACTTCCCTACTTCCTTACTTCCCTACTTCCTTATTTCCCTACTTCCCTACTTCCTTATTTCCCTACTTCCCTACTTCCCTATTTCCCTATTTCCCTACTTCCCTACTTCCCTACTTTCCTATTTCCCTACTTCCCTACTTCCCTATTTTCCTACTTCCCTATTTCCCTATTTCCCTACTTCCCTATTTCCCTATTTCTCTACTTCCCTATTTCCATACTTCCCTACTTCCCTATTTCCCTACTTCCCTATTTCCCTACTTCCCTATTTCCCTATTTCCCTACTTCTCTATTTCCCTACTTCCTTATTTCCCTACTTCCTTATTTCCCTACTTCCCTACTTCCCTACTTCCTTATTTCCCTATTTCCCTACTTCCCTATTTCCCTATTTCCCTACTTCCCTATTTCCCTACTTCCCTATTTCCCTACTTCCCTATTTCCCTACTTCCCTATTTCCCTGCTTCCCTATTTCCCTACTTCCCTATTTCCCTACTGCCTTACTTCCCTACTTCCTTATTTCCCTACTTCCTTATTTCCCTACTTCCTTATTTCCCTACTTCCCTATTTCCCTACTTCCCTACTTCCCTACTTCTCTATTTCCCTACTTCCCTATTTCCCTACTTCCCTACTTCCCTATTTCCCTACTTCCTTATTTCCCTACTTCCTTACTTCCCTACTTCCTTACTTCCCTACTTCCTTATTTCCCTACTTCCCTACTTCCCTACTTCCTTATTTCCCTACTTCCCTACTTCCCTATTTCCCTATTTCCTTACTTCCCTACTTCCCTACTTCCCTATTTCCCTACTTCCCTACTTCCCTACTTCCCTATTTCCCTATTTCCTTATTTCCCTACTTCCTTACTTCCCTACTTCCTTACTTCCTTATTTCCCTACTTCCCTACTTCCCTATTTCCCTATTTCCCTACTTCCCTACTTCCCTATTTCCCTACTTCCCTACTTCCCTATTTCCCTACTTCCCTATTTTCCTACTTCCCTATTTGCCTATTTCCCTATTTCCCTACTTCCCTACTTCCCTATTTCTCTACTTCCCTTTTTCCATACTTCCCTACTTCCCTATTTCCCTACTTCCCTATTTCCCTATTTCCCTACTTCTCTATTTCCCTACTTCCTTATTTCCCTACTTCCCTACTTCCTTATTTCCCTATTTCCCTACTTCCCTACTTCCCTATTTCCCTACTTCCCTATTTCCCTACTTCCCTATTTCCCTACTTCCCTATTTCCCTACTTCCCTATTTCCCTACTTCCCTATTTCCCTAATGCCTTACTTCCCTAGTTCCTTATTTCCCTACTTCCCTACTTCCCTACTTCCCTATTTCCCTATTTCCCTACTTCCCTATTTCCCTACTTCCCTACTTCCCTACTTCCCTACTTCCCCATTTCCCTACTTCCCTACTTCCCTACTTCCTTATTTCCCTACTTCCCTATTTCCCTACTTCCCTACTTCCCCATTTCCCTACTTCCCTATTTCCCTATTTCCTTATTTCCCTACTCCCTTACTTCCCTACTTCCTTACTTCCCTACTTCCTTATTTCCCTACTTCCCTACTTCCCTACTTCCTTATTTCCCTACTTCCCTACTTCCCTATTTCCCTATTTCCCTACTTCCCTACTTCCCTACTTTCCTATTTCCCTACTTCCCTACTTCCCTATTTCCCTACTTCCCTATTTCCCTACTTCCCTATTTCTCTACTTCCCTATTTCCATACTTCCCTACTTCCCTATTTCCCTACTTCCCTATTTCCCTATTTCCCTACTTCTCTATTTCCCTACTTCCTTATTTCCCTACTTCCCTACTTCCTTATTTCCCTATTTCCCTATTTCCCTACTTCCCTATTTCCCTACTTCCCTATTTCCCTACTTCCCTATTTCCCTACTTCCCTATTTCCCTACTGCCTTACTTCCATAGTTCCTTATTTCCCTACTTCCCTACTTCCCTACTTCCCTATTTCCCTACTTGCCTACTTCCCTACTTCCCCATTTCCCTACTTCCCTACTTCCCTACTTCCTTATTTCGCTACTTCCCTATTTCCCTACTTCCCCATTTCCCTACTTCCCTATTTCCCTATTTCCTTATTTCCCTACTTCCTTACTTCCCTACTTCCTTACTTCCCTACTTCCTTATTTCCCTACTTCCCTACTTCCTTATTTCCCTACTTCCCTACTTCCCTATTTCCCTACTTCCCTACTTTCCTATTTCCCTACTTCCCTACTTCCCTATTTCCCTACTTCCCTATTTTCCTACTTCCCTATTTCCCTATTTCCCTACTTCCCTATTTCTCTACTTCCCTATTTCCATACTTCCCCACTTCCCTATTTCCCTACTTCCCTATTTCCCTACTTCCCTATTTCCCTACTTCTCTATTTCCCTACTTCCTTATTTCCCTACTTCCCTACTTCCTTATTTCCCTATTTCCCTACTTCCCTATTTCCCTATTTCCCTATTTCCCTACTTCCCTATTTCCCTACTTCCCTATTTCCCTACTTCCCTATTTCCCTACTTCCCTACTTCCCTATTTCCCTACTGCCTTACTTCCCTAGTTCCTTATTTCCCTACTTCCTTATTTCCCTATTTCCCTATTTCCCTACTTCCCTATTTCCCTACTTCCCTACTTCCCTATTTCCCTACTTCCATATTTCCCTACTTCCCTACTTCCCTATTTCCCTACTTCCCTACTTCCTTATTTCCCTACTTCCTTACTTCCCTACTTCCTTACTTCCCTACTTCCTTATTTCCCTACTTCCCTACTTCCCTACTTCCCTATTTCCCTATTTCCTTACTTCCCTATTTCCCTACTTCCCTACTTCCCTATTTCCCTATTTCCTTATTTCCCTACTTCCTTACTTCCCTACTTCCTTACTTCCTTATTTCCCTACTTCCCTATTTCCCTATTTCCCTATTTCCCTACTTTCCTACTTCCCTATTTCCCTACTTCCCTACTTCCCTATTCCCCTATTTCCCTACTTCCCTATTTCCCTACTTCCTTATTTCCCTACTTCCCTACTTCCCTACTTCCTTATTTCCCTACTTCCCTACTTCCCTACTTCCCTATTTCCCTATTTCCCTATTTCCCTACTTCCCTATTTCCCTATTTCCTTATTTCCCTACTTCCCTACTTCCTTATTTCCCTACTTCCCTATTCCCTACTTCCCTATTTCCCTATTTTCCTACTTCCCTATTTCCCTACTTCCCTACTTCCCTATTTCCCTACTTCCCTATTTCCCTATTTCCCTACTTCTCTATTTCCCTACTTCCTTATTTCCCTACTTCCTTATTTCCCTACTTCCCTACTTCCCTACTTCCTTATTTCCCTATTTCCCTACTTCCCTATTTCCCTATTTCCTTATTTCCCTACTTCCCTATTTCCCTACTTCCCTATTTCCCTACTGCCTTACTTCCCTACTTCCTTATTTCCCTACTTCCTTATTTCCCTATTTCCCTATTTCCCTACTTCCCTATTTCCCTGCTTCCCTATTTCCCTATTTCCCTACTTCCCTATTTCCCTATTTCCCTACTTCCCTATTTCCCTACTTCCCTATTTCCCTATTTCCTTATTTTCCTACTTCCCTATTTCCTTATTTCCCTACTTCCCTACTTCCTTATTTCCATACTTCCTTACTTCCCTACTTCCTTATTTCCCTACTTCCCTACTTCCCTACTTCCTTATTTCCCTACTTCCCTACTTCCCTATTTCCCTATTTCCCTACTTCCCTATTTTTCTACTTCACTATTTCCCTACTTCCCTACTTCCCTACTTCCCTATTTCCCTACTTCCCTATTTCCCTATTTCCCTACTAAACAGTTTCCGTAGCGTCGAAGTGTCTACAGCATTTACCGCCGCATTCCAACACCCGCTACCCATTCGTGCAAAGGCTGCAGTTTGTACAGCGACGGGCTGACCCAACGCACAACAGTTATAGGCAGCCGACGGCCATGCCGCTGCCATAATTTCTAGGCTTCCCGGGCACGTACCCGCCGACGTGAACCGTACGTTTTCCCGGGCCAACCGCGCATCTGTACAGGATAAAACTATGAACAACTCGTCACATCATCGCAAGACCGCCACTCCCCTCGTGCAGGTTTTCACTGCACGAGCCCAGCTCTTTCCTCACCTAGCTGTCTTTTCTCCCCTAAATTTATAATTTATCTCTAACCCAGGTCTCTGCACGACCAATTACGCTCTCTACGCCCTCGCGTCCCAACGCGAACCCAACCGCGGCCGAGAGCCGTACTGTTCCCGGCGGCAGCGCAAAGCGCGCGCTAGCCGCCGCTCCTCCGGAGCCGGAGAAAACGAAATGAAAGAGTAACCCCCGCCGCAAGGCTCAGCCCTCGATATGGCGGTGTGAGGATCCGGAACCATCTGTGCGCACAATTAAACGGGATCAACCTCACGACTCTAGAACCAGAAACGCACGGGTCATGCCCATCGCGTCAGACTGGACTTTACGGAGCATTACACACGCACAGCCACACTGTAAAAAATAACCGTCAAATTTACGGCGCTATACGCTAATAAAAACTGCAAGAACTCCGTGAAGAGGAATTACCTGAAATGCACCGTAAACGAGCAAAAAAGAGCGAGAGGGAAACGCAAAACTTCATGGAGCAAGAAAACAGAAAGAAAAGACGCACACCGCTAATTGGTCACCACGCTTGACCTTCGGAAGCTGCGGGAACCCAGAGAGCCTCCTCTCGCCCCTTCACCTCCTTTCTTTGTCCGCGCCAACGCAGAACGTAACTGACGTAACTGCCTTAACTGCAAAAAAAAAAAAAATCTAAAAGCAAACGGTAGAGCAACAATGCGACGAGCTAGAAGCACTAGAAGCGTCGACAAAAGAAAGCAAAGTTGGTTGGGACAACGCGGGAAGAAGCGGAGGAAGCGAACGTTCGGTTCATTTTCCCGCCTTCCCGCCCGTCTCCGCGCCGTTTTGTCCTCGTTCGTTCCTGGAATTCTTGGATTTTTGTGCCCCTGAAAATTTGGAGCGGAAGGCAACTGGATACTCGAGACAGGTATTTCATTATCAATCTGCTGCTTGCTTGGCAAGGATAGTGTAACGGTGGCATAAATACAACACCCCAAAATATGTTTACTTGCAGAATTTGTAGTTTCTGTTCAAGCACGCTTGCTGGTTGCGCAATTCGATGAGCACGTTTTGAGCTCTCGAATTCTTCCGTGTGTGGACGAAGGATGCTGTCGCTAGTTTGCTACGTATGATGCTCTCAGGTGTCATGTTTTGAGAAGACATAGGCATTTGAACGCCTAGGGTAAGTACGGTTTGCTTCGAAGAGTTTGGAAAGCTTTCAATGCACTTTGCCAGCATGCATAGAGGAGTGACACACAAGGGAGGCTTTGCTAAAGCATCTAAAAGGCCACATCACCGACGGTATTTTGGTTTCGTGTTCGTGCTCCAACTGTCAGAAGGTGTGAAATCATAGTTCACGACACATTTGAACTGGGCGCATATACGAGCGACGGGTTTCTTGGGCGACAGCGCATCGCCTGTAGACCCGCTTCAGGTTGAGGACTCTTCGACTCAGTCGACTAGTGCGGATTCTAATGAAGACGGTGCTGTTAACGTGATGCAATCTCCTGATGATAACTACGACGTGTTAATGTCTCTGTCTGCAGAAGAAAAAAGAACGGCCGTAAAATACGACCTTGTTTGTTTGTTTTTTTTATTTTTTTTTGTGCCTGGAAGTTTAACGGAAAGCTTCTTATGCCGGTATCAACAGTTCAAAAAACCATTTATGAATTTCAACCTCGGCATTTCTTGTACAAACAATACCTGTTCGGCAAACTTGCTGAAAGCCTTCAAAACGTGCTTGGTCAGTCGAGGTTCATAACATCATTGAGTTCATAACATCATTATACAATGATGTTACGAACCTGAAATCTACCACCTTTCTTCCAGAACACATGAAATCTGCATATTTAAGAAAGCACTTTCCTTGTGTGGAAGCGGTGAGTATGTACATAGGACGTAGTTGTGGTCAAAAGGACCGGTTTGCTCCGTATGTCCCCGTTAAAGAGGCACTAAATTACCCCCTAGAAAACAAATCTATGGGCCAGGTATTTACCGAGCCTCGCAGCGAGTCCCACTTACCCGGTGTTTTGGAGGAATTTTGTGATGGTGCCTGTCAGTAAGGCCAGTCTGTAACTGAGATGATTCAAGATGCACCACCGATCTCCCCATGCGTTCTAGTTCATGGTGAGCATTCACTGATCACTTTCCGAACCCCAAGTAATCAATATTACCTATAATTTTATAATGATTTTGAACTACAATTATAGTTCTGCAATTTACTACAATTTATATCTGCGTTCACGCCCTTTGTTTTATCCTTTCTTTTCTAGGGAAAAGCATCTACTCAGCCAGAAGTTACTCGATCTCAATTGATGGAATAACTGTGATGGACGAAATTCACATGTTCGACCACGCACTGGCTGTACTATTCAGCGCGTACTACGTTTTCAACATTGCGTACACAGAAGAGATTTGCATCACCTTGGAGTTTATTCAAAGGTACTGAGCTCATTTGTGCTTCTTGGCATCATTCGGTGTGTTTTTTTGTTTGTTCCTTTGTATACTTCATCTGATCTAACATGTTTCAGCAACGGCTCCAGACTGAGCTCCTAGTTTTAGAATGTCCATTGCTTGCATGAAAACTTGTGCAGCGAGAGTTCTTATCAATGCTAGAGGCATGCTATGGTGAGATATTGTAGAATAAAAAGCAAGTCTGATTATTTTATTTCGTGTTCCCTGTCCTTCGCTTACTCAAATATATTTTGTAGTGTGCGAATACATGCTACCAAACGATATTTTAATGAGTGGTACTTTTCGTTTAAAAAATTCAAATATAATTTTTTCTTCATAGCATTATGACTTCATAGCATTATAACTTAGGATGAGCTATATACTCTAAGAAATGACTGTACCTGCCTCACGACGCCACTGGCGACTAGTCTTCATTCAAAAATACTTAAAATGTTTATTCAAAATAACGAGGCTTTTATTTCCACTTTTAAATTTTACAGAACAAAAATATAAATCAGTTCCAAGGGCTGCTGTTGCAGCTTTGGATCCAGTAGAGATATATATTCTGAACTTCAACATTTTCAATATCCCGAAGATGAAAAGGTCTTGTTAAAAGTGGCTCGATTGAACATTGTTGTTACATAATAATACCAGTGTGTATATTCCAAGATAGGCAAGTTGCTTAACTTAAAGACAACTAATTTGAGAGTAATTTATTAGCGCAGAACAAGGAAAAAAAGCAATGATCTATTATACAGTTTTGAATGTGGTTCCCTATATAGCAACCTTAGTTACTATTGTAAAAGGTTATAATGTGTTGCTTTATAAACGACTATAGTTGAGAACTGGCAGATATTCCCTTTCGTTCTTTATTTGCATTTTACGAGTCAACAAAATATGTAATTCGGTGAATGGCTGTTCGGTCCTTAGCCTGGTATGAGTTTGGTAAAAAAGTGTCTATGTGAATTTAGAAGTTCATATGGGGGAGTTTTATTAACTTGCAAGATTAAGTGCCAGGCTACTTAGGCATATTCAAAAGACCTGTGTTTCAAAAGCTTTAGTCACTGGCCAATTTAGGTATTTATTGTCTCATTATTTTTAACGCGTATTATAAGCTGAGATTGTAAAAAAAAAATACTTCGTATATCTGTTTTTACAGATGTCGTTGGGATCAACCCTGATCGAGGAACCCGAATAAAAAACAAGGAAACATACGTAAACAAAAAGGTTCTTGAGTTAATTGACATGTCGGAATATAAATGGAAATGCAAATAGATATAACATCTTTTTACTTTTCTTTGACAGCACGGTCACGAATAATAATGCATCGGGTGCTGCAAGAGCAGCCGACCTCGCCGCAGACAAAATTTTCTGTGCAAACCTGCTTATTCACTTTAGATATGCGCGATTAAAGTCAGTTGAACAGTGCAACACAACAGCCCCAAAATACTCGGCCGACTTTTTTTTTACGTTGTATGTTTTACTTTGTTCAAATGACTATAATGGCGTGGTCCAGTATCATAGTTTTCAACACTTTACGGTCGCATAAAAATGGACCGTAAAATTTACGGTCAAACACTAGGCAGCTGATGCTGCCAAAATTGTACAGTAAAAATAACGGTGCACTGTAAATCTGGTTTACGATAAATTTAAACGGTGACCGTAGAAATCTATGGTCGCCGTTTAAATTGCACCGTAAAAATAACGGCGCGCTGTAAATCTTTTTACCGTAAATTTGAAGGCCGACCGTAGATTTCTACGGTCCCCGTTTAAATTTATCGTAAACCAGATTTACAGTGCACCGTTATTTTTACTGTACAAGTTTGGCAGCATCAGCTGCCTGGTATTTGACCGTAAATTTTACGGTCCATTTTTTACAGTTCACTGATAAGTGAACACGGAAACTCGGTGGTTTTCGGGATTCCGATGTCCACGCACTGGACATCGCGTATCCGGCACGATTCAGGGGAGTTAGCCCCTAAATGTAGCCTCTGGCCACAAGGTACTCGTTCAAAGCGATCTTGGTCGGAACCTCAAGAGCGCATCCGTACCTTAAAACGCTGTCAACTAACGACGCTCAAAACCGCGCCGACAGCTCACGCAAGGCCAACTGGGAGCTAGCATGCGGTCAAACCGAGACGCTAGTCTCCTCCCGGACAAAATGCAATGCGGGAATAATTTCCAAACACAGTACATGCAACTGCCATCCGCAATGGGTGCGTTCTCCACCCGAAGCGATGCCTCCCTAATGTGTCCGATCGGTAACAAGCGTTCCAAAACAATACATCGATACGCGAGCAAAGGCGGTTAGGCGCGTCACATCCCCCAAACCGTAAGCCGGCATCTTTCCCAGCGAACCTAGACGGCCGGAGGCGTAGGTGGGGTGACGCCCGACGCTACAGGCCTCGAGGGGTGCGGTAATTTCGACGCACACAGCGCTCTTGCTCAGCAGGATCAACCTGCCAGCATCCAACGGTGCGCTGAACAGTGAATACTCGAGGCGCTTCTCGTAACGGGGATAAGCAAATTCCTGACAGGTTGGGCAAAAGGGTTAATCCCTTAAAACAGCGGTCAAAATCCGCGCCTTCTAATCAGACAGGCGATAATGTCACGGCCTCCGTGCGGCGCTCCCGCAACGAAACTTCGTACGGCGCTCCCGCGACAAAGACGACCCCCAAAAAGAGCGCGAAACAGTGCCCCAATTCAACCGGAAGCAGGTTAGGAATCGGAATGCCTGCCTAATCAAAAATCAGGCCCCACGTTGCGGCGCCAGTTTATGCGGGCATCTTCTAGCTCCTATTCCCACAAACCCTGTCTCCGGATGAATATGACACTGCAATACTTCGCTCTCGGCAAAAGGGTTTATTCACTCACTCATTGCCTTGGGGGGTTTCGGGATCGGGGGACGGTCATCAGCGTGGCCGGGGGAGAGCCCGCTGCCACAGCAGCTTCTCCGAGTCCCAGCGGTGGTCGTCCACACCGCGTCATGGGAACATCGTCGTCCAGGGTCGCTGTCCGGTCCGCTTGTCGAGTCCGCCACTCGACGTAGTGCCCGCATTCCCCGCGCCAGCGTCCAGCGCCGTCCGAGCTCGCCTCCATGACCGGTCCCTTGTCTCGTCGGCCGCCCAAGCCCTCTTCCTTTGTCTCCGTGCCCCTCTTAAGACCTTCCCAAGTCCCTGTCCCGCCGACCGTCCAATCGGGAACCTTCCTGCGAGCCGATCCTCCGACGTCAGCGCTGGGTGAGGGGGCGCTTGCCCCGTTTCTCCCGGAGAGCTCGGACGTTCCGCGACAGGACGGCGACTGGAAACGGGAAGGTCACAGGGAACGAAGGAGCGCCCGACAATACGGCGGCAGGGACCGGCAAGGTCACGGAGAGCGGAGGAGCCAGGGAGAGGGTCCCCACAGATTCTAAACTGAGACTGGTTACCGGAAGTGTCAAGCGACGTCAGACGAGTCAAATATTTCTACTAGAGAATATGACTTTTTGCAAAGCACATGAATTTGGTCATTGCAGCTTTGAACTGCCATTACATATTGCACAAAATATCGGAGCTATAAAAATGTGCGTCGGCAAGTATTGCTAGACCAGAGGTGGATTCAGAGGGGAGTCCGTACGTTCTTAACCCCCCCTCCCCTTAAAATTTGGGGGCGGGGGAAAGGGAGGGGGGTTTAAACATCTGATACGCTTACCCCCCTAGCAGCACCAGATTTGTTTAAACATAAAAATGCGACGCGAGCGATCGACCGGTCGTGCTTGCCTGCGTTGCCTCGGCAAGAGAGGTCTCGTGTACAAACTTTCGCACCTTCGCCAAGAAATGTTCACGCGTCGCAAGCGTCAAGTTGTCCGTGATCGTTGCCCACCTTACTAGGTTTTCCAAACCGAGTGCACTGTCGTCCTGCGTTGAAAATCGCAGTCGCGAGGATACCGCTCACGTTGCAGTCACGACGACGCCAAATTGGCCGTATAACTGGTATAACCGTGTTCCTGGAGCCGCCATTTTTTAACTCTGCTCGTCTTGGCTTTAGCCACTTTAGCCAACTTCTCATTACGAATCCACCTTAAAGGAGCGCAGAGCAGGGGGAGGGAGGGGGGAGAGAGGAAGGGAACGCGGCGCAACCACTGATCTCTATTGTAGTCCGTGATCTACGTGAGCGATCACGCGCCTGTGCGCTTGAATGAATCTGATAACGAGGTGCAAGAGAAAGTAAGCAAGCGACCACGTTTAGAAAGTTTTCGAGATACGACTTGATGCCTACCTCATGCTTCTCATGTGGAAAGAAAAGGTCGAAAGGTTTGAGGTCTCATTTTTGCATGTAAATAACCGTTTCCTTCTTTTTTTTTTTTTTTTTTTTTTCTTATTTGCATTTGCCGCCGTCCAGCGACCGAGCGCTAATGGCATGCGGCGTCTTCGGAGCAGAAGCTAACGAAAACGAAACACACAGTAATTACATTACGGTTATTACTTAATGAAATCGTACGTGACTATTTTGACGAATACCCACGGCCCAATCTTGGCACCGGAATACTGTAAACGAGGTTTTGTTCGCGGGATTGATATTTAGCGAATTTGCCAGAACGCTGCTTTGAAATATGTCGGGGAAGCGGACTTTCGGGGTCGGATGCAGATTGCTCGTGGGGCCCCGTGTGAGGGTGATGTATGTGCGTGTTATATTTTTCGCGATTGTTTTACATTCGCGAAACCCTGGACCTGGTGCCGCGAAACACAACCACTTATTCGAGTATACTATCGGGATAACCTTTCCGTGGTTGTTTTCTAGTTGAGAACATTAAACTCGTCACGAAATATAAGCAGCTCAAAACAAAATGTATATGTGTAGCACAGAGTTCTCACCAGGCAAGTTGTACCTGCTAGTAGCCCTAGTAGCACAGAATGTTGCTGCAACGTTTCTGTAATGAGACCTGCTAATGTTACATATACCTGGCTAATGTCCAAAAATTCCATATTGCTAGAACGTTGCCTAAAAACATTGCACTAACGTGAATAGCAAATGTTTGCCATATGTTATTTCTTCAATGTTACTGCAACGTGATTAAGGTATATTGCATACATGTGGCTAATGTCCGAAAATTCCATATTACTGGAATGTTAGCATGAAGCATTGCACTAACGTCTCAGGAAACATTTGCCAGATGTTTTTTCTTCAATTTTAGTGTAACATGCTTAAAGGTGCACTAAAGACGTTTCTGAGATCGTCTGTTCTTGGTGATAACTCACTCTATAGAATCTTAGCATCCCGGAAATCGAAAAATTATGCTCGTGCGACGTCAAATTCCCTACTAAAAATGTGATCGAAGTTCGTGCCATACCCCTGACTGAGCGGAAAAATCTGGAGCACAGAATGGTCCTTTTTCCAGTAAGCTTCTGCGCATGCGCACACTTCCGCTGTCGCCATTTTCGCAGGACACCGGGACGCGGTGCCCTGCGAAAATGGCGAAAGCAACATTGTCAACATATATCTTTGCGCGTATTTAATCTATTTTGTCGCTTCGTGTTTTAGTATCGGTAGAATGAGGCATAAAAAGCACTGAAAGCCGATACAACGGCACGATACCAGTGTGTTTTGACGGGCGTAGGCATGTTGGGCTGCTCTCCTATTATAGTTCGCAGACAACTTCCCAGACGGTGCTCGTTACTCGAAAAAGGTCCATTCACCGGAGGCGGTGGCGGCGCCTCCGCTTGCAATTGGCAGACGCGCGCCCGTCGTCACGCCGCTGGCACCTCCGCTGAATTCTGTTCTCCAAGTTTTTCTGCTCAGAAAGGGGAGTGAAACGAACTTCGATCACATTTTAGTAGGGAAATAGACGTCGCATGAGTATTCTTTTTTTTTATTTCTGGGATGCTAACATCCCGTAGAATGAGTTATCACCAAGAGCAGACAATCTCAGAGACGTCTTTAGTGCACCTTTAATTAATATTGCCTAGACATCATGTCAATGTTTTTTGGAAAGGTATTAATGTTATGTGCCATCTACAGACATGCAAAATCAGACATCCTTTGCACGTAATTTGTCGCTGCAATGTGCAAATTCAGTCACTTTTGAAGGCTCTTGTACATCTGCTAAACTTTGGTGGCCTATGTCTGTCCTCAGAAACGACTTGTTAATGTAGGTCATCAGACTTCACCGGTTTAACACACTAGGTACTTTCAAAAGTGGCCGAGTGGCTAAAGGCGCCAAATCTTAGTTGATTTTGCAAGTCCCTGTAGAGAACACTTAACATATGGAAGCTGTTCAATGTTACTTGTCTCCGAGTTGTCTTGATACTCAAGTTGATGATGTAACTCAGCCAATTAAAAGAGTCATCACCTTTTACCTGAGAAAAGGACTTATACCCCCAGAGATTACGGCACTCAGCACCCTACAAATGCGCAAAACGCATTTGTAGGGTGCTGAGAAATGAGTTGTGGCGGCAGGTCAGACTTTTTTATGACTATCTTCGAGTTCTGTGTTTGCGCTTGCCCGTGTCTACTCGCGTGTGATTGTCCCTTGTGTCGCGCAAAAAACCTCTAGACTGCGTCATGAACCAACTAGGTCAACAAGTTTTAAATGATTATTTTTATTTAGGGAAATCCCAATTTTTTTTTATATATATATACGGAGCTATTATGTTGTTGTTTTTTGTTTGAAATGCGCTACAGATCGCAGTCAAATATATCAAAAGGCGCGCTTGCAGCGCTAGCCGCCACGAGTCCAGATGAATATACTAAATTAAATAAGCATGACAACTTGTCTATCTACTTCCTCAGAGCAGCTGTTTACTTATTTCCTTACTTACTTACTTATTTCCTTACTTACTTACTTATTTCCTTACTTACTTACTTATTTCCTTACTTATTTCCTTACTTACTTATTTCCTTATTTCCTTACTTACTTATTTCCTTATTTCCTTACTTATTTCCTTATTTCCTTACTTACTTATTTCCTTATTTCCTTACTTACTTATTTCCTTATTTCCTTACTTATTTCCTTATTTCCTTATTTCCTTACTTCCTTATTTCCTTACTTACTTATTTCCTTACTTACTTATTCCCTTATTTCCTTATTTCCTTACTTACTTATTTCCCTACTTCCTTATTTCCCTACTTCCTTATTTCCCTACTTCCTTATTTCCCTACTTCCTTATTTCCCTACTTCCTTATTTCCCTACTTCCTTATTTCCTTATTTCCCTACTTCCTTATTTCCCTACTTCCTTATTTCCCTATTTCCCTACTTCCCTACTTCCCTACTTCCTTATTTCCCTACTTCCTTACTTCCCTACTTCCCTATTTCCCTACTTCCCTATTTCCCTATTTCCCTACTTCCTTATTTCCCTACTTCCCTACTTCCCTACTTCCCTACTTCCTTATTTCCCTACTTCCCTACTTCCCTACTTCCCTACTTCCCTATTTCCCTACTTCCCTATTTCCCTACTTCCCTACTTCCCTACTTCCCTACTTCCCCATTTCCCTACTTCCCTACTTCCCTACTTTCCTACTTCCCTATTTCCCTATTTCCTTATTTCCCTACTTCCTTACTTCCCTACTTCCTTACTTCCCTACTTCCTTATTTCCCTACTTCCCTACTTCCTTATTTCCCTACTTCCCTACTTCCCTATTTCCCTATTTCCCTACTTCCCTACTTCCCTACTTTCCTATTTCCCTACTTCCCTACTTCCCTATTTCCCTACTTCCCTATTTTCCTACTTCCCTATTTCCCTATTTCCCTATTTCCCTATTTCTCTACTTCCCTATTTCCATACTTCCCTACTTCCCTATTTCCCTACTTCCCTATTTCCCTACTTCCCCATTTCCCTATTTCCCTACTTCTCTATTTCCCTACTTCCTTATTTCCCTACTTCCTTATTTCCCTACTTCCCTACTTCCTTATTTCCCTATTTCCCTACTTCCCTATTTCCCTATTTCCCTACTTCCCTACTTCCCTATTTCCCTACTTCCCTATTTCCCTACTTCCCTATTTCCCTACTTCCCTATTTCCCTACTTCCCTATTTCCCTACTGCCTTACTTCCCTACTTCCTTATTTCCCTACTTCCTTATTTCCCTACTTCCTTATTTCCCTATTTCCCTATTTCCCTATTTCCTTACTTCCCTATTTCCCTACTTCCCTACTTCCCTACTTCCCTATTTCCCTACTTCCCTACTTCCCTACTTCCCTATTTCCCTATTTCCTTATTTCCCTACTTCCTTACTTCCCTACTTCCTTACTTCCTTATTTCCCTACTTCCCTACTTCCCTATTTCCCTATTTCCCTACTTCCCTACTTCCCTACTTCCCTACTTCCCTATTTCCCTACTTCCCTACTTCCCTATTTCCCTACTTCCCTATTTGCCTACTTCCCTATTTGCCTATTTCCCTACTTCCCTATTTCCCTATTTCTCCACTTCCCTATTTCCCTACTTCCCTACTTCCCTACTTCCCTACTTTAGAAGGGTGTGTACTTGGGCTAGTTGGTTATTCATGAATAGGAGGTAAAACTTCCCTACTTCCTTATTTCCCTACTTCCCTACTTCCCTATTTCCCTACTTCCCTACTTCCTTATTTCCCTACTTCCCTATTTCCCTATTTCCCTACTTCCCTACTTCCCTACTTCCCTATTTCCCTATTTCCTTATTTCCCTACTTCCTTACTTCCCTACTTCCTTACATCCCTACTTCCTTATTTCCCTACTTCCCTACTTCCCTACTTCCCTATTTCCCTATTTCCCTACTTCCCTATTTCCCTACTTCCCTACTTCCCTACTTCCTTATTTCCCTATTTCCCTACTTCCCTATTTCCCTACTTCCCTACTTCCTTATTTCCCTACTTCCCTATTTCCCTATTTCCCTACTTCCCTATTTCCCTACTTCTCTATTTCCCTATTTCCTTATTTCCTTACTTCCCTATTTCCCGATTTCCTTATTTCCCTACTTCCCTACTTCCTTATTTCCCTACTTCCTTACTTCCCTACTTCCTTACTTCCCTACTTCCTTATTTCCCTACTTCCCTACTTCCCTACTTCCTTATTTCCCTACTTCCCTACTTCCCTACTTCCCTATTTCCCTATTTCCCTACTTCCCTACTTCCCTACTTCCCCATTTCCCTACTTCCCTATTTCCCTATTTCCTTATTTCCCTACTTCCTTACTTCCCTACTTCCTTACTTCCCTACTTCCTTATTTCCCTACTTCCCTACTTCCTTATTTCCCTACTTCCCTACTTCCCTATTTCCCTACTTCCCTACTTTTCTATTTCCCTACTTCCCTACTTCCCTACTTCCCTATTTCCCTACTTCCCTATTTTCCTACTTCCCTATTTCCCTATTTCCCTACTTCCCTATTTCTCTACTTCCCTATTTCCATACTTCCCTACTTCCCTATTTCCCTACTTCCCTATTTCCCTACTTCCCTATTTCCCTATTTCCCTACTTCTCTATTTCCCTACTTCCTTATTTCCCTACTTCCCTACTTCCTTATTTCCCTATTTCCCTATTTCCCTACTTCCCTACTTCCCTATTTCCCTATTTCCCTATTTCCCTACTTCCCTATTTCCCTACTTCCCTATTTCCCTACTTCCCTATTTCCCTACTTCCCTATTTCCCTACTTCCCTATTTCCCTACTGCCTTACTTCCCTAGTTCCTTATTTCCCTACTTCCTTATTTCCCTATTTCCCTATTTCCCTACTTCCCTATTTCCCTACTTCCCTATTTCCCTACTTCCCTACTTCCCTATTTCCCTACTTCCCTACTTCCTTATTTCCCTACTTCCTTACTTCCCTACTTCCTTACTTCCCTACTTCCTTATTTCCCTACTTCCCTACTTCCTTATTTCCCTACTTCCCTACTTCCCTATTTCCCTATTTCCTTACTTCCCTATTTCCCTACTTCCCTACTTCCCTACTTCCCTATTTCCCTATTTCCTTATTTCCCTACTTCCTTACTTCCCTACTTCCTTACTTCCTTATTTCCCTACTTCCCTACTTCCCTATTTCCCTATTTCCCTATTTCCTTATTTCCCTACTTCCCTATTTCCCTATTTCCTTATTTCCCTACTTCCCTACTTCCTTATTTCCCTACTTCCCTATTCCCTACTTCCCTATTTCCCTATTTTCCTACTTCCCTATTTCCCTACTTCCCTACTTCCCTATTTCCCTACTTCCCTATTTCCCTATTTCCCTACTTCTCTATTTCCCTACTTCCTTATTTCCCTACTTCCTTATTTCCCTACTTCCCTACTTCCCTACTTCCTTATTTCCCTATTTCCCTATTTCCCTACTTCCCTATTTTCCTATTTCCTTATTTCCCTACTTCCCTATTTCCCTACTTCCCTATTTCCCTACTTCCCTATTTCCCTACTGCCTTACTTCCCTACTTCCTTATTTCCCTACTTCCTTATTTCCCTGCTTCCCTACTTCCCTATTTCCCTACTTCCCTATTTCCCTACTTCCCTATTTCCCTATTTCCCTACTTCCCTATTTCCCTACTTTCCTATTTCCCTATTTCTTTATTTTCCTACTTCCCTATTTCCTTATTTCCCTACTTCCCTACTTCCCTACTTCCTTATTTCCATACTTCCTTACTTCCCTACTTCCTTACTTCCCTACTTCCTTATTTCCCTACTTCCCTACTTCCCTACTTCCTTATTTCCCTACTTCCCTACTTCCCTATTTCCCTATTTCCCTACTTCCCTATTTCTCTACTTCACTATTTCCCTACTTCCCTACTTCCCTACTTCCCTATTTCCCTATTTCCCTACTTCCCTATTTCCCTATTTCCCTACTTCTCTATTTCCCTACTTCCTTATTTCCCTACTTCCTTATTTCCCTACTTCCCTACTTCCCTACTTCCCCACTTCCCTACTTCCCTATTTCCCTACTTCCCTACTTCCCTACTTCCCCACTTCCCTACTTCCCTATTTCCCTACTTCCCTACTTCCCTATTTCCCTACTTCCCTATTTCCCTACTTCCCTATTTCCCTACTTCCCTATTTCCCTACTTCCCCACTTCCCTATTTCCCCACTTCCCTATTTCCCCACTTCCTTACTTCCCCACTTCCCTATTTCCCTACTTCCTTACTTCCCTACTTCCTTACTTCCCTACTTCCTTATTTCCCTACTTCCCTACTTCCCTACTTCCCTATTTCCCTACTTCCCTATTTCCCTACTTCCCTACTTCCCTATTTCCCTACTTCCCTATTTCCCTACTTCCCTACTTCCCTATTTCCCTATTTCCCTATTCCCCTACTTCCCTACTTCCCTATTTCCCTATTTTTCTATTTCCCTACTTCCCTACTTCCCTATTTCCCTATTTACCTATTTCCCTATTTCCCTATTTTGCTATTTACGTAAGTGCCTGCCATTCAAGCTTTTCTGCTGGACATTCTCGGGAAACGAAGGAGGGGAAGTATATCGAACTAAGGCCCCTGGTGGAACGGCCCTCGACGTGATTTTGCGAACAATCTCTGGGAGGGGGGTTCTCCCCCCTCCCAGAGATAATCCGCGTAGGGTCCTCAGTCATTTCCAAAAATAGTTGTCCGGGTTGGGGTGGGAAACGGATCAGTCGCGTGCGTTCCTCTGTCCATCGGTAAACATGCAACAGAGAGTTCTAGCTGCGTGCCATGAACTGTGTAAATGTAAATAAAGTTATCTGTTAAAGGAAGTTATCAATAGCTCCTTTATATTTAAAGTATACAAAAGTAATGCGAAAGTAATGTCATTACTTTTAAAAGTAATTTGTAATGGTAATTAATTACTTTCTGGCTGTGGTAATTTGTAATGTAATTTAATTACATTTCAGCAATTTTCAGCAAAGTAATTAGTAATGTAATTTAATTACAAAATATGAGTAATTTGGCCAGCTCTGCGTGAATGTGACCCGCTGCTCTGGTGGTCCGAAACCCAGAAGGAGGACAGAAGTGGCCTCGCTCTGCCATCCCAGACTACGTACTCCCGCGACTCGTCTCGAGACCGCTGTTTCTCGGACAGCTCGCACCTGTGCCGGCAATATCAGCTCGCAATTCACAAGGTCTCTGTTTGGATGATGCTAGGCAAAACTGGAGGACTGCAATCCGTGCGTCGGTGGCGGAGGGTCGGTAGTAAGGACCTTCAGAACAAGGATGCTACCGTATCGTTCTTTCAACCGTCACAGAAGATAAGACATGTATTCCAAGATGCTTCAGGTGGTCCACTATTCTCAAAAATCCAACTGACACTGCATGCACGATCTTCAACTAGGTAACCTACAACGAAAGTATACGTATTGTCCTTTCATACAGCAGCGTGGTAAAGTTTCATGTTCGAGGCCACACCTATAGACAAAAAATACTAGTTAATTCCACCGTGACATCATGTGATCAATGTTGACAGGATTCCCTCGTCAGACAGACAGTATGTCATGAAAGGGACCGCGGTCAGCCCTTGATGGAACGTGTTTTTGGGCCCATTGAAGACTCCTTGTCGTCCGAAACCATTACCTTCAAGGCAAAGTGCCAAGCCTACAGGAAAGTAATTTCGGCATCAAAAACATCCACTTCAAACTTCAAGCTTCATCTCAGTTGGCGTCTCAAAAAATTTGGAAAACGTATTGCACTATCAGTATTTCTGTATTTGTATTTCTGCCCTCCCTAAAATGTATTCCTGTATTTGTATTTCCAAATACTTTTTGCCTCTTTCTGAAATGTATTTCCGATACGTATCGCGATACATTTTTACAGATGTATCTTAGTATCAGTATTTTAGCTACTATTTTTGTGTATCCCAGTATTTGTATTTCCAAATACATTTTTGAGTATTTCTGCCCAACCCTGGGACTCTAACCACGCCTTGTGTCAGCGACACAAGCGAGTTTAGAAACTTGCCATTGTCGTTCGACGTTTTCGGTCTACGATCTATGTCGACGTGTTTGATCTACGACGAAAATAACACCCCCAATGTTTTAAAGGAACTTACTAGTTCGACAGGAGAGGAGTTTGAAATAATATCGCATGGAAGGTCACAATACTTAGTTTTGGGACGAAAGAAGAGAGCTTTCGGTTTACTGTCACTTATTTTTAGATTATTTGAACTAGCCCAAGTTTCTAAGTTTTTTATGGTGTCATTAGCTATGCCCACGACTTCCCTGCCGAGACTGCATACTTTAGGAGCTTCTGGACGCGGATGGCCCTTCGACGCAAATAATCATGTGCTCAGAGTAGCAGAGAGCGAAACGAAGGAGGGGGGTTAAACCACCAAGGATATTGCAACAGAGCCATCCCACGCCAAATTTCTGTTCACAGGGACATCTGGCTTACAGGACGGCGACCCCGCCTCGACACTTGAGAAGCGGTCCCGTCGCCCGAGGAGGGACACTTTTGTAACAATTTAAGCCGTGCGCAGCCTCTCCTCCTCTGTTCGGAAATACCACTGGGAGTGAAATTCGCTTCATCGGTTCTCTTCGTAGCCTTGGCCCGACGGACGGTGTACGCTAAGCGGATTGTTTTCCCGATACCCTATTCACGCCGTAGGCTGAAAATGGGGTGGAAGATACGCGCTTGTTAAACCACTCATACCGTCATCTCTTTGCCACGTGATCACGTTCTCGTCTATACTCACGCACAGACACAGTCAGGTGAGGAAAGAAAGGCGGGTGATTGATTCTACAAGCCCGTCGCTTCTACCGTACTGTCAGCTTAAGGGTCAACAGAGTAGAACCCAGGTAGTACGCGGATTTTTAAGCTTTAGAGCTTACGTTGACATAATCTTCTGCTTTATTGTGCTTACTCCCTATTGTGAATTATCTATTATTGACTGTACAATACGCGTGTCCACAATCGGAGGAAGTTGACTATAACCGAAGGGAGAAAAGGTAACAAAAAAAAAAATAACTAACGAAGCAGCCAGTCTGCTTTCTGCTCTTACAAGCATTTTGGAGCGGATGCACATTTTTTTCTGCACCCTTCCCGGATGCTCTGAACTGCTGTAGTAAAAACGATAACACTATGGATTGGTAGCTCCCCTGAGACTCTTTCGCCGTAGGACGTGTATTTAGTCATTTCAATGCATATAGATTTGATGTGAACTTCTTGGAGCGGTGCTTAGGCGCACAAACTATTAATTTCACAATGAGTGCGCCAAGTACATTTTATTTTTATTCATTGTTTTTCTTCCCAGCACCGATTTTTATCACGATGTAACAATATTACATTGTTTTATTCAGAGTTTTCAAAATAAACGCCCGGAAATACATATTTATTAAAAAAAAAAAGAAATAACAACAACAAAAAAGACAAGATATGAGGACCTTATAAGTTGCAAGGATACCGAGGCTGTGAGCGACGCTCACAAAACTGCTTGGCAAAGGGTCGCCCGCGGTTCGAACCCTCCATGTTGAGTTCAGGAGAACGACACTGAGCATGAGCGTCACTGAACCGATCGGAACAAAAAGAAACTCGAGCTAAACAGAAGACGTGCCATGGATGATGGCAAACTAAATATTATATCAGTAGGCATTCACTTTAGGTAACAAAATGACGAGAAAAACAAATAATATGCGCATTTTTCACCGCTTATATTCAAGGCACATTTCCTGTTCGATTTACAAGTTCATACGCAGAGTAAATAAACTCTTCCACGTGGTATCATTAAGGCCTTCGCGTGAAAATATTTGTTACGACTTGTGAGGGCTAATGACGGGCTGAACGGCCATTTTGCTTCGGCGGCGGTGATCCGAGCACATCATGTATGCGACATTAGAACTAGAGATTCCGCGAACTTTTTTGCGAAGCTTCGAAAGGATTGCAAAGGCTTTTTGGCGCTGAGGTTTCCGATTGTTTTCAACCTTCCAATTTTTCGCGCTATGAAATTCGACAGTTTCGAATTCACTACGCTCAGAAATTCGACGATTTCCGAACTTTCGACCCTGCTAAATTCAAAAATTCAACGAACTTGGAACTTTTAAACAAAAGTTCGAGAAAGTTCCAACCCAGTTCACCCCTATATATAGAGGTGAACTGTTGCCTCGAACGTATACGTTCGAGGCAACAAATATCAATAATGCGAGATGTCAATGTATGAAGTGAAGTTGAAATTGCACTCAGATTCTTACCGTTAACTGATCGTGCCACTAACGAAATGCTTGTAAAGCGCCGATTCATCGCTTTAGGGTGGCCTCGTACCCCGCACCTTCTTCTTTTGACTTCTGCGCAGAGCCTCTCGCGCGCACAACTCCGTAGGTTGCCCCGAGGTAACCTGTAGGCCAACAGATCCTTTATCAGCATGCTCAAAATTCAACCGGGCCCTTCGCTGGGAGCGTCCTTCGTAGCATTAGTTGTTTTTGAACGCGAGTCCCTCGATTCCCTCGCGTCAAGGGAAGACGCGCGCGGAGAGTGACACCGATGCGCTGCAGTGAACGCTGAACCGGCGCTTACTTCATTATCATTAGTGACCGGCTACATTTTAGGGCGTCCAATATTTCCGTTCGTCGAATAAGAAAAGTTTCAGGGAGCGGCATTATGGTTTGGTCGAGAACAACCGATCGTGACCTGATCAGTTGTATTAGTCCTGGCATAGCCTGGCTATGGTCCTGGGGGTCCCTAATTGAGCCTGGTTGCCTCCTCTACCCTGACTAGTGTCGGGTGCTGTGCCTGTGTTCAGTGTTTTCTCCATCCCACGGGTCATCCTGCCGAAAATAAACGCCCAGTGCAACTGAAAATATTTGAGAAGCCTGGATGTCTTTATGTGACTGCGTTGTACGGCATATTTAGTTGTCTTATGCCAGCGTTGCATTTAGGCGACGTTTCAACAGATTGCTATTAGTTCGCAAGTAGGAAGTACGTTCACCCGACCGCGTCGGGTTTTTTCGATGAACCGCTCAACCAGTTCAACGCTTGTTTCATAAGTTTCGACAAATAACGAGCAATACAGATAATACCGTCAGTACCACAGCACTGAGAAGGAATGAGTATTTTATAACACAACGTGGAGGGCGCGAGTGAGCTGATGTAAGCTTATAATAATCTGGGCAACGTTTTTAGTAAAATTTGGAACACATTTCGCTAACTTTCTAGATGAATTCATGAAAACTTAGTTCGTGCAGAATTCGATTTTAATCCGTGAAATTCAGACTTGGAACTTGAAATCAAACCTTTTAAAATTTTCGACTTTGCAGTTAGAAAAAAATTCGAAATATTACATTTTTTTTCGAACTTCAATATCAAATAAATTGAAATTTGTATGTGTAAACGAATTTCTCACGGCTAGGCATTTACGTAAACCTGACAAAATTAATGCCGAAGATGACTACGTCATAATTGCGCGATGCACACGCCTTTGAAATTAAAGCGCCCTTTGGAGCCTGGTTGAAAATTCCGAGGTTAAATATCTGTTTTCATGCTCTAAGCTTCCTTTTACTACGGCAGACACCCAGATTGAAATGCTACGACCGGCTATATGAAAACAATATATTGGGGCCCATGGTAGTCGCGTAAACATATTCGAGATTTGCCTTTCGTTTTTTTTTTTTTTTTTTTTTATGTTATCACACGGGAACACTACCGGTCGTTGCTTAGGACTAGCATATAATCGAACTTGTCTCATGCAAAATGTAATAGTTAATTTCGAGTTAGTCTTCATTTGATACGTCATGGAGCTGCAAGCTCAGTTTTTCCGGTAATTCGTGCAAGCGCGTCCGGCCTTCACGATAGGATGTTTCTCCTGGGTTCGCGTCGTCGTAGAGCCGTCCAGGCGCCTATTTGCTCAATCAAGCGCATGGACGTAATCAATAAAAGCTGTGCGTCGGAGGTCATAGCTAGTTATCGTTATCGTTAGTTAACGTTATTCAAATAACGTTGATTCCGACCCGCCGCGTGCGGCAAACACGCTTGACGAGAGCGACCGCAAAGCGGCACACGCGTCCGTCTTGGCATCACTGCGTGATAGCGTCGCGCTCCTTGGAAACGCTGCAAGACGCGCTAACGACCATTCTGACGCAATGAGATGGAGCTGCCTGGATCCATCACCAATGACCCATGAGACGGGGCGTAAGCCTTGTCTTCTAGGTGGTGCACACGTTTTTCTCAATTCCCCAGGAATCAAGGAGCATGCTGCGAAAGTATACTCTCTCAGGAGTTGTGTGCAGCAAAGGCAAAGGCATTGGCGCGGGCACGTGGCTTTCAGATCTGCTTTCTCTTCGCGAGCGCTCGTGAAAGGAAAGCAAATATGAAAGCCAGGCCCTCGCGTCTGTGCTTTTGCCTCTGCTGCACGTAACTCATGAGATGGAGTATGGTTACACGCACTGCACGTGCTGGCCTTCTCAATGGTAGCTTGTTCTTGCGCTTACTCATCACAGAGCATGGCCCGTGTCTCATTGTGCTTCGGCAACTCTTTTCAACCATGATTTAGTGAAGATTGACTCTGAGTCTGTGGTCATGTGGCTATACACAACCACAAACGCAGCACTGCATTGAAGATGTAGCGAGTTTTTTTGTAAAAATTTGAATAAAAGCGCATGATCGAACGCCAGATATTGACGGTTCATAAACCAGAGAGTGGCGAAATAAAGCGTCTAGTACAACGTAAAATTACAGTGGTGGTTGCCAGCGTAATCTACGAAAAGCAATATCAATTTTAATGCGTATTAATTTATGAAACCGGACTGAAGCGGTCCCGAACTCGTTCGAACAACCACGCGATGTGGCTTTCTGGATCTCGACAATCTAAAAAGAGTGCGAAGGGCACTGCCACGGCGCATCTTCGAATTTTACTCTGAAAGGGTATTGTGTGGGGCGTCACTCTGTATCCCTTACCGCTCATTCCTACTGGAAGCGGATCCGCGTTCGCAAAGCGGTTGCAAACGCGGTCGTATAAAGATCCAGTACAATTGCACGCTCACTTGATGTCATCGAGTACTCGTGCAATTGTACTGGATCTTTATACAACCGCGTTCGCAACTGCTTTGCGAACGCGGATCCGCTTCCAGGGTGAATAAGCGGTTAGTGTAGTGCCCAGATGCGCACAGCTACATATACGGCTCTGCAGGTGCGCACCAACATATTTGATGACATTTTTCGAGCTCGGAGAGAAAAAATAAAACGGCAATGTTTATTTGCGTTGAGAGCCTCGCGCATAGCACACTTCGGCCTCTGTGTTGGTGTATATCCAGCATGGGCGAACATGATTGAACTCACTTTAAACTGACCGCATAAATAGGTTTCTTAACCTATCGCGCTGGGATTTACTACAGAGATGCCTTAAGAGGGCGCGGTACCTCTATTTATTCGTCCGTTTCAGCCACCAGATGGCGCGCGGCTCGAAACGTGGTTGAACGCGCAACTTCTAGATGGCGCCAGCATCGAGGTGTGAAAAGGCCCGCGTTATTCGCTGCGTGAAATAGATCCCGAAATCTGCCGTGTTCTCCCGGCGGAGGAAGTTTCTGCATCCCTCGCGCGCGCTTGGTATGTACGCGCGGTGACCGAGTCCGGCCTCTGCGCTGTGTGATGCAGTGGGTGGCGCTCGTTTCTGTTCGGAGGTAGCAATAAAAATGCCGGTCCCCTTTTTTACGACGCTCGTTTCTATAGCTTGTTTTTCTTCTTTTTTTTTTATCTCAAGTGACCTACAGTACCGCCTGTTCGAAATCGTCCTTTGCGGTGAGCGATTGAGAGTCAGGTTAGCATTTTATTTGGGTCAGCACTACACGTTTAATGGAGACCTCGGGCGGCGATGTAAATATGCATTGCTTCCCAAAGTGTGTCCAAGGTGCGCAATGACAATTGGAAAGGGTATTGAAGGCGCGCGACCGTCGGTTGGTAAAATACGTGCGTTAGATTCACTTATTCAGTCTAATCATTTTTGCCAACGTCTTTTATCTGTTTCGACAAATGACATGGTCGAGTCTATTGATAACCTTAGCTAGATTGGACGTACGGAGTGTCCGGGCTTTAAATAAATTTGCTTCGTTTATGTGAATGAATAACTGTTTTCTCTTTTCCGTGCTCGGTGCTATGCAAAAATCGCTGAGATGTTATGGTAGCTCAGTGTGGCGGCGTTTTGCACGCTGACTCGCTATTGCATTCGCTGTGCACAATATGTGTTCAGATGGAATGTGCCAAATCGTATTTCCGATCGATATGATAGATTTACTTTGCTACAGTGTTAATTATATTTTCCTGATTTAAACTGGTTCGTCCCTGATCTGAGCCTAAGTTTAAATTCGAAGGGCAGACAGACTTAGCGTCGTAACAGCCGTAATGCGCAGAAAGAAATTAGTACCATGAAAGAAAAACAAAAGGATACGAGGTGGCTCAGTGTTATAGAAGTAATGAGTGTGCAAATCCATCCCAGGATGGGATACGGTCCATTCGTCACATGCACACTCGTCACAGGACGATTGGTCACAGGACGATTCGTCACACAGGAACATTCGTCATAGGATGACTCGTCACGCGGCCAACCGGTCCCACAATAGTTCGTCCCCCCAAAAATGTATTGTTCAATTTGGTTCGGGCGGACAAAGGCGAAGAATTTGTAAGGAACGTTTTAGCTTCTGATTCGGTCCCGAACATTGAATGTTGGTTGGGCCTCAGAAAGTCGGTCACCCCTTATCTTAGCATGTCTTTCGCTTCTCGAGGTCAAAGAATTTGTAACAGACGTTCTAGCTATCTGGGTCCGTCCTGAACGGTGAATGCGGAGGCCATAGAAGAGCGACTATTTTTGAACTACATTCAAAAGGATGGAGGTGATCGCAACAGAGAGAGCCATGATGCTGCACGAGGGGTACTCGTACACATTCGGCAGAAGGAATTCCGATACTTGTTGGTTTTGTCGAATAGGTGTATGCAAGGCAAAACTAAAAACTAATTTGGCTGCCAGTCGGATTATTGCTCGTTCAAGCCTGCAACTGAGATCAACCTGCTGAAGACCCGTAATATAATGAAAGGAAAAGCGGATGAGTATTGTAATATTAGTTTATATAACCATTGGTTTACGTGACAGTGGAAAATTGTGAAACTCCTCATCAGGGTATGTGGGCAGATGTTGAAATTTACAATTTACTATCGTCCCCTGCTCGATCAATGAGACCAGTTGCCCGCATGACGAGTCATCCTGTGACAAATGTTCCTATGTGACGAATCATCCTGTGACCAATCGTCCTGTGACGAATGCGCATGTGACGAATCGTCCTCATCCCGCAAAGGATGCCATCGTACGTGTTTTTTTTTTCTTTTTTGTTTTTTTAACTCTCCGCATTGCTGGGAAACGCTCAAGGTACCAGCAAAGACAGCGAGCTGGCGTAAAATTTCCATCGAGCGGAAAACGAGTGTGACTTTTATTTCATCATGCGCTTTCATTTTGATATGGCTCAAAATGGGCGCGAAATAGTAACAGGTAAGGCAACAAAATTTAGATGTTAGGTCTGGAGCACCGCCATACTCAGCCGTGTCGGGGGCATCTCTCGCGAGTCAATACGGCAAAGGTATTGCGCGTCGAACTGTACGTGAGAGTTATCCATTTCAGCGAAACCTTGATTTCGCAAAACTATTGTGGCTCGAGTCGTGGCTTCCAGTACTTGGAAGCCACGAGCGAGAAATAAATGACAGTTGATTTTGAAGGACAATCGCGACGTGGAAACCCATAAAAGAGAGTTCCAATAAGACGAGAGCTTCCCCTTCTCTTCAAGTGCGTGGGTTACGCTCTCAATCCTGCACCTGTGGTAACACCGCAGGCTCCTAAAATGGCTTTGAAAACGTTCCTGATCGCAAAAACTTTTTTTTTTTTTTTTTTTTTTTTTTTGTCGAGGCGCTATTTCATTTTTCTTACTTTTTGTCTACCTTGATACCCCATCAGCGCAAAAACTACCATAAACTAAAAAAAAAAAAAATAGTGGGCATACAACGACAACGCACCCACTGGGACCCGAGTCAAGGCAAGAACAACTAACTACTAAAAGGGGAAAAAAATCATGTTCGCATACACAGACAGAACGCCTCCATCGAAAGAAATGAATCATGCGCTTGTTCTGCCAGTCTCGTTGTGCGTCTGTCAAAAGCCACAAAGGAGGAAGACAATCAGCGCCTACACCACTCCCCTCCACTCCCCCCCCCCCCCCCCCCCCCCCCCGCCACCCCTAAAAAAAAGAAAAGAAAGGTTTCTTGGGCGCGCGCGCGGTCGCCCAAGCGATGACCTTGGAAGGGTATGCGATTGTAGCACGTTTGTCCCCCGGTTGTGCCCCTGTCTCAAATGCCACGGTCCGTTTCTCCCAAGTGCCCGTCTTATCTTCCCGAGTATCAACTCCGCAGTGATTCTGAATCATTCCGATGCTTTCCAACGTTGCAAAACTGTTAGACGAATATTTGCACAGAAGTATACTCTGTTCGCAGAACTATCTACGGCGCTAAAATTCAAAAGCGCCGAGTTGGATTGGGGAACTCGTGTAGGTTTAGCTCATCGTTGGAACATTCTTATTCGCTCGATGAACTCCACAAAACGTGTAAATATTAGAATGAACTTTCCAGAGAACGATAGTTGTTGTCAGGGTTCCAGGCGACCGGACAGGTCGCAATTATTGGCTGATTAAAAATTTTATTTCATAATCACAATCGTATCATCAAGGGCACGCCATTTCCTCATCACTTCTTCTACGAAAAGAGTTGCTGTATTCGTAGCACACACAGACGGAAACGGTTGAGACTGCCCAAATAATATCTTCTTTTGGCAGGTACTGCGCAGCGATTACACACAATGCCTCTAACATAAACATGCTGCTCCACATGTCTATTCACAAGATGCAATACATCGTTCTCCCAACTTTGTTGAAATGGGCATGAAAGCGCGTAACCGTCACTTTTTTGAAGTTCTACTTAGAGGTGAAGTGTTAACCGTAAAAAGTCGTTAATTATTTATTTTTTTCCGTTTACTACAAAGCTCGATTCCCTTAAATTTTTGTTTTTATATCGTCTCTACAGCGCTTTTACGTCGGTACTTTCGTGTTAGAGGACATCACATAATGTGCGAAAAAAACAACAAAAAAAAAACGGTAGGATCGATGCTGCATAGCCTTTTTTTTTTTGTGGACATCAAGGAAAAAAAAAAGATAGTAGTTGTCTTCACTTCGCACTGCATGTTTTGGCACGGAAGTTCCTATTTGGTTATGATGTCTTTACTTTCTTAAAAATTATATACAGTAATTTAAATTACCGAATTACAAAAACGTCGAAGTTGTATAATTGCTTTTCGTTGGGACGCCATGACGACAGCGACACTCGTGTTCCCTCGTGGTTTTCGCCAGCATTTCTACGATGAATTGCCAGGATCGCGAGATGCAACAGCGTGACACTCCGTCTTCTGTGACGTCATTTGTTGCACTTAGGGACAACTTTTGATGTATGGCCAGCATAAGACGCTAACCACACCAGTCGGAGACGCGCTGCAGGTGCCATAGTACTGCTCGTAAAAGTAGCTGTCACGTGCTTTGCTCCGCGACTGAGGGTTGCCAAATTACGGTGAAACGGAGTATAGACAAAACAGACTGGACGACATTTACCGGGCATCTTTAGAGCTGCGAAGCTCAAAATCACGCGTACTCATAAGATTTTTTTTTTCTCGCGTGTTTGTGATTTTTATGATGTCCTGCAAGCGAGAAAAAAAATATATATGGTGAAGTCACTCCGAGGGGGTACCGATAACTGCGAGCCACGAACATGAAGGACTCGCTAACATCCGTCAGGAGTGTGAACGGTAAATCGTCACGCAAACATATTCTCACAAGCTGCAAATATTTATTTGGCTTAGCAAGTAGAATACTAGTATACTAACGACATGTGATTATTGTACACAAGATACCATTTCTCGGTTCTTCAAAACCATTTCCCAAGTCTGAACGGTCGCGCTACGTGCCGCGGCTAGCCGTGCCCTCGATAGACTTCGGAGCTGCGTTGTGTCGTCTGCTACTGTACCGCCAACAGGAGAGCGATAGCTCTGTGTGTTCCACAGATGCGTGTTGCGGTATAACCCTGTACGTCTGTCCTAGAGGAAGACAAAGAGATAGGCTCTGTGACCCCCTCCTAAGCTAACAAAAACAAACAGAAGTATACTCGTTTGGACTGAAAGGTTTACAAAATAGTGACCAGACATTGGAAAAGCATATGTCACAGAACTTGGTTTATGAAATGGCATCATTGTTTCGAGCAAGAAATCACCTGCTCACCACTGGGACGATGAAATCGTCACTATTTATTGCGTCAGGTATATTTGCGCTCATGAAGAAAAATCTGAACACATCCTTCTCCCAAAGTCCTATGTCGAATAATAAACACTTTTTTAAACATCTATGCACAAATAACTCATTTTTTTCTACACTTGTATATGCACGTTAATTGACGTCAAACCGCATTTTTGATTAGATCTTGATGTCTACACCAACTACATTCATATTTTTTAGGGCTTTATTGAACGATAACTTCAACTATAGTTAATGGAACACGATGGCTCGATCTCGACAAAAACCTCAACGTGCGAAGCTTCCACAGACGGTCGCTAGCGAGTATTCTCAATGTGAGACTTCAGAAGCTTTCGCTTGCCATAGGGAGCTTGCTTTCGACTACAGCACTGCACGGGCCCGGAAAGCGCTGCTGTGGGGAGAGGTTGACTTACAAGATGACGTGTTACGTGGTCACGTAAGATGGCGTCATTTCGTGCAGCGTGATCACGTAAGATGACGTCATTTCGTGTAACGAGATCATGTAAGATGACGTGTTTGTGTCACGTCATCACGTAAGATGACGTCAGTTCGTATGAACTGACGTCATCTTACGACAACGCCAACAACATTAGTGCCGTCCGGAACCATTGACCTTAGAAACGCGCTTCTTCGCTTGAAGAGCTGATATGCGTTGATTGTTATTTGTTTCTTTTGCCTACTACAGACCATTCAAGAACTCGCCTTCTGGGTGCCACCAACTTCGTCTACTGGGCTGTGAAGCGCGTTCGAGCGTGCGCAATACCTCTCTAGGCCGAAAGATTGTACACTGAGTATGCGTTCACAGCTCAATGACTTTGGCATTTTTCGTCAGGATAGATGCTCCCACGAGAAGAGCGTAATGGATATGTGAATAGAATTGGAAATTTGAAATGTTCTTGTCCAATCGCATTTTTCTTTGGTTATCAACGCTTTTTAGCGTCATCACAAGACGTTCAACCCATAATACACTGGTGATTAAAAAATAAGCACCGAAAAACATGCACCGATTTTCGCTCAAAAATAAACACCGGAAAAAAACATACCGTAATCATTACCCATGTCACCTTTTTGGGTGATTTGTGAATTTCCAGAAGAACAGCGGGTTATCACCCTCCCCTAGGAATACCCTGACTACAGAGCAGGCGACCCGTTTTTCCCCGCGTTAGATTGTGGTGACCACGAACCGTACGGAGGTCACAGGACGTCCGTGAAAAATAAAAAGGAGGAAAACAACGATCTACTCTGTGCACGCTTCATCCCCAATTTCCACGACCCCAAGGCCGAAGGACGTTTGTGTGAAGGATAACAATAAAATAAAACTTTGCGTCAAAAAAAAAAAAAAGCCCGTTTTTAAAAGAAAAAAAAAGTAGAAACAAGCACAACGCGTTGACGGACCGCGAGGTTGTGGAACACCTCGCGGTCCGCTTGCCACAGGACGGTTGTCTTCGACCCATAGCTCCAAGGTGAATTTGCCACTTGCGAAAACACGGAGACCTACCCAGCGAGAACCAGGAAAGCAAGACACGCACACTGACGCCTCGGCGTGCAGAATGAAACAGGATACGGGCGCGGAATACGGCCGCGGAAGAACACCTCGCACAGTGCCGATCCGGCCGATCTCCGAACGGACGATTTCGCATTTCGTGGACAGCGAGCGCCACCGCACGGGAGAGAGAGGTACCTTAAAAACGACGAAAACAAGCACCGACACCTTGGTTCTTTATATTTGCTGCAGTTACGGAACAAATCGACTTACATGAATAATTTGAATATTATTCGATTCCGTAATAAATTTAGAAGACATTAAGCGCAATTCTTCTTATGTTTGAATTTAGATAATTTTGTGAATTCGCTCCGAACGCAAGAGTGCCGAATTAGCCGATTTTGACCATTTTCATGATTTTTTAAAGAATATAATTAAATTTATGACGAAACATCTGTTGCGTTTAGTGTCTCGATAATGACTCAATGTCTTTAAAGCCGAAATTTTCAAGAAGATCCGCGCAGCCGTTATTATGTGAGAATTTTTTTAATTTGGTGAAAAACCTAATGTATTCTCTATGGGGCTCTGAGGTGCGCCCCCTCTTAAGTTGGTTGAGGCTTTCGGTAAAATCATGGAAAGATTGTATCACCCGAGTAAGTAAAAACATTTAAAAAAACTGTGTTTTCATTATACTTTGCAGGTGCACCAAAAGTAAGTTTTATTGTGGCGCTTGTTTCAGCAAAACGAAGTGAAGAATAGGTAAGTCAATAATATTTTCTTTCCACTTGACAAATTTTTCAATCGTAGTAAACGCCAGAATAGCCCACAACGATGGTCTTATGATTTCGAGATAAAAGGCTTCGCGATAAATTTTCAATAGACAAACCCAGTTTCTATTTTCTTTCTTTTGACTCCGGAGATTTCATGCATCCATACTCTTAATTATTGAATACACCAGCTTCGAGCACGTCTCTAGTAAATCCCAACGCGACAAGTTAAGAAACCAATTTATGCAGTCAGTCTGAAGTGCTTTCAATCCATTTCGCCCAGGCTCTATATGTCTGAGATTTGCTTTTTTCATTATTTTACGTGATGACGGGTTAACGAAATACGCGGCTTGGGATGAGTCCAACGTGCATTATTCGAGTACAGGCCCTGCTGCCTAACAATACGTTTTTTTCTCCTTGTGCCCTTGTGTTTAGGATTAGTTTCGTTTGAGACCAGGTGGCTCAGCTCAAAAAAGCTCAAGGCCTGACCTTGGCGAGGCCGGCGGCGAACATGACCGCTTGCCCCAGAAACAGAGAGCTACTGATGTAGTCTCTGCGACCTCGTAAACCCCCCCCTCCCATACACACACACTCCTTACATTCTTTCTTGAACGGACCTGCGCCCGGCGTCCGGCATCCGCGTGCGTGCGTATGTGCGTCTGCGTTTGTGAGTATGTACGCGTGTTCCCAGCGCCTGCTTCAGAGCATACATCGAAGTGGCAGCGCGAGCTCCCGCTACAAATCGTGTGGCCTGAAAACGCGATCTACTAAAGGGTTTAACCACATTTACGACATTAAAAGTGTAGAGATATAGTCTGTCAGTACACCTTTATTGGTAGAAACATAGCAAAAAAAGAAAACTCAAAGGGAGAGTAGTAACCAAGAAATGTATTGGGTTGAATCCCTGCCATTCTGCATTGACGAGGTCACGTTTATGAGAGGGTGCAAAACTATTGCACTGAGAGGGGGGCTGGGGTGCGGATTTAACGGATGTTGTAGTTTATGGTGAAAAGATTAATTTTGTTTTGTTTTGGTTATTTGTCTTTCCGTGATTCCGCTCAGATATCTACGTGTGTGTATGTCCATCAACAATCCCGTCTTTGAATATGCATGTGAGTGTGTGTGTGTGCCTGCGTGTGTATGCACGTGTGCGTTTCTGTGTGTGCGTATATTTGTCTGCGAGGATATAAGCGATAATAAAGCCATTCGTGATTTCGCATCGCCGACCTTGAGCAAGCTGAACGTGTGCTAACTTCAGCGAACTCCCGCGCCTCCCACGCGTCCTAAAATTTCCTGATCTAGGGATTTTCAATGACTCTCACAAAGTCTCTAATAGAAAACAAACGTTCAAAGTGTCGGTGCAACAATTTTTGTACTTTCCGTGAATACCACATAGAACGAATCCCTAACGTTTATGATCGATGAAACATGCGCTCGTTTTTCTCCGCACGTAATAAACGTCGCAGAAAAAATAAAGAACAAGCAGCGTTGACCCCCTCAACTGCCATCTAGAACAAGCGGCCACGTGATCTGGAGCCGATTATATGCCGCCAATGTTGATCATAGCCACAAGCTGGAGTCGCCAAAGCAGGAGACAAGTGCTGAGTTCCAGACATTGCTATGGTTCGCCTATTGTCGCCTTTGCAGCGATTGGACATGGACCATAACCCGAATGCTTGTCGAGCTATCGACTATAGAGCCCAAATCAAGTGCTGACGAAGTGATCGGGTCCCATCTATGAGCCGCATTCAACTACCGTTTCTGGGGGATGCTGCGATCCCCCAGCTACGTCGTCAAGTTTTGCGAAGGAGAGATTGAAAGAATACGCTCGCTTTTACCCTTGAAGTTACACCATAACAAGGAAGTTTCTTAGACAATGGTGTTGAGTGCGAGTATTACTGAGTCCCCCTAGTGCCAGTAAGCTAATCTAAAGTGAAAAATATTTCAAACGAATACCGCTGCACCGCCCCTTTAATCTCACTTATTAGATAGCCAATCGGGAAAAAAATTAGTTTGCTAATTAGTATGTTTTTTGTATGCAATTTTTAATGTCCGCTGTGGCTTCAGTTAGTTCCCCCCGAAAAGAGTTTATTATCTTCCTAACTACACAAGATTTCACGCTTTCTAAATTATTTGCAGAAACATCCGATATAAGAGGCTATGATTTAAGTTAAATAGTGAGTAGAGCCGGAGTATGAATTTTTTCTAATTTGTTTTTATCGTGATAAGGAATATGCAGATCTTAGCAGAGCTTTACTGCGGGCTACAGTGGACACTGGCCTCGGTACGGTTTCTAGCGCGTGCAGGAGGGCCCGCTTCAAAGTCACAGTGCGTGCTAACGGCAGCAATACCTCGAGGGAGGCAATGCTATTCTAAATCCCCTTTTCATCACAATAAAATTACTAGCAAACTAACCCGTTCATCGAAATCTTTTTTTAAAATAATCTTCTGCATTTACTTGGGATCCAGTTCAATATTGGTTCTAGAGCGTTCAGGGCTTTGGGCCCCAGTTCAATATTGGTTCTAGAGCGCGGCCCCTTTCACAAAAGTGTTGGGCGCCAGGTTTGCTATCATATTTGAGAGGTTAGAGTACGCTGAGGTTTGAACCCTAGGTGCCCGAGCGCGGCGCCTTTGCCCAAATTTTCGGACCACGCCCCCTTTTTGGCCGTTTTTGAAGGGAGAGAGTATGTTCTAATTAAAATAACTCGCGAAGTAATCCGATTCCCGAAATGCTCTCTTGGATTCTAAAACTAGGCCATGTCTGCTCTCATATGTGTGGGGTTAGAGTACTCTGAGGGTTGAACCCTAGGTGCCCGAGCGCGGCGCCTTTGCCCAAATTTTCGGACCACGCCCCCTTTTTGGCCGTTTTTGAAGGGAGAGAGTATGTTCTAATTAAAATAACTCGCGAAGTAATCCGACTCCCGAAATGCTCCCTTGGATTCTAAAACTAGACCATGTCTGCTGTCATATGTGTGGGGCTAGAGTACTCTGAGGGTTGAAGCCTAGGTGCCCGAGCGCGGCGCCTTTTCCCAAATATTCGGACCACGCCCCCTTTTTGGCCGATTTTTGAAGGGAGAGAGTACGTTCTAATTAAAATAACTCGCGAAGTAATCCGATTCCCGAAATGCTCCCTTGGATTCTAAAACTAGACCATGTCTGCTGTCATATTGTGGGGCTAGAGTACTCTGAGGGTTGAACCCTAGGTGCCCGAGCGCGGCGCCTTTTCCCAAATATTCGGACCACGCCCCCTTTTTGGCCGATTTTTGAAGGGAGAGAGTATGTTCTAATTAAAATAACTCGCGAAGTAATCCGATTCCCGAAATGCTCCCTTGGATTCTAAAACTAGACCATGTCTGCTGTCATATGTGTGGGGCTAGAGTACTCTGAGGGTTGAAGCCTAGGTGCCCGAGCGCGGCGCCTTTGCCCAAATTTTCGGACCACGCCCCCTTTTTGGCCGATTTTTGAAGGGAGAGAGTATGTTCTAATTAAAATAACTCGCGAAGTAATCCGATTCCCGAAATGCTCCCTTGGATTCTAAAACTAGACCATGTCTGCTGTCATATGTGTGGGGCTAGAGTACTCTGAGGGTTGAAGCCTAGGTGCCCGAGCGCGGCGCCTTTGCCCAAATTTTCGGACCACGCCCCCTTTTTGGCCGATTTTTGAAGGGAGAGAGTATGTTCTAATTAAAATAACTCGCGAAGTAATCCGATTCCCGAAATGCTCCCTTGGATTCTAAAACTAGACCATGTCTGCTGTCATATGTGTGGGGCTAGAGTACTCTGAGGGTTGAACCCTAGGTGCCCGAGCGCGGCGCCTTTGCCCAAATTTTCGGACCACGCCCCCTTTTTGGCCGATTTTTGAAGGGAGAGAGTATGTTCTAATTAAAATAACTCGCGAAGTAATCCGATTCCCGAAATGCTCCCTTGGATTCTAAAACTAGACCATGTCTGCTGTCATATGTGTGGGGCTAGAGTACTCTTTGGGTTGAAGCCTAGGTGCCCGAGCGCGGCGCCTTTGCCCAAATTTTCGGACCACGCCCCCTTTTTGGCCGATTTTTGAAGGGAGAGAGTATGTTCTAATTAAAATAACTCGCGAAGTAATCCGATTCCCGAAATGCTCCCTTGGATTCTAAAACTAGACCATGTCTGCTGTCATATGTGTGGGGCTAGAGTACTCTGAGGGTTGAACCCTAGGTGCCCGAGCGCGGCGCCTTTTCCCAAATATTCGGACCACGTCCCCTTTTTGGCCGATTTTTGAAGGGAGAGAGTATGTTCTAATTAAAATAACTCGCGAAGTAATCCGATTCCCGAAATGCTCCCTTGATTCTAAAACTAGACCATGTCTGCTGTCATATGTGTGGGGCTAGAGTACTCTGAGGGTTGAAGCCTAGGTGCCCGAGCGCGGCGCCTTTGCCCAAATTTTCGGACCACGCCCCCTTTTTGGCCGATTTTTGAAGGGAGAGAGTATGTTCTAATTAAAATAACTCGCGAAGTAATCCGATTCCCGAAATGCTCCCTTGGATTCTAAAACTAGACCATGTCTGCTGTCATATGTGTGGGGCTAGAGTACTCTGAGGGTTGAACCCTAGGTGCCCGAGCGCGGCGCCTTTGCCCAAATTTTCGGACCACGCCCCCTTTTTGGCCGTTTTTGAAGGGAGAGAGTATGTTCTAATTAAAATAACTCGCGAAGTAATCCGATTCCCGAAATGCTCCCTTGGATTCTAAAACTAGACCATGTCTGCTGTCATATGTGTGGGGCTAGAGTACTCTGAGGGTTGAAGCCTAGGTGCCCGAGCGCGGCGCCTTTTCCCAAATATTCGGACCACGCCCCCTTTCTGGCCGTTTTTGAAGAGAGAGAGTATGTTCTAATTAAAATAACTCGCGAAGTAATCCGATTCCCGAAATGCTCCCTTGGATTCTAAAACTAGACCATGTCTGCTGTCATATGTGTGGGGCTAGAGTACTCTGAGGGTTGAAGCCTAGGTGCCGGAGCGCGGCGCCTTTTCCCAAATTTTCGGACCACGCCCCCTTTTTGGCCGTTTTTGAAGGGAGAGAGTATGTTCTAATTAAAATAACTCGCGAAGTAATCCGATTCCCGAAATGCTCCCTTGGATTCTAAAACTAGACCATGTCTGCTGTCATATGTGTGGGGCTAGAGTACTCTGAGGGTTGAAGCCTAGGTGCCCGAGCGCGGCGCCTTTTCCAAAATATTCGGACCACGCCCCCTTTTTGGCCGATTTTTGAAGGGAGAGAGTATGTTCTAATTAAAATAACTCGCGAAGTAATCCGATTCCCGAAATGCTCCCTTGGATTCTAAAACTAGACCATGTCTGCTCTCATATGTGTGGGGCTAGAGTACTCTGAGGGTTGAACCCTAGGTGCCCGAGCGCGGCGCCTTTGCCCAAATTTTTGGACCACGCCCCCTTTCTGGCCGTTTTTGAAGGGAGAGAGTATGTTCTAATTAAAATAACTCGCGAAGTAATCCGATTCCCGAAATGCTCCCTTGGATTCTAAAACTAGACCATGTCTGCTCTCATATGTGTGGGGCTAGAGTACTCTGAGGGTTGAACCCTAGGTGCCCGAGCGCGGCGCCTTTGCCCAAATTTTCGGACCACGCCCCCTTTCTGGCCGTTTTTGAAGGGAGAGAGTATGTTCTAATTAAAATAACTCGCGAAGTAATTCGATTCCCGAAATGTTCCCTTGGATTCTAAAACTAGACCATGTCTGCTCTCATATGTGTGGGCCTAGAGTACTCTGAGGGTTGAACCCTAGGTGCCCGAGCGCGGCGCCTTTGCCCAAATTTTCGGACCACGCCCCCTTTTTGGCCGTTTTTGAAGGGAGAGAGTATGTTCTAATTAAAATAACTCGCGAAGTAATTCGATTCCCGAAATGCTCCCTTGGATTCTAAAACTAGACCATGTCTGCTCTCATATGTGTGGGGCTAGAGTACTTTGAGGGTTGAACCCTAGGTGCCCGAGCGCGGCGCCTTTGCCCAAATTTTCAGACCACGCCCCCTTTTTGGCCGTTTTTGAAGGGAGAGAGTATGTTCTAATTAAAATAACTCGCGAAGTAATTCGATTCCCGAAATGCTCCCTTGGATTCTAAAACTAGACCATGTCTGCTGTCATATGTGTGGGGCTAGAGTACTCTGAGGGTTGAACCCTAGGTGCCCGAGCGCGGCGCCTTTGCCCAAATTTTCGGACCACGCCCCCTTTTTGGACGATTTTTGAAGGGAGAGAGTATGTTCTAATTAAAATAACTCGCGAAGTAATCCGATTCCCGAAATGCTCCCTTGGATTCTAAAACTAGACCATGTCTGCTGTCATATGTGTGGGGCTAGAGTACTCTGAGGGTTGAACCCTAGGTGCCCGAGCGCGGCGCCTTTGCCCAAATTTTCGGACCACGCCCCCTTTTTGGCCGATTTTTGAAGGGAGAGAGTATGTTCTAATTAAAATAACTCGCGAAGTAATCCGATTCCCGAAATGCTCCCTTGGATTCTAAAACTAGACCATGTCTGCTGTCATATGTGTGGGGTTAGAGTACTCTGAGGGTTGAACCCTAGGTGCCCGAGCGCGGCGCCTTTGCCCAAATTTTCGGACCACGCCCCCTTTTTGGCCGATTTTTGAAGGGAGAGAGTATGTTCTAATTAAAATAACTCGCGAAGTAATCCGATTCCCGAAATGCTCCCTTGGATTCTAAAACTAGACCATGTCTGCTGTCATATGTGTGGGGCTAGAGTACTCTGAAGGTTGAACCCTAGGTGCCCGAGCGCGGCGCCTTTGCCAAAATTTTCGGACTACGCCCCCTTTTTGGCCGATTTTTGAAGGGAGAGAGTATGTTCTAATTAAAATAACTCGCGAAGTAATCCGATTCCCGAAATGCTCCCTTGGATTCTAAAACTAGACCATGTCTGCTGTCATATGTGTGGGGCTAGAGTACTCTGAGGGTTGAACCCTAGGTGCCCGAGCGCGGCGCCTTTGCCCAAATTTTCGGACCACGCCCCCTTTTTGGCCGATTTTTGAAGGGGGAGAGTATGTTCTAATTAAAATAACTCGCGAAGTAATCCGATTCCCGAAATGCTCCCTTGGATTCTAAAACTAGACCATGTCTGCTGTCATATGTGTGGGGCTAGAGTACTCTGAGGGTTGAACCCTAGGTGCCCGAGCGCGGCGCCTTTGCCCAAATTTTCGGACCACGCCCCCTTTTTGGCCGATTTTTGAAGGGAGAGAGTATGTTCTAATTAAAATAACTCGCGAAGTAATCCGATTCCCGAAATGCTCCCTTGGATTCTAAAACTAGACCATGTCTGCTGTCATATGTGTGGGGCTAGAGTACTCTGAGGGTTGAACCCTAGGTGCCCGAGCGCGGCGCCTTTGCCCAAATTTTCGGACCACGCCCCCTTTTTGGCCGTTTTTGAAGGGAGAGAGTATGTTCTAATTAAAATAACTCGCGAAGTAATCCGATTCCCGAAATGCTCCCTTGGATTCTAAAACTAGACCATGTCTGCTGTCATATGTGTGGGGCTAGAGTACTCTGAGGGTTGAAGCCTAGGTGCCCGAGCGCGGCGCCTTTTCCCAAATTTTCGGACCACGCCCCCTTTCTGGCCGTTTTTGAAGGGAGAGAGTATGTTCTAATTAAAATAACCCGCGAAGTAATCCGATTCCCGAAATGCTCCCTTGGATTCTAAAACTAGACCATGTCTGCTGTCATATGTGTGGGGCTAGAGTACTCTGAGGGTTGAACCCTAGGTGCCCGAGCGCGGCGCCTTTGCCCAAATTTTCGGACAACGCCCCTTTTTGGCCGTTTTTGAAGGGAGAGAGTATGTTCTAATTAAAATAACTCGCGAAGTAATCCGATTCCCGAAATGCTCCCTTGGATTCTAAAACTAGACCATGTCTGCTCTCATATGTGTGGGGCTAGAGTACTCTGAGGGTTGAACCCTAGGTGCCCGAGCGCGGCGCCTTTGCCCAAATTTTCGGACCACGCCCCCTTTCTGGCCGTTTTTGAAGGGAGAGAGTATGTTCTAATTAAAATAACTCGCGAAGTAATTCGATTCCCGAAATGCTCCCTTGGATTCTAAAACTAGACCATGTCTGCTCTCATATGTGTGGGCCTAGAGTACTCTGAGGGTTGAACCCTAGGTGCCCGAGCGCGGCGCCTTTGCCCACATTTTCGGACCACGCCCCCTTTTTGGCCGTTTTTGAAGGGAGAGGGTATGTTCTAATTAAAATAACTCGCGAAGTAATTCGATTCCCGAAATGCTCCCTTGGATTCTAAAACTAGACCATGTCTGCTGTCATATGTGTGGGGCTAGAGTACTCTGAGGTTTGAACCCTAGGTGCCCGAGCGCGGCGCCTTTGCCCAAATTTTCGGACCACGCCCCCTTTTTGGCCGTTTTTGAAGGGAGAGAGTATGTTCTAATTAAAATAACTCGCGAAGTAATTCGATTCCCGAAATGCTCCCTTGGATTCTAAAACTAGACCATGTCTGCTGTCATATGTGTGGGGCTAGAGTACTCTGAGGGTTGAACCCTAGGTGCCCGAGCGCGGCGCCTTTGCCCAAATTTTCGGACCACGCCCCCTTTTTGGCCGTTTTTGAAGGGAGAGAGTATGTTCTAATTAAAATAACTCGCGAAGTAATTCGATTCCCGAAATGCTCCCTTAAATTCTAAAACTAGACCATGTCTGCTGTCATATGTGTGGGGCTAGAGTACTCTGAGGGTTGAACCCTAGGTGCCCGAGCGCGGCGCCTTTGCCCAAATTTTCGGACCACGCCCCCTTTTTGGCCGTTTTTGAAGGGAGAGAGTATGTTTTAATTAAAATAACTCGCGAAGTAATTCGATTCCCGAAATGCTCCCTTGGATTCTAAAACTAGACCATGTCTGCTGTCATATGTGTGGGGCTAGAGTACTCTGAGGGTTGAACCCTAGGTGCCCGAGCGCGGCGCCTTTGCCCAGATTTTCGGACCACGCCCCCTTTTTGGCCGTTTTTGAAGGGAGAGAGTATGTTCTAATTAAAATAACTCGCGAAGTAATCCGATTCCCGAAATGCTCCCTTGGATTCTAAAACTAGACCATGTCTGCTGTCATATGTGTGGGGCTAGAGTACTCTGAGGGTTGAAGCCTAGGTGCCCGAGCGCGGCGCCTTTTCCCAAATATTCGGACCACGCCTCCTTTCTGGCCGTTTTTGAAGGGAGAGAGTATGTTCTAATTAAAATAACTCGCGAAGTAATCCGATTCCCGAAATGCTTCCTTGGATTCTAAAACTAGACCATGTCTGCTGTCATATGTGTGGGGCTAGAGTACTCTGAGGGTTGAAGCCTAGGTGCCCGAGCGCGGCGCCTTTTCCCAAATTTTCGGACCACGCCCCCTTTTTGGCCGTTTTTGAAGGGAGAGAGTATGTTCTAATTAAAATAACTCGCGAAGTAATCCGATTCCCGAAATGCTCCCTTGGATTCTAAAACTAGACCATGTCTGCTGTCATATGTGTGGGGCTAGAGTACTCTGAGGGTTGAAGCCTAGGTGCCCGAGCGCGGCGCCTTTTCCCAAATATTCGGACCACGCCCCCTTTTTGGCCGATTTTTGAAGGGAGAGAGTATGTTCTAATTAAAATAACTCGCGAAGTAATCCGATTCCCGAAATGCTCCCTTGGATTCTAAAACTAGACCATGTCTGCTCTCATATGTGTGGGGCTAGAGTACTCTGAGGGTTGAACCCTAGGTGCCCGAGCGCGGCGCCTTTGCCCAAATTTTTGGACCACGCCCCCTTTCTGGCCGTTTTTGAAGGGAGAGAATATGTTCTAATTAAAATAACTCGCGAAGTAATCCGATTCCCGAAATGCTCCCTTGGATTCTAAAACTAGACCATGTCTGCTCTCATATGTGTGGGGCTAGAGTACTCTGAGGGTTGAACCCTAGGTGCCCGAGCGCGGCGCCTTTGCCCAAATTTTTGGACCACGCCCCCTTTCTGGCCGTTTTTGAAGGGAGAGAGTATGTTCTAATTAAAATAACTCGCGAAGTAATCCGATTCCCGAAATGCTCCCTTGGATTCTAAAACTAGACCATGTCTGCTCTCATATGTGTGGGGCTAGAGTACTCTGAGGGTTGAACCCTAGGTGCCCGAGCGCGGCGCCTTTGCCCAAATTTTCGGACCACGCCCCCTTTTTGGCCGTTTTTGAAGGGAGAGAGTATGTTCTAATTAAAATAACTCGCGAAGTAATTCGATTCCCGAAATGCTCCCTTGGATTCTAAAACTAGACCATGTCTGCTCTCATATGTGTGGGGCTAGAGTACTTTGAGGGTTGAACCCTAGGTGCCCGAGCGCGGCGCCTTTGCCCAAATTTTCAGACCACGCCCCCTTTTTGGCCGTTTTTGAAGGGAGAGAGTATGTTCTAATTAAAATAACTCGCGAAGTAATTCGATTCCCGAAATGCTCCCTTGGATTCTAAAACTAGACAATGTCTGCTGTCATATGTGTGGGGCTAGAGTACTCTGAGGGTTGAACCCTAGGTGCCCGAGCGCGGCGCCTTTGCCCAAATTTTCGGACCACGCCCCCTTTTTGGACGATTTTTGAAGGGAGAGAGTATGTTCTAATTAAAATAACTCGCGAAGTAATCCGATTCCCGAAATGCTCCCTTGGATTCTAAAACTAGACCATGTCTGCTGTCATATGTGTGGGGCTAGAGTACTCTGAGGGTTGAACCCTAGGTGCCCGAGCGCGGCGCCTTTGCCCAAATTTTCGGACCACGCGCCCTTTTTGGCCGATTTTTGAAGGGAGAGAGTATGTTCTAATTAAAATAACTCGCGAAGTAATCCGATTCCCGAAATGCTCCCTTGGATTCTAAAACTAGACCATGTCTGCTGTCATATGTGTGGGGTTAGAGTACTCTGAGGGTTGAACCCTAGGTGCCCGAGCGCGGCGCCTTTGCCCAAATTTTCGGACCACGCCCCCTTTTTGGCCGATTTTTGAAGGGAGAGAGTATGTTCTAATTAAAATAACTCGCGAAGTAATCCGATTCCCGAAATGCTCCCATGAATTCTAAAACTAGACCATGTCTGCTGTCATATGTGTGGGGCTAGAGTACTCTGAGGGTTGAACCCTAGGTGCCCGAGCGCGGCGCCTTTGCCCAAATTTTCGGACCACGCCCCCTTTTTGGCCGATTTTTGAAGGGAGAGAGTATGTTCTAATTAAAATAACTCGCGAAGTAATCCGATTCCCGAAATGCTCCCTTGGATTCTAAAACTAGACTATGTCTGCTGTCATATGTGTGGGGCTAGAGTACTCTGAGGGTTGAACCCTAGGTGCCCGAGCGCGGCGCCTTTGCCCAAATTTTCGGACCACGCCCCCTTTTTGGCCGATTTTTGAAGGGGGAGAGTATGTTCTAATTAAAATAACTCGCGAAGTAATCCGATTCCCGAAATGCTCCCTTGGATTCTAAAACTAGACCATGTCTGCTGTCATATGTGTGGGGCTAGAGTACTCTGAGGGTTGAACCCTAGGTGCCCGAGCGCGGCGCCTTTGCCCAAATTTTCGGACCACGCCCCCTTTTTGGCCGATTTTTGAAGGGAGAGAGTATGTTCTAATTAAAATAACTCGCGAAGTAATCCGATTCCCGAAATGCTCCCTTGGATTCTAAAACTAGACCATGTCTGCTGTCATATGTGTGGGGCTAGAGTACTCTGAGGGTTGAACCCTAGGTGCCCGAGCGCGGCGCCTTTGCCCAAATTTTCGGACCACGCCCCCTTTTTGGCCGTTTTTGAAGGGAGAGAGTATGTTCTAATTAAAATAACTCGCGAAGTAATCCGATTCCCGAAATGCTCCCTTGGATTCTAAAACAAGACCATGTCTGCTGTCATATGTGTGGGGTAGAGTACTCTGAGGGTTGAAGCCTAGGTGCCCGAGCGCGGCGCCTTTTCCCAAATTTTCGGACCACGCCCCCTTTCTGGCCGTTTTTGAAGGGAGAGAGTATGTTCTAATTAAAATAACCCGCGAAGTAATCCGATTCCCGAAATGCTCCCTTGGATTCTAAAACTAGACCATGTCTGCTGTCATATGTGTGGGGCTAGAGTACTCTGAGGGTTGAACCCTAGGTGCCCGAGCGCGGCGCCTTTGCCCAAATTTTCGGACCACGCCCCCTTTTTCGCCGTTTTTGAAGGGAGAGAGTATGTTCTAATTAAAATAACTCGCGAAGTAATCCGATTCCCGAAATGCTCCCTTGGATTCTAAAACTAGACCATGTCTGCTGTCATATGTGTGGGGCTAGAGTACTCTGAGGGTTGAACCCTAGGTGTCCGAGCGCGGCGCCTTTGCCCAAATTTTCGGACCACGCCCCCTTTTTGGCCGTTTTTGAAGGGAGAGAGTATGTTCTAATTAATATAACTCGCGAAGTAATTCGATTCCCGAAATGCTCCCTTGGATTCTAAAACTAGACCATGTCTGCTGTCATATGTGTGGGGCTAGAGTACTCTGAGGGTTGAACCCTAGGTGCCCGAGCGCGGCGCCTTTGCCCAAATTTTCGGACCACGCCCCCTTTTTGGCCGTTTTTGAAGGGAGAGAGTATGTTCTAATTAAAATAACTCGCGAAGTAATTCGATTCCCGAAATGCTCCCTTGGATTCTAAAACTAGACCATGTCTGCTCTCATATGTGTGGGGCTAGAGTACTCTGAGGGTTGAACCCTAGGTGCCCGAGCGCGGCGCCTTTGCCCAAATTTTCGGACCACGCCCCCTTTTTGGCCGTTTTTGAAGGGAGAGAGTATGTTCTAATTCAAATAACTCGCGAAGTAATTCGATTCCCGAAATGCTCCCTTGGATTCTAAAACTAGACCATGTCTGCTGTCATATGTGTGGGGCTATAGTACTCTGAGGGTTGAAGCCTAGGTGCCCGAGCGCGGCGCCTTTGCCCAAATTTTCGGACCACGCCCCCTTTTTGGCCGTTTTTGAAGGGAGAGAGTATGTTCTAATTAAAATAACTCGCGAAGTAATTCGATTCCCGAAATGCTCCCTTGGATTCTAAAACTGGACCATGTCTGCTCTCATATGTGTGGGGCTAGAGTACTCTGAGGGTTGAACCCTAGGTGCCCGAGCGCGGCGCCTTTGCCCACATTTTCGGACCACGCCCCCTTTTTGGCCGTTTTTGAAGGGAGAGAGTATGTTCTAATTAAAATAACTCGCGAAGTAATTCGATTCCCGAAATGCTCCCTTGGATTCTAAAACTAGACCATGTCTGCTGTCATATGTGTGGGGCTAGAGTACTCTGAGGGTTGAACCCTAGGTGCCCGAGCGCGGCGCCTTTGCCCAAATTTTCGGACCACGCCCCCTTTTTGGCCGTTTTTGAAGGGAGAGAGTATGTTCTAATTAAAATAACTCGCGAAGTAATCCGATTCCCGAAATGCTCCCTTGGATTCTAAAACAAGACCATGTCTGCTGTCATATGTGTGGGGCTAGAGTACTCTGAGGGTTGAAGCCTAGGTGCCCGAGCGCGGCGCCTTTTCCCAAATTTTCGGACCACGCCCCCTTTCTGGCCGTTTTTGAAGGGAGAGAGTATGTTCTAATTAAAATAACCCGCGAAGTAATCCGATTCCCGAAATGCTCCCTTGGATTCTAAAACTAGACCATGTCTGCTGTCATATGTGTGGGGCTAGAGTACTCTGAGGGTTGAACCCTAGGTGCCCGAGCGCGGCGCCTTTGCCCAAATTTTCGGACCACGCCCCCTTTTTCGCCGTTTTTGAAGGGAGAGAGTATGTTCTAATTAAAATAACTCGCGAAGTAATCCGATTCCCGAAATGCTCCCTTGGATTCTAAAACTAGACCATGTCTGCTGTCATATGTGTGGGGCTAGAGTACTCTGAGGGTTGAACCCTAGGTGTCCGAGCGCGGCGCCTTTGCCCAAATTTTCGGACCACGCCCCCTTTTTGGCCGTTTTTGAAGGGAGAGAGTATGTTCTAATTAATATAACTCGCGAAGTAATTCGATTCCCGAAATGCTCCCTTGGATTCTAAAACTAGACCATGTCTGCTGTCATATGTGTGGGGCTAGAGTACTCTGAGGGTTGAACCCTAGGTGCCCGAGCGCGGCGCCTTTGCCCAAATTTTCGGACCACGCCCCCTTTTTGGCCGTTTTTGAAGGGAGAGAGTATGTTCTAATTAAAATAACTCGCGAAGTAATTCGATTCCCGAAATGCTCCCTTGGATTCTAAAACTAGACCATGTCTGCTCTCATATGTGTGGGGCTAGAGTACTCTGAGGGTTGAACCCTAGGTGCCCGAGCGCGGCGCCTTTGCCCAAATTTTCGGACCACGCCCCCTTTTTGGCCGTTTTTGAAGGGAGAGAGTATGTTCTAATTCAAATAACTCGCGAAGTAATTCGATTCCCGAAATGCTCCCTTGGATTCTAAAACTAGACCATGTCTGCTGTCATATGTGTGGGGCTATAGTACTCTGAGGGTTGAAGCCTAGGTGCCCGAGCGCGGCGCCTTTGCCCAAATTTTCGGACCACGCCCCCTTTTTGGCCGTTTTTGAAGGGAGAGAGTATGTTCTAATTAAAATAACTCGCGAAGTAATTCGATTCCCGAAATGCTCCCTTGGATTCTAAAACTGGACCATGTCTGCTCTCATATGTGTGGGGCTAGAGTACTCTGAGGGTTGAACCCTAGGTGCCCGAGCGCGGCGCCTTTGCCCACATTTTCGGACCACGCCCCCTTTTTGGCCGTTTTTGAAGGGAGAGAGTATGTTCTAATTAAAATAACTCGCGAAGTAATTCGATTCCCGAAATGCTCCCTTGGATTCTAAAACTAGACCATGTCTGCTGTCATATGTGTGGGGCTAGAGTACTCTGAGGGTTGAACCCTAGGTGCCCGAGCGCGGCGCCTTTGCCCAAATTTTCGGACCACGCCCCCTTTCTGGCCGTTTTTGAAGGGAGAGAGTATGTTCTAATTAAAATAACTCGCGAAGTAATTCGATTCCCGAAATGCTCCCTTGGATTCTAAAACTAGACCATGTCTGCTCTCATATGTGTGGGCCTAGAGTACTCTGAGGGTTGAACCCTAGGTGCCCGAGCGCGGCGCCTTTGCCCACATTTTCAGACCACGCCCCCTTTTTGGCCGTTTTTGAAGGGAGAGAGTATGTTCTAATTAAAATAACTCGCGAAGTAATTCGATTCCCGAAATGCTCCCTTGGATTCTAAAACTAGACCATGTCTGCTGTCATATGTGTGGGGCTAGAGTACTCTGAGGGTTGAACCCTAGGTGCCCGAGCGCGGCGCCTTTGCCCAAATTTTCGGACCACGCCCCCTTTTTGGCCGTTTATGAAGGGAGAGAGTATGTTCTAATTAAAATAACTCGCGAAGTAATTCGATTCCCGAAATGCTCCCTTGGATTCTAAAACTAGACCATGTCTGCTGTCATATGTGTGGGGGGGCTAGAGTACTCTGAGGGTTGAACCCTAGGTGCCCGAGCGCGGCGCCTTTGCCCAAATTTTCGGACCACGCCCCCTTTTTGGCCGTTTATGAAGGGAGAGAGTATGTTCTAATTAAAATAACTCGCGAAGTAATTCGATTCCCGAAATGCTCCCTTGGATTCTAAAACTAGACCATGTCTGCTGTCATATGTGTGGGTCTAGAGTACTCTGACGGTTGAACCCTAGGTGCCCGAGCGCGGCGCCTTTGCCCAAATTTTCGGACCACGCCCCCTTTTTGGCCGTTTTTGAAGGGAGAGAGTATGTTCTAATTAAAATAACTCGCGAAGTAATTCGATTCCCGAAATGCTCCCTTGGATTCTAAAACTAGACCATGTCTGCTCTCATATGTGTGGGCCTAGAGTACTCTGAGGGTTGAACCCTAGGTGCCCGAGCGCGGCGCCTTTGCCCAAATTTTCAGACCACGCCCCCTTTTTGGCCGTTTTTGAAGGGAGAGAGTATGTTCTAATTAAAATAACTCGCGAACTAATTCGATTCCCGAAATGCTCCCTTGGATTCTAAAACTAGACCATGTCTTCTCTCATATGTGTGGGGCTAGAGTACTCTGAGGGTTGAACCCTAGGTGCCCGAGCGCGGCGCCTTTGCCCAAATTTTTGGACCACGCCCACTTTTTGGCCGTTTTTGAAGGGAGAGAGTATGTTCTAATTAAAATAACCCGCGAAGTAATCCGATTCCCAAAATGCTCCCTTGGATTCTAAAACTAGACCATGTCTGCTGTCATATGTGTGGGGCTAGAGTACTCTGAGGGTTGAACCCTAGGTGCCCGAGCGCGGCGCCTTTGCCCAAATTTTCGGACCACGCCCCCTTTTTGGCCGTTTTTGAAGGGAGAGAGTATGTTCTAATTAAAATAACTCGCGAAGTAATCCGATTCCCGAAATTCTCCCTTGGATTCTAAAACTAGACCATGTCTGCTGTCATATGTGTGGGGCTAGAGTACTCTGAGGGTTGAACCCTAGGTGCCCGAGCGCGGCGCCTTTGCCCAAATTTTCGGACCACGCCCCCTTTTTGGCCGTTTTTGAAGGGAGAGAGTGTGTTCTAATTAAAATAACTCGCGAAGTAATTCGATTCCCGAAATGCTCCCTTGGATTTTAAAACTAGACCATGTCTGCTCTCATATGTGTGGGCCTAGAGTACTCTGAGGGTTGAACCCTAGGTGCCCGAGCGCGGCGCCTTTGCCCAAATGTTCAGACCACGCCCCCTTTTTGGCCGTTTTTGAAGGGAGAGAGTATGTTCTAATTAAAATAACTCGCGAACTAATTCGATTCCCGAAATGCTCCCTTGGATTCTAAAACTAGACCATGTCTTCTCTCATATGTGTGGGGCTAGAGTACTCTGAGGGTTGAACCCTAGGTGCCCGAGCGCGGCGCCTTTGCCCAAATTTTCGGACCACGCCCACTTTTTGGCCGTTTTTGAAGGGAGAGAGTATGTTCTAATTAAAATAACCCGCGAAGTAATCCGATTCCCGAAATGCTCCCTTGGATTCTAAAACTAGACCATGTCTGCTGTCATATGTGTGGGGCTAGAGTACTCTGAGGGTTGAACCCTAGGTGCCCGAGCGCGGCGCCTTTGCCCAAATTTTCGGACCACGCCCCCTTTTTGGCCGTTTTTGAAGGGAGAGAGTATGTTCTAATTAAAATAACTCGCGAAGTAATTCGATTCCCGAAATGCTCCCTTGGATTCTAAAACTAGACCATGTCTGCTCTCATATGTGTGGGCCTAGAGTACTCTGAGGGTTGAACCCTAGGTGCCCGAGCGCGGCGCCTTTGCCCAAATTTTCAGACCACGCCCCCTTTTTGGCCGTTTTTGAAGGGAGAGAGTATGTTCTAATTAAAATAACTCGCGAACTAATTCGATTCCCGAAATGCTCCCTTGGATTCTAAAACTAGACCATGTCTTCTCTCATATGTGTGGGGCTAGAGTACTCTGAGGGTTGAACCCTAGGTGCCCGAGCGCGGCGCCTTTGCCCAAATTTTCGGACCACGCCCACTTTTTGGCCGTTTTTGAAGGGAGAGAGTATGTTCTAATTAAAATAACCCGCGAAGTAATCCGATTCCCGAAATGCTCCCTTGGATTCTAAAACTAGACCATGTCTGCTGTCATATGTGTGGGGCTAGAGTACTCTGAGGGTTGAACCCTAGGTGCCCGAGCGCGGCGCCTTTGCCCAAATTTTGGGACCACGCCCCCTTTTTGGCCGTTTTTGAAGGGAGAGAGTATGTTCTAATTAAAATAACTCGCGAAGTAATCCGATTCCCGAAATGCTCCCTTGGATTCTAAAACTAGACCATGTCTGCTGTCATATGTGTGGGGCTAGAGTACTCTGAGGGTTGAAGCCTAGGTGCCCGAGCGCGGCGCCTTTTCCCAAATTTTCGGACCACGCCCCCTTTCTGGCCGTTTTTGAAGGGAGAGAGTATGTTCTAATTAAAATAACTCGCGAAGTAATCCGATTCCCGAAATGCTCCCTTGGATTCTAAAACTAGACCATGTCTGCTGTCATATGTGTGGGGCTAGAGTACTCTGAGGGTTGAACCCTAGGTGCCCGAGCGCGGCGCCTTTGCCCAAATTTTCGGACCACGCCCCCTTTTTGGCCGTTTTTGAAGGGAGAGAGTATGTTCTAATTAAAATAACTCGCGAAGTAATTCGATTCCCGAAATGCTCCCTTGGATTCTAAAGCTCGACCATGTCTGCTGTCATATGTGTGGGGCTCGAGTACTCTGAGGGTTGAAGCCTAGGTGCCCGAGCGCGGCGCCTTTCCCCAAATTTTCGGACCACGCCCCCTTTTTGGCCGTTTTTGAAGGGAGAGAGTATGTTCGAATTAAAATAACTCGCGAAGTAATTCGATTCCCGAAATGCTCCCTTGGATTCTAAAACTAGACCATGTCTGCTCTCATATGTGTGGGGCTAGAGTACTCTGAGGGTTGAACCCTAGGTGCCCGAGCGTGGCGCCTTTGCCCAAATTTTCGGACCACGCCCCCTTTTTGGCCGTTTTTGAAGGGAGAGAGTATGTTCTAATTAAAATAACTCGCGAAGTAATTCGATTCCCGAAATGCTCCCTTGGATTCTAAAACTAGACCATGTCTGCTGTCATATGTGTGGGGCTAGAGTACTCTGAGGGTTGAACCCTAGGTGTCCGAGCGCGGCGCCTTTGCCCAAATTTTCGGACCACGCCCCCTTTTTGGCCGTTTTTGAAGGGAGAGAGTATGTTCTAATTAAAATAACTCGCGAAGTAATTCGATTCCCGAAATGCTCCCTTGGATTCTAAAACTAGACCATGTCTGCTGTCATATGTGTGGGGCTAGAGTACTCTGAGGGTTGAACCCTAGGTGCCCGAGCGCGGCGCCTTTGCCCAAATTTTCGGACCACGCCCCCTTTTTGGCCGTTTTTGAAGGGAGAGAGTATGTTCTAATTAAAATAACTCGCGAAGTAATTCGATTCCCGAAATGCTCCCTTGGATTCTAAAACTAGACCATGTCTGCTCTCATATGTGTGGGGCTAGAGTACTCTGAGGGTTGAACCCTAGGTGCCCGAGCGCGGCGCCTTTGCCCAAATTTTCGGACCACGCCCCCTTTTTGGCCGTTTCTGAAGGGAGAGAGTATGTTCTAATTAAAATAACTCGCGAAGTAATTCGATTCCCGAAATGCTCCCTTGGATTCTAAAACTAGACCATGTCTGCTGTCATATGTGTGGGGCTAGAGTACTCTGAGGGTTGAAGCCTAGGTGCCCGAGCGCGGCGCCTTTGCCCAAATTTTCGGACCACGCCCCCTTTTTGGCCGTTTTTGTAGGGAGAGAGTATGTTCTAATTAAAATAACTCGCGAAGTAATTCGATTCCCGAAATGCTCCCTTGGATTCTAAAACTAGACCATGTCTGCTCTCATATGTGTGGGGCTAGAGTACTCTGAGGGTTGAACCCTAGGTGCCCGAGCGCGGCGCCTTTGCCCACATTTTCGGACCACGCCCCCTTTTTGGCCGTTTTTGAAGGGAGAGAGTATGTTCTAATTAAAATAACTCGCGAAGTAATTCGATTCCCGAAATGCTCCCTTGGATTCTAAAACTAGACCATGTCTGCTGTCATATGTGTGGGGCTAGAGTACTCTGAGGGTTGAACCCTAGGTGCCCGAGCGCGGCGCCTTTGCCCAAATTTTCGGACCACGCCCCCTTTCTGGCCGTTTTTGAAGGGAGAGAGTATGTTCTAATTAAAATAACTCGCGAAGTAATTCGATTCCCAAAATGCTCCCTTGGATTCTAAAACTAGACCATGTCTGCTCTCATATGTGTGGGCCTAGAGTACTCTGAGGGTTGAACCCTAGGTGCCCGAGCGCGGCGCCTTTGCCCACATTTTCGGACCACGCCCCCTTTTTGGCCGTTTTTGAAGGGAGAGAGTATGTTCTAATTAAAATAACTCGCGAACTAATTCGATTCCCGAAATACTCCCTTGGATTCTAAAACTAGACCATGTCTGCTGTCATATGTGTGGGGCTAGAGTACTCTGAGCGTTGAACCCTAGGTGCCCGAGCGCGGCGCCTTTGCCCAAATTTTCGGACCACGCCCCCTTTTTGGCCGTTTTTGAAGGGAGAGAGTATGTTCTAATTAAAATAACTCGCGAAGTAATTCGATTCCCGAAATGCTCCCTTGGATTCTAAAACTAGACCATGTCTGCTGTCATATGTGTGGGGCTAGAGTACTCTGAGGGTTGAAGCCTAGGTGCCCGAGCGCGGCGCCTTTGCCCAAATTTTCGGACCACGCCCCCTTTTTGGCCGTTTTTGAAGGGAGAGAGTATGTTCTAATTAAAATAACTCGCGAACTAATTCGATTCCCGAAATGCTCCCTTGGATTCTAAAACTAGACCATGTCTGCTCTCATATGTGTGGGCCTAGAGTACTCTGAGGGTTGAACCCTAGGTGCCCGAGCGCGGCGCCTTTGCCCAAATTTTCGGACCACGCCCCCTTTTTGGCCGTTTTTGAAGGGAGAGAGTATGTTCTAATTAAAATAACTCTCGAAGTAATTCGATTCGCGAAATGCTCCCTTGGATTCTAAAACTAGACCATGTCTGCTGTCATATCTGTGGGGCTAGAGTACTCTGAGGGTTGAACCCTAGGTGTCCGAGCGCGGCGCCTTTGCCCAAATTTTCGGACCACGCCCCCTTTTTGGCCGTTTTTGAAGGGAGAGAGTATGTTCTAATTAAAATAACTCGCGAAGTAATTCGATTCCCGAAATGCTCCCTTGGATTCTAAAACTAGACCATGTCTGCTGTCATATGTGTGGGGCTAGAGTACTCTGAGGGTTGAACCCTAGGTGCCCGAGCGCGGCGCCTTTGCCCAAATTTTCGGACCACGCTCCCCTTTTTGGCCGTTTTTGAAGGGAGAGAGTATGTTCTAATTAAAATAACTCGCGAAGTAATTCGATTCCCGAAATGCTCCCTTGGATTCTAAAACTAGACCATGTCTGCTGTCATATGTGTGGGGCTAGAGTACTCTGAGGGTTGAACCCTAGGTGTCCGAGCGCGGCGCCTTTGCCCAAATTTTCGGACCACGCCCCTTTTGGCCGTTTTTGTAGGGAGAGAGTATGTTCTAATTAAAATAACTCGCGAAGTAATTCGATTCCCGAAATGCTCCCTTGGATTCTAAAACTAGACCATGTCTGCTCTCATATGTGTGGGCCTAGAGTACTCTGAGGGTTGAACCCTAGGTGCCCGAGCGCGGCGCCTTTGCCCAAATTTTCGGACCACGCCCCCTTTTTGGCCGTTTTTGAAGGGAGAGAGTATGTTCTAATTAAAATAACTCGCGAAGTAATTCGATTCCCGAAATGCTCCCTTGGATTCTAAAACTAGACCATGTCTGCTCTCATATGTGTGGGCCTAGAGTACTCTGAGGGTTGAACCCTAGGTGCCCGAGCGCGGCGCCTTTGCCCAAATGTTTGGACCACACCCCCTTTTTGGCCGTTTTTGAAGGGAGAGAGTATGTTCTAATTAAAATAACTCGCGAAGTAATCCGATTCCCGAAATGCTCCCTTGGATTCTAAAACTAGACCATGTCTGCTGTCATCTGTGTGGGGTTACAGTAATCTGAGCGTTGAGCCCTAGGTGCCTGTAAGCGGCGCCTTTGCCCATATTTTTGAACTACGCCCTTTTTTGACCGTTTCTGATGTGAGAGACCATGTTCCGATTAAAGTAACTCGAGAAATAAAGCGATTGTGAAAATGCTCTCTGGGATTCTAAAATTTGACGAAGCCTGCTATCATATGTGGGGAGTTAGAGTGCACTCAGGGTAAGACCCTAGGTTGTGAAAGCGGTAGCTTTTCCCATTATTTGCGGACCACGCCCCCTTTTTGACCGTTATTTACTGCTGGGGTCGAGCGGCACCACCGTCACCTATTGCTTCACACAAGGGAATCCATGAAACTTTACGGGAAAAACGGGGAAAACTGCTACTTCTTACCTTAGTAAGCTGTTCTCGACGATGAGACTTTTATGTTATGTGGGAATGAAAGTTAATATTCTCGTCGCAATTATCAAAAGCGATACAATACTAATATATTTTAATCACTGATTTGTGGTTTAGGGTCGAGGGTTGCGGCTTTGTTGGGTGTAAACTGTGATGCGGTTCAATAAGACAAGAGTTGCCGACAGACAATGTGGAGCCGTTCATGATCTGGACGTCGTCAGAGGCTAGCAAGCGGTAAGTTGGCCTTTGCTAAGGTCATTTGCATCGTTTCGGGAGCTTGCACAGACTATTGCTGGGGCGAGCCTTTGCTTTAAACTTCAGTGAGGGCTTCTTTGACGATTTAAAGCTTGGAGCGTGCCGTTCATTTGCTGAACGTGTCATTTATTTAGCAACTGAAGCAAGCGACGCCGGCACAATCGGTGGTGCTCTGGCGCTTTTTTTTTAAATCTGCGTTCGAATACTTGAATTCTACCGATTCGATCTCCAAACACCTGATATAATGATCGCAGCACATCATAAAATACTTGCCTTCGAGCACCGCGTACAAGCTTCAATATTCCTCTTCTTTGTGTTTCTCCCTTAGACTTGTGTGTATCACCTGGGGTCAATCAATGTCCACCTGTGGCGCCACCGACGTTCCCCTGATCCGCATTCCAGCCTACTATACGCCGTTTAAGCTGAGACTAGAAGCTCCACCTTGCGCGCGAGCTTACTGCCCTTGCTAACACAAGTGTGAACGCGCAACGCGCAACTAAAGCTCTGTGGAAGCGAGCGAGCTCGTGCTGAAGGCGGAGATTCTAGGGTATCCACGCGAAGAACTCCGCAGACGGATGTCATGACGTCAACCACCCGGGAAACTCCGTCCCCGGCTCTGCCGCGTGCACATGTGGAATAATAATTGGGTTGTGTGTGTGTTTATACACCCTAGAACTTGGTCTGCCTCACGGGGGCTACGAGTCTCCCAGCTGTAGATGAGAAATTTAGCCAGTGCGGTACAGCCGCTAGTCTGGGGTCTTTAACGTGCATCACGCAGTAGTGATACACGACCGCACGCCGGTAGTTTTTGTGCTGACAGCACGAAGCCTCCGCGCCTCCGCCACGGAGGAAAACAGGAGAACGGCGACGCGAGGCGACAAAAAGGGATGACGTATGTCTCACGTGATGCGCGATCCTCGGAGGAAAGTGGGGGATTTCTCCTTCGTGTGGATACCCCAGGGGTGAACGGAGTACACAATAGAGATCTGTATTGCCACTACTGCCAAGAAGCTGACATGCAAAGCGACCATCTTGCGCGTGTCACGAGCGCGGAGCGTTTTCGCCGAGAACATATTCAAAGGCAACACCTCCCGCGGCTCGCGCGATTTCGCGTTTAGGCGGTCAATTTCATACGTGTAATCCCGCTGTGCTCAGAAAGCGTGACAAGTTGTCACGAGAACCGCCTCTAAAAACCGTCAAACGCCCACAAAATATAGCTAATTAGGTCCCGCTATGTAAAAGTTACAGAATGCATTGCAGAAATGCTAAATCACCCGCCAAATTTAGCGCACGATCGTCACGTGACATTATAAGCGAGGTGTGACCCCGTTACTTCATCAGCATAACGTCGTTCCGTTATACTAACCATGTGACAACGTCACGCAATACTACACAACGCACGTGACTTGACACCAAGGCGTGACACTAAAAATCACGATGTCAAGATGTCAAGATACTATGACATAACACTACATTGTGTGACGTGACGTTATGACGCGACACTGTGACATCACGTGCCCCAACCACGTGATCATCGGACATATTGTACCTACGAAAGGGTTTAAAAATCTCAAAGAAATACCCAGCGCAGCTCATAACACGCTGCTCATTTTCTGTCTTGAGTATGCCCAAAGGATTAAGATGAATTTTAATTAATTATATTAAGATCATATTTAAATAACTCGTTCAAGAACGGCAAGTCAAAAATGTATTCTCAAGTGCACTTAAAATCACATTATTATTATAACTGCGTGGTTGAAGTCCGCGTAATAATTTTTCTATTCGTGTGCGTGGCGTTAGTGCTGCTTGATAAATATATATTTTTTACCTTGATTTGAGAAATTAGATGTAATATCGTATCTTCCTTACAGAGAAATGCTTTTACCTTCCGGAGAAACGTTCTTGCCCCACCGTAAAACTAATTCAGAATTCATTTATATCTTTTTATTCAGGAACTCCAGGTTCAAACCCCGGGGTTTGGTAAATATGTGCTTGGAATGAATGATGCACATTTATCATGTAGTATACATGGTAAGATTAATATATTTAATTTATCATTATGCGCGAGAAACAGCTTTTTACTGCTCTAAACGGCCCTGAATTCATTTGGAGAGCCCTGCCTTTTGTTCTTTTAATGACGAGGGCACTTCGTAGAATTATCGGATCGCAAAGAAAATAGTACCATGATGTAGCTGGGGAACTGGAGCTTATATAACCGTAGAGAGCAACTCGCGATACGGAGTGGTTAGTTTGTAAATCAAGTTTGAACTCAAATATTTCTCTGTAAATCACAGTACCCACATAAGGATAATGCATTTTTTTCCGATTGCCAGTTGACTCTATTTATCATAGACATACAGTCCTTAAATTTAGCACAATGAACAAAAAGGGTATCTACTAAAAAAAGGTCGCTGTGAGCAAAATAATGCGACGCTTAGAATTTTGTGAAATAAAAAATATATAGTTCGTCCCATTGAGTTACGGGCCGTCCCGCCACCGCTGCCGATAGATGGCGCAAGTAGTGTCGGCGCGCTCGTGTCCTCGAATCCTGGGTATAGGCTCGGCCGATGCTTTTAAAGTGAAAAGAGCCGACGTAAAAGGTATGTGTTCGAAGACAAGGCTAGCAATGATTCCCGTTTTAAAATCGCTTTGCATTTTGTCATAGACTGGAAGAACAGGTATCTGAAGCCATCATCCGTTCCGTCGGAGAACCTTCCAAAAGGCTCACACGATCGTGTTGAGAAGACCCGGAAGCCGCCTAAAGGTACGCTGTTGTCAAATGAAGGGCACGATTATTACCGCAACGTGTGCTGTTGATATCTTCACATGCCAGTGGTCGTCCTTACGTGTTCGTGATTATTGAAGCGTGACTAAGTGCGTCCTCATTCGATATTTTGATCACAGTGCGCGGAGCCAGCCTCGTATGCCAGACGTAGCTTACGGCGGTCGTGTACGTCTAATGTCACATAAAATGATCGAGCCAATGATCGTAGTGTCTAGAGTACCGTCCGAGAGCGTCCAAGTGCCGTCCGACAGCCCTCTACCCACACGATCAAGTGCCGTCGGAAAGTCTTATATAAATTGTGTTCTCAAAACGATTTTTCCGAAGTGGGCGGTGGCGTGAGGAAGCGCGTGCCCCCGTTCGGAACGGTCGCAAGTTTGATGAGCTCCCGAGGAGCGTCTGCAACGGCTTTCACCGGCCGTGGTTCATCTACTGAAATGTCTCAGGATTCCTACCGAGTGGTTCTGCCGTCTCTGCCCACAGGTACCGAAGTTTTGAACTCTGTATTTGCGCATTGTGACACCTCCGGGCGCCCATACAAGATAGACAATTTTCGAACACAAATGGAACGCCATGGCGTTCTACAAGATTTGATTGGAGCTGGCCAGTACCAAATGAACCATGTTTGGCTTTTCACGTTTAACTCTCTGACTGCGAAGAGGAAGCTTCTTGCGGCAAAAGAACTGGTCGTGAAAGAAAAACGTTGTTTACTCATCGACCCTGACGAATGCGAGGTCCGACTACGACTGCACTGGACACCGATTCACATAAGCGACGAAGCAGTACGGAGGGCCCTGGAGCCTTACGGGAAGGTGAACGAAGTGTCCCGGGACACGTGGAGGGTGGAAGGATTCCAGAATGTTCAGACGACAACGAGATTTGTTAAAATGAACCTCAAGGAGGACACAACAAAAGATCATCTCCCGCACCAGCTGGTTATGTTCGGCAGCAAGGTCCTGGTCGTCGTTCCAGGGAGGGCACCACTCTGCCTCCGATGCAAGAGGACAGGCCACATTCGCAGAGAGTGCCGCGTTCCCCACTGCGACAAGTGCAATCGTTATGGCCACGAGCAAGACGACTGCATTCGAACATATGCCACCGTGATGCTGCCTGCTCCTGGGGAAGACAACTCGGAGTTCTTCATCGATGAAGAAGAAGCTGAGAAAGGCGTAGACGATATTCGACATCCATCACTACCTGTGACCCAAAGTTTACAGACTGACGACAGGAACACCTAGAACGAAAGAATGACACCACCTTGTCAAGATGTCCAACTGGCCGTGAGGGAGGCCCTGCACGAGAGGACGACAGTTTGACGTCTAATTGCCAAGCTGATCGTGAAATGGACCTATCCCGGAAGAACGACACCGTCTCATCCGGTCCTCTGGCCGGTCGAGAGGGAGACCTAGCACGGGAGAGCGACACCATCTTGCCAAGTTGCCTGGGAGCTGACAACCCCGCGGTTGGGAACGCCAGTCCGGACGTCGACGGTGCTGCATCGGACCCCTCAAAGGACCAGTCAACGAGACCAGCTTGCATGAGCGATCACCATTCGGACATCACGTCCGAAGACGACCTGGAAATGGATGAAGGTGCTGACCCCTTAAAGAGGCCTTTAGACCTCGTAGAGGAGGGGCCTGACTGGACTCCAGTTCACGGGAGGAAGAAACGGTGCAAGCCCCGCCCTCCCCCAGGCAATGGACGAGAGCGAACCTCGTAGAAGGTGGTTACTTTCTGGTTAAATCCAAACTGTGAACGCTTTAGGTCATGTCTTTCTTAGATTCATTTCCGCTTTACTAGTGCCAGTTGCAAAGTTACGCCTGATGTAGCTTCCATGTGAGGTTGTCCATATGTCGCTTTCCAATGCGCGCTTCCTCCTCCAATCACAACAATGCTTCCGACTAAAAAAACTGGCCCTTCAACTAAAGGTTTAACATTTGGAACCCTCAAGATTAGAGGACTAAACTCCACTCGAAAACAATACCAGCTGCTACGTTTGCTTCACGAGGAGCAATTATACTTTTTGGCCTTACAAGAAACAAAAATGGCGGAGGAAGAGCAGGTGACGAGGGCGTTACAGCCTTTTCTTACCTCGTACGAGGTATGCGTAACGCATGCAGTTGGCACTGCAGGTGGTTGTTTTTTATTCCTTAAAAAGTCTGTTCCCCTTTCAGATGTGAGTGTCATTACCGATGACCATGGGCGTTTTATTTTGTGTGACTTTAATTTGTTGGAAGGGCAGTGGAGAGTAATCTGCATCTATGCCCCTTGTAAAGTTAGTGAACGGGAGGCATTCTTCCGAGGGATTTCACATTACATTAAATGTGATCGGACCACTATACTTCTAGGCGACTTTAATTGCATTTGTGAAGCAAGAGACAGAACTCCATTCACGCGCGTAAGTGATTCTAGTGCAAATGTCCTGAGTGAAATAATCGCTGAGAATAATTTGGAAGATGGTTTTTACATTTCAAAAAGTATAAAGAAAATTCAGTTCACACACTTTCAGAAATCCTCTCACGCACGACTTGACCGCATTTTTTTTTCTAGCGACATTGTAAATAACATTGGATCTTATCACGTAAAACCTGTGTTCTTTAGTGACCACTGTTTCGTAAATGTCACAATTGGAGAAAACCAAACCCCTAGGTCAAAGTTTAACTGGCGATTGTGGAAGTTGAACGCAGGCCTACTTAAAGACAAGACATTTGAAGCTGCAGTGGACGATCTCCTTGATAGAACGGCTGAGCAAAGCGGGATGTGCCCCTTAGAACGGTGGGAGCGGTTCAAAGAGGAGGTTAAAATGTCAGCAATTGAAAGATCGAGCACGCTCAAGTTTTACGCCAGGGCAGAAGAGCGAAAACTGCAGCACAATTTAGAGGCCCTGAGTGAGGCAGAATGTACTAATCCTGGTCAAGGAGTAAAAGACATAGAAAATATCAAAGCCCAACTCGAACATTTTCAGAAAGCGCGATATGAAGGCGCTGTGGTCCGCGCAAGAACGCAAAGGTTTCTTTGCGGCGAACAACCTACCAAGCAAGCTTTGATAGCCGAAAGAAGATATGCAATGTCCAAAGAAATAACCGAAATCGAGAGGAAAGGCACCCTCGCCGCGGATAGCACAAATATCGAGGAAGCGTTTGTAGAACATTACCGACGGATTTTTTCACTCACTTCAGGAAGGCACGATTGTGAAATGAAAGACCTCCTGTCTCTTATGCCGAGGCTAGACGACAACACGCGGGAATGGCTTGAGGAACCCATCAGCGTTGAAGTAGAAAGAGCAATAAGTGACCTGCCCGGGGGTAAAACGCCAGGCCCTGACGGGCTTTGTTCAACTTTTTACAAAAAATTCAAAAGTCGGCTGTGTCCCATTTCGCTCGCTGTCATCGAAGAATCTTATAAGAGAAAAGTATTGCCGCTGTCTTTCATGAAAACTCACACGGTTTTAATTCCAAAATCTGAGGATATCGCCAAGTTGCGTCGTGTAGAGGGCTATAGGCCAATAAGTCTCTGCAATGTAGATTATAAAATATTTGCAAAAATTCTCAATAGAAGGCTGCAGCGTGTAATATGCCAATTGGTAGGCGATCATCAAACATGTGGTATAAAGGGTAGAACAATGCAAACAAATATTCACGTAGCCAGAAGCATTCTAGACTGTTGTACCGATAGAGAAGATCAGATTGCCATGCTACAGATTGACCTCGAGAAGGCATTTGACCGTGTGAACCATAAATTTCTCTGGGCCATTTTGCGACATGTTAACATTGGACACGTTTTATATGACGGAGTGCGAATGGCATATCAAAACTGCTCCACACGACTGAGAGTAAACCGCAACGTAACTGAGAGCATTCCCGTACTGTCCTCAGTGCGACAGGGTTGCCCCCTCTCACCATTGTTGTTTGCACTTTATTTGGAACCTCTCTGTTTGAGCGTCGCGAACAACGCGAATGTACAAGGTTTTCTGTTCAACGCGCTCGAAGTCAAGGTATTGGCGTACGCCGATGATGTTGCAGTTTTCTGCAGCGATAAAAGAAGTGTGACCAACGCCATCGCATTGGTTAAACACTTTTGCGACGTTAGTGGTGCGGCTGTAAATCTAGAAAAATGCTACGGTTTTTGGCACGGCTCATGGGCTACAAAGCCATTAGAGTTCGAAGGAATCAAATGGGGCTTGACGCCTACAAAATACTTTGGTGTGCCACTCCAGCATATGCACAATCCTGGTGTTTACTGGTCCGAAGCAACAGCCGAACTGAAACGGAAGGTATCACGCTGGCCGAACCGTGATTTGTCAATTTTTGCGAGGGCAACGGCCTGTAACATCTTCCTTGACGCCAAGCTCATGTATGTGCTTCAAGTGTTGCAATGTACTCGAAGTTGTATGCAAAAAGTCCATAGAATCTGTGCTATGTTTATCTGGAAATCGAGTTGGGAACCGATGAGAAGAGATAATCTTTTCCGTCGCATCTCTCAGGGGGGACTGGGCCTTGCTCACCTGTTTGTACGAAAACTTGTGTCACGATTCCTTTTTCTAGGAGACATCGAACAACCATTTATGCGCACTGTCATTCAAACAAAATTGACGTGGCACTTGCCTTCATTTTTGGTCTCAAGCTGCGGGGAGCAACCATCCAAAATAGGAGGTTTTCTCAAAGAGGTTGTCGATACGTACAATTTTTTGTCAGTTCGCTTTTCCAGGGACTTTTTGTCATCTGTAAATAGGAAGGGCCTGTCTAATGCTCTGTATGACAGTCTTTTTCCAGAGCCCTTGTATCGCGCAGTGAACAAACAAAGCCCTGGCCAGGATGTTCTTTGTCGTGTTAAAAAAATGGCGATCCCGCCGCGTGCAAAAAGTTTCTTCTTTAAACTTCACACCTCGACCCTCCCAGTGAAAGCATGGCTCCACGAGAAAGGAATTTTTGTTCCTTGGACCACCAACTGCCTATTGTGTAAAACGCCTGAGACTATAGAGCACGTATTTATTTTTTGTTGGGACGCCCTTTTATTTTGGGACGTGTTACAGAGGACATTGAAAAAGGACTTAGAAATAACGTCACAATCGATTCGTTTTCTTCCAATTACTTCTCATGAACTTGTGCCGTACGACCTCATAATGCTCGGTGGTCTATACAGTATCTGGTGCTCCAGAATGGCAGTTAGAAACGCAGATCTTAACCCACGGCCAGTTGAAGCATACTTCGTGGAATTTGTAACACAAATACGTTGTATCTACACGGATCAAGATGACCTGCCTTCGTGGGTAAAGAAATGTGAAAAACTATGTGAAAACTCCAAACGTTCTTAATGATGTATGCTAAGCAAATGTATATGTAATTTGAACATGCCGTTGGTGAATAAAACTGTTATAAAGACAAAAGAAAGTGGGCGGTGGCGTAGTGGTAAGATGCCCGTCTCATAAATAAGCGGTCCCGGGTTCGACCCCCGTGGGGACGTACTTTTTTTGCTTTTGTTTTTTCGAACATCTTATTTTGCCGACGTATTTGGCGATATTTGCATTTATTTTTTTACAATTAATATTGGAAAAACCGAATGTTGTCGCCGAAATTTCGCTGAACGAAATGGTATGGTACTCTGTGATGGGGCACTCTCTTCATACTTAGCAGATTATACTATATGTTTATGGTTGCTGTGATAACAAACTTATGCTTAATGTGCATGCCTAATGCTCTAGTCATTATGGGCAGTGGTCAAGAAAAGGCTAAGTGAGAATTTATTTCAGGTGACAGAGAGAACCCATCCCTCGATCAGTACAGCCCCAGCACTCTCAGCCAGGTTGACCATGAAAGCTGCAACGGAGCACGCCTGAGGGCCGAGCACGTCAATGTTCAAGAAGACTGTGAGTACGGTCCAGAGAAGTGTGCACATAAACAAACTAAACAACTTATTAAAAGCATGTGTAGTTTCTTGTGACATAGCATGCCACATCAAAAATAGTTGTTTCCTCCTATTGCAGTGCTTAGTTG